>NC_140074.1:30676107-32049699 GCF_964194135.1 Talpa europaea
AAATCCCTGAAAACAAAGGGAAAAGAAGGGAAAGCTGGAGCTAAAATCAATATCTTCTAATAATAGATGCTTTAAATATGATCAACCTTACCATAAAAAATTAAAACCCAGGTTTCCCTGGTGACTCAGGGTTAAAGTCTCAGTGCTGTCAGGCTATCGCCAGCCTCTGCAGTGCAGGTTCCCCAGATGGCCAGGGAGATTCCCACAAGGCTTAGCAGACCTCTCTTGTCGTGCCCCCTGCTCCCCTCAGCAGTGCTTTTAGTCTGTTTGCCTGTTCTGCTCCCCAGTCTGTCTCTGGTGAATCCTCTCACCCACCCGCACCTCTGGTCTGTACCCCAGCTTATGTATAAAAAAAAAAACCTTTACAGTAAATGTGACAGAGCAAAGCTAATGCCCGCTTAATATCAAAAAACACAATTATTTACATTATTTTTACTTTCCTTAAAACTTCATAAACACATGTAGAGAAAATTTGTGTCCCCCAAATCCTTAAGAAATGTCAGGCCAGAATATTTAACAAATTTCTTTTTATTATTATTTTCAGTAAATTTCCTTGGCCAGTAGCATTCTGTAGTTCTTAGTGTTATATGCAAATGTTGAATCACCCTTTTCATAATAGCCATTTCATCTTTAAATATTTCACCTTAAAATATTTGAAAGTTTACTGAAGGTCTTTAAGAATTCAAAAACAGTAATGACATTATCTTGTTCAACTGCCTGTCTTTGTTTTCCTCACCTCACTTCCTACTGTTCTCTATCTCAAAAAATAAGTAAATAAGACATGAAGATGAATTTGGAAATTGTGACCAATGCAATGAGAGTGTGAAGAATGGATAGGGACTCATTCACTTAGTGAGTCGTTTAAGAATATATGTATTAAAAAAACCCTTATAGGTTATAGGAAAAATGGGTATTGAGTGGGCTAATGATAAGAGTGTTACCCTATGAGTTTTCTTTAAAAGTCAGCCAGTGGAATCCTTTACCTTTCAGAATCATTGTGCAGGGTGAAACTGTTAAATATGTGGTCACCAATGAAGAATATTTGTAGCACTTGAATTGAGTCCTGCTAATAGGAAATAATTGAATTTCTAAAAGAAGGGTATAATTGCAAATATTTGTCATGTACCTATAATCTCAGATATTAATGACGCTAAGCATTAATACTTGCTGTGATAAAATATATATATATTTATTTTTTAAGATTTATTTATTTATGCATACAAGAGCAGGGGTACAGGCCAGAGATGCGGGGGTGGTGGTGAAAGTATTCACTAGAGGAAAATCGGAGAGCGTAACAGTCAGATGGACTGAAATACACTGCTGAGGGGATCAGTGGGCAAGATAGAAGAGGTCTGCGTTGCCATGTGTGTTTCTCTCAGGCCGGCCGGGAATCGAACTCGTGCTTCAGAGGTTGTGGATTGTTTCATAATGCGGTGCTTAACACTTTGCGCCACCAGGGAGGCCCTATGATAATTTTTTTTTAAAGATTTATTTATTTATTTATATAAGCACTGGGTACAGTCAGAGGCGCAGGAGGGTGAGAGAATTCATCATAGCCAGAGCAGAGAGTAGAACAGATAGAGTGACGAAGTACGCTGCTGAGGGGAGCAGCGGGCGGCAGGAGAGGTCTGTTACACCATGTGGGACCCTCGCCTGGTGGTCGGGGATTGAACCTGCGCTGCAGAGGCTGTGGGCAGCTTCGCAACCCAGCGCTCAACCGCTGAGCCACCGGGGAGGCTCCTGATAAAATATTTTTAAAGTAATTTTTGACTATGCCTTTTTGTAGTTACTTCAGTATTTCTTGGATATTAAACTACAAAAAACTGAATTTGAAGTCCATTCGAAGTTAGTATTTTTTTCTTACCTTAAAATTCTTGGTTCGATATTTATAAGGATTTTTTTTTTTTAGTAATGTTACCTATGTCTTACAACTGAAAAAATAGATACTACTCTCTCATAGCAATTTAATTCCATTTCAATATATTCCAAAATTTTGTTCTTTTCAACATGTATTGGAATTTAGTTATACCATTCATTTCTAGCAATGAGGGATTTTTTGATCAAACTTTTGGTTATAATAATAGTAATAATCACAACTAATATGTTTTTGCAGGTGCCATATTCTTTATGAAAGCATGACTGTATTAGGCCTTTAATCTTCATGGCAAATTCTTGAAATATATTTACCTAACTATATGACTTAATGAATATAGTTTTTTTTTAATATGAGGAAATTAATGCAAATAAAGATTAAACAATGTGGCCAGGTTCACATATCTAATAAGTCCTAGATTTTGAAATAGGTCTCAAAATAGAACACTGTAGTGCCCTTCTAGTAAAATGGGATTTGCTATTTATTGTGTCTTCTTGCACTCACTGATCAGTTAGAAAACTATCCTTGGCTAAAATTCCATCTGATTAAACCTCCAGAAAGTACACAGATCTTCTATTCCAATAATAAGGTTTATAGATTATTGTAACATCTTAGAAATGATGAGTGATCAATGACTGTTTCTCTCCCTCTCCTACAAAGCCTTACCCAAACCTCCAGGAACTCCAGTTGTGACTGAGAGCACAGCTACAAGCATCACATTAACATGGGACTCTGGGAACCCTGAGCCTGTCTCTTACTACATCATTCAGCATAAACCTAAAAATTCTGAGGAAGCTTACAAAGAAATTGATGGGGTGGCAACCACTCGCTACAGTGTGGCCGGACTAAGTCCCTACTCAGATTATGAGTTTAGGGTTGTCGCCGTCAATAACATTGGGCGAGGGCCTCCCAGTGAGCCTGTGCTAACTCAGACCTCAGAGCAGGCACCATCCAGTGCCCCGCGGGACGTCCAGGCACGCATGTTGAGTTCCACCACCATTTTGGTCCAGTGGAAAGAACCTGAAGAGCCAAATGGACAGATCCAAGGATACAGAGTTTATTATACGATGGACCCCACACAGCATGTTAATAACTGGATGAAACACAATGTAGCTGACAGCCAAATCACTACTATTGGCAACTTAGTACCCCAGAAAACATATTCTGTCAAAGTCCTGGCTTTTACCTCAATTGGAGATGGCCCTCTTTCGAGTGACATACAAGTCATCACGCAGACAGGAGGTAAGTCTGGTTCTGGATGGCAAGTAGAGGAGAGGGAAGGGGTTGTCCTTAGAGATGGTAACAGCAAAAATAAAGAAGCAAAGAACAACATAGTGTAAATCATGATTTTTGAGATTTAGAATGTCAATGAGAGGTTAAGATAAGACCTCTGAAAAGGCATAGACATGAAAAGGAATAGACATGAAAGACTGACAAAAGGATTGAAGTAGAGAATTTAAGCAAAGGCATGCGTTTAACATCCTTTGTTTTCTTTGGATCCAAGTAGCTTGAAGACTTTTCTGCATGAAATGAATGACTGCATCTTCAACATAGTATTTTGAGGCTAGAAGAACTGTGCATCTTTATACCTTGTGACCCTGGTAGAATAATATCTAAAAATATTTGTGAAATATAGAATGGTTCAAGATAAAAATAAGATCATTTGTTGGGGACAAGGGTGTTTTCATGTATTTAAATACCTGATATCTCTCAGGAAGCTTCTTGCTTAAAAATATTCTCCTAATGAGTTTTAGAGCTTTTTTTTTTTATTTTTTAGCTACTTACGGTCTCAGGGGATGAAGAAAAGCCATTACCATTATTTAAGATCAAACTCTGTGACTGACTCACCCATTTGAGGGCTATCAGAGCAGATGTCAAGCTTTTTGTTGAGGAAAAACTTGGCTCTGTCAGTGTGTTTATTTTCATAAAAAAATATTGCAACTCTCTGAACTTTGATTCTAGGTGATCAGTTTTAGTTTGGGTTAAGAATATAACATAGCAGCTTTTTCTCATGCTTATTCATGAACTTCAAGAGCTTTTATTTTGACTCTGTATTGTGTTGGTGACTTGTGAACTTCCATTAACCCAAGGGAGTACTGGCAGTTTGCCATTAGTTTGTTCAGAGACTCTACATAAGAACCAACCACTGCATACAGTATCTGTAATATATAGGAAAACTCATTACTTATTTTAGGGATGAATTAATGAATTTTCTCAAGTGTCAGAGCTAGATAAATTTATGTCTGTCCACTGACCTGTTTTTATGCCATGGGCTTTATGAATCATATGACTACACATGTGTAAGCAATTTTCCCTGGCTACTTGAAATTTCAGAACATATTTACAGACAGCCTGGTCTTATTTTATTTATCATATTTTGATTTCCTGTGTTAACAGATTATAAAGTAATGTAAATCATAAAGTAATCAAGGTAATATTGTGGAGTCAATATAATCCTGGACAGTGAACTTAAAAAAATCTAGATTAATGGGTCAACTATGTATTAGAATAGTTGTTCCCAATCCATTTCACTTTTTTTTTTTTACATTTAAGGTATTTCCATGAGGCTTCCATAATAATTTTGCTTTTAATATCCATTTATTGGGAAAATATATAATGACATGATGACTCAGGACTCTCAGGATCAATAGGCTAAGAAAACCTTCCAAAATAGGACAATGATTTGATCAGTTCTCTGGCTTAATTAACCAAGGCCATTTGATGTTAATGGACATCTGCCAACTACAATGATGTCAGTTCTGATATAATTAATGCTGAATGACTCCTTTTTCTTGTTGCTGATTAGCTAATTCTTAGGATCACTTCTTAGCAAAAGTGTAAATTCATTACGGAATATTCTTTTAGAAAGGTGATGTAAAATTAAAGACTATGATTGTTATTACTGTGATTTTATATCTTCCAAAGCTATAAAACCTTACTGATTAATAATATATAGGAATTTCTCAACTGTATCTTAATTTCATATGCACAGATATGTAAATTTTTATGTCTTCTAAATCTGAAAGTTGTTCATTGCATCTTATTCTCTAGATTTCACAAATAGTCATAGAACTATCTTTATTTAAAATAAGGTTCCTAGCAGGTAATATTTAGAAAGTGAGTTTAAGAGGGAAGTTACCACTTTTAATTTTATCTTAAATCCCTGTTAAATAAATTGCTGTAGAGAATTGATGTGCATTTGTTTATATTGGATAATATAAAAAACCAAAATATCTATTTTATAGTCACTCTTTCTCCTTTAATGCAAAGATCAATACAGTTGAAAACTTTAGGAAATATCTAAATAATTTTAAATATGAAAAGATCTTGCTTTGGAAGATTATTTTTGAGAAACGTGCATGAATCTTCCAAAATTTAATTTCTGGCATTATTATTACTTGCATCTAGTTTAATTTGAAGCTGTTGAGATGTGTGGCCACTAGCAAGGGAGATGTTTATCTTGAGATAGAAAAATATATCAATTATTAGAAAATTAAATGCAGGTGTTTTTCACTTCTTGTATAATTAATCACAATAAAAACATAGGGTAACTATATTTTCCAAAAGATGCACAAATAAAACTATAAGAAATGTAATTAGTTACATCAAAACCAAATGTACCAAAATGTTGTGATGTTCATGCTAATTGAAGACATTTTAAATCTACTCAATTCTTTTTTCCTAAGCGTATTTAGGAAATATATGTGAACTTTAGTTCTTCTATGTACTAACAGAGTCTTAGGAAATGTCTACTGATTTATATGTTTGTACTTAAAAGTATAGGTTTTTGGAAGGGGAAAATAATTATATATGTTTACAAAATAACTATTAATGGAAATAAGCATCCACTTTACTCACTTTGAAGAAGCCAGCTTTACAACTTATGGACATTGCAAAATTGTTATGATGTAAAACTGAAACATTGTACTTTAGATATCCAGAACTTTATAAATCATTTCATTAGCATGTGTCAACAGGCCTATTTAAGTAAAGTAGAAAAATAATGATTTCCAGTAGCCAAAATTGTGAAATCATTTTAAATACTTTTTCTAAATAGTTTTCACAGTTAGTAAAGAATCTCTGGATATAAATACAGGTGTAATAAAATTTAACTTTTTCCTATTGATTTTTAATGACAGTTGAGAGTAAGATTTGTGCAGGTTCTTATGTACTGGGTGAGAATTTATTTTGCCAGTGATACACTTGTGGCACTTAGAAGTCAGACCCCTTGTTTGGGATTTTGTATTGCTTTGTTTTACTACCACTGCAGTTCTGGCTGTTGTTTTTATTGTTGTTATTATCTTTTATCAATATGCTATATATACACATATTTAAATATATGTGCCTTACTGAAGTACTAGATAATTTAGCAATAATGGGTTTTCTAGTCTCTTTAGTGGTATTTCATAGTTATAATGTAGCATTTATTCAAGTAAGATGCACCAGCCTTATTTCTCTTGAGGTAATCCCTAAATTTTACTCAAATGTTCATTTTTCTATTATTAGCATTTTAGATAACATTATAGTTTTTTTTTCTTCTTATACTCCAACCTTTGTTTTGAATTGCCTTCAGATATTTGTATAGAGTATCATAGTGATTGTACTCACAATCTTTACTTTTGTCAGTGGGATTATAATCTTATTTTAGGGAATTAGTAGCTTATATTTGTATTTCCTTGTAGATGTTAAATAAGTAATCAAGAAACAGTCTGTAGTGTTGACACCACATTACAGAATATAAGAATTTCTTAAGTATAATTTTCAAGAAAAAATTGTATTTCCACTTTCATTTTCTCTTTCCACATCTGAATTCTACATTTGGCTTCTCACCACATCTCTCATTTTAATGTAGAATGATTGCATTTAAGTTTCTGCATAGATTGTTTTAATTTGCCCGAGTTCCCTCATATCTCACGTTTTCCCACAAAATTATGGTCAGTGAATTGCTTTGTGAAATGATATAACATAGAAAAGTTCATAAATATTTTTAGTATTTTTAGGCAACTCCTCAAGTAATAAGAAAGTGTGAATAGTGACACACCCTTGAGACTTCTGTGAGCATAGACTATAGGATAAAATGATCTCTTAAAGCATTGGGCCATATGCTGGATTAGGCTACAGACACATTTTGTCTCATACACTTTTAAAATTAATTCAATTCTTAAAAAAAATATTACATTATGTAATTTATTAACAACCTCTTGAAAAATCAGAAGCTTTCATAACTGGAGCCCACATTTCACATGGCAGGTATCTCCCAGTGCTGAATTTCACTCACTCCTCCAGGTAGGTCCCAACCCCCCCTCCATGGCTTCCTCATCCATTTAGCTTATTTGTCTCATACCTCTAGGCATTGATGTTTCTTCCCTGAGTTTAGAACTGATATATTAAGTTACCTCTGTACTTATCTATACCTATTTTCCAAATCGCTTCACCAGAAGGAGGTCTAGAAGCTGAGGAGGAGACCCCTTTATATATTAATTGAACAGACTTACCAGCAAGTTATCTGGTCACTGTGTACTTACTTTGCCCAGGAATAAAAAGGAGAGTGCACACACTAACATGTACCTACTTAATTCATTATTTAGGAGGAGAGGGTTCTTAACGGAACCAAACAGAATTATAGGATTAGGCAAAGCTTGTGTCGCTGAACAAGAATGAAACATTGAAACCTACTGGGAATTTGTTCGAGGCAAATTAAAAGCACACACACACACACACACACACACAAAAAAAAAAAAAACAGTTTAAGAAAAAGTTAATTAGATTTCTGAGATGTTTTGAATCAATGTAAATTTATTATTAGTGTTAGGCAGGGAGAAAAGAAAAAAATATAGAGCAAGCAATTATTATGCTGAGAGTGACCCTTTCATACTGTCCATGCTTTTAATTCTTGACAACACTGTAGTCAAGTTTGGTTTAAGTCAGGTATTATCACAAGACTGTCTTCTTTCTCAGATTTGTGGAAGTTGGGGCAAAAATAAAAGGGAATAAAACTAGAGAAATGGAAGTTATTGCCCATATGTATGTATATATGTGTTTCTAGGTTAAGAAATCATTTTTTATCTGAATATTAGAATGTAGTCATCATTTCCCATCTGTCTGATCCTTCTTGGCTTCCATTGTTTTCCCTGCCAGTGTTTTTGTATTTCCATTTTAGAAGTATGCATTTTCCATTTGCTTTACTAGTTCCCTGTTTGTTATTTATCTCCCTCTGTTCCTCTTTTTGCTTTTGATCTTTTATCTTCTTTTGTCTCCTTCTCTCAGTCTGAATGATTGTGTTAGGTCACCCATAGGGAAGGTACTTTAGAAAAAAATAGATATGCTTTCAAAAAGTACATTCCCAGAGGCATCAAATTAATGAGTATCTGGCCTTTGATACCAAAAAATAAGAGGGAGAAAAGATGATGAAGGCAATTAGAAATATGAAGCACTGATTATTGGTAGCCTTAAGCATCAGTCCAAACATGGAGTGTGCCCTTGTACAGAGAGGGAGAGGGAAAAAGACAGAGAGACAGACACACACAAACACATGGACTCACAGGTCAACAGACCAGAGAGTGAATAAAATAATGGGATGCTGAGATGCTAGAAACCATTCTTGTAGATCTCTTTAGACTTTCATCTTTTTAAACAAAATACTTAATTTTCAGTCTTCTGCAGAGTGACTACAAAAGGAAAAGAAAGAAATGCATTTTATATCTTCAAAGACTTCTTATGAAAGTGATGTTTCAAATATTTAAAAATTGATGTTGAACAGTACCTACCTATGATACTATTTTATAGATCTCTTTTAATGTTTATGCTCATTTGCCAAAAACAATTTAGATCGTTTCTCCTCTCGTGTGAGTTTTTATTGTTTTTGTTCTTAATTAAGTTTAAATGTAATTCTCATGTGAGATTGTGGGAATATGTATGCATGTTCAGCTTTGAGACATGCCATGATATTGGGGGTGATGATCAAACCTTTTAAAATCCAGCAAGGCACGGTTAAAAAACCTGAGCAGACATTTACCAAGGACCATGTAAGGTTAGTTACATTATCGATGCCCTGAAGTATACCAGTCTTGTGTATTTTGGATAGAAGACCTTATGAGACAAGGAGGAGTTAACTAGAAGGTTGGGGTCCATCTTGAACTGGACATCTTAAACTGGATAGATGTCCCATTCTTCATTACATTCAATTTGTATCTCTTCCAAATAGTCTACTACATGACTAATTTGAAATTTATAGATGACCTTCATTAAGTTGCTACATTTCTGATAAGTGTATTCTATAAATATTTTAATTTATGTATTAATTTGACTATTCCATAGGAACAATATTTATATTAAGTCTATTAAGTCATTTGAAGTCATTTAATGATTAGAAGTAAGTGTTAATGCAGCGAAGGTAGGATTTTCTAAGCCTAGTTGGAAATAATTTTGAAAGTCCTAGACAGTAAGTTCCCACTCAGTTGTAAAATCACATAATAAATGCAGTATGAGATTATGTCCCCATTGAGTTGTAAAATAACAATAGTTTTATGTCTTTATAACTTATTATGATGTAGGTACCCATAATTTAGGTGATATTTATTTCAAGTACACTATACAAATCATCTCATTTGATACTTATAGTAGTATTATGAAATATATAATTTTATTCTGAAAATCTCATCCAGAGACTGAGACAGTGTTATTTGAAAACTCTTTATGTTGTATAGATACTAAACTAGTGAAGGACAAGGACAGCATTCATAATGGTTTTGACTCTTGAAGAGAGAAAATAGGCTTTAGAGACACCTTAACTGTACCGGGGACCTGGCACTACAGTAATCAGATACATGTGGACACATTTTGAAAGTTTTAAATAAATTAATTAATGGGAGAATTATGAATAATCATGGAGATGGTGAGCTCAATCATTGCCTGTCTATTTTCAGTACCAGGGCAGCCACTGAACTTTAAAGCAGAACCTGAGTCTGAGACAAGTATTTTGCTCTCTTGGACACCTCCACGTTCAGATACTATTGCCAACTACGAACTGGTCTACAAAGATGGGGAACTTGGAGAAGAGGTATGACTGTTTTTCACCTTCTTAACCATTCACTATACTATAGAGGACATTGGTGGAAAAGATATATCTATCAAAAGAGGAACTTGACCCAAAAAATTTTACCTCTGAGGGGTGTAGGGCAAAAAATATACAACTATTGTACCTATTTGAACTCCTTTCTGTTCTGGTGTCCATGTTTCTTCTGCAAGTATAATGTTGCAAAAGAATATTCTCTACGAGACTAGTCATCTGCCTTTATTTCTTCTTTGTATTAAAGTGCATAAGTCACTAAACACATGACTACATGATTTCCAAAACTTTGGATACATGAACTTGTCTAAACTGATTTCATGGAAAGATGCCCATAGAAAATATTTATTTCTATGTCAAGAATTACTTGATATGGTGATGAGTATATATATAAAGTCCAAGTATGCTATGCAAATAAAGCCAGCATTATAGAAAGCTAGAAATTGTTGATAGTGAAAAGAGAAAAAAAATCAATATAAATACTATGTACACTAGCAGGCACTATCCTAATGGTTTTATACACATGAGCTCACGGCATCTTTACAAAAAGTGCTATTTGTTAGCCCCCATTGTTAATCTGTTTCACATATAACAAAAGAAAATGCAGGAATAAGTTAAAAATTTGCCTCAAGTCTTGCACTAGTGAATGGCAGAGCTGGAATTTGAATCTCAGTCAGGTTCCAGAATATCTGTTCTTAACTGCTAGGTATACTGCCTCGTGGGTATACTTTGAAGAAAGCATAGAAATCAGTGTAAGATATATCTAACCTTTCCTGAATAAGAATGTCTAGTGGTGATAAATATATTTCTTCTGTTATTGTGAAACCAACAGGGAATATCAGGAACAAATGTTAGTGCAACTCTGAGAACTCAATGTACAGAAACCATTTTACTTAAAAATATCTTTACAAAGCTTAACAGCCCCTAATTTCATAAATCATATGCTAAATGTACTGTTATCAATTAGCTTACACTATGTCATTGTGAATACTATACAATAATTTAATATGTTCCTGTAAACTTCTGTTTTATTATGTATGTGAATTGAGCAAAATCTCCTCCTAAGACCAGATTTTAAGTGCAGCACTTTTAGAGTTAGCTAACAAGCCCAACATAAACTAAGCACTCAAGCAGTGGCATAATTTAATTGCTGATATAACCCCACGTGCTCCTCTTAAAACTCTTGGTGTTCTGAATATGGCATAAATCAGCACATGTGTGAATTCTTAGCACCACCCAACTGAAAAAGATGTAAGATAAAGAGTAAAGGAGAATGGCAGTCCTCTGGGAATGCTGTGGAAGCCTGAATGTTGGCACTCTTACCTTGCTTTTACAATTGTTTATTTAAGGAATCCCTTTTTTAATCTTGTTAAATGGCAAATCTAAAATTTCTGAAAGCTTTTGTATTTGCAAGCTAGGCACCCTCGAGATGTTTTCTCTAGTTTAAATTTGAATTCCCCTTGACTGATTTTTGTTTGTATGAACAGTGAACACTACATGTTAAAAAGCCTTAAGACTCTTTGTGTCATTACTAGACTACATATTTAACGTACATTTTAAGGTTTACTACAGGCTAGTGTTCAGTCTTAAATTTATTACCCATTGACTACTATAATTTTTCAACAATGGAAAGGCAGGTTCCAGACATGGAAAGTAAAAGTTATAGCATTTGATTATAAACCTATTTCAAAAGCCCTTTATGAATTTAAAAGTTGTTTTTAAAAGTGTGTTTTTTTTTTTCTACTAATGGGGTCTAGATGCAAAAAAAAAAAAAGGGAAGCATTAAAATTATTTTAAATTAATATTTTTTTATTTAATATCCAGTAATCTGATTTTACTCCCATCAGAACCTGGCAATTGCAGATCACTTTATTAACCACCTTATGTTAACCCTATACTAGTTTCTGTTGCTACTTCTGGCTTTATTTTCTTCGCCCCCTGTTTTGATTGCAGGAGGTCTGAGAAATGAGCTGACTGGCTGTTGGACTGAAATTGCATGTGTTGGACACTCCAAGTGAGACACAGGTGTCACTTTGCAGTTGAGCTATGTCACAGCAATACCTGTGCCTTAAGGGCAGAGCACATTGGTGGCAGTGGCTTTTCTATCTCCCTGCTACCTGATGCATTCATGTAACTCGTCATCCTTAGAAAAGATAGAACTGATTTCCCTTACTATGGTTGCCATGTTAGTTGTAAAGACTTGCCTTTTAAATATCAATTGTTTCATTAAATAAGTCCTTGGTATTCACTCTTGATATACGTGATATTTTGAAAATACTATATAGCCCAGATAACGGAAATATGATATATTCTGGGCAGTGTGGTAATAAAGAATATTTGCAGGAATCTTATTGAAGATGACCAAGTTCTCTTGCTACTTGTCCACAGCAACGAATTACCATTGAGCCGGGGACATCTTATAGACTGCAAGGGCTGAAACCAAACAGCTTGTACTATTTCCGTCTGGCTGCACGGTCTCCACAAGGCCTGGGTGCTTCAACAGCTGAAATATCAGCTAGAACCATGCAGTCAAGTAGGTGTCTCTCTTTGCTTACCTTCTGCCTTTTTCACTAGGAGATGTTGCTGACTTTTACTGCCACTACCAAACAAACCTGCACATTAATATGCTTAGTAGTCAGTACTCTCTGCTAGCAAGAGCCCGTTTGAGAGATTATTGTACAACAGTGAATTCTGTTGGTTTCAAACTTGGAGCAAATTGCAGATGTCATGATCCCACTTCCTAAATCAAAGGATTCTGAGGAGTTAAGAGTTTCCCTGAGAAAAGTGGGTGAAAGAAATTCCATCAGACCCATTTAGTGAATTATAAGGCTTTAAAACAAAATTCAGGTTGAAAACACTGTGAAGTAAGCAGAGTAGGGCTTAGGAAATTTCAAGAGCCCATATATAAACCAAAGTTTTCTGTTTGTTAAGCACATAGGTTTTAACTTTTCTAACAAGCCAACTTTATTTCTATGTTTTTGTTCCTAATCAGATAAAAGCTTAACTCTTGTGACTTGTTTTAATATTGCATTTAATATTGCACATGTGGAAATTTGGAATATGCAGAAAATCTATATTTCAACAAATTTAGGAATAATGGAATAATCACCAGTGCAATTGCAGTCCTAAATTATATTTTATTTCCTCAGGTCCAATTACTTTTGGGAACTGTTACTAAAAACATAGTTGTGTTTATATGTCAATGGGAGAATCTTTGTATTGAGGGGAAATTGTTTTGCATATTCTATGGGAGATTGTGTTGATGAAAAATTTGATGGCTTATAACAGTATTATTATTTGTTCCTTATTAAAATCTTTTTACCATTAGTTTATTTAACAACCATTTACCTTGAGTTGAAAAGCTTTATGGAAATTTTCCTTAGATTTTTTAAAATCTTTTGTGCCATTTTTGATACAATGATATATTTAATAACTTTATATAATATGAATATATTGAATTTTATAAAGCACGCTACTGACTTAATTTTTAGACAAACATGAAATTTATACTTTAAAAGATTGATTTTCTTTCATATAAGCAAATCTCATGTCATTTCATTTTCTATGGAAACTTTTGACCTTTCAGGGTTTTCTTGATGTTCAGATTCATATTCTCTCTTAGCCAAAACATAATCATTCATAAAAAAAGTATTAGGATCCTGATGCATAACCCATTAGTGATTTTCAATTATTCCCATAGAATTTCCTTTCTCTTAAAAACAAGCATATATATTAATGCAATTTTGAATGTTTTGAATTCCAGGCAGTCTAGTAAGTAATACTGTGGAAGATAATGCTTAATATCAGACACTTAAATAAAGAAAATGAGACATGTTTCAATATTATCTTTTGCATAACTTACAAATTTGACATTTTAAGTGTGTGTGCGTGTGCACACACACACACACACCCCTGAGGACACAATGGGCTTTTTCATAACCACATCAAAATCTTATTTATTATTAAATTTCAAATTTGTGTTCATTATATTACCACAGGAGATCTGATGGTCCAATGTAGTATAAACCAAATTAGCTTTTGAAAAGATTCATAAATGAGTTCTTATTGTTATATGAACAACTCAGTTTATTATAAATAATGATAGTGTCTATGAAAGTTTTATAATTTGAAAAATAAGCCTCAAGTCACAATCAATAGAAACAGTATTCAAGTGATTTTGGAAAATCCTATTCCAAATTTAAAAGATTGTGTTAGGAGGATTTTCCTTTTATTAGTAAAGGGTATTTTTCATTGGAATTGACTATCTTGAAGAATACAAGACAAGAATAAATGAAGGTTGATGATCCTCTAAACAATTGGATAACCAGATACTATATAATATTAATATTCACAGACACTAGGACCCAAACTACATATTCAAATATATACATTAGAATTGATTTACACATTCTGCCACATATTGCCTTATGAAAATATGTGTGGGTGTGTGTGTATGTGTTCAAATGCATTTATAGGTATAATCCCACTTGTTGGTTCTTCTTTCATAAAATATTAAAATTAATGTATGGGGATAATGCACTGCTTTTAACACTTTTGAATTTTTTTCAAATAAATGTTTAGTTAGTTTGGCAGGAAATAATTGCTCAGAAGATGACTAGTTTCACTTGAAAATGGGCAGTAAGAAAGCTTATATTTTAACTTCGGTAAAATGAATAATTATGCACAAAATGAAAGGAATGTTGACATAAGTCAGATCTTTGCCAGTAGTTCTCAGAGTTTTTTCTTTAAATGATTCTTTTTAATGGTTGTGTTATTGACCTTTTGTAAGGGATAGATGATTATTATTGATTTTACCAAAATTTGCTGGTGGGGTCTAATTCTTTACTAGCAATGGTGTCTCAAGAAGAGTTATAATATAAAAAGCTGAAAGCTGACGTAGGGTAAGTACAAGTTACAGTCAGAATCAACAAGCCTGCCATTATCCTCGGGTAGGTAAACCTTGAAGTCTGCATTTCATCCTTATTGATTCTGCATGCTCCCTGTATTTGGGCTATGATCAATGTTAGGTTAAAACTTTTCATTAAAACTGCTTAGGAAGACTTAGTTTTTCAGATAGTCAGAAGGGAGCCTTTTATGTATGTTGGGCTTTTCTTTCCTTTTATTTTGTAAAAATTGTGTTTGGTGGAAGGGCATTTGACAGTTATTGCAACTTTTTGCACTTACGGTCCCTTTCACAAATGAATACTGTTATGAATCGCCCTCATTCTAGAATGTAGATGGGAAAGCTTGAAACAGATTCTGTGAAGCATCATCTGACTCTCTCAACCTAAATCTTGCACTATTTGCAGCTTTTTTGAAGTTGGATAGTCTGTAGTAGGGCTGGGGAATACTGAGGGATTTGTTTTAGAAGAAGAATTTAAATCGCAGGTAGGTAATTTTATTTGAGGCTCTTTTATCTCAAGATTCATTTTCACATTCTCCCCCCACCCATTATTTAACAATTGCTTTTGGTCATTTATTCATTTTTGGTTTATTCATGTTACTAAGCCAAGGTGCATAAATTTATCTTTAAAAATTCATTTTAAGTTTCAAAGCCTTATTTCTGTTTTGTTGCCCTTACTGTTCGTTTATTTATTTTGCCTTTTCTTTTGTTTTATCATTTTTTTTCCAACCACTCCTGTCCTTTCACTCAAACCCTCCTTTAACTCACTACCAAAATAAGAGCCGTCAGCTCCTCCTCAAGACATTAGTTGCACCAGCCCAAGTTCCACTAGCATTTTGGTAAGTTGGCAACCTCCACCTGTGGAAAAACAGAATGGCATTATCACTGAATACTCAATCAAGTACACCGCGGTGGATGGAGAAGATGACAAACCTCACAAGATTTCGGGAATTCCTTCGGACACTACCAAATACCTTTTGGAACACCTGGATAAATGGACTGAGTACCGGATCACCGTGACAGCCCACACAGATGTCGGCCCGGGCCCGGAGAGCTTGTCTGTGTCGATGCGAACAGATGAAGACGGTATGTTGCTTCTGCTACGTCAGTCTGCGCCCTCTGACCTCCGACCCCGCCTTGGTCGGCTGTGTTTTCATAGCCCCACAGTAATCTGCTTTTCTCTGCTCATCTTTTTACTCAGCGTCGCTTTAACGTCAGCATTTTGGCCAAAGACCTGTCTTTACTGCAGCCTGGGTACTTTTTTTTTTTCTTTTTCCCAATCTCAACAGAGCATTTTGCTTCTCTTTAAAAGAACAGTTTGCTCCTGTGACCTGCAATCCAGGTCCTTCACTGTACTTCCATCTAAATAAAGTCTTCTGTGTTTTTCTTTACTTTTTATAGTCATTTCTTCTACATTTTGAAGTTAACATTTCAAAACTGTCTATCTTCTTGTTGCCTTTTGTCTTGCATATTTTAGAGACACTGATGCTCGACTTTGAATTTTTGGCATCTGTTGTATGGAATACCTTTGATAACAGAAAAAAGAGAAGAGAGCCCATATAAACAAGAATCTTTTTTATTCTGCTATGAAAAAGAAACTTTTAAAAAACACACAATAATCAACAGTTTTTGTTATTATTTCAATGCTATACCTCTTTGTGCTTTAATGCTTTGAACCTCAAAGCATCTTCCTTGGCTTTTGTACATTTTTTTACATGTTTTTCTATTTCTCTGATACTCTTTTTTTTTTTTCTTCCACTTTTTTTTTTGGCATTGGTCATGTTTTTTGATCTTTTCTTACAAGGTAGAGCAGATTGGTTGAGCATTTTCATTGGTTGAAAATGTTTGTATTCCTCAAAGGAAACGTAGTGGGTCTTCCCATTTTTTTAAAAAAAAACCTAAGTAAAGAAAATGCTCTGACTGGGTGGGACAAGTGCCTATAATTTTCTTTTATCCGATGATGTTGTTCCAGTTCCTAGTGGTCCTCCTCGAAAAGTCGAGGTAGAGGCTGTCAACTCAACATCTGTTAAAGTCTCATGGCGCTCACCTGTGCCCAATAAACAGCATGGCCAGATAAGAGGATACCAGGTGCATTACGTGAGGATGGAAAATGGTGAGCCCAAGGGCCAGCCCATGCTGAAGGATGTCATGCTGGCTGATGCACAGGTAAGCCTCTCATATCACTTACCTGCACTTTTCTAGGATACAATTAAAATGAGTCCCATTTTGAATTTTTTGCCATTTAAAAAAATCTTGCACAGAATTCTAGTTTTCAAATATGATGCATATTTATTTTTCAATCAAAGTTAAATCAAGTGAGGAAGTGATTTGTCATGAGATCAAACTCATCTGATTAAAAACGTAGATCTGTTTTCTTAAAATACAGATCTTCAGCTCTCCACAGCAGTATCTGAGATTGCCTTTCTGACTTCAAAAATAGACTTAATCAAATCGAAGGGAGAAATTCTTAGCAGCAACTTTGCTGATTGGGTCTACTTTCGACTTTGGTAAAACTACTTGGGACTAAATTGACCTAATTTATAAATGTATAACTTCTGTCATTGAAGAATAGACATTCCTATTCAGAGAAAATTTTCCAGAGAGTATTTTATTTAGTACTTCTTTATCAAATTACTTACTTGATAGAAGGAATTGTTTTATTTCCCAGAAAAAAAATAAAGATAATGATGATAGAAATTAGATTGGACATTCCCAGGGAATAAATGGTATCATCTATATTGAGCCACGTGAAGAAAAGTATTAAGAGTGGCTGAGATGTGAGAATTTACGTTGGCTGTTGAGAAGTACTTTAAACCATGGAGTCACCATTTGACTTAGTAATAAGTTGTTTCAAATAGACTGTCACAAATTTTCAATTTTTTTCATGAATCACAAGGATTTGGAGATAGTGCCATCACAAAGCCACCTGTTTTCCACTTAGCTTTCTAAAAGGGAGAATATTTTAATGAATAACTGTTATTCTGGAGGTTATATTTAACCCAAGGACTAGTTTGCCTATGCTGGCTTCTGTGGTGATGGAATATTAGATAAGGGAATGCTTTTCTTACTCCATAAATTGGTGGCTGGAATTGGAATAAGATGGGGTTGTGAAAATTTGAAATGTTCCTTCCATTGTGTGAAAGTAAAGAAGATTATGAATACAGTTGAAAACTGACACATCAGGTTGCCAAATTTTTCATTCTTGTTGTGTGTTACTGAGACATCAATGAACATACGTGTGACTCTCAGGAAAGTATGGACTATAATGTCTTAATGCCATCAACTCTCATAAGTGCTTATTTGCTTTTCAATTTTCACAGTTTAAGTAAAGGGATTTGGACTAATGGCCAAGTTATCTGTTCCATATTCAATATATTTTTTTTAATTGAAGGCCACTTTTGTAAATACAGTTGGAGGTGGTTAGTGTCCTTCAGACTCTGGATAATAAGTTATTGATTTGTTTTTTCCTAAATATTTATTTTGTATGCCTATAAAATAGAAAAATCTCATGGTATGAAATGAATGAAGCCATTAATGCCTATGTTTTATTAAGTTAGCAATTTATTAAGAAAAACAAAATGGTATTGCCATCCTGCTTTGATGTCCTTCAGCTCTCAGATAATTTCATATTATAGAACTGGAGTTCTGTCTCTGTTATCATTGTGAAATATGGTAGTTGGTGCAATTATATGATATGAAGTACCTTAAATGTCAACTCAGTCACTTTTCCCTCTCTCTTCTACTTTGCCTTATCTTTATTAATTGCTGTTTTTTCTTGGTATTTTTTGTTTGTTTGTTTGTTTGCTTGGTTTTGTTTTTTTGTCCATCTCATATATTCTCTTTATTCATTTAAATTTTTATTACATCATATAGTCCTCCACTGGTGCTGTTACTATTTCAATATTTATGGAAAATTTTCATCTAATCAGTGACTTAAATTCACTGTGTAAGCTAAGAAAGAAGTCAAAATAAACTTCACAGAGTAATGCATGATAAAAACACTAGCTATGTGCTGTTCCTTACTGATTCATTGCAATGAATCACTCATTAAAAAAATACACCAGCTGGCATTAACAATAGAAATATGGAACATATTTACATTTGACCTCTCAGTTGGGGGTAAGTAAGAATGGCAGCATAATACACACTCTGGAATTTTATTTTACACACTGCTTTAATTACCTACTCTTTCAAAACTTTGAAAAATCTAAGTAGGGCACCATTACCTTTATAAGACTATAAATTTCTCTTCATTTCTTTTTATTTTGTTTCCCTTCTCACACTTCTTAATCTCAATCAGTGGGAATTTGATGATACTACTGAACATGTGAGTAATTTTGACTGCTTTGTCAAAAACAAATTTTAAATGCTTATCTTTTCTGATTGCTCTCTTATTTGTGATATGTCATCACAGTTTGCTTGGATGCATGAACTAACACTTTTTTTTAAAATTGTCTTTACTATGTGGTTCACTTTTTTTTTTTTATTTCTGAAATTGGCATGATTCCTCTTATTGCATAAGAAACCTCATGTGCTTATATTGTTTTAGTGGCTGTTACTAACCTTGCCATATGCAACAGTTAGAGGACGCATGCTTAAAATGGAGGCATTGCAGACCAGAGTGGTCAAGTGGTTTGGTATAGGTTGCTCCTAAATCCTTTTCCTGGGTTACACATTCAGTGGATAACAGATAGGTCTGGCACTAATTAACTCTATCTAGAAATGGCATTTCTTTATTACCATGTGCCTACACAGGTTTGAGGGAAATTAAATAAGCTATTCCAAGAAGCAGAACTACCTCATGGAATGTAATTATTGTTTTTTAAATATTTGAGTTAATGAGTGTTGTTACTGGGAATTTCTTATGTGTAAGATGGAATGGAAAATGCAGATGTGACCTCTGCCTTCTGAGTTCTTACTGTCTAGAAAGCTAGGAAAATTGTAGTTACCTAAAATTTAATGAAAACATGCACCTCAAGCAATTTATAATAAATTAGTTAATAACTGACAATGTCAGTAAGAATTATGAGTTCAGAGGCAGGAGAACAGAATAGTAAAAGAGGTCCTAAGCTTACTTGAGAAATTCAAGGATAAGTAAGGATTGAAGAAGCAAAAATGTATATGTGTTTGTGTGTGTGTGTGTGTGTGTCGTAGAGTTGGAGATGGGAACATATTTCTCACAGATGAATACACTGCAGGTACACATTGAGGCACTCAAGAGTATAAAATCATCAGGTAGCAATGAGCTTTCCAATTTGATGTGAATGACTGATTCATGTTAGTAAGTTAGTAAAAATATGGCTAAGAGATAAATTTTAATAAGAAAATCTGAAGTGTCAAGTTAAAGAGCTAGGCTCTTCAATAATGGAGAAATAGAGAAAGTTACTAAAATAAGAAATAAGTTACAGACTTATTTGAAGGTATCCTTCATTTTTTAAATATTTTTTGCCAAAGCACTTGGATGCTGCTGGTAATTTCAGTAAATATGATTGGCAAAGTGGCAGTTCTCAGGGAATCAACGATAGAGCCATGCTATATAAACTATGTGAACATGATGCATAGGAAGAAATACATTATATATCATGACCAGTGAGTGTATATTCTTAAAATGAAGGTTTTACAGAATAGCACCTTACCTGTAGATATATGTAAAGTTTAATATTTTGTATTCAATTGTATATGATTCGTTTTTGGTGCTGGTCATGACTGACTGAACTAACTTTATGGGCAACTAAATGGACCATTACCTGAAGCTTAAAAAAGAGTAACTTAGTGAATGGATAAGTAAAAAGGAAAGCAAAAGTCATTTTTTACTAAACTCTGAAATGACATGAAGTAAAAATTTGACAAAATTGAAACAGCAGAAATGAAAAAAGAACAGGTATGATGAATATTTTAAAGGAAGAAGTGACTACTTAGAGGGAGAAAAGTGCTCAAAGTGAAAGTGAAAGTTTTGAAGATGTGCTATTGTTCATTAAAATACAGCAGTAGGAGGAGTCTGCTTCGGGGAGTGATGCTTAAATATTAATTAATTTGAACTTGATATAACACTTGACAGTCAAGGTAAACTACCCAGCAGCTATTTCCAACTACAGGCCACTGGTGCCCTGGTGGGAATTCAAGTTTTGAGGTGAAGGTAGGATAGATGAACAAGTAATCCCATATGATTTGGAAAGAGTATTGTTTCTTCTTAGGGCTAGAGAGAAACACAGTGGACAAAAACTCAGGGAATGCCAACTTTTAACAGGCAAGATATTATGTTATAGACTCTTTCTTTTAAGCAGGAGACCTAGGATAGATAAAGACAGAGCACGAAAATCTGTTACTGCAGCCATACTGCCCAAGAGTGCACAAGAAGGCACCAAGGCAGTTACCCCAAGGCTTGAAGAAGGAAAATGTATCCCAAGAGATGATATGATTCAGGCAGATAGAGCTGTGTTCAGCCAAGATCATGCCACTGCAGAGGACTTGACCATTTTTTAAGCACATTACTTATGTTATCTTGTTATAATCTGTGTGAGGAGGACATGTGTGGTTAACCCCAGTTTTCTAACTGAGAAGCTTATATAAGGCTTAGCATATATACACTTTCGGTGTTGGAACCAACCATTGCTTAGTTTTCCTCCAAGCCTGGCCTGCTTTCAGGAGCAATCCAGAACCATGTGAGAAGGATCTGGGAAACAATAATGTTGGCATTTGCCCATCATAATTTTTGGAATAGCCAGTATCTACCATAATTTACAATACTGCTCGGGTGGTTCACTTGGTTTTTACATTCTCTGTAATGTTAGTGAAACTATTACATAGTCCTGAAAATAAAATGTCTCTCCCAAATTTAGTCCATTTATCTGGCAGAGTATTTCCAGTGGCTCTTCAGAATAGCCTCTGAAATTCCGTAATTGCTATACTGATAATAGCACTGCTCTTGTCAAAAGCTGTCATATTTGGGATCAGATTCAACAATTGAGTTTGGCAGTGTCCATTATAGCCTTGTACAGGAAAACCCTTCTGTCCTTAGCACAATCCAATTCATTCACCAGCTATCATTTGCATTGTCTTTCAATGTGGAAGACAATGACAGAGTTTCTTAATTTTATCTATATAAAATTATCCATATAAATTTGAAAATGTAGCTGTGCCAAAAAGCTGAATGGTTTTAATTGCTCTGTGTGTATATATGTGTGTGTGTCTATGTGTGTGTGTATTTAGAAAAGATACCAGAACAAATTACTAGCCAGTACACTACAGAATCATGTAACCTGCAATTTGGAAGAATAGCTCTAAGATGATCTCGTTTTATCACCATCAAAGCTTTGGACCCTTAGGAAGCGCTGTAATAAGCAGTTGGTGATATGTAACATTTTTTAAACAGTCAGAATTCATTGAACATATAATTGTGCTGTGGTTAAAATGAGCTCTCTTATTTGGGTTTATGGCCTTCTCTGCAAACCACTAGAACAATGTCCTTAGCAAATATAGTTTTGGTACATCACCTATACAGTTAGCCATAGATGTGTTCTTTTCAGTCCTATGAAAGTTCTCTGATGCTCATGATATTTAGGTCCAACAGAGCAGCCATTTGGTAAAATGTATGGTGGCAAAACAAATAACTTTAGCATGAGCCCCATCACCAGACCCTGGGCTGGACTACATTGGATGAATAGGCAGAGATACTGGCATAAAACAACATGCACTTCATGGGTGACTCATTTTGGGCAGGCAGAGTTTTAAGTATTCAATATAACTCAATTATCCTGCAGTATCCCTGTGAGGTCCCAGTCCAACTTTCACATGGGAAACTGAGTCAAGAGGGGTACTTATTTGCCTGTGATCACCAAATTAGTAAATAAAAAGGGGCAGGTTTAAGCTCAAGAATTCAGGGGGACTGGCTCCAGGTTTTAGATTTTTAACTACTACCCCTTGGCACTGCTTCTTAGTAAGCTTGAAGACCCTATTTCTATGTCAGCATGAAAATAGACCATGTATAGCATGAGCTTCAGGCATGAGACTTTCAATGTGTGGCATGGGTACAGGGAATGTTCGAGCATGCACAGAATAAAGATGGATGCCTTGTTTCCCCCCATGCATTGGTGACATGTTTTCAATCTGTGTCATTCATTGTTTCATTACAGGACATGATCATTTCTGGGCTACAACCTGAAACTTCCTACTCCCTCACCGTCACAGCCTATACCACCAAAGGAGATGGTGCTCGCAGCAAGCCTAAACTTGTGTCCACCACTGGGGCAGGTAAGCACATCTGTGCACATATGTGCCTCAAACATATTCTAGGCAATGATCATGCCATAGTTTCAAATGGGCTTCCCTGGTGGCAGAGGGGTTAAGTCAGCAGTATCAAGCTATCACCAGGTACGGCAGCATGGGTTCAATCCTGGCCAGGGAGCTAACCGACATAGCACGCCAGACTTGCCCACTGCTCCCCTCAGCGTTATTTTCAGTAGATCCACTTGTTCTGCTCCCTACTGTGTCTCTGGTGAATCCTCTCATCCCCCCACACACCTCTGCCTACACCCCAGTTCTTGTATGCATAAATAAATAAATATTTTTTTTTAAAAAAGAGGAAAAAAGAGATGGTGATCAACTTTTTTTTTTTATGGAAAGCTTAGGAGAAAAAAAATAAGCAGATATTCTTCTTGAATTATTCAGTCATTCACCAAATATTTTTGAACATCTACTTGCATCAGGTGTTCTTCTTAGGACAGGAGAAATTAACAGTCAATGAAACAGAAAAAGTCACCCTGAAATTTATTTTCTGATCAGGACTAGCTAACTAACAAGTGAACATATCGTAATGCAGGAAGAGGCAAGTTGAAAAATAAAGGCATGTAGGCATTAAGGAAGGGGGAGCCTCTAGAGACTGTTTTGGAAAAAAGATATTTGAGATGAGATTCAAAAAAGGATATTTGAGATGAGATTCAAATGATATAAAAAAGTAAGCGCTGCAAGGGTCCAGGGGGAGATCACCTCGGCAGGAAAGCCCCCCAGAGACCCCAACCTCTCCCAACTCTTCCTTCAGAAGAGTTGCCATCTGGAACTGCATCAGTGATTTAGTTTTGTTTCTTGTCATTTTCTCCTCTTCACCCTTGCTGTGGGGATTTTAAAGAGGCTAAGTTGCATAAAAGATGGGGAACAGGAAAGATGATGAAGAGAGCAAAATGACTAAATAACTTGATGGCTCCTTTCTGAAGAATGAAACTTCTTAATGCTTTTGGGAGTTATTTCGGGCAGCCACACTAGGAACAAACAGCATGAAGGAAGACCTGACAGTGTAAAACCAATAAATTAAGAGATAATTACAAAAGAATTCCCCCTCAGTCCCTTTATATATTGATGTCCCATGGAACATTTAAACTATGATTTGATTTACTCCTCCTGAATCACTTCTCACACAACTTTTTAGGAACACACCTCAATGTAAAGGCATAAAGCAAAGAACAGCTGTGATGTTGAGCACCCTCCTGGGTGCCATGCTCGCTGCCAAATTTGTCTAAATGTCATAAGATTTGCCTCGCTCACATCCCGCCACCTGGAACTGCCTCAAGCAGCAGGATCACAGATGGCAAAACTCCTTCAAGGCAGAGTCTTCTGGGCTTTTTCTTTTTAAATAATACCATCATATCAAGCTATTTTAGCACCCTACATAAGAGATACATGTACAGTGAGGGCTGCTGACTGACTGCCTGTGGAACCAGCCTCTATTGGAATGTAGACATCCAAAGGTAAACCCCTGAAATTGAAACGCAAAATGAAGAAAATACATTTCCTTCATCCATATTTATAACCGCATCTTAATAAGTCTGAAATGTCTTGCAGGAAACATTAAATTCCTATTGCCCATAATGAGAAGAAAAAAGTAAAGGATTTATAGCCAAGGGCTGTGAATCCTAGGAAAGGAATGATAGTGTCAGTTTAAATGCCATTAACACTAGCTCAACACTTTCTAGTCACCAAAAAATTATTTAGAATTGTGGCTCTTATTCATGTGTAGAATTACTTTGAAAATTCTGCCAACAGTCTTAGATCTTTCTTAATCAAACACTTGGGTATTGAGAGAGTAAATGCTAATCAGTTAGATGTTTGTATATTTATTTTCTTGACCACTACACTAAGCCAGGCTTAAAGTTGGGGGGATCAGGTTTATAATTCTTTAGGAGAATAATTCTTTGCTGCCAATCTGCTAGTCAAAAAGCATTCCCTGTTCATGGTATATCCACAGGTAATCAGTGAGTATATTGATCTATTTGGTTTTTATACTGTTACAAAAAATTTGGTTATTTATGTGACTGAAGAATTGTTCAACTTACCTCAAAGAAGTGAGTTCCTAATAACCACAATTATGAGTGTATTTAGTTACATTTCCCATGGAGAATTTAGGAATTCTCATGAAATTTTATTTTAATAGTAAAATTCTTGATTCTGGGATATGTTTGTATGTAATATGTTTTTCCTAGAATCTGTGAACAAGCGTATCTTTGAAACCAAGGATATTGGCCCAAACTTAAGTAATCCATGTAGGATTGATAGAACCTGAAATTTGCTTTTGAATAAAATATTGTTTTTTAATGTGTCAAAGGTTATGGAATTTTTGTGTTCTTTGTTAGTATTCCCATTGTTCTCTTGCTCTGTACCGTAATAATTGGTCTAGGCCTGCGGTCTTGAGGTTTATCCTGAAAAAAATCATTGGTTTGAAATATTCTCTATTTTTACACGAATTTCATCACTGTTAGAGCAGCTATGTTTAAGTATGGTAGAAAGGTTGTCTACGATGTGGAGAATTTGGAAGTAATAGGCTTAGGGCAGTTAATCATGATTATTGCTACATAAGTTATAGGTTAAATTGAATCTAAATTTAGGCCCATTGGAACTGAGCACCCCCAAATAATCCGCAGTGACTGCTATTGCTACAAAATATAGGCAGCAGCACATCTATACCATTTGTGACGTTCTCAAAGATTTTTTAGAGGTAAGAATATAATAAGGGAATCAGGAGAGCGGAAAAGGCAAAAGGGTGAAAAGATTATATGTCATGTCTTAAATTGGAGTTAGCTTATTTACTCTGCAGCTGGGCCCTCTCTGCTGCTTCTAGTATGTTCAATAAGACATTGCTAAAAATGATTACCACGCTCCCCTAGGAAATTATAGAAGATTCATTCATCTTGCCAACACTTCACTCCTGTGCTGGAATAAGCAAAACCATTGACTATCCTATTGGATGGCCTTTAAAATTGGTCCATATAATAACCCTAAAGTTTCAGAAAACTTGATCCAGACTCCTCATCCAGCATTATATACCCCTTCCGTGCCCCCCCCCATGGAATATTTATTAATCTGAGGACATGGACCCTGCTGTATTTGTTGTTATTTTCCTACCTAAGTGTCTGTGTGCTGGTGTACAAGTCTTTGCACAAAGTGGTTGACAGATGCTTACACTTGGTGAGTTTCTGGAAGCCAGAAATACAGTGGGTTTCATTGTCAGTTTATGGAGTTTGGAGACTTCTCTGTAACAATATATGCAATGTTATAGAACTCTCCTCACTCCTTTTCTCTTTCTTTTTCTATCTTTTACTCTATGGTTGAAATACCACAGCTACCCAGAACTCTAGCACCAAATTTATTTCAACTGTGTCTATGATTCATGGAAACCTTAGCCATGCCCTTCATGTGGCTGTCCTTTCTTAAGACCATGTTGAGAATTCTTCCTTGAGTACCTTGACATTCATTTCTTTCTTGATGCCTTCGCTAGTGTTTCTTTGTGGTTCAAGGCTTATGGCCTCAGAAATTTGGGGGCTTAGTGAAGTTTGGGGCCTTTCTTCCACAAGATGGAACAACTCGGAGAGCAAATTGAGATGTTTCTGGTGTGGCAGTGGAAAGCAGTAGGTTAAAATCGACAATAATATTTCTAAAGCAATATCTAGAGTATCTTATGATTCTAAGCCCACAACCTTTATCTCTTAGGACAACCAAATGCTTGTGAGCATCAAAAGGCAAAGAGTAGTCCAACCCGAGCATGACTATCTCAGAATAGATATATATCTTCATAAGGCTAGTGAGGTATTTTCTTTACCAGTCTATTATATGTCCCTAAATTAGTACCATGAAATTGTGGCTATAAACTAAAACACCAGGTAAAAAGATGTGGTTATAGAGACTGACAGATATCATTAAAATGCAGTCTCTATCTGTGCCTTCTATCAGGA
Source organism: Talpa europaea (assembly GCF_964194135.1). Classification (NCBI taxonomy): domain Eukaryota; kingdom Metazoa; phylum Chordata; class Mammalia; order Eulipotyphla; family Talpidae; genus Talpa; species Talpa europaea. The sequence continues at coordinate 30,703,170 of NC_140074.1, forward strand.
AATTCAAAAGCATTTTATTTATTCTTGCTTTACATGTATCTTATAGAAACAAGATGCACAATATGTCCCTGGAAAACTTTGTGACTTAATAGTTTTGTTTGTAACCAATACATTCAACTGGATTTGTTTATTTTATTGGAGGACATATTCTCTGCTGACAGCCCCAATTCTCCATTGTTTTCCTCATGGGAGTCTCAAGTGTTTAATCCTTGATATCCTTGATATTTTAGTGGGCAAATCATGTAAATGCTAGACATACATAAGGGAAACTAAGGTAGTCTCCTTAGGAAAACAAAACTATCACTTCATTAGTTAACCATGGAAATATCTTAACAAATATGTTTTTGGGCATAACAGATTACCACTGATGTTTCAACTTTCTGAAATAAAAATTGAAGAGGCTAACCAGATCATTTCTGAAATGAATAATCTGTTTTGTCTCATAGTCTCTTATTGTCTTATAGAGTTTTGTTCACTTTTATCCATTATTTACATCACTACTATAATATTTTTCATTGTCTACTATTACTGTAACTGTAAGCTTTCCTTCCTGCCTGCAATCTTCCTTCCTCTTTCTATTAACTTAGTCTGGATGTTAGTAATAGTCTTCTCTCCCTGCCATCCATGGAGTATTCCCAGGGAAACCCTTGGCTCTTTATTTTTATCAAAGCATTAATCTGTAAGGTCCAGGAATAATTGCTCTTTTTTCAAAAAAATAAAAAAATGATGCAGTTATTGGGCCTCCCCGGTGGCACAGCAGTTGAGTGCTGGGTTGTGAAGCTGCCTGCAGCCTCTGCAGCATTGGTTCTATCCCTGGCCACCAGGCAAGGGTCCCACATGGCGCGCAGACCTCTTCTGGCACCCGCTGCTCCCCTCAGCAGTGTATTTCGTCAGTCTGCCTGTTCTGCTCTCTGCTCTGGCTCTGGTGAATTCTCTCACCCTACTGTGCTTCTGATTGTACCCAGTGCTTGTATAAATAAACAAACAAGCAAACAAACAAACAAATAAATAAATAAATGTTTTAAAAAAAAAAGAGATGCAGTTATCCATCAGATGAGATTAGAATTCTTCACATATCTCATTATTTTATATAAGAAAAAGAAATGATGTGCTAACATGAAATTAGACCCTGACCACAAAATTAATATTCTAATAATTTTTGTTAATATTAATAGACTGTAGAACCTTGTGCTAAGTCTTTAACATGAATTTTCTCATCTACTATTTACAACAACATAGGGTAGGTTTGGATATCATTTCCACGAGAACTTGATGAGGATAACAGGTAGGGATGTTAAAATATAGACAAAAAGTGCATATTAGACCCATAGTGACTCAGAGCAACATTACTTTTTAACATTTCTAATTTTTAATGTATAAGCAACATAATAAAATAGGTAAATGTTTGGGTTATGGATTCAGACAGACCTGGTTTTGTCTTACAGTTTTGTCATTTACTATACATCTGACCTTGGACAGTTTTTTTTATTTCTCTGGGTCTCATTTTCTTAATATAGAAAATGAAGATGATAACTAGCAAGAGTGTGTAGTCAGGAGTGAAGATTGTAAATCAAATGAGACACAGCATGTAATGCTCTTAGCACATTGGCTGGTATGTTGCATGTACCCAATAATTAAATACAATTATTATTCATATTAGCGCTATCAAACTGGTTAGTTTTTCTCGTTCTTGGACCTTTGTGTGTGAATGTTTGAAGATATTAAAAAATTCCCTTATTGGCCTCCCCTGGTGGCACAGCGGTTGAGTGCTGGGCTGCGAAGCTTCCCACAGCCTCTGCAGTGCCAGTTCTATCCCTGGCCACCAGAGAGGGTCCCACATGGTATGCAGACCTCTCCTGTCATGCCCGCTGCTCCCCTCAGCAGTGTATTTCTTCATCAGTCTGCCTGTTCTGTTCCCCACTCTGGTTCTGGTGAATTCTCTCACCCTCCTGTGCTTCTGACTGTACCCAGTGCTTGTATAAATAAATAAATAAATATTTTTAAAAAAAATAAAAATTCCCTTTTTGCTTCAATAATAATTCCTGTTTTGTGTCCATTATCAAATTTTAGTATCACAGCTTAACTAATACAGTATGAGAAAGGAGTATATATTTCAAAAAGGTAGATAAATCAAGCATCAGCCTTTTTATAAATAAAGAACTGAGAATGCCTGTAGAGTGGCTTTTCCCCCATTTGAATTGATTGAAATATGAGTATCCTACTAGGCTGATCTGACCCCTAATCCTGTATGCTCCAGTTCCAGGGAAACCCCGGCTTGTGATTAACCACACTCAGATGAATACCGCACTCATTCAGTGGCACCCTCCTGTGGACACATTTGGACCTCTTCAAGGCTACCGTCTAAAATTTGGCCGGAAGGATATGGAGCCTCTCACTACTCTTGAATTCTCTGAAAAAGAAGATCACTTTACAGCTACAGACATCCACAAAGGCGCATCGTACATCTTCAGACTCTCAGCCAGAAACAAAGTGGGTTTTGGGGAGGAGATGGTGAAGGAGATCTCTGTTCCAGAAGAAGTCCCAACTGGATTTCCTCAAAACCTCCATTCAGAGGGCACCACTTCAACCTCCGTCCAGTTATCTTGGCAGCCACCTGTCCTGGCAGAGAGAAATGGCATTATCACCAAGTATACCCTTCTTTATAGGGATATCAACATCCCTCTTCTTCCAATGGAGCAGCTTATTGTTCCAGCTGACACCACTATGACACTCAATGGCTTAAAACCAGATACTACATATGATGTAAAAGTACGTGCTCACACGAGCAAAGGGCCCGGGCCATATAGTCCCAGTGTCCAGTTCAGGACACTGCCTGTGGATCAAGGTAGGATTTGTCTGCTTATGGCCTTCCTCCTTTAAAGGAATGTCGGTCTTTGGAAATCAGTATTTTGAAGTTATAAATAACCGATCGGCCCATTCATATTAATAGGTTCAGCAAAAGCAAAAAGGTAAAGTATGTCAAACTTAATCTATTTTGGACGCCTTAGATTTCAGTTATAGAATGCCAAGCAAGTCTGGTTGACAACACCCTAACTAATGTCCTCAGGTAAGGAAAACACAATGTAGATGACTGAATTGGAGAGAAAGGAGGGATCTTTATGAGAATTGGGTAATAAAATGAATAAACAGGTAGGCAAATCACACTTCTTTCTCTGAATTAGCTAGCATGTAGCTTAAGCCTATTGTCAGTGGTGGAAAAGGACAGGTCATAGGTTTTAGGAGTAGTTTAAATACACTGTTTTTCCTTTTCCAGCAGTGTTCGCAAAAAATTTTCATGTCAAAGCAGTAATGAAGACTTCAGTACTACTGTCTTGGGAGATTCCAGAGAATTATAATTCTGCCATGCCTTTCAAAGTAAGTTGCTTTCTCATTTGTAAGATATCAGGGGGGAAAGTGGATGAGGTAGTTCACCTGGGTAAGTCATTTTCTAAGGCTGAAGATCATGCTGATTTGGCTGCACGTACTTGCTGGTCTCATCTGTGGCTCTCATAGAAGAGACTGAGTTAAACACTCTGGCAACAGGACCTTTCACTCTGAAGACGAGGTTGGAGTCCAGGTTTAGACTTGGCATTGTTGCTCACCTTGTACTTCCAAGGTGAACTTTTTACATCCACCCTGGTGCTTTTGTGTTTCCAAAATTTCATGTTTTTTTAACCAATTTATAATGCACTGTCTTGGGAGTTTTTTAATTTGTTGGCCAGGTTTCTTTGTGTATTTTAAACTTTAGCATTGGGAGATGTTAACAAAAAGTACAAGCTTAATCTGATGGGTAAGAAACAGCCTTTCTGTGTGGTTTTACTTGCATTCCTCCAATGTCAAGTGGACTACTTCTTACTGTCATCAGGTTTGAGTGTAGATGCTTTATTTGTTTAATAAAAAGAATATAATTATTTTCAAAAGTTAAAAAAGCAAGTTTTTAAAATAAGGAATACAAAAACCTTTTTAAAAATAAAAATATATTTAGAAATATCTATGGAAAGTTTTAGGAAAAAAAACAGAGTGGCTAATACCTTCAAAATCTAGAGCTCAGATGATGTTAATATCACATACAACTGACAGGTCAGATTTTGAAAAGTTATTGAATATTTCTTTGTATATTTTTGGTAGACTTTTGGTAGAACATTGTATCATTACGTCATAAGAACCAACAGAAAAGGTTGAGACAATCTCTAGAAGAATTCTGAACACTTACGGACTTCAGAATTGCCCCCAATTTAAATTGTTCTAATCTACATTTCCCATAATCAAGCATGTATTATCTTAGAAAATACATAATAACTTTCTGATTGACCAAATCTCTTTGGTTTATTCTATCTCCCTAGATTCTTTATGATGATGGGAAAATGGTAGAAGAAGTGGATGGCCGAGCTACACAGAAGTTAATTGTGAACCTGAAGCCTGAGAAGTCATACTCATTTGTGCTGACAAATCGTGGAAACAGTGCTGGGGGGCTGCAGCACCGGGTAACAGCAAAGACAGCACCCGATGTGTTACGCACCAAGCCTGCCTTCATTGGGAAGACCAACTTGGATGGCATGATAACTGTGCAACTGCCTGAAGTACCTGCAAATGAGAATATAAAGTAAGTAGATTGATTGAAATATTAGGGCTGAAGGAAAGAACTGTATTACAAGAAAATAAAGTTAATATCAATTTTATTGGAGTGATAAAATAATATATTATTTATGTAAAGATTATTATGCATGGGCTCACAGCATGGTTATCCAAGTTTTGTTACACTGTTCTCTGGTGCTAATGATAGCACAGATTCTCATGAGTTTAACTCTGAGTGTTTTTTCATGTTCCGGGAGTGATGTGACTTAGGTGAATGAGACAAATAGAACATCGCCTTTACTAATAATGTAATTCATGCTATAAATAAAGTGAGTGAGTTGATAGTTGAATAGCTCTAATATTTGGCAAAAATGGTTGTCTTTGTAAAGGAGCTTTGCAAAGTACTGTAAGACTGAGAGAAACTTGGTAATTTGAAAGAAAAGTTGGGTGGAGGCATTTATGCATAGTATTATGACCACTGGGGTAGTATGCTGGTGACAGGATGAGAACAGGTCGTGGGGAAGGTGGCTCCTTAAGACACGTGTTGGAAGGATTAGAACCCATAGAAAATAGTGTTGGGAAGGCATCACATACTTACTGACTATAGACAAATAACAAGATCCTAAAATATGATGGTAATGGAAGAAATAGTATTCAGAGAAGACTGGAGAGCATTTCTGCCATAGCAGTTGGCACTTGTTTTAATGGAGGGATCAAATCCAAGGAAAATATCATAGATGACTCTGAAGCTTGATCTTGGAAGACAAAATGAATGATGCTGCCATCATCATAAAGCATGAAAAATCAGGAGGAAATTAATGAGCTTAATTTTTGTGTATTTTTCATGAATTATGGGTAAAATATCAAGTTAGAAAGATGGGTTTGAAAGAAATTACTATTGGTAGGATTAAAGAGAGGAAATTGAGAATTATGAATAGAGCATCAGTGGTTTTATGAGAGGAGACAGAATTGCTGACTCAGTGAGGGGAAGAAATTAAACTAAAGGCTGAAGGTCAAGATCTCATCATGAAAACGAGTCAACATGGAACAGACAGAGAGGACTGTTAGAAAGTGAAGAGGAGAACTTATACAGTGTGGGGCCACAGCGAGGGAATTATTGATAAGGTAGATACAGTGAAGAATTTCTACAGCTCCAGAGAAATTAAGGAAGATGTATTAAAAAATCAGCTAGTAAGAAGTAAAATTATAAACAGATTTTTAATGTAGTCATTTATGAAGTTAAGAAAAGAATAAAATGATTGGAGCATTTCACCCAGATGCTAGAATTGCCACCATATTATCACTAAAATAAATTCACAGTTCTTTTTGTCCTCTCTGCTTTTTCTACCATTCTGAAAATTGAACATGAGAATGGAATACTAGTGTCATTTTTATCCCAAAAACTTCTATATGAAGATTATTTTTATAGATCATATTTATCCATTGATTTGTGAAATCAATGGATTAAATTAATACAGTTTTGCCACTGCTAGGTCTGGGGGAAAAAATGCCTGAGATAAAGTCCCGCCTTACAGTGGGAGAATAGATGCTGTAAATATATAATATGAGCATATAATAGGTGAGTGCTGCCAGGTACTACAGAAACAGAGTTCTAGGCCAATTTAAGTGTCAGGGAGACATCCAGAGCAGTGACCATCTGTTCAGTGTTGAAGGATGAGACATATTTAAAGAAGGTAAAATAGTTGCAAACAATGAAAGAACATGGAAAGGATGGGTACTCTAAATTCAGTTCATTGAAAATCATGCACTGGGAAGATCATTTAAATGATGAAAATAGAGTAATATATTTTCCAGTAGTTACTATTAGTTTTTGAATTACTTCTATATATTAAAACCTCTCATCGATGTTTACCTGTTTGACTTGGTGGACTGTGTTAGACTTTTTGGGAAATACCAGTTTAGCCAAGGTGACAGACTTGATTCATTGTCCAACTTCCAGTGTTTTTCTTTAGCTTGCTTATTTTTGTTTTCTTTATGTATCTCCTCCTCTTATATTTGAAATAGGAGTCAGGGAAAGGGGACAAAACTTTGTAACCAAGAGAAGAGACCATTATTAAACAGAGAGAGAAAGCAAAGAATTACGGAGAACAATATATTCTACCAATAAAGATTCTCAGAAATATATTGAAGTCACTCTTGGGAAAAGGGCAGAAGTCAGACTAATAAAGTACTTGAGAGGGAAAAGTATCAGCATCATTGAAAAAGAAAAGCAAGTCTCCTGTTAGTGGAAAAGCCTAGATAATTTAAGTTATTGAGATTCTTAAAGGGCTAATTGTGTAATGTTAGCCATCTGTTTTCAAAGTTGGAAAATGTGGCATGGTCATATATCACAAGAAGCTACATGCCATCTATGCTGGCTGGATTACTTGACAAGTTAGAAATTAGAGAGGAATGTAGGTTTTTATCAGCATTCTGTGGGAGATACTAGGGGAGGAAGCAGAATAGAATCTTGAGCTTTGGGATGGGTTGCCAACTTTTGCTTGAAAGCCGGCTACAAAAATGCTTTCAGCTTGTTTTCTAGCAATATGCAATTTTGCTTGTGGAAGGAAGCATGCTTTTCTCATTTCAGGCCAAGATAATTGGGTGATCTTGATCCCTATGCCCTGACTTCTCACACCTAAAAATAAACCTATCTCTTGTAAATGTAATGTACATGCAGTTCCTTGCTTCCATATTAATTCAAACATGGCTTTATGGATTTTGAGTGAAGCAGGGGGAGATTAAATTACTCAACCAACAGCCAGGTGGGTCCTGCAGGTTCTGGTTTGTTGTGCTGCTTCAGCCTTTGCATGGATGTGTTTATGCCTTGGTGGGGACATCTAGCATCACAACCATTTTCAGAAAATTTTGTGGTGACAGAGAGAATTTCTGTGACTTTTTGGAGCTGTATTTTATTCTGCATGACAAGAAAAAAAGTACCACACAGATTGTACTAAGAGAAAAAATTCCCAGAAAATAGCCAATATAAATTACTTCCACCGCAACCATTAAACATTATGAAAATTTTCATATATGAAAAGCAGAAATGAAGAATAAGAATATTTCATGGAATTTTGTCTTAGGAATTTGACTTTTAGGTTCTCTGCTTTCTCTTCAAAAATAAAGATATTCTTGGAATCCTGTCTTACAAAGTTGCCTCATAAATCATTTGTGTGGTGGTGGTAGCAGTTTAATGAGGAACAATTCATTTGTCAACTGAAGTGGTCAATCCTATACATATGTATAGCTTTATTTATAATTTAATGAAGATATTAAAATTATTTAAGTTTCTCAATAACCCATTTTAGATGGGTAAAGTGAGATCAAAGATACTAAGAGGCCTGACCAATTAATATCATGTAATTTATACTAATAATAGTAGTGATAGATGATAAAAGTGCCATTGAAAGGACTTTGCACACATTAACTGAGGTAATCCTCTCTAAGAGGATGCTTCTCATTTTAGCAGAGCAAGTAAGGAGGTGGACTAATTTGGCTTATAACACAGTAGCAAATCCTGCCTGGAAAGGTTTGAATCCGGCAAGTGTGACACTAGACCTCACACATTTTGGACCCAACACTGCCACTGTGATGAGCTGATTAAACCAGGACTTTTTCCCTAGAAAAACTTCTGAACAGTGAAGAAATGCACAACCACCAAGCATCTACAGGAACACCCCAGCCAAATCTTGGGACCCAGTGCAATCATGCACATTTGCTCCGTCACAGGTCATAGAAAATTATATGAAGTGTCATGGGGCCATAAAATCAGTAGGTTGTCTGAGAATCTAGAAGAAAGGTAAAGGGAGAGGCTTTCCATCAGCATCATGATGATACACTTCACCAATGACGAAGATGAGGCTTCTCACCATGAAGTAACTTGTCGGCAACACATGGCTAAAACTCTTGAAGGCCTTAATTTAAACACAGAACCATTCAGACTGCTTTGGTTTTTCTGTGGTAAATTAATTTGATTTAAACAATATATACCCAAATGACAATATAAAAAAAAATATTATGCAAGGAATGACATTCATCAGTAAACTCTGAGACAGATTTTGACCTCCCAGTTAAATAACGAGTTTGAGAATGCTAATACAGACTGCTAATACAGAAAGCCTGGCTGAATTTGAAGTGGGACTGCCACAAAGACCAGAGCTCGCCTACTCATATAATTATACAGAGCTGGGCCCCTAGATAATAGCATATTAAATAAAATTAGTAAAACTTTACTTAATATAATTAAAATTCTGAAGGTTAGATTTAACGTCTCTAATTAAATCTAATATACTGGGAAAACATGGCTTACTTTATAAGTCAAGGGCTTTCCAGATATATTGATTCTGCAGCCATTTGTTTTTCTATTACTTAAATAGTTAAACTCTATGTTGAAAAATGTGTTTTGAGCCTAAATTCTGGGCTTGATTCAGATAGGCAAAGCAGATTATAAAGTTCGGTGTACCCATATATAAAGCTGATCTGTATCTTGAAGCATTTTTAATTTCAGGAAAGTTTTTTTCAGTTCATGTAATTTTGTTGAAATGAGTGTCCAGGGCACATAATAGCTACCATTCCACTCTTCTTATCTAAATCATATTCCCTTTCTTAATATCTTGTGACCGTAGAGCAAGGGTTACTACTATGCTAATAAAAAAATGAATATTTGCAGTGAGGAGTTATATTTTCTATAGAATTTGAGCATGTCATTCCTGGTTTGAAGAAAGCAGAAAGGACTTGATGAGATTAAGATAAGATTAAGATTAAGTTGGAAGTTCTGATGGAAGACAAGGGCTTCCAGGTGTTTTGAGGGACTGATATTAAGAGTCATAGTCCCCAAGGGTCACCTACTTCACCCACTTCCATTTTTCAGTGGGAAAAGAACTCAGTGATGAAATGGCAGGGTTAGACATATTTAAGTAGAGTCTATATGCAAATGCTTTAGCTGTGTACATCTAGGTATATAAACATGTCAAGGAGTATAAGAAAATTATTAACTAAAATTGGTTCATTAAGACCACATAATAGAGGTATAATTGTTTAAACTGAGAGATGACAGGAGGATTCAGATAGGAAATAGAAAGTTGTTATTTCAGAATACAGAGGAGTTCACTGTTGACGTCTGGGAGGGACAATAAGTTTTAGACATGTGGGACAGAGTAATCAGGATTTAGTGACAGGATGGACCAAAGTCAATTCTAGAAACTGAAGATTCATCAGGATGCATAACTCAGAGAGTGTCGACAGATTCAAGCAAGATTCCACTGAGTCTTATACCTAAGATATTTATCCTGAGAGAAAGGAGGATCTGAATTTTTTTTTTTAATGTAAATGTTACACATGGATGGAGCTGGAAGGGATTATGCTCAGCGAAATAAGCCAGAAAGAAAACGAAAGATATTGGATGGTTTCACTTATAGGAGGAAGGTAGAGGAACCAAATAAAGGATCAGGAAAAAAAAAATAACTATAATAAAGTAAAAAATCAAAATCAACAGGCAAGCATATACCAGAGATATTCTGTAGGGGAGGAGAAGGGAGAGGGAAGAGGACAAGGGTGGGAAGAGCACAAGGGACTATGGTGATGGTGCACGGGTGAATTGGTGGTGGGAATGTCACGGGAAATCACACATTGTACAGAAATGAAGGATGATGTAATATAAAAAATAAATGTAAATATTACAATTTTTTTTCTATTGCAAAATTTTAGAGACTGGACTAAAGGGGGATAAACTCAGTGGAGAGAGAAAGTTATGAGATAAAAATGGTAACATTAATCTGAAGAGATGTGAACTATACCCCTAAATCATACATGCTGTCTGCATCAATAAAAACATCCAAGTAACATAAAATAAATAAAGCAGTCCAGACTTGAGACATTAGAATGACGCCAGCATGGTGGCAATAGAAATAGAGAGAAGCAATACACTAGAGATAGAGTTAGGAAATAATAGGATATGTGGTAGATTTGCTATGGGAGAGGGAAAGAACAAAAAGAATGTCAGTAATACCAAGTTTTATGGCATAAAAGGGATTGGAGAGCAGTTTTGGAGGAGGCTTATTGTTTTAATCACAGCAAATTTGAAGTACTTTTGTGGAATACAGGTGGAGACATAAAGTTGAAACTGGATGAAACTGTGTTGTTCAGAGGAGCATCTTGGGCTAAAAACATGAATCTAAAAATCACTGGTATCTCGGTGATAAATGCTGCCAAGTTGGAATTAGATCACCTAGGAAAGAGAGAGGGAGTGAAGAGCAGTCCCTGGATAGCGGCCTGAGGATCTCCACCGTTCATTTGGTCAGTTGCAGAAAATAAATCCTGCTAAGGAAATAGGGCATTGTGGTGTGAGGTGTAAGAAGAAGACCTGGAGAGCTGGATACTGAGAAAGGGCTCTTGGGATTTCAGCACATGAGGTGTGGTTTCTTAGCAACACTGTCAGATTCTGTGAAGGCACCAAGTCAAGAAGAGGGGAGTCAAACATTCTTCTGTTGCTGCAGTGTTATCAAGGTCACTGGGGACCATGGCAAAAGTGTTCAGGTGAGTGGATGAGACTGGAGCCTAGAACACAGTTGGCTGCCAAGTGAAGGAAAGTGAAGAAACAAAGAAGATGTGTGGTTGAAAATTAATGACAGGGCCTCCCCGGTGGCGCAGCGGTTGAGCACTGGGTTGCGAAGCTGCCCGCAGCCTCTGCAGTGCCAGTTCGATCCCCGGCTGCTCCCTGGCCACTGGAGCAGGGTCCCGCATGGTGTGCAGACCTCTCCTGCTGTCCGCTGCTCCCCTCAGCAGTGTACTTTGGTCCTTCTGCCTGCTCTGCTCCCTGCTCTGGCTCTGTGTATTCTCTCACCCTCCCGCGCTTCTGACTGTACCCAGCAGTGCTTGTATAATTAAAAAAAAAAAAAAAAAAAAAGCTAATGACAGAATCCAATGGGAAGAGAGGGGTGTGGATCCAGTAAACTTTCTAAGAGAGTGAGATAATGGAATCAATTTAAGAAAGAGTGATTGTGCTTAAAAAAGTAGAGCCAGCCCTTCTCTTCCAAAATGCAGGACGATGGTTTACATGCAGGGATAGGTGGTGGTGTAACTTGGTAAATTGGAAATAAAGGAATTGTCTGAATTTTTAAAGTTTTCTTTGTATTTAAGTGATAAAGACATCTTCTAGGAGGAGGCCTACAAGGTTTGTGGCCAAGACAGAAAGTTTGAGAAAGTTACTGTGTGAAGTGGAAAGACTAGATAACTGGAAAAGTCTGGTAGGATTGTCAGGCAGAGCTGAAGGCCTGTTTAAGTTTTTTGATCATGAATTCAGAGTTTTTTGATCATGAATTCAATTCATTTTGTCTTGTGCATTGTTTCTCAAACTGTGTTCAACCCCTTGAGTTTATTTGGGTACAAAAGGAAAAGGCAATCATATATTTCAGCGGAGGCGGAGTGGAGGCTGTGGGCTATGGAGTGGTATACTTCAAACATTTTAGAAAGGCAGCCTGTGTGGTTCATGGAGGACCTGAGAAATAGCCACCAAATAGGATTATCAAGGAAAAGGTGGGTTTCAGGAAAAACAAAGGCTTGAGAATCAACAAAGCCATAACTGCATAGAACACATTTGAAATAATGTGGCTTTAGACCCAGACAAGATTGTATAGAGCAGAGTTCCAAATTCCAAGTGCCCCGTTTCTTGCTACAGTAAATGCTGCTTTGAAGCTGGCTCCATTTTAGCTATTCTAGATGAATGTGTTAGAGATCAGTGGAAAGAAAAATTTATAGATATCTGGCCACCCTGTTAATTAATTGCTGCGGGGGTGGCTATTCAATTCTTATCCAGGCCACAAAGTAAAATGATTAGTTGGGGAGTGCTGTAAAAGAAAGAACAAATTCTTTTTTTGTGTAAGAGCATGGCAACTCAAAGTGTGAAAGCAGAAGACAAATTAATAGAATTCATCAGCTTACTCTTGATTTACAAGATTATGAGAGGATAGTGGGATCTCGCTGATAATGTGTAGTATCATTACTTCAGGTGCAGAGAAGTTGTTCTGCCTTTGTGCAGTTGGTACTGAAAAGCAAGAGGTTCCTTGACAAGTGTGTTTATCAAGTACATCTGCAGTGTTATTTTGTACGCTCAGTTGCAGCCCCTGTCATGTTTCTCCATGCTCATTTAACATGATGGACTTATTTGGCAAATCCTTCAGGTGGTAGGAGGACAGGAAGAGGAGGAAGCTTACTTTGGATCATAAAATAAAAGATATTGGCCGCTCTCTCACACACAAAACTTTTCCTTCTTCTCTCCCACCCTGATCGTCATGATTATTGGTAGTAGAAAAAATGAGTGGCTGGGTGATGTGTTCCTGTGAGTCTGTTGATTAGATGCTCAGAGCACCGTAGGTAGAGGGTTCTGTTTTAGCTGTCTAGTTTGAACTAAATTGTTGATTAGAAAGGAAAATAAACTAACAGTTTCCTTAACCACATCTACAAGCATTTCCTGTTTCCTACAGAATCAGGTAGTTCAGATGCAGCTCTCCCTCTGTGAAGGTCAGAACCAGCAATGGCAAGTGGTGTCTTTTTAGTGCTGTGTGCCACACACTGTGCTAAATTCCTTCTGTTCATTTGTTTTATTTCCCCCAAGGAGCAGTTTGATGTTAATGACTCTAATTTTTCCAAATATAAAAGTAAGATTCAGGGATGTTAACTGAGTAGCCCAAAATCACGTAACACATTTGTGGCAGAATCTGAATTCTGGACCAGAGACCTCTAGATGTCACCAGAATTTAGAGCAGCACCGCCAAACAAACGCAATGAGAGCCAAACGTGAAATGCTGCATTTTCTAGCAGCTGCCTTAGAAGTATAGAAAAATAGGTGGACATAATTTTAATAACCTTTTACTTAACCTAGTATGTCCAGAATGTTATTTTAATGCATAATCATTGTTTGTAAAAATACTGAGATATTTTACATTCATGGTTCCTGCTGCATCTTTAAAATCCAGTGGCTTTTACATTTAGAGCAAGTCAGTTCAGACTTGCTACATTTCATGTGCTTCATTGCCATGAGGGGGCTAGAGGCTGCCACCCAGGACAGTCCTGCCCTAGACTGTATTGATGGAAAGAGAGTTCTTTATCATGGGTTTACTGAGTTTATTACAAGCATTACTTTGAGATAATTAGAAAGAGACCTTCCTGCCATGAGATTGGTCTCTGTGAGCCAGTGTGATAGAAAATTGATCGCCTCTGTCCCCTCACCCCCACATCCCTCATCCTCTCATCCCTCTCCCCTTTCCTTCTAAAAATGTGTATTCATTTTCATTATTAGTGTATGGAATCTTTAAAAAGCTACCATATCATGCAGAGTAAATGAAACAGAAAGAGGCAGACCTTTCAAGGTTAAAATGCACATAAGTGGGTATCCTCTTACTTTCTCTGTAACTTGAATAGCTAATCTCTCTGGATTTGTTTTTTTGTCAATCACCTTATGGGATTGTAGAGAGAACAAAGCATGATTATGCATTTAACATAATAACTAAGAAAGAAGAAATGATTGACATTTCAGCTGTTTTTTTAATATACCTAAATTCAAAGTCCTTGTATAATGATCACCTAAGATCAGTCTGTGAGTAGAGTCCCTAACCATGAATATATGAGCAGAGCATATATGGAAGTTACAAAACAATTTAGCAAGTAATCCCTATATACTTATGGACAGGACCATTTATATATTATATTGTAGTTGACTGTCATCTAGGTAAATTGCATGGTTTTCATTTTTTATACAAATAAAATGTATTATAGGATTTTATAAACAAAATTACTATTAACATAATATAGGCATTTGTTTAAGCTAAAAGTAATTTTATTATATTGAATTTATTTTAATGGATTTCCTTTTTTGAAAATAAAATATTGCAAGATCCTGCAGGGCTGCAGTCTCCATCTGTGAGAACTGCAATTACAACTGTGTTACAAGGCATGGAGGGACTGAATGCAAACTTTGTGGCTTTGTGTGCAATAAATACTTTTGGTAGCAAATGCAAGTTTTATTTGTATAAGCATAATGGAACCACCAAAAGTGTTCTTATTACAAAGGTTTCTGGGAGTTTTAACAAGCAGTAACCATGAATGCATGTTATGGAAAATAATGTTTACCTGCATTTGATAAAGTTTTTAGAATTTTTAAATGCGATAGTGATGGAAAACTACTTATTTCCCAACACGAAGTAAGCACTTGATATAAATATTTCATATCTTATGAAAGTATCCTCTTATAAATAGATAACACAGCAAATACTTAGTTCAGCAGTTTGTGCTGGTAGATTTCAATATACAATCCTTGTATGTGTCCAGCACCAGGATCCTAGGAAACTATTTCTGCTCTATTTATGATACCTAATAAAGAACAATCAACCATGGTGATATTACCATACAAGATCATTAAAGTCACACATAAATGTCTTCCCATGTGGTTTTTAAAATTGAACAAACAGGTGGTTGTCATTGATGAACAAGTAGTTCCACATCCATAATTTGACTTCAGCCTCAATCACTGGTCTGTAGGAGATTGAGGAAGCGTCTATTTTTTCTTCCTGCTAACTAATCTTATTTTTGTCTCTCTATTCTTATACAGAGGTTACTACATAATAATTGTGCCTTTGAAGAAATCTCGTGGGAAATTTATCAAGCCATGGGAGAGTCCAGATGAGATGGAATTAGATGAGGTAACTATGTCTTTCTTGACTGTGTTTTTCAGTAGTTATTTAATTTATTAAATGCCTGCCTCCTCTCTGGAGGTCTTCCATAACTAATCCAGTGGCTGACTTGTGTGTGGTATACACGGCTCTCTGGTGGGATGGTTCAGTTCTATGCTCATAATATCCTTTATAGAGTTTACAACAGTCAACTTTTTAATTAAAAACAGTAAGCAGTAATAAAGCTCACAACTGTCTAATCTTTGTTGGCACTAATATTTTGCCCCTTGCAACACATGATGCAGAGGTGTGGAAAGTGAAGTGAATTGTCAGCAAAGCCTCACTATTTTTTTAAATAAATTTTATTTTTACATTTCCCATACAATTGCAATCCCCTTATTTTCACCCCAATCCCTCCCCTCCCCAACCCCCACCCCCCATAGAGTGTCTCTGGTTCATAGTTGTTTGTTGATTTTGATTTTCACTTTTTTATAGTTATTCATTTTCCTGGTCCCTTATTTAAGTTTTCTAGATTCCTGCTATGAGTGAGACCATCTGGTATTTTTCTTTTTCTTTCTGGCTTATTTTGCTGAGCATGATCCCTTCCAGCGCCATCCATGTTGCTGCAAATTGCATGTGTTTATCTTTTTTGAATGCTGAGTCATATTCCATAGTGTATATGGACCACATCTTCTTGATCCAGTCACCTATTTTGGGGCATTTGGGTTGTTTCCAAAGCTTAGCTATTGTAAACAGTGCTTCTATAAACATAGGGGTGCAGGTGCTCTTTGGAATTTATGTTTCTGTGTCCTTTGGGTAAATACCTAGGAGTGCAATTGCTGGATCATATGGAAGCTCTCTGTTTAGTAGGT
This sequence comes from Talpa europaea, assembly GCF_964194135.1. Lineage (NCBI taxonomy): Eukaryota > Metazoa > Chordata > Mammalia > Eulipotyphla > Talpidae > Talpa > Talpa europaea. The sequence continues at coordinate 30,719,281 of NC_140074.1, forward strand.
CCAGAAATCTCCACACAGCTCTCCATAGTGGTTGGACCAGTTTGCACTCCCACCAACAGTGCAGAAGAGTTCCTTTTTCTCCACATCCTCGCCAACATTTGTTGTTGCTAGGTTTTTAATATGTGCCATTCTCACTGGTGTAAGATGGTATCTCATGGTAGTTTTGATTTGCATTTCCCTGATTACAAGTGATGTTGAACATTTTTTCATATGCCTGTTGGCCATTTGCATTTACTCTTCAGAGAAGTTTCTTTTTAGCTCTTCTGCCTATTTTTTGACTGGATTATTTTCTTTGTTTGTGTTGAGTCTCATCAGCTCTTTGCAGATTTTTGTGATCAGTCCTTTATCATTAATAAATGTTCGCCCAGCCGGTGGGGTTTCTCTTTGTTTTTGTTATTGTCTCTTTTGCTGTGCAGAAGCTCTTTAATTTGATATAGTCCCAGCTGTTTATCTTTGCCTTCACTATCACTGCAGCAAAGCCTCACTATTGTGATGAATTTGAAGGTCCAGGGACAACAGTAGTAAGGCTGTTTCAAATGCTCAACTGCTTTTTGCACCAGAATTCAAACTTTGACTTATCTGCGTTCTTCTCCAGTTGCTCACTGGAGAATGCACTTAATAGCAGGGGAAAAATAAAACATATCACAAAATGTTGAGCCAAGTGAGAAATAGCGAACAAAAGACAGAGCAAGTACCAAATAGGATGATTTTAGTTTTTAAAATCTTACATTTGAAGTGATATTGTTTTTGGAAAAAAAAAAAACATTTTGAAAGTTAGGACATAATATAAAAACTAAGGTCCAACTAGTGCAAAGTTCTATTTAGAAAAGATAAAATATCGAAAATGTTACACCAGATCCCCAGAGATCCACAACTAGTTAATGGCTGACATTCACATATTTCAATACAGAACCTTGTTATTTTAACACATGCTATTTTGTCCTTTTGAATCTAGAAAGCAAATAAAAGGCCCCCATATGTGGACATATGAGATTTTAATTTATTGAGTTTATTTACAAAATACATTAAATCTTATAGTCCAATCTGCTATTTCTATATGCTTTCTCTCTACCTCAAATTAGTTCAAATACAGCAAAGAAAAGCAGAAATTCACTATCTGCGTACCAGGAAAGTGATGTTTATTCCATTCGTGTCTGAACTAAGAGGACTATGATTTTACAGATAAAGACTATTTGCTTCTTTGGGGAGACATATGTCATCTCTAGGAGTATGGCTCATATCACCCACTTTACTCTTCTGAATGAAAGGACCAGTTCAGAAGGGAGGTTAAGTTCAAGGTTATGACTGTGATTATGTGTCATTGTTTAGTGATTAGATGAGCATTGAAGGGGTATAAAATCAGACACCATTTCAATAAAGTTTTCAAATAATTTGTTATAAGGGTACTATTTTTCTGTTAATAATAAAGAAACAAGAACAATATTCTGTGGTATTTGGAGAATTGTAAACCTTCATTTGAAGATGCAAAATGATCAGCAAGCCTTTTGTTAACATTTTGAAGTAAGGCCTGATTTTACTTGCAGCTGACTAATCAGTTAATCCTAAGATATTCTTTATTATTTGAATAAGTTCTCAGCTGATTTACAGAATTCAGTTGGAAGTGCATTTAAAATGCAAAGTCAACTTGTAGAATCTGTGTGTCTCTCTGTTTTTTTTTTTAAACTGTTGTCAAGGAAATAAAGTCAAAACCCAAACAACATTAGATACTTTTTAAATAATAAGGTTTCCTTAGAAGTTGAGCCATTTGACAGTAATGGGAAGCTGACTGTCTTTTACAGCCAGGTTTTAACCTCCAAAATGTTCAGCAGTGCTAATAGATTAAAGTATAGAGCTATATGACATTGAACTTTCTTGCAATTAAATGTTATGGGTCTGTGCTGCTCATTCCCATAACAAAGGGTCATTTTAATCATCACACAAGTTGTGGTGCATTAATCTGTATAATAGTTTGATAAAGAATATTTATTAATTCAAAAATTTTAGGTCAGGATGGGTTGCTTCCCACTTTTCTTACTGATATAATTGAGACCACATTGTAGAATTAATGGTGGAAGAAATAAGATATGCATTGACTGGAAAATGAAAATTATTTCTGATAAAAACCTAAACCCCTTCATATATCTCCTAGAATTGCCTCCAATCCGTCTTGTAACCATTGTGGAGGAGAACAGTTGAAAGTAGTCTGTGGCCTTCTCTTATGCTTACTCAGTCAGTTTCTGAACTCTGCAGACAGGTTGCTTTTTTATTCCTCTACAGCAGATAATAAAAGCATTGTAGTAATTTTATCTTTAGCTTTGCACTTCCAGGTTTGACATAGCAGCATTCCTCCCTTAAGTATATTTGACCAAATGATTTTTTAGAAAGGCCTATAATTCAAATCTTTGGAACCATACCATCCAACAGATTGGTAGCCGAAGGGGATTTCCATATGTATACCTCCATCTAGGCCCATAAAAATGGGAAGAGGCTTTCTAAACTGAGTGGTTCTCAATATTATCTCTTGATTTCCTTTATCCTTTGGGGATAATGTTCACATAATAAATTTGTATATTGAAACTTCTGTTGTCAAGGTCAGACTGGACAGAGCAGACATTGATAGTCAAAATGAATTTTAGACAGAATGACTTCTAAAATGTTAGTTATATTTAATTCAGGGCAGGTTTTGTAATATATCATAAACTTTTCATCTCATTGTACTTCAAAGGCTTGCTATAAAATACTGTGATGATTTGTGGTTATAACTTTAACATACTGGCTAACTTTGGTGTCATCTGATCACATTTGACCCACTTAAGTCTCATGCAGGAAGTCTCTTCTAGAGATTAGAGCAACATTCAGGCAGAGTTGATACCCCAGGTTTGACCATAATGAATGGCTGCATTGGATGTAAGGAAAACCAAAAAACCCAAATATTTTATACTAACTTACTGCCTCTGAGTCTTCTAAGAAATCCTAGCAAAAGATACTCATGGGATGACAGTAAAATGGATGAATTATGACAATTGCCTACATCTGAAATATGAATAAATTGAAGGTAGGGTTTGATAGGTAGAGTAGAAGAGAGGACACAGTCACATAAGCAACTGATGGTAAATGTTTCTGATTAGCTAAGTTCAAAAAGCTGTTCAGCTCATCTACAGTACATTTGTCCTTCTCAAAGTAATAGGCCATCATTTACTGTATATCAACAGTCACCTTTGTAATGACTTTCCAAGTAGAAGATTATTTGAGATCAGAGCTTTTTAATAACTTGCTAAAAGAATCTAGGACAAAGACTCTAAATACATATTCTTCTGTGTTCATGATAGTAGATGCAAAGATCTAATAATATGTCTACGTGTGGATGAGTTTAAAAATTTAGATTTTCGATTTAGCCAAACTGCTGCATTTGTTTCCCTGATAAAATTAAGTAACCAAAAATATGGTTGGAAAAAATAAAGGTTGTATGCATAATTTCATTTTGTTTGACCCACTGAATCCAATTATAATTCTCATTTTCTGTTATGCCTAAGTGTCCTTATTTATAAAATGGAGTTAATGGTATACTATCTTACAGGTTTATTATGAGAAGTAAATTAACTTATGTTGAGGCTCTCACAGACAGTACCTAGCACCTACTAGGTGCTTAATCAATGTTAGCTATTGTTATTAGCATCAGTGTTATAAATAAACCTAAATTTGACAACAGGATTGAAAGTCAGGCTAAATTTCTGAACTTGCTCTATTACTATGCAATTGGGGCATGGCTAATCAGTTCCCAAAATTTATCATCAGATGGTCTAACCTGGGTAAACAGTTATGCCCAATCTACTGTGGTTTTAATAGAAGAGTATCCATTTCACGTAAGTTTATGGGCATCTAAAAAATAAAATTTTATAGACAATTTTAGAACATTATGAGTTATATATTTTTCAGCAATATCATGGGCACAGATTGCCTATATACCCAAAGAGTTTACATTTCTAGGATACAAGTTTGAACCAGCTAAACACAGTTATGACTGTCAGAGCAGAAGAAACTGTAGTGTACCACGAGGGTCCTGACGTGAGGATTTGGTGTTGGCCACCCTCACAGTGTGCAGCCATCGCTGGTACAACAACCTGGCCTTCATTATGCTGGTGTCTCATTCTACTAGTTGTCACTGCTTTGTTTTTTGGTTTTTAGTTTTTTTTTTTTTTTGCTATGAAATTTACATATATAAAAGCAAAAGTAGTAAATAAATTTGCTCTAATGTTTTCATAGTACCCAAATTTTAGCAAGCTTTTACAACAGGGTTTAGTCCAGTTTCCACTTTGTCCTAGGATATATAATCTTTTCTACACAAATAGTGAATCAAAGCCAGAATTCTTTGCAGATAACTACTTCAGTTTTTCTTTACATCAGAAGGTAGCCCAGACTGCTACAAATCTCTTTTGCCCTGTTAAGCCCTATGAAATACCATATTTAATGGGAGAAGATAGAACTAACTTCAATAGCACTTTGAAATCAATAGCCATGAGTTACCATTAACATGAGTTTTTCCTAAGAAAAGGGTGTGTAGAACAGTCGAGTACCCAGGCATCATTTTCACTTCTTTATTTTTAGAAATATATAAAGGATTTATTTGTACATATGTATGTTTATTTTCCTCTGGGTAATAGTAACATTCATTTTTATCTACACTCTGACAAGCTAATTCACCTCTCCAGGTCAATACCATGATACAGGTGAGGATGCATAACCCAAATTGTTAATCAAGGATCCTTGTTAAGCCAGGAACTGTTAAATGAGTGACAGTGTCAACATATGTCACCTAAAAAATGGTCATTAGACTTTCTGCTGATGTGAGGGAACTTGCATCATGTATATTATCTCATTATGAAAAGCAATGCAAAGTGATATTAACCTCTAAAAATTGGTCATATTTGAAGGTTTAATTGGCTTTATGGAGCTTACTATTTGTTTAATAAGTAGCAATAATAAACCCTACAAGGCAGGATTTTGTGAATCCAGCTAATGTTTTTCCTTAGACAACTTAGAATGCAATCTTGTCCTTTGAGATTATTTCGCTAGGGTGGACAATAATTGGAGCTACCAGGAAAGGCTCAGATTGCCTTGTGTATTTAGGCTTCACCTTGTAGTAGCAGTTCAGCATCTTAGCTTAGCAGAAAGACCCACATATAAAGAAGAAAGAGCAAAGTTTATTGATGCTGACCTGCTGCTTTAAATGTGAGCAAATTATGTTTGGGTGGTTCTCGTCCTGGATTAATTTGTCTCATTAAAGCAGTAATAAGTTGGGTTATTGTTGTTTACATTTCTTTTTCTGTCTCTCACTTTCTTCCCTCTAAGCTGCTTAAGGAGATATCTAGGAAACGCAGAAGCATTCGTTATGGGAGAGAAGTTGAATTAAAGCCATATATTGCTGCTCACTTTGATGTGCTTCCCACTGAGTTCACCCTGGGGGATGACAAGCATTACGGTGGATTTACAAACAAGCAACTCCAAAGTGGTCAAGAATATGTCTTCTTTGTGTTAGCAGTGATGGAACATGCAGAGTCTGTAAGTTAATTATGATAGCATCTGTTTTTATGTATCTTATACATTTTTTTTTACCAGAATGTCATCATTTGGAGAAATGCAGGTATATTCATCCTAATTATTTCTCATGAGCTGTCATTAACTTAAATGCAGGACCAAACTCTGAACATTGCTCGGTGCACTGTTTGAGATCTTATTATAAACAAAACCTAGGAATTTAGATGGACTTTGAGTGTGTGGCATGCCAAATGGATGGGGTGTGGTGACATGCACACGACAGGAAGATGATGGTCCTCAATACCCAACTGATGGTCCTCAATGAGGAGCTTCTTCCTCATCCTTTTAAAAAAATCTGTTTTAGAAGGAAACATTGTATAATAACTGATAGGCATCAGCTCATATGATTACAATGGGAACTAATAATTTTAGCAAGTCAGTGTAGAGTATTTCTAGGTACTTGAAAATATTGATTAATGGCAATTATATTTTATTTCCTATAACTTCCAGTGAACTCATTGCTCTCTATCCAGATTCATAGGCAGTGTCTAGGAAAGGCAAGCACAGCCAGCTTCTTTAATTATAGCAATTTACCAGTGACTTTATCAGTGAAAAGCCAAGAAAGTTAGAAAATAATTCAATAAGACAGAGAATTCCTAAGGTACTCTAAATAATGAGTTGTCTTCTTTTATGTAATTCATCTTACTCTTATGTCTTTTTATGCTTCAGTTGCTTTGAATGTTAAAAAAAAGAGGAAGAGAATTTGTAAATGGAAAGCAGGGAGGATTTTGATGTGGCAGCTCACATTAACATTTAATATACACATTCTAAACCATATCTTTCTAATAGCACCTAAAACTGACAGGTGTGGCAACTCAGTTGAGCCAGTCACTTCCCATATAAAGAAGTCGTGATCTATCAAAAGATTTCTCCACATCAGGTGTTAGCATGTACAGTGGGGTTTCTCTTCAAATGACTGAAGGAATTCCCTCGTGGAAAATCAAAACACAAAGGCAGCCTTTCTGCCTGGTTTACCTTTGTGCACAGAATGTCTTTTGAAAACAATGTGATAGGCTTCCTGGAATTTTAATACACAGATACATGTTCTCTTTCTACTTGAAGGTTTTGAGGCAGACCATGAAGGGACTAGGACGTTGGAAATATCTTTTTTAAAAAAATGACTTTTAGGTATTTGAAAGTAGTTTTCTTTAAATAGCTTTTGGAGATTTCAGAAAGCATGTTCAGAGCTTGGAGGTCGATTAGAGAATCCAGCAAAAAACAGAATTTTTTTCAGATCAAGCAGGCTGATGGACTGTCAAGGACTCTGTCTACTGGCTCCTGAATTTCACTAGTGTTCAAATGTGTCACTGTTGGGGCCTCCCCTGGCGGTGCAGCAGTTGGTTGCTGGGCTGCGAAGCACTGGTTCTATCCCCGGCCACCAGTAAGGGTCCCACATGGCGCAACAGACCTCTCCTGCCACGTCCACTACTCCCCTCAGCAGTGTATTTCGTCACTCTGCCTGTTCTGTTCCCCACTCTGGTTCTGGTGAATTCTCTCACCCTCCCGTACTTCTGACTGTACCCAGTGCTTATATAAATAAATAAATAAATCTTAAAACAAACAAAAAAATGCGTCACTATTGATGAAGAGTCTGTCCTTTCCCTTAGAGTATCATGTTGTTTTATTATATAATTTAGATTTTTGCCAAAAATATTTTCAATGTTCCTTTTTGCTATTATCTGTCTCAGTATCACTCAGGTTGACAGCATTTTCTTTATACATGTTACCAGACCAGCCTTAATATTATGGAAGAGATGGGGAATATAAAAATAAAATTTATTATAAAAAAATAAATAAAAAGTGTTTCAAAATAAGATTTAATTTATGTGTGTGAAAAAAAAAACAAATAGTATAATGTTATCTGTGGTATATCCTTTTGTAAGTGTCAGATTTTCTTGACTGATTAGTAATAAGGTACTTCGGCACTCCAGGTGTGAACCAATATTTTGCATAGAGAAAATTCCCACCCACTCCAAAAGTAGCTTTCCTTAAATCGTTGTCTCATGTTTAGAATATAGGAGGATTAATTTTAGAGAGTCCAGAGGTCTGATTTTTCCTGTTATCCCCCATACAATGAACAAAGTCTACTTTATATGAGGCTGTATCATCTTATGGTTCCATTTGGTTTTCTTTTTATTATTATTATTTATTTATTTTTAAAAGATTATATAAGCACTGGGGTACAGGCCAGAGGCACAGGAGGGTGAGAGAATTCACCAGAGAGAGAGCAGGGAACAGAACAGGCAGAAGGATTGAAGTACAGTGCTGAGGGGAGCAGCGGGAGAGACAGGAGAGGTCTGCCACGCCATGTGGGAATCTCCCTGGCCACTGGGGAATTGAACTGGCAGCGCAGAGGCTGTGGACAGCTTCACAGTGCTGTGCTCAACCTGCTGCGCCACCGCAGGTTGAGTTTTATTTTTTTAAAGGCATATAAAAAGCCAAGGTAGAATTGTTTTCTTTTTCACATGTCTCTGTTTCCTGATTTGTGTTGGAAAATTCTGTGCTTTGGGTAAAGCTCTGCTAATATTTCCATCTTGACTAACCACATTTATTGTTTCAAAGACTCTTGGGAAAGAATTCCAAATCACAAATTTTTGCTTACTTTTTTTTTCTGCCAATTTGAATGTAACCTGCAAAATGCATAGGGGAAAGCATAAATCAAAACAATCAATTATATGGAATCATGTTCCTTGGTTATTATTTCTTTGCAACTCCTTTGTGTGTGTGTGTGTGTGTATACACATATATATAGATTTATACAAATTTATATTTATATATATTTATATGTATATATAGATTTATACAAATTTGTATTTATATATAGATATAGATTTATATATAGATTTATATATATGTATATATACATACACACACATATGCAGGTTAGAAGGTTAGAAATATACTGGGTTTTTGTATTTTGATGTGTTAGAAAACCTAAAAGAACAGTTAACCTCTTTCCTGGTCACAGGGAAGAAAATAGGAGGGAAGCATCTATGAGAGCATGTATTCTCCTAGTTGACTACTCAGCTCATTGTATTTATCTTCATAATATGGACCCTAAGCCAACATTTTTTAAATGAAGATTTTTTTAAATTAAGTGTATTTACTGAACATGCAAAAGTGAGCATATCTTCTCATGTCCTTATAATGTCAGTCATCAGAAAAGAACAACATTTTATTTTACTCAACAGAGATTTGCTGGGAACTCCATAAGTGCAAAGTTCTGTGCTAAGTACTTAAACAATACAATCTACCTTCCAGAAGGTTAGTTTTATTTTTTTAAAGGCATCTGTACAAATAAAAAGCCAAGGTATAATTGGGTGAATACCATTAAAAAAGGCTAAAAGACAACTTAATTTTTTTAAATTTTTTTATATAAATTTGTGGAATGACTGGTTATTTCTAGGTAAGGAGAGGTAGCTCAACAATGGTAATATTTAAATGGGTCTTAAAGCTTAGATGAATTTTAGAAGCAGGAGGCTGTGGAACTTGTGAGAGGGTTAGAGAATGGTGCATTTGGGGAATAGGAACAAGAAATGTGCTGTGATGAAATGTTGTATGTGGTAAGAATATTTGAAACAAAATTGTGGTGTCTCTTAAGAACAATGCTAAGATGTCTAGATTTTATTTAGGAATCACCAGAGAGAATAGAAGTAGAGTCAACTAAAGAAAGAAAGAACTCTTGATATAGTTTGGGTAAACACGAATGAAAAGTAATGCTCAAAAGAATGGTAAAAAGGTAGATGGACTTGATTATGGATAAGGGTTATTGATAAGATAAACTCAGTAGTTTTTCATTCCCAGATACTGGGAAGATGTGAAAAGTTGACAAGTTAACAGGTATATCTGGGAAAAGGGAAATAGAACAATTTGTGTTTATGCCTGTAGGAATCTCTGGAAACAGTTGAATATGAAGGTCTGGAACTTGGCAGATTTTCTGAGTTTAGGAACTTTAGAGGAAGTAACACACTTAGAAGTTGGTAGTTAATGCTGGGGATGAGCTTGGTAGACAAGGGAGAAAATGAGAGACTAGCAGGAAACACAAGTGAAGAATAATTGCACAGGATGGATTCCAAGGCAGTAAACTCAACAGGATGTGATCACTTGGCAAGATTAGGATGGAACTTGTTGCATAGGGAATTAGGACAGCCAGAGAAGGAGCTGTAAAGAAGATTTGATCAATGGTGACAAATCTGGAAAGTTTATCTTGAAGGGTAAGGATTGCATAATGATAATTAGATTTGACAAATGAATGAATAGGACCAGTGGTGGCCATGGAGTGAGAAGAGATGGCAGTAAGCCACATCGCAGGTGGGACAGCTGGTGGATGTGGATTGGTCACTTATTGGAAAAGGAAAGGACAGGCCCCTAAAAGTGAGCAGAGACAGGCTAAAATAGGATTTTATAAAAATAGTTCATAGACTTCAGTCCATTTCTTCACCAAATTGCTGTTTTCAACTTTGAGGAAAAATAGACAAATATAGAGGGATATATTTGTTGTAGAGCAACCCCGATACAGAACGGGGTGCCTGACTGTGGGTCCTCCTCACCCGCGTGCTAAAAAGGACTTATCAATGCTCTACTGCAGGCACACGTGAAAGGTTAATAAAAGGTTTATTTACAAGGGAAGGGGAAATGAGGAAATGTACAGCTCAGGGAGAAAAGTGGGAGACAAAGTTTTAAATGAGTCCTACCCGATCCGCCGATCAGGAATCCCAAAATGGCACTCTGAGAGCTGGCCGCCAGCCAGGAGCCGTGAAGTCAGGAGGCAAGCGATAGCGAGCCCCCCAAGGCCCATGTGTTTGGTTTTTATACCCCACCTGGCTGCTTAACTCCACCCTCAGGTCCCAGCCACCCTCCCTTTGGTGGTGATGGGATTTGTCTTTCCCAATGTCCTGATGGCTTTAGTCTAGAGTGGGGGTGGAGTCCACAGAGCCTGTATGGGATTATCTCAGGACATCCTTTCCCCCTAGCATATTGAAAGTGTACATTGTGGAATGATTACAGTAGTAAAGCTCATATAGTTACCTTTTCCATAGGGGTGGGATTTGTGAGATTATACTCACCAAGATTACTTACTGAGATTGCTCTCAGCAGCTTTCAAGTATACAATAAAGTATTACCTATTGTCATCATCCTTGGAACTGTCTCTTATCTGAGGTTCTGTGCCTTTTGAACCCACATCTCATTTGCTTCTTGCCCCAGTCCCTGGCAATCATTCTTTTCTGTTTCTATGCAATTGACTTTTTCTTTTAAAGAAACTGCATGTAAGTGCCATTGTCCTGTGTTTTTTTTCTTTTTCTTTTCTCTGTCCAGCTTATGTTGCTTAAAATGATACCCTCCAGATTTATACATGTTGTCACAAAGGGCAGAATTTCTTCATTTTTGTGGCAGAATGTATTCCCTGTGTGTATATGTGTGGAGTGTCCATCCATCCATTCACCCATCAAGGAACACTTACATTGTTTCCATGTCTTGACTATTGTTATGCTGCAGTTAAGGTGCTTTTTAGAGTATCTCATTGAGATACTGATTTTATTTCCTTTGGATATATATTCCCGGTAGAACTGCTAGGCTGTATGGTAGTTCTATTTCTAATTTTTTTAAATTACTTTTGCATAGATGAACTGGGGTGTAGACCAAAGGTGTGGGGGTGAGAAGATTCACCAGAGACAGGGTGGAGAGCAGAACAGGCAGATTTACTGATATATACTGCTAAGGGAAGCAGCAGATGAGACAGGAGAGGTCTGCTGTGGTGTGGGGTAGCTCTCTGGGCCAAGATCAAACTCAGGCTCTAGGGGTGATAACACTGAGACTTAACCCCCTAGGCCAGCAGGGCGGCCCTATGTATAATTTTTTGAGAAACTTCTGTTTTCCTTAATGGCTTTATCAATTTGCATTCCTTTTCTCTGTATCAGTTATCTATTAGAAATCAGCATTCTAACCTCTGAGCAATAACTGTAATAAAATTAAATGGGTGCATCTAAATCTTTTTCAGTCATACAATTTCTGTATTCTAGAAACCACATCATGAATTCCATACATGTTGAATTTATGATTTGAGCATTAGGCTTCTCTTCTCAAGTTGTAGATTTTGTTTGTCCATTGTTTAGCATGTTTTTAACTAATGTATGTCATAAAGGACTATTTACATAATTTAACATTTAGTTGCATGCTGACATTTTGCTCCATAAATGTTTACTTTTAAAATGTGTTCATTCTTAACTGACTGATAATGATTTGTGGGTTGGAACTATAGTGTTTCTCTTTATTTTGGCATAGCACTTAACACATTGACATAAGTGCTCAATGAATATTTTGTGACTGTTGATTATTTCTAATTTAGACTTCATAAGATCATGTAATATGCCATATATCGATACCATAAAAAAAGTATTTGTAGAGTGATTTTTACCATCAAAAATGATTTTATTATAAAAGATTTCATCCTGTAAAGATATTTAGATGCCTAACCAGATTTTCCCTTCCTTTCCTCCCTGCTTTCTTTCTTCCTCCCCTCTTCCCTTCTGCCCTTCTTTTTCCCTTTCATCCACTTCTCCTTTCTCTGTCCTTCCTTCCTTCCCCTCTTTTTTTTTTTACTAACATTGTCCCACACACTTATCTTCAAATCTACTACTGAATCTGCATCTTCTAATGCTAAAGATTGGCTCTAGAAAGCCATTATTTTATAACTAATATAGACTCTGTTTTTTTCTCAGAAGATGTATGCAACCAGCCCTTATTCCGACCCTGTTGTATCAATGGATCTGGATCCACAGCCAATTACAGATGAAGAAGAAGGCTTGATCTGGGTTGTAGGGCCTGTCCTTGCGGTGGTCTTTATCATCTGCATTGTCATAGCTATTCTTCTTTACAAAAGGTAGGTTTGCCCAATATTTCTATTGCAGTCATGGGGGTCTTTCTCCCTGGTCTCCCATGATGCTTCTTCCCACAGAAGGACAAAGAGGATGCTACACTCAGGCTGCATCTGCACTATGTTGAAAGATGAGATAATTCTTCTCTGGTCATTATGAAGTTGATCTTAGCAGAAATACTTCAGTGTAATCTCAGTAATCATCAGGAAAATATTCCCTTAGAGTTAGAACAAAATATAAGGCCTGTGCTATGTAACATCTCATTTAGTTTTGGTACAGATTATGTTGCCCAATAGGCATGGATCCAGCCTGTATCTTCTGAGCTGCTTTGCATGATGTTTGAGACATTATTATATTCTGAAACAGATAATACCATAGAAGTTTACCTTGAATGTTTTAGGTGACTGATTGCCTGATTTCAACATGTTATTTGAAACATTATTACATATTTGCACATTTGTGTACATTTTGTAAGTCTGTTTCTCAAGACAGCAAATGTAGCTAAAAATGAAAATTGAAGAAGGAAAAACAAGAAGAGAATGAAATTTTTCCATTTCTTCTCATCCTTATTCCACATCCGCAATAGTCACATTCTCATTTGTACCCAAAGGGATGTAAGGTACCGTTTTCCTTTTTTAAAAAATGTGACCTCAGTGTTTATACTCACAAGTATCAATCTTAGTGTCTTTGACTATAATTAGGATACAAATAACCCATGCTTACCCCAAATTTTCTCATCTTCCATTCTTTTAAAATCTTATTTCTGCCTCCATTACATATAAGTAAGATTTTTCTCACGTGGGTCACTGTCCAGTAAGTTGGGTAGTGATATTAGTAATTATTTTTCCTTAAATCCTTTCTGAGCTAAAAAATATAATTAAAATATCATAAACTTAAAATTATAAAAATTACATATATTAGTCTCTTTAAAATTTAGAATGATTACATTCTAACTCCCTCAATCATTTTTTGTTCCATTTTCTCAATCCCAATTTTATTTCCCATGCACTTTGGTTTATGTTCCCATATTCCATCCTTCAGAATGCTACTATGAGGATTCTCTTCCCTATACTGCAAAACAACTTTTCTCTATGTACCTCTCTTCATTTTCCTCATAACTCTGACCTTCATAGTCAGAGGTTATCTTCATTTTATTCTTGCTTCCATGTTTAATCTTCTAAACTTATTCTATTAATTCTTTTTCTTGCCCATACAACTTCCTTCACTGGATTATTTCTAATGCATTCCTTTGTTATATATGTTCTTCTTATGTTCTGGAATGGCTCTTTTTTCACAAGCTCTTTTCTTGACTCAAAGGAATATCATTTCTCAAGACACTGTTCCTTTGAAAAACTTTCTCTTATGAGCCGGTATTCACTTTTATTCCAGCATGATGAAAGAGTTGCGACAAAAAGAAAAAGAACGAAGTTCATAACCATAGTCCATTAAATTGCCTATTCTATTTTAGAGTTAGAAAGAATGATGGAAACATCCATCATTATTTTTTCTCCTGATCACTTCCATCACTCAATTATCCACGCCATAAAACAGCTGAAAAATCAAGTGATTAAAGGCCAATATCTCCTGTTAGTTGATGTCTTCAACATTCCCATCCGAGACCCTACCTTATAAGTGTGTGTGGTGAGGCCTGTTGTATTTGATTTCTCTGGTGAAAGAGGTCAGGTCAGGAAGCAGAAGGACCACGTGATCCCAGAATAACTGCAGTCCTGTGTGGTCCAAGTAGATACTGGAACCCTTGCTGTCCACATGCTGCTCTGATTACCAGAAGAGAATGTAGTAATAAAAAATGCAAAATTGGAATTATAATTCTATGCCATATTTTTTCAGGTGGTCACATCCTACTGTGACTGATCAGAAATACTTGCTGACAATTGCATTTCTAGATCCTGTCACATGACATTTTGTGATTATTCTAAACAGACAAAATGCTTGCCTTAGTTTTTGTAAGATGTATTTCATTCAGTTGTATCTGGCTATCATTAAATCATTCCACTTGACAGAGATGAACATGGCCATTGTGAATCAGAAATGTAAATGTTAGGAAATAGGATTATAAAGATTTATAAAGATTATTAAGATTTGTAATCAAGTTTTCCCTGTCATTATCTCCATGTAGTTGAAAAAAAATCAACCAGTTACAATTCTCCCAATTCTGCAAAAAGAGGCATCTTATTTAAAGGTTTTATGACTCTGTTAAAATAGTCGCATTTTACTGTGTGCATATGTAAGCATCGTCTAATGCAATTGTTGGAAAATGCACACATCCTCGAATGCTAAGTATATTTAGCTAACCATCTGAAGGCCCATGAAAGTGCTTCTGAAATAGAAATGCTTGCTTCAGCAGTAAAGAACATTCCTGACTTGAAATTCAAGTAGACCCAACAATGTCCTTCTTGATTATCATGAAGCAATTCAAGAGGAAATCTGTAGGCAATGAATAGTGTCTTTTATAACTTGAATTCTGAGTAAAGTTAATTATATAATCCATATTTTAGCCCTCTTTTTATATGCCTTTCAGTTTACACACAGGTTGTTGGTAAAAATCCAGAATTATTATTATTCAGAATTATTATTTATTATATAATTTCTCTTCCTATATACCTGTGTGCAAATAAAACTTTGAGTAGAGAATGAGTATAAAATACTTTTGAGTCATTATTGTGATAATGCCATTTATCATAGACACCTGTTTACAAGACTACTTGCATTAGGAATAGATCTGCAACTTTGGATGGCTTATTCATATTAAGAAGTATATCTTACCCAGCTGTTTGAGGAGATTTTGAGTGTTATTTCTATCAATTATATTAATGTGGAAGTAGCACACTCTTTTATGACATTCTATTCATTTGACTTTGTTGTTTAGTAATTTGTAAATCTCTATTACCTTGATAGTAAATAAAAATATGAATCACAGAGATGTTGTAGGGTCTCTAAAATACATTATGAACCATCAGAAAATTAAAATATGTTTGGTAGGTCTTTAGTGTTACAAATAATCTTGCAGGTTTTTTTTAATTTTGTACTCTAATATATGTATAATGATTTAAAAATGTAAACTACGAAGATAAAATGGTGGCAAGTTTACAAAAGCTCTGGACTAAGCTTTAGGAAACCTGGCTTTAAATCCAAACTTTGTGGCTAGCTAGTTATGTGTAGAGTGAGAAAATCACATCAACCCTATTGGGCCCTATTCTTCATTTATAATATATGTGGATAGACTAGGTAATTAAACCATTTTATTAATAATGTGCTATAATCTGAAAAAACCCAGACTAAGTAACAGAATCAATACTATATATCAGTTCTGTGTTCAGTGTGTATATGTTTTTTTTTTTTTATAGAGGCATGTTTATTTATTTTATTTATTTGTTTGTTTGATTTTTGTTTATACATGCACTGGGTACAGTCAGAAACGCGGGAGGGTGAGAGAATTCACCAGAGCCAGAGCGGGGAGCAGAGCAGGCAGAAGGACTGAAATACACTGCTGAGGGGAGCAGCGGGCAGCAGGAGAGGTCTGCGCGCCATGTGGGACCCTCCTCCGGTGGCCGGGGAGCAGCCAGGGATCGAACCGGCGTCGCCGAGGTTGCAGGCAGGTTCGCAACCCAGCGCTCAACCGCTGCGCCACCGGGGAGGCCCTGTGTATATGTTTTTAAATATGACTTCAGATTGCCCATCATTTATATCCCACCACAAGCAAAGTTTTCTTAAAACTAAGGCACACCTTTAGATATTCATCTACACCCCATATCAGTTAACATGTGCAAAGCTTTTCAGTCATTAATCCTAGATCTTCCCAGGAATTCTCTGTATAAAAAAATAAAAATAGAATGTAAACCTGGCTTTATAGAAAAGCATTTCAAGACAGGTGAAGTATTATGTGCTTGGAAAACAAAGAAGATGCGGATTAGGAGGTTGGAAAGATCCAAGGCTCAATGTAGATCACATTAGTGTCCTTGCATAACCCAATGTTGGAAGACATTGTGAAGAGATTGAGTTTCTCCCCACCCCAAGATGCTTATATGAAGGCTGTAGGGAAATGTAAATATCAACTTTTCTGAAAACATCATTAGCTGTCTGAGGGCTTTGCTTCTTTACTTTTCTCTTTCTATGTCAACCCTATATACATTTGCACATTTTCATCAAAGAATGATAGTCCAGAACATTTTGAGATGTTCTGAAGAAATACACATGCCCACCATGCTAGACAATGCTGATTTTGCCTTCTGGCCTTTGAGGAGTTACCTCCCTAGGCCTGGAATGTTTTTCCTCTCACTCCCTAGCCACTCCTCTTGGTCTGACTAATTCTAACTCATCCTTTCGAAATAAGCAAAGATGCCACTTTAAAAAAGTGTTCTCGGTGCCTCTCTCTTGTCCTCTCTCCTCTGCCAGTTCAGGCTGGCTGCCTTAGAGTCCCTTTCCTGTGCTCTTAAAGCACTTTCTATGTATATGTTTTATAGATCATATCACATTACCATAACTGCCCTGTTCTTGGCTTTCTGCCCTCATTAAGGATTTGTCATATTTTTCATTATATTCCTGTGCCTTATAGAGTGTCTGGCACAAAAGAATAGTGAGTCATCAGATTTACACAAGACAAATAGTGTAAACAAATTCAAATCCCTTCACTTGTTTACTCCATCACTCAATATCATAGTCATCATGACTGGCAAGAGCTACAATGAAATTTTCAGCTAATAATTTAAATTAATAGTTCTACATGTCTTCAAATTTAGATATTTGCACTGAATATGTACTTGTGTGTGTGAGGCTGACATTTCTGTGGAAGCAGTGGATCATGCTTTTGTTCATTTGAATACTTAATAGCCTTTTAATATACAAAACTAATTCTCATTAAGTGGTTCTCTTCCAGCCAGAGGAATAGATTTTCTTACTATGGATGCACTGATGATTTCATTTATTAAAAATGAGCAAGTTAGAAACACATACACACACACACACACACACACATACATACATATATATATATATATGGGGGTATGTGTACGTGTAGTTTATTTCTTCCTGACCTGGCGCACCATGTAAACTGCCTTAAAATTGAAAACAGAACCAGTGTTTTTGTTATTCACTTTTTTATGTGTGTTTGTACAATTTAAATGTGGGTTTGTAATTCTGAACACAGATGGACTGGATTACCTTAGTGAAGTCACATTCTAGCAATACAGGGATATATTTTATTGCCATTAAGGTAGACAACGTATCTTGAGTCTTACAATGGAATATTCACTAAATAACCTTGCAGTTTGTCACAACCATCTGAAGACTGTTCAGATTAATTATTTGCAGGTACAGGTTATGCTCTACATCAAGACCTGGTGATTTAAACAGTCCACATGTTATACAGGTGACAGTGTCAAGAGCATGAGCTAGATGTGTTCACAGGCAGCAGCACCTCTCTGACTAGGAACATATCTGTCATGTCAGTGGCTGGTAATAAAATACTTCACCTGATTAGCCCAGCTATATAGATGGGTCAAGCTCTGTAGATTTATAATGATGAGTATTATATTTTCCAAAGCTGAAAATGTATTTAGTCTTTTATTGAAAAAAAGATTTATGATCACCTTATTTCTCAAAAGACATTTGAAGAAATCATTCCTGCCACTTTATTAACTCATGGTATATTATACAGTTGTGCAAATTTGTGTGTAGTTCAGTGCGATTTGCAGATACTTTACATCATTAAAAGCATAATGTACCACTTAAATGAAGTCTCTCTATTTTGGATGAAAGATTTCTTATGTGGAATAATGTTGCACTCCCATTAAGTACATTTGCAGTTTTCTTATGCCAAATTTATAAAAATCAAATTATATCTTTACCATCAGATTTTTTCCGGAATACAATTAATTGTGGCAGGAATTTTAGGTTGACGGATAAAAGTGAATATGCCATTGACACACAAAAAGATGCTTTACTTAGTGATATACCATTGTGTCCATCCTTTACTTCATGGTTAAAGACCTTAAAATATTTTGATATGGTGTCATTTCACAATGTATGTCAGTTGTGTGTCCTGCTTCTGAGCACTGTTTCTTAAATCATGGTTGTCATGGTTACTCTTGTTACCATTGGCCAACTAACATTTAGCCTTTCTTTTTCTTTTTTTGCTGCATTAAAATGGAGCAGTAAACCTGACAGGTGAGGAATAGCGAACAAATCCCTTTTATGTTCAGTAAGAAATATATATATATATAAATAAGATCCTGGTAGGCTTTGAAGGTATTGAGGAGGTGAGGGTGGAAGTTGGATTCAAAAGGTAAAACCTGGCGAGTGAAAGATGGACAAAACCTAGATTTATAAAATAATCATGATATGAAGATGTTTCTCGAGGAAATAAACGGCTTTGTCTGTATAATAAGAAAAATAGACTATTTTCATTTAAAGTCCAAATTAGAAGGTGGTAAGACCAATTTCTGAGTTTTGTTTGTTGTTAAGGTGAGATGAGAATCTGTATGCATTAATGTTTCTGCAGAACAGAAATGTGAGGTTTCCTATAAGCCATTTTGTTTTGTTTTGCTTGTTCTTTTTATGAAAGATCAGCTTTCAGTTGGGTCTAAAGTCACCTCTCAATGCAGGAATAGTAGCATATTTGCCCCCTGCAAATGTTGTTGGTAGTGCTAGAGTAAAAAACACTGATCCAATTCCAAATTATTTTGCATATCTCCTAGCCTTGAATCATAATAGAAAGAACTACAATAGTAGCTATAAGCATGGTTATTGAGTGATTGGTGCAGCCTAACGTTCTAGCTTTCTAACTTATTCCTAGATAACTGTTTGTCTGTATCTGTGGTGATAGATGCACATGCCTGATTAAAATGGAAATAAACAGCATCTCACTGCTCATCCAGCACCCCTCCCTCCCAACACTGTGTGCTGATGGTTTGCAATCAGTGTGCCCCTGGATGAGTAGCAGGAGCATCATCATCACCTGGGAACTTGAGAGAAAAACAAAATCTCAGCCTGCCCCTTCCCAACACAGAACTACTGAATCAGAAATGTTGGGCCTTGGTCTGGCAACTGTAGTTTAATAGGCCCTCCTAGGTGATTCTAATAAAGTTTGATAACCATGGCTGTATTTTTCTCTAAAATCACTCCATGCTGATCAGCACGCTATGCTACAGTTTACTGTCAGGAAGCTTAGTACCTTTGTGCAGATGTCTTTATTGAGGGTTGGGAGGCACAGGGAAATATCACTAGTTGCCATGAATCCAGCATAAAATTACATGCCAGAACAATACACTGTGAACACACTTAAAACACTCACATATCCACCTTCCTGTTTTTACACCTTCACTGCCTTCTTGTTCTATTAAGATGAGACTGTTGGAGCACAACTAAAATATCATCTTTTAACACTCCTCTCTTTTATCAGTGAAGAAATTTAGGTTTGTAGTTGAGTTACCCAAAAAGATACATAGCAGTAGTGGCAGAGTTGGGTTGATCTTTTTCATGGCATCAGAACCATAATGCTTTGAACTGATTTCTTTGAATATTAACAGCAGAGATTTCAGATAAATATATCTTTCTTCCAAAAACTTACACCCATATGTCTGAATGTCTTTACTACCAATAGACAGACTTAATCTTCCACACAACCTCCCTTGGTTTTTGCTTCCCATTTTACCCTTAAAAGAGAGCCAAGTGAGAATAAGTAAAAATCAAACACCCCTAAGACTAAAGAACAGCAGCTTTTGTTGTACGTTACTCACATTCCAAACAACTGTGTATTTTTATACCATTAGCAGTTTCCACCATATATGAAATGTCACATGATAGTCCATTTCCTGTTGACCTGTGTGAGCCCTGCACATGGTAGATACTTCTCACTGAGTGAAACCAACTCATAATAGGTCTTTATAATCTTAATACCAAAAATAAAATACCAAGGCAATATTCAGAGTCTGATTTTAGTCACTGTCCTTGCTTTTTTTCTAATTGAAAATGAGAAAGATGAGACCTCTGAAAACTTATCAGGGAAATGTTACTATTTATGATCACATTGGTCTGATTTAGATCATTAAATGTCATTGAATGCTTTATGACAGTAAGTCCAATTTTTAAAGCTCTTTACCATTGTTACAGATAATAGCCAATCTCTTCATCTTGTAAACCTTTCTTAGAAATACTTTCTGTTGGAAAACAAACCATTTTAGCACATTTGTGCTTAAAAATAATGTGATAAGAGTGTGGGCAGCCAAAATTATCCATGTTGTGATCATTAAAACTAAACCAAGAAAAACAGAATTTAAGCAGCTGGTTTCTCTAGCTGGCTAGGATTTTTGGAGCCTGAGGTTTTGAATGTTTTTATTTGTACAGATAACAGGAGAAGTTAGTTATTAAATGTCAGGATACACCTCCCAATTTATTACAAGTATGAACTGTACTTTTAGTCTCACACTCTGGATTTTTTGACACCCTTCGGACATAAGCGATTAGCAACTTTCCTGGCACCAGTGAAATTCACATTTCTTTCGAGATTTTTCTTTACTATCCCTCCATTTCAGTATCACTCAGTCTGGCCCAGTGAAAACAAGTAGGAGATGGTTCTACAATACCAACGAAGGGGAAATAGTTTCCTTGCCCAAATATTTCCACATCTGGTTCCCATAATCTTATAAGAATGACAGCAGAGCCACTCTGAGAAGGGATGAAAATTCAGGTTTTTAGCCCTTGGGTCTGGCACATCAGTAAAGGCATGTATCTGTGCCAACCAAAAAGGGCCTCTGGAATTACTTGAAGTGAGAGGACCAACCAAATATTTGTTACATGTGGGTTGATTGACTAGCCACAGTGACATTTCATTCACCCTTTAGATTTTGCATTTTCAGTGCAAAGATGAATCTCAGCTCCATGTGGCAAACACCCAGGGCACAGACACAGTGATGTTTTCTACTCTGAAACTGCTCATCACGTCCTCCTTTCATATGGTCATTGGATCCCACCCCCTTTTTTTTCTCATCTTTCTTACCAGCCCTCCATCTCTTCTTTTCCTTTCCTTCTCATTTTCCACTCCATATACCTAGTTCTGTCAGGACCTTTGGCATGCCTGAAATTCACTGCTCACCTCTGAGTGGTAGAATAACTTGGTAGAACTTTCTGTCTGAGGCTATCCCTGACAGCTTTAGGTTAATCTGATGTTCTGGGAAAGCAAGGCGTCCATTAAGACTCACCAGAGAAAATGCATGCCATCACCAGAGTTTTGCTGATGGGGTTGCTCTTGAGTGAATCAAGTGTCCTTTCTCTAAGCACCAATCTTCCCTTCATCCCCTGGTTAGTTTTTGTACAGAAGATCAGTGGTAGAAGGAAAGTGTATGTAACAGGAGCTCTCTGACTAACCAGAGAGTATCTTGGGAGTCACTGAATGAGAACCCATTACCTCAGCAACACTGATGAGCTACCCCACAGTCTTATGAGGAAGAGGAGAGCTCCCAAGCCCTCATGGCTCTCCTTTCTCCAAATAAGAATGCCTTTGCTTTGAGCAGGGGTGAGGCACTAGGATGATAATTCCAGTATGGACATGGCTGGATTCAGTATTTGTACTGTTTGAAAAGGCTTCCATTTGTTCAATGAGTTTGTAACCTAAATCAACCTGAATTTAAATACTCCTCTGTGATTATTTTGAAAAAAAGTCTTATGAAAAGATGTGGCATCTTTCATACAGACATTAGTTAAAATTACATTGTGGCATGTAAACAAGACTATGTAATAAAACCAGTAAATAGCAATTAAAGATAGAATTGATCGAATAATAGCTTATAACAAGGTACTGTTAAATGGTTTATACATCTGAAATGATCATCAGGAAGGTAGACTACCCGCTACCAGGTGAAAATACTTTTTCTCTGACATTTATGCTATTGACTTTCACTTAAAAAGTACTTATCATATCTCACTTAGCATCATAAATAGCCAAGGGTATTTTTTCCCTTGGAATGGTAAAGAGAAAAGGAATGTTGGTCTTATGTGGCCCCATATCTCCTCCAGGCATTACTGCTACCTTGGGATCTTAGGAAGGCATTTAATGTACTAACATGCCTTATGGGAAAATCCAATGCAGTCTCACTTTGTAGGCTACAATTATAAATTCGTGAAAAGGGGAAGGGGACCAGAATTGGCTGTTCAATCTAAGGCTCAGTAGTTTCTGAGCTGATTGCTCACTCTCTATGTATGCATATATAATGGCAACTTAGTACTGGCTGCCGGGGTACTCTATCTTGTGACTCACCATGAGAGCTCTGGGTATGGGAGAATTGCAGTACAGGGATGCAAACAGATCTTGCCTATGCCCCTAGAAGCTAGTCTTTGAATTA
The DNA here is from genome assembly GCF_964194135.1 of Talpa europaea. Lineage (NCBI taxonomy): Eukaryota > Metazoa > Chordata > Mammalia > Eulipotyphla > Talpidae > Talpa > Talpa europaea. The sequence continues at coordinate 30,742,106 of NC_140074.1, forward strand.
CTTAATTATAGAGCTGAAAGAGGACTTTAAAGTCATTCACTTAAAATGTTTGGATCTGAGGAAGTACTGTAGACCAGATGAAAAACAACCCGAGCAAGTTCACCAAGGTAGCTGGTCCAAAAGACTTGAAACTGAAAGCTGGGAGAGGGGAGTATGGGTGAAGCATGGCTACTTTTTTACCCTAATGTTTCAGTTGTTTTTTTTTTTTCCATTATATTCTTAAATGTTCATTTTCCCCTCTATAGGAAAAGGGCAGAGACCGACTCTAGAAAGAGCAGCATACCAAACAGTAAGGAGGTTCCTTCACACCATCCAACAGACCCAGTAGAACTGAGGCGCCTTAATTTCCAAACTCCAGGTAAGCGGCTTGACTCATTTGGTCCATAATAGTCTCCGGGAAATTTTACAGCCCAGTCGATATTGCCTTAAGAGAGGAATAGATTACATTATTTTGAACAATTTTGCTCATCATGCTGTTTTATTTGAATGTTGTTGAGACTTACCAAAACATATGTCTTGGAAGGAAATTAAGGTTTTTGTGCAAATCTGAGGTGGGTTGAGGAAGAGAAAGAAAATGCAATTCTACTTCAGATTTTAGCAAACCTATACTATTATATCTACTATTTTTATGGGCTTGACAGAGTTGATTTTCAATTATACCTCTCTGAAAAGAATTCAGTTTCTCATCTTATAAAATGAATGAGTGGATGGGTGAATATTGTATCATTCACCCCGTTGGGAAAGAATATGTTTAGTTTATATTTTCTTAATAGTTTATATTTGTTGCTCTGAAAGAAAAGGGGAGGGAAAAAGAAAGGGGAGAAAAACAAAATTAGGCAAAAAAAAAGGTATATCTTTTAATATTACCTATACTACATCTAGCTAATCAATTTAGGTTTCCACTGGAAAGACACAGAGTGACTGAGCATAAGGAAAATATGCTTGTTTCTTAAAGAACATTAAGTGCTTCAACAGAGGAAAGATATTATTCCTGCTGAGGGGCATTTTGTACCATATTGTTCATTCAAACCTAGTGTTCTTTTTCTGTCTTTCAAATGAATCTTGTTTATACCAAAATAATGGCAAATAATGAATGGTAAAGAGAGATAAAAACATAACACTGAGTGGGTCTGGCTTAATACCTCATGATAATGTACAAAGTAAAGAGCTGATATAGGAAGGCTGTGTGATTAAAAATTGGTTTAATTACGGCATTCCAAATCATTGGAAAGTTTTCTCTAAGTCAAGTGGGTGCCCTAACTCATGGCAGGATACACCAAATATTTATTAAGCTGCACATTTGCTGTGAATTGCTTTGAATTAAAAATACAGAGTTTTTTTCATTTTAGCATATCTTTTACACACAGATACATCATAGTAACTAGTATATTCAGTAGAAAGAAATGTCTGGCATTTTCAGTATGGTTAGACATAGACAATCATAAATGTGAGCTGTCTTAAAACTATCTCATTTGAGGTTAGATGTTTTACAGTTTGATTTTTAAAAAACTAAGATATACATTCATCAGCGTGAAAATATTTGTGCAAAGTCTCCTGCAAACATATTTTTACAAAAGCTGATGAACGTGGCCTATGAGCATGTGCACAGTGACAGAATGAATGTGAGAATGTGCTAATTTTCCAGAACTGCTGTTATCACCTGGGTTCTCTCTTTGGCGTCACCATCAAGGCTTTATTAAAGCACTTTGATACAAATTTACTTCCTATTGTAAACTTTTGCAGTTCAGCACTTTTTTGTAAGAGTAGTGTACTGACTTCTTTAGGCTATAGGCAACCTTTTAATAATAGTGAACCTATGAATTCATATATTTTCAGTTTGACTAAACCAATGTATAGAAAACCAAAAACCAAAAAACTCAACTGTGACATGATTCCTTTCATATGTTGCCTCATTACCTTTTATCAAGGCAGAACAATATAGAAATGAAGAAAGAGATTATATTTCTCAATACCTTGCTACTCAGCACTGTTGTCAAGCCTCCTTTGGTAAAAGGCTTCTATGTAAAGGGTGATCTCTATTCAAACAATCTCGATCTTTCAGCAGAAACAGGAATAGTCTGGAATTGAGTAGAAAATTAAAGATAGTCCCCAAAGAAGAGAGCCAGTGGCTGTGCTATGCCTCACTTCCAGCAACAGCAGAGTATTTCCAGGCATAACTGTGAAGCATGGATGGGGACAGTAGAAAGGAATAATAGCATAGTGCTGGTGACTGCAAGCAAGGGACTAGATAGACCTTCAATCCAGAGACGTCTAACGTTAATACCTCTCAGTTTTATGGGTAATTTTGCAAATGTAACCAAATTTAAGAATTCTATTAAGAATATAATTTCCCCAATGTATAATGGAATATTATGGCCACTTGTAGAGAGAGCCTGTTAAATTCCATAGGACTCACTGGAAGCAAAATGAATGTTACAATTGAAGTGCCAGTGCTTGAATTACCAGTGGCTTTACAGTATTAACATGGGGTCCTAAGTATTAAAGAACATGCCATTTAACCAAGATTAGATTTATCACCTCCAGTGGATAATGGGATTAAGTAGGCAAAATGAGTAAATAAGGAAAGAGAAGATTTAGTAGAGAAAGAGACTGGAACCGGAGAAATTATCCAAGACCTTGGCTTATCTGTTCACTCCGGAAATATTATGTTGTTCTCTCATGCTCAGGTAAGTAATCTATACATGCCAAGAGCTATGGAAATAGTCTATTTGCCTCCAAAAAGTCTGTGATGTGTCCAGATGATTTGACCACATCAAAGGAAATAGACTCAGCTGTTAATGTGAAATTCATAGAAATTTGACCATTCACTTCAGCCAGTATGACATCTCTCCAGTGGCTATGAAGTACCCTAATTACTTGACAATAGCATGAAAGCAGAAGGTGGAATTGTTAACCAAGTAACCTTTTTGTGCCTTTTGTTCTTGTCTTATTCACAAATAATCTAGGACGTTCTTAGATGAAATAAAATGTCACCTTAGACATTGCACAGATGATATGTCTCTACTTAAATTTTGGATTATAAACTCTTTACCTTTCACTATTTGAAATGCTCTCTTATATAAACATGTATACATAAATTTGAATGTATAATTGCTTACCCCCAAACATTATGAAACTTAATAGTCTTTATTAAATGCAAAATAGGTAGGCATAAATAGGTAATTAACCACCCACATCTTGACTTCATACAAATGGCTTTCAATGAAATAAGAAACCTGTGATTTATATAACCAGCCCCTAGTACACAGCTTGTTCATGAAAGCGAATTGATTTCCACTTCTTATGGGTCGGTGGTGAATGATAAAATACCAAACAAACATTACTATTTAAAATTCAGAGGGTCTTTCATAAGGTAAAGGAAATGCTTTGCTTTGCTTAGCTCACTGATTCTACAAATTCTACTTGCCTTTAAAAGAAATCATGGGAATGAAAAATCTACTTAAATTATTTTTGTTGGAGTGTCTAAATTTAAGGCAGCAGACTCTTTCCTTCAATTCTTCTGCATGTTCAAAAGATATTGAATACATCCCCAAATTTATATAAATTTATATAAATACAGTATTCTGGCAATTTAAGTACTTCAAAGAACTGTAACCTTAATTTCAGTATCACGAACACACCCATCTCTGAGTCAGGAAAAGGAAGTCAGAATTCTCTCCAATCAAGTGAGGTACAAAGTGAAGGCAGGGAGGCCGGTTGTTTTCGGCATGACCATCTGTGTGAGATAGTGGGATGTGGAGACTCCATTGCTTTAGCATGCTGCCAAGTCACAAGTGATGATCAAGTCACTTTGTCAGTGAAACACTGCATCCCAGCATCTGAACAGGGTGAAAAGGGCTCACTGTTCCCGTTAAGACCCAGATACCTCTGCTTCTATATGTTTTCCATGACTTTGTTTATCTGTCAAGCTTCAGGAAGCAGTATGCAACCAAATTGTATTTGTGAGAAATGGAACTACCTAATCTTTTAGGATAAAAAGTTTTACAACAGTAAATGATCAATTAGCAGCTTACAGGAATCAATCAGAACTAGTGTAGAACATGCAATAGAAGTGGAATCACTTTGTCACCAATGATTTACAAATGAAACTTGAGCCCTTAAGTATGTAAGATGATCTTCTTTGAAGTTAAACTTATAAGCTCAAATGGAATAAAATGGGCAAAGTAAGTAAAGTACAGAGGAAATGAACAAGAATTTGCTAGAATTGTTAAATTTGATGAAGTTTTACAAATCTTTAAGATCTATGGGGGATGGAAAGAAAATAATCACTTACGATAGATGAAACTTCTGTTAGGTCTCACTCCTCTGTGCAGACAGCGGAAGTGCGTGTGCACTGCTAGGGTGGGCTAGTTGATGGATTACACATGGAGCTAAAGTGATCTTGGCAGGAAGTTTTTCTTTTTTTTTTTTCTTAAAAGAAAAAATTGAAATCATTTTATAATACCCCTCTTTGGTATCCTTATTCTCACTACAAAAGCATGTTTACTAGGGAAAGTTTCAAAGATAGAAAGTACATTTATGCACGATTATTATACAACACTTGTGAATTTAGGAGCTCATTCTATTATTTGAGCTTTTGTGTGGTTGACAGTGCTTGTATTTGGGAAAGGCAGAAAAGAGTACATTAAGAGAAGTAAAACTACTATACCTTATCACTTCTTATTTTCTTATTTAATGTATTTAAAATTAAAAGTAGTATTTATTATTTATTATGTACAATGCCATACAGACTTCATTATATGTATATTCATTTATTTTACTTATAAAATATATAGCAGGTACATAGGTACATACACCTAAAATTGACACTTCTAACAATTAATGATCTAAAAATAGTTACCATTCCATGTTTGTATATATGGTTTTATCTCCTTTTAAACAGTCAATGATACTGACATCACTTTCTTTTATTGATGTCACAAAATATATTGACTCCTTCTTTGCTAATAGAGACTAAGTCGTTTCTCATCTCATGCTGCTGCAAATAATACTGTGATGAACAGTATTGAGCCCAGATCTTTTCACAATTTTGCTGCTATTTCTGAATGTTTGACACTTCAAAGTATGATTATTGGGTCATACCACAGGAGCATTTAACATTTTTATAGAGTCTGCCTTATACAGATTTTTTTAATACTCTAAAATGCCTTTTCTGGTATTATAGTTCTCTGGGCCCTGCCCTTGACAAATGTGCAAAATAACTAAGATAACTATAACATTGTCAATTGATGGTGGTGTATAAAAACGCCAAAGAAATTACTTGTGTTCATATTTCTACTTTTACCAATAAAGCAATTTAAGAAGTTCAGCATCTTTCCAAAGTAATTTTTCTCCACACTTACCCAGTACATAAAGAGGTACGAGGGAACCTCTAACTATAGCATCAGATGGTGCCCAATACCTCTTTTCTCTCTACCACACACACACATACACACACACACAGTGGTTGATTTGTCAGTTTGCCTCTGAATTTTTTTTTCCTGTAAAATTTTTTCCACTATCTGAACCCATCCTCATAAGGCCCAAGAAAATCTTTAAAACAAACAAAACTTGAGTGTTTATACTTGCCCCTTTTAGGAAGACATTTAAAAATTGATGATCAGATGTGATAACATAAAGGCCTCATTTTCATTCTGTGGATGACCTTAGTATGTTTTGCCCTGAAGCATACATGGATTGTAGATGATTGATGGTCTGTGAAAAACAAAACAAACTCATAAAAAGTTAACATATCCTAAATGGCAGCTTCAGCTGCAGAAATGTTTGCACATGAACAGGCTTTTAAAGCTCGTGGGCATGTCTTCTAATCCATTAGTAATACTAGTTGTGTCAGTGCTAACAGGATCCATTTTTATATTTACTTTCTTATCTTCGTATGACTGGGTTTGGAACACCAGAGGTACTCTTTGTACTTACATTTTTAAAACCTTTGCTCATCGACCTAAATGGGAAATATCTGACATGCAGAAACATGCTTTGTTCAAATTCTACATTATGGGAGATCCTACATTAAAAAAATGAATTTTCATTATGCTGCCCAGCACTTAGCTAAAAAGGAGTATCCTTCCCTTATTAATGATCCTAATGTGGACTAAGTCACAATAGTTTTACCAAGAAGCAATTATACCTCACAATTAAATATTCTCCTTTGTCATCAACTCATCATTAGTTTGTGAAACAACTTCTAATGCAATGTATTTATATTTAACGCAGGGTATTCTAAATATGTGTAAATTATGTTAAAATATGACATTTTTAAGCTGTTTCTATATTAAGTCAGTTAAAAATACTTGGATACCACTGCAGTCATTGATCTGATGAGCAAACTAGTTTCTTCTTTTTCTATCACCACAAACCGTTTTCCAGCCTGTATCACAGTTTGTTAGATAAGCCATGTGAAGGATATTACTGAGTCATTACTCATATATAGAAAGAGAAAAACTCATTTAAAGGATGGTCCGCCATTAGTAAGGATCTCAAAGGCTTCACTTAGCAAAATAGTTATAAAGTTGAAATGTGCCTATTGGCATTTAGTGTGGAGTTTAAAAAAATACATTCCAAAGCAAAACAAATATTTGATAAATGTTTCTCCATGTTGTTCCAGTTTTATTATATGTGCTGCTGAAGCAAAGACATAATCATCCCTCTGTAGACAAGAAAGTCACTTGAGGCGTACTGTTGGTTACTGACTTAGTAAAATAGAATATTTCAAAACAAAAATATCATAAATTGGGTTTTTTTAAATCTTCTGCTAAAGAGCCCAACTGGTTTTTACATTTTGAATGTATACCTTTAGCTAACAATGTTTTGACAAGTAGTAGTAAAAGATACAGTTACATGTATGAAACTTCTTTTTCTCTTTCCCATCACCAAAACAGACATCCATTCTCAATGAGGTTCTACATTATTGACACATTTCATTTTCTCAAGCTGAGGATCATTGATCTCTGTGTTACTGCATGAATAGCTCAAACCGTATGATGAGCCCATATTTATATACGTGACACCACCCTTCCAGGGGTGTTAAGTAATTTAAGAGACAGCATGCAAAACCAGAGTGCTCTAAATGAGAAGTGGCAAAGTCTGGAAATAAATTCCCCAAATAATTGTAGTTTTGCTGATAAATGATTACCATAATCAAGTCCCTTGACCTCTCTGCAATTCTTTTACCTAACTGGTAAAATTAGTGCAGGAGTGAAAGGAAAAATAGATGAACCCACGGAGGATGAACCATGGGAAAAACATGTGTTGCCACACAAGACTTCATGTCTAGCTCATTGTCTTGGGGTACAAACGTGTATTCTATCAATCTCACCCTTTGATTGTAATTCTCTCTCTCTCTCTCTCTCTCTCTCTCTCACACACACACACACACATACACACACACACACACGAAACCTCTTTCAAAACACAGGTCACAGCCTAGTTGGCCAAATGTGATCTGCAATGATTTTATCTTTTTTCCCCACTGGATTTCAATAGAATTGGAGTCAGCAGTGAAAACTGAGGTAACAGCACATAATAATATGGGGTTAGCAGTTGCTGTTAAAAATCTGGAAAATCTCACCCTCTTGGCCCTATGGTACCACTTGGAGGGTGTCTGCTAGAGCTGAGTAGACTCACCCTTATAGAAATCCCCTACCATTTATACTAGTCCTAACAATAACCCTGACATTGAGACAGGTTAGTTGCCCTTCATTGCATGTTTATTTTTATTTTTCATTTAGCAGAAACATATTTCTTTCTCTTTTCCCACCCTATGCTGAAAGTAAGGAAATATAGTCTTAGAGGGTGTTTATGTCAAGGCAATGTGGATGAGGGCCTTTCTTTGTGAAAGTATTTATAATACCTAGTCGTCTTCAGCCATTTACCTTTCCAACCTGGCTCCTTCAACCTGTAGAAATTTTATTGCTTGCTATAGAAGATCATGACTGCCATTCTAGAAATAATATAGCAGAAAGATGTCAAAACTACTTGTTAAGATTTCATTGTTTACTAGCTGCCCTCACATGCAAAAGTCATTTAGCTTTCACAGTCTTGAGAGTCCTCTTATATAAAATGGAAATGCTGGGTTAAGTATTCTCTAAGGCACCTCTCTGCTTCAGATGCCATGATTTTATTCCTTATGAAGAAACCACTATTACATTACCAACACAGATGTGTTCCTTGTTAGCCATCTTAGGTTTTCCTCTAGCCTAGGCAAATATCAGTGACTACCAGTTTCAGTTTGGCAGTTTATATTGTGGCTATCCTATCTTCAAAATGAAAGCTCTGTGCATAAATGCATTTATGTTGTGTATTTGTAGCTTCGAACTGATGACATCATGACTCTGGCAAGTCCTCATCAGTTATGAGCTGCACTTCAGGGTCTTTGCTGTTAATAATAACTAGAGTACTCAAACTTGCTAATGGAAAATGAGAAGCTATTCAAGAGTAACACTGAGAAAAAGCTGATCTCATTCTCATAAACTCTGGTATGAATTTTGAATGAAAAAATAAACAAATAAATCATTATAGCCCTCCCATCAAGATTCCCATAGAACTGAGAGCCATTACTTAGGGAACTTAAAAAAGTATCAATGCCTGGCTCCTATGCCCAGAGATTCTGACTTAATTGGTCTAGTGTGTAATCTGGAAAGAAGGAATTTCAAAGCTGAAATGATGCTGATATAAAAACACTGGCTTACAAAAACCTTCATTTGCTCAATGTAAATAATGATCAGGTTGGTCTCTGCACTATCATTCAAATCTAACATGCTTGATTGTCTCATAAATTTTTTTCAATGTTAGACAATAGAGAAGTTGGGGGGGTTATATAACACTACTAAACCCTTGATTATTTTCTGATAGGAGCTAGAGTTTCATGTGAAAGAAGTTTCAACCCAGGTTTATTCTTTAGCTTATGTTGACTTTTTAGTATTTTCAAATACATGGTATAACATCATGAAATATATTTTGATTAGCCAGAAAAGTGATATTAAAATAGTATAAAAAAGCAGACAATTCAAGTGCATCATAGTTTTTTCATGTGTAAAAAATAAGTGTTCTCCACCCTTCAAAGAAAAGGTGCAGTAATTTTTACTTCTAGATGAACTGTGTCCATGTTCCACACAACTTTTATGTTCCATGTGTTCAGAAATCCTATCTGCACATGGTAGAAATGAGAGCAATAAAGGAAGAAATGACTCAAGAATCCATTTAGCCCTGCACATTTATTATACAGATACAGAAATGGAGTTGCTTGAAAACCAGTGATTTATCCCTGTTAGTCGGTGACAGGAGCTGAAGTAGAACTCATGTCCATTATTCTAGTCCAGGATTCCTTCTACTGCTCCATGGTATTCCCACCAGTTCTGCCCACTGTTCTGTAAAACATCCTTCCTGCCATTATTAGTTGCCCTAGAACTTTGGTACAATATGGTACATACAGACAAATCTTAAATTATGATTCTTGAATGCTTTGGTATCTTTTCATGTAATATATGTATATTATATATCTTGATTTAGAATGAATGAGTCAGAGTAGGTTTGCTTAGATGATTCCAAAGTAATGCTTTCAGACATTTGCGAGTGCATGACACAAGTAAATATGTTTATCACATCTTTGGTTGATTAATATGGTCTTCTACTGCTGTTATACTAATACTTTTCCCATCTCCAACTGGCTTTACTTTTTGCAGCTTTGAGCAGTAATTCAGTCCCCTACGCCTCCCTGATTGGCTCTGTGTCCTCCCTCTCTAGCCAAACCACCACTCAGTCCATATATGATAATAACTCCCTCCCACGATTCGCTCGAAAAGGTCTAAACATCTTTGTCTCTATTATTTTCTCTGTTAAAGCACTGTAATGGATGTTGACATCATTTCATTCCCATTTCTACATGGAAATGGGGCAGTCTCTTGTGCCTTTGCATTTCTGTCTTGTCATTGGGGGTGCCTCATCTGGATAAGATCACTTTTATCAGACCACTGTCACCCACCTACTCTTTCCACAAAGAGTAAATTAGTTCAATTCTACCATCTATTTGGAGAAGTTACAAAAATGAGCTCCAATATTTTTGTCCAGATGCATAATTTTATCAGCAACAAAGAGTTTCTACTTCCAAGCCTACTCTTTTATTTGTTTTGGAACTTAACGTTAAGATTTTAGCTGACTGAAAGCAGACCTTCATAGCCTTGAATGCTAAAACACCACAGTCTACAACCCTTTGCTGAAATACTAAAATGAGAATCTGGAAGAAGCAAAAGAACATTTTACTTAACTTAGCAGAATCATTAGTAATTCGGCATTTGAGATAAAGGAACTTAACTGGGTGACTTCAAAAAATGGCATGATTTCAAAAAAGGCCATATAGAAATCACATCATGTTGATTTAATGGTCTCTGGTCTGCAGCCTAACACCCTCCAGAGAGTTCTGGAGATTGCAGAATGTCAACATGGCTTCCAGTTTGAGCCCCCCACCCCACTCATTCTTTTTCTTCTTCAAAGGCTTTCCTGGAGGCACGCTGGTTCAAGACTTTCTAGCCAGCTGGAATTTGTGCTTAAAAAACATGAATCAGCAATGCTCTCTCAATATTCTCTTGAAAAATTAATTGGAGGAAATAAAATGCACTTCATACAAAAGTGAGAAAACATTGAAAGACACAGGAATCACCTATGTTGATAGTGGATTATTTTCAACTATAAAACTGATATATCTTCAGCTAGCAGACTGAACTAAGATGTGCCACCTCCCTGTCACTACTTCTCTCCCTACCCTCTCGCGCTCCTTATCTTTTGACCATTTGCTCACTCTCCTGCATTCATTTGCCATTAGTGGACAAAGATGTTTACACCTGAAGTAGATTGTAAGCTTGCTGGGGGTTGAATAATGGGGACCTGGGGCAAACTCCACAGATCGGTTAAGTGTGGCCATCTATAAATATTCAGGAGAAGGCTGCAACCCCAACCTCTACAATCTGCTACTAGTGGAAACATTTTTGAAAATCAGTTTGGTGTCTGATTTTGTTGTCAGTGATTATCGTCTATGAGCTGTGGTGCATGTCATTCTTTGTGTCCATGTTTGCATGTGGATGTCAGTCACCTACAGGTTTGTGAATTATAAAAGCGATCTAAATCTAGTCACAATGTATAGTGAGTCCTGTAAAAACTTGCAGCATTTTTTAATCCTTTTAAGAAGTGTATCAGACTATCCATTTCATTTTTTTTAACAAACTCGTTCTATTTTATTTTATTTACACCATCATTTCCTTTGCAGGTTCAGATGATTCCGGTTACCCTGGTAACCTTCATTCTTCAAGTTAGTTTTCCTTGATTATGCATATGTCACTTTATGTTTCCTATCAGGCTACTCTTCTTTCCCTTTTAGGCCTTTCACAGTGTCTTTTTCTTAGTTCACTTTACACCATTTAATTCCACACAATTTCCATTTCACACAGTGCAGGAGAAGGAGTTTGAAATGACATAAGTCATTACTCAAAGCAGAAGTTGACATCAAGCCTGACCGTCAGTTTTCTCCGCTAGCTAACCACATTAATTCATAACACAATAACGCTTTCTTTTACACTAGGAGTGTTAGCTTGGGGATTATGCTTGGTGACTTTTCATTTGGCTACACAATTCATCCTTCCAGAGCATGTCCTGCTTTGAGTAACCAAACTATCTGCCTGCTTCCTCACATTAAACATCTTGACTACTCACATATTTTCAGGCCATTTCTAACTATAGTATTCTCTATATTTTGGAATTGTTGGCATCATTTTCATCTGTGTTCAAGTGTATTTCTTCTTTCCTTTTAATAGGTATGGCTAGCCATCCTCCAATACCTATCTTGGAACTTGCAGATCACATTGAAAGGTTGAAAGCAAATGACAACTTGAAGTTTTCCCAGGAATATGAGGTAACAAGTGTGTTTATACTTAACAGCAATTTCAAGAATTACTCTCTCCCTTTTTTAGATCATTCTTAAAGATTCATCAGTGCATTTTCTTTTGAACATGACCCAGAATCTGATATAAAAATATTTAGCAAACTGTCAACTTAACAGTGTCTGTACAATTAATGTTGTAGAGGTTCTTTTAAAAGGTACTAAATGTTTTACAAGTACTCATTGTTACTTAATGAGATTTCTTTAGTGTATCCAGTTTTATGTTCATAGAAAATACTGAATTGTTCATTTTCATCAAATGGGCATCTGATACTGATTCATGGTCAGAATCCTCATTGAAAAAGAGAGACTGTGAGGAATAGATTTCTTAGGTTTACATGTCCTGAAAACATTTTAACTATTGAGTATATATACATGATTTTATTCTTTAGTCTCAGTAATACTACAGCTAATATTAAGATAGCACTGTATTCCCAGAAAGTTGCCTGATTTTGAAACAATGGCAAGCTTAATCATACTTCAAAATTCCAGAATCTTAAAAGGTTTTGTGTAAATCCTTAATGAAAGCAAAGGAAGTCTTTGTACAAGTGTGTATTTAGATATTGTGGCTTTTACCAAGTAGAAAATTATAAAGCACAGGGTATTTCTGTTATTCTCCAGCAACAGGGACCAATAGTGAAACCAATTAATGATTAATATTCAGATTGATAAACCAATTCTTTTAGGCCAAGGTTACCTTAGCATATCACTATAATATACAGCTACAATCTTGTACATTAGTCTTATGTCAGACAGCAAGTTGCTGGGTGCCTGAGCAACTGAAATTGCACAGTAGTTTTACTGATTTATTAATGGCAACCTTAAACTACATCCCTGTTTTTCTTCTTAATTTCTGTCATATCAACCTTGAATGAGCTGTTCGACTAGATGGTCTCTGTGACTCTAGCAGCTGTAATATTCTGCCCTATCACAGTTGGTAAGAACCTCTAAGAGGGGCCCCAACCTCAAGTGGCTAGAGATTGGTTATCAGCTCTATGAAGAAGTTTCATGTGAAAGAACGTGGAGGATGAAATTTTGATTGCTTTTAATTACTGTGCTGACTGATAGAAACCTATTGGTAACCTCACATCTACACCCTCAAGGATATTGTTTTACTCAGTTTGCATACTCCAGTATTTTTCTAAAAGATTTACAGATTACAAAAGAGATTTTTATATGTGGGTTTTTGTTTGTTTTTGGATTTGTTTGCTTTTTTTTTTTTTCTTTTGTTCATTAGTTAAGTTATATTTTCTGCTATTCTCTTCCAAGCATTTCAGGAGAACATTTTCACTTTTAGGAAACTCAAACTGAATTATGAATGTCTTATTTTTTCAAATGGTTTTCTTCTTATTTCTTCCCTGTTCTTCATCTTGGTCATAATGGCTCTTTTTAAATTATGCAGTGTTCTTTAAGAACAGTTTCTATAGTTTCTGATTTGGGGCTTAAGGCTGCAAATTGAGTTTTTAAAAAGAAAACAAGGCATATGATGAATGCCACCTGGGGCAACATAAAAAAATCTGTTAAATGTCAGTTTTAACCAACCAGAAATCTCTCCCTTCTCCAGCCTGCTCTTGATGGTTATCATGATTCTTTTTATTCTTTTGCTATATGATAGTTTCTTCATGATCCTACTTTAATACTTCATTTGTGATTATATGTGATACAATGTACCACAAAAAAATTAAAATTTCATAGTTCAACCTCACTATTAACTTGTTTTTCACCAGTATTAATTTAAACCATTGAAAATATTTCCATCACTCCAGCAATTTCAGCTGTATGCATTGACTACAATAACTGGCTTCCTTTAAATATGGAATTTCTGGAGGAAAGGCTACATGTAAAGATACTGTAATAATCCTCTTTTAGCCATTAGACCACAAGTGCTCCTTGAAAGTAGTTATGAACTGCATGCTGGCAATGCTCCCATTAAAAACTCCCCCAGTAGCTGTTGACTTGATAACCCACACTGACTCTTTACTGTTTATCAGGATGATGATCTGTGATTAAAACTCCCTGGGCATGAATTGACTCTACTGTGCCTTAACAGCCATGAAGGAGAAGTTTAAGCATCGTATTCATCTGTAATAATAGGATAAATGCCTCTACACAAGGTTTTAGTCCACAGAGCAACTTTATGGGAAAAAAATTTAACTTAGCCATATAAATTTGAATAGTTGTTTTGTTTTTGTTTTTTTGGTTTGTTTGTTTTTTACTGGCTTTCAGTAAAAAAAAAAAAATTAAGGAAAGATAAATTACTTTCAAACATCTAATTATTTTGACATAATCACTATGGATTAGTGTTTGATCTCTCAAGATGCATGAAGCTAAATTTGTTACTCTGATTTGGGGAATTTAACAGAGGTTAAAGGCATGAAGTCTTTTTGCACTCATCCTAAGGTCATAATAGAAGGAAGTAGGTTTAAATTGTAGCACAGCATTATTAGATCATGAGAGAGATTTGCTTTACTATAAAGGAAATTGAATTCAGATATTGGATTCAATAACAGCTGGAAAAAGGGATCTAAGAAATTAGTATAACAATATCTTGAAGGTCTTTTCAAATACTTTAGGTTTCTATTTTCTAATATGAGACTGCAAAGTCTTGCTAACATCTAGATAGCCAGAACTGGACAATGGCATTTAAAATGAAGGGAATTAAGTCTTTCTGTAAAATCGGTATTGCTGCCAGTCAGTTTATTAGGCTGATGACCCTTTAGAGCAATTTAGAAATCTCAGCTAATGCCTATGGATCATACAGAAGACTAATGATAATTTAGATTCTTGGTCTCAACCTGAGAAATGCTAGGTTAGCCATAGTAACAAGGAAAGTCAAATTTATTTATTGTTCCCATTTTATTCAGATATAATTGACATAACATTGAGTTAGCTTAAGGTGTAAACATAATGACTTGCTATTTGTATATATTGCAAAATTATTATCACACTAAGTTTGATTTACATCCACCATCTCATGGTTATAACTTTTTTTTCACCATGATGAGTTTTAAGATCTATAATCTCAGCAACTTTCAAAAATACAATATAATACTGTTAAATATAATCACCAAGCTGAACATTATATCCCCTGAACTGATTTATCATATAGCTGGAAGTTGATAGTCTTTTCACATTCACATTCAGCATTTCCTGCATCCCCCACCATTCACCTCTGGCAATTCAATATCTTCTCTCTTTGTATTATGTTTTTTAGGTTCTATATATGAGTGAGATCATATAATCTTTATCTTTCTCTGAGTTATTTCACTTAGCATAATAGATTCAAAGTCCATTCATGTTATTGAAAGTGGCAGAATGTTACTCTTTTCTATAAGTG
This sequence comes from Talpa europaea, assembly GCF_964194135.1. Taxonomy (NCBI): domain Eukaryota; kingdom Metazoa; phylum Chordata; class Mammalia; order Eulipotyphla; family Talpidae; genus Talpa; species Talpa europaea. The sequence goes on from NC_140074.1 coordinate 30,757,390, forward strand.
AATGACACATCACTGCATGCATATACCCCATTTTATTAACCACTCATCCATCACCAGATACTTTGTTCTTGGTTATTGTAAATGCAGTGAAATGGAAGTGCAGCTTTATTTTGATCTAGTGATATTGTTTACTTCAGATATATACCCCAAAATGGAATTGCAGGATCAAATGTTAGTTCTGTTTTTAATGTTTTAAGAAGTCTCAGGGAATTTTCTGTAGAGGCTGTGCCAGTTTGTATTCCCACCAACGGTGCACGAGGGTGCCATTTTCTCCACATCCTCACTGACATTTCTTAATTTTTGTCTTCTTGGTGCTAGTTATTCTGCAGGCTTGAGGAGTTAGCTCATTAAATTTTTATTTGCATTTCCCTCGTGATTTCTAATGTTGAACACTTTTTCATGTACCTTGGTGGCCATCTGTACAGCACTTTTGGAAGAATGTCCAGTTCCTCTGCCCATTTTTAGTAGAACTGTTTATATGAGTTGGGTGTGGCAGGAGAGGTCTGCACGCCATGTGGGACCCTCTCTGGCAGCTAGGGATAGAACCAGCCCTGCAGCTTTGAAGCCCAGCACTCAACTGCTGTGCCACCCAGGGAGGCCCTGCAATTATCAACATTTCATCTTAAGCAATGTCCATTTCAAAGAATACTTCTGGTTACTTTGATCTAGGTGCTGTGGAGATTTTAGTTTGGGAAACATTCTTGGTTGTGGGATCTATATTACAGATCCTAACCCTTCAGCATTTAGTTCACCATGTGCTTATGTCAAATAAACCAATATATTTGAGATTCATTTGATAGGTACTATTGTCAATTATTACCAATATCATTTATATGTAAAGTCTATTTATACTAGATAGATTATAAGTAACTACAGCCACAAGAGTTTGCTTAGGGCCTCCCTGGTGGCCTAGGGGTTAAGTTTCAGCCCTAGCACAGTGAAACCCCTTCCTTGGCAAGCAGCCTGAGTTTTTTTGATCCCCCTCCAGGGAGTTAACCCATGCATGGCACAGCAGACCGCTCCTGTTTCACTCAATGCTTCCTTTAGCAGTGTATTTCAATGAATCTGCCTGTTTTTCTCCCCACTCTGTCTCTGGTGAATCCCCTGATCCCCCACACCGCTGGCCTACACCCCAGTTCTTCTACATAAAAATAATAAAATAAAAATCTTTTTTAAAAATATTATAAATTACCTATTTCTTACAGAGTCAAAGGCATACAGTTGCCCTAAGAGCTGTCATCGTAACTGAATGACCACAGAGATTTCTGAGTCCTCTCTAGAACCCTCCTTTGTGTTTTGCCTCTGGGCAGGCTTCATTCTTCCTCCTGGACAGGCCATCTTCTCTCTTGGACAGGTCATTTTCCTCCCCACATATAGATAATATAGTTTTTAGTCATATTTTTAAATATTAATTTATGCATACAAGAGCTGGGGTGCAGCCCAGAGGTGTGGGACCGTGAAAGGATTCACCAGAGACAGAGTGGGGAGCAGAACAGATGGATCGACTGAAATACATCACTGAGGGGAGCCGTGGGCGAGACAGGAGAAGTCTACAGAACCATGTGGGTTAGGTACCTGCCAGGGGTCAAGCTGATGCTGCAGTGGCTGCAGATAGCTTCTTTGTGCTGAGACTTAACCCCTTGTGCCACCAGGGAGGCACCACTTTTAGTCATATTTTTATTCACATAGAAACTCCAAAAGGGTCTTTTTTTCTTGGTAGTCAAATTCCAAACACCAAAGAACAAATTCTGAACCCCAGTTGACCTACTTTATGATAGAGACATTAGAATATAGCTTCTAACAACTATTCATATGGATTGTGCTCCTTGCTTAGATTGGAGAAAGCAAAGTTACTGTGGAAGGGAAGTTCTGAACTGGGAGGACAAACCAATAATTATCCATATATCACCACAGAAAAGCACTATGCCGAGTGCTGAAGAAAGCATAGGAATTTTAAGAAACCTCTATTTCCAATGTCTAGTAGGTAGTTTAAGAGAAATACATATAAAAATAAGAGCATCACTAAAGAACTAATTCTAAATAATAATGAAGTGCTGTTGGGATTCATTTAACATCAAAGTGAGATGAAGACTCAGGAAAGATTGCAGAAAAGGTGTTTCCTGGTAATAAGAGGAATAGGAGTGAGGAACATTTTATCAAAGGAAAGATAAAAGGCACACAAAAAGGATGGCATGGTACTTCCATATTCAGCGTGAACTTTAGACCAGCGATATTGGTCTCACCAGGGTACTTGTTGGAAATACACAATTTTAAGCAGTGTCCCAAACCTGCTCAGCAGAAGTTGCATTTTATAAAGATACCCTAGTGACAGCTTTGCATAGTAAAGTATATGTGGGTGTGAGGGGGCACCAAGTAGACTTTCTTGATTGTCCAAATTGTTTGTGATGAAGAATTGGGTGAAATGAAGTTAGGCAAGTAAGGAGGGTCAAGAATTGTAATGGGCTTTCCGTGCCAAGTTCAGCAGTGTCAAGAGTGAGGTGATTGAATGGTAGAAAGGGCATGTTATTTGGTCACGGAAAAAAAAATTGCATTTTGACTTGAACATTTTGTATGACTGTTGGCTTGCACAATTATGTAGCCCTATGTATTCTTCATCTGTAAAATGTGTTGCTCTGAGTATTGGGAAATATGTATAAATTTCAGGACATGTGCTATTTAATATACAAACACTCAGGGGCTCATACAGTAGTTATATTTTTATAGAGAGAGCAAGTGAAAAGTTTTTGTAGAGAGGAATTATACTTATTTATTAATCTAGTATCACATGTTTATAATAAAGTTATAAAGTATTCGTTATGCTCCTGTGATGCCAACCATCAAAATTTACTTTCTTGTGGAACAGATGTGCCACTGAAGAATTATAACAAAATATAAGCAGTACTATGATATAAACTTTTTCTGAGTACAATGAAAATACAGTACATACTTACATTTTCTTGGGAAATAAATCTGTCATCATCATATACAATGGAAAGAAGGAGAAACTGGAACAGGAACAATAATTAGGATATTATAAAGTAGTTCTTAATTTAGGAACATACCTGTTCAAATAATCTAAGTGTACAAATAACACTGTTCAAAGTACATTTGCTCTCATTTCTGCACATTGGTGCAACCAACTCCTATAAGGAGTAACTGATATAGAAGCATAGATAAGTCCCTTATTTTGTAGAAATAGTTATTTACCACTGAATGGATATATTTTCTTTGTCCCCATTGAGTAAGACCCTGACATAAAGGCATCGCAGATGTCAGGAGCCAGGAAAGACAGTCATGAAGACTTGAGCTTAGTTCCAATTTGATTCTCAGTATGCAGTTTCCCATAGAAATAACATCCTAGATCACACATTCTCCTTCAGGTACATTGTAGATTGTACCCAGGTTGTGATCTGGGTTAAGACAATTACCCCCTCATAAACATGGCTCTGACAGCAAATCTTCCTCCAAGTTCCTACTATCTGATTTAGAATTACCTTTGGACCATATTCCATCCTGCCATGACATTTACACAGACTGAATAGTTACTGAACATCTAGTTTCAAGTTCGTCTCCCCTAGCTCTTTCAGTAGTAACTTCTCAATATCAGTATGGAAATCACTCTGAAGAGCAGTCATTCTGGTGTGATCGGAGGCGGGGCAAGAAACTGTGGTTCAAGGAAGGCCTCCCAAGGTACATCTACCTGTTTTGTTCCCATCGCAAAGCCCAGTTCCAGTGTCTTAGCTGCCTGCAGTGGAGGTGTGATATCTTTGATCTCAGTGTTCATGTGTCCTCACTATTTAGCATGCAAAGGTGCTGAGAGTTTCCTTCCATACTAACGGCAACGCTCTCACTTCTTTCTGTGTAGTGGATAGTAAGCCTTGTACCTGAAACATTTCTGGTATCAGTGCCCTGTCCTTCTGCTTTAATAATGGTGCATCTGAGGCACCATTATCTCATAAGCTGTAATCGACACAACCTCCTAGTGAGACAGGTAAAGGAACAAAGAGAGATTTCCTTTGTGAATAATGACATATATTAAGATAGTGCCAAGACACCTTGAGACATTGTAAAAAGGCATTGCTTAGATCATAACTTTAAAGTTTAGAACTGGAATAGACCACAAATCCTCAGATAATGTAGTTTAGAAGTAAGAAACAAAAGAATGGAGTGACGTGCCCAAGGCCATACACCTCATGCTTGGCAGAGCCAAGTCACAAATTCATGCCTTCTTGTTATTCTTCTTTGTACCTTAGCTCACCTTCTCTAGAGACCTACTGTTTGTTTCTTACTGTGCCCTGATTATAGAGTATAGAAACCTAAGCCATCAACTATATCAATATTTATACTAAAAATGTCTGTGAAAAGGTCATAGCTACCAATTCAAATTTCGTGACTTTCTCTGGGAAAACCCAGTGGTTGCCCTATTGTCCTATGAGATGCTAAGGATGCATTTCTTTTCTCCATAGATAGTTTCTCCTTTCCCAATGGTAAACATTCTATTTCTCCATAACGGGAGCAAAATTGTCTGTCATCAAAGCAATGCCACAAGAAAAAACATTACTGTTTTCCCTGGAAACGCCTCTTGGTATTTTAGACCATGTGTGCCAAAGGACACCCGAGGCATAAAGCCTTCATTACTAAATGTTTTGTCAGCCTCCAAGCATCCATAATGTAAAACCACTTGTCATATCTGTTTTCAGTTAGTTTATAAGTATAAATTCATGAAAGTGAGCAGCAGAGCATTGCACAGACACAAACAAGAGACCAATGTATACACATGCGTGCGCACATACACACAGCTGACATTTTGCCATCTTTGAATGCTCTGGAGTTTTCCTGGAAGTTGCTGTTCCATCTTCCTGAAGCAAGAACGTGATATGGGGCAGAGTTGTAGCTTCTTCTTTCACACAAAGTTGAAACGTAAAAATAGACCAGGGAAAAGCTTCTTTATAAATATTCATAACACAAGTCACAAGACAGATTAAAAAAAAATGAAATGATTTTGGTTTATGTTAGGCAATGAGAAAAATGAGTGATTTCATGACATAAAAAGTGGTAACAACCCTTTTCTGCTTGGGCTGGATAAGCCAGGTTGATTTAGTTCATAGGGAATAAAAGATAGATGTACTATTCCCAGGTGGAATCTCCTATACTATAGGGTTGGAGGAGTGGGGAAATCACTCTCCACTTCCTCCATAGCATAGTAGGTTTCTTGCTTCAGATTGGATCCAGAATCCTCTGCCAGCCTCATAGGGCCCACTGCTGAGCTAGCAATGGCAACCAAATAGCACAGTAGCTCAGTGCAAGACCCTGGTGTTGTGCTACCTAAATGTTGCCCCTGGATTAAGCTGTGTCATATGAAGCAAATAACTACCTCTGTATTTTAGCTTCATCATCTGTACACAGGAATTAGCAATACCTCATAGGTAATTAAAAATAATATATCAAAATACTTAGCAGAGTCCCTGATACAAATGCTCAAAAGTCTGATAAAGGGAACATCAAATATTTGCCACCGATTTTCAGATGCATATCAATTTCAGATATTTAAATTTTGAAAAAAAAAAAAAGTCTGTCTTAGAATCAATGGCCTCTTCTGACCTCTGTCAATGCTCAGATTCCTAAGGTTTTTTGATGGACTCAGTAAAAAAGAATAATAATAATAAAATAAGGGAAGGAAAAAAAATAGACAACACTTGCTAGTCTAAGCCAATGTAATTAACACTAGGTGCTCTTTCCTTCATTCTACTATTTCCTGTATTGAAATATAGGCTTCTCCCAGTGAGGCGCTAAGGCCTTCCTTCTCTGGATGCTGTTGGCCACGTGGGAGTGAGCTCACCACTGGACCCATATCAGATGATTAACCAAAGTGTGTGTGTAGATGAATTTCTACCTAAATTCACAGTTCACAGAACTGCTTTGTTATGATCAAAATTGCTAGTACCAGCAGCAGGAGTGGACACAACAAAGAGTGTCATTGTTGTTAAAAAAAAAAAAAAAAAAGTTGCTTTCTTTGTTCAATATCCCCGATCTGTCAGCCACGAAGCCTTATTTTCAGCCCTCCTTCTCTGTTATTATCTTTAGAAGTCCAGAGATGAATACTTTTAAATTCAGACCCCTCAGATTTAACTCAACAGTACCTACTAATTAAATGTGTAATGCAGTCTTACAGTAAAGATGGGCCTGCTGGTTAGCAATCTAAGCAGATGCTTTAATCATAACTAAAGACAGGTCACTCCAAGTAAGGTGTGAGAGGAGAGTGCCTTCCCTGCTGGCTGCTTTTTTGCATTCTGTAAACAAATCGAGTAGGGCACAAAGATACAGAAGTTTACCTTACAAGAAATGTTTCATCCCAAACCAGGGTATCATCTATTCATTTATAGTCTTTTATTCTTTCTGAACTTCTATAGTTGTTAGAACACAAACTGCAACCAAATTCTCAAGTTTCAAAGCTTATTTTTATTTGGACTTTTTAAATGTTTGTTCTTATGCCCCCCTTTTTAACCGCAAACATTTTCCTTACTAACTTTAAGCTCCATATCTTTTATAGTTGAGCCTTTTACTTTTGCTTCTGGCGGTTGTACTCGCTCATCTTGGGGGAATGTCCTGTAACTCTCATTTTGTTTGTTGGTCCTTGTTCTCACACAAGTTCATCAAAAATAATTGACCCTTGACCTTTTTTTTAAAGAAAAATCAATAGCTTTATTTTTCCTCAATATACATTTAGAAAATAGGTCTGAGAAAAGGTTTTATCAAATAGACCCGAGGACTACATACAATGCTAGGAGGTCCCACAGCACGACAACAGCACTCTTGCCTGAGGGTCGCAGCATTCTAGGACTGTCCCATCAGAGGTGAGGCCAGTTCTTTGATGGCTTTCGTGTTCAGCTGAGAAATAATGCTTATCTTTAGAAGTTTGCTGCTTGCATGCTTATTCTTGATGGCAATGAATTTTATTAAGTTTTCATTTACTTTCACTACATTTTTGGCCATGTGCTGCATGACTTCCAACACTTCCTTTTCTGTGTATCCCAGTGTAATACTGCTACTTCAAGTTCCATTTTCCTTGCCCTAGAACCTTTTGGGACAGGCAGGAAGCAGCTGCAGCCACCTTAGAAAGGTGGTAACGCACCATATTGTAGACAACGAGAGTCAACTCCATCAAATATTTGGCTAAAGTGTGCTGTTCAACGTCAACTTCCCCAGCTTTTGATGCCTGCCTTAAGAAATGTGGAGGCAAAAGTTGACTCAATTCAAATTTCAGTTCTTTCAAAATTAGAGTTTCCATTTCTCATATTTGGGAACTGGTATAAGCATTGTCTGTGATGTAAACAAGATCTTCAATATTTGGAGAAAATATCTCCTCATATTTGGAAGCCAAGAGCAGAGCCATAATCCCAAGTAGCTGAAGTTTCTTTCTAAATACTGGCTGAACCTGTAAAAGTCGATCCATAATGGCGATACACATGTACAACGTTTCCGGCAACAGTCTAAACTTGGAGTGCACTTGCACCAGCCAGTCCACCAGGATGGCACCTATACATCCATTTATATCTCTTCCATCTAAGAAATGTGGGTGTATGTATTGTAGAACCTCAAGCTGCCTTAGATACTGGTAGGTATCCTTAACATAGTCACTGCAGAGCTTCAGTTCTCCCAATCTACATTATCAGTATCCTCAATCTTGCAGAGCAAGGCATCAGGAAAAGCTTGCCAGATGTTCTCTTCCTTCATGGAGAGATCCTCAGGTGTAGGAGGAGGAACGTTTGAAGCCAGCATTTCCATGTGTACTGGTCTTACAGAAACAGTAGTTTTCAGTTGTTTGTTGAAATTTGTCATTTTGGTGGGTTGAACTGGCACTTTGGTGTTCTGAGCTTTCTTAGCTACTTGAGTAGCTCTTGTTGAAACTCTCTTTCCAATTTCTTCTAAAACTGCCCACCTGATAGTCACATGACTCAGCTTTAGAATTAACTCCTGTGTTAATATTCTCCAAATCAGAGGAAACTGTTGGGCATTGGAGCAGCGCCATGAGGGACGCGGCAGGTGAGAGAGCCTGCCCAGCCCAGAGAGGTTCTAGGACACCTGTTTACTGCAGCAATATTTACAATAGGTAAAACCTGGAAACAACCCAAATGCCCATAAATAGATGACTGGTCAAGAAGATGTGACATATATATACAATGGAATATTATTCAGCAATCAAAAAAGATAAACTCATGCCATTAGCAGCAATGTGGATGGAGCTAGAAGGAATTAAGCTCAGTGAAATAAGCCAGAAGGAAAAAAGAAAAATATTGGATAGTTTCACTTATAGCAGGAATATAGGGGAACCAAATAAGACCTCAATGTAAAAAAAAATAGTACAAAACACAACAAAGCAAAAACAGATGATTACAAATCAGAGACATCCTGTAGGGGAGGAGGAGGGAGAGGGATCAGAGGGAGGGAAGGGTGGAGGGAGGAGCACAGGGGACTGAGGTGATGGTGCACAGGTGCATTGGTGAAGAAAACCCTATGGGGACTATACCTGAGGGGGTGGGGGGAAGCAAATATTGTTTAAGAAAAAACAATGATGTAAAAAAATAAAAAAATTAATATAAAAATAAAATGAATTTTCTTTCCACCTGCTCCCACATAGAGCCAAAGGCTCTCATAAAATAATTAATCCTAAAGTGTCTCTAGTTCCAAAGCATTTCAACTTCAAAGACACTATCATAATGAGAACTAAAATGGAAGCTTATTTCTTTCATTCTATTTTGATTTTTCAATGGCATTTGCATTTTAGGGCCAGAGTGATAATTGTGCATTGAAAGGGGATTAATAGCAGATGCTGGAGAACTAGCTTTGCAGTCAGGAAAATAGGGTTCATATATTCACACTGTCAATAAGGAACTTTGCTCTGTCCCCCTGAGCTGGTTACTTTACCTCTAGTGCTTTTCTTTCTCACTTAAGATAAGAATATTAGTATCCACGCATAACATCGTTATGAGATGAATATATGTTAAACATCTAGCCTCTTGCCTTTCTGTACAAACAAGCCCTCTGTAAGTAGAAGTGAACTTTGATAATATGAACTTTAGTACTCAGCACCTACCTGTTCATCCATTAATAACACTGAATTTTTCTCACAAGTCACTTGCTCTCCTGTAACACCCCCTTTGGCTTCTTCCAAAAGAAACTATGAAAGCAATTAGAGTGATGAAGGTGGAGGGTAGTTATATCAACAACTTCTTTTCATATTTTTGTATGTCATGAAATATCTGAATGTTAAACGCACATTAAATAACCAAAAATCAATAAATAAATCTTACTGGACAATAGAGCATATCCTTTTTGAATCTGCATGTCCCTAGACAAGCTGCCCTGATCTCAGTTTCCTCATTTCTAATAGTAGCTTGAATATTATCATCCATTTAACAAACATGTACTGAAGAATAAACAATGATCAAGACATAAGCTCTTCCCTAGGTAAGTTCATAGTCTTCTAAGAAAAACAAAAAAGAACCAACGCAGACATTCCTTTGAGCTATTGATTGAGGGTTCAATTCCAAACCACTGCATCACAGCAAATATTGAAATAAATGAATCACTTGAATTATTTGGCTTCCCACTATGTTCTACCATAATGTAGTATATTGAATGTGTGATAGCATTTTTCTGAAACAAAAATGTACATACCTTAGTTCACATGACACTGAGATGTAAGTGAGTACATGCCATTGGGAAAACATTGCCAATAGATTTGTTCAACACAGTGTTTCTGCAAAACTTTGATTTGTAAAAACTACTATCTTCAGAGCACACTACAATGAGGGCAGCCTTACCATATGAGAATATGGTGGTTGTGGGGAGAGGGTAGCTTAGGCAGAGACAATTCTGAGGAGAGGCTTTCCAGAAAACATCTGAGTTGAAAAGTCATTGGAACTTGCTAGAACTAGACCTCAGGCCAAGAGAAATGCACATGAAAAGGTGTGGTGATGAAAAACCTGATTTACAAAGGACTCCCTGGTGTGTTCTCTACCTGTCTGAAATTCAGTCTTGTTAATCAAAAGTGAGATGCAGAAGGTGATCTTACCTTTGAGAAGCCATGACAACAGGCTAAAGAGCCTGTTCTAGGCAATCTCAAAAGTATACTCAAATCATGGAAATCATTTTCTGGTTCCCCAGGAAGTACCCCAGGAACCAAATGAATATGTTTGTTATTTGTGAGCACAGATTTTGGGGAGGATTTTAACAATACTGCAACATGGAGATGCACCAAAAATAGCTTATAGCTGCCTGATAAAATCAGGGTGTCTTATGTATGTATTTTTTTAACTTAATAAATGCAGTGGCATTTGCCATGAATTTTCTACTGGAGCTAAACAGTTTGTCATTCCTGTTGAAAAATAGCTGTTGGGTACACCACTCTGCCGGGGAGTGCAGAGAGGATGAAATAGAAGGAAATAGCATTAGCATTAAGACATTACATGAACTTGGGGATCTAGCAATGCCTTGGGAAACATGAATCTTTTAGTCATCACAGATGTGCCAATTGAAATATTTGACTTTAACTAAAAAGTTCTTCCATGCAGCATAATCAGAACTGCATTATGTCTTACTTGCTGAGTAAGTTTCCTTCGTGGTGGGCATTCATTAGTCATCCAAGCTCCAGCCAGAGGCTCATGGATATCCTTATTGAATTCTCTCTCTCTCTCTCTCTCTCTCTCTCTCTCTCTCTCTCTCTCTCTCTCTCTCTCTCTCTCTCTCTCTTCCCCCCCTCTCTCCCCCCCGCCCCCTCTCCTTTTATCCCTTCCTTTCTACCTCCTTTATTCCTTCTCTCCCGTTCCCCCTCCTCCTTCCTCTCTTATCCCTCCTGTCATTTTTGCAAAATATTTCTTCACATCATCTTTAATGTTAAACTACATATTTTAAATAAAATGGCAACAATACCTAGCCTTTCAATCAGGGTTCATAGTCTAGAAAGTACTTTGCAAGGATAATAGTGATAGCAAACATTTGGGTAGCACTTGCAATATGCCAGACGCTGTGCACAGCATGTTACATACAGTAACTCATTCTGTCCTTCAGAGCAGGTGCGATGAGAATTCCCATGTAATAAAAGAAGCCACAGAAAATTGTAGGAGAGTAGTATGCCCATCTTGTCACACAGCTAGTAAGTGGCAGAGCTGGAACATGAGCCCTCATGGGTGACCATAATTAATAGTTCCCTCCAATGGTTGATTTTCTTCCGTAACTGTTTTGATTATGGTCTCCAGATAAATTTTACGTCAGTGTCTTCACTAAGGTGATCATATGATGATCTCAAGTATTTTCTGATCTTAAATAAGGCATATTGACCCACATTTCTGATTGATTTACTTTTATTTTTCAAAGTCACAGATATTTGTTTTTAAATAAATATCTTTTAAATAAATATTTTTAAATAAATATAAGTTCTTTGGAAAAGAACTTTTATGCCAGCATCCCCATTCATGTTCTCTTTTGATTTTACTATTCAAACTTAGCAACTTTGAATATGGTAACGGTTTGCATTTTATACCTGAAAACAAATAGTTAATACAACCATTGTTGTATTAACAACCTTGTTGAAGATATATTTCATTCATTAGTCTAGAAATCATCAGTTCCCCAGATAGACTTTATAAATTTTTCTATTTAATAGCAGCTGCATTTGTGTTCTGATCTTGACCATCCACTAGGAAAATAGGGTGGAGAGAAAAAGTATAAGCAGATGTTTAAAGGATTTGAAGGGATAAGGACTCAGTCTTAACTTTCAGAAAAGATAGTTGATATTGATTCATTTCTTGTCTTGACATTTTAAACTGTAGAACAGTCTGTGTACTTCATTAATCCTGAAGATTAAAAAAGTGAAGACATACTCACAAAATGCCCTCCTTTCTTCATTGTCAGTACTTGAGTTCCAACTTCATTTACATAAGACTCATGATAAAAGGGAAACTTTTTCACTACAATACATTAAGCTTTGTAAGTCTATTAAAATGATGTAAAATGACATTTGCCCTTAAGATTTTTAAAGCATTCTTTCATATGTGCAGAATTGTCTTTCAAGTTTCTGCAACTGATAAATGATTTGAAAAGATAAAAGCTGTTGCCTCACAACCAGAAGTTAGCCATATTTCAAGACAGCAGCCATGTGCAAACTCATTGCCTACTTATATTTATTTCCATTAGCCTCAGAGTTCATTATTGTTATTGTTTTGTTTATTTCAGCTGCAGCTTTTATTTCTCTTAAAATGAAAGTATGTCAAGTGGTGTGTAACTTAATGAGTTTAGCATCAGATTTGTGATTGGACTAGGTGACCTTTTTAGATTCTTTCTCTCTCTAACCCTAGAATCTTATTTCTCTGGCTATTATAAAACATGATTAAAAGTAGATGTTATAAAGATGAGAGTATGATGCCAGTTTTCCCTTTTTTATTTTCTCTTGTGACAATGTTCCTACAATACACCCACTGTGGATTTAGGGCCAGTCTCTTCTGTTGGTATTCTGTATCTCTGAGTACAGATCTGGCTGAAATGATTAAGAAACCATCATTAGTATAGTTAACAAACAATGAAGTGCCGCCTCATTGTTTGTATGAAGAGCTATTAGGGTTCTGCATTAGCAAAGGTAGGAGAATTTGGTCTCATTTCCCATCATGATAATTAATTGACCACATTGTCACTTGTTGAGACATAAGAAAAAAATTCACTGTGAACACTGAAGTTGCTGGGTGTTGCTGTGCAACTGAGCATTGATTTCCTTTTTTCGTTGTTTTTCTATTCCTTCCATATTGATCCTTCTTGTCACACTTCAAGGATTCTCCTATTATCTTAAAAAAAAAAAGGCTTTCTAATGTTTCAGAGGTTTGAATCCAGTGTCAAAATGTTTCCAGGGTGAAGTTGTATTTGAGGATTTCTAAAATCATCTAGTTCACCTCTATTGTGTCACTGAAGGTAAGACATTTACAAGGAGGCTAAGTAAAGTGGCTGAAGTCACTCAGTTTCACATCTAACAACGTGCAACAAGTGACATTTTTAGGTAGACTACCTAGATAAAAACAAACTAATGTGTAAAAGCAAAGGTTTTCTGAAAGTAAAACTATAGTAACCTATCTTGAAATCAGGTTACGGTGAAACTTCAAAGTAATTTTCTTTTCTATATGAGAGCCCAAATTATTAAACAGTACTAGAAATTTAGGTAGTTCTCAAGGGTTGTATTAGAAGAGGTAATTTTTATTTATAGAAACAAAGTTCTAGGAAAAAGTTAAATTTATATGATATGGGTTTTGTATTATACTTTGTCGTTTTTGTACATATTTCCAGTATTATGATATTTGCCATTATAAAGTATACAATTCAGTGGCTATATTTTGTTTGAATATTAAATGGGTGTATTGTAAAGAATCAAGGAGACTATTAAGCTTTTCCCCCCTCTGTTTTGGTAAAGCTTTTATTTTTTTTTACATTGCTTTTAAACACCGAATGACACTGTGGGATTATTTGAAAATACTAGTGTCAGAGACTGGTGGTAGCTTGAATAGAAGGTCAATATTAAGGTGAGACAGTTACTTTCCCTGTATATGTGAAAGATTTCCTTTCCTCTTTCCTGGGCTCGATGCCATGATATCACAGGGATTTGATCTTCCTTGTTTTACTAGTATATCTTCTACTAGAATCAAAGATTCTTCAAGGCAGGGATTGTGTCCTATTTATTGGAGTATCCCTGTAACTAACACTGCAAACACCTCTGGAATGAATGTAACAATAAGTTTAAAAAATGACACAGGAAACTGGTTTGCTCTTTGCATCTCCCTCTCCCCAAGAACAGTCACGATACTAGATGGATATCATTTATCAAGTCATGAATTGAAATGCCTCATTAGGTTATAACTGTACTGCAGCCGAGGTCCTATAGGGACAGAGAGCAGTAACTTCATGGGCAATAATCCTGTCTAGGTTGAGAATCCACCTTAGAATCCTTGGGGACCTCCCTTGGGCAATATATAATTAGAACTGTTCACTGTCAGTGATTCTGTATACAGATAGGAGAACCATTCATTCTTCTGACTGAAATAAAGCAGCAGAAGAATGCTGGTTGCAGAACTCGCTTTTTATGCTCTGGCAATGTCTACAAAGACAAATGATGTGGACTATTCATGTCTCAAGGCCAAATCTGGAGAGGGAAGGGAGGGTCATCTTTCCTCAAAGCTAAAAATCTGCCAGCAAGTTTCACAAAGACTAGTAGTTTTATTATTTATCTCTCTGTGGCTTTATCATAAAAATATTTGCATGAAAAGAACATCTTTGCTTCCTTAAGACTTCATCTGCTTGCTACTCATTTGCTCTTGAAAAGGGATATAATCTTTTTGTTTGTGATCTATAATCATTCCCTCAGCAACCCATTGTGCTACCACAGATCAAGGATTGCAATTTTCATTAGAGAATAAACAAATGAACTCTGTGAAACAAAGTGGCTCAATTCTCCTAAATGTCCCTGAGAACAATGCTAGAACAAATCTAAAATTATTGACTCCCTCTAAAATTTTCTAAAAGCATTTTTGCCCATTTTTTGAGAAAATCTGTTTAGTTTTCTAGGCTTATATTCATGCAACACATTCATGCAACAGACTTTTACTGAGTTCTTACTATGTGCTAGATACACTTCTAGACACTGAGGGTACAGATATGAATAATTCCTAATTCTTGCCCTTGAACTCTGAACCTGAACATTCCTTCAGCTTTTCAGTCAAACTTTTCTCAAGATATCAGTATCATGCAGTTGTGAGTTTTACTCCTGTACAACTTAAATTTTTGCCTATCAACCCTGTGAGGCGAGGAGTAGGATTTGCTTGGTTTCCTAACACTCAATTGCTGCCGCCTTGCTATGGTAAGACTGGAGCAGGTTTGCAAGGCAAGACTCTGCTACTTGAGCAAAAGTTCTTGTGCCATTTATTGGAATCATATGGGCTAGTAAAAGCTGATCACATGACAAATTTGACTGCATGTTAAATGAGATTAAGGAACAGCATTTGTTCTTTATTATGTTTCCATGGCAGAACTTATGTTTCTCTAAATGTGGGAAAAGCTAGCAAGCATAATATGTTGTGTTATAATTTCAACCAAAACACTCTTAACTGAATGAACTATATACCTTCAGGGAAAAACAAACAAACAAACATGAGATGCTGAAGTATGTCTCTTTTAGTTCTTTTAGTTCTTTCCCTATTATAAGTCATGGGTTAAGGTAACCTGCTTGTATTTTACTAAGTGTATTGGTAAAAATAGGGTCCCTTTATTAGTACATGTCCATTTTTTTGGCTACTAATTTACTTATTGCTATTTATAAAAATATTTAATCTCTTTGTATTTTATTTTGTATTTTGTTATACTATCAGAGCACCATCCCCAAATTGCAGTAAGACTTATGCTGTATAATAAATGAATAATTTTGTTTAATCAATAGGTACTTTAAGTGAACACAAATAGAGTTATACTCTCCCAGAATAAAATTTTGTTTTTGTTGACTAGCATGATAAATAATACTTTCAATTTTAAAAATCGAGTCTTTTATAATAACATTGCCTATGAATAGATATATACATCCTTTACAAATGGTTTGTCCAAACTTTTCCAAAGTAGGATCAGAAAAGGATTGCTTATTTCTATAATACATTCTAGACATGTGCAAATTTAATAAACTATAGTTTAGCCAATGGATTATTTTCAGTTACCTGCATAATCAATATAGATTGATGTAAAGTCAGTGGATTTACAGCTACCAGCATTGATAGGAAAGATAATCTGAAGAATCTATCAGTCTGTGACCTTCAGATTCAAAATTGTTGTACACGTTATAAGATTTCAGCATTATAGATCAGAAGGTGAATGTATGATTACAAAAGAAACCAGCTTCTTGTTTCAAAAGATTTTCACATTGAGATAAAAATCTGAAATTGTTAAAACTATATGAATATATTTTACTTACACTGGATAAGCCATGTCACAGGTTACAAAGATATGTGGTAGACTCATACTCATCTGGTACCTCATTTAGAAACTTAGGGCAGAGTTGAGGAAATACAGAAATTCAAATATAAAGATAAGTTGCATTAATAAATTTAAATAACTTTAAAAGTAGGGTTACCAGGCTAAACTTAACTAATTGACCAGTGGATGATTCATACTGTAGTCTAAATGATGCTTACATGTGAGAGTATTTGGGAGAGATCTCTCAGCAGACGTGAACTGGAACCATGGAATTTGAGCTGAACCTTGAAAGATAGGGAGGATTTAGAAAAAGAAAAAAGATTAATAAAAAAAAGTTCCTTCCAAGCCAGAAGTATTCCATGCAAAAAGTCAAAATTGAGAACTTCCAACATGGACAGCAAAACCAAAACAAGTACTGGGATATCAGGTTAGGCATTAGGACTGATCATAACCAACTCAACATTTATATTGAGATCCAATGTGGCAATCCCTCTCTTTAAAGTCAATTAGGAAATGAGACAATTTAAAGAATTGTGAGACAAATATAGAAATAGTGCTGTCAGCAGTCAAAAAGTAATCAACGGAAGAATTCAGTATTCTGGTTCAAAGAAAACTCCAGCTAGTCTTTCAAGTGTCAGTGGACACACACTTGTATCTATATATCTGTCATTGTTTATACGATTACAATTATTGTTTCTCTTTTTTGCCGTTAGTTGTGAGCTTTCTGGTAAATTTAATTTAATGTCTACTGCACCCCCTTAGTATAAATATACCACTTTCACTGACAACTTACATTTTGAGCAGGTGTCTCTCACATAGCTAACAAAATACTTGAGACAGGGCTAGTAACAGAGGATAAGTGCCATAATTTTTGTTGTTGTATTCAGTTTCAGTAAACTATGGTTATGTGGTGGAGCAATTCAGTTTTTTGTTAATGGCAGATTTGTTGAAGACAAGATTTCAAAGGATTGTGCTAAAATCCTATTAAAGTGTCATCCATTAAGCCATTAGTATAGTCATTAAAACTGTTAGTGCAGACTCATTATTCATGAGTTATTGGTCTCTCACCATTCTTGGTAGTTTCTGCCAATACCAGTCTGCCATTTGCTCCATTGTGACTATTCAGTTCCAAAGAATGAATGTGTCTCAGCTTTCTTTCTTTGCCTGAAGAATTTGTGTGTGTGTGTGTGTGTGTGTGTGTGTGTGTGTGTGTGTAGAGGATAAGGATAAAGAAGCTGGGAACATTCCTAGAAGGTGGAGATGAAAGAGAATGAAATCCTGATTATGTAAAGATTATACTTCAGATCCCAGTCTTTTTAATTTGATAAAATTTTGTTTAAATATAGAAAGCTATACCTTTTCTTTCATCTTAAAAATATGTAAGTGAAAAGCACTGAGGTGAATGTTTCATTAAACCAAAACTAATAGGTACATATGATATTACAGTTAAATTTTGAAATAAGGATGTGTGAATCTTTCTGATCATAAATTTAGTTGTGGTTTGTGTGTAAGCATTAGAGTGCAGTAGTTAAGTACCCAGATCTGCCGTTGAAGATCTCACTTCACTTCAAAGTCCATATTCACATTCCAGCTCCACTGTGTCATGGACACAGTGATGGAAACTGTCTACTCATCTAAGCCTCAATCTCTATTCCTAATTTAGAGTTAATGGTATCTAACTAAATTTGTTTTAAGAATTATATGATACTAGTGCAGACTAATGTGCTACTCATTATCATCATTACCATCAAAATCCAAAGTTGTTCACATAATCACTTCTCAGCACTATTATTTGATAAAGTTACAGGGACACAATCTTCTCTTGCATTGCCCTCTCTCTCTCTCCTACATATAGATACATCTATATATAGATGTATCCATGTATGTATATATACATACACACACACACATGTATATCTATATCAACTTGACATGGATTTCACAAAATACTCTTCAGGGTGATGAGTTTGAAATTTTAATTTTCTCTCTCTTTTTGACAAGAAAGTCTCTTCTTCCCTCCCCCTTTTGTAATGCTAACAAATTGAAAATTTAACACACAGAATTAACAAACATAAAATATTAAAATTATGTAACATGTAAGCTAAAGCATAATCAAAGACATATTCCAATTTTAAGAGTTTATTCAAGCAAAAAGTGTTTCAAATGGGGCAGTGCCAAACCAGAAAGTTTGGAGCACTCCTCTGAAAGGAGATAAGGGAAAGACTTTTATAGAGAAAGTGTGGAAGCAAAGAAAGGAAATTATTTGATGGTTTATGGCTTAAAGTGTACTTGTCCTCTTGTGACTGGTTGTCTTTAGCGTTTTGATTTTGTAATGTGTGGAGGCATGAAAAGGTAAAATATCTATCATTTGCTTAGCAATAACTTTGCATAATAACTTAATATTTTGGGTCTAATAGGGATATGTCAACATGTATGATGTGGTAAAGAATTAATTGTTAATTTGGTGGTAAGTGTTAGTGCCCTGATTGTCTTGTAAAAGAAAGGATGCCACTGAATTATTCAGTTTATTGCTGCACATTGATTATCTTTAAGTTGGCAATATTGTTACCTATGGATAATTCTTTTTATAAAAACTGTAATTACTTTGTACCATTTAGTAAACTTGATCTCTTTAAGTAGAGCAGTGTAATAAATTTCTACTAATGTATTTCTTGCCCCAAACTGGAAAATTTCTGAATCCTTTTGTTTTTCCAAATACTATCTTAAATCAGTCTGTGAATTGCATTTGTAAGATGATTCTCCATGAAACCCTAGTCTTTAATGGCATCACTATAATTCTGGCCACCCCTCGCTTATTATTCACTTTAATTTGATGCAGGAGATGAATAGCTAAAAACAAAAGCATTCAGATGAAAAGGTAGCACTACAGTCATTCATATAGAACCTTCATTGTCTCTAGAAGTGAAGAATGCCTTCCACACTGGGTAGTTTCCATATGTCTGCCCATTGGCAGCTGAACTTTAAAATGTTCAGATCTTAAATGTTTCTTGTTTGAACTCTTATTGAAAAAAAAAAATCTCTCAAAAACAATCTTTTCATAGTCATGCACAGAAAGTATCTGCTTTTGGAGATCTAACAGCTTTTCCTACTGAATTTAAAAATACCACTTTTTGTTGTGTTGTTGTATTTTTGTCATTGTCATTTTGAATTCATAGTAAATGAGGCTGTTAAGTGTACTTCTAGGAGTAAATGGTATTGATCGAGAAACAAACGAATACTTAGTGCCAAGGTGTAATTTAGATGAAAATAGTTGTCAAAGTTTTGCCTCAAGTAGTTACTCAACCTCCAAAGGTTGATTGGTATGCTATGAATATGGTTTATTACTTTTGCTTCTCCATATATCGATTCTAATAATTTAGTTAAATTAGGTAATTTTCTATAAGTATTTGTTACATATTACAGTCAGAATTTCAAATCAAGCCACCAGTAACATATAAAGTTAATGCAGTTTTATCAGTCACCTGAAGAGAAAATTTAACTATATACAAACATATTTGTTTGGAACACTCTCTGATGCCTTTAATGTGTGGTACATTTATAAATGGCATATCTCTTTGCTATTAAAGATGGAGAATTCCCACATCCATTCATTAGAGGTGAGAGTCTTGAAAAGTCCTTATTTTTTTAAGATTTAGATTGATTTATTTATGCATACAAGAGCTGGGGTGTAGGCCAGAGGTGTTGGGGGGTAAGATAGATCTACTGAAATACACTGCTGAGGGGAGCAGTGGGTGAGACAGGAGAGGTCTGCTACACCATGTGGGTCACCTACCAGGCAGGCTGGGGTATAGAACTAGTGCTGCAGTTGCTGGCAATAGCTTGATAGAGCTGTCTTTAACCCCCTGCTCCACCACGGAGGCCCCAAAAAGTCTTTATTTTAATCCCTTGAACTCTAATGATTACCTCAATCAGAAGTGTGGGTGTGGGTGTGTGGGTGTGGGTTTTAGGAAAGACTTAACTTTTGATAACTGATTGAATAAAGGGAGATAAGAGATAATAAGGGCACAGATGAGACACTGGGATGACATTGCCAGGAACAAGGAACATGGAACAAACAGAACCAAGTTATATAACCTGCCAAAGCTATCCAAGGGCAAAGAGCAAGCCAGCCCCCTCAGCTCTGACCCCCAGGCTTTGCTCATTGCCATATTATCTACTCCTTCCTCACATTCTAGTTTTTTTTTTTTTTAAAGATATATTTATTTATTTATATAAGCACTGGGTACAGTCAGAAGTGCAGGAGGGTGAGAGAATTCACCAGAGCAGGGAACAGAACAGGCAGAGTGATGAAATACACTGCTGAGGGGAGCAGCGGGCATGGCAGGAGAGGTCTGCGCACCATGTGGGACCCTCGCCAGTGGCTGGGGATCGAACCGGCGCTGTAGAGGCTGTAGGCAGCTTCGCAGCCCAGCGCTGAACCGTTGCGCCACCAGGGGAGACCCACCTCACATTCCAGTTTTAAATGCATATGGCATTCGACTGAACTCATACCCTTCTCTTTGAAGAAAGTACACATTATGGCAATTGCAGGCTTTTGCTAATTGTGCAAAATATTGTCCTTCCCAACTATGAGAACATGGATCTTTTCATATAAATATATATTAATGTACTGTTTTCATACTGGGAAATATGAATAAATGAGAATTAAAAAGGCTTCATTGCAGAAAATCACAATCAATGTAGATTGCTCTCGTAAACCTCAGAAAGGACTTGAGAATGAATATCTGGGAGCAAACCACATTAAGGGCCAAATGAGTCTATTGATGGAGAAATATGTGGAAAGAGTATTTCTGTGGAAGTTAAGGTCATTGAAAGTTCATTTCTTCTGTAACAAGGATGGTTAGTCTGACCGGTAGTTTGGCTGGTCAAGTAACTTGTCTATCCCTGCTATATAATTAAATTTTTGTTGTTTTAAAACACAAAAACAGGATGTATTTTTTTGTGGTTTCTCTTTGATGAGTTTCTGCAGGGAATATTTTGAGGTTTTTCTCTCAGTGGGTGCGGGGAAGTAGAACACAGAGAAACTAGTAGTGTGTCGTGTTTTGCACATGTGAATTATATTTTTCTTTTGGGTAGAGAAGTTGAACTCTTGCAGAACCATGTTTAAAGGATGGTGCTTTAGCATGATAACTTTATCCAAAAAGTCTCATATCAGATGTAAATTTTCTCAGTGACTATTATCCACTGTGCAAATGTATGAACATTCTTTTGTTTGAGTTTAGAATTATAAATATAGATCAGAAGCACTACAGAGATTTTTGTTCATAGCCTTCCTTGAATTGTGTTTCTAGAGAACGCTTGAAAGACTTGTGTGAAATAATCGAGGAATCTTCTCCAACTGGACCAGCAAGACACTCAGGCTAGGGAGTCAGTAAGCCTTGATCCTAAACATGTATTCTCTCTACCTGCTGCCTGCTTGACCCTGAGAAAGATACTGAACTTCTCCACACTTTCATTTCTTCAGCTACAGAAGTTTTATGTTAACTGCTTGTAGGGTAGTTGTGAAGTCAAAATAAGTTAATACATGTGAAACACGTAGGAACATATAAATTTGCACACATTAGTTATTGCAACTATTGGATGTTAATATTTGCATACTAATTCTTGCTTTAGCAATAATACAGTGCAAAAGTATAAATCCATCGGTTATATAGCTTGCTTTTCCACTTACCTATTTTAAGACAAAGTTATAGTTAATTAACAAAAAGAGAATTAGATATTTCAGGCCATGAAGTTAACGACTTCATAAACAGAAAGTATTTGACTTAGCAAGAGTCTGCTTGAGGTTTTTCTTCATTAAGTCACAGGGCAGTTATGCTTCCATGGGGTCCCTTTTTTTCTCAGAAAGGCCAATCCATTGAGTTGTGTAGGGTAAGTGGATTGGTCGGTCAGGCTTTGAAGTCATTGGCCTCTGTGGTTATCACCTGCAGCCTTTATTGTGCTAGTGCAGGACAGGAGGCACCTGGGAACGTGCCTGGTGTGCGCATGCCTGATGGAGGACACCTGGGGTGTGGTGTGGGCGTGCATGAGTGGGCACACCTGAGCCTCGAGGCTGAGTCTATGGGGCTGTGTCACACAGAAGATGGCTGCGGCGGAACGGCTGCGAGAGGGTAAGTGACTTCAGACAGGCAGAACCATGAGAGAACATCAGAAAGAACCTAAAGAGAAATTAGCTGGGGGCTGTGAGGCCCCATTGCTGCCACCAGCCTCCCTGACTTGCCAGCCTGTGGGGCTTGCCCCACAACAGTTGGCGTAGAAAGAGCATTAAAGCCTGAGAAAGCTTCTGAGGGCTCTAAGGTTATTTTAAGCTACCTGAACCTCCAGTGAACCTACCTGTCCTGGAATGCTGCAAAACAGTTGAGTATTGTTAGCATTAGAATGATTCCATCAGTGTTTGGGTGGGAGGGAGTATCAGATGCCAAGTATGCAGACAGTGAAGCAAAATAAAGAATTTGGCATCTTGGTAAAATTTTAAATGCTACATAGAATCCGGGTGGACCTCTCTTTCAAGGTCTTGTTGCTTGCCTGGAGAAACAAAAGCAGCTAGGATGAAAACATTTTTAAATACTCCTGTTTATGAATTGTGTGATAATGTGATGTACAGATTTCATATAGCTTACCAAAAAAAATTCTATGAATCAACATGTGGTTGAATAAATCTAGTTGGCTATGTTTCCAACTTGCAAAATTCCCCTCAGGGGAAACTGAGAAAGACAGGTCAATATTCCAGCTCAAAGTTAGAACTTTCGAATGAATGCTGGGAAAGCGGGAGATCCCTACCACAAGTGGTTTGGATAAACAAAACCAAAAGGATGAGTAGAAATAGGTTAGTTGATTTTGGAAAAACCAAATGCTATCAGGAGGAAAAAATTAAATCCATTAGGAACAGAAGTTCTTCTTTTATGTTTTGAATCACATTGTGGTGGCCTCAGCTTAATGTCATAGTGGGAAGATTCACGATCAAAGTGAGCTGGCCAAAAATATGAGGTTGAAGTGTAAATCTACTTATATATCACTCAAGACCTGTGTTGCTCTTTCTCCATGTGGTTTATTTCATTCTTAAGAGGATCTCAACACGAAAAGTCAGAAAACAAAAGGCAAAGCAACTGTGTGATCACCAGCACTAAAGAAAAGCCTAAAATGTAGGTTTTCAGAATTAGGGTCTTATTCACCTGGAATATGTTTGCCTCCTTAACATAGGTAATTGAAATTTGATTCTTCTCTGCCAGGTCTATTTTTTTCTAAATAGAAAAGATTTTCTTCATCTATTTTCAGTATTCTTCTTTACTGAGTTTACTACTCTCAGCATTCTGACAAACTCCAGAATAATGACCTATGCAGTATATCGTTAAATGTTCAGTCAGATACAGATGGATGAGTATGTGTTGCACAAAGACAAATCAGCATTATTTAATCAATGTTTGTTTGATCCGTGTAAAACGAGTATAAATGTAAGCTGTATCCCATCTGTTTTATCATTCATGTGAAGCCAACCTCATTTTTAAAATTTGATTTCTTATGTAATTGTCCCAGAATGACACAGGATGATCAGTTGGGAAGAAATATCATTCGGACTAGTGCAATAAAGAATAGTGCTGTTTTTTTGTTTTTCATATGTTGGGCTTCTTCATTGCACAGTGGCTTTCGGGATAGTGAAGTAGCATCCTGGCTTAGTAATTACCAGCTGTTAATCATCAGCTAGACTCTGACTTACACAGACCTAGGTTTGAGGTAAATGTATGAGTCTAGCTGGGTGAGTAAATTACTTAACCACCAAATATCACAGTGTCTGCCACTGAGAAGACCCTCAGTAATATTTATTGAATTAATTTTCCTTCACTTCGATGTCCTTGTCTGTCAAATAGAGAAAACAACAATACCTACCTTATGACATTTGTGAAAATTAAATAGGATGCTACATGTAAAGCACAATGGCCTGGCAGCTACTATAATTGTCCTATTATTACAGGCCCTATTCTCATGGTTCATACTTCAAGCCTAACCGTATGAACATATGTGACATACAAGCCATGTTTCCATTACTGGTTTTTAAACACTTCAACGTAGGTATCAAATAAATTTTACAGAGGGTTTCAAATGTATGGCAAGAGTGGGATTGGACAAGAGTAAACAGTGTCTGTGATTTGATATGCAATTTCATTAGTATAATTAAATTCATGCCGTTTTATGCACCTGTGAATGATAATAGTCTGAATAACAAGGCCATAAAAGGGTGTAATACCTTCCACCAAAGGACTGCCTATCAGTGAGCTTAGCAGCATCTGGGGATATTTTAGGGAATGATGTGTAAGAAGCTTATGTAGTCAGCAATTCTCATCAGTGGAAAGTGGATTCAGTGGTAGTTGTAATTTCAGGATAACATACTTCATTAGTCAGACATATAATCGTCAGTGTTAAAGTATTAAAGTTTTAGTACATTATACGTTGCAGCTTCTATAGTATGTTCTCTAACTCCCATGTTTTATAGAAGAATTACTCTCAGATTTCTCTTTATGAACTTCGCTCACCAGCATTCATTTACCATTTCAGTTCATTCTTTTAAAAACATGGGTTCAGGGCCTCCCTGGTGGCACAAGGGGTTAGTCTCAGCACTGTGAAGCTGTCTGCAGCCACTGTGGCACGAGTTCGATCCCCAGCCAGCCAGGGAGCAACCCACATAGCACAGCAGACCTCTCCTGACTTGCCCACTGCTCCCATCAGCAGTGTATTTCAAATAGTCGATCTGCCTGTTCTGTTTCCCACTCTGTCTCTGGTGAACCCTCTCACCCCCTCACTTCTGCCCTGCACCCCAGTTCTTGTGTTCATAAATAAATAACTAATCTTTAAAAAAAAAGTTTAACCATTCACTGAGCACAGTACAGCAGACATGCAAAGATGAGTTAGGGTGTATCGACAGGACTGTGGCTAAGCAATTTAGAATTTACGCTGTAGGTCAGCTAGAGCCAGTGGAAGTTCTTAAACAGGGACCTAATATTTTCAGTGCTGGAGCTGTAGAGGACCACTGTAGTGTAAAGAATGGGGCATAGGAGACTATGGTTCACGGGTTCACAGGTGCTGTGGTGGTGGGAGTATTATGGGGATTACACCTGAGGGGAGTCAAATATTGTACAAAAATGAACAACAATGTAAGAAAATTTTAAAAAATAATTTAAAAAAGAATGGATGGTAGTGCAAGGTTAGAGGAGGGTTCAGATTTAGGAAGTGACAATTGAAGTAGATTTGGGAAAATTTCGGGCAGCTCTTAGTCACTGAATACAGCTGCTTGTGTGGAGAGGCTCCAAGTGAACCTGAAGGCTTCCAGCGGGGCATCTGAATGCTTCAGTTCACTTTAGTGCATGGAAAACTTAGAGGAGTAAATTCTGCATGGGAGATCATGAGCATTCCTGAAAGAACAAATTAGAAAGACCCCTAATTACATTATTCTTTAGACTCTAAGGCATGGCTAATTATTTTGCTGAGTATTGTTCTCTGATTGACTAGTTTGTATATAAATGAGCATAGGGTAAGAAAAGAAAAGTTTTATAATCCTTAGTAAATTAGAGGCCACAGTCTGTGTTGCTGAGGATTTTAGTCTGGTTGAAATAGTTTAGAGGCTGTTTGAAATTGCTAATAGGCTTGAGTTTTTCTATTGTACTGAATTCTCTTTCAATGCACAGTGTTTGTATCTTTAATATTGTCATCACTCGTGTATATTTTACTTTGGAGTTTTATATATAAATATGAGAACATGGGAAATGCCCATCATCAAAAGCAGATGTTAAAAAACCTATAAATACAAATTTGTCCTTTTAAAAGAAAGATCACCTTTGTTTAAACTTATCATACTTTTGAAAACTTGATTTTGATCATCTATGTATTTACTATGTAATTATATCACTATGTGATCACTGAACTCACATTCTTCATGTATTATGAAAATATATCTTTACAAGGTGTCAATATCATTTGTTGTAAGAAAAGATGTGATTTCCAGGCGTTGCAAGAAGTTAAAAGCTGCCTATCACTTTTAAATTAAAGTCTGAATTCAGTTTCAAATTAATGGTTCTTACTTTAGCTATAAAATATTCACAAATTCTATCTATGTGATACTTTTTTTAGATTATTGAATATTGTTGATTGAACTAAGGCACCAAGAAAAGACATTAAAGTCAGAGTAATTAAGTTTAAAATTAAAAATAAAAAAGAAGCAAACTTTGTAAGCATAGCACATGGTGATAAATAGGAAACAAGCAATAGTAAATAGAAAACAACTGGATCCTGTCTCCATTGAGCTATAATTTGATATTCTGTCCAAAATGATTATTAGGTTGAATGGGCCTCCTTTCTTTACTTACTCTTAACATGTTGTCCAAATTGCCTTGTGAATCTGGTCATAGTGTACTATGAGGAAACAGACCCAATTTAAGTTGCCATCAAAATGGAAGCCAGTCGTTGAAGAAAAGAAATAAGAAGGAAAGCATTAAAAAGTCAGTGAAAAATAAAGACTGAGGTTAGGTCCAGATAAAAGAGAGTAAGAGAAAGTAATCAAGATAAAATAAGGTTCACAGAACCTAAAGGAATATTAAACCAAGATAACTTGTAAACTATAGCAACTGGGAAGGAAATGAACAGTGAAAAATAAAAAAACAGCCTTTCTTTCCTTTTTTGACAGAACATCTATACTGATTTCTTTTCACCTGAATCCAAGTTGATGACTATCCCTTTTTTTTACTATGGTTAATCATTTCATGTTATGCTGGTTACATTAGTGTTCAGCTTCACTGTTAATATCATCTTGATGTAGTGTGACTTCCTTTTATTTCATGTTCATTAGTTATGATAAATGCCTGTAACCCAATGTTATTCAGTATTGATTTTGTGTTTATGCTGTTTTTCCTTTATAGTCTATTGACCCTGGCCAGCAATTCACCTGGGAACATTCAAACTTGGAAGTAAATAAACCAAAGAATAGATATGCAAATGTCATTGCATATGATCATTCCCGGGTTCTCCTATCAGCAATAGAAGGTGAGGAAATGAAGAAGTTATCGATACCTTTATTTTCTTGAGTTTATGTGCATGAAATAGAGTTTTTGCTACCTATGAAAATGGTTACTTAAGATTAAGGCATTGGTTATACTCACTTTTCCTTTACATTTTTATATGCCATGACAAACACATAATGTTCCTGGCATCATATAATGCAAGAGCATACCTTACTACTTCCTTGCTTCTACCCTAAATGGAAACGTCATAGTTTATATATGGGAAGCAAATTGGGGTTGCCCATTTTACTGATGGTTGTTGATGGTGATACCTGAACATGTGAATGTCAAAAGATGTCCTTAGACTAAATAGGTTATATAATTAAAAATGAATAGCAGGTGGAGGCAGGGCTTTATTTATTTGTAAATAAATCTGTTTATTGCTAGTGACGATCTGATATTGGAAATGTCTGATACAGTTAATTTGCTTGGTAATCTATTTCTCACAATTGTAAAGAATGAATTTCATAGGAAATGATTGTCTGAAAGGATGGGAATTACTCTTCAGATCTATTTTCTCTTAAGGATTAATGAGGAGGGTATTTTCTGTGTGTCCCTGTCATGTGGTGTATTAAAAATAAACCTCAAGTCCAACTCTCAGCATTTTGGTAGCCTTTTTGGCCATAGTAGCACATTGGACTGCTGTCATTAGAAAACAGTTTACAGTGTCACTTAGCTCCTTCCTCTCCCATAGCCTGGACCACCACCTATTACACTCCACTCATCCTCACTGGTGCCTCGATAGCTTTGTGGGCTTTTCACACTTGAAAGACCAGTGTTCAGTCTCTTCCAGTTTTTTTCTAAAATGGCAAATATCCGTGTCAGACCCAACCCTTTATAGAACCTTAAATTTCAAACATTTTTATCTACATTTGCTCGAGTATCTTTTATCTGCTTGCAAAATTTATGATGATCGCTAATTTCTGTCATAGCTCTGACCAAGTTCTAGTCGCTTCTTTGGTGTCCAGAGTTAATTTGAAAGTGGGTCCCTGCTTCAAATTTGTTGCAGTAAGCACTGAAGGCAACTAGTACATTTATTTCTAGTATAGGAGGAAGAAGTATGCAAGGCCATACTTATAGTTCTCCCCCTCCTTAAAATGGTGTTATGGGGCGAGGATATATTTTGTAAAGTTTTCACAATCAATTTTACTAGTTTATTGGAATATATTACAATTCTTTTTTGAGGTGATTGAAGATACTAAATGTCCAAGAATTCGTCTTTTTCCCTGCTGGAAAAGATTGACCAGGTTTATCAGTTTCACCAATGCTAGTTAAATCAGGATAGTGTCAAACAGACAATTACTACCTTTGAAACAAGTTTAGAAATTGTTATTAGTATATGTGGATAACTAGAATATCAGGTTTATATTTCAATTTTATTACTCATTTTTTAATTGAAAGGAATTAATAGTATTTTTTGTCTCAAGTCTCTTTAAATTATCTCCACCATAAATAAGAACTAAACCAAGTCACAAAATAGTGAAATCACTTTTTTTTCCAGGAGTGAGCAAAGTGAGTTATGTAAATAAAGCAAAAGAGTATAAATTAAGACCCCATTTGGCATGATCTTGGTTAGAGAACTTGTCAGACTGCCTTTTCTGTATTATGGTGTTACTTCCACTCAGAATTAGGTCATTCAGTACTACTACTTCCCTGTACTTTTCCCACTTTGTCATTATATTCCTTAACCTGTTATTTCCTACCATCTTAACAGTAAAGTACGTCAAAGGACAAAGAATACCCCTTCTTGTGTTCTTGTTATTGTAGTTGGAAGCTATGTACATTTCATTCCTACATTGTTTTTACAGTTTAAAAGCCAAAGCACTTGAAGCAGACTAAAACCTACCTTTTTATAGCTTTGTGCCCGCAAATATACCCCAAATCTAGAGCTGACCTAGAAACCAAAAGACTTTCAATTTTTAGTGTTATGCAAAAGGCTTAAAACATTTAATTGAAGTTTATGAACTATACAGAGAGCTTTAATCTAGGTTACATATGAACAGCATTTTATCTTAGACTAAGCCTCAGCCAGCAGATATTTAAGGGGCATGCAATCATCCTATATCTTAAACATAGATGAGAAAATGAATGCTGGCAACTGGAATAAAGAACTGCTAACCTAGGATTCTGCTATGAAGGGAGCTTTGATTAAAAAAAAAAAAGTCATGTTTTTCAAGTATGTTAAAATGTCATGTCCTTATGCATAATGTACTTGTTTTGGTTCCCACCAGTGGGGATAACTTAAATGACATTGGTTGAAGGTTTTATTTGGGGAATTTTCTTGGTACCCTTCGTTCTGCAGGGCTGACCACTTTATTCATACACCTTTTCAGAGTGACACGACACATACTAAAGAAAAAAACTGAGATTTGCCACAGGGTTATGTTGTTTATCTTTAATAGAGCAAATTTATTTTCTACTTCCACTGACAGATAATGGGGGAAAAGTGTTAAGAATCAGGAATTGTGCATGGACACTTTCATGTGCTTACTGAACTCCTGAAACGTGTGACAGTTCATGACAGGTTTCCAAATTGCAGTCATTTAATTTATAAGGGGAAAATACAGAATAAACTCAAGGAGGGACTAATTACAAAATGCTCACAATTTTTGAATTGTTGAGAAAGCAATATGGAAACACAATTGAAGTTTTTTACCAATCAAGTTACCTTCAGGATCACCTCCATGTTTCAGCAATTCTAAAGAGAAATATTAATTCCTAAAGAAGAGAGGTGATAGGATTTATTCCAATGACCTATAAGATAAATATTTTCAAATATGAAGCTTATATTGCATAAAAGTAATAAATGCTAGTATGGTTCATACTATGGAATCTGAAGTCCAGAAGAATAATTGTATTAAAATTAGAAAAGAAAAATGGACAAAACCAACTGATGAAGAACAAGAAAATTTGGATTTCTTTTATAGTTCTATCACTGACTAGTTACATAATGGTGACCCCTAAGACTCAGTTTCTATAGCTCTCACCTCATTCGCTTCTGAGTTATCACTGAGGAATTAACTCATCAATTATCTATCAGTGATCTAAATGTATTAGTGTTCTACAGAAGTAAGGTGCATCTATCCCTAACATCTATCCATAACAGATTCCATTGATGATGTACTGATCTCCTAGGTTCTTAGAAACCTAGGAATGTCAATTAATGGCAGACTATTTATTGTATTACTGTATAACTAGTAAAATTAGATGTGATTGAAACAGTCCCGGTTTATATGGATTTATCTATATGAGAGTTAGAAATGACAAAGAATAAATCACACCATGTCAAATACAAATAACCATGCTTATTCGTGAGATAAATTGGGGGACATATAACTATGTTTTATTTTCTGGTTTGGATGTGCTTTTATTAAAGTTTCAAGCATAAAAATATATAGTACTTCTCTTTAGTAAATACCTCTTATAAGGGCCCACATGCTTCTCAAGAATATCTTTCCTATTAAAGCATCCTAGGTTCCTCTTTTGAAGAGCTTATTTGGACAAGTTATTGTGCCTCATTTTCTCATCTGTCTTATATATCATATCTAATCTAATCTTATGCAATAAAATTAATAATAGTATCTACCTTGTAGAATGATTGTATTTAATAAATTAATATAGTAAAACACTTCAAAGACTTTGGCACAAAGAAAACACCTAATAAATATTGGAAACTGTTGAAATTACCATTGGGATTATTATGAATGTTATTACTACTATAGATATGTCCTTTTATCCTCAGGTAAAGAAATTTATTAGCATATGATATATGGAAAAATTAATAATATCCAAATGAGAAAACTGCATATATTTGGAGTACTCTGTGAAGCAGAAGAAAATGTTGGTGCTTGATAAATGGAAACCAGATCCATAATAGCATTACAGATTTGAACAGGGGAAATAATGCAGTGTTTTAAATAGAAATCCAAAATATATTATCTGTTCTTTGCTTTGCATAATAAGAGCAATTCAAAAAAAATCCAACTGTAAATAATATAGGTGATGTTATAACAACTTGATTATCTGTGAGATGGGTAATTTAGCACCTTTAAAATGAGGAAGTGGCTCACAGGGAATCACTACCTCTAAGTTAAATCTAATTTTCTAAAATAATGAAAAAACTACTGCTATCCCCCTTTCATGGCAGGTCGCCATTCATCACCACACTAGAGTTCTGTTTAAGTCTTGGCTTAGCTTCTCTTCAGCAGTGTTCAATGCTAACTAGAGAATCATTTGAAACTGCTATCAGTATGTGGTATAACACAGTCTTTAATTTCACATCCTACCCATGCTGCAAATTATCTTCTTTTATAAGACATGTCTGATAAATTTTCAGGAAATGAAAACAAAACTAACGAACATAAAGTTAATATCATCTATGCAACATTTTATCATAAAATGTTAAAGTACATTGTAATGACTATAAATATTCCATATGAGCTCTGACATCAAAGATTAAAACTTTTCCCTAGTAAAGAGTTCCTGCAGTAGCTGCCATGCGCTCTGTCCCACAGTAAATGGGATCCTTCCTTCTTGGTTCTCTTGCTCACTGTCTTGCACTCACTCACTGTCTTGCTGTCTCTGCCTCTCTCATACCTTTGTGGGGACCTGCCTGGTACTTGTTCGTTTTGCTTCTGAGATTCTTTTCAAAGACTCAAGGAAGTTTGTTAGACTCTGTGACCCATGTGGGGGAAAATAATATTTTTTTTTCCTAAGTTCCATCCAATTATTGCTTAGGTTCATTTGTGCCCACATTTTTCAGAGCATCAGTCACTGACTTAGTACTGTTTCTTGAGCATTTGTGTAGTCTTTCACTTTGCAGGGAATTGTTTAGAAGCTTGACAAAATTTGATCCTTTTATTTTAGGTAGATCCTTTGTTTTAATAAATGAAAGCATCTTCTTTGAGGTGCAATATAGAAATTTATATAGCTTATTCGTCTTAAATAGAAAGCTAGGTGGGGCTTAGCCTCTGGAAACTTGAAACAGTTTCACAAGTGGCTTACAGCCTGAGTAAAGACTAATGAAGGCTATTTAAATTGCATCTTTCTCCTGCATGCAGCTGAGTAAGGACCAGGGGAATCTGCCCCCCTCACCAAGTTCCTACCTCAGCTGTCACCTGTGTTCTTTCAAGCCTGGTAAAAAGAAAAGGAATTCCTAAGGGATTGCTAGTTGTGTTCTTGTCTTTGCTGTCATTCCTGGGGAAGGTAATCAAAGAGTAAATCAGAAAACCTTGTGAGTTTATTTTTATCTTCATTGTCTTCAGTTCACTTATAGTGATTGTGGCGTTTTTTTTTTTTCATTTTTTATTGTACATCTATGCAGATTGCACTAATGAATCTATACTTCATACTCTAAGCCTATAGAGAAACGTACATCATCTTTGGCTCTGTGGTTAGAATGTAGGTGCAGGTTGTACATTGCAGGGAAGTTTTGTCTTCTCTATTAATTTTTTAAAATGCAGAAAATGAAAAGGGATCTTCCAGGTTTGGAATGACTTCACCAGTGCAGTCTTTTGAAATGAGTAGGCTTCATTTCTGTTTATTGTGTTCATCATAAGGATGATTAATATCCACTGATATTGTAGAAATTTCAAATACACTGACACATTTGGATTACACAGGGTTGTGGGGGTAAGGATATTATGCTAATGGTGCTCACATATTGTGATATGCCCAGGAGCCCTGGACTCTGTTTCCTCCTGAGTGAAGTCCTCATGATCCATGTTTGATTCTGACTACTGCTTTGTGGCATAAAATCCAATAATTTCATACTAACAGATAAAAGGTAAATAGACCACAACTCTGGGATACAACTGAAAGGCATGCTACAGCCAAAGCTCTGCTTTATTTCCAGGCAAAGTGCTCCCTAACTCTCACCTCTATCAGGTGCTGATAATTCCTAACACGTAGCTAATCTTGGAATGCACTGAAAGACACTTCAATCACCCACACCCTCCCCTCTTGCCTCTCTCAAAACCCAGCCTCTTCAGCAGTCTGATACCGGTTTCTTCCACTCTCCAAAAGTAGAGCATTCCTATTTAGTATGATCTGATAGGTTATTTTTGGAATCTGGGAACACTGTTACCATTTATTTATATGCAATATTTTTCAGAGTTCCCAGATCCAAAATATAACCTTCCAATTCATATTAAGTGGAAAAGCTCTGCTTTCAGATAATGGTGGAAAACCGTATAGAAAGCCTAGGAGAAGAGGACTTAGAACAGTGAGTCATGGGTTCACAAACTTGTTGCACCAACCCACACCCCTATTTTCGCCTTGTGGTAATGAGCTGCAGTGTCCAAACAACAAGGCATGCTTCGGGGAAAAAAAAGGCCCCGTGTGCTGTGGAAATGTGAAAGGCAACTTGCCAAACTGCAGTTACCAGGGCAGATAATAAAAAGCCCTGTGCCTTTACAAGAAGCATTTGTTTTCTCTGCTAAGTTGCAGGTTCAGATATGGTCCTAGGTGGCTTCCATAGTGGAAGTGAAGGGAAAAGGCTGTGTCCTTTGGACTTAAATGCATTTACTTGTAAATTCTTAGTAGATCTCACTTTTCCATTTCCTGTTCTCTAGTTTTGCAGTTGTCAGCAGACAAAATGAACATAAAAATCGCAACGTAATCCCTAACCAGTAATTCATTGTTGGATGTTTTTGATTTGTGTATTGAAGTGGAGGCAGAAACATTACTTACTAAATAAAAGGCAGCTTTTGTGCTCTACTGGGTCTTGAGGACTTATCTTAACACAGGGAATAAACTGGTTTACCAACTGAACAATTTCTTTTCGACACCAATTTGACTAAAGAGCTGAAGGAGTGAAAGGAAATAGAAGTACCTGGGTTTTGATGCCACACTGTGAGTTGGAGCAGAGTCAGCCACACAGGTGAAGGTCCCCCTGCAGCCCTGTAGTGAAACAGCACTTTGTCTGTGGGACTCATGGGTAGAATTTGGTCATCCCCGCTAATGCTTCTCTAACTCGTTATCACCTCCACAAACCACAGAGAGCTTTCCTTCCCATGAACTGACCGCCTACTTGCCTAGTCCCACCACCTCCTTTTGCTCTTGATTTCTTTATTTTTGCCACACCAGGTTCTAATCAAGATTTGAAATATCAGTCTCACCCAAAATCTCATCTCAGCACATCAGAGGTAGGAGCAATAGCAATCAGCTTGAAAGAGGGAGCATCAGAGCATGTTCCTACCTAATCTGAGAAACACAAAGCCTCTTTTTATCTTAAAATAACTTCACGGGAGATTCTGAATACAAGGTTAAGAATACCACAGAGAGACATCTTATTTTAGAACTCAAAAGGACTCGAGGGAATCAATTTGTCCAACATGCCTTGTTTAGCCGATAAGCAATCAGAGCTCCGGACAAGTTGAATAACTGTCCAAATGTCAAAGAGCAAACTACAGCAGCTCTAGACAAGAATCCTGGTTTCCGGGTCAATTTCTCTAAATTCTTTGCAAGTGCTGAGTTTTGTCCCAAATCTTTAGAAGATCTATGTGCCTTTCCCTGAAGCAATCTTATTTCCCTTATGATCACTTAATTTCACGTTAGGAAAATATTGCATGTGTGATTTTGGTGCCTTCCTTTTCCCCTTAACATCTATGTATGAGACTTTTTGGATAAACCTTTTGTAATCACAAACACTCTTTCAACAAGGACAATATTTTCAAATCAAATTAATCTATTGACCTAAAAAAAACAAATGCAAAGCAAGTTGTTTTTGTTTTTCTTTTCTTTTATACACACACATGACCCAATTAGTGCTCCTCAAATTAATAGGAATAAAATTTATTTCATCCTAGTTATGAGAAAATAGCTTAGAGAGTATGTTCACTGACATTTCAACATGCTTTGAGTGTCTTAAAGGATTCCTCAGTAACTTTGTCATGGGTATTCTTTCGAACAGCAGTCTTATCTTCCTAAGACTTGTTCTTCCATGAGGATTGAAACACATGAAGCAACCTCACAAAATCCTGTGCTGTTAGCCCGGTACAGAGTTGGAGAAAAAAAGCATTGCCATTGCATCTGGACTTTATGATAATATTTCCAGAGTTTTGCAGAGGATTAAAAGAACAGTGGTGTCCAAAGTCCACACCCTGGTTTATTTTTCTTCTCAAAGGGATAAGTATGACCAACTAGTAAAAGAACCTAAAATTGTTTGTTTGAATAACGATTTGCTGTCACTTGGTGTGCATGTGACACTAAAAACTTGAGTTTTACACCTCCATGTTTAGATTGCCCAAAGCACAAAGACCCAGTATAAAGAACTAAAATAGTAATTTTAAGCACCACAAGAAAAATAGACCATGAGCTGATGAAGCACACTACCACACGAATGGGGCATACTGCTATGATGGGAAGCCAAGTTCTAGCCTCAGTTTTCTCACTTAAAGGTTGACTGAGAAAGAAAAGCAATTATTACTGGTGTTAGAACAGTTTATGTGAGTATTAATCAGAGAGTACAAATGGAAAATCCTGAATGCTTACTTCTATAAATGTAAATGTAAAACCATGAATTCATAGGAAAGAGCAAGCTATTAGAGCTACACTATTCTTGAACAATGATGTTAAGACTAATTGAGGGCCTCCCTGTTGGCTCAGGGGGTTAAGCACCGCACTATGAAGCAATCCACAGCCTCTGCAGCATGAGTTTGATCCCCGCCCAAGGAGCAACCCACATGGCGCAGCTGACCTCTCCTGATTTGCCCCCTGCTCCCCTCAGCAGTGTGTTTCAGTCAGTCTGCCTGTTCTGTTCCCCACTCTCTCTCTGGTGAATTCTCTCTCTCTCACACACACACACACACACACACACACACACACACACACCCATCTTTGGCCTATACCCCAGCTCTTGTATGCATAAATAAATCTAAAAAAAAAAAAAGACTAATTGACTCCAAGAAACAATTCCTTCAATAAGCCATTTTTTAAGATTTGGCAATAATGAGACATTTTTGTTTTGTTCTTGTCATTTTAGTATGTGCTGTCCTTGCTGAGGGGTAGCACTGTCATCATAGTATGGGCTAAGGTCTCCTTGAATCCACAAAATAAAAGCAATCAGCTAATTTATGGTAATATGTTCCTTCAGTAACTGCATTCTAAGTTAGATTTTGAGTTAGCGAAGTCCCATACAAATTCAATTATTTTTCACACACTTTTCTTGGCTTAATAGTGTACTCTGATTAGTGCTGCATTAGCCCATGCAAATCATTTTCTGGATAAGGCAGGAAATTTAAAAGTAAATAAATGAATATGCATTACTTGGAGGTCACTCAAAAAAAGTGAAAGAATATTGTCTATCCAGATTGTCCACAGAAACATAATCAAAAGCTACTGGTAAGGTACATGGCACCTAAAATTTTGGAAAGCTAGCAGGTGATATTTTTTCAGAGTTAACAAACAACCATCCTTTCTAAAATCTTTTCTCCTTCATCTTTCTACGTAGGTTATGTATCTTCATGCATAGGTTTTGTAAACACAGGGCACCTTTAAATCTTAAGCTTCTAAGACATGCCCACCCTCACACCTCTCTACCGCAAAGAACATTGTAAGAGAAAAGTTACCTGAAATATGTTTTGTTCAGAGTGAGTAAAGAAATGTCCCAGGAGGAGGCTATTATTACCATTACTACTGCCTTGTAAACAAGTGTCAACATGCAAAAGGAGTCTCAGCATTATTTTTAGGATATAACATTAACCTAAGAATTAGTTCTATTCATTATTGACTTTTTGTTATGTTTTCAGTTCTCTTCTTTGTAAAAAAATCATGTCCCAAATTATTTTTTTAAAAGATTATTTATGCATATAAGAGCTGGGGTACAGGCCAGAGGTGCCGGGGGTTGAGAGGATTCACCAGAGGCAGAGTAGGGAACAGAACAGGCAGACTGACAGAAGTACACTGCTGAGAGGAGCAGCGGGAGAGACAGGAGAGGTCTGCTGTGACATGTGGGTTGTTCCCTGGCTGGCTGGATATCAAACTCTTGTTGCAGATGACTCTGACAGCTTCATCGGTTGCATCTTAACCCCTTGCGCCACCAGAGAGGCCCACGTCCCCAATTCTTAAAGTATTTGGTGATACAGTATGGATCCCCAATGCCTACTACTTTTAAGCAATATTTTTGTATTTTTATCACTGGGAAGTGCAATCATTATTCAGTAGTAACCCATTCCCCCTAAAAAATAATAAGTTGTTATTCAAAGTTGGACAATACCTGAAAATAGAAATTCATTACATAATAACTGACCGTAATTTATGTCAGAGAGTTGAATGGGTCTGACTTGCTTCCTTTAGATACAAGTCTCACATCCATCTCATCTGTCCTCAGACACGTTGTTCAGACACATTTGTTTTCCTTGATAAGGAGGAATGGCTGGGTGCCCAGTGGATGCATTTTCTGAGTCATTAACCCAGAAGCTCCATTTTGAATTTTCTTGGGAAAAAAGTTTTCTGTATGACAGTAACTGAGTAAGGGCCTTATTCAGAATCTTTAAAAAAAAAAAATGCTTTCATATTGTTATTATGATAAATTGGAATTTTGAAAGTAGGTTTTTCCTGTGTTATAAAATAGATCCATTGCTGGCTCTGAACCAAATCCTGTGGACATGTAGATGTGCATGCTTCTCAGTGACTGTAACCTGAGGACTTTATTTAAACTATCCTTTGAATCTACAGTAATTTGGTGTCAGGGAAGAATAGGATCTTTATCAACAAAGGGCTGCCAGAACCCCAACTGCTTTCTGAGTAGCTGTAATAGATGAATAATGTTACAACCAACCGTGCATTTCAGTTTCTGCTCAAAAGACTTTTCACTAATGCTGGTGGTATTGCATATCCCTGTGTTCATCTCCGGGCCCACTGGTTTCCATCTGAGTTTCATTACTTTACTTGAGTGGATCAGTTTTACAACTGGAATCAGAAAAACAGTCAAAGTAATTGCAAGTGGCAATCAGTGAAATATGAAAATTTTAGCTTGGGAACATATGTCCCATTATAAAGAAACTGTTCTTTTTTTCCCTCAAAAATTAATATAGCCCTCATATTTTCCCAGGGCAAGAAGGGGCCGTGTAGAGGTTATGTTGCTACTTCTCTGTCATACTAGTATCTCTGTAAAGTGCTTATTCTGCTCTTGGGATACACAACTTATACCTCCCAAGGAAATCATTTCCCCTTTTGAATCTGGAAATTGGAAAATGCTTTATTAGATTGGAGATGAAGTCTGTCTCTCTGTAGTTACATCCTTCAGAACTGAAAAGTTGAGTCTAAACAGCATAAACCTAAACTTCTCTTTAGATTCTCACAGGAAACTCTTATCCTCAATTACTGCTTTTCCTTTGCCAGGCTGTAAGATCTTGCCCTTCTGCATCTGAAATAGCTTGCATTTCTTTAATCATTTGGGCACTGTCTCAGGAAGAAATTCAAACTTTACGGCATCATGATGAAGGAAAATTAGACTTTCAATCAGACTATCTGCATTCAATTCTATCTCTGCTACTTATTAAACATTGGAACTGGTGT
The DNA here is from genome assembly GCF_964194135.1 of Talpa europaea. NCBI lineage: Eukaryota > Metazoa > Chordata > Mammalia > Eulipotyphla > Talpidae > Talpa > Talpa europaea. The sequence continues at coordinate 30,795,969 of NC_140074.1, forward strand.
ACAATACTTACACTTTCTGTCACCAGGGATAGCAAAAGTGAATAAGAGAGACATGGTCTAGAGTCAAAATAGGCAATAAGCAAGTTCACAATTAAATATATTTCAAGGACACACAATAAGTAGACTGTCAGAGGAGATCTGAAATGCCAGACTACCAAGGACAGACCATCTGAATGGAAGCTGAGTGTTTTATTCTGAAGAGACTGTGTTCTTGGGTGTGGGGTGGTGGGAGAGTGATGTCCCCTGCCAACTGAGGCAGGCTAATGGCTGGAGTGTAGAAGGCAAGGAGGCGAGTGCACTGAGATTGTTGAGAGATTGGGTTTGAAGTATATGGGGAAGCCATTGTTGGGTTTGAGCAAGAGAAGTTACAGTGTCTGAAATATGTTTTTTTTTTTTTTTTAAATTGGTCTCATGCTGGATCCAAGGACAAAAGTAGAAGTTAGAAAACCAATTAGGTAGTGATTGCATAAGCCAAGGAGAGGTTCCTGTATGAAGTAACCACAGGAGATTGAAATCAGCTTTATTCTGCAGAGGTGAAGACACAGACTTTGTGGATAGACTGCCTAAGGATGAATGGCACTCTACCAGTGAGCATGGTTTTGAATCTCGGTGTACCCCAGTTTCCTCTTTGTGAAAGATATTCCCAGAGTTGTATTAGATGAGTTTATATATGACTTCTCTGTTAACTAAATGGGCAAAACCCTTTTCACTCTTCCATCCTAAATTGCATTTGCAGACTCAAGCGTTATTTTATTCAGTTTTTGTCTGGTGTTGAGGAAGAACATGAGTGAAGATTGTGACCAGATAAGTATTTATCCTCCTCTGCAAGCTAGATTTGGCTGATGCAATTAAAAAAACCAGGCAACATGTGAGCGAAAAGGCATTCTGTGGACCCCTGGTTGTATTTTCATTCCTTTGGTAATTTATCATATATTACAAATACCCCAACACCTCAAACCTTGCATTTCTTTAATATGATGATCCTGATCATGCCTCTTTAAAACCATACTTCAACGTATTGTGAAATTCCTCTAACATAATGTGGAACCCGAATATAACATTGTCACTAGGCTTTTCCTCAGACTGTTTTCTCTTATAATGCATTCACCTCCTTGAATCACTCTTCTTGTCTTACAGGCATCCCAGGAAGTGACTATGTGAATGCCAATTATATAGATGGCTATAGGAAACAAAATGCCTATATCGCCACACAGGGATCTCTCCCTGAAACATTCGGGGACTTTTGGAGAATGATATGGGAACAGCGAAGTGCTACGGTCGTTATGATGACCAAACTAGAAGAACGGTCCAGGGTAAGAATAAACATCCATGTCCTCTCTTTTAAAAATCTTCCCTTGGGCAATCCCTATGTTGCAGCTTTTCTGTTGTTCAGAATCTAACCTTTCCCTAAGGCCTTTCTCACAGACTCTAATTGTAGACAGGCATCAACTACTCTGATTAGACCATTCTTTCACATTCTTCTGTACATTTCAAAAAGGAAATTTTCTCATGATATATTTGTGATTTCCCAAAGAAAAAGTCATATTCAAGGAAGTTGACATCGAGAAAATAAATACTAGTTTGAATCTTTTTCTAAAACTCAGAGTGAACAGGAACATACAGACTCTGGGAAAGAATCCCACCAATAGGTAATACCCAGTATTTTCAACTGTTCATTTTCATAGTCTATAGTGTTAGACTTAAAATGTTGTGAAGCAGCCTCTTACTTAAATTATTCAAATTAGCATGAATTAAGTCAGGGCAGCCAGAAAAAATGATGTGACTTAATACACAGCTGAGAAAACATATAAATGTGTCGAGGGCATTTTGCTAGTTTTGACTTTTCCAAAATGAATAGATTTTAATAGTGGAGTCATTGCTTATTAAGGTCCAAGAAAGGAGTTTTATTCATCATATGGGTCCAATATTATGGTGCATGGCACATTGGCTAAATGCCATTGATTTGCAAAACTAAAACATAATGGGTAAGGATTGTGCCATATCACCAAGTGAATGTGTAAATATTGTAGCCATCTGATAAAAATAAATCTTTAACCTTGAGTATTTGGTTTAGAAATCTGAAAAAAATCACTGAAGAAAGCACTGTGACAGCAGATTGGGACACTTGAGTCAGAACTTGAGTCTACCACTGAAAGGTCCCTTTCACAGCACATGGTCTCTAATATTAAAAAATAGTCAAAGTCCAAGTCCCAGTTATTGTGCTATTTAAATGTCCTTCTAAGCTCAATACATGGCAGGTTGTCTTATACTACATATGCACATGAGAGAAAAGTTGAGGCAGCAGGAGCTTTATAAGGGAGAAGCTCAGATTTAGGGAAATACGAAAGTCTCAGATGTTTATTTAAAGGTGAGAAATCAAAAGATAAGTTATACATCTAGCTTAGTAAATGGAGGAAGCAATTAGATCTTTTCAAAACAAAAATTCTGTGAAGTCCACAGAAATATTGAAATATTGTTTAAAATTAATTGGCATAAATACTGTCATGATTGAAGACAGGTATCTGTTTCAGACTCTACAAGCAAGATCATTGAAAAGACATAAATAGATCTATTCTACATATGGACTCAAGGTTTCCTCCATTAAGCAAGCCTTTTCTTAAAAAAAAAAGAAAAAAAAAAAACAGAAACACTCCCCCACATCCAAATGATTCTTGGATTTAGTGGCCAATAATTATAACACTATCTAACGTATATTAGATGCCTCGATATTTCACAACCCCACAAGATAAACAGTCTATGATCTCCACTTACAAATGAGTAAACTGATGCCTAGAACAATCCAGAAGGTCACCCAAAGGCATTCAATTACAAAGGTAAGAATTAAGGTTTGAAGATAGACAATCTGGCTTCAGAGTACATGTTCTTAACCACTAGACCATACTGCCCGTTAATACTCCTGTGAAGCTGAGACAGCTGAAGTATTATGGCATGCGCATAATTCCAACCTTCTCAGACCTCTCTGCCTGGAGATACCAGCTGGTAACAAGAAGTCATTTGCAAAAGCTGTGTTCGGTAAAACACACATTTTATCTTGACACTGCAGGCCTTCATTAAACCATGCACAGAAACTTATTTTGAAATAACCAAATGAAATCCGGCCCCTTTTCTTCCTAATTGCTTCTAATAATAAAGTTAGTTGTACTGGCCCCAGTGCCACTGCAACATCTGATGGTAATGAGCAGTTCTTGGCGGAAGGCATTGTGACTTAAATACCTACAGTTTATCTTTATGTTGCAGGCTACCTTTCCCCCCACCTCAGACACGGGAACTTATTTGGAAGTTACTAAATGAACCTCTGTGTGCTCCCTTCATTAATTACTCTTTGCTGATGCAAGTTAGCTTTCTCCTTTGTTAAATGGCTGAGAGAAGCCAATGAAATGGCTGTCTTGTGATTTTTATTCTGGGGTGATTCAGCCTGTACCCAAACTTGTGATGACCTGCATCAGCCAATTTTGAGGAGTCTCAGCCATGAACCATCTCATCATACAAATGAGCTCTGACCTTTCAGGCTCAGAAGTCCTTTGTCTCTCAGTCTAGAACACTTGTGAATAAATGGCCAAAGGCAATAGAGAGTTCTAACAGAGCAGTGGACCCCCACATGATTCACCCGCTCTTCCATCTTCCTCCCTCACACCCTCCCACCTCACTTTCTCCCTATGCAATTACCCTTTCACCTAAAGTTTCAGGGAGGAAAGAGAAAACATTCCTGGATCCTCATGCAAACACTTGGATTGAGTTTCACTATAAAAACAATGTTATATACAGTGGTTAGTTGTGACTGAAATAATAGCTCCACACTTAAAGCACTTTGTGGATTATTATGTGGGCTGACCTGGGACTCAATGAATTCTCAATTCCCAGCAGCCACCTTGTCGAAGTAGACATGTGAACTAACCTGCCTTTACTTAGGAACTGCCTGCAGTTGCCCTCATAAAGGAAGGCGGTCCAAGTAATTTAAACAAATCACCTCTCCAAGGGCTGAATTCTGTAATTTCATTATTTTGATTCAGGCTCAGATTCCTGAAATAATATTCATCCCCTTGGTATATAGAAAAAAAATGTGTGTAGGGCCTCCCCGGTGGCGCAGCGGTTGAGCGCTGGGTTGTGAAGCTGCCCACAGCCTCTGCAGCGCCGATTCAATCCCCGGCTGCTCCCCGGCCACCAGAGGAGGGTCCCACATGGCGCGCAGACCTCTCCTGCCGCCCGCTGCTCCCCTCAGCGTGTACTTCCGTCCTTCTGCCTGCTCTGCTCCCTGCTCTGGCTCTGGTGAATTCTCTCACCCTCCCGTGCTTCTGACTGTACCCAGTGATTGAATGAGTGAATGAATGAATGAATGAATGAATGAATAAATAAATAAAAATCTTTAAAAAAAAGAAAAAATGTGTGTAAACACTCTAGTATATTAGATGTATGCAGAAATACCTACTAACTGGAGATTTGAGGTGGGGAAGAAAAAAAGAGAGGGAAAGAGAATAGAAGGTAGCATGAAATCACACACGCCTGGCTAGGAGTGACTTCATGAGAGAGAAGGGGGAGCATCTTGCATTCAAATGTGTGGGGTTAGATCCCAAGTTTACCACATCTTTGCCATGTGACAATGACTAGACTTCAAAGTCACATTTCTCCTTTTTTGATTACACAGAAGGATTATTAGGGGTTTTCACTGAGATGAAGAATGTGGCTCTTTGAGGATCACATATCATAGTTTGGTTGAGGGATTTTGGAGTCTTCATTGCGACAATTAGAACTGATAGCCAAATAACATTTTGTTCCCAGATGAAACATACCTGTTTCTCTGTATTTGACAATGAATACTGACTAAGCTCATAGAGCCATTGTACCTGGTAAAGTCTGCCACTGTTCCCAGAGTAGCACATCTATTGTGGTCAAGAGGAGAGTGTAGCTAGAACATGGGACTCCCCTGACCTTGCCTTTCTCCAAGGCAAAATCTCTAGAAGACTTGACTTATGGCGCTTGTTAATCAGTCTAGCAAAGAGCCAATAGAATAGTCTGAGTGCTGTGTTCACTGCAATCCTATGAAGCAATACAATATAAGTGAGTAATAGGGCATTAAACTACATGTAGTAACAACTGTCATGAAGGATAATATATTTGTGACATCACATTTCCCTTTTGGTTCCTTTTGCATTCTCTCTCCCCCTTCTTAAAAATTGATGATGCCAGGAAATTCTCCCCTCAGGAACCATCTTCTCTGCTTTCCAGCGTTCTGTTTTGCCTAAGTCTGGCTAACTCAGAGCTCTTTATTCTCGGATGGTTGATAAAGCAGTAGTTCTTGTAACTTTTGCTGAGTTAGAACAACATACTCAAGCAAAAGGCAACAGGGTTCATTAGCATGTGTTTGAAATTTTTTGGCCTTTTGTGAGAGAATTGACCATTCTGAGCATTTGAATAGGCGAGCTTCTGAAAACTTAGATTCGTTGCTGTTTAAGAGCTATTTATTACTCCCTCTCAAAGGTGCCCTTGAAAGAATCCCAAACTTAACAAAGATAACTGTTTTCAACTGGGTATATATTCAGTTATTAACCCAGAAGGAATATGCATAAGTTGAATATTTTTATCAATTTCATTAGGATATACAGAGAAACTAAAGGCTAAGACCTAGAACCTTAAAGGTAACATCTGAGTGCTGCCTGAAAATACACACAATTAATTTAAGGCCTTCTAGAATGTACTGTGTGACATGAGATACTGTTAGTGGGTTTTATTCCACAGTTTCCATCTTTCTTGCCAGATCTTCTCAAGTTCTGTGTAGTTCATTGATTCTGTAGCAAGTCATTCTTGTGCCCTAGAATGTGGTCTCTAATTGTTTCCATGTTTCATAACATGCCAATAAGCACATGAATTGGTTTGGGCAACCACATGGAAGGAAAAAGTTCGGAAAAAGTGAAGCACTGGTAAGAAAGTAAAATGTACACAGCTAGGATTTCTACTCCAAGGGTGTCATTTGTGGGCAACTGGGACACATGGTTGGCAGCCTCACTTGAAGAATTGGATTCTGTTAGCTAAGATTGGCCAAGGTGATTCCTGGGCTAAAAAGCTCTATTATTTAGTGGGTGATTGTCCACTTTCCCCTTCCTCTGTCTGCATTTAGCTGTTTCTCCTCTAGTTTGTTTCCCATTTGAGGTGCATAGGCAGGAAATGTATAAAACCTCATGATTCACAAATTCTTGAGCAGCCTTTATTAGTGGTGGAAGCTGAAATGGTTTAATCCAGATTAAAGGCCATCTGGATTTCACTTGTCCTCATTGGTCTGCCTTCTGTCATGGTCACTAGGTGACTCTCATTGTTGCCTCTATTGTCCTTTAAGATTTACAGGGAGAATAGATTCTCTTACTGGCTATTATTGTGGTGTTCTTAGTGCTATAAATATTGAGCATGAGGAGTGAAATTTTGACACTCAACAAGGGGTACATGATTTGACTGAGCAGTGGGCCACACTGATCTGTCGTCCAAGTGAACGATTAGAAGGTAGGACTTTTGTACTTGGTTTCTAAAATATCTAACTCCCATTTTCTATTCCAAAATAAAGAATCCCTCAAACCAGTTGATGGCATTTATTTCCAGAGCAGATCAAATAGTTTGTGCATCATAACTTTAGTTTATCTTAGGCTTGAGAATGGGAAGATTCTTGCTCCATTAATTTTTGTTTGTGCTAATGAACGCAAGTTAGATGCTGTAGAGGCCAAAGGGACTGAACTAGCATTAACTACACTGTGTTAATAGCTTAGGAAATTGGAATAGAGAGAATTGATATTTGGCTAGTAGAGCATTATGATCTAATGGCCACTTACTTCTCCTCCTATATCCTCCCCAGTCTTTGAATGTCACCTTTGTCAATGTCTTCCAACAAAGTGAAGTTGAGATATAGGCATATTCACATTGGCTTTGTTGCTAAGAGGGAGGTTTTTGGCAGTAAACAGCCAAAGGGAGATTTTGGTCAAATGTTTTCTTATTTTTCAGTAAAACAAATCTTGTCATTCTTCTCAAATCTTGAGGTCCTTTGGGTTAAAAGTTGGCAGAATCCCATTGAAGATTATAAATGGCAGTGTTATTGCTTTCATTGTCGTTATCGGTTTTGGAAGGCCCAACCTTAGCCAGTGGCAAGATAATTCTTGGCCCCTCTGGTTTGTCAAGGTTCGGTAAGTTTAATGAAGAGCACATGCTTTCCAAATGCCAGGCCCATGTCCTTTTCCAAATGGGACTGAAAGTGCCAAAGGCCTTGAACATTTAATTTCTCAAACTGCAGCCTTAAGCGCAGCCTATCTAGGGCAACAGAAACTGCTTTTTCCTTAAGCAACTATAGGAACGGCAGCAGACATTGCCTTTGGAGGCTGCATGATGTATGGGATAGTTTTTGAAAAGTGCTGGATATGTAATATAAATAGGACACTGGCAACCAAAAGAATGATGCCCATGATGGCAACCTAAAGGATTTCTGGGTCCTTATCTAGAAATTTCCATACACTTGGTTTTCTCTGGTCAGTAGACACAGTGTCAGATAAAGAGAAAGAATCCACCAATTGCTTACTGTTTGTTCATTTTCTGGATGTCCTATCTTGTTTTCCCACTCCACCTCCCCTTTTTGAATGGTAGCCTAGCGAGTCTCACTTGAAATAGCCCCATTAAAGTGATCTGGGGGTATCTGTTCCTAAATAAGGTGTTGAACAGGGAGGAGGAAAGGCAAGTACTGCTGCTGACTTTATGCAAAGGCTTCCTTATTCAGTGCATCCAGCTTATAGCATTCTCAGGCTGGGTTGGGTCATTCGTAAGATTTTGAGATATATGGATTAATCTCTCTGTCCAGACCAGATAGGTGTTCCACTGGTGTGCATTGGTATAGATGTACTGATTGTTAAAATATTGAAATGCATCAGTTCTAACTGACACACAGTAATGATCTTTATATTGAAATTTTAAGTCACTTGATGATATTGCTTAGTGACAGTGGCATGAGTGTTGCTGTGCCAACAGACAGCCACTCAGAAAACCAAGGCAGGTGCAGAGGTGGCAGTAGGGCTACGTGGAACACCCAACCTCATTCCAGAGTGAGTGGGACTAAGGTGCAAACACTAAGAGCCCAAACCAGGTGTGAAGAGCTGATATCTGGGCGCTACATGGCTGTGACAGAGAGGCAATTTAAACATTTTTCTCTAGTTAAAACAAAATGCCAGAGAGTTGAGATGTAATGACTATTGATTTAATGAGAGAAGTCATTGGAAAGGTTGAGTACATCCCCCTGTGTTATCTTCTGACAGACACATTGCCTTAGTTCATTCAGGTGGCCAAAACAGAATGCTGTAGACTGCATGGCTTATAAACAACTGAAAGTTACTTCTTACAGTTCTGGAGACTGACAAGGACAAGGTCAAAGTGCTGGCAAATTAGATGTCTGGTGAGAGCCCTTTTCCTGGTTCACAGACAACTGTCTTCTGATTGACTCTTGGCATGGTAGACAGTGCAAAGGAGCTCACTGTGGTCTCCTGTCATGCACTAACCCCATTCTTGAAGATCCACCTCTTTGATTTAATCATTCCCCAAAGACTCCACTGCTGGTATCATAGCATAGGAGATTAGGTTTCTGTGTGTGGATTGGATTAAGGGACATCTATATTTCATGTTTCAGTCTTTAGCACAAATGAATATCATCTTTTAGATTAATAAACGGTTTGGAAAGTAAGAAGTTTAGTGGACCAATTAAGAAGGTTTATGGTGCATAATTTTGTTTTAGGGAATAGTATCTTCCAACTTCCATGCTTTTGTTTATGCCAAGCTAATACTTCATTGGTAGATTCTTTATTATATATATTAGAGAGATCTAATATTGGGTATTCCTATGCTTCTGATTCTTTACTAAAAAGTGGTTCTCGGTAAAGAAAACAGATGTAGCAAATATTAATTGAGTGCAGATAAGAACACTGTCGCTAAAAGACAATGGAATTATTAAGATGATCTTGGTCCTTATTGTGGAAATCAAGTATTAAATCTGTTTTTCAAAACTGCCAAGAGAGATAGTACAACCTGGAGAAATAAACTGATCTACACATAGTTTTTCTGCCCAGTAAAATATATCCTAGTATTTAAGTAAAACCTTTTATTACATTCTCCCTTATTGAATGGGTTTTGATAAGTGAGCTTTAATATTGTCATATTCCCAGTAACAACTTTGATTTGCACTATGTAAGGTTAGCATATTTGCTGTTCATTCCTTATAGGAGAATCCTCTGCCCAAACTATAACAGTTTCAGTAACAGTTATAGGTTTCCCAGATCATTTATTGTCCATTCAAAATCCTTCTGTGGCTAAATATCCTGGCCCTAGGCTGGCTTTTCAAAGTACTATGTGACAGATGCCTTTGTATTCAGTGAAACTGTGATACTTTGGAAGTACTGGTTTGTTACATTGAAAGTTCTGATGCTTTGCCATGCTGCCACACTCACTAGGTCTTTGATAATTTGAGGAGGTCTTGTTTCTGGTAAGTCTGAGATAATTTTAAAGTAAGCCAACCTAGACCATGGTATAGTTGATTATAAAGTTGGCTTCTCTTTGGTAAGTACCTACTTTTTGCCAGGCACATCCAAGGTAAGCCCTGTGGTGTAAAATGGAACTAGAAGGACAGCATTTCCCTGATGTACAATCAGCAGAACTGTTGGATCAACTCCTGCCACATTATTTCTAGCAACAAATTTTCTTTCAAATATATCTAAATATGTTTTATCCTTCCATCAATCAACTTTTGATAGTTTTCTGTGTAAGAAAGTAAAATAAATTCCATAGCATACATTTAGCAATGGTCAGTGTGTTCTTCCCATAATTATGGAAAAATGAAAGCTTACCACAGAAGGGTATTTACTTTGTGATGGTAGAAATAGCTCCCCCACATTCTGCCAGAAGTTCAAACTATGTCATTAGTAATAATTTGTGTGGCACCTAGAATGTCCTAAGTAACTATCTCCTGGGAATAATAACATGCTCCTTTTTTCACACTTGAAATGACTTAGTTTGTAACAACCACCCAAATTGAGCATATAATCTGACTAGTAATTAATAATAGCTATTACCTCTTAAATGCCTCTTTATGCCAGTCATTGGTTTTAGTTTCATTTTTTAACCTTACAGTAGTAACCTTGTCATACAGGTGGTGTCATTCCCTTTTTTTAAGATTTATTTTTATTTATGCATACAAGAACTGGGGTGTAGGCCAGAGGTGCGTGGGGTGAGAGGAATCACCAGCAACACAGTGGGGAGCAGAACAAGCGGATCTACTGAAATATACTGCTGAGGGGAGTACCGGGCGAGTCAGGAGAGGTCTGCTGTGCCATATGTGGATAGTTCCCTGGCTGGGTATCGAACTCATGACAAAGTGGCTGGTGATAGCTTCATAGTGCTGAGACTATCTGATAGGGTGCCACCATGGAGGCCTTCATTCCCATTTTAAAGATGAGGGCTTTCAGGTTTTGATCCTAGAAATAGAGAAGTAGGTTACTGGTCGACGAGCAAGACTTGCCCATCTTCCACAATAAGATTCAAATCGGAAAGGCAAAAAAAACAGAACGCAAATCCAGTATCTCCTGCCTTATAGTCTATGTATATATATGTGTGTGTGTATTTTTTTTTCCCCAAACTGCAGCCTCTTGCACTTCTCAACACTAACACTCTGCTTTATGCATGAAGTCTAACAAGTAGTTATCCTGTCTAGAAATACCTTCTGAGATTTACTTCCAGGAAAAGAAAAATAAGTTGGGGACAGGACTGTCGTCAAAAAACACTTCAATGGAGGAAAATAGAGCTGTTCACTTGCATGAACTAGTGAGGTGGGGGAGAGGATGAGCAGAATCATTTCTCCTGTGTTCTTTTCTCACTACACTTCTTACTTGCTCTCCAACATTGAAATTTGTTAAGTGTATCACTAAAAATGAAGGTCTTAATATTAATCAGTAAATCTAATCCCTGAGATTAAGTCATCAGAAATCAAATGGAACCAGTGAAGGCTAGTCAAAGAGTAAGGTGGGGGAGAAGGTGCTGAGGGAAGAATGAATTGCTGTAGCTGTTCAGATAAGCCAGGGATCGCTTCTCATCCCCCTGCTGAGCCCATGAGTGTATGTGCACCTTCGTAACTTTTTTTTTCATAAACTGTCATCGTGAAATATTTCCTTAGAGAAAACAGGTATGTTGAAATATATGTGCTTTAAAAAATACTTCCAGTTTTTGTAGGTGAGTTCAAAACATTTTTAAACTTTTTTTTTCATAAGAGTAAGATTAAAGTGCTTTATTTAAATTGACTAAAAATTTCAATGAAAGCTTTCATGACCTTTACTATTTCTAGTAATGTTTTGTGATGTTTTTCTCTAAAGAGATCAGAGTCTAGCTGGGCAATAATAGTTGCAATTTCAAACTTATTACAACCAGTATGAGAATAATTAGTATAAATTTACTTTTTCTTCCATTTTGGGGTTGGAGAAGATTTGTAGATGGAAGATCAAATAATAGTGATTTATTTTTCCAACGGTCACATGAAGGATGAGCTATAGTCCTTTCCTTCATCTTACCTCTCTAAAAATCTGAGAATAACCACTTCCAAACTTTGAAGTACAATTACACTCACCTTACAATTTCGAGGAATTGATTTGCTGTTTTTGTGTCTATCCTAGTGATTTATTTTTTTCCCTTGGTTTTTATTTGAAAGAGTTACCATCACCAGCTGAAACGGTTAAATAATATTTGAGTTTCTCAATTTTTTAATGTAGCATATTGCTGGCATTCTGTCAAATGTTGCAGTATGAGGCCTCCAAAGTTACTTTTGTATTAAGAGGACATTAATTTGGCATCTATTTCATGGTTTGAATCAGAGCCTTTGGCTTTTGTGATTTGCTCTATTTAGGTGGAGCTGCTGTGGTGAATTCAGGGATGACTTGTTTAATTTATTTAAGTTTTTAGAGGATTTTATTCTTGCTTAGAAGAACTGGGGTGTAGGCTAGAGGTTTGGGGGGTGAAGATGAGAGGATTCTCCAGAGACAGAGTGGGGAACAGAGCAGGTAGATTGACTGAAGTACACTGCTAAGGGGAGCAACAGGCGAAATAGGAGAGGTGTGCTGCACCATGGGGGTTAGCTCCTTGATCAGAGATCAAACTCTAGGCCTTTGTGGTGATAGCATTTAATCCCTAGGCCACCACGGAGGCCCATGACTTGAGGTTTAATAGATGGACAGAGAACACATAGAAGCACACAACCCTATTTAGGCTACATCACTGTTCTTAAGAAATGGTCTTTCCCTTGTGTTGTCTGTCTTTGAGTTAGAACCTGTTACAGAAATAAGCAGTAAAGAATATTTTATACATCTAGGAAAGCCGCAAGTATATTTAAAATATCTTAGTAAGTGTAAATTTGCTATTTTGCTGCGGGCCACTTTTGTTTATTTTTCATGAAATAGCTAATGTTTATTTGGTCTCATAGTTGAAATAAAACCACAGGAGTCAATTTTGTGAATTCCATCTCTGCTTTATCATATAACTGTATGTTAAAATGTTACTCTCCTTTTTAGAGTGTAGGAAACTGTGTAGAGGATAAACCTCTCCCTCTGCCTTTTTAGAAGGTACATATCTAGACAGAATGAGGCTGAGTCCTTTGACAAGCAGATGCTATAGCTGTGAAACATAAGATTGCAATATTTTTCAGAGTGCAACTGATCCTTCTATTCAACATAAAAGTAAATAATTGTGTAGTGATTCCATTGGACAAAAAAAAGCACCTAGTTGTCTACGATAATGATGCCTCATTGCTTTTGTCTAAATGCAGAGATTGTAACATTTTGAATCTTTCTTTTGTGAGTAGAAGGCTTGCTTCTAAATATTGAATTATACTAGATTTCTTTACCTGGAGAAATGCATATAATTTGTCTTATTTAATAAGTACTCCCATTAAAAAAAAAACAGAAATATAAGGGTAAATGTATTCTGATCTATTTATGGCCTTACTAGAAAATGCAGCACTATATTTGTCCTTTTTCACTTTTTAATGCTTTTTTAATACCCAAAGGACCCATTCAGTAAACTTAAGGCTTACTGCACTCTTGGAATTATTCTTTGTTGCATGTTAAAGTAATTGGGTTGAATAGTTTTTACGTGCTTTTACTCAACTCCACATAGAAGTTGTAGATATTATTTAAACTTTGCATTGGTAGTGTATGATCCCCTGAGACTATTCATAAAGGAAAAAAAATTAAACAGCTCTTTTCCCCTTGATATTATGGATTTAATTTGTTTGGATACAAATACCATTTATCTTGTATTTTAAATATGCTATGTTGTTTATTATGCTTTGATAGATTTGCAAATTATTTCTCGTTTTCTTTAAACAAGCATATTTGAAAATTGTGATAGCTCAAGATGAAGTAGCTTGTGCCTTTTAAACTTTGATGGATGAACACTAACTATGTCACCATGTAGTTTAAATGCCTGAGTGTAATCTCCCCGATGCGATTCATAACATGTATCCCAGAATAAATTTGTGTTTTCTTTTCAAGTTCTCTAAAGTTTCAAATACCTCTCTCCTTATTTTACTCAGCAACAATCTGCAATTTATTTTTCTCCAGGAAAATTGAATCTGTTACTGCTTCATATTCCTACCAGTTTGAAAAATGTGGTTTATATTGGCATCAGAGCAGTCATTTACATACATTGGGATAATAAGAATGCATGCCAGAGAAAGATCAACATGAAATGAAATGCAGAAAAAAGCTGTTTTCCTCCAATAGCAACTCAAAGTAAAGCTAATAGAGAAATTGATGAGCGTCTGCCCTGAATACGTCACTTGTTTCTTCTAGGTGAAATGTGACCAGTATTGGCCCAGCAGAGGCACAGAAACCCATGGGCTGGTCCAAGTGACACTGCTGGACACCGTGGAGCTGGCCACATACTGTGTTCGAACATTTGCACTTTACAAGGTTTGCTTTTTTATTTTTCCCCTCCCTTTTCTCACTATTGAAAGAAAGGTGCTTTTGAGAAATCAGATACCTTCAGGTTTTGCTTAAATCTTGATTCTACTGGCAACAGTGAAGAATGAAATAATTCTCCCATTATCACTAAGCAATTTTTCTCCTTGTCTGGCAATTTATCAGTAAATATGGAACTGCTGCTCTGGACTAAGTCTCAGCAAATGAAGAATAGATGAAGAAGAACTAGTTCCTCCTGGAAAATATAGCTGAAGCTCTCCTCATAGCTAAACTTGAGAAATGTAATGCTTTTTACCTAAGAGTTTTGTCTTCCTGAGCAAATGGCTGTCATTGACAAATAGCTTGCAGTTTAGATCTCGAAGAGTGTGTCCTCCCAAAAGATACGGGGGGGAGGGGAGGAATTAAGAGTGTGCCCTGTTACCCCTTCCATATCACTGCTCATCCTGTCTGAGGTTGGACAGCAGAATTTCAGCCAGTGTTCCTACTTCACAGAATGGTTCAAGCGAGAAGAGAGAAGTGAGACAATTCCAATTTACCGCATGGCCTGATCATGGTGTTCCAGAGCACCCTACACCTTTTCTAGCTTTCTTACGAAGAGTCAAAACCTGTAACCCTCCTGATGCAGGCCCGATGGTTGTACACTGCAGGTAAGAACTCCTGTGAGCATTTGTTTTTCTAACAAACAGAAGGTTTGCTGGAAAGGAGCTGAGTAGTTCTTGATAGGCTGTTTTTTTCCCCAACTGCTTGGACTAGTAAATGCCTTTATAAATATACAGGTGCCTTTTTTGGTCAGTGGAGGCCTGTATTAGTAATAGTAGGAAAGATTTTATATAGATATATATTCGCCCTGGAGACAGTAGGTGACCGAGTGGCCCATGCTAGTTGATGTTTGTATCAAAAATGGAAAAATGGCTAAACACAAAATTCAGTATGTACATGATCATACACAGACACACACACACACGTGTATATATATTTATATATGAAAGAATGGAGACTCAGACTTAAAATTGGGATCAAGTTTTATATGAAAGAATTCTCTTTAAAAAAAATGTGTGTATGTAGGGCCTCCCTGGTGACACAGGGGTTAAAGTCAGTGCTGTCAAACTTATCAGCAGCCACTGCAGTATGAGTTCCATCCCTGGCCAGGGACCTCACCCACATGGTGCAGCAGATCTCTTCTGTCTCACTCGCTGCTCCCCTTAGCAGTGTCTTTCAGTAGATCCACTTGTTCTGCAACCCACTCTATCTCCGGTGAATCCTCTCACCACTCCATATCCCCCTAGCCTACACCCCAGTTCTTGTAAGAGTAAATAAAAATCTTTAAAAAAAATAAATCATTTATACACACACACACACACACACACACACATTATTCTCGGAATAACAAGAATGCATGCCAGAATAATATGAACATAAAATGAAATGCAGAAAAAAAATCTGATGTTCTTCCACAAGTTCTCATGAGCTGATACAACCTTTTTACAAAACAATATTCTCCATATCACCGCTTAGATTCTACTATATGTAAGTGTTCATACCTTTTAAATATTCAACCTATGTCTTCAGGTTCTTGCATTCCTCTGAAGTATTACTTACAAATCACTAAAGATAGTTAGATTGCATTTATTCCTATTTATAAATGTATAGTCAATATAATTTCTTAATATTCTTTGTACCCTGAGTAATTAAAATGAGAGAACATGGCTTCCGACACAGATAAATAAGATTGCAGTGTGAAATTATGTAACAAAGAAAAGAAAGCATGCATCACAAATCATTCCTATAATAACTCTCTTTCACATCCCATATGATATATAGAATTATTTAGTCAATTCTAAAAACATGATCTGTTTTTACAAAGCATTGGGTGGAAAGGATACATCAGAATAAAAGTAATATAATTTTCCTAGGAAACCCTACCTGCAATGGTAATTATTGAACAATGACAAGGCAAATCCCAAACAAAATAGTGGTATGTTTCTTTTTTCAGCAGCTTTCCCCCCAGAAAAAAAACTAATAATAACATTTACTTGCAGACTATTTTACAAATCCTAAAGTATTCCCCAAGGCATAATTTTTTTTTTCTGTAGCATTGCATTCCATAATGTTTCAGATGGTCATCTTTGGCAATTAACATGTGTGTATATTATATTAGGTTGACCTCTAAGTCCAAATCTATCCTTCACCATACCAGTGTCCCCTTTTTCCTGATTGAACCCACCTTCTCCCCACTTTCTTTGTTATAAGGACTAATCTGTCATACAGTCCAAACATTCAGTATAATATGTTAGATCAAGGGGAAAAAATATAAGAGGTTATTACAGACAGGATGTGCTTCAAGTATTGATAGCTGAGGAGTTGGGGTATAATTAGCCTCATGCCTTATCATCTAGTGTTGCATAACTCTGGAGGACCTTTCATTATATTGCAAGTTTTTTGTATGATTCTGAAACGCTGGAAATTATTTTTATTAATTTCAGCAAATGTTTTTGCATCATGTAAGTAGATTTCTGGTTCTCTTACCTGCTGGTATCAGTAAATGCTAATTTGACCAGTTTGTAAAGTAATTTCTCAATAGGTTCTTGGAAACCCAACTTGAAACTAAGCTACGTGGCAGATGGGATTTTTTTTCCTCATCAACATCAATGTTATTTGACATGATGTTATTGGAAGATCTGCTGTACTCTGTCATGTGAACTTATTTGCAGGCATCTGAGAGACATTGTGCCTGATTATGTGGTGTCTTTGCTTGGTATGCATTTGAGTTGTTTATGGAGATCACTGATGAAACTTTTTCATTTGGAGTTAGGCCACAAAGTCGGGAAACAGGAAGTTTGGACTCATTGAGGAAATGTCCTCATGTAGCTAATGGCAAAAATGCAATTTAAACAGACACATATATACACATACAGATATAAATAGAGATCTCAATATAGATACACACAGTTATGTGTAAAGTAATGGGAATGCAAACTAGGGAAAGGTGAAAATGTTTGCTGATAAAAAAGCATGATGATATTTGCATTGCATTTTAAAATACACCTCGTTCATTTCTGTAAATGAAAGTCGAGGTCCCAGAAAACTAGCATGGATGGATGGATGGATAAAATTTTTAATGCAATTTACCCTCTGCTGATCATAAACAAGGTATAGGCTATAGCTTAGCTACTTGGAGGGATGCAGTAAAATTTGCCAGCAAATAGGAGAAATAAGATAGCTATAAAGAGTTATTTTCAGAAACTACATATTACCACCCCCTGCCTCCACCCCACACACACTATGTAACGTTAAGCCACCTGAACTCACCTCTGAGAGATATAGATGATTCAGGAGAACTAAGGAAACAAAGATGAATGTGCAGAGCTAATCGTAGCTGACGTTTGAAAGTGCTGTGCCTGAGGCTTTAAAGAAGCTGTGTATTGAAACAAACAACAGAAAAGTAGGTATGTTGGTGGAAGAAATTTGTTAGCAGCTTCAAAACAATGAGAGAAAGATACGGCATACCCTGAGCTATGGGAAATCATGTGTGCTCACAGATAGATAATCTCAGGTGTCTGGCAAGAAGTCTTAGCATTTGTTTAGAAGTCATGTCCCCATTGTCAGCATCCTGACCAGTGTGAATCTTTGATACACGTATGTTAAACCTCAAGAGCATAACTCTCCTGACATAGTGACAGAGAAAAGTCATTCTAATAACAGCTGTTCCTGTGGCATTCTAGAAATACTAGTTGAAAGTCTATCTATAAATAGGAAGGGATATACATAAAGCCACAATAGCTGAGTTATACAAGAGGACTCATCACCATGATCATATTGCAAATAATCACACAAAAATATTCTGGCATGTATAACTGTATTTCATGTGATTTCTCTTGTGAAGTAGTTGGATTTTTTTTTCTCTGTGGTGAAGAAATAGTAACAAACCCAACCCTTCTGCCAAACAGATTTGTGAAAAGGAGGAGTTTTATTTTCTAATACCAGTTGTATTAAGATAGAATTCAAATGCCATAAAATTCACATGCCAAAAAAATTTCAAAGTATGCAGTTCAGTGGAATATTTTCATTACTTCAAACTAGCCTCTACTAATGTACCCATTAGCAGAGGCTCTCATTTCCCCCTCCCCAGCCCTAAGCAATCATTTATATTCACTCTTCCTATGATTTTGCCTATTCTGGATATTTCATATGATTAGAATCATGCTGGATTTTTTCACTTAGCATAATGTTTTCAAGGCTCACTTGTTATTGCATGTATTGGTGCTTCATTGGTTTTTTTATGGACAAGTAAAATTCCAGTCTGGAATATTTCACACTTTGTTTTTCTATTAAGTCTGATAGGTGACAAAAAAAAAAAAAAAAAAGGATGGGATGGAATAGGGAAAGAAAAAGAAAATTCATGTTTTTCCCATAATTTCTGTCGATGAGTAAATGTACCAGATTAAAAAGAGCCTTTATGAATGAAATTCAATCAATGATAGGAAAAGTTTAAGAATTACCTTGTGTAATAAGCATAGATGAGTCCTTGGAAGGTCAAGGAGGAGGTTAAGGACTCCCACATTTCTAAAGGAGAGAATGTCTGATTCAACAGCTATAGGAGGAAGGACCAATTCTAGGTCTCCGCCAGTTCATGCACAGCATATAGTGTCAACAGACAAACTGGAGAAACAGACTGCCTAGTTCGATCCCCACCCAGGGAGCTACCCACATGCTGCAGCAGACCACTCCTGACTCACCAACTGTTTCCTCAGCAGTGTATTTCAGTCAATCTGCCTGTTCTGCTCCCCACTCTGGTGAATTCTCTCATCCCCCACACCTCTGGCCTGCACCCCAGTTCTTGTGTACATAAATAAATCTTTAAAAAATTAAAATAACATTACCAGTTTGCGTTTCCAGCATCAATATATGAATGCCCCATTTCTCTACCTCTTTGCAAATACTTGTTATCAAGTATGTTTTCATATGTGTATTGACCATATATATTTTTTTGGGGGGGGAAATGTCTATTCAAATCATGTTAATTCTTCAACTCAATTGCATATCTTCTTATTGAGTTACAAAGGTAGTTCCAAATAGTAGCCTCGTGAAATATATGAGTTACAAATATTTTCTCTTGTTCTGAGGGCTTTCTTATTATACCCTATACAGAGCAAAAGTTTTTAGTTTTTAAATTTTTGTTGAAGTACAACTAACTTATATTCATCAGGTAAACAACATAATGATATGCCATTTGTGCACAGTGTCTTTCCTCCTAGGAGTTTTATGGTTTCAGGTCTTACAGTTAGGTCTATTTTTTTGAATTGTTAGCTAAAGCATTTGTCTTTTTTTTTTAATTTTTATATTCCTCATACAGTTAGGTCTTTAATTCATTTTTAGTTAATTTTTGTGAATGAGATGACATAGTGGTGCAATGAAATTTTTTTGCTGTCCAGTTTTTCTGATATCCTTTTTTGAAGAGATTTATATTTTTGTCTCATATGTTTTAAGTTAACTGACATTCTCAGTTCTGTATTCTGTTCCACTGGTTTGTAGCTTTATTTTTTTTTTGTTTGCTTGTATATTAAGAACTGGGGTGCAGGCCAGAGTTGTGGGGCGGAGGCGGGGGCGGTTGGGATGTGAGAGGATTCACCAGAGAAGGAGTGGGAAGCAGAACAGGCAGATCCACTGAAATACACTGCTGAGGTGAGCAGTGGGTGAGACAGGAGAGGTCTGCCTCGCCATTGGCTAGGTCCCTGGCCGGGGTAGAACTCATGCCACAGTGGCTGCCGACAGCTTGATAGTGCTGACTTCAACCCCTGCGCCACCAGGGAGGCCCCCTGTAGCTTTATTTTTATACAGATCACATATAGTTTTCCTTGCTGTAGCTCTGCACCTTAGTTTGGAGTCAGGAAACATGTCTGTAGCTTTATTCCTCTTGCTCAAGATTGCTTTGGTTATTCAGTTTTTGTGTTTCCATATAGTTGTGACTTTGTTCATTCTATTTCTTTGAAAAATGGCATTAGAATTTGATAGGGATTGCACTGAATCTGTTGACCACTTGGGTAATATGGGCATTAATTCCATTAATTCTTATGCGCTCAGGATATTTTTCTATGTCTTTGCATCTTTTTCACTTTCTTTCACAAATGTCTTAGAGTTTTCAGTGCATGCCTTTAACCTTGTTTAAATTTATTACCAGATATTTTATTCTTTTGATGCAATGGCAGATAGGATTTTTTTTTTTTTTTTGGTTTTTTTTTTAAAGATTTATTTATTTATTTATATAAACACTGGGTACAGTCAGAAGTGCGGGAGGGTGAGAGAATTAACCAGGATTGTTTTCATAATTCCTTTTTATGTTCATTTTTAGTGTATCAAGACAAATATTTGTATATTGATTTTGTACCATGCTTCTTTACTGAATTTAACAGTTCTGGTAGATTTTTTGACGGAGCAATTCATTGTTTCCTTTTGTAGATATTTGACTTGAAACCCTGGAGAAGACTTTTAAGCTCACTTCCCATTCCTCTTCCCAGAGGACAAATTAACCATTCTGGTCTCTGAGTTCTCATAAAATAGCTTCACACTTAGCATTTTTCACTACATATGTGCAGATCACATAACTCTTCACAGCTTAGAATGCATGGACTAACTACAAATTATTGTGCCCAGGTCTTACATTATCACAGTTATTCAACATTTCCTTGTTGAAGATAGTTGAATTACATACAGTGTTTGGGAAATTTTTACCAAAACATATTATCAAGACTAAGTAGTTTGTTGCCTTTGCTTTTTAATATAAGGGATTATATTTGTATCTCACTATAGTAAAGTATTTTTAATAAGGGCTTCATTATTTTATATTGCCTTTATCTTCCTAATACTATTTCTGCGCCCTTTTTCTCTTTTATGTTCTTTCCCACATGTCCTCCATTCCATGTTCAAATATAGGCACAGCTTCCTGGGTTTTTTTTTTTTTTAGCTGTGATAATAGCATATTGAACCTTCAATCAACATCTAATAATCATTCTTCTCAACTGGAGAACCCCTATTCTAAGTGTTTTATATGCATTAGTGCTTTTCCCTCCCAGTTAATTTCAGAAGTACCTCATTTTCCCATTTCACACAGGAAAAAAAACAGAGTCCAAGAAACATCAAATTACTTGCCTAAGCTTTTGCCACTAGTGACAGAGTTTCCATTATATGTCCCAGGTCATCTGGCCCTATAAGACCAAGGGGATTTTCATTTTCAGATTGCTTTGTAGTCCTCAGCGTCTCTTTTAGCTACCCACATGGAGAGTATTTCACTTTAAAAAAAAAATTATATATAGTTTACATCATTGTTCATTTTTAAGTCATCTTTGCTTTTTTCTCCCACTCAGGTGTAGTCCCCATAGAAATTCCTCCACCAGTTCACCCGTGCACAATCACCACGGTCTCTATACCTGTCCTTCCATCCCTCCAATCCCTCTCCCTCCCCCTCCACTGCAGGATGTCTCTGGTTTATAATTGTCTTGTTTTATTGTGTTGTGTTTTGTATTATTATTTTTCCCCTGATGTCTTATTTGGTTCCCCTGTATTTAGAACATCCTATATTTTTATAAGTGAAACCATCGATATTTTTCTTTTTTCCTTCTGACTTATTTCACTGAGCATAGTTCCTTCCAGCTCCATCCATATTGTTGTGAATGGCATTTGTTTATTTTTTTGAATGCTGAATAGTATTCCATTGTGTGTATATACCACATCTTCTTGATCCAGTCATCTATTTTGGAGCATTTGGGTTGTTTCCAGGTTTTACCTATTGTAAATAGTGCTGCAGTAAACATAGGGGCAAGGTGTTCTTTTGAAGCAGTGGTTTTGCATTTTGGGGGTAGATCCTAGGAGTGGAATTGCTGGGTCATATGGTAGCTTCATTTTCAGTAGACTGAGGAACCTCCACACAGCCTTCCATAGTGGATGGACCAGTTTGCACTCCCAAAAGCAATGAAGGAGAGTTCCTTTTTCACCACATCCTCGCCTACATTTGTTGTTGCTAGTCTTTTTGATGTGAGCCATTCTTACTAGTATAAGGTAGTATCTCTTTATGGTTTTGATTTGCATTTCCCTGATGGTAAGGGATGTTGAACATTTGTTCATATGCCTGTTGGCCATTTGCATTTCCTCTTTGGAGAAGTGTCTTTTAAGTTCTTCTGTCCATTTCTTGACTGGACTAGTTACTTTGTTTTGGTTGAGTCATGAGAGTTCTTTGTATATCTTTGTGATCAGTCCCTTATGGTTGTAAGGAGTGCAAAGATTTTTTTCCCAGTCATTGGTGTGTCTCTTTGTTTTGGTATTTCACTTTTAAGCCTACTCTATGACCTGGTCAGAAGGAGCCACATCTTTTCTCATCCCTTATCACTTTGCCATATTCTAGCCATTTGTTTCACTGTCTGAATCAAAAGTAAATACTAGCCTCTACGACTCTTATACACCTTAATCATTTACATGATCAAAGTAGCTACCAATGACTGACCCATTGCTACCTTCTGAGTATTAAAATTACATTCATTTGATCTATAGCACAATGTACTGTACTTGTGAGGAGCATTAAGCATGGGGGTTTTATAGGATTTTGCTCAAGATGACAGAGTTCATGAATTTAGTTCTTTTTGCAAAGTCTGTGACATATTTCCCCAGGATTCTATCCATTCTGACTTTTATTATTACATAGACCAGCGTAGTTTCCTTACATTTATTTTCTTACTGCGTATTTGTTGGCTAAATGCTTGTCTGCCATCTGCCATTACCTTTTTTTTGCTGATAGCTACACAGTGCATGAATAGACATAAATTTTTCCTTATTAATAAAATTTGATTTTGAAAGGGACTAAAAGGGAAACCTTTCAAGATATGTATTAGGCGTCAATGTTCATAGAGGGCATGTATTACATCTCCATATCACTTACATGTCCATATTACATTTGCATATCTTCCTCTTAGAAAATAATGGTATTTTGCTCCTTATTAATCCTTTTGAGTCATATTGCTCATGTTGTTTTATAGAGGAATTTGTGGTTTGTGTTCTACTAGTATGAAAAGGTTATGACAATGAATTTGTTCTAAATATTTGCTTCCTGAATAACTAAATTGGATTGGAGCTACAATGTCATGGAGTCAATTATAAATTCTTGACCCCTGATACTAACTCTTGATTTACATTAACCCCCTTTTAGAACCAAGGAAGCATGTTTTCTTTAGAGGAGAAATGTATTCTCATTTATGAGTAAATATGAAAGAGGCACAGCTTTAGAGCCCCCTGAATGTCTTCCAAATGAAATCAGCCCAAAGGGAACAAAATAGGCCTGCTGAGTATAATTTAGATCTTTCATATCATAGAATCAAACCCATGTTCAAAGCTGAAGGAACTGTGGGCCAGATGTAGATCAATAATATCCTGGAAGCATCCATGGAGCTTTAAGGATAGCCAAGAGAAATAAAAAATTAGATGACATTTTGAGGTTGGAAAGATTCCTAAGATCCAATCATCATCATACTTTCTGACTTGATATGTGAAAGCACAACCAAGAAATGACTTAGATCATATTATAGCATAACCATTTACTCCTAATACCAAGTCAATATTGACAAAAATCTTTCAGGATCAAAAGACTTTGGAAATTATTGCATATGAGCATAAAAAAAAAGCCCTCATAATCCAAAGGAGCATTGTAGAAAATTGTGGAATGCATTTGTAACCATTCATTCTGAATTCCATTCTTTATGTTCCCCAATGTTCCATTCAAATTCTCCTTAAGTCAAAGACCACTAGCATTGCCAAGTATGTGATAGTTCTGAGATGCTGACAAGTGAGAACCATAGATCCATATTTGCCCTAAATCTAGCATTTTTTTTAATATGTAAAGTAAGTAATAAGAGAAACTAGCCTTCTGGAGATGAAAGACAGGACTGTTAAAAAATGCCAGCATTTCTGGGTAAGAAGAAGAAAATGAGTGGAATATACAAATTATATCCTTAATTTTTTAAAGCATTTTAAGGTGAAAAGAAACAATTACAGCATGTGGAAACTATTATGCCATGCTATTTTCTTATGTACCAAAAATGATGTATGAAAGTCAAATTCTTAATTTATAAACAAGATGGTAATATAAAACAGGAGGCCATTAGTCAGGATTTGATGGTACAGTCCTATAAGAGAAATATATATATATATATATATATATGTGTGTGTGTGTGTGTATAAAAGATAGATATATATATATATCTTACACTGAGATAGTTTAAAGGTAATTAAATCAAAAGGAAACATTAAATGGAATTGTACTATGGTCTCCAGTAGATGTAAAATGTGTAACTCAAAATGAAGAAGATGTTTGGAGTACCCAGAGGAGCACTCGGGTGGCCTGATGAAATGGGAAATGTGTATGGGAAGAAACCTTATAGATAAAAAGACAATAGAGGAGAGGAAAGGCCAATATTATAAGAGTCATATACCGGGGCTATATCATGAAAATCCTATCAAGGGCAACTGAGAAACTCTCACCTTCCCATTTCCAATTCATACTCAAAGATAGCAACCAGATGACTCTTGTTCAGAATGTGATTATGTTCAGAGCATCTTCCATTATTTATTTAGTCTTTATAACAAGAATGGTAGGTATGCATTATTGCTTTCCTCACTCTACAGATAAGAAAATTGAAACTCTGGCATCTGCCCGGCAGAGGCCTACCAGACTTGTGCAAACTTGTGAATTGCTGAAGACCACATACCCACATAGAAAGTAGAGAGTCTGGGTGAGAACACACATTATATCTCTCAAGGTCTTCTCTACTTTGTCGATACCATCCTGCCATTTTCAATTTTGGTCAGTTTATGCTATAAAAATGAAGGCATAACTCTCCCCAGCCTACACTGGAGATGGCTATTAACAGATTTAAAAATGTCTTTGGGGTCAGCTCTGTACAGTGTGGAAAACAGGTCATGAAACCAATTTATTTAAGTTCAAATCCCAGTTATACCAGTTACTACATCTATAACTTCAGGCACATTATTGAATCTTCCTAAGATTAAACCCTTTTCAATTTCCTGATCTGTAAAATGAGGATAATAGTAATAGGCCTTTCATAGATTTTTGTAAATATTAAATAAGAGATGTGTAAAGTGATAATTAGCCAGGCACCAGCCACTTAGGAAGACATCGATGAATGTTCAAGTTCTTGATCATTTTGTCACTGTGTTTGTCCCACATAAAATAGGTAATTATTCACATTGGCTCTGTCACTGTAGAACAACAATGTATACTGTTACATTTTCAGAAACAAGAGCTTGACTTTTGTGTAATTTTTGAATCAGAAGAGTAGAACACATGTGTGTCTGTATGTGTGTGTTAACCTAGGAGATGAGTGACTAGAATATTTAACACATTAAAATTATATGTCTGCAGTAATTATTTCATTGCACTGAAAAAGACAATCTTTACATGTTAGAACAAATTAACATAAGACGAGGTTTCTCAGTCTCATCACCACTAGCATTTGGGTCTTGCAATTTTGTTTAGAGGGGCTGTCATGTGTATTGTTTTATGTTAAGTGCTGTCCTTGGCCTCTGCCTACCAGATGCCAGCAGTATGCCCTCAGCACTGCAACTAAGGCCTCCCTGGTGGCCCAGCAGGTTGAGCACAGGGCTGTGAAGCTGCCCGCAGCCTCTGCAGCACAGGCTCAATTCCCAGCCAGCCAGGGAGCTACCCACATGGCGCGGCAGACCTCTCCTGTCTCTCCCGCTGCTCCCCTCAGCAGTGTTTTCAGTCAGTCTGCCTGCTTTGTTCCCTGCTCTGTCTCTGGTGAATTATCTTACCCTCCCATGCCTCTGGCCTGTACCCCAGTTCTTGTATAAATAAAATCTTTAAAAAAAAAATCGCCACCATTAAACATGTCTTCAGTCACTGCCAACTGTCCCCTTGGGGCAAAATCATCCCTCCACTGCTATATGGCAACAGAACTGAGTTTTGATTATGGCAGAATATATTCACCCAAATAATAGCCTACTGCAAAGAGTTAAAGCTCAAAAAAAAATTTGAATGGTACCCTTCTTATTTAAACCTCTGTGAAAACTACTCTTTAGGATTTGCCTTTAGAATCACTCTTTATACAAAGAGCTAAGCCTATCTCTTGTTATTAAGCCACAGAACTTTTTACTTTGATCACCAACCCCCACCCCCCCAAAAAAAAAGAGTTGGCTCCTAATCAATCTTGGCACTTACGAAATAATCCATCCCTGGGGACAGTGCCACCCTAGGGCATTGAGAAGAAGAGGCCATGGGTCTTCACTCTACTGCCAGGAAGGAGTTCCAAAATTTTTTTTTTGTCCCATGGCAGCATTGCTGCAATAAATCTTCGTTTTTCTAAGGTAGCTTCTTTTAAGTGCTGTGCTCTTTGGGATTAATAATTGGCAGACTGATTTTTTGTTGCAATATCAGTTACATCGCTTCTTATATACAGGTGATATGAAAGGCCAGAATTCTGGCAGTGTAAAGCTGTAAGCCCTAGGAATGCCCTTAAGTAGCATATTACTCAGCCGCTGCCCCCAGTTCAGTGTTGAGTAGAAGCCAGAGAGAAAAGAATAAACAATTGTAAGAAAAGTCATAACATCAGACCCCCACCCAAACCTGAAGCTCCCGAAGTCCCTTACTTTGTAATTTTGGGGTGTATATATTTCTGAGAAAGCACATTGTATGTTTAAATAACCTATTTTACTGAAGATAGGGGGGTTTTGAGAAATAATTAAATATTTTATACACCTCCCAAGGGGCTTGAACAGTGTGTCTTTTTCTCTCTCCTCCCATCCCACTTCTCTTCATAACTGTGTGGGCCACCCCCCTCTCCCAAACCCTTCTCTTTCTTTCCATCCAGAGAGATTGAATAGTTGACTATCCACCCGGCGCTACACAGTGGCGCAGGCAGGGGAGTGGGGTGTGATGTATCGAGCAGTTGAAAAAGATGAACTAGATGAAATGGAGCAGGTTTAAGTGTGGTTCCTTCCTTCTGCTGATAGAAGCTAAGCAACTTCTTGCTCAAGTTTCTTTTAACATGTGAAAGGAGCGGATTGTGAGAATTATTGTGAAATCAATTCCTCATGTATCTCTGATTTCGTTTCAGTTTGGGTTGATTTCTGAACACTGAATCTGTTTTTTTAAAGTCAGAACCATATTCCTATTTCTGGTATATCATGTGCCTTCGGAGTTGGCAGTCTTTGTGAAATGGAGGGTCTATCAGTAAGCCCTTTGTGCTGACAAATATAAACACAATGTTAGTGGCTTAAAACCACAGTAAGTTATTTCTCTGTTCAAGGATTTGACTTGGGGGGTGGGGTGGCATTTCTCTGGAGCTTTTCTTTGAAGTCAATGGGATAGGCTGGGAAAGCTACACCTCTCTCCTGCAGACTTTTCACCCTACTCCAGGGATCTTGGTTTCTAAGAGGCGCAAAGAAGTTTAGGAGACCTTTGGACGCCAAGGCTGGAAGGCACATGTTATCACTTCCACCATACTCCTTTACTCATAAGAGTCAGCCCAGTTTTTTGGGATAAGGAAATAGATTCCACCTCTTGCTAAAAGCAGCAACAAATACTTTGTGATCTCCTTTTTTCCCTCCACTCACTGCGACATTGTGCCACTGAATTTACTGGGCTGAATTGAAGCCCTCTGTCCTCCACTGTCACCAGCAGCTTGATTAAGTCCATGGTGAATCTCCCTTATAAGGTCCAATGAGAGGAGCAAAAACACCTACCCACTTCCACCCCAGCATGCAGAAGGCTTCTTGTTTATTGACTAATATATGAAGTAGGGGGAAAAAAAGATTGAGAAAGAGTAGATTTGTCTCGTTATTATTACCTTATTATTTTTTACTGAGATGTCTGCTTGGGGCGGGGGGGACTTACACTCTACTCACTGTTACCCTGTCTCGACGCGTTTCCTTTATATCTTCCTATACTTTCACGTTCATTAGGGCTCGTAGACTTCTTTTGAAAGCCCAAACTCACAAGTAATCAGACCTGAAAGGGCTATTTCAAGCCACCCAGACGACCCCCATCTCCTGCTCTCTTTCTTTTCTCTCCTCTCTCCCCTCGTCTCCCTCCATCCACTACCCCCCTTCTGCTGTCCTCTCCTCATCCTCTCTCTTTCCACCCCCATTGCTCTCTCCTCTCGTCCTGCTCTCTCCCTCCCCTGTTCTGTCTATTCTCTCTCCCACCTGCCCTCCCCGCACCCTCCATCTCTTGGAGTTGAGATGAGAAAATAAATGAGGCCCAGCAAGGTTAACAGCTCTCCCGCAGACTCGTGCCGAACTTAACTCTTGAGATTGTGGATCCAATATGTTTTCTGTTGCATTACGGTCCTTTTAATTTTGTTCAAATTAATTTAAGAGTCCCTTAACATGTTCTACATAAATTAGGAAAGTAATCAGAAAGCACCTTTGTAATGGCAGGAGGCATTATGTTTGGAACTAAGATGGTTGGAGTAGGTAATTTTGATGCATTAGCAGCAATTAAGTATCATGGGCTCTCAAGACCATGACTGATTGAAAGAAGGGCTGATGGGTAGCTGGGGAGCAGCTTGACTGTGCTGGGTACCCAAGTGGTCAGTAGGGCCAGGGTGGCAGAAAGTGGGAGGGGATGCCAGATGTCGGATCTAAAGTCACCCAGCTTTGGCGGTGCTGCCTGGAGCTGTGACAACAGAAACTGCTTCCGGCCCCTCGGAATGTCTTGATATACTGTGTTGGCAGCCCAGCTCCAGATCAGATCACCATGGCTGCTGTGGATGTCTGCTGCTCCCTTTGGAGCACTAGGCTGGCTGTGCTGTGGCTGTAGCAGGCGCTTTTTAGTGTCCATATGCCTGTGAGGCTCATCATCCATGATTTCCTCATCACAGGCTCCAGCCAAGTACAGCAGATGCTATTGTTACGTCTTCTATTGAATAAAGTAGGAAGCAAAGAGAGAAAGAAATTTGTCAATATTGTTTGTCTGCTGGAACAGAAATAAAAACTGTGTGTGGTATATTGTAGGGTAGTAACCCACGTGCCAACTCCCCTTTTTGTGTAATATGCTTACATAAGATAAGAATCTGCCCCTATGTTTCTTAACATAATGTAAATGACCTCCTTCATTCTACAGTAGATGTGTTACAATTATAGCCATTCAGCCGTCTTGGTTTGGATTTCTGCTATTTCTTGCACTTGCAAACCCTTTGCTTCTGACCATGCCATCTGCTGGAATCACTTATATTTCTTTCACACACTCACGGTGTTTGTTATGTGCCCTAAATCTAGCTGTGCAAAACTCTGAGCTCTTTCATGTAAACAAACAAATGTCTAGCAAGTATTTTTAAATCCTTCGCCTTGATAAGTAGCATTAATAAGGTACATTTGCGTTTCTAAAGTAAGTACAGCTGCAGAGAGAATTTCTCATTGCAGAAATGTAGGAAGTGGCACCAAAATCGGAAGAGAATCCCTTTTCAAGTAAAAGTCTGCATGCATAAGCAGTCTGTGCTGAAGACAAGATAAATGAGGATAAATTCAACACATAGAAAGGGTCTTCTTGAACATAGACTATGGCTGGGGGAGGTGGAAATGGAACTTTAAGACTCCCCTCGCTCCCGTGTTCACCCTTCCCCCTGAATGTGACCCTGATGAGACTGAGGAGTTCCTGTAGCTCACCCCTTATTTCTCCTACTCTACTTTTATCATTCTAGGTTGCATGGGACTTTCCTTCACAGGCCTAGGTGAGCAGAGCAACCCCAGGCTGTAACCCAAAATAGGGATTCTTGAGTCCATCTATGAAATAACTAAGAAAGCAGAGGTCAAGGCCATTTAATTTCTTCCACAACTGCTACCTGAATTTTTGCCATTTTCCCTTGATTTCCTGAGGTGCCTTTATTCCCTTTTGGGTGCATAACTACCCCAGATTTATGAGAAGTAATGCGAGTCAGAGTGCCTTTTTCTGGCTGTACTGTTTGACCTCACTGTAGTGGTCTCTGGCCATACAGAGCAGGACTGACGGATATAGTCTCCTGTTGTCACTAAAGTAGGGCTTTCAGTGAGCTTTGGTATGTTGCCTGAATACAGGTTGAGGGTGCTGAATTTTTTGTTATCATTGTATCATGCTTTAAGACAGCTCAGGTGAGGTACCATACATGATTATAGCAGATAAAGAGACAAAGGTGTAACCTCAGTAGGTCAAGATGGTAAACCTTTAAATTGTATCAAGAGCCAGGGTCATCATATTGTCAAGGCATATCAAGAATGGTCAAAAATACAAGGCGTGTTTCACATCTCTCTGAGAGCATGCTAATAAACTCTGGGTTCCACAACTTTTACCACCTATGTGACTTTCAGTTTGATAAATGGAAATTGCATGTATAGAAAAATCAGAGATCATGAGCTGCCCTAAAACTATGAGATCTCATACCAATCACTTGTGTGATTCAGTTTCTGGTTTTCTGGGAAAGTGGAAAAAAATATGGTTGTTTGCCAAATACCAATCCCTTCTCTATGAGAGAACTCTGGGTAAAATTTGGTAGATTAAATGCTTATTTAGCATGATGGTGATGATAATTAGGAATTTTGGTTTTCAGAGACCGTAATAAATTTTCCCTGAATACCTTCCACTTCAGTCCAAACTGAGAATCACAGGTGATTATTCTTTCCATCTTTCAAAACTCTCACTTTGCCAACCTTGACCTCACTCTGGTTCTAATCAACCGGTCACTGAGTGTTGTGCAGCCTGGACTTGTACTCACTACTTACGTTAGAAAAACCACAACCAATCATGTTACAAACCACAAAAGTCCTTTATAAGCTATGGTGAACATTTCATTGTTCTTTTATGTGTCTGGAAATCATTGGCCTAACTTCAGACTGTTTTCTCTTATACAGTTCAGGCTGAAATTCGCTTGTTATCTTGGTTCAATTAAACTCAAACTGAAGGGTTTGTAGAGCCTAGTAAGCTGCAGATTAGGCAAACCGTTTCCAGAATTCAGTGAGAACTACTGTGAATATAGACCAGTTACAAGAGCTGTGTTACCCATTGTTGATGTGTTCTAATCCTAAAGTCTTAGGAATAAACACATTTTTTAAATGTGAGATAATCAGCATGGAAGTCATTTTTAGAGTGAATGTTTGTGGCATGAATCATCGCAACAATTCCTAAGGTTGTCATCAGACCTCCTGCTGAATGTACCACCTACTTTTCCTTGTGGATGACCTTAATCAGGTAGCACTTGTAGAATTGCCAAATATGGCCGTAGTTTCTTTCTAAAGCTGTATCACATCAGATTTTGTGACATGAGAAACTTCTCTCCAGTCCTCAATAGAACTAGGTTAGTGATTCTGAAGAGCACCATTTTTGCTATATCTCTCCTTTTGGGACCCTACATTTGGAAAGAAAATTATCTTAGATGGAAGAAAGAGGGAGACTGTTCTCTAAACTTTTTAAAAATTGTATATTTTCAACCATATCCAAAAGTAGAAAGAATGTATAATGAACCTCCAATCACACGTCACCCAGTGTCATTCATCAGCTGTGTTTATGAAGTGGCAGTTCATTTTCTGTTTTTTTTTTTTTTTTTTTAAGAAACTCATTACGCAACTGCCATTCAATATTTTAGATTTTAATAACCTGGGTAGCCTTATCTCAGGTAAATGTTCAATTTCCATGGTTATATTTAATGCAAGGGCACTCTTACACTTGCTCAGCTCAGGTTAAATATCCCTGCACTATATCTCACTCCAGTCTGTGACTTAATTTGCTAGAGTCTTACAGTATCCAATTTTTGAAATGATTTGAGACTACTGAAAGCACCTTCCTCTTTGGAGAATTTACCCCCAAAACTATCATTAGCAAATTTTAGCTTGCAGACTTTTTTTTTTAATTCCATGCTTGTATTTTTTAATGGCTCAGTTTATTTTTTAAGGCCACTACATTACAGGCCCCACCACTGCTGTTGAGTGCCCCAGGGCCACTATCCCCTTAGTACAGCTTACTTTCCGTCTATGAAAGTAGACGTGGGGGGCGGGGGGAGGCGCGGGAGAAGAAAACCCAACAGAAATAAAAATAGCATTTTTATTTCCAAGTTTCACAAATCCAAATGTTGACCATTTTCTAGCCATTAATCTGAAAAATAATTGTCATATACAGTCTGATTACATGGAGAAGTATGAAGGAATCTATGGAAGTAGAAAAACTCTGAAAGTAAGAAGGCAGGTCAATTAGAAAATGTCAGTTCCTGGGCCTCCCCTGGTGGCGCAGCAGTTGAGCACTGGGCTGCAAAGCTGCCTGCAGTCTCCACAGTGCCGGTTCCATTCCTGGCCGAGCCCGCTGCTCCCCTCAGCAGTGTATTTCGTCAGTCTGCCTGTTCTGTTCCCCGCTCTGGTGAATTCTCTCACTCTCCTGCTCTTCTGACTGTACCCAGTACTTGTATCAATCAATCAGTCAATCAATCAGTCAATCTGTAAAAAAACAAAAAAAGAAAATGTGAGTTCCTCATCAATATATGTACACATGGAGTCCTGAGTTGTGAATAGATGCTATGTGGGTTCTTTTCTATAATCAAGTAAGTGTGGTTTAAAGTAAATTGGTTTTGTACTGCGAAGTTCCTCCACTCTGAAAATATCCATTTGCATCATCAACTTCCAAGAAAGGAACTCTGCCCCCACCCACACACACTTGGAATTTCTCAAAGGACTCCAGATAGTGCCATCATAAGAAATAATTTGCTTCACAGTAATAAAACAGGAGCATGAACTATCAAGTGTAATTGGCTAATTAATCCACAACATTCAATAAAATGTATCAATTAAAAAATTAATGTATAAAAATATAATAAGTAAATATTTATTAAATCTAAGCTGTGCAAAGCTCCATGGTGTGCAGTCTAGAAGGGAAACAGGCTTCTCCTTCAAATAGCTGATAACAACATATATAAAGATATTTTAAACAACCAAGACCATTCAGAAGAAACCTCGATCCCTCGATCCTTGTGTTAGGGTTACTTGATCATGTACAGACCTCAGTTGAATCAAAGAAGTCTTCCCCCCACAATAAAGAAAAACTATGAAGTTAGCATGAACTTGAAATAAGTGTATATTCATTTAATTTAGAACTAAGAACTTTTATGAGTATGACTTAGCAGACTCAGTATATGTATTGAAACCTAAAAGAAGAAGATGTAAAAATAAACAGAAGACTAGAAAGAACTTGATGAAACTGAAGAAACTAGAGTTTAAATTGTTAATATTGTTTTTCATTTACATACAGTTGTTTCAATTACGTAGAGTGGTTACATACAATGGCTCTATTCCAGAATTAAATAGTACTATTTTGGGGCATAATGGGGCATAAATCATATCTAGTAAATCTTACTAAAGCGGTTGACTTTGATTCTTCAGAAACAACTCTTTAATTTTGTAACCATATCTCATGGGTATTTAAATTATTCAAGTCATGTATTTGGATATGTTAGAATGAGAACCCTGAGACCACAAAAGAGCACAGATATGGTAAAGATATCCCAGTGTTGAATTGATCATTGAGAAAGGGAAGAAAAGGATAGTTTGGGTTAGTGGTTAAGCTGGTTAAATGGTGGCAGAATAGAAACTATGTGCCGATACACTTATGCCTATGGAAAAGAACAAATGATGGCACATTTATGTAATTACTACTTGAGACAATGGGAAAAGAACTTCAACATAAGCAAGGCACTGAACCTGACATGGAGAAATTTTATTTCTCATAAATGGCCCTTTGTCCTCTGTCTCTGCAGCTGTGAAATATAAGGAACGGACTTGGATGAGGGTCTTCAACTGTGGCACGGGTCAGGATCATTTAAAGGGCTCATTGAAATTCAAGTTGTTTGGCCCCATCTCCAGAATTTCTGATTGTGTAAATCTAGTGGTATCCCAAACTTTGCATTTCTAAGATTTTCCCAGATGCTGCTGCTCTCGGGGCTGTAATTTGAAAACCACTGGATTAGATCAACTCTTAACATCCTTCTAAGTCTGAAATCTGATAAAATCGTATAATATATCTTTTTGGAGAGTGTAGAAATAAGAAAATAAAATGGAATATTGGTTTTGTACATTCATGAGTCCACGCCATGAATATAAACCGTGTAGAATAGAAAGGTTGCATATCTACACTGCCATTAGGTCAGGTGACTGTCAATGTTCAACAGCAGGTCCTCGATTCATAGGAACAGGAGACTGAGGAAATTAGCATTATCAAGAAGCTCTTAATTGAAAGGCATGTTGTCAATAATAGCCTCCAAACAACCTGAGGGGGGGGGGATTTACATTTTGCAGAGGATAAAACTGAGGCTCAGGAAGGGCTAATAGGACTGGATTTTGAGTTTCTGAAGTCTGTGTTCTTTCCCTTTGCCAAATTTGCTCTCATGAAATGAGCACATCACATCAGGCTACTTCCCTGTCATGCCTACATGAGAGAAAAATTATTTCTTCAGTCACTCGAATATGTTTAAACTGTTTGAATCAGTAAAAAGCGCATGTACAACCATTAGAGAAATAAGGTCAGATGGTACCTAGTAGTTCATCACTGCATCTGTCTCCCTGGAAATGATGCCACACTGGAAACACTAAAAATTGTTTGATAAATAAATGAACATTAGAGTAGGAGGTGTCATAATGGAAAACATTACCAGGCGCAAGCCATGCAATGATTCTAAATGTATATTGGTCTGTTGCTGTGCTGAGCAGGAAAGATTAACAAAGGATAGTAGCATTCTTCTTAAATGCCAAATGAAATTCCTTCCCTTGTTATTTGGTTGGGGGAGAGTCTGAGCATGGGCTATAGTCCAGATTTTGTGGGCACCAAGCCCCACAGGATAGTTTGCATTCATTATGTCAGACTTTGTAAATGTTGAATCTGGGGGTTGCATTCTAATTAGTATTATGTCTGGTATTAATGGGAATGTATGCTGCATCCCTGGGAATTATCAGGATAATAAGCATCCTGCTTCCAATATCTTTCTCCCTATATGAGGTAGATTAAGCCTGCATAGAGAATCATTTAGTGCCCCCCAAGAAAGGGAAGCACCATATAGTGTCCCTGTTGTGAAGAAAAGTTCATTTTCCTTGAATGGGTTCCTTACCAAGGAGCAGTTTGGTCATCCCTGATCGTCACATTCCCTCCATTGGCAGAATAGACAGCGCGCAAATAAAGCAAGTCGTTGCTCTTCGCAAATGCAGTCTATTTGCTGCTTGTGTGGTCTTCATGAAATCCAGTTCTTGGTTTACCCCTCTTTGGAGGGTTCCAGTCCACTAAGGCAGCTTGGGGTCCCCAAATTGGCCTCAACTCCTCGAGCAATGCCATTGAGGCATTTGATAGAATGAACATTGCCAAGCTGTTCCTGTACCTCTTGGGGAGCTGCAAAAATGAGGCATTGCCTTTGAAGAGACTCTTCCAGGGGAAATAGCTTTGACTTCAACGCATTGTATTCCTCTTCTGGTAAAGGAAGGGAGAGCAGCTCCCCCACAGCAGTGATTGCAAGTGAGGAAGCAGTTACAGTGTCCCCAGCTACTCACTCCTCTAGAGAAAGGATTATCTGAACAGTCAAATGATTCCTCAAATGCTAGAGTCCTCCTGACTGGCATTGGTAACAGCCAGCATGTGAGGTTCTATGTGTCTAGTCTGTCAGACAGATAGCCTTGAGTTCATTCTTCAGTAGATGAGTGCCCTGTCGATGACTCAAATATGGTAATTTTTAGCTTTCTTTAATAAAAGGGTAAATTTTCAGATGCTGCCACTCATCATCTCTATATGTTAATGCTTGTGAATATTTCCATATAATTATATTTAATATTGTAAACTGTAAGTGCTGTAATTTCCTTTGACCTATGTTGCAGTTAGATACATTACTTGATCAGAACTCTCAATGACTCATTTTATGCACACGTATTTCGTTAATTGGTTATTTTTTTTTCTTGCCTGTGTTTATATGTGATATATCCCGTAAAGAAAGGAAATCAGCCTGCTTGCAGCTGAGTCTGGTAGAAGAGCAATTAGGGTCTACCCGAACAAACAGCTGTCAATAATGAGTTCTGAATTAAAATTACTAGCAAAGAAAGGAATCTAGACATCTGCAGGAAATGTGAAAATATTTTTATAACCTAATAGCTGAGATGTGGACAGGGGTATCACTGAGTTTTCCCAGCTGTACCTGCAATGTATTTTGAAATATTCCCAGGCTGAACAATGAAATTCATTGCATAAACTAGACTGCATTAAAAACAAAATGTTGGCTGTCTTTGAGCAGTGTGTATTTTCATTTCACGTAATCAGCATGAAAACTTTCAAACGATTTTGCTGTGCCCCTGGTCATACAATGAAGTTTAAAAATAGTTCTGTTATCTTTGTATCATGTCTTTCCAATCAGGGTTCTATTGCTTGGGTATTTTTCTTTCTGTGTCTGGAAAAATACTTTTAGGTCTTATTACACGGTATCTGATTTGGTCATATCTGGGGTAGTTTCTTGCAAAGAAAACTTGCAAGGTGGGCCTCTGACATTTGAGTTTTATTACAGGATAGTTCCATGTATTTGTAGGTATCTGAAGACAGAAAAGTATTTGGTGTTTAAAAAGAAGCAACCCTTACGTTTTTGAAAGCAGTCTTTGTAGTCTCCCCTTTTCATGGATGTTTTAAGTTGATATAGCCAAAATATATATGAATGACAGATGGTTTTTAAAATATACAAATTGAGGTGTGTGTGTGTGTAAAAGTATAAACACAAACACCCATGTGTACACAGCATCCTTGAGAACATGTTTTCTACAGTTTTATTAAGGTAACTGATTTCCGGTGCTCTAAGTTTCAGGGGTGCAGCCTCACACATTGATGAGTGTGTGAGCCCTCCACTGCAGGTGGAGTTACCATTCCCCTCCATCCATCCATCCAATCCCCGATGTCCATTTCACTCCTCACCATTCTCTCCCCCTCTAGTAACCACCACCATTCTGTTGTCAGAATGTAAGGACTGGTTCTGGTTTGGGCTTTGTTCATTTGCTTTGTGTCTTTGTATGCCAGCATAGGAATGAAATCACATCATGTCTCTCCTGCTAGCTTATTTCACTTAGCATAAACCCCTCATAAACCCCGTTTGATTAGCACTGTCCCAAATGTCCATATTTTATCTTTTTGTAGCTGAGTAGTATTCCAATGTGTATGTCACATCCTCACTTGCCATCCAGTGCCAATGGGCACATAGGCTGTTCTCTGCGTTGGTGATTGTGAACAGCGCCACAGTGAACATTAGGAAGTGAACATGTTTCTACGTAGTGTTTTCATTTTCTTTAGATAAATCTGCAAAAGTAGAATTGGTGGATCATGAGATAATTTTATTTTTTAATGTTTTGCCAAATCTCATATTGTTTTCCACGATGGCAGTACCCATTTACATTCCCACCAACAGAGCTCGAGGCTTCCCTTCTCTGTGTATCATCACTGACATACTGTTTTGTGTGAGCTAACAAGGTGTGAGGTACAACCTCATCGTGGTTCTGATTTACATTTCCCCAGTGAGAAATGTTGAAGTGTTGAAGAACAATCATCATATGCCCATTGGCCATCTGTATAACTACTTTGGTGAAATATGTATTTAGGTCCTCTGGCTGTATGTTGGTTGTTTTTTTGTTGCTGAATTTTATTAGTTCTCTATATATTTACATCGGTTTACTCTCATTGCTTATGAAATTATTGAAAGAGGAGCGTTAACTACATCCTTGTTATCCTGAAGCATGGCCCATGGACCTGGTCATTTTGAGCTTGTTGGAAACATACGATCTTGGGTTTCACCCCAGAACTGCCAAGTGAGACTCTCAGGGGAGAGGTCAGGAATCTGTGGCGTCACACGACTTACGAGTATGTGCAGGTCCCCTGAGCATACAGATCAGTGTTTCAGTGGCTGGCAATAGCACATTGCATGGTGATTGATGCACAGAATAGGACTCTCTGTGCGTTTATTGAAACACTGAGTATTAACTTGCATTTCTTTGGCACCACATTCTCATGGCTGTGCTCTCCATCTGTGGTATTGCCCCGCACGAGAGGCAAACCCTGTCCTCTCTTCTCCATTCTTCTAACACGAGCAGTGTGCCATTCAATAAGCAAATCATAGCTGCATAGCACAGTAGCTGGAAGTCATCCATGTATCTGAAATAGATGTAAATATAAGCAGTTAACACACAGCCAGGTACACCAGCATCCATTTTGGAAATGCTTCAAAATCCCTCTTAATTCATTTCAAATCCCTCTTAATTCCTCTCTTCTCCCCCCCTCCCCTTCCCCCCTTCACTAAATAGAGGGAGGGATCCATATTTTCATGAACAAAGGTAATTGCAGGTAATTATTGTGTCTTTTGGACCAATATTCTCATAGCGTACATTCATGGAATCATGGACCTTGGGTCTACCTAGGGAGCTCAAAGAAAAACTATTTCTGCTCTGTAAAGCTGCCATTTCTGAGGCCAGATCGGCAGTACCAATTATTAATGGACAATCCTTTTAAGAAGCCAGATCTCACCCCCGTCAACACCAACACCGGGACCTGCTTGGGCGTCTGCAGGGCTAGAAGCGAAGTGAGACCCATATAAGGTGGTAGGAAAAAGGACCAAATAAATTGTGGAGTTGCCAATTTCTTTGTGTTATTTATGTTTAAGTGAAGATAATATTGAAACACAAGACCTTGCCCTTCGGGGAAAACACTGGTGGTGTTTGTAAAACAACCAAAATACAGTTCTCCGCTCTTATCTGGGGTTTGCACTCTGCAGTTGCAGTTACCCTTGGTTAACTGTGGTCTGAAAACACTGTGCCTGATAAGAAATTCTGACAGAAAGGAGACTACAGTCACATAGGTTTTTATTACAGTATATTGTTAGGATGGTTCTGTTTTATTATTGCCACTAATCCTCTGTGTGTAATGTATCTGTTAAATTCTAGCATTGATATGTATGTTTAGGGAAAAACCCTACTATGATAGGATTCCATAGTATCCAGGTTCAGGCATCCACTAGGGTCTTAGAATATGCCTCCTCCCGTAAGGATGCTATAAATGGGGGATTCCAGTGGCTTTTCTGTTTGATTCTGATTAACCTGAATCAGAAGTAATGCTCTTTACTAAAGGTGAACCTGCTGTATGGAACAAGCAGATTATCCACACTGTACTGTGTGATGGTTACTTCCTTTGGATGAGGCAGTGCACAACCTGTGCAGCTGCAATTGGCATGTTTCGGTGTAAATGGTTGCATCCACTTTCAAAATGTGCATCATTTTGTATCATTCTAAGGAGAAATTAGAGTAGGGTCTGAAATGATGTGGTCAGTTACTACGAAAATCTGTTTGTAACGCTATAACGCCTCATACCTCCATTGTATAGCATTATTTAATTAACCTCATTTCTATTCCAGTCAACTACCAATTATCAGGGCCAGCTGAGTCTGCTTCTGTCTCTGCCTAATGGCCGCCTCTCTCCATCTGTAAAACAAGACTTGCTATGACATATACTCAGGTGTTGTTTTATTTAAACACATTGGACTTCTAATGTGTTTTGCCCATCACATTTCAAGAATAATAGGTAATGTGTTTGGCAGATAATGTTGGAATAAAGCCAAGATCATGCAGAAGGTTTTGGAGGATTTCTGAGTTAGTCAACATAGTTGGGGGGAAAGATAAGATTAGACCCATGTGAATTTTTTTTTTTTGGCTTATTTTCCTTTGAAGATTTTTTTTTTTTATCCATCATAGTAAAATAAAACACCTTGCAGGACTATGATGTTAAGTCATCTTGAATTTCTTGATATCCTAGATTAGGATCCTTATCGGGTCAGGTGTTCTGTGCTTAATCTCTGCTTCTTCTCTATGATGAAGAATGAGGTTTGGATCATCAGTAGATGCCACCCAAGAGTGCAATGCACTTTTTCTTTCTGGAGTGATCAGGGCTTAGGGGAATCTTGGGGGATTCCTATCCTAGTCTCTGCTCACTCGAGCCCCTTTGTAGCATTCTCCTCCCTGTGATATCTCTCATATCCCCCTGCTTTCAGAAACCCAATTCTTAAAACTAGCACCAAATGATAGGAATGAATCGGGGTTGCAAGGAGCTGCCACCACCACCCAGACTTCTGTGAACATTGTTCCCTGGGCTCTCAGGAGAGACTGAACAGGACTCCATCCTCTCTTTCTACTTCTTTGGGCTAGAAGTAGAAACTGGAGAAGTAGAAACTTCTCCAAAGAAGTTTAGTTACTGTTTAGTTACTGTTTTTATCCTAGTGACTTTTCACCCATTGAGTTATGGTTTTAATGGCATTATCACGTGATTATTTGGTCCTTTTTAAAAAGAGAAATCAATCACTTCAAGTAAAGTATAAGTTCTACCACATCATCACCATCACCAGTTCCAATGTACATTCAGAAAATCTGCACCTCTTCCAGGTCAGGTTCTACACAGTAGTGTGTGATTATGAAAAAGTGTGACCCTGTCATGTGTCCTTTTAAAAGGATGTAAGTAGCATCATAAGTACACATGTTGCTCTATAACATGTTTAGAGGAGCCCAATAATGTCTTAGACCTGTTGTCAATACATAGAGTCACATACTCTTGTACCTGCTACAAAGTATCTGTTAATTATGTCATAGTTTTAACTATGTCTGTAATGTGATTGTTTTACCCAGTTAATTTTGCTCTTTCAAGTATTAATGCAGTGAAAACCTATGCTAAGACTGCATTTGTGTGCAGACACGTCTGTGTCAGATTTACAGAGCAGGACGTGCTCTCAGAGGACATGAGCATTAAAAATTTGAGGGAACAACTGAAAACTCGCCCTCCTGAATAACTGCAATATGGAACATGGAGTGTGTGAATTAGCATGGAGAAATTGTACTGGATTTCAGTAACATTTTGTGTAATGTGTTTTTGTAAGGTTTCATTTTATAGTATGTTAAAGTAAGTGAGGCAGGTAAATATTTATGTCATATATATATATATATATATATAAAATGTCCCCAGTCTTTCTAGGTGAAAGAGAAGCCAGAGGATGTAATACCATCATACTTCTGATTCAGTTGTTTGGTAGGGAGGCCCAGATATTGCAGAGATGTCCAGGAAAGCTGCAGAGCATGTGAAGCAATCACTTTGAACAAAGTTAGAAAGCAGAGCTTCAGAACAGCAGCCGTGTTAGGATCACGTTGCAGTTTTTTTCCACGGTAGATACCTGATTAATCCTCTAAGCAATCACAATCCATCTGAAGAGTTTCCTTTTGCATTATGCTTGTTGCTCATAAATGCCATTTCTGTTGTAGCCGACCAATAATCTCGAATCAGATCGTGAGCTGCTAACGGCACGAAGTGTTCACAAGAGTTTTGGTCCCTATTTGTGCCGTGTTTGCACCCGCCTAAATAATCTGTTCAGTCTCTTTCATTCTACTGTCTTTTGTTGCCAAGTCAGTGAAGTGTCATGGAAGGGTCAGCTTCCAGACTCCACCAGGTTCATCGGAAAAGCCCACTTTTAAGCACATCCCCGGAATGATTTTATCACAATAGCCCCCTCGTGCCTCTTAATTTTTTTCTTTTTGCACATTACTACCGTATCACATCACGGGACATTAAGCATATTTCAACTCGTGGGACTAACTCAATCATGTTTTTAGAAATTGAAAACAAATGTTGTAACTGGATGAATGATAATATTGAAGTAATAACAATTTCCTAGGAGGCGCACTTGTTTAATGGATTGCATAGTCTCAGCTTGTAAACACTGGAATGTCTATCACTCAGTGAAATTGAGAATTTTTTTCAAGCCAAAGTTTTGCAATCATTTGATTTGCTGTAGTGAAATTATTGTCCTCACTGGACGGTAACTTAGCAAAGTGGTTTTACTCTAGGGCTAACAGGGACCAACACAATGTTGGACTTGATTTAAAAGTGCTGTCCTCTTCCCCTTTTTGCCAGAATTTTCTGTAACAAAATAAATGTTCTGAATTGTGCTGGCCTCAGCCTGAAGCACAGGGTTATACACTCCCTTTTTTAAAGATATTTAGAAAAATCTCTTTCTGTGCTTGGCAACTATTCCGACAGAAAACAGATAAAAATAAGTGTGGTTTATCAGTTTTGCTGTTCTTATCATGTTTTAGGTTGAAGGCTGTTGAAATGATGAAAAACAAACAGCACTAAATAGGGTTCTGTCATTATCGCTGCTATGGGGAGCTGAGTTTCTCAGGATCAAAGAAAAATGCATTTGCTTTTAGAGCTACAATCCTTCATTTTGAGAGGTGCACTGCACTCAGATACTGATGGGTGGAAAAATGGATAAATTGAAGAAGGAAGTAAAATATGTGCTGCCACAGGAGCTTGGAAATTCAAACAAAAGTAGACTGGCATTTGTTTAGAAGCTCTGAATTTCCAGCATTCTATTTCGTAAGGAAAAAGTAGTGCCTGAGGTTGGCTATTTCTGAGCAACTGGAGTAAAGCAAAAGAACAAACAGGTTGTTTCTATCCTATCCAATTATAAGAATCCCCGTTCTCTTTGTAAACATGCATCCAAGGAATATTCCCAGGCTGAAGGCTTTGGGGAATGTTCCTGTATGTGCCATCGAAGGCCTTATGTTGTCAAGTTTTGCCACGAAAGTGGAGTACCCAGAATTTGCCTTGGAAATGTCCCTGGAAATTGCCTTGAGACATTGTCGAGTGCAGGGTTGATGAGCAGGTTGTGTCCTTCCCCTCCAGGAGATGATCATCATAGATAGCAGGAAAGAAATAATTGCAAAGTAAAGAAACCAAAACATGAATGTAGTAAAGTGATCTAAATGTGTGATAGAGATCCAAGGGGGAGTCACCCAGGGGAAAGTGGCCATCAAAGATGCAGCACATGAGATAGGTCTTCAGGAAAGGAGATTATCAATAGATGGGGATGCTAGGGAGGTGGGGGGATGTGCATTAGGCAAGACCCAGTGGTAGGAAAAATAAAATATGTTTCATTTGTCTGGAATTAAGGGAAAGCTATGCCTATTGTAATAAAAATACTTCCTGAGAGCTATGCAGTGCCAAGAT
The DNA here is from genome assembly GCF_964194135.1 of Talpa europaea. Classification (NCBI taxonomy): domain Eukaryota; kingdom Metazoa; phylum Chordata; class Mammalia; order Eulipotyphla; family Talpidae; genus Talpa; species Talpa europaea. The sequence goes on from NC_140074.1 coordinate 30,839,034, forward strand.
ACATGAAGATCAAATTTTTGAATCTCCAAGGTAAATAAAAAAAATGAAAATATTTGGAGCCCAAATTGCTCCTAAAAGGTCAGAATCAGTTAAATTTTCAGGACCATAGAATAATATGTTTAGAGTTAGAATGATAAAGTCCAATAGTCCTGTACTTAGGCAAATTGTTGTGGCTAAGGGCAAGCAGTTTCTCAGCTCTGCAAGGCATCAGAAATACCACTGTTTATGCATATTTTATATGGAAAATTACGCAGACATATTCCAAGTAACCAATAAATGTATGAAGGAACTTAAGATGAGCTGTATCATAAATGTGAACTGTGAATGAACATGCACAGAGCTAAACAATTGCTGTCATGAGTTATCCACATAATGAAATACTACCTAAACAAGGGAAATTAATTTGTAGGCCACTTTCCCTCCCTGCCTGCCGGCCACCTGGCTTTCTTGCAGATACTCAAAGATGCTGAGCTATGTTCCATTCCAGGGACTAGTATCAGGGTAGTGCTGTCCCTCTTCTGAAGCCTGGCTACCTTTCTGCACTCAACAAACCATCCCTCGCCCATCGTGTTCATCTGCTAGCGCTGTCATAGCAAATACCATAGATGGGGTACCTAGAGCAACAGAAAGTTATTTTTCCCAGGTTTGGAAGTGAGAAGTCCAAAATGAAGGTGCTGTTCAGGTTGGTTTCCAGTAGAGATTCTCTTTTGACTTGAGAAGGCTGCCTTCCAGCTGTGTCCTTACATGACCATGACTCTGGGCCAGTGTGAATGTAGGCAGACATCTGTGGTGCCTGTTCCTTTTCTAAGAAGAATGCCAGTCCTACTGTATTATGGCACCACCATTGTGACCTATTTCAACAGGAATTCTGAGGGGTCACAATTGGGTTCATAACAGATAATGCATTTAAGCACTTCCTGAAAGGTGCTCTGCCGGCATCTTGCCTCCCAGAAGTTAAGACTTGTAATTACTTATTTATTTATGTGGTTATTGAATATCCAATTCTCCCACTAAGCTGTAATCTGTGCAAGGGAAGGGTCAGTTGGTTTTGCTCACGCCTTGCCCGCTGCCTTAGCACACAGCGTGCGTAGGCCGTGCTGGCGGGCCACAGCCTGTGGGCTCCTCTGGGGAGTGGGCAGCTCATGTGCATGAAGGAAAGCAATGAGCACTCTGCTGTCTGGCTCTGGGTGGTGATAACAGAGGAAATAGTCTAGTCAGCACATTCTGTGATGTGTAACAACCCACCCTCTGGGGGGATATAAAAGTAGAATTCGCCAACCCATTCAGTGTAAGTACTCGCACCACCATGACTGATTTCAAGCTGCAAATGTGACATCACTGAATGCAAAGCCAGGAGAGAGGCTCAGTAAAATGCCATTGTAGATACTCACCGTAAGGATAAATGGCATATGGTTGTAAGTGATATGTTGTGACTATTACCTTTATTTTCACTCTAAGCAGCCACATTCTGAGACTTTAGCATTGTTGTGTGGCAGCTCCAGCAAATCAGTGATGGATAGGTGAATAAAACCATACAAGTTGAATGCACAGAAATTTGTAATTTATTATTCCGAATCGATTCTTAAATTCCATACGTGAATGTTGAAGCTAGAGCAAGAGTGGTAAAAGCAGATGTAAGCAGAGATGATGTCGATGGATCTTGGAATCTGTCTGTAACCGGAGAAACCCGAGGGCAGGTGGAAGTAGAGTTCTCTTGTGCTACTCAAAGAAAGGGCTAGCACTGTAGGGACCATTTGTTTGAAAATTATTGCTGAACTCTTAAGGAGAAGGAGAGAGAAGAGGAAAGAACTTTGGGGGCATTCTTCATTCTTTGGGGGCTGAGAGACCTGCCAGTGAGAGAAGGAAATATGGTGGAGCAATCCAGAGAGGCAGGAGGTTAATCAGCAAGAGGAAAAAAGAACTTATTGAGACAGAGTCTAAAAGAGAGCTTGGAGATTTCTAAAGGTGTTATTTAGAGTTCATCTTTGATTTTGCTTTCCAACTTGTGGAAATGCTACCCTGGCATGAAGAGTTGGTGGAACCATGACACAGGAGCCATAGTGATTTTGGCTAATTTCATGTAGTCCATGTGCAGGTAAATTTGTGTTTGAGACAATGACAGTGGGTAGCTGATATTTCCCATGCTCCCCTCAAGCAGGGAATCCAAGGAAGCAGAGAAGGCGAGGAAGAAAGGTGACTTGTGAGCCTGCCTCAGGGCAGGTTCAACACTAGGAAAGGGATGTTTCAGAGGAGTGGAGGACAAAGTCCACCTAGCTGGCAATTGTGGCCTGACAGAATGGCAGAACACATGGACAGTGAGACTTGGTGCTATAACATTTAGCATCTCAGAACCTGCATTGAAGTCTCTGGACATGTATCATTAGCTGTATGACTTCAGGGCAGTTTGTAAGTATTATGAGAATCAGAGAACGGGAAAGGAAGCAAGGAAGCTGACAGACATTTGGCACATGCCTCCTGGGCACCCAGAGTGTCAGGGGAAGACACCACTAATGTAGCATGGTGAGATGTATATGGAAGCAGAAAGTGCCTCAAAAGTAACGTGCTGCTTTTTGGAGTTATGGCGAGAGAACTGAGAGCAACTTGAGGGTGTAGCTTACAGCAAGGTTTGAAAGGCCTGATGTCAAGTGATCCTGTGTTGATCCGATCATCATTTTCCCAGTGCTAACATTCCTGCTTCCTGTAGTTTGCTTCAGAGGTAGAAGTTTAAAATGGACTTTGTACTTGCAAAGTAACTGCCCTTCCTTTAAGCTCCCAAAGCATTCAGTATAGTTAGGTCAGCGGTAAGACTTGACAATGCACTGGAGTTCATTTTCTCTGTCATGATCTAAGGAAAATGGGAGAATAGGGCAGTTCAATGACTTTCTGAAGAACACACCACCATTGGTATCTGAAGAAACTACCTGGAAATTTGTGGTCTTGCCTTAAGTGAAGAGACCCCTAGAACATTGTACCCCCCCCCAAACTCTTCAGGGAAGAGGTAACACAATGAAGGGTCAGCTTTTTGCCTTCAGTAGACACAGCAGAATTGAGCAGTTAATATTTTGGGTTTTAGGGAGAAAAAAATAGGTGCTGCAGAATTAATGACCTCTCGTGTATTTCCGTTCCATAATTTGCGATGTAGACTCACACACACATTTGAATTTGTTTCCCTTCTATGTTTTGGAAAAATAGGCGTCCTTACCATCATGAAGAGGTTGCTATTGTTTGGAGCTTGACTTATCAAGTTTGCAAGACTCTGGGGGGAGCTTTCCTGCCAGAATATAGAACCATGCATCATGCAGACATTTGAATGGTCCCTGATGCCTGTTTTGAGAAAATATTCCTGCTATTATCCTGAGTCGACATAATATATAGGACTCAGTTAGAAAGCTTACAGTGTGATTTCTGCTGGGAAGCATCGCATGAAGTTGTATCCAGTTGGAAACAGTGCACAATTAGAAGACAATTTAGAAAAACAAAGCAGAGAAAGGGAAAAGGACATCACTCATAGTCATAGAACCTGACAATCATGGGGGCACTCCCTTTTCTAGTCGGCTTTAGTTTCTTTCCATTGCAATGTGATGACAAGTCAGAGACCAAGCCACAGAGACTACAGAGTGGCTTCCTCTCTCCCTCTCAGGCACTGTGGACATTCACCGGGTATTCTCTGAGTGGTTCGGAACCTTTGTGAAATGTGGGATCTTTCCCTGACTGGCAAGTTGTTCGACAGTAGCTTTCCGGACCTAGGCTAGGCTGTTTATCCCAGAAGCTCTCTGAACCCTGACAATCAGTAACTCTTGCACATCATTGACAACATTGACTACATGCTTGATGCAGGGTACACAGAGATAGAGAATGCATTCCTGCTTTCAAGATCTGCTCTATTGTTTATGGATGCTACCCTAGCAGACTAATAATGCCATATCACTGTGACTACTATAGGGCAGCAGTTAAGATCTGAGCCAGTAGGGTGACTATTCTTGCTCGGGAAGTGAGAAGAGGAAAGTGTGGGATGGGTCTTGGAAACTGCACATCTCACAGGTTCCCTCGGTGGAACCAAGGGAAAGGGAAAGGGAAAGGGAACTTCACAGATCTCAGGGCCTTGGGAGCAGCAGGCCAGCATAGCGCAATGTCAATGCTTACATCATGTTTCCAATTGGCTTTGTCTAAGACATGTACTGGCATGTCCAAGACTTTGTTCCAGAAGCTTTTTGCATGTCATCTCAATGTCATTTCACTCTGTGATGGAAACTCTAGAGTCTGGAATTAATATTGAGGGACCCTCTGACAGTGGACATAAGCTGTAAGCAATTTTTAGCTAGACCCATTTGCACTTAACCCAGTCTGAAATCTACAGAGCTTCAGCATGGGAGCTGGTTTTGATCAATACTACTCAGTGGTAAGTGAAGATATTATGTTATTATGAAATGCTTGTTTATTATCTTACAGACACATGGCACTAGGGAGAAACTGCCCTTTTAGTGGAGTCAGGCACCTGAGTGCTCATGGAACTCATTCAATGGAAGTTCTGGTACATTCCTTCTGTAATTGTCTCATCAAGGCTATGAGAAATGTCACTTTGGCCACTGAACCAGCAGTCAGATGTCAGCAGCCATTCCTTCTCTTTTGCTACCCCAACTTCTTTCCTTCCTCTTCCCTCTTCCATTCCCAGTCCTGGTTCATAACCCACCCAACCAGTACATCCTTTTATTGGTATGAGAAAATACCAATTGGTATTAGAAATCATTTCAAAAAAATAAATTGGTATTAAAAAATAGTCATGTAAAGTAAGGTTTGCCTTGAGACATTGTGAGCAATCTCTGAACTCTTGACGGGGGGGATCTAAGTGACAATGTTGTATTTCCGTGACCAAATACTTCGTTGTGTAGTGGTTGTCAAGGTGGCATGATCAGTGAGCACTGGGCAAATGAGTGAACACTTTGATTATAAAAGTGACAGGAACCAGTGGCATGAGCAAGTGAAGGAGACTGTTGCTCTGTATCTAAGGTGGGAATGTGGACCTACGCGCACTATGTGTCAGTTTTCCCAGCCAAATAAACATCTGTGATGAGGAGGAAAACAGTTTGCATTCAGCTGTACTTCACACTGAAATCAAGTCAGACTGAAGGGGTGGATAAAGTAGGAAACAAACAGGGCTTTCCTTGAGATTTCAGAGCACAGATGTTTTATTTTATTAGTATTCTCTTCAGCAGTGGAGGAAATTCCAGTGTTTCAACCACCTGACTTGGTAATCCAGTTCAGTAAATTATATTGTCTCCCCGGAACAGCAGATCGTGTCTTTGTGTTCTGTTGACTCTTTCACCTCCTCCTCGTTGAATCAGGTTCCACCAACTGGAAAATGACCCATAAGCCCAGAAGTAATGGAGTCTAAGAAATGCCTTAGAGCTTTTCCAGTAACAAAGATTGAGGCTTTTGTTTTCCTGAACAGATACTTGAATTTCACCTGGAATTTCAGAATCCATTCAACTGTGGAAGAAAAGGGAGTAAAAACAGGAAACCTACTCACACTCTGTGGTGCTTTTTTGGTGTACTTTTTATTAAGAATTAATGAAAGGAATTAGCTAGCACTCGAGAGGTATCAATGTAATCGTGAAGCATTATCTGTGAACGAAAGTAACACCTCAGTATTTATGAAAATGGGTTTCATGAAATAAGTTGGGTCATGTCAATACACAGTAATGATATCGTGCAGTCATTGGAAAATGAGATGACTACTGAATGTTATCAAGTCTTCTCCCAAGCAAAGTAAAACAAAGCAAAGGTCAGCCCGGAACATGGAAGCTGCTAGCACCTCAGAGAGGAGATGGCAGAAGCAAAGAATGGCTCTGGGGAAGTTTCCAGAATGGGTTCAGACAGGAGGGAATTGACATTTAGAGACACAATGGTATATGGTATCTTGTAGTCCCAATGGTATCTTGGACTGCAAGTATTCCATGTCCCAAAATAAATAATGGTAGGACTAGTACAAGAAAAAATCTTATTGAGAACATCCTGCACTAATGTCAGTGTACAGCAACATTGCCATTTTTTATCAACTTCCCATTAAGTTGGGTTGAAAAATTTCCAGACTAAGTTTGTGAATAGGAATTATTTCTAATGGAAAGATTTATAAGTTTTTTTTTAACTGAATTAAAATAGGAGGTGTTTTGCAAAATCACACCTCTTGTTTAGATCTTTGTAGCATGTTACAGTACCAGCCTAATGCATGTTCTGTGGAATAAGAGTTTCAAAGTACTGTGTACCATGTGTGGCATGAGTAAGGAGTATAGTACTTTGGATTTCATGTGTTTCCATTTTGAAACCAAACTATTTCACTTGGTATTTTGTTCTATACCATCCAGTTAGTGTGCCCTGATAATACTTTTCATTTCATACTGCTCAAATGTCATCCTACCTATTTCAATGAAATGAGTGCATTGAAAACCAAGTTAATGATAACAGCAAAAATCCTATATTAAAGGTTGGTTTTCTAATTGTTTTTTCTCGTCGTTTTCCTTACAGTGCGGGAGTTGGCCGGACTGGTTGTTTCATTGTCATAGATGCCATGTTAGAAAGAATAAAGCATGAAAAAACTGTAGATATTTATGGCCATGTCACTTTAATGAGAGCCCAGAGGAATTACATGGTTCAGACCGAGGACCAGTACATCTTTATCCACGATGCACTGTTGGAAGCAGTGACGTGTGGAAATACCGAAGTGCCGGCTAGAAACTTGTATGCCTACATTCAGAAGCTGACTCAAATAGAAGCAGGAGAGAATGTCACAGGAATGGAGCTTGAATTTAAGGTATGGTGCTGGTGGTGACGTGGTCCCCCAGGAGCACATCACTCTCAGATGATGATAGAGGCACAGCTTTCCTTTCTTAAGCTTTGACATTTGGGAAGTACCAGATTCCCTTTACCTTCTTCTAAGGTGTCTGACTATACAACACTTTTCCTCTTTCCCATTTGTATTCTTTGCTTTCTGACAATACTTTGAGTTCTTTGTAGCCTCATTTGAACGGAGAGATCATAGTCTTGCAACATTGTATGTAGAAATTCAGCAGGCTGTGTGGACTCACTGGGTAGACAGGAAAAGCAGTGCAGCTGGAAGACTCCTTTGTTCTAAAGCAAGGGAAGGATTTAGAACTGAGGAAAGAAACTGGGGTGTGTTGCCTTCTACAGCATAGGCTGAAATCGTCTTTGTTGGATTGTTCTGTTCCACAGCGTCTAGCCAGCTCTAAAGCTCACACCTCAAGGTTCATCAGTGCCAATCTTCCATGTAATAAATTCAAAAATCGCCTTGTTAATATTATGCCATATGAATCCACAAGGGTATGCCTGCAGCCTATCCGAGGAGTCGAAGGATCTGATTACATCAATGCCAGTTTTATTGATGGATACAGGTACAAACTCTTGCTCCCCTGACAGTCCAAAGCCTTGGTATTTGCATGTGCCCTAGTTTTTTTTTTTTTTTTTTTCCAGAATGAATTTCTTCTCCATTGAAAGCATTTCTTTCTGCATAGGTCAGCATTCAGTCCCTTGGTATTTGTTGATCATTATTTTGGATAGGAATAAGGAGCTGCAGTTGGGAAGTTTGTAATGTGGCCTGCTGCACTCTGCTTTCCAAGGCCACTTGGATGGGAGGGAGGTAATAGAGAAGCTGTCTGGGGCCACATTTCATACATGGAATGGATTGTGAATTATTTCTAGAAAAATGAAACTGCACAAGAAAATGTTGAAGGGATTTGTGTGACACGTGAACTGGAGCTGCTAGTGGTGCCCTAAAATGTAAATCATGATGAAGTCAAACCTAACATTAGAAAGGCAAGTCTTTGGCAAAGTCTCTAAAATGTATTCATTGTTCTTATAGGAGTGCATCATCCTAACAGGAATGCACTGCCATGACAGTAACAGGTTTTTATTTCATCACTGGATTGAGCCTGTGCATGTTCTCTGAATTCTTTGCCCGGTTCTTTTCATTGTTCCCAATGCAGACAACAGAAAGCCTACATCGCTACCCAGGGACCGTTGGCAGAGACCACGGAAGACTTCTGGAGGATGCTCTGGGAACACAATTCTACAATTGTGGTGATGCTCACCAAGCTGCGGGAGATGGGCAGAGTAAGTATGTCTCCTCCGCCAAAAGAGGATTTCACTGTAACAGTCCACATGCCATTGGCATTTCTTTGTGACGCAAGGAAAACTGGACACCATCTTGGTCATGTGCTCCTCAGTGTTGGTTTCGAACGTGAAAAACCACATTCAGTTCTTCAATGGTGTGATGTGAAGGATACTGCTTGGTTTCCAGTGACACAAACTAAGTGCAATAATGACCTGGGAGATAGTGTTTTAAAGTTACACAATGTTAGTTTCTTCCTAAGGATCATGTGGTCATCAGAGATCTACTTGTGAAAACGGGGTATTCTGGAATGAGGAATAAAATAGTATTAGACACCTCTGAAGCCCCACCACTGAATTCAATAGGTGCACTTTGCCATATTCATAGGAAGTAAATTGTAGAGCTGCATCTGATATGTAGCTTTTAAAACCTACAGAGAGCAGCGGGGGGAGGGAGGAACTTGAGCGTTCTCATTTGTTTATGGAGACTTCTGTAAAACTTAGCCAAGTTATAAAAGCTGCCTACGCTCCATTGTCTTCCATGGACAAGTGAAATGGAACCAGATCGAGTCCGAGGTTAGTTTGTATTCGCATTCGATGGCTCAAGGCGACTGTGGTGGTGCCAGGACTCATGTAATTATTTGCATCCTTTCTTGTGATGATGCCAACCCTGTTGATAGGACTGAGTTGTACTGATGTGTCTGTAGCACATATTGTATGCTGATACCATTGGGCATTTTTGGAATGATATTGTTCTAGTCTTGGGGGATATGTGGTTGTGCAAAGAAAAGGAGTCCCATGCACTTGGAATGGAATGTGGAAATTTTAGAAATGAAAGAAGAAAAACTACATAGGTGGATTGACATACACTGTACAAATTGTCCATAAGGTTTTCACATGAATCTCTCCTCGTAGGAGAAATGTCACCAATACTGGCCAGCAGAACGATCTGCAAGATACCAGTACTTTGTTGTGGACCCCATGGCTGAGTACAACATGCCACAGTACATCCTAAGAGAATTCAAAGTCACAGACGCCAGGGTAAGTGGGCACCGTCTGATGCGCTTCACCACTGGCAGACAACTAGTCTGAAATCCATGTCTGGGAGAAACATTTGCCCAGATACACCCAAAACGAAAGGAAATCACCCATTCTAGAGGACCGTTCCTCTTGAAGAGTCATTTTGTCTCTGCCTGGCAAGGGTTCTCACCAACCCTGGCTTCCATTCAAATATAACATCTGGCAGCCCCACTTGGTGGATGCACTTGGTGAGTGCGTGTGCTGGGAAGTGCTTACACTCACCTCTGCTCATTTCTTTGGAGTGTTTTTTTCCTTGTGTTCTTCATGACTTGAGGCTGTAAATATGTTGTTGTTTTTCAGAGCCCTTTAGGTCACGTGGGTTTAGAGGTTCATTGGCTCTGATGTTTAAACTGCAGAGCAAATGACATTCTTTGGAAGAATCTGCCAAGCTCTGCACATTGTCATTTGATTCCTGGCATGGTTTATTCTTCGGTGTGCTGAAGTGTCTGTCTGTGAGCACTGTGTACACATGACCCTTGTTGGCTCATGTTCATTCTGCATTTCTGTCTAGATGGCTAAGTCCAAGGTTCAGCCCTGATAACATGTTCTATGCATTAGCTTTCCTATCCTAGCCTTTGGCCACTTCCAAGCCTTGAGAGTGAACATATCTTAGGAAAGAGCGGGAGAAGTCCAAAGCCTTGACTTATTTTTGGAATGGTTCCAGCGGGTGGGTTGAATAAAATTCCAGAGTAGAACTATTTACCCGAGCCATTATTTATTCTGGAGAGCAGCTTTCTCACCTAATCCTCATGTGTAGAGATTGCCTGCTAATCTCCAAAGCCTGGCCCTTGCTGTGGACCTAAAGTGAAGGAGAAACTGGTCAGCAGGTTGCTTGGCCGAGAGGACAGACCTGTTAATCATCCCCGAAAGTCCGAAGTACTCTGAAGATGTCTGTACTGCAGGCGGCAGCTAAGTGTCCATGTTGTGTTTGGAGGTGCCTTCATGACCTGTGCCATTGTTCAGAGGAAAATGATGTCAGTTCAGAATTGTAAGTCAGGTATGTGAGTGAAAATCATAAATGCATCATCAGCAAATTCACCCACCATTTCTGAAGGTAAAGAGTAGAGGTGGCCTCCACCGAAGGCACCCAACACCATCGTCACTACTCTTCTCTTGTGCCAATGATTTCTGCTTACAGTCAGAGAGACAGATTTGCTTAAAGAAGAGGACCATTCCTTGGGGTGGTATCATTTTCTTAGCTGCCATGGCATTTGCTGTTTGAGCTCCTGATGGGGTTGTCATGTGCACATGCCAGTTTGGAAAGCAAGTTGGCACTTGCAAATACAGTATTGTTAAGCAGAGAACCTTCCATGGAGTCAGGTAAGTTCTTCTCCAAATAGCAAGGGCTTGTGCACACCACCTCTCTGTGATGTCGAAAGGACCCGCAATGAAACGTAAAATCCCCAAGACGTTTAGAGAACACATTTGCATCATGTAGCTTCCACTCCTGTGTTTTTCTACACACAGGGCAAAGTCAGACATGCATGCATAGTAAGCAAGTATCAGTGAATGATGAGGCCCACCAGTTCTTTCCCTGTTCATCAGTGTTCCTCACAAAGGTGATGTGAGCAATATCAGAACCTGTTTCCTGTCCATCCCCAGAGAATGGTAGCCAGCAGTGTTGCCTGTGGATTCCACTAGGCAGGTTGATAGGTGGCCATGTTGAGTGGAGCTACCCCCGTCTATAAGTCCATGAGAAACACTGAGTCATTGACTTACCCTGAGTCTTGAGAATAGACACCTCTTTTCCCAAGGAGCTTCAGGGGAGGGGGGAAAGAGTTATTACCAAAATAGAAGGAAGTCCAAACTTGGACGGAGATCAGTGCCTTTGAGCTTGGACTGTGGGTCCTAGCCCTCTAGTGATTGAGGAGAGAAAGGTGGTAGGCATCATTGTTCTTTCTGCTCCTGCATACAGGAGGGGCCTGCAGCTTTTGTTAGACATCTGAAAATACTGTGAGTTTCCAGAAGGAATTGTGAAATCCTTCCATGTCATGACTGAGAACAATTCTAACTTATCACATTAGAAAGGAGTCACCCCTCTTGCCTAGAGCTGGCTTTTGTTGCTCTGCCATTTGGTATGTGTGAAATGCTCCCCACAGATGCCCAAATTCTTTGTGGTACATCCTTAAGGGTGTGTTTCCAGAAGAGATCATTTGTATGCTAAGTATTTATCTGATCTCTTAGGTGGGTCACCTCACTTCCTGGTCCACTGCATAATTCCCTAGAACAGGCCTTTGCCTCCCATGGCTAAAAGCTGTGTGTCCCCGAGACATGGGGGCCAGGTACCCAATTGGTGTCATCCTGTCATCGACACTGTCCTTGGAAAATGCTAGAAATCTACAATCTCTGATCTGGATGACACGCCTAGATGTTGGTTTCCATGTGAAGAAAGTATTGGATGGTGGTCATGGTACAGTATACATGTGCCTCTTTGGGATGGTAGGCATGGTTCCCCACTAGTAGGGGAACTCGGTGGCTAGTTACTGTGAGAATCCAGATTTGTCACTGCCTACAATCACATCTATTGATGTTCTCCATGCCTGGTGGTAAGAAGACAAGAGTAACATGTGATGACATCTCATGAAAAATGTGGCTAATGTTTTCCTTTTGTTTCCTTTCTGGCACCACAAACCATCGTTGCTGTTGGGGTCTGCACACTGGCTGAATGCTGCTGGCGTCCTTTCTTTGCGGCTTTCCCTTGAAAGGACGGTCAGTCCCGAACAGTGAGGCAGTTCCAGTTCACAGACTGGCCAGAGCAAGGAGTGCCAAAGTCCGGAGAAGGATTTATTGACTTCATCGGCCAAGTCCACAAAACCAAGGAGCAATTCGGCCAAGACGGACCCATTTCAGTCCACTGCAGGTATGTTCAGAATCAGGAATGACAAGGTTCCTTTTGTGAGTAAGGATCTCACTGGGGTTTTCTGAGGTTGGAGGAACAAAGTGCATTCAACAGATTGGTACAAGACCCAATGTAGGAGCACACAGGCCTATGGAGAACGGACAGGGCTGTCCATTCTGAAGCCCTTGGGAAACATGCGGGGTCTATCTCCTAGTGTAAGAGACTTGGAGTGTCAAGGAGGTAGAAGGGGGTGACATCGTGTGACCAAAGCTTGCCCCAGAAGTTTTGTTCTGCCTGTAGATGGGCGTCTCTTTTCCAGAAGGATTGTTTCCGGAGGTCTTCTGAAGTATCGGTCACAGTTTGTTTCGGTAGACCCGGCAAGGTCCCAAAGGACTCAGTCACCTTAGGTCCACTTACCCGAGTCACAGGTATTGGGGAAATGCCTACTCTGGCCTGTTGGAATAGCTTTTCGGGGAGAGGGACCCCATGCAATTACCACTGAGACAACAGGTACTGTTCTCGTCATCCATGTCCAGAGACATCATGGAATGTCTAAGGCAAGGACTCCCTTTGTTTCTCAAGAAAGGAAAACCGGAGGAAGGTGTTTCAGCTTCACATTTGAGTAGTTGTACTAAAGGGCCAAATGGCATTTTTTTTCCCCAGTCTAATTGTCCTTGACAGGAATGGTGGCTACAACCCCTAGTGATCATGTGTTCAGCTATTTCTTTCTTCCTTATTTTGCTTTCGCAGTACTAACTGTTCTCTCTGCTACTTTGTACTGGTGTCTGAGGGAAACGAGAAATAGTTATCGAAGTTTAAGGACAATACTCATCCTTCTAGTCCATAAGTGAGTAAAATCGCAGCCCCAGTGGAAATGGCAATGTGCGTGAAAATGGTTCCTATGTCAGAAAAGGAAGCACCTTCAAGGTCATTATTTGCAGTAGTGTTCACAGCCTGTTAGAATGCAAGTCCTTGAAGTGAGAGTAGAAACAGCAAGGCAATGGTTCAGGAAGGAGGCCTTGTCAATGTGGTGCATTTGGAAGTGGATGTGCCAAAAAGCTTCCAGCGCAAGCATGTGACGTCATTTAATGGAATGCCTATTTCTTAAGTCGTAGCAATGTGAAATCTAAGTTTCTGATATCGCTGTATACACCAAATTGTCACGACACAATGTATTTTGCTGCCAAAGAGTAAACAATTCCTAAAGACATCAGAGACCAGGTCTCCAAAATGAGACAACATGGTGAACCTAAGCTCCAAGATGTCTGAGCTCCAGTTTCACTTCTACCGTCACGTCCCTCTGCCAGTAAGGAAACGGAGTTGTAGCCCAAGTTTCTCAGCAGCTATCTAAGATACTTGCAAGTCCCTTGGGTTTGCTAGACATGCCCTAGGACCTGAGAAGCCAACACTATGCAGTTGTGTGCAGTTATGCACACTCCCTTCCCTCTAGGCAGCTAGAGTATTCGGGAAAGTACACGTGGAATCACATAGACCACCCAAGCAGATGATACCTATAGAGTAAGCTTTCACCGGCTAAGTCATTCTGCTCCTCTGCCAAATGACTTTCCTCGGTAAGCTATAAGACTGTCTGCTTTCCTCTAGAAACAGTGGGCATTTTCCTGAGTATATGTATCCAAGTGCATGTTCCTTGTCATGTTTTGTCCTCACCACATGGTGGAAACACTCCTATAGTATCAGTACCGTGCCATTGATAGCGTCCAGCCTTGTAGGAAACCACCTAGTCCCAAGTCAGGAACTCTACTGTTCTGTTGCAGCAGTCCCATGAAGGTCACACAGACTCGGGAGTACCTGGATCATTTGACAAGAAGATCACCCATCACTGTGTTTCAGGAGGAAGGGTTTCTCAAGGTTGAAAGGGCCTGTCAAGGTCATGGACTCTAGCTTCACAGCCAGCCTTGACTGCTGCTGAACATTGTCAAGGCTGCCCGTGGAGGATAAAGCCTCCCGGACTGCTTTGAATTTTTTGAAAATGCAGTTTCTAAGGGAACCCATGATCTGTAGATGCCTATCGGCGGCATCCCCATGTCAGGGAATCCATCCATTTTCTACAGCCTGTACTCACGCGTTCCAGGGGCCATTTCATGAGGACCACAGACTGCAGATGGCTACTACTTGACTAACACAAAAGCTATGAAGGAACGTTCTTCTCTGACTGCAGTAACAAGTCTAGAAATCTTCCGAGAAGAAGGAAACAAACCACAAACCTCCTTCCTAGGGTAGAAAGCAAGCTGGTGTTTGAAGTGCAGAAGATCTGAAAGGGAGTCGATCAGTGTCTATTGTCAGACTTAGTGAAGCACCACCTTTTATGTGGGTTAGAGATCCCATGTTCAAGAGGATGTCTCCATGATCATACTGCTATGACGACATTTCTATGTATAGGGGATGGGACAGTTGACACACATGAAGTCACTGTAAGAACAGGGTAGACTGGAACCTAGGAAGAGAGGGCCGATGGAACGCACATGGAAGCCACGTGGCCCTCCTTTGAAAGCATTCTGAGGCCAGGGCTACCATGTCAGGGCCTTCCAGAATAGCACAGAGCTTTGTTGGACTTACCAGTTCCTTTAGGTATGTTTCCTGGCTCTTTCCAAAAAGGCACATCCTCGTCGTTTTGAGAACATCCTCCTAGTCTCTTTGAAGCCATTGTCAGAGTGCCAGGACACATTCTCCTGTGTCATGAAGCAGATGTCCCATGGTTTGGAACGCTGCAGTGGCCAAACTCATCCTAGGGCATTAGGTGGGCAGACGGTCACCCCCAAGCCATTGTGGCCGATAGTGCAAGTGTCTCATTCGGTAACACTGTTTTCATTCTTGTTCACAGTGCGGGCGTCGGAAGAACTGGAGTCTTCATCACACTGAGCATTGTTTTGGAAAGAATGAGATATGAAGGCGTTGTCGATATCTTCCAGACTGTGAAAATGTTAAGAACACAACGACCAGCCATGGTACAGACAGAGGTGAGAAAGAAAATCTCTCCATCGCATCTCAAGAGTCCAGTGGTACTGCTGTCGAAAATGTACCCATGGGTTCAATCGTCGACCTCATGGCCCTGTCCTGAAATGTCAGTCAGTGTGTACGCGTTCATCAGAGAGGTCGTGACTGGGTGAAAGTGTGGTCAGTGGTCTCCGTTGGATAGGTTGAGTCTATAAAAAGGGGTCCTTCCTATCTGCAGCGCAAATATATGTTACCAAAGAAACAAAGCAGTACTTCATGTCATGGACTCTTGGTGTGTTTTACTTGTCCATTGACTTTCTGAGTAGACCATGTGTTAGACTTCTACTGTTCTCTATTTCCCTTGTTGTTTTCATCTATTTTTCCATCCTTTTTCTTGTTTTGTACAATGGCTGCATTTGCATCTTGGTTCTCGTCCCCGTCCAATTTCCCCCCAGCCTTGTTTGGATCCTCCTCCTCCCACCTTGGAGTGTGTCTGTGGGTGACTTATTTTCCATTGATGATGGGGAGTTTGTTTCCCTGCTCCCTTATTTGGAGGACCTACGGGCCTGCTGGGAGGGAGGCCCTCCGGGGGTGTTCTTGCTGGCTGACATCATGGAGCAGCATCCCTTGCAGCACCTACCATGTTGCTGCGAGTGGCATGTGTTTCTCTTTGCGGATGGCTGAGTCCTAATCCATTGTGTCTTGGCACCCCAGCTTCTCGGTCCAGTCCTCTCTCTGGGCATTTCGGTGGCTTCTGTAGCTTCCCTATTGTCACTAGTGCTGACCTCCAGCTTGGGGTGCAGGTGTCCTTTGGGTCGATCCCTAGGGGTTGCATGGCTCAATCCTAGTGAAAGGCCCCTGTGAGCAGATGGAGGAGCCTCCACACAGCCTCCCATAGTGGCTGGAGCAGTTTGCTTTCCCAACAGCAGTGTAGGAGAGTTCCTTTGCCTCCACTTCCCCCCCGCCAACACTCAGGCCCGTTTGCCCGGCCCAGTGGAGTGTGTGCTCTGGTTCAGAGTGTGGCTCAGAGCACACACTACAGGCGCCACTGGGCCGGGCAAATGGGCCTGAGTGTTGGGGGGACAGTGGACGTTTACTACCACCGGAACACTTAGCCAAGCAAGTGACTACACAAGATAGAAAACATAACACCACAGAACACCATCTCTTGAGCATGACCAGCTTTATTGGAGGTCGATGCATACTTCAGCAAAGTACAAACAATCCACTTGCAGCCCTCAACAGAAGTTGCCTTCCTGGGGAATTCCCTTTTCCTGACCCCTGCTCCTGTGTACACTATCATTCGTTCCCCATGTCTACCGATGCTCTCACTTATTCCAAGACAACGCCTCACGTCTGCAGAAGGACATGCTCCCTGCCATGTTCCTTTCAGCCTGGCCCCTGCAGGACACACACCAAGCAGCAGCTACACTGCACTAGGCCCACGGGGACCAATACTCGATAGAGGATGAGGGGACTTTCAGGGCAGGAAGACTTGGAAAGCACCTCCTGTGAAGGACTTGGTGCATCTGAGGTCACTCACCACAGTGCAGACCTTGCTCCCTGAAGCCACACGTACCCATCTTGGGAAGTGCCATTTTCCTCAGCACGGTGCGTCCGCACGGGCAACCTGAAAAGGAGACAGCCCAAACAAACAATCCATCAGCATAGGCTAAGGAGTTCCTCTCTTCAATGGGCAGCCACTGGCGGTTGCTCCTTGCACAACAGTTTCTATTTGTCCACAAGACAGTGCTCACTCACGCTGTCGCTGCTCGGCTTGAGGGGGCCCCTTCAGGCGAGTGGATGAAAGCAGGCCTAGAGCACTTAGGAAGCATACCATGTGGCACATTGGGGTTCACTCCCTGAAACCAATGGGTTCTTGGGCCGACAGCATGCTTTTTCGTTCCCATCTAGAGGTAACTGTTGACTACTCCTGACTTGTCACTTTTCTTTTCCAATGGACTCATGGCCTCTCTCCCCCACCCTCCCTTTGTCCCTTGCAGGATCAGTATCAGTTCTGCTATCGGGCCGCACTCGAGTACCTGGGCAGCTTTGATCACTATGCAACGTAGAAACCCCCAACCCATTTCGGATTTTTACTACATGCCCTTCCACATCCACGGAGTCTCTTCTGAGCCATACAGGGCACTTGAGAAGTCCTCTTCACTTCTAGCTAACCACCACCTAGTGGGACTAGGACACACAAAACAAATGTACAAAACTCTTCCAGGTGGACCAAGAATTCCATGGAACGATCGAACCTGAAAAACAAGAGCGAATCCTGACTGATGAGGCATCTGAAGGATTTCCTTGGCAGATACCTCGAGGATTCCAAAGAAAGGGAAGAAGACATCACAGCCAAGACCCAGCACCTTGGGCAGGATTGCTCGAGTGGTGTGAGGAGGAATGGCCAGCGGGGGCGGTGCAGGGAAACACGTTGGCTGGTGTGGCTTCTCATGAGAACATGGACTCTGCTTTGACATCACCCCTTCCCACCATCCTGCTCATAGTCACATTTTAGGGGGAAAGGCGGGGGGTGGGGGATGTTTCACAAAAGAAAGTCTTGGGTTTAGTTTTTTAGGATTGTAAAGATACTGCTGACCTGTGCTTCATTTTTAACTGTGTCCACTTTTTTTTTAATCAATGTCTCATTCGATAAAGTGACTTTTCACGTTCCATAACTCTTCATTTTTTTTATTTCCAAATGGTAGCTTTTTTTTCACCTGTATCACTTCTCTGTACTAGCTGGCTGTAGAAATATCAACGACTTGGAACATTGGCACATTTGGCTGCAATACTCCATCTACAGTATCGGCCTGTCAGAGATGCCTTTGACACTTACGTTCCCTTTGCATTGGTGAGCAAGTACCCATTCTGTTCCAAGAAAAACTCTTTCTTTGCTTTTCAGAATCAACAGGGAGGCGCAAAGTATAAAGTTGCTGCTAACATATATACACATAGAGCCACACCGCCTAGGGGTTTCTATGTATATAGAGACAGTGTGTCCACACTCAAAGAGAGATCTCGCTAGTGTGCCACTCCTCCACGATTTCCTTTGGGTAAGCTACAAAAGCGATCGTAAGCAGTCTGTCGCTTACTCACTGGAGGACATAAGGGTCGTTCCTTTCGGAAGGGACATGAGGAATGCACATCAGCGATCGATTGTCAAGCCTCACCCCCTCGATTCCCCCTACCCACCTGATCCTATTCACCAATACCATTCTGTTAACCAGGCTTCCCAAAACAGTTCACTATTTCTACCACTCTAGTGCAATAAAACAATTATGAACTAGCTAAGAGGTGTGCATGTGGGAAAGGTCAGTGCATATCCCTTTAGGAGGGGAGAATGTTGTAATATATCAGCTATCCAGTTGTTTCCAAACCGTGTACTCAATCGTTTCTTGTCTATAGTATGTGCTATGAAATTTGCATTTATGATGTCACAGGGGCAAAGCCAAACTCATGTTACTCTGTTCCGTCACCACCATTCTGTGGCATACGGCATTCCTGGGAAGTGCTGTACTTGGTTTGGTTTGGGTTTTCTTTTTGCATTTAGAGTGCCTTATAATTGATGCCTATTTTACTACCATTTCCTTTGAGCTTTCGGTTCCTATTTCCATTCGTTGTTCATCTATGTGACTATTCCGATTAAAGCATTCTCTGTTGACCACATGTACAAAAACTCTTGAAATAATATGCATTCCTAGTTCTCCACCGAGTCGGGGATGTTAGTGACTGGACCAGCCCAAAGCACTTGGATGATCAGGGCCCCTCTTCCTTTCCTCATTGCCAACATCGGGAAAAACTCCTTGTTTGGATTCACAATTCCTTCCCCATCAACTCTAGCACACTCAGTAACCACACCCAACTTATCGGAGTGACGAGTACCATTGCTCACTTCAGACGCCATCTGCTTGGCCGTTAGGATTGTGCTAAAGAACATTGACAGATTAGGCGCATCTATGTAGGGCTACAGACAGGCCTACACAGGTACACACATAGCACCCCCACCACTTTCCAACATCATTCCTATAGGAAGCCATGCAGGACGGCATGCCTTTGCCACATCTCATACCATTGTAAAGAACCCTCCAAATAGCCAAGGGACTCGGAAAGAGTTTGGGGATCGGTAACATAGTTCTCTTTGACTTTAGCATCATGGATGTTCTGCATCTAAGAATTTCACTTTCCCAGATTCCCATCACAAGCAGAATGACATCCAAGAGACCAAACACTTGCAAGCGGGGTATTTGAGCACTTTTGTAAAAAAAAAAAAAAAATTAAAAAAAAAGGAAAAACACAAATAACACTCACAAAAAGTATCTAGAAGGCTACCTCAGAACGAGACTCTCTAACCTACATCAGAACCCGAGAAGAATGTGCACTATGTGGGTCTCCAGTTTTCTTTCACTTCCTATCTTTTGGGGATTTATCCAAGTGCCAGATGACTCAGTGCTGTCATTTCCATTTCATGAAACCAAGGGGGTCAGACAGACATTGCATCGTGCGGCCCCGCCACGTTGGACGTGGGGAACCCGATGGTGTCCCAAACACGAGAGCCATTGGCCAGGGAGCGGTTTCCCCTGACACCAAAACCTGCCCATCTGGCAGAGAGAAAGGGGACGTCACGAGAAGAAAAGTGACTGGGATGCAAACCACAATCGAAAGAGGCGGAGATGATTCCAGACATCTGACCATTCAGGCGCTGTTCCGAACACTAACTCCCTTACTGTCATCGATGTGCATTCCACTCTGCTTCTCTGTACCACCATTCTAGTTTCCTTTTCCCAGGTAAGCATCTTGCTCCACCATGACCACACACTCGCAAGTTTCCAGTTATTTTCATCACCATAACCAGTACGGTG
Source organism: Talpa europaea (assembly GCF_964194135.1). Taxonomy (NCBI): domain Eukaryota; kingdom Metazoa; phylum Chordata; class Mammalia; order Eulipotyphla; family Talpidae; genus Talpa; species Talpa europaea. The sequence continues at coordinate 30,858,894 of NC_140074.1, forward strand.
CTATTATTTACCTATGTACGTGTAGTTATGTATAATTTTGTAATTAGTTACAATGGTAAAAATATCAAAATATATAAAAAGTGATTTGTACAGAACTTTATTTTAGCTCTTTTTTAAAAATGATTTGCATGGTTAGACAATGGCGAGGACAGCCAGGGGAGGGAAGGGCCTCTAGGGAACTTTGCACTTTCTATACCTTTGTACTATGCACTGCCCTATTGATTCGACACCCAATAATGTTATTACTTGAACCCATCTGTAAGAAACGGCTTCGGAAATTCATGGCTGTGTATGTAAATACCACAACATAGAAACCGGAAGGGAAACAATTCTGCCGTCATACACACATTCTTTTCTTTCCCGTTCATTTCTGGCTCCACTTGGGTTGACTCCCCGCTTTCATTTTTGATTCCCTTTTCTTTGCTCCTTTTTGGGGTTGGCTTTCCTTTGGGTTGATGGGTGCCCTGATACTCCAGCAGAGATCAGACGGCTACAGATCCATCCTATCCATCTGTTACGTGGCTTTGCCATCCGAGCTTGGAGTGTCTTTACAAAGGGAATAACGGTTGTGTTCTTTGCTCTCGTTTTGGATGCATAGACTGAAACATTTACAAAAATTTAACTTGTAAACTGGCTTGTTAACGAAAATACAATTACCTCTAATTAGTAGTACGCGTACATGTTTTACAGAATGAAAGGCGTGCTTTTTATTTTCCTACTTCGTTACATTGGTGGCGAAAGAAGTCTGTATGAAAATCAGTTCTTTGCTGACACAAGTTCCATTTGTTACAAATGAATTCTAATAAAAATGTCAGTGTTATGCACCCCTGGCCTTGGATTTTGTTCCACTCAAGCACTGTGGTTTGGAACCATGTCACTTCCTGCCCTGCCCTGCCCTCCCCTCCCATGATGAGGTTACTTTACTTGTGCTCATAATGATTCCATTCCTTCCAAGGGTTGCAATGCAAGTGCTTGCCTTCAGGAAAGCACCTTTCCCGGGTGGGCCAAGGGAGCCTGAGAGAAAGAGTTGGCCCAAGTGGAGACATTAACACAGAGCCCTGGGTTTCATTCCCATTAGAGGTCACAGTGATCTGTCATTCTGTGGCAGATGACTACTACATGGAGCGGCCCTACAGTAAAATAGCACCTTGAAACAATGCAGAGCGCTCGCATACATAAAAACCATGCCACAATACTAATGTATTCCATCTTTGGGAATATGGCTAAAAAAGCCTTGGCATACATTGTTTCTTCTCACATTCCATATTATCAAATATCAGTAATAGGTGAGCACTGTTCAAAGCTTGGGGATGCAGCTGTGCACCCATAAGGCCCTACTGTTGCATCCATGCAAAACAGTCTAGGGAGACAGGCTGGTATTCAATACTGATAAAATGACAGTCTGACAAGGACGAGGCAGGAAAGCAGAAGATCCCTAAGGTGAACACTGGGACTCAGAATGGAAAGTCCCACTCAACTTGCCTTATGGCAACAGAAAAAAATGATTTCTATGCTACATTCTTATGAAGGAGCTTATAAAACCAGCAGGACCACAACATCTTCAGGAACCACTAAGGTCACGGTGTAGGTATTCTTGTCATCATCTCCCAACCTGATTACCACTCTCCTGGTGTCTATTTTAAGCACCTTTTCCACTTTCTGGAAACTTAAGGATTGTCACTCAACAAACCAGGGAAGGAGAAGCACTTACTTTCCCAGCATTCAATCAGCAACCCTAGGATGGAATGGATACTCACTGGTCCTCACTGACATGACTGGGGATCAGTGACCATCTCAGGATCCCAATTATCGGTAAGAAGACAGAATAGGCTCACTGAACTGTCACATCGAGGATTTACAAGGGGGCTGTCACCCTGCTAAACACCAATGACTGTGGTGGGACCAACCACTGGGTACGAGTAGATCTCATTTCAGGTAAGGCAAAGCACAAGTGTTTGGTCATGTCACCACCACATGGTCCCATGAAAAGAATGAGGAAATGAAACGATACACTGATGAACATTTTTCTGGCAATCCTGAGACTGCACAGACTGACTCTTGACTGCCCTACTCTTCCTTTGGCAGATTCCGTCACCCAGCGATGTTGAGGGACATAATCCTTCAGCAGAAAAAGAGAACAAGAGGCTCCAGGTGCATCCTAGTTGATAGTCTGATCATTATGGCCCATTAATGTAAACAGATACCTGAACTGGCATCACAATGACAATGTGCACACGTATGTGTGCACACATACAAGTTATTAGTCCATAATACCTTTTTCATTAGTTCAGGCCTCTTTGACTACATCGTATCCAAGATTCAACTCCACAAGTCCACAGAATATCAAAGTAGGACATCTGAGAAGTATTTATGTTCTTAAAAGGACCTTTGCAAATTTTAAACTAATGTAAGGTCTATGAAATCTTTTTTGACATTTGAAATCTAACATGAGATTTCTTTTTCACTTAGAACAGCACAAAAGAAGAGCTACCTCAAATGCCCCACAGGCAAATATATGTGACGTTATATATTCAAAAATTATCTGAACACATCATCGTTCCATGTATGGTATGTGACCGTTCCACCCTTAAGAGTTTGGGGGACAACATTATAACATGAAAACCTGTAAGACTGAATGTAGGATCTAAAATGACTACATGAAAATGACAAATAATGCATCACTCATTTAAATAACCCATTACCTTTTCTTAACCTAAACACATTCTCTACACTTTTTATAATACTTAAAATACCACAAAAAAGGATATGCTTTAAGGTACGTGAACATATAGAGTAATAGCATGAGGTTTGCTCCCCACATCAAGCACCCCAACCCTTGTGAACTACACCGGAGACAAGAGTCCCTAAAACATCCACTTGGAAAAACCAATGGACATGCGTGAAACCAAGGGACTGGGGACAAATGAAAAACTCTTAAAGGGTTTGCATGTGCATTTACCTGGGACCCAATACAGAGGCAATGATTACAAAACCCCAGGACTGTATGTAACACTCCCTGGCTGACTCTGGGGTGAATGCTATGACACATGCACCAGTTAGAACTATGCTGACAAGAGGAATTCCTCATGATACCCCACCTCCACCTTGCTGCTAAAACACAGAGGGCAGGCAAGCACGCAGGGAAGTGGCACTTTCCTGCTGGGCTGCTCAGATGGGCAGAAATGGGCACCAGAAGCAAGTAGGTACCTAGGGTAGTCAGCATGAACAAAGCCACAGGCAGGCAGCACCCCCTCTGCTCCCTCACAGGGCAGCTGAGTCCTCAGACACAGGCAGTCCACACAGGGGGCACCCTTTGATCTCCAGGCCCTAGCAGCCAGAAAAGTTCACGCTTCAGGTCCCCATAGTGCTGCGACAACTGGAAAGACAGTGCTCGGCAGGACGCTGCCACCAAGGCCACGCACAGTTTTTCTATTAAAAAAAGAAATACAGATAACTCCGTGCGCTTGCCCCTCCCGTCCTCTTTCCGCCATTTTTCTGTGCCACCATAATGATGCACATGAATGTCCTGGCTGCTGCTCTCAAGAGCATCAACAATGCTGAAAAGAGAGGCAAACGCCAGGTTCTTATTAGACCATGCTCCAAACTTATTGTCCGGTTTCTAACTGTGATGATGAAGCATGGTTACCTCGGCGAATTTGAAATCATTGATGATCACAGAGCTGAGAAAATTGTTGTGAACCTCACAGGCAGGTGAAACAAGTGTGGAGGGATCAGCCCCAGATTTGATGTGCAACTCAAAGATCTAGAAAAATGACAGACTAATCTGCTTCCATCTCGTCAGTTTGGTTTCATTGTACTGACCACCTCAGCTGACATCATGGACCATGAAGAAGCAAGATGAAAACACACAGGAGGGAAAATCCTGGGATTCTTTTTCTATGGTGTAAAACACATGTGGAAATAAAATGCCTCAATGACAAAAAAAAAAAAAAAAAAAAAAAAAACACCTGTTTGCCTGTCCAGAGCTAAAACCTAATAGTCTGGCTCAGGTTTGCTGCACAACCACAGAGTACAACTCTTCGGGAACAAATGTATGAAGATACCATCTCTTTGCTCGCCCTTGCCTTCACCACCTCTCTCCCTGGACCTCAGCACCGCTCTCTAGGACACCACGGCGCAGCACATCGCAGCATGGCGTTGACACACTGATCTGAAACCCATACTTGACAACCGTCACCCAGGAGATGGCATCCTTCCAAATCTGGTCTGATGGCCAGCAGGATTCAACACTATAATCCCACATGCCTATGTGTGTTTGCATACCTGTGGTGGCAGGATGGGCACTGGGCAGCATCTGCATGATTCGAGCAGAGCGTGTAAAGGAGAGTCCTGGAGCCCTCGGTGGCTTTCTCAGGCCTTAAGCTTTTACATGCAGTGCAGCAACCAGGTACGTGGCAGGTAGGGGTGCTGGGGGGCCGGGAGGCTGGCAGGCCTCCAAGCCCCTGGCAAGTCTTCACTCTGGCCTTCTCTGGCTTCCTTTCTCCCCTTCTCTCTCCCGCCTCTCCCCTGCCTCTTTCTCCTGTCTCTGCTCCTCCTGGTGACTATCTCAATACTGCTGCCAGGACCCGCAGAAGTAAACAACAACTTAGAACAATGGAACAAATGCAGGCACCCCATCAGGCAGGGCAACCCTAATGGCAGGAGGGCAGAAAAGACTGAGAATCATTTACCCTACAATACCAAAACATACTTTTTTTAAAAAAGATTTATTTATTCATTTATACAAGCACTGGGTACAGTCAGAAGTGCAGGAGGGTGAGAGGATTCACCAGAGCCAGAGTGGGGAGCAGAACAGGCAGAAGGACAGAAGTACACTGCTAAGGGGAGCAGCGGGCACAGCAGGAGAGGTCTGTCGCGCCATGTGGGAACCTTGCTGGAGGCCAGAGATCGAACCAGCACTGCAGAGGCTGCAGGCAGCTTCGCAGCCCAGTGCTCAACCGCTGTGCCACCAGGGGAGGCCCCAAAACATACATTTCTTAACAGCTCCATGAAAATCTGACTTTTAAATACTCTGAAACTAGGTGCTGACTGAGGGCTCATTAGCAGGTGTCAGTATACACTAAAGAACTGAAACCTGTCCAAAATCAGGCTTCTCAGAAAATTACAAATATTTCAGACAACCTGGAGCAACAGCATAGTTGAAATGTCAGTTTCACCTCCTGTGCAAGGTCATTTCTGTAACACTAAGAGAGGTGACTGTCATAGCTTCTATAGAGAATCACACAAGAAAAATGAAGACACTGAAATAAACTAGATAAATACATAAGCAAAGTCCAAAGCAAAAGTGGAAATAGTAATCGACCTAATAATTAGTTCAAGATAACAGTCATTACCTTACCAACCAAACTCTGGAGAAAATTGCATTACACAGTGAGAACCTCAACAAATAATAATAATAAAAAAAAAAATAGAACAGAAGTATAGGTGAAAAATAGGACCTCACAGAAGTGAAGAATATGACTACACTGAAAAATTCCCTAGAGGGGGTGAACAGCAGACAAGATGAAGCTGAAGAAATACTCAGCAAGCGAGAAGATGAAGCAATGGGACACGCACACACACAAAGATTTTAACACACAAAAGATAGATAAGGAAGCTATGGGACAATATCAAGCACAATAAAAGCTGAATTATAGAGATTTCAGAAGGAGAAGAGAACATGAAATGGGTACAAGACCTCTTTGAAGAAAGAAGAACTGAAAACGTCCCAAACCTGGGAAAGGAAACAGAAGTCCAGGCACAGGAAGCACAGAAAGTGCTTTCAAAGGAAATAAATTCAACAAGATCCAAGCTAACACACCTTCTATTTAAACTGTCCAAAGTGACAGAAAAAGAATCTGTAAGGCAGCGACAGAGAAACAACATGTACATAAAATTATCCGATTTTTCAAAGTGCTGAAAGGAAAAAAGAAAATTATCAACCAAGGAATAGCCTACTTGGTAAGGTTACGATTCAGTATTCAAGGAAAGACAGAGTTCAAAGACAACAAAAGTTACAGGACTCCATCACCACTAAATCAGCCTCCTAATAAATGCTTAAAGTACTTCGTTAAGTTGAAAATTAAGTGTGCTCATATGTAATAAAACATACAAAAGTAGTGGACTTTCATACAAAAGTAGTGGACTTATCACCTATGAAACTTGTATAAAGGTGAAAAGGTAAAAGTAATAAACTGTAACTGTAGTGATGACTTAAGGGATACACAGAAGTTTTCAAGAATGTAAAATGTGACATTACAAACCAGTTATGGAGGTGAAAAAAAGTAGAGTTTTGGAATGCAAAGTGGTCACTGATGAAGATGAAAAAAGAGATTAGATTTCAGTAAATGGTACTGCAGAAACGGGACTGCCATATACAAAGGAATGAAACTACACCACTCTATTAGACCATATACAAAAATTAACTCAAAAATGGATTGAATGGTTTCTGAAAATGAGAAACTATAAAAGATACAAAAGAAAATCTAGGTGAAAAGCTCTGGCACCAGTCTTCAAGACATCTTTGAGAGCTCTTCTGCACCAGCAAGGAAAAGAAAAAAAATATGAAACTGAAAACATACAATAACACATATCATTAAAGACTGCAGTTAGAAGCATTTTAAAAGAAATTGAAATTGATGATACACCCAAGCAAAATAATTGAAACAAACATGTAGACATACATGTGAGGCATTTACAAAGGAGCATAGCGTTTCAGATTGTACCAACCACCGAAGGTTTCACATTCACAACATTTAATGAGCTCCTACGAAGGCAGACAACCTAATAAAATGTAGTCACTACTCTTTAAGTAGGTGCTTTTCCATTATAATACAGCTACAATGTGCAGTAATTTATGAACAAGTACTCAAAATAATCACAGAAATTCATTTTAAAGTATGATGACAGTGTACAACCAGGGGGTACCTAAGGACTGCAGATTGTTAAGGGATACATGGTCTACAAGGGGTCACATCACCTGTGCACATAAGAAGAGGTGTGAGAGTTTTTTAACAATGGTAATGTGAAGAAAGAGAGGGAGGGAGGAGGAGAGAAAGAAGGAAGAGGAAGAGGAGGAAGATGGAAGGAGGAAGAAGAGACTTCAAATAACGGCAAAGAGAAAATTGCTCACCCTTTCTTGGGCAAATACCTGGTCAAACAGCCTTGGCCTGAGGTTGAGCCACGGAGGCCTGAGAGGTTCGCCACAAGTCTAACGTACCTTATGCGTGCCACCACAATAAAGAGGGAAGCAGATCCCAGAGAGCTGGGGTAGATAGAGAAACTCAAAACTCAAGGTATACCATATATTCAGCCAGGAAGTCAAGGTATTGTCATTGTCCCTGCCAAAGACCAGGAGCCACTCCGCAATGGCATACTTGACTTACCTATAAAATGAAGATGAAATTGCCTGCCCCTCAGGTTCATTATAATGTGCACAGTAGGTAGACATCAAGGAGGATTTATGCCCACTGTTCATAAAACTGAGCATTTCTATTTTCACATTAAAAAGACACATGTATCTACAGAGCAATAAGAAAACCAACAACCATCTACAAACATCTTGTGACAAAATCGTGTGTGTTGATATCTGATTTACCCACATTATGCAATACTTTTTCACATACAGAAGAACCGGTCATTTCTGCACAAAGTCATGCAGGAATGTCTCTGCTGATTTCTCCCTTATAAGACACCAAGTTAATTACTGTGAAATACACTTGGTTTTGCCGTGTTGATGTTGTTATAGTGCAACATATCACAGTGTTTTATCGCTATTAATTATTGTTCTCACAATATTGGGCAATGGAAGACTGTAACCTTGAAGTACTAATTAAGACTCTCACACCAGAAGACCATATAACTTCCTGAAGGTCATTCACTGAAAAAGGCACTGAAATCTGAATGGGAAAAGGAACCCAAGATGCTGACAGAGACAGAAACCAAATGAAAATTCACAGGTCTGGGAATCAGCCACAGTTCTGCCACTCACTTTGTCATCTAGCAAGTCACATCATCCCTGTGAGCCTCCTACCTCATGTGAAACATGATCAGAAGGACTCAGACATCAATGAGACCTAGATTCTAGGATTACAGTGATCTAACTTCTGCACAATGGGAACATAACATTTTATATTATGAAACATGATTATCATACTTGAAATAAACTTAACAAAGGAGATGAACCAGCCCTATACACTAGAAGCTCTAGTAAAGGAAATTCAAGAAGGATACAAGGAAATGGAAAGCTATCCCATGCTCATGGGTAGGAAGAATTCACATCATTAACATGGCCATACTACCCAAAGCAATTTACAGAGTTCATGCAATACTTACCAAAATACCAATGACCTTCTTTAAGGACATAGAACACACAATTATCAAATGTATATGGAAGCACAAAAGACCCTGAATAGTGCAAACCACCTCGTGAAAAAGAAAAAAAAGGGACACATCACACTTCCTGACTTTACACAGCAATTATTAAACAGTAATTACTATTAACACCACAACAAGAATCTACATAATATGGCACTGAAACAAAACCAAATTCACACTAATGCAACAGAATTGAAACCCAGAGATAAATCCATATAAATACAGATAACTAATTTTTGACAAAGGAATTAAGACTACACAGTGGAGAAAAGATAGCCTTTTTTAGGAATAGAGCTGGGAACAAGATAGCCACTGGCAAAAAAAAAAAAAGAAAGAAAGAAAGATAGAAAGATCCATATTTAACACCATGCATAAAAAGTCACTCAAAATACATTACAGATTTGGACATAAGAACCAAACCATAAGGTACTTGGAGGAAAATATAGTGTACACATTCCAGGACATCCACCGCAAAGATGTATTTAGGAATACAACCCCAGCAGCAAGTGAAACAAAAGCAAAAAACAAGTGGGCCCATATCAAATTTAAAAGCTTTCATACCTCCAGAGAAACCATCACCAAAAAAAGGCAACCTACAGAGTAGGAAAACATGTTTGCATACCACACATCTGATAATTGGAAAAATTATTGAAAACCAAAGCAGCAAATGACTCCATCAATAGATACTTCTATAAGAAGACATTTACATGGCCTATAGTCATAAATATTTACTATCCCTTATTACAAGAGAAATATAAACTGAAACCAAACAGACACAAACTCACCCCTACAAGAGGGGCCTATATACCAAAAACAAAACACAGAAAGTATTAAATGCTGGTGAGATTGTGGTGAAAAAGGAACTCTCACCCATTATTGGTGGGCATGCAAGCTGATACATACCCTGTGGAAAAGCATGGAGATATCTCAAGAAAATAAAAAGGGAAGTTCTGTTTGACCCAACAATACTGCTATTAGGTATTGACCCAAATACATGAAAAAAATTAATACAAAAACATCTATCTACATCTCTGTACATACCAGCACTGTTTACAGTTGCCAAAGCATGGAACCAAACCAACTGCCCTTCAATAGATGACTGGATAAATTTTGCAGTGTACACTCAATGGAATATTATACATCTGTGAGGAAATATGCAATGGTAGTATTTGGAACAAAATGGATGGAACTGGCAGTGATTATGTTGAGTGAAATGTCATAAAGTGAAAGACAGATTGAGGATGGTTTCACTTATCTGTGTAATATAAATAACCCCCCCCAAAAAAATTACACCCCAACAATAAAAAAAAGCCAAATTTGCACTCAGCAAGAAGGTGGTAGTTGATGGTTGCCAGAGGAAAGGGTGATAGGGATGGCAGAAGGAGGCAGATAGGGCCCGGGGATGGTTAGTTTGGCAGAAGCTATAAAAAAAAAAATGGGAAAAACAAGGAGCTTCCCTACTTCTGTTCAACCAAAAATCTTCACTCCCCCTTTGCTCCCCCCAATCCAGATCAATGTAGCCCCAGACTTGTCCTAAGTGTCTTCCAATAAAGCTAGAGAGTTAGGCCAGACCATGCTGGCCCTGGATGGCGGCATTAAAAACACAAAAACAGACACAAAATGATTATCACTGAAAATATCTTTGTCATCAAAAGTGTAAAGAACCATCTGAAACACATTGGACTAAGGTGCAAAGAAGGAAGGAAATCCAAGATTGAATAGAACAAGGGTACATGGAGTCCTCTTGGACTACATTTAACCAGTGCAATCTTGTCCTCCACACAGCTGCATTGTGTCTTGAAAGACAAGTAGGATTCAGTCAGCTGGACAAGTTTGGGGAACACATTTTAAATGGAGAGAGCAGTGCACCAAAGAGCAAAAATCAACACATCAAGTTCAAGGAAGGATAAGGCTTGGCAGTAAGGCTGCAGGAAGACAGACAGTGCTACTGCTGATCAGATAACCTCATGCTGACTTCAAGTGCATCATGAAACGAACCGGGTGTCACGGGAGGGAATGACACACAGAAGCGACCTGATATACCAACAGAAAGACCAAAACCTCTTGCTCAGATATGGCCCATTGTGCAATGATCATCTGAAAAGGAAGAGCACTGCATTCCTTTCCCCTGCGGCAGATTAACCTCTGTCCCATCGTTTCTAGCCACAGTTGGGAAGAGAGTGTGGCCACCCCACCGCTATGCTTCACCAGGCAGGAATTCAGATTCCTCCCATCCTAGACATAGGCTCTTCCACACCACATAGCTATTGAGTAGGAACTTGAAGGCTTCTCCTGGTGTCTAGCCATCTTTCTCCCTCCTTTATGTGACCATGCCAGCACCAAGAAATAAAAGTTGTCTTTGAAGTTGTCTGTTTTATTTTTTTTTAAAGATTTATTTATTTATTTATACATGCACTGGGTACAGTCAGAAGCGCGGGAGGGTGAGAGAATTCACCAGAGTCAGAGCAAAGAGCAGAGCAGGCAGAAGGACCGAAGTACACTGCTGAGGGGAGCAGCGGCCACGGCAGGAGCAGGAGAGGTCTGCGCGCCTTGTGGGACCCTCGCCCAGTGGCCAGGGATCGAAACGGCGCTGCAGAGGCTGCAGGCAGCTTCGCAGCCCAGCGCTCAACCACTGCACCACCGGGGAGGCCCCAGCACCAAGAAATAAATCTGAATTGGCAGGAGGAGGAGGAAGAAAGGAGGTAAAAGTTCTTACCCAGCTTTGAACCAACATTTGTCAGGACTTTAAACTATTAATAAAGTAGTTCCCGAATTCTCATTCTGCCATCATTCACTATCGTGAGACAATGTTGGAATCAGGCTTTCCAAATCTGATCATCTGACACCATCTTGAGTTACTGCTCATATCTTATAAATCCTCACCAAATCCCTACAGGAGGTACCAATGCTCCAGCTCCTACTTGTCTTAAAACAAACAAACAAAAAAATCAATCTCAGTAGAATGGGAAATGAAGATTTAAAAAGCTAGCTGGATAATGAGACACCATGAGGGATAGACATTACCACATTTAAATCACTCCGATTATCTGCTAGAAATAGCATGCTCAAGATATATTTCAAAGTTGCAGAGAATCCGACAAAAGATATCAATTGAGTGGGTTCGATTTACCAGACATTTTTGCTTGAAGATGCAAACATGAATTAAATCTAGCACTTGCCTTAAAGGAAATCTTTATGTAACAGGGACACTAGTTAATATAGGGTCAAATGTTCCCATAGCCTTAAGAGGCACCCAAAGAGAATAGGATGAGGGATAAGGACTTTGTAAAGTCAAGTCAGGAAGTTTGGCTCAGACTCAATTCTGAGATTTGAATATTTTCATTGCAAATGCCTACATTGTGCACAAATACCCTCTATTCCAGAATTTCTGTGATTCCCAAAGTTTAAACAGTATTATTGCAGAAAAATACAAAAACAGGGAATTCTCCTGGACAGAATTTGGACGGTAGGGTGTGCTCAGTCCTCTGGGCCAGAAAGGTCAGGGAGCATTAGGCGCGAATACATAGGATCTGTCTTCCTCCCGCCTTCTGTCACTCCACCTTCACTCCCTCACAAGCTTCCCAAGAGCTCTCCTCCAATTCCCCCACTGCGTCTCTAACAAGTCAGCATATCACCAGGGTTTTTTCCAGTTTGTATCCAAATGGTACTTTTTGAAAATTGTCATCTTTGCTTTTGACCTCCTCTGAGTTTCAGGAACAAGCTTCAGCTACAGATAAATATTTCCTAGGACTTTTCTCTCAGCCTCTCTCTCTCTAACCAGATTATTGGAAAAAGATGCACAGACTCAGTTTCCTACAAGATGAATTTCTGTAATCTTCCAGAAAAATGTCTCCTTAGAGAAATCAAACAAATTCAAGGAAATAACAAATCATGGTTATTAAAAAAAATCAAAACTTTGTTCATAACTGCACCTGTGATAGTTATCAAGTTCTTATGTTAAGATGGAAGATGTGGTATATCTACACCATGGAATATTACTCAGCAATCAAAAAAGATAAACACATGCAGTTTCCAGCAACATGGATGGAGCTAGAAGGGATCATGCTCAGCGAAATAAGCCAGAAAGAAAAAGAAAAATACCAGATGGTCTCACTCATAGCAGGAATCTAGAAAACCTAAATAACAGACCAGGAAAAAGACTAATCAATACAAAGTAAAAATCAAAATCAACAAGCAACTATAAACCAGAGACACACGGAGGGGTCTCGGGGGAGGGACGGGGAAAGGAAGGACTAGAGTCAAAATAAGGGGGGGGGGGTGCAATCGTATGGGGAATATAACCAAAATGAAAATGCATACATTGTGCAAAGATGAAAAAAGATGCAAGAATTTTATAAAATAAAATATTTAAATAAAAAATTAAAAAGGAGGAATAAAATATATTTTTTTAAAAAGATAGAGTCTATAATACAATTGACAGCCTTTGACCTGTGAAAACCCCTCTGGGTGGATACACTGCCTACCTGCTCTCTGCAGTTTGATGAAATGTCAGCGCCATTCCTTATGTAACAGAAAAGACTTTTGTTTAATCTCCCAGGAGATTTCCCAACCTATCCTCAGAAGGTAGCCAGGGGACAGTCCATCCCAAGAATACCCTCTTCTGGCTCAGCCAGGAAGGCTCCTTGCATTCATCTGTGCCTGCCTTTACAGATGCAGAATAACCTGCAAATCCAGCACTGGAATGGATATTCTTTGGCAATGGGGCTATAAATAGGGGATTTTAGAACCCAAAGCACATTCAGCCTGTCTCTGTCAGCAAGGACTAAAAAAGGAGGCTTTATTATTATAGCAGGAGCAAGTAAACAGGCTTGCCGTGCCAGTAAAAAGCAGTGCATAATATAGTCAACACGCCTATGGTAGCTGGAGCATAAATCACAGTCAAGGCTGAACAGCATAGAGGGACGTTTCCTCATCACAATGATTACAGCCAAAGAGCACACATGGGTAGCTCGTCATGAGAAAAAGAAACTACTCACTTGATCTCCTATATTTTTTGTGATGCCAGTTTTGACCATAGCCCCAAAGAGTTTCAAAACACCCACATCTATGCATCAGACAAAGGCAGGCAGAAGAACTGCTTTCATGCTCAGGCATTTGGAATGGTTTCATTTGAAAGAAAATTATTGGAGGTGTATGTGCGGTTCCATTACGAACAAGTTCAGTTCCAGAAAATCTCTTTGAACTACAAACATTGCTTAGAATGTGTTAAAGGTGCCTATTGGCAGACAAGACTCTTGTGAAAAATTAACATTTCAGAATGTCATTAATTTCTTATTTTTTGAGCCCATAACAGGGCCACCTGCAGAGGCTGGTGGAACCTTACCCAGATTTGGTTTGGATGTCATGGCAAATGATACCACACACAAACACCAAAGGGGTATGGAAAGGTTTATTACTTAGAAAGCAGAGGTCTCTGGGAGTTCAGGGAATTCCTCTAAGGCAGATCTGAAATGGTTCGAAAGAGCAAGAAAAAGGAAGGAGACTGAGATTTCATGATGGTTAGGAGGTAGGGGTGGGGTGAGCGTTCCCACATGGCAGAGGCTTTATGATTTGAGTTTCCTGCCTACACCAAAGGAAGGAGAACCCAGGATTACTCCTTTCCTTCTCCAGATGTGAGGCACGAGGGGCAAAGCAAGGGGTGAAGCTTAAATGCATCAGAAATCATCCATCCAAAATGTGGAGTCGAAAACCTCACCACATTGTTACAGCAGTCACATGTTGCCTTTGCTTTCATGAATGCACATTTGAACCTTTCCCTAGACTTGGAGAATTCATCATCATGGGAATCTTGTACAGAAGTAGAAAGTGCCTTCCAGCGCTTCAAAAACACAGACCCTCCTAGACACTGGCTTTCTCTGAAGACCGGATGCTTGTGCATGGCTGACAAGTCAAGCAGGATTCATTCTGGGCACCTCAGAGGCAATGGTTATTGTCCAAGGAAGGCAGAAGCAGAAATGTCAGCAGTGGCAACCAGCAGTAGTGACTGTGTGCCAACTGAACTCTTGTTCTGGTATGATTTTAACTACAATGTTGGCAAACTGTTTTTCCTGAATATTTCTAAGTCTGATGCTCCAGGCTTTCCACCTATTTTTGAGCCATATAAAATCTCTCCACAAATTCTTTTCTACTTCAACTACCCGTAGTCACTTGCTATTGTTTGCCTTGAAGAACCCTGGTTAGCTGGTGAGCCACACAGACATCCAGTCTCTCAGTCTCTCTCTCTCTTCCTCCCCACCCCTCCCGAAGTCTTCAGTCTTTCTCTCTCCCTCCCCCCACACCCCAAGCGGGGTTAATTTTCTTACAGAGTGAAGAGAAAACCAGATCAAGGAAATAAAGGGCCCAACGTGGGCTTTTCAGTAAGTCTGTAGTATGTTGTTCAACAATTAGAGTGACTCTATTTTAGACATGTTTACTAAAAAGGAAGTCTAGAAATTGAAAATGATAAGCCCCGATTTTACCTTTGGTCATTAACCCATCATTTTGTATTAAAACCATTGACCATAAGCTGTAATTATCATTAAAAGAAATCTTTAGAGGACACATAGATGACACAAGCATCACTGAGAAAGCCAAGCACTGGGGTGTGAGAATATTATGATGCACGTAAACATAAACTACTGCCTATACTTGACAACGTGAGATTAACTTTATACATTGTTTGCCAGGAATTACCAAACCTCCTCTTGACATTCTGCTCTTTACATTCATGTTTTATTATTATTTGTTATAGAATATCATTCGTAAGCTTGAGGCTAAAATTATAGCAAAAAGGGCCTCCTATTTGTTCTTGGATATTGTATTTACTCTCTGTGTGTTTTTAGAGGAAATTGTATTTGTTAGAGTATATTTGTTGTAGCAAATTGAATTCAGTCATCTAAGTTGTATTGTATACATCAGTTCCGTGATGATTTTCTCATTATACATGATTGCACTAACTTTATGTTCTACTTGCTTATAAATGCCTCCCTACTCAAAGAACATTATGACCCTTTTCTCAGATTTATTCCTGCATCCCAGATTCAGAAACCCAAAGGCTTACAGTTCCAAAAGACTTCTTTATAAAGGCAACGAGAAGCCTCTTTCAGCCAAAGAAAATAGAAGTCATTGTCTTCCAATTGTCATTAGTGAAAAGTCAAACTTCTTCATGCATAAAAACATTATTGCAATGGGATTTTCTAAAACTTGAGACTAGTTTTTTTGAAAACTTCTGTATTTCTATTACTCTGGACATAAGAGCTACATTCATCTTGGAGGCAGATGTTTTTGGAATTGGTACTCTCTTGGGCCTTTGGGTTATCAAGTGTAAAGCCATGTTCCTATTCTGGAATGTATGATGAACACAGTAATGTCAACGACTGCCTTCATGGTGAGGACAGTTGTTATTTCTGTAAATTACTGTGTGGCCTCTAACAACTACCCACTGGAGATTACATCTGCCAGCCTTTCCCTTTTAAACTGGTTACTTGTTCACCAAGGCTACTTCCTTTCTGGTTAATTCTCACCAAGCCTACTTCCTTCTTTTCACTGGCAGATACTTAGGGCAGTTTCTTGGGTAGGTTGGAGTGGCCATGTGACTGAGTTCTAATCAACAGGGATGAAATAAAGTCATACTCCAGACCTGATGCATAAAGAACTCCTACACTTGCTTATCTGTGCTTTCCCTTTCCTCTGGTCTATGCAGATGAGCACCAACTCTTGGAAGTTCTGTGAGGAAGACGGCAGAGAACTAAGGAAGATGCCATGTGTCCCTCAACTATGGGTGCAGAGTCACTCTCCAACTGCAAAATCCACTTTGCATTTTATGTGAGTGGGAAATCAACATCTATCACCTTCCTTCGAGTTGTTACACATTTCTGGCTCAGCTTGAGGGGAGGCCTCTACAGCAGAGACTGGGGAGAGACATGGCCAGTTAAGCAATTGCGTGGAGGGGCATGATTTGAGTACATATGTGCAGGGATGTGTGGTGTCCACTTAAAGGTGGTCTTTTCTGCTGTATAAATCTGTACTTTTTTTTTTTCCTTTTTAAAGATCTATCCATGCATACAAGGGCTGGGGCACAGGTAGGAGGTGAGAGGATTCACCAGAGACAGAGTGGGGAACAGAACAGGCAGATCAACTGAAGCACACTGCTGAGGGGAGCAGCGGGCATGTCAGGAGAGGTCTGCTGCGCCATGTGGGTTGCTCCCTGGCCGGCCAGAGATAGAGCTTGTGCTGCAGAGGCTGCAGATTGCTTCACAGGTTTCGCCCCAACTCCTTGCATCACCAGGGAGGCCCTAAATCTGTTCTGACTGTTGACAGAAAAAAAACTTGTTTTTAGCCTGTCTCAGCATAAAGGATAGAGGACAGAAAGAACTTCCAGGACAACAGATAAAAGTGTTTGTGATGAAGGGACAAATTCTCTGGGAAATGTTCATAAATACATAGGAAAGAAAGATAAAAGCTACAACCACATGATTTGGTCTCTACAGAATGGTGTATTAAAAAGACAATAGCTCTGGAAGGAAGGAATTGGACAAGTGGGCCTCCCTGGAGGCCTAGGGGTTAAGTCTCAGCCCTATCACCACTATGACCTGAGTTTGCTCCCAGGCCAGCACATGGCCCAGCAGGCCTCTCCTGTTGCGCCCACTGCTGCCCCAGCAGTGTATTTCAGTAGATCTGCCTGTTCTGCTCCCTGCTCTATCTCTGGTGAATCCTCTCACCTCCCATACCTCTGGCCTACAACCTAGTTCCTTTATGTAAAAAACAAAATAAAATAAAATCATAAACTGAAAACAATTGAGCTATTATTTAATCAACTTTTACAATAAACCTAGGAGTGATTTGATGCTGTGACCTTTTTTCATTACTTTTTTAATTTTGTTTATATTTTTACATCATTTTTCATTTTTGCACAACATAATGCATTTTCATCTTGCTTATAGTCCAAGATACAATTCCCACCCCACCCCCTTGTTTGGATCTTACTCCCTCCTCCGTCCCCTGTAGTGTGTCTCTGGTTTATAGTTGCTTGTGGATTTTGATTTTTACTTTATTATAATGAGTCCAAAAATACATGACTGGATCAAGAAGATGTGGTACATGTACACAATGGAATATTACTCAGCAATCAAAAAAGATAAACTCATGCAATTTGCAGCAACATGGATGGAGCTGGAAGGAATCATGCTCAGTGAAATAAGCCAGAAAGAAAAAGGAAAATACCAGATGGTCTCACTCATAGCAGAAATTTAGAAAATGTAAATAAGGGACCAGGAAAAAGACTAATTATAATGCTGTGAACTTTTAACAGAAATGCAGAGGGATCAGATGTTGGTTCTTTTGCAATCGAGCTCTGTGATACAAAGGCCAAACCTCATGCAAAAGCAGAGAGATGATTTAGAAGGAAGATATAGTCAATGAATTTTATGTAACATCCTTAACAACAATCCTTTCAATCCCCTTAAAACTCAAAACTCGGGCCTTCCTGGAGGCACAAGGGGTTAAGCACCACATTATGAAGCAATCTGCAGCCTCTGCAGCATGAGTTTGATCCCTGGCCTGCCAGGGAGCAACCCACATGGCGCAACAGACCTCTCCTGTCTCGCCCGCTGCTCCCCTCAGCAGTGTACTTCAGTCAGTCTGCCTGTTCTGTTCCCCACTCTGTTTCTGGTGAATCCTCTCACCCCCCACACCACTAGCCTATACCCCAGCTCTTGCATGCATAAATAAACAAATTTAAAAAAAAATCTCAAAACTCATGAAGTCGTCATAAGTCTACTTACAAATTTCCTCATCAGAATTTTTTATGCTGGCCATGTTAATAGGTTACTCCTTAACATCTTAAAATGCCAAGATGCCTAAAAATAGATTGAAAACTTGGTTTGGGGAAGGGATGGGATAGAGTATGGAGGTTTTCTTAAACCCAAATTTGATTCACCAGAGGATCCACATTTCTCAAGAATTCTGGCTAAGCTTTTATGGAAGTCTACTGCTCCATGGCATATAGCTTGGAAATATTGATAACTCTCAGACTCCCAAGGGAAAGAATAACCTAAAAGCTGGATTGCAGCATTTCCCAAAGAATGTCTCTTGGAATCATATTCATGCATACTAGTCCTCTACAAAAAGATTCACTGCTTCAATAGGTTTGGGGAAAACTGACCTTGCCACAAGTCATTTGGCTTGTGTCCCCCTAAATACTTATGACTTATGACTTAATCTGTAAAATTTTATCTTATCTTTACTCACAGGCATTACTTCACCTCAGGGAAAGTTTTATATATATATATTATATATATATATATATATTTTTTTTTTTTGCTTGAGCTATATAACCACAAACATCTGCAAAAGTCAATTAAATTCTCTCATCAACATCAACACCATGTCAGGTGATAAACATAGCCAACCTTTGTTTTTTTCCTTTTTTTCTTTTTTTTTTTTTCATAGCCCACCTTTTATGTGAAATAACTGATGTTTCTTCTCACAACAGGAGAAAGTTTATGTCTGATTCATTCCTATAGCTCTTTCCCCTCAAAAACATCTTGAATGCAGAAGGGTCTGAAGAAACATTTGTTAAATAAAAGGACATAAGCTAACAAGGAAGAGATCTGATCCCTCTATGGCCCTGATAATAGCTAGGGTCTTAGTGGTCTCCAAACCCTTCCATTGATGACCCTCCCTGGGTATTTTTAGAAGTCACAATATGGTCCTCCACTTCCTTGGAGGTGCACATTCCACATTTAGGGGGAAAAGAGTGGAACTCTTTGAGATTAAATGATGTCCAGAGGCTAAAACTGAACTTCTGGAATGTTTTCTCAAGCCTGGCCCAGCACGTAGAGTTTTTGCATTGAGGACTGGCAGCAATACCTTCTCCACGTAGAAAATTGATCTCTAGCCCAATGAACAGATGTTGCTAAAAGGATGATGTGCACAGCAAAGGAGTGCCCTTGGCTTTTGACAGCATCCATGCTAGCTTCACAGGGAGCTCAAGAAGCAGGCGCTAGTGAGTAAGCTTCCATCAGCTTGTGCTTTAGAAAGCTACCCCACTTAACGTGATAAACGTTGACAAGTAAAACTGTATCATCATCCCTGGGTGTAATTTTTTTTTCTCTTTTTAAAGACATTTTTGAGTTTGTTCCCCCTAACTCCTTTCCTTCCCTGGGTTTCCTTTAACCCCCATTTAGGTTCTTACATGACCTTGGAAACAGCCCACTAATGACACTAGAGAGGGAGGGGTTCTCTTACTGGTTTTATTGTCTTTATTTATTTATTTATTTTTAATTCACAATGTTGGTTTACACATACAACACAGTAACATTTATCCAATGCCCATTGTGTCCCCCAGATTTTTAACTTGACCCCTTACTACACATCTGATTGACTCACACAAACCTTGGCCACGCAGAAAACCTCTACATGTGTTCACATTTCACATTTGGAAGTTGTAATGCCAATCGTATTTCTGCTCTAATCTCTGTTTCCTAATTTTCCAGTTTCCTACCCCCAATTTGACTCAATATCTCAGCTTCCACTCTTCTTATAACTATAATAATTAGTTTGTATATCAAGAACATTTTCTGAGAAGTAGACCAAGAGAAGATAAAAACATGAAAGTGATTTGTTTTAATGAATGGGTTCACTTGATTTTGGGGACTGAAAAGCCTGAAATCTGAGTGGCAGGATGGAAATCCAGGCAGGAGTAGATAGTTCAGTCTTCAGTCTGAAAGTTGTAGACACGTCCATGACAAGTTGAAAATTGAAAATTTCTATGTTACTACCTTGAAGCAGAGTCCCTTCTCCAGATAATCAATTTCTGCTCTTAAGGCTTTCAACTGATTGGATGAGCTGCACAAACATAATCAAGGTCTCCTTTACTTAAAGTCTACTGATTTGTGGATGTTAATCATAACCCAAAGATATCTTCACAACAACATCCTGACTACTGTTTGATCAAACAATTGGATACTATAGCCTAGCCAAATTGATTCACAACACTTAACCATCACCGTTTTATATCCTGGGCTCTGTCTTACTTTCCCTTGTTGATAATGCAGAACATGGCTTCCAGGTTTTGCACGGTGGATACACATCTTTGAGTTATCTCCTACATCAGGTTTGAGTTGGGAAAAAAAAATCTTACAATGACAATGTACACATAAAAGAGACTTGGACCCAAACCTCAGGGAATTTATGATGCAGGAGAAGAAACCTCCCTTAGAATACCTTTGATTAAAAAAGTTGAAGTGTCTAAAATTGGTTGGTGTATGAAAAATGCTAGTGAGGCAGACTGGAAGGAAGGATTAGTTGCAATTTCAGAGGGAAGATGGAAGGAAACATTCAAGTTGAATTCAAGATTCAAATTGAAATGCTGCAACTCGAGGATGACTATAATTATTTCAAGTGGAGAAATGGCAAGACAACATCTGGACAGAGGAAGCTGAAAGAATAAGGGCATGGATAGAATACCAGGGAGTTCTAGGACATGCGTATCTAGATAGAAGGAGAATCAAGTAAAATGGTGAGACAGAAGGTGAGCAAAAGGAATTTGGAAATGACATCGGAGGACTTCAGATGCCATAATTACTCAGTGTCACATCAGTAAACAGGCAGTAACAACTTCACAAAAGATATAAATAGATAAAAGACTCCCTGATATAGGGTCTGGGAACATATGGAGGAACAGTCTCAGAAAGGTGATGTGGCCAAGAGGAAGCAGGCAGCCTTGCCTGAAGGCTACCCCATTTGATTTCTGGGATGGACTTTATCGATGCAACATCATAATCAAACATTAGTATCAGCTAGCACCTTCTCACAGGAGTTCTGTTCTCCTTCCCTAGAAGGCCAAAGGCAGCTCACCCAATTTGTAGCTTGTCATCTGTGGGGATTTGCAGCTTCATCTGATCCACATCCTCGTTAACATTATGTGAAAATGCCTAGGGATTTTTATGGCTGATATAACCTTTGTGACTGCCCAAGAGGTGAGCTTGAGTTTGAGAGTTGCCCCTGACTCACCCAGCTCCTATGAAATCTTTAGTTAATCAACTCCATTTGTAGAAAGGAAGGTGACTTTGCTTTTCAATTAAAAAAAATAAAGGAGGGGTCTTTATTCACCATCTGACCCTGCCAATGTAGCTCAGAATGAAATTAATTGTAATTTTCTCAGATAGACGTGGTTATATAACTCAAGAAAATATTAACAACTTTTCCCTGAGATAAAGTAATGTCTGGAGGCTAGAATAAAGGCTAATGTCAAGTGGGGTCTTAGGTTACCTATTTCAGATGCCATCATACAGCATTTCTGATTATGTGAGCTTCAGGAAATTGACCCTGGGGGCCAAGTATACATGGTGCCACGTATCTGAGGAAGGGAGGGAGTCACTCATCGAAACTGCTCTACTTGCTCTCAAGTTCAGAATATAAACTAGGTGCTTGCTCATTAAATCCTAAACAGAAGATGGAGGAGTTTGGACTCTCAGTTGCTTCAAGACTTCAGTATCACTTCTCAACGTTTCTTAAGAGACCCCGGAATGAATCAGGTAATGTAATATACCATAACAAAAGATAAAAATAATGTAATGGCGGGCCTCCCAGATGGTGCAATAGGTTAAGACAACCTATGAAGCTGTCTTCAGCCTCTGCAGCACGAGTTCAATCCCTGGCCGGCCAGAGAGAAACCCACATGGCACAGCAGACCTCTCCTGACTCGCTCGCTGCTCCCCTCAGCAGTGTACTTAGTTCAATCTGCCTGTTCCATTCCCCACTCTGTCTCTGGTGAATCTTCTCACCCTCCCCCCCAAACACCTCTGGCCTGTACCCCAGCTCTTGTATGCATAAATAATCTTTAGATACAAAATTTTTAAAGAAATCATGTAATGTCAACAGAAGCAGGGAAAGCAATCAGTAAGATTCAATACCTACTTATGACAAAACCTCTAAACAAGATAAGAGTGGAGGAAACCTATCTCAATGTAACAATGGCCATATATGATAAACCAGCAGCAAGTGGTTGAATGCCAAAATGGTGAAAGCCAAAAGTTTTCCCCATAAGATCCAGCACAAGACAAGGATGCCCACTGACACCACTTCTATTTTAACTTAGTATTAGAGGTTCTGGCCAGAGCTATTAAACACAGGAAATAAAAGGCATCCAAATAGGATTTGGATTGCAGGCAATGTGATAGTATCGTAGAAGATTCTAAAGACCCCATCAAGAAGTTATTAGCAACAAATGAATGCAGCAAAGGGCCAGGCTACCAAATCAACATACAAAAACCCATTGCTTTTTTATATACAAACAGTGAACAAGAAACAAAAGAAATTAAGAAAACAACTCCATTTATAGTGGTTTCCAAAAGAAATACCTCAGTATCTAAATACCTAACACAGGAGGTAAAAGACCTATATGTTATTACAGAATTAAGATAGTGACTTAATTAGATGAAAGGATTTCTTGTGATGGATGATGAGAAAAAAATCAATATAATCGAAAATAGTATCTTGCCCAACATGATGTGCAAATTGTCCACAATCGCCATCAAAATCCCTCCACAGATACAAGTAGTCGACACAGAACTATCAGCTCGGGTTGGGGGTCACTCACTCTTCCCTGGGCAGTAGGCCTGAGTGGCCTGTTTTCACGGCCATCTCAGCTATCAACGGTTCTCAGGACTTCACATTCCTCAGTTTGTACTGTCTTAATTTGCGGCTAAAGTAAGCTAATGGAAGGAACTGCATGGCCCAACTTGGTTTGTCTAACCAACCCCGTCTAATCAGCTATGTGCAGAGAGGTACAGAGTGGTCACAGGCGAGGCGGAGGAAGTCCGGCTCTAGGTACCAGAGCAAGCACTCCTAGCAGGGGCACCTGTGCGCCAGGTAGTCACCAAGACTGAGTAACAAAGGTGACACTGCACAGTGCGGAAGCTCTCCACTCACATCACAGCACATCCCCCCCAGACTATGAGATCAGGCTCGAGCAGAAGGTTCTGTTGGCCTATGAGCTTCCTCTGTGCCAGTTGTTCTTGAAGCCTCCCTAAGCTGCCAGTTCAGGATAAACTCCTCTAGGGCAGAGCATTTTCTCCTTATGATACTGACTTTTCTCTGAGCAAATGAGCAAATACATTTAGAGAATGTATTTAGAAGAGAGTTGGGCCTAACACAGGCTGTGTCCGCTATCATTATCACTGTTACTATTGTATTTAGTAAGCTATAAACCTGTTTCTGTCACTAGATTTTATGTTTTAGCTAGAACATTTTAGCGCACTACACAGCTAGTCAGTCTCCCAACAAATGCCTGGTGAATTGAATCAAATCTACCTTTAAGACTTCTCTGAGGATAAAACCCCTGAATGGTGGAGTCCCCATACTATGACAATGTGTGAACTTTTGTTCTGCAGTCAGATCTTAATTATCCATGTGTACAGTCTCCACTTTTGGATTAGCCACAGCACATGTTTAATCCCCTGTCACCAAAATGCTTCAGGGACTCTACCCTGAATTGAGATAAGTTGGGAAAGGAAAAGTAATTTTAGTAATTAGCCCATGCAGAACACGATAAAAAAGGTTAATTTTCTACTCTCAAAAGCTTGCAATGTAGACAGAATGATTTGTATATTTTCCGCATTTTTCTCTCCCTTGCATTAGTATGAACTATTGAGTATTTCCTACAAATATCACAGTTCTTAGGCACTGAAAATGCTACAAGTGATGATCTCTTGGTGGTGGGAGTAGAGGCAATATTTCTCAGTTCTGTTCATATATATCCTCTATTTTTTCAGAAAGAGAATGTCCTCTTTGGATAGTAAATTCCCTCCTTCCCTCCAACTATGTAATTACCATTTAATTGAATTAAGATAAATTTCATGGTACTCATAAACAGTCCAGAATAAAGTAAGTAAACTTCAGTCAACCACCGTGTGACTATTTTTTTTTTTTTTCGCTTATCTGAGTCTCCGTTTTCACATGTGTAATGTGGAAAGAAGATAATGAATTAAAAATCCTGGCATGAGAAATAAATACCACACAGCATAGCACATAATTCGTACATATTTTACTTTCCTCTTACTATTTTTTGTGATTGTGAAGAGTACACACCTCCTCAGAGAAGACCCCTGTGTTGCAGCCATGACACTAATCCTACATAAACTACTGAAGATTCTGATTCTGTATCTAAATACAGAATGCTTTCCAGGTCCCAGTCAAAAGGAAAAAAGATTGTCTGATACCAGCTCTGCTCCACCTTGTCTTTTTTGTTTTAGCCATTTCATTATGACTGACGTATAAAAAGCTGTCCATCTCTAATGCATACAATGGGATGAGTTTGGAGATAATTTTGCTTCCATGAAACTATCACCACAATATTGCCATAAACCGACCCATCACCTCCAGAAGTTTCCTTCTGCCCTCTTTATGCTTTCTGAAGCAAACAAAAGTAGCCCTCCAAGGCTTGTAGATTTGGAATGCTGTGGAGAACAACAATTTTGCCTGTATGGAGGCCAGTAATGAAACACAGACTGGTGAGAAAATACCCCAGATCAGAGAATTGCTTTATGTACTACGAGAGCGCTAAGGCATTCAATCAAAGGAAATCAGAAAATTTCAGGAAACAGCAGCTTCCAACAATAACAGCAATGATGGAAACATCCAACCTGAACATTCATTGAATGATTGCTGTGCATTACACAGTAAGCTGAGCATTTTACATGCATTTTTGTTTCACAAGAGCCCAGTGAAAACTCTCCTCTCATGCCCTTTTTTACGAACGAAAAAAACCAAGTTCTGAAAGGTTAAATGACATCCCTAAGTTCAACTAGGAAATGTCAGGTCCAGACTTGTTTGGTTCAGAAACTGAGTATAGCACAACGAGTAAGAGTTAAAATACAGCATAGGCTTTGAATGCCTAGAACTTTTCACTAGCTGAGAAAGCGAAATAGCAGGTTATGTCTGGAGGAGAGGGGTTTTGTAAGAAGCCTGCAATATACTGCTGGTAACTACTCAGGATCAGGGTAGTTGTTTCCAGGGGGTAATTAAAAAGATTGCAAGAGTCTCTTACAGGAGGGAATGACTGTATGTGTGTTCAGGCTTTGGGAAATATCTGGCTGGATCTGAAATCTCAGGGATCTCAGGGAGGGGGGGACTCCATTTGGGAAATCTATGTATGTTCATTTATTGGAAGTGGCTACGAGTGAGATTTATTTTCTAGGGCTGCTATCACAAAACACCACAGAAAGGCCAACTCCAACAATGGGAATTTACTTTTTCACCATTCTGTAGGCTGAAAGTCTGTGATTGAGGTGCCAGCAGGGTTGGTTTTATCTAAGAGTGGTAGCAGAATTGCTCCAGGCCCTTCTCACTGACTTGTGCACGGATACCTTCTCATCAGTTTGTCCCCACATTGGTGCTTTCGTTGTGTCCCTGCTGTCTCTTCCTCTTCCTATAAAGATACCAGTCCGAGTGCAGCAGGACCCTACCCTCATAGACTCATTTTAACTCCCTCACCTCTTTAAAGAGCCTACAGTTGCATTCTGAAGTACTGGGGGTTGGGACTTCAACATAGTTTTGCATGAGTACAATTCATCCCATAACATTGTCAGTAACAGGAGAGGGGATGCTAGGTCTGGGCCAGCTGTGTCCTGCACAATTCCAGCTGTGCAATGCAGTGGCTATTAATAGTCACCATGTATGGGGCTGCCTCTGGCTGTGTCCCTGCCACATCCCATCTGCATATTGCAAATATACTGTGAGCAAATGCTCTGTGTCAAACAAAACATCTCCCAACACTTTGCAGGAGGGGCATACTATAGGCCAAACTCTCCAGTAGGGAATAGTCCCAGCACTAGATGTTGGGACAGGCTCAGGACACATAACTGCTTCTGTGAGGCCATTTACTCTCCCGCTTCCCCTCATCAAGTCAGCATGAACCACAGCCCACAGGAGGGTTATTTCTGCTCAAGGAGTGGAATAATGGGACTAGAAAGAATCTGAACAGACAGACAGACAGAACAACACCCTTCCAGAGCTGTACAGCCTGGCACCAGTCCTGACTGACAACACTCTCTATCTCTCATGCACCACAATTTGCTGTGTTGTTTGGAATCTGAATCTTCCTTTACTGACCCTCTTATCCACCAAGCTTTGTGGAGATAGGTTTCAGAAAGAAATGGCACATCAAAAGAGGCAGAAAGCGAAACAGTGGTCTGGCCAGGGTGGCTCAGTTGGGTCATGGCTGGCATGTGTGCCTCCTTTGTAGACACCAGTGCTAGAGAACCTCCAGGGAGAAGGAGAAGATGACTTACTTTTTGGCTTCCTAATTGGAGTATGGCTGAAAAGTAACGTCGAGAACACTGAACGACGGTGGAAGTAATATTTAAAGGCAATCTGCTATTGTTAAGTTGTGGACGCTCTTTGTAGATCTCTGACTCAGTCCCTTATCCATAATATGGTGTGGAAACATTTTCTCCCCTTCAGTAGTGTAAATAAAAACCATAAATGAGATACCACCACACGCCAGTGAGAATGGCCCATGTGAAAAATACGAGAAACAACAAATGCTGGAGAGGATATGGAGATAAAGAAGCCGTCTTACACTGCTGGTGGGAGTGTAAACTGGCCCAGCCACTATGGAAAGTTGTAGGGACATTCCTTAGAACACTGAAAACGGAGCTCCCATATGATCCAGCAATTTCATGCCTTGGGAATCTGCCCAAAGAACAGAAAAGCACTAATTCCAAAGGAAACCTGCACCCTGTGTTTACTGCATCACTATTTACAACAGATATGGAAACAACCAAAATGCCCCCAAATAGACAAATGGATCAAAAAGTTCTGATATATTTATACGATGGAATATTACTCAGCTATCAGAAAAGACAGACTCATACCATTTGTGGCAACATAGATGGAGCTGAAAGGGATTACGCTAGCCAAAAAAAGTCAGAAGGAAAAAGACAAATATCAGATGGTCTCACGTCTATGTGGAACACAGAGAAACCAAACAAAAGGTCAAGAAAAAGGGAAAACTAGCAACCTGACCACACAGCAAGACAGGGGGAAGGAGGGGCGTCAAGAGGGGAAGGGAAGAACACAAGGGAATATGGTGAGGATCACAATTGACATGGTGGTTGGAGAACTATGGGGAATACAATGAGTACGAAGCAAAATTTAATTCCTTAAAAACATTTAAAAAGGCAATCTGTACCAGAGAGCTGTTATCAATAACAACAGGTGTGGTACATTGAGGCAGACTCAGTAATTCAGCAGACCCTGGGTTGTTGGTCCAGTTACTTCAGATTGTGAACCCAGTCCAACAGCATCACTTGTTAATTTTGTGTTCTTGAGCAAGAAAAATAGGCTGTGTGTATAATCTCAGTCAATTAGTGAGCTCTAGGACACTTTGGAACCAAGCACCACTACCTGACAGAGCACAGCTCTCTGGCTGCAACTTTCCTCTCCCCTTTTTGGATGGCCTGCAGGCTGCCCCTACATTGTGAATGAGTAGTGCCCAGTGATTGGTGAGACTGGCCAAAATCTGCAGCCAGAGATGCCACCTGCATGCAGAAGAGGAAAATGTAGTGGCGGCTTAAGCTCATCTGCATGTGGCACATGGAGGCTTCCTTGGCAAGTCTAGAGCCTGTGTGGGGATTTACATTCCTTGGGGCATTTTATAAGGTACCATTAATTCAGGCCTCAAGACAGCAAAGTTCAGGTATGAGATGCATGTGGTAACATCTCCTGCCACGGAAGTTAAAGCCTGAGCATACTGGGATCATGATGAGCAATAGCACGGTTTCTTTGTTTTTCCTTTAGATGAAACAGTTTCTCCCTTCTAAGCTTTTCCTACTTCTTATCAGAAATAAACTCTCCTTCTAATGCTTGACCTTAAGTTTAATAAATTCAAGTAGACAGGACAAGATTATTACCAAATGAGTATGATAGTCAAGGGTAGACAGGAGCCCTGAGCCTTGGGTCCTCTGGAAGACTTCTGAGCATCTAGTAATTGAAAAGAATAAAGCACGATGATGTAACACTTAAGAGATACTGAGTATTCGCTCTTGGCACATTAAAGTACTCCATGAATGTCAGTTTTGGTTATTGTTATGCTCCGTGTCCTTATTTCCATCCTGCCTTCTAACCACCATAATACCTCCATACCTAAGATTCTTTTGGATGTCATTTCTCAAGACACTGAAAATTAAACATTGTCATCTATAACAAAGCCTCACATGTGCTGGTAAGCAGTGGGATCAGGATTTGATCCTAGGTAACTTGATACTTAAATTCACAAGTCTACTCATTTTCCTAGGCTCAATGTCCAGCTCCATCAGTTTCCTCATATCCTGACTTCCTTAAACATGCCCTGTTCCTCCCCATCTCATGCATTCCTCAGCATGGAGGAGCTCAGCAAGTACAAAGGAGAATGTCCTAAGTGGCAAATAAATGGCACTGCCAGTTTTCCCAGAGAGAGAGAGAGAGAAATGTGTTTTCTAAGCGACAGTTTTGTTTCCTACAGGGATTCAAAATGAGCTCTCAGTTCCTCAGGTGTACAAGAAATTTCTCTCATTTCTGAACTTTCCATCGGCTTCTGATTTATAATGTGTGTTCTCGGCAGCTTGTCACAGAACAAGAAATTTGCCTAACCAGACAAAATGGAAGCACCAGACCTCGTTTCACATTATTTGGGAGCATCAGCTTGCCTGCCTTGGGGTGTGAACAGTCATCCAGAAAAAAAGGAAAATAATGTAAAGGAGGGGCATGACGGACTCTAAAGGGAAGAATGGACTGCCTTGAATAGCAGTGCAAAGGACTACCTCCTTCCGGGTCGTCGGTGTTCTTACTCGTGCCCTGCAGCCCCAAGAAGGTAAGACCGCACCTGCGCAGTGCTGCAAGTGAGTTGAACTGAGTATAGCCTGTTTCTTTTATTGCTGAGTTTTGTGACTTTGACAAGACCCTTACCTTCTTTAAGACTAAATTCCCTCATTTCTCAAATAAATATGGTAATGTCTTCTGTGAAGATCAAAACATGAAAAGGATGTAAGAGAATATTAATTCATTCCTGTACTCAACAACATGTACTGAGCTACAAAAGCAGCCGGCTCTTTGGTCCTGGACTGCAGGAGGAGCTCCATATCCAAGGCCCAGCATGTGCTTGAAACTTGTTCCTTTTCTTTCCAGGTCTACAATGGGCCTAACAATATTTTTTTCCCCGACACTCACAATGACAGTACTTCAAATTTAAAGGAGTAAGAAAAAGACAAGTAAAAGTTTTCTAAGGATAGGTGAAGTTATTACTGTTTCATCTGTATTAGTATATGCAAGAAGGCACTTTGGAAGACTCCAGTGGCTTTATTTTCAACACTAGTATCTCTGGAGATGGTAGTTGAAATCTCACTACATACTGGTTTTCCAACTTTGTATAAGTTACTAAGACTCCTTAAACTTCCCTTCCTACTTTTTTCTTTTTAATGAGTATACACGGGGAAAGAAAGCCAGCAAAATTTAACGGCTTTCTCAAAATATGAGGAAAAATAAAACCTGGGGTATATACACTTATCCAGCATACTGCTGACCAAATGCCTTCAGTTACGTATCTGTGATATCTAATTCTTTTATTCTTTACTCATGTAAGTTTATTCAAAGGGAGCCTAACTCCAATTTAAAAACCACAATGATGAACACACCAAGTACAAAATTTGGAACACCCTTTTCTAGGTCCTAGGCTAAGAACTTAACACATATTTACCTGTATGCCTTTCAAATATCAGCTAATGTGATAACATCTACCAATGTGCAGATGAGAAAACTAACACACAGAATTAAAAGACCTTGTACACAATCATATACATGGTAGAATGAGGCTTTGATGCCAGGTATTCTAACCACAGCATCTGAATTCTTAACCATTGCACAGATTAGGAAAAGAATGATCTCGAGCTTCCTGCTTTTTGCATCCTGACATACCCTGAATCTTAGGAGCCAGAGAGAGCCAACTGGTGACTTCTTGGTTCAGGGGCTGCCAGTCTTCTCAGCCAAGCCTCCTATGCTGGATTGGAGCTTTTTCAGAGAAAGTGCAAGGATCAAGCATCAAGTTTCAAGGATCAAGTTTCAAGACCAGGAAAGCCAAGGAACTATGGGCAGGGGCAGCAGTGGTGAGGGTGTGGGGATGTTGTGTGACAACAACAGCACAAATGAAATGTGAAGTAGCTCCTACAATTGTGGGTGCTGATGACACAAATTAATATTCAACAATGCATCTGAGCTCTGAAAAGATTTCCTTTTGATAGGACCTTAATACACTTCAGTGCACACTCAGACCTGAATTGAGTAGCCAAACAATGAGCTATAGAGGCCCTAAGCATGGGCCTGTTTCCCTTCTGGGGTAGGGAAGCTTATCATTACTGATTATAGTACTCAGTCCCACATACCTAGCAAGCCTGACAAGAGAATCTAGGCACAGAGCCCATCCAACAGCTTCCCTTGGGTAGGGAACCAAGTCAAAAATTCTCTTCAATTATCCTCAGCCAGTTGCACACTACCTCTACGTCCACATCCTCTGAGCTTAAATAGTTGCCTTGCTCCAAAATAAACCATAATAGCAGACCCAGATACCTGAGGACATTAACAGCAGACACACCCAGAAACCCACTCTTAGCTGAAAGGTGAATAAATGCTTCTGCCAAGGCAAACCTGTAACATCTGGAAAGGAGCTCTGTTACTCAAGTGCCTAGATACCACTGTAATCAAGAATCTTGATAAATCAGGTAATTATGACAATACAAAGGAAACTAATGAAATTCCAGAAACTGACACTGAAGAAATACAGATCTATGAATTGTCAAAGAATTCAGAATAATTCTCTTAAGGAATTTTGCTGAACTTCATGAAATACAGAAAACTAAAAATGAGAAAGACTGATGAAAATGAGAAATGTGACAAGGAAATAGTAATCAAATACAATAACAATAACAAGACAGAAATCCTAGAGTTAAAAAATGCATAAACTGACCTGAAGCATTCAATAGAGAGTTCCAGAAGTAGACTTACCCATTGCATAAGAATTAGCAACAAGAAATTTGTTCAGGAGAAAAAAAATGGAGAAGAGCAAAGCAATCCTACAGAATTATGGGACATGTGAATACAATGTTCATAGAAAGGTGCTTGTAAATGAAGAAGGGAAAGGGACAGAAAATATATTTAAAACAGTAATGGCCCAAGAACTATTCAAACCTGTGGAGAAAAATTGATAGTCAGATCCAGGAGTCCCCAAATTCAATTAGGGCTACAATGAGACATTATTAATCAAAGTAAAAAAAAAAAAAGAATTTTCAGAGGAATAAACAAAAGATAAGTAATATCCAAAGGAACCTCCATTAAGATTATCAGTGAATTTCTCAACAGAAGCTTTTCAGGTCAGGAGAAAATGGGATGACATTCAAAATAATGAACTAAAATTACTGCCAACAAGAAGTCTATACCAAACAAAGCTTTCAGAATTAAAGGAAATTAAAGGAAATTCCTTCAGAATTAAAGGAAAGAGAAAGATTTCCTCAAACAAAGGTTGAAGGCATCCATTATCACCAGAATCTGTATCTTACCAAAAAAAAAAAAAAAAAGCTAGAGGAGGTTCTTTCAGTGAAAGTAAAAGAATGCTAATTAAAAAAAAATGAAATCATAAAAAGGTAGCATAAACCTCCTAGTAAGTTAGATTTTGCAATATGGTAACAAGTAGTATATAATTCACAATTTCAGTTTAACAGCAAAATTAACACAGTAAAAGTTAAGATCATTACAATAGTCATTAGTTACAAAATATATAAATCATGGTCACTTTTAACAGCAAAACCTTAAAATATGAGAAGTATAAATTACAAATTTATACTGAAGTTATTAATTCAAAGTAGAGTTCTACAACTTTACATTTTAATTAAGCTTCACAATAGCCACAGGAGAAAATTCTGTAGTAATTACACAAAACAACATGATAAAGAAATGAAAGCATTTTGACACAAAAAGACAAAAAAAAGTTAGGCGGCAGAATAAGAAACAAAGAACAATGGATCTCAAGATGAACAGAAACAAAATAACAAAATGGCAATAGTAAGTTCTCACCTATCAATTCTTTTTTTTTTTTCCTAAGGAATATTTAGTATTTTTAAATGCTTGCCTGGATGTTATTTTGCAGTGCTTTCAAATTTTTCTCTTTTTATTTTTTAGACTCTTTTGACCTATCAATTACTTTAAGCTGAAAGAATTAAGTTCTCCAATCAAAAGGCATAGAAAGACTGAAAGGATTTTTTAAAAGATCCAACAACATCCTGCCTAAAAGAATCTCACTTTCATCTTAAAGCCCCAAATAGACTGAAAGTGATGGGTTAGAAAAAGACATTTCAAAGAAATGGTAACAAAAAAAAAGAAAAACAAATAGTGATAGCTATACTTGCCTTGATAAAACACACTTTAAAAATTGTAGAAAGAGGCAAAGGTCATTATATATGATAAAAGGGTCAATATATCAATAAGCTGCAATGATTATAAATATTTAGATACCCAACATTGGAGCTCCTAAATATATAAAGCAAAAAAAAAAAACAGAGCTAAAATGAGACATAAACAGTAACACAATAATATTTGAGGTCTTTAAAAACACCAGTCTCACCCATAGATGGATCACCCAGACAGAATTATTAAGGAAACAAAGGATTTCAACAACACTACAGAGCAAATAAACATGTACAAAAAATTCTAACAATAGCAGAAAAAAAATTCTTCAAGTGCTAGTGGAACATTTGCTATGATAGACCATATGTCAGCTCACAAATCAAACAGAAAATTCAAGAAGACTGAAATCATCAAGTATTAACTCTGAACAAAGACATGCAACTAGAAACAAAGTGAAATAGCTAGAAACTAGAAAGAACAAACAGAAAACTGGAAAATTCATGAACACATGGGAATTAACTATTCTTGTTAACTAACAACCTATGGATCAGAGAAGAAATTAGAACGGAAAAAGTTTTTACATGAACAAAAATGGAAATACACCAGAACTTATGAGATGTGGCAAAAAGCAGTTCTAAGAGAGAAGTTCATAGCCATAAATGCATAGATAAAGAAACAAGAAAGATTACAACTCCTAACTCTATACCTTAAGGAACTGGAAAAGAGTAAGTCAAACCCCAAGTTACCAAGAAAAAGTAGTAAGATTAGAGATGAAAGAAATGAAACAGAACTGAAAAGCAATAGAAAAGATTCATTACATTAAGAATGGGTTTCTTGAAAAGAATTAAGTTCACAAACAACTTAGACAATTCAAAGAATACGGAGACGGGACCCAAATTAAAAAAAAAAATGCAGAAATTAATACAGAAATTCAAAGGATCATAAGAGGCAGCTATGAAAAACTATACCAACAAGCTAGACAATGGAATAAATGGAAAAATTCTTAGGATACAACTTACCAAGACTGAATCAAATAGAAAATGAAATAGAAAATCTGAATAGATCAATTACTAGAAATGAGATTGAATCAATAATCAAAAACCTTCCCACTGAAGTCAAGCCCAGGATCAGGGCTTCACTGTTGAATTCTACTATACATTTAAATTAAACTAATTCTACTCAAACTCTTCCAAACAGTTGAAATGTTGTGATGTCACATTTTTCCTGATACCAAAACTAAAAAAGGAAACTACTAGCAAAGAAAACTATAGGCCAATATCTCTAATTACTATAGATGTAAAAATTCACAACAAAATACTAGCAGACTAAATTCAGCAGCACATTAAAAGTATCATTCAAATGATGAAGCCGGAGAACCCATTTATACAAGGACAGTTCAAAACATGTAATGAATCCATGTGACACACCACATTAATAGACTGAAAAGAATTTTCATAAAATCAGGCCAATAGACACCAAAAAAGTGTTGACAAAATTTAACGTCTATTCATAAGAACTCTTCATCCATTCGTTATATGAAAAAAAAACTCTTAAATTATGCATAGAAGAAACATATCTCAACATAGTAAAGGCCATATATGACAAGGTGATAGATAACCACATACTAAATGGTGAAGGTTGAAAGCTTTTTCTCCAAGATCAGGAACAACACAAGGTGCCCACAGCACCACTGCTACTCAAACATAGTACTAGAAGTACTAGCTAGAGCTGTCAGGCAATAAATGAAAAGTATACAAATTAGAAATGAAGTAAAATTGTCTCTATTTGCAGATGACATGAGTTTTTCTACAGAAAAATCCAACAGTCAACACTGTTCCATCTAATCAACAAATTCAGAAAAGTTGCAGGATACAAAATAGGGACACAAAGATCACTAGTATTGTATTTATATTGCCATACTCTAATTCATTCCTGAAAAATAAACTCTTCCCATTGCACCAGAAACATAACCAAATGCATCAAAACAACATAACACAATTTAGGATTACACTTAAATAAGGTTAAGTATCAGTACTCTGAAAACAAGGTATCTGATAAATAAAATACACAAAATAAATGGAAAGGGATTCTGTCTTCTTGGAACCCAAAATTATTATTGTTAATGGGTCTCCCCGGTGGCGCAGCGGTTGAGCGCTGGGTTGCGAAGCTGCCTGCAGCCTCTGCAATGCTGGTTTGATCCCTGGCTGCTCCCCGGCCACCAGAGGAGGGTCCCACATGACACGCAGACCTCTCCTGCCACCCGCTGCTCCCCTCAGCAGTGTACTTCGGTCCTTCTGCCTGCTCTGCTCCCTGCTCTGGCTCTGGTGAATTCTCTCACCCTCCCGCGCTGTACCCAGTGCTTGTATAAATAAATAAATCTTAAAAATAAATAAATTAAATTAAAAAAATTAAAAATATTGTTAACATGACAATAGCACTAAAAGCCATCCATACATTCAATGCAATCTTTATTAAGATTTCAATGGCATTCTTTACAGAAGTAAAAAAAACACTGCTAAATTTTGACTTTACCTTTTAAATGAAATCTTGTGTTGAGATGCTGAAAGGCCAAAGCAATCCTGAGAATAAGAATCAGCAGGTCATATTACACTTTCTGATTTCTAACTATCCTAAAAAGCTAGAGTCATCAACACAATTTGTTACTGACAAAAAACAAAAACAAAAAACAAAAAAACACCAACTCATAGCCCACTCTAACAGAATTGAGAGCTCAGGGGAAAAAAAACAAACAAACAAGTATATAGGGTCCACTTACATCTGACAAGAGAGGCAAGAATATTCTACGGAGAAGAGATAGTCTCTTCAATAAATGGTACTGAGAGAACTGCAGATACACATGTAAAAGAATTAAACTGGTCCCATATATTATACCACTCATGAAAAAAATTAACTCACAATTGATTAAAGACATATATGTAAGACCAGAAAACAAAACTCCTAGAAGAAAACATAGGAATAAAGCTCCTTGACATGGTCAAATAATAATACATTTTCAGATGCGACACCTTAAAGCACAAACAACATAAACCAAGCATCAAAAAGC
Organism: Talpa europaea; assembly: GCF_964194135.1. Taxonomy (NCBI): domain Eukaryota; kingdom Metazoa; phylum Chordata; class Mammalia; order Eulipotyphla; family Talpidae; genus Talpa; species Talpa europaea. The sequence continues at coordinate 30,894,766 of NC_140074.1, forward strand.
AGGACTACATCAACACTTTGTTAATAACATAAAACAACTCATACAACTCTGTAGCAAAAATCCAAATAACCCAATTAAAAAACAAAGGACCTGAACAAACATTAATCCACAAAAGGAAAACAAAAGACTTACTAAGTACATGAAAAGATGCTCAAAATACTAGTTAACAGAGAAATGCAAATTAAAATTACAATGACATATGACCTCAGGCCCTTAAGAATGGGTAGCATCAAAAAGACAAGCTAGGGGCCTCCCTGATGCCACATGGGTTAAAGACATAGCACTAGCAAGCTATCACCAGCCACTGCACATGAGTTCAATCCCCAGCCAGGGAGCTGACCCACATGGTGCAGCAGATGGCTCCTGTCTCACCTGCTGCTCCCCTGAGCAGTGTATTTCAGTAGACCCACCTGTTCTGCTCCCACTCTGTCTCTGGTGAATGCTCTCACCCCCTCACCTCTGGCCCACACCCCAGTTCTTGTATGCATAAGTAAAAAAATCTTTTTAAAAAAATATCTTATAGAGAGAGATTAGATCTGAGGCTGCCAGAGGTGGAGGATGGAGAGAGGATAAGCAGAAGAAGGTGATAAATGGAGGAAGGTGGTTAGAAGGTACCAGCAGCCAGTTACAAAATGAATACCAAGAAGTAATGCACAACACTATGACTATAGCTGACATTGCCGTGTGATATAGAGAAAAGCTGTTAAGAAAATTCTAAGAGCTCTCATTAGAAAGAACATTTTCCTTTTTTTTCTTTTCATTGTATCTATGAGACAGATGTTAGCTGAACTGACTGCGGTAATCATTTCACAAAATATGTAAATCAACCACGATGCTGTATACCTTAAGCTTACTTAGTGATGTATGTCAATTATTTCTCAGTATAACCGGAAAAAGGTGGGAAGCTTTGAGACAGGTAGAAAAAGCTATTCCTGGGGTTTCACAAAGTAACCAGGATTTTAGAGTACAACTTTTGTGAAGGTTGCATTTGAAAAATAAAAACCCAAATTGAAATGTTTTCAAATTCAAAAACTAAAGGAATGAATATTTCTCAAATTATGCTCCATGGACCATATTGCTACAAGCTAGGCACAGTTGCTAAAAACAGTCACTTCTGCCCATCCCAGACTTATTTAATCTGCATCTTGAAGTGTTGTCTAGGATTTTGGAATCATTTTTTAAAAACCAGTATCTCCACATAATTCCAAGGATCATTCTCTTTTGAGAATTCCAAACTAACAAGGAAGACAGTGGTAAAAATCCTACATCATCTTTTGGAACAGCACATAGCAACATTTACCTGAGGGACAGAAGGGGAAACCCAAATGTGAGATTTAAAAGGAAAGAAGTGCAGGTGATGGAAAAGAAGCAAATTCTGCCCTTTGCCACCGTCTCTAGTGGTTTCTAAAGACCTTTCATAGGAGGATCTTAAGTTGACCGATATGCATTACTGAATATGTGCATATACATGTATACATACTCAAAAAATAGTAAATGTATATTATACTTATGTTGAATACCTATAAAATGCATATTCAGAGTTTAGCCCCTCTAAGTAATTTCATTGTTAGTTCCATAAATTTCTCAATTGACACAAACAAAAATATCTCCACTAGCATTATATACAGATGCCAGGACAGAGGAGGCCCTGATTAAGAATTAAGACTGTTCTGCAGAATAGTTGACCCAAGGCCTTAAGTACATGCTAGCAAGGTCACATGACACAACCTGGAACTCAAAGAATGAGCAGAGATGCAAGCCTGACCGGGTGGGGCCAGGCCTACATTACAGGCATGCTCCAGGAGAGGAACTCCACCTGTTGCTCTCTTTCTAGATGATAAGGATAGGAGTCAACTTAAAGATGGCGAATAATAAGCCAGGTCAGACACCTAAGGTGCAGGAGGCTGTTTGGGAAATCACCTGATGAAATCACTTGGTATGGAGTTTTTACCCACAGTCTCTTCTGTTAGAGAAGGAATAGGTACTTGTCCTGTGGAAATCTGAGATGAGGTGCAGCCCCTCTTTGAGGGCTGAGGTGAGCCCCTATTCCCATCGATTTTATGACCTGACATAAGGAGAGAGAACTTTCCTTGCTACTCCTGTTTATTCATGGGTCAATTGACCATTCTCTCCACAAAGTAAAATTCAATAAATTAACTCTTATTAAATGCTGTCTAATCAAGAAATAATTATTTCAAAGTTAGGTATACGTTTAGATGCATACACATAAGCCCTTTAAGGTTTCTCTCCACAAAACATGGCCACACACTTTACCCAAATTACCACTTCTTGTGTCTCTTGAGTAGATTAGGTTTGTTTGAGGGTTGACTTGGTTATTCAACCTTAAGATGTGAGGCCAGCTGTTCCATAGGAAAAAACATGACCTCAATGTATTCTGTTCTACACTTCACTGCACTCATCCCCAGGGCTGCAGGCATCTGACATTGCTGGTTCCTATTACTCAGTCTCCTCATCTGGAAATGGGGATGAGGAAATGTATGATAAGCATTAATTAGTGTTTGTGAAGCATTTTGAGATCCAGTGATGAAAGGTTCAAAGTATTATTTTTCTCACCATGGGCAAACAAACACTTGGTACAAATGCAGCTAATCATGCTGAGTTAATTACTTGTAAGATTTGAAACTGATGTTGCAAATCTATTTTGCACTTTCTTGCCCCAGGCAGATTAGCACCTGTTGTAGTTTACTGTAAATCACTGAGAAAAGCTAGCAAATGAGGTCAGAGCATAGGATTGTGGCTCATGTACACTCCAACTTTCCCAAGGTAACTATTTGAGGAACAACGAAAGATCCAAAGTTTTAATGTATAATTAATGATAGGTCATAAAGGCAACTGGCAGTAACCAACAGCATGCAAGCCATTTCGAATAATGACAGAAAGTCAAGATGTTACAATACAGTTGGATGTGTATCCTGTATACCAAATATTATTAAGTTGCTGACTTTAAAACATTTATCTGGATTTACCTTAAAAGGTTAAAGATGGAAATATAGTATGGCATGGCAATCCCACTCTTGGGCATATTTCCACAGATTATGAAAACATCAACCAAAAAAACTCATACATTCCACAATATTCACAGCAGCATTATTTATAATACCTAAGACATGGAGGCAGCCTGAATCTCCTTCAGTGCATGAGTGGACACAAACATGTGGTATACATACACCATGAGGAAGGCTAAAATGGAGCCATTTTCAATAAAATGAAGAGACTCAAATGCAGCAAAGTCAGGCTGATAAAAACTAATATTGGGCATTTTCATAGCAGACAATTTGACAATATAAAACACTTTCAAAACCCTGTGGACATCAACAAGTAGCCAGAGGGTTCTGAGGTTAAGAGAGACAGGGAGACACAGTGGTGGTGGTGGGGAATAAAGCAAAACAGAAAAAAATTTTAACACAATTTCTAGCAATGGATACCCAAGGACATCCTTGGTGGAAAGACCATCTAGTTTTATGGTTTTAAGGTATCTGGAAAAACATTTCTTAGAAGTCCCACATTTCTTGTATTTGTTGTGATATAACAAATACAACTTCTCCTGTGACACTGATGCCTATTTTACTTTCTGAGAGATAAAGGAACACATTACAATTTTGGTAAGATTGTTCAAATATCCTAAGACCATAGGACCAGCAACAACTAAATTTGGATACTGAGACTAGAAAATGCAAGCAGAAAACACAAAAACCAATCTGCAATAGTGGAGTGCCAGGTTAGCAGTTACCTCCAAACCTGCAATAAGTCAAACCATTTACCTTCTCAGGAAATGCATGTGGAAAAAACGCTAGAGTGAAACATGACACCAAAAACACTTACCAGCTCAAACTAGACTTCAGTTGTGCCTCACAGAAGGTGTGTGGGGATCTTCAAGTCCTTTTGGACCCAGAGAATGCTAGTTTTGACGTAAGAAGGCTGCTTTGGATGAAAGAGGCGAGCGTAGAAAACCTCAGACATCTTAGTCGGGACCAGGGCAGTGGTTCTTCAAAGCGTGCGGACCCCAATCATGGAAACACCACCTCCTGAAAATTGTGAGGAATGTAAATGACCAGATTCTGCTCCAGACCTACTAAATCAAACACCCAGGAGAGAGGCCGTGATTTGTGGATTAACAATCCCTCCAGGTGTTCCTAATCTGAGGTTGAACATGTCTAATCTTATCCCTCTAATGTTGACAATCACTTGTTAGGAATATTCTCTATCAACAATATCATTCAGTGGATGTAAAGGATTGCAAAGAACTAAAGTGAGAAATTTACGTCATGCAGAAAAAAAAATACTTAGAAATAAAGTTGACTAAGGAGGTGAAAGAACTCTACTCTGAACTACAAAATATTGACAAGAAATTGAAGAAGACTCAAATTATTGCAAAGATACCCTGTGTTCATAGATAGAATTAGTACTGTTAAAATGTAAATACTACTAGAAGTCATCTCTGCATTCAATGCAATTGCTACTAGGATTCTAATGGAACTTTTGACTGAAGTAGAAAAAAAAACTATTAAATTTTTTATGGAGCCATAAAAGATCCCAGTAACCAAAGAAATGTTGAAAAAGAACAAAGCAGGATACTCCCTGCTCTCCAGCTATCTTGTAAAGCTAGAGTCACCAAGACAGTGTGTGGCTGGCAAAAGTTCAGACTCATAGCTAACTGGAACAGAATCAGAACCTCAGAAATAGCCCCAAACATGGATGGTTGTATGGTTCACCTATATTTGACAAGGGAGCCAAAAACACTCAGTGGAGTAATCCCTTCAATACATGGTACTGGGAGAATTGCAGGTATTCTAATGTACAAGAATGACACTGGGACCCCATATTGCACCACTCACGAAAATGTAACTCAAAATGAATTAAAGACATGTGTAAAGCCAGGAAACTCCTGGAAGAAAACATAGGAATAAAAGTGCTCAACATGAGTTTCAATAATGAATTTTTGGATATGACACCTAAACCACAAGCAAAAAATAAAAAAAAAAAATCAACTGGTAGGACTACATTCATTTCAAAAACTTCTACACAGCAAAAGCAAAAAACCATCATGAAGTGAAAGTGAAACCTATGGAATGTGGAAAAACTACACACGAATCATGTCTCTGATAAGGTGTTAATACTCAGAACACAAAAATAACTCAGTAGCAAAAACTCAAATAACCCAATTTAAAAAATGGGCAAAGGACCTGAATAGACATTTCTCCAAAGAAGAAAAACAAAAGCTAATAAGTATATGGAAATAACTAGTGGCCAACATCACTAGTTATTAGGGGAATAAAAGTTAAAACCACAATGGCATATCACCTCAGTCCCATAAGAATGGCTGGCATCAAAAAGACAAGCTATACCAAATGCTGGTGTGGATGTGGAGAAAAAGGAACTCTAGTGTAAAGTTAATGGAATTATACCTTTGTGCAACCATTTATGGAAAATAATATAATCCTCGAAAAATTAAAAATAGAATTATCATATGATCCTGTAATTCCACTTCTGAGAATATATCCAAAGGAAACGAAAACACTAACTCAAAATTATGCCTATACCCATATTCATAGCATTATTTACAATACCTAAGTCATGAAACAAGAAAAGTGTTTGTGGAGGGATGAATGGAAAAAGAAGTTGTTCTCTCTATATGCTGTGTGGATATGTATGTATGTATCATATGTATTTTTTTATTTTTATTTTTTATTTCATACAGTTTTACATCATTTTTCATTTTTGCACAATGTATGCATTTTCATCATGGTTATAGTCCCTATACAATTCCCACCCTCCTTGTTTTCATCCTACCTCCTCTTCCCCCTGTATTGTGTCTTGGGTTTATAGTTGCTTGTTGATTTGTTAGGTTTTCTAAATTCCTGCTATGAGTGAGACCATCTGGTATTTTTCTTTTTCTTTCCGGCTTATTTCACTGAGCATAATACCCCTCAGTTCCTACCATGTTGCTGCAAATTGCATGAGTTTATCTTTTTTGATTGCTGAGTACTATTCCATTGTGTATATATACCACATCTTCTTGATCCAGTCATCTATTTTTGGGCATTTGGGTTGTTTCCATAGCTTCCTTATTGGAAATAGTGCTGCTATAAACATAGGGGTGCAGGTGCCATTTTGAATTAATGTTTCTGTGTCCTTTGGGTAAATACCCAGGAATGGGATTGCTGGATCATATGGCAGCCCCATCTTTAGCAGGTTGAGGAATCTCTACACAGCTTTCCATAGTGGTTGGACCATTTTGCACTACCACCAGCAGTACAGGAGAGTTCCTTTTTCTCCACATCCTTTCCAACATTTGTTGTTGCTAGTTTTTTTAATATGTGCCATTCTTGTCTTTTTTTATTATGGCATGTAAGATGTGGAATGTTATTTGTCCATAAACAAGGACTTTTGAGACAACATGGATGGCCCTTGAGGCTGAGCGAAAGACAAACATTATATGATTTTACTTACATGTGGAATCTAAATATACAACACAAATCTCACAGACAAAATATGCTTGTGGTTGTCAAAGGCAGAGAGTTGGGGAGGAGAGATTAGAGGAATGTGGACAAAAAGTACACATTTTCAGTTGTAAGATAAATTCTCAGGATGGAATTGCACAGCTTGATTACAGATAAGACATTGCATGCTATAAAAGAATGTTAAGAGACTAGATCCTGACAGTTCGCACCACAAGAATTTTCTTTTTTTCTTCCTTCTTCTCTGTTTATTGTATCTATAGGAGGAATGAGTATTAACCAACCTATTTTGATCATTGACAACATACGTAAATAAAAGTCATCAAGCTCTATGCCTTCAACATAGTGATGTATGGAATAATTTCTCAATAAAACTGAGAAAAAATAAAAGACTAACAACCTTTAAAAATGTCAGTAATAAAAATCACAGCCTCCTTTGGGGTTTTTATCAATATGTTGACGCAGTTAATACAATATTGTTATGAGTCTGCATTGCATGTTATCAGCTCTGCTTTCTTTCATTTCCTTTTGTCCACAATCTATTTCAATATATCTTCAACTATCCTTTTATTTTTAAGCACTGTACATCATATAGTTTAAAAAATAATCTCTTCCTTGTCGAATTTTGATTTCCACATCTTTTGAAAATTAGATGGTTTACATTTACTGTTTGAAATAATAGAGCTTTTTGTTTGTTTTTGTGCTTCTAAGTAATAGCTTTAGTATCTCGTCATTACAATAACACCTTGCATTTATTTTTAAAATTATTTTCAAAATAAAACAACTGCAATTCAAAGAAGATATTTTGAATATTTGAAGATAAAGTTTGTCTAATTCTTAAAGGAGGTTATTCACAAAAAGTGACCTTATTTCTCCAGGGGAGGTGGATAAAATGAACAATTAAGTTTAGAATGAGTTAAAAGACAGAAAGTCAATAGGTTAACTGGTTAGATAACAGAGAATAAGAATCTTGATTAAAACGTATTTCATACATTGTGGAAATGGAACTTATTAAGAAGGGAAAGAAATACCTGGGGCACACGGGTAGGAACAGTCAGTAGGGAAGCTTTTGGCCACCTCTGACTTCCCCCTTAATCAGATCCCGTTTTATGTTGACCACGAGGTAGTGCAAACAGGCAGACAGGGGCTACTCTTTTCTCCTCAGCTATCAGCCTCTGCATGTGTGTTTCTTCCCTTCACAAACTGAAGTCTTGTAAATCTGAGGAATGCTTAAAAAAAAAAAAAAAAAGGAAAGAAGCAGGTTGAGTGCGGTGCTGTGAAGCTGTTGGCAACCTCTGCAGCCTGGGTTCGATTCTCGGCTGGCCAGGGAGATACCCACATGGTGTGGCAGACCTCTACTGTCTTGCCCACTGCTCCCCTCAGCAGTGCTTTCTGTCCTTCTGCCTGTTCTGCTCCCCGCTCTGTCTCTGGTGAATCCTCTCACTCTCCCGCATCTCTGGTCTGTACCCCAGCTATTGTATAAATAAAAAAATAAATAAAATAAATATTTTTAAAAAAATGAGAGAGCACCTTACAACCCAGAATGAGTGACTGCCTGTGGTGTCCCAGAAGCCAGGCATCACAAAGACCTGTATCAACTACAACACAAGCTGATGCACCCCATACTCCCCCTCTCTATAGAGCCTGAAGCAGGTCTTCATATATTTGAAAAGCACAAGACACCCAAGAAAATGAGAATAGAAAAACCTGTCAACTCACCAAGAAAGATAAGGTTGCAGTTGGGAAAGTAGCTGAGAAACAGATGGATGTAATTTGGACCAACCAAGTTTATCTGCTTGTTAGCTATGTTTTCTGGGCAAACTTTCCAGATCTTCCTTTTTCACATAAATGAAATGGGATGAAATACCAACCAGTAGGACAATTGTGAAGATTAGAGAAAGAATGTAGATTAAAGCTCCTGTAGCTAATTCAGACAATTATGGTCACGTTTTTATTTCATTCTTGCACCCAAGAAGAACAGAGTCCTCTTAGGATAATCTGAATATTCTCTTGCAGCAGCAGCATGTTATATGTGTGTGTGTATCAGTTATATAATCATTATTAGGCAGACACAGGCTAACAAAAGTGTTTGGTTAAAGTCACTAGACTCTTAGACTGCAATTGGGTAGGTTAGAAATTACCCTCAAAGTGTATCAGAAAATAGGTTAAGGACATTTTTTTCTTCCAAAGAACATTGCTAATTATATGAAAAGTTTGCCTGTCCAGTGCAATATCTGATGTGCAGAGATAGTCTCTACAGCAGCCACTCATCTGACTGTTACTGAAGGGCCACTGTTGAGCACTTGAATCTCCAAATCAAACATGGTCTTCCTTTAAATATGCATTCACAGAGAAGAACTGAAGCATACATAATACAATGCAGGGGAATATAAAAGAAAAAAAAATCAGGACATGGTTAAAAAAAGTTGAATGTGCTCTGACAGCAGAATTAAATGATTATATCTATGAGATTTAGCCAATATTTGATTAGAACTGTTCCCTGAGTATGTAGCAACTTATGGTGAAGAAAAGAGGGAACTGACTTTGGTTTTTATATTCTCACTAACTTTGAAAGTAAAACCTATGTGAGTACTTAATCAATATTGCCTGCAGTATCAGAATGTTTGAGAAAACTAAGGGGGCATTCCTTTGATGTACTACCAACAGAACTACCCAGCATCATGTCCAGAACAAACAAGCCCACAGAAGGATGAAATTCTGTTCCAGAAGCCTTTACTCATACAAAACTCTTGATTCCCCTCCTCCCCAAATGCTAAATGCAGCGCCATTGCACCATTCCCCTTGCCGGTTCTCTGTTGGCTTCTTTCATTTGGTAATATTCAGCATTGAAAACGTGGCCAAAGAACAATTTAGATTTTAGGTGTGCCCTAAAAGCATAATTAAATTATTAAATCCATGAGATTTAGCCATTATTTGATTAGAACTGAGCACGTACCAACTCACTATAAAGAGTAGAGGGATGTGACTATGGAAGGCAACTATGCCTTCCACAATGATGAATTCCAATGGCTAAGGTCTTTAAAGCCCATTACATTATTGAACTTGAGCTTAATCAAACTGGATAGGATGTCTGAGGATGTCACAGCCATTCCCATTTTTGATTCCATTACAAATACTGTCATTCATATTTGTGAACATTAATGAATATACATTCAAACTCTCACTAGATAAAGATCTATTTCAGAATCTACCAACTCCGGGCCTCCCCAATGGCACAGTGGTTGAGCGCTGGGTTGCAAAGCTGCCCGCAGCCTCTGCAGCGCCAGTTCGATCCCCGGCCACCGGAGGAGGGTCCCACATGGCGCGCAGACCTCTCCTGCCACCCGCTGCTCCCCTCAGCAGTGTACTTCGGTCCTTCTGCCTGCTCTGCTCCCTGCTCTGGCTCTAGTGAATTCTCTCACCCTCCCGCGCTTCTGACTGTACCCAGTGCTTGTATAAATAAATAAATAAATAAATAAATAAATAAATAAATAAATAAATAAATAAATCTTTAAAAAAAAAAAAGAATCTACCAACTCCCCCTACTCCCCATATACTTCCTCAGGGGTTGGATTTCACTACCTGATGTGGTCTCATATGTGGTTAGTTTACTCAACTTTCAGCTGTGGCTCAATTGTTTTCACTGTCTTATCCTCCATTGTAATCCCAGGACGTAACATAGTGCCTGGCACTTAATAAACAGTTGATTAATAAATTTAAACAGTAATATCTTGCTACTTTGAATATGGAAATCAGAGGGAATACTATGTCCCAAAGGTTTCTTCTCGGCAAGCCCCAGTCCTTGAGGCTTATAGGACAAACCTTTTCCCGAGGTTATAATGGATAAGCCCACAGCCTCCTCTGGAATGACAGAATGCACCAATAATCTGTCTTTCTGGCTAAGCCTCATTCAGTCTTAGAAGCCTTCTTATCACGGGACTTCAGAGAGTTATTTACAATCATTCAGTGCATAAGAGAAGCCAGTTTGCTGTTGCCACTTGAAAAAGAAGATGGCATTTTACCCCTGTTTAGAGCCAAAGAACCATAAGGCTTTCCAACAGAAAACTTCAGCTAAGTAATACTACTTTAAATTTCTCTCTCTCTCTTGTCCCTCCCACCATGGATGCATGTGTACATGTACATTTACACACATGTATACACACCCACTAATCACATGTGGCCAAATATCCTATATGCCTTCCCACTAAAGTATACCAGGAGAAAGCAAAATCAAGTCTGTGGAAAGTGTACAGATGCATTTGATGCTTTGGCCCAACCTAGTACAGCCAACTCATTGAAGGTGATTATGTTCTCATTTCCACCCTCAGACTATAAAAGGAGAAAGGTCAGTTAGTCTGTGATCTCTTATACAGCTGTTACAGATGTTGATGGAAGAATTTGGTATACCAAATCTTTCCCAGAGGTGAAAAATAAATACTCGTGAACAGGATATTGAAAGTTCTAAATTAGTGACAGGGAGAGAACAGATTTCTTTGTTAACTGACCCAGAACATTAAATTGATTATGTAATTTAACATAACTGTTCTATTTGATAGCTGCCTATTAATACTGAACCCTCCTACATTATAGTCAATTGCAAGCTCTAGAAATGGAAGAACATATTTATTTGCTTGGAATTTGCAATTTTCTGCCATATGAACTATTAGTAATTTGTAATTTCTTTCTCCAAGGGGAGCCTATTACCCCAGGAGAAATGATGATCACCCTTATTTGAAACGTGCAGTCCTTGGCTTTCTCTTTTCTCATTCCCTGCTACATGCAGATATGGGAATCAAGGAGTTCTAAAATTTACCTGTATTTGAAGGTGTGCTTTCTAATCTTGGGAGACATTATGATCTGTGTAAATTTCTGTCTTCTATATCTCAGGAGATTAGAGATGAGAGCCTCATAGCACAGCCATCACCAGCTGTCAGACAGAAGACAATTTACCGCAAGCAAGGTACAGATTCGCCAAGGAGCCTTGTTTAAAATGCAGATTCCTGGATCCCCTCAGATCCTGAGTCAGAATCTAATCCAGACGAATCTATGTACAATACATTTAAGAATGATACCCACCTGGAGGTTGATATCTAGAGCAGGGCTTAGAAAGGGGAGAATGAGAATATTTTACTCAATAAGGATAACTATCAGTAAACCAAACTTATGGTATGTTACGTCATTCCCAGGAAAGCACAACTTCAGTTCATCTCACCTCCAATATGTTTTTTCATTCAAAGATCCAAGATGGTCTACCATTCTGCATTCTGACATATCTTAGATGACCTCAAGATCCTCTAAATTAAATTCAAAATTCAAATGACACCCAATTCTTCCTAAGGATGATCTTTCTCTAGTTGATGATATGATATGGACTGAGTCTATGAAGATGCTTTTTCTTGCTTATACTTATGCTTCAAAAGAAAACTGAAAACTATCATTAGCATCCTGGTAGTACTTCCCATTGTTTGTGTTATCCTTCCATAGTCCATTTTAGCCAGTGATGATGGCTGGAACCTGACCTCAGGCAGAGCTCTCCAAAGAACGTGCCAGCCAAATCATGCTTCCAAAATTCCCAGTAATGGTTGAAATGAGCCAAGGAGGCCAGGTGCTGGGCAGGAGGATATTTTAGGCTTGGCTGGTGGTCCAAATTGGATACTTCCTCTTCCTACCAGAACTGTCCATTAAGAAAGAGAGCTTTGTGTCTTTTCCCTGCCCTTCCGCCTCCACTTTCCCTACTCTGCCCTCTGCATTCCTCCTGTTTCTATGTGAGTTGTATGAAAATCTTGTAACATATAAACCCCACTCACATGTAATCATTTAGCTGAAAATATGAAGGATTTGAGTGTCAGAAAGGAAGTATTGGTAACTTATCCCTCTAATGGCTTCTTTTATCCTTGTAAAGATTATAGACTACTGAATAAACAATGTGGATAAGAGTTAGCGATGAGCTATACATATATCTAAAAATTGAAAATAGCCCTAAGATAATTATCAAGTTCAGATGTTAGAAAGATAACATTCAAATACATTACTTGTTAACATAAGGTGATTAATATAGGAAAAACAGTCTACATTCTCCAGTACTGAGAGTTTTTCTAGAGAGTAAAAGAACAACCTTTATCCTCTATATTCTACCACATCCTTGGACCCAATCATTCGATTACAGCATGATGTTTTCAATAGTCACCTTTATCTCCAGGGCCACTGCCATAATTTTAGTTCAGTCTCCATCAACTCTTGTGTTGTATTTATATTTATTATTGTTTAATATCATACCTTCCAGTCTCTCTGCCTCTGGCACTATCCACTCTAGCCAATATTGTTTCCAGTGTGATTGCTTGTAACACAGTTCTTATCATGTTCAGCCTAAATACCTGGATGACTCATCCATTATTCAAAGGAAAAAGTCTAACCTCTTTAGACCTTCATCAAGTTCCAGAATACCTTTTCCAAATTTATCTCCTAGATCCTTCTGCACACTCTTTGTTTCAGCCTATCTAACCTCTCAATCCTTCTAGAAATGCTGCTTCCTCTTACACATTCATTGTTCTTTCTCTCTTGAATATCCTTCTCACGCCTGTAAATATTTTGAAATGTACTTACTCCTTAAAGTTGAGTAATCACTTATTTATGTTAAGTTTCTCTTGGTAAGAATTAATCCCCATTCTGTCACTATAGCATCTATTTTCCCATCCACTTCAACACATCCTATGTTATAGTTTGGTTATCTGTAGATCCACTAGAATGTAAGCGCCTATGACTCAGAGATGAGCTTATCCATCCTTGTTCCAGTTAACAGTGTCCATACTGTCTCTTGTCCATAAACTAGCTCAATATATGTTGGCTTATAACAAATGAATGATTCATGCTTGAAGCAGGCAGTTACTCTCCACTGCCTGCATAATCGAGTAGTAAATTTCACTCCTGCAGACAGCCTGAAGAATTGAAAGGAAAAAGCAAGTCCAGGATTGAAGGCAGTGTTAATTTTTGAAAGGTATCTGCCCTTCAAGACCTATCTGCACTATTCCCCATAAGACCTACACAAATATACTTTTTTTTTTCTGGTGTCTCTCTTACCTTCTTCCAGCTTCAAATTTCTTTCATATTCTTATCTCGGTTGCACATAGCTTCTTGGAAGTGAATTTATTAAAATGGATTTGAGGCAGTGGCTGGCCCATTAGCACCTTCTTGCATTCAGCTGTTAGATAAGCACTGACAAACTTTTATTTTGCTCAATTAAGAAAAGTTTTAGTTCCAAAGATGACTAAGAGGTTTCTGGGCCTACCCAGGATGCAGAAACACCTGACACAGCTTCTATGCATTGGTGGCTAGTGTTCATGTAGTTATACCAAGAGCTTGAGACCACACTAGGAAGACCTCTGCTGCAGTCACCAAAGTCTCAAGACACAGTCATAGCAAGTTCTAGATCCTGACGATCAGCTGAAGGATTCACTTTTAAAGTTGATATAAAAGAATAAGAAACTGAAAGATCCATTAACAAAATTATTGCAATAGACAAATATCTTCAGTTCTAAGTCTGACTACCCTCTTGGGAGGGTGGATAAAATCAAGTGCAGGTCTCCTGCTGTGGATCATGAGGAGTGTGATACTAGATTTGAGGGAGGAAAAGGAAACAAGTGCAAATACTTTGAATAACAGAAAGACTGAGTGTTCCTGGCCAGTAATCTATAAAGTGAGAAAAGAGAAAAAAAAGGGAGCAAGATAAGGGAGCTAAAAGATGATAGAAGACTATGTTCCCTGCCATGTGAGAAAATTGCTTATGGAAACTGATGGAGGTTTAAGTTTTCTTACCCCAGATTAAAAAAAAAATAATAACATTAATAAATACAGATACCAAAACCAAAGCCAGAGGTCAAGGACCTGAACAAATCTTGCTTCAAAGGCCAAGAAACTTGAGCTTCAGATGCATGGAAACCCTTCCTTAATCTGAAAAAAAATGATGGATTTGGTGAGTCATTGCTAGTGTTCTTGAAGCATAAAACAATGTGTTCATCTTTCTTCCTTACAACAAGGCAAAAGAAGAAACCCATGAGATATTTTCCAAGTTCATACTGAAAATCTTTTCTGTGTCCTGAAATATTATTCTTGTTTACCATATTTACAATAGTTCTCTTATAAAATAGGAAGTCTACACATCAGATACCCAACTATCAGGAAGAATGGTGTGCGGATGTCATTCCATCTCCACTTAAAAATTGGTGTCAGCTTACCGTGGTCCTTGGAACCACTGATTGTATACATTATGCATGGCTGTGTTGCCCACAGAGTTCTTTCTGTCTGCTCTTCTAATACAGAAGAGATGTCTCAGCTGTTGAATATTGCGAAAAAGACAGAAATCTCCTTAGCAATGGCCTGCCAAATTACAATGGGAATTCCATTATTACTTGATTATTTCTTAAGTAAAAAAAAACAAGAAAAAAGAAACTTTGTGAAAAAAATTGTGATTGAATCTATAAGAGATCTGGAATATTTGTTTACAACTTGAAGAAAAGAGCCAATTAATTAATTTAGGGCCTGACACAAAGGGAGTCGCCTTGCTCCTTCATAGTGAATGCTCTTTAATAGGTCATGGGGCATTAGCTCTGGGGACTCACTAGACATATCTGGGAAGGCTCTGGATTTTAGCACATCCTGGGATGATCAGGTAAGTCTATAAATCTATAGGAAAAGGTCTCTGGCTGACATCTAGGTTTCATGAGGAAGATTATGGGGACATGAAGGAGAGGCAATCACGACAGAATAAGAGAAAATGGAGCAAATTGCAATCATTAGCCAGCAATACAGACAATTTAATGTAATACAAGAATGTGATAGATAAAGGGGAGTTTCATAGATAAAAGATAACAAGATTTGGGAAAGGATTTGAAGGTCAAAAGTAAGCTTTTGACATATGTCCTGTGTTTCCCAAGCCCTCTCTGGACTTTGGGACATCTGAGTAACTGTGCTAAATTCCCTTTGCTCCCATTGCTACAGCAGTGCATGTGTCATCTCTTTCCTCTGAGCTTCGGATTCCTGTGGTTGTGTTCAGCCTTTTCCCAAAGGGGAAAGGCATTTTAGCCCTCTTCTGACCAAGCTTGCAGAGGATGGGATTTGTAGCAATTGCAGCTTTTTAGGTTCTAATTCATACCTGGGCACTAAGGTAAGGCCCCTGAATGTCTGATGTGTGTGTGTGTGAATGTGTGTGTACCAACTCAAAATTTCCTCAGCATGGCTGGGAAGTGTCGCCTCTGGCCTCCACTTCCCTCTTCTGCCTCCTCCGCACAGGCAGTGTTAATTCCTTCTCCAGTTGCTAATAGTCCCACTTTTGATCTGAAGTGACCTTCAGATAGTCAGAGTTCATCCTAAATCCCTGCCTCTAGATTGTCACAGGTGATTGGTGATGGATATACTCCTATCTACCCGCAAAGGCCACACACATCTTAGGACATAAAAAGAATTCCATATTTGAAGTAAGATATTCTGTCCAGGATCTGTCCAGACCTCTGCCTGGATACCCAAGAGGATGGTACTGCTGGGCTCCACTCAGGCCGGACATAGAGGGCCCTGGGTGTGTGTTGGGTGACTAGACAGAATTGGCAAAATTTTGTACTTAGAAGCTTCATATTATCACTATAAATAAAGAAGGATACTATCCAAAAACACTGATAAAATTAAATCTCAACACAAGGTAAGGGGGAGGGAGAAAAAAGAAACTTCCAGCATGTTGTCGACTACAGATTGCACAGACGCTACAATCAGTTTCTTGTGACCAACCTCAGAAGATGTTTCATAATTTTTTAAGGCAACTCTTGAACCTTTTGAATTTCTCTTTCCAAATAGAAACTGCCACTTCAAAATCACTTCAGAAACCACCAAATAGGTTAGAAACCCTCAGACTGCTAAGATCCAGTGACGAGAACAATCTGGGACAAAGAATCTGTGCGAGACGACAGAGAAAGTGAGGGCTGGGATAGGGAATATGTCATTTGAGCAGAACATTGGGGGGAATAGCGAGGATTCAAAAGAAACAAAAAATGGCAGAATTACTTGTCCTCAGAAAACCCACCAAGTGTCAGCAGCAGTGTTGTGAGTCTGGGGAGGGGTTGACTCAGGATTTAGGCTGTCAGTTTGTTAGGGGGAAATGATGTCCTGAGATAATCCCATGCAGGTTTTGTGGACCCCACCCCCACTCCAGACAAAAACCATCAAGACAGTGGGAAAGACAAATCCCATCACCACCAAGGGGAAGGTGGCTGGGACCTGAGGGTGGAGTTGGGCAAACAGGTTGGATATAAAAACCAGACACGTGGGCCTTGGGCTCTCTCTGGCTATCGCTCGCCTCCCGGCTTCATGGCTCCTGGCTGGCGGCCAGCTCTCAGAGTGCCATTTTGGGATTCCTGATCGGCGGATTGGGTAGGACTCATTTAAAACTTTGTCTTCCACTTTTCTCCCTGAGCTGTACATTTCCTCATTTCCCCTTCCCTTGTAAATAAACCTTTTATGAACCTTTCGCGTGTGCCTGCAGTAGAGCATTGATAAGTCCTTTTATGCGCGCGGGTGAGGACCCACAGTCAGGCACCCCGTTTTGTATCGGGGTTGCCCTACAACAAGTTCAAGATCCCACCCCTGCTTCTGAGCTGTAGCAAGTTCCCCAGCTTTACTACCTCAACATTTCCATCGCAAAAAGGGAATACTAATAATAACATCATAGGGTTAAGCAAGCAGAGGAGTTAGGGGTGTGAAGTGGCTGGCACACTGAGGGACACCAGGTAAATGGCATGAGAGAAAGACTGGACAAAAGAGACAAAGAGTGAAGGATGGGGGCAGAGGCAGACACCCTTAAGGGGGTGGCTACGGAGAGGAAGAGGATGTTCCCCAGACCTCAAAGCTTCACTTTCCTCTCTCATTCCCCAAGGCCCTTCCTCTCCAATCCCGCCACTGCCGCCACCGCCACTGGAAAGGCTAGGCCTCTGAGACAAGGTTGTACAGCTTGCAACTCTCTTAGAAACTCGAGAAAAATTTATCTGGTCTCCCCACACACGTCCCTGCTCTTCTATCCTGCTCAGGGAGGAGCTGCTTATCCTCACACCGAATTAGAGAAAGCCTAGCCTGACCTTGCCTCCAAGGGACAGAAACCACTGATAAACTCTCACCAGGGGGTTAATGACTGATAGCAAGTCCATTCCAAATAGGAGCTTCAGCTGGGACACCTCAGGAACTAAGCCCTGGGCTTTGAAATAGGAAGAGAAAGATAACTCCTGAGGGTTCAGAAAGGAAGGTGCTTATACAGAACAACAGAAAGCTTCCGATGAATGCCTACCCACAGGCATAC
Organism: Talpa europaea; assembly: GCF_964194135.1. NCBI lineage: Eukaryota > Metazoa > Chordata > Mammalia > Eulipotyphla > Talpidae > Talpa > Talpa europaea. Next base: position 30,912,577 of record NC_140074.1, read on the forward strand.
AGCTGTGTGGTCCACCTGGGCTTCAAAGTTACTCATGTCTGCACTGGAATTCATGTTCTGCCTCTTCTTTCTATCCTGAGAAAGCCGCCTTTGCATCTCCAAAGGATCAGTTTTCTTACAAAAGAGGCATAATAGTAGCAAGTACTACAGACAACTGACACAAGGAGTAAATGAGATCACATCTGAAAAATCACCACTTCTGCATCTGACATTTGGTTCTGTCATCTCCCTCCATCTCTCCCATTCACTGCCTCTTACTCCACCCCTCCCTATCCTACCCCACTTCATTGCACATCTTTGCCTTAGCTCAGTCACTTCTGATTCATATTTGCAAACTCACCAACTATTTTCAGGCCTTACTAAGAGTTCCAGAGCAGACACTGGCTTTGAGAATCAGTCCCTAGCAAAGTTATCCATCCAGACTTGGTTGAGCCATGGCTAGATCAAAGAGTGACACTTTAACTGCCTGCATCTTTACACCGCCCCAGACAATGTTGTGGTAGTAAAACTGTCACTCCAGCCCTCCTCCTGCAGGGTTTGTGGCAGCCATTTGCACAGTGAAGTAGGCCCATTTCTTTTTTCCTGTATTAAATACCCACAGGCAATAATCCTCATTATGGGCCAATGACTTGGAAAATGTTATTATTAAATCAAAGCCACTTGCAATAAAGGGAAAAATTCATCTGCAACAGTAAACTCTGTTGCTTATAGCTGGGCACTAAGAAAACAAATGGTGGTCAGGTCCCCTCAAGCCCAGCACTTCCAAGCTTAATCCATGGCAGGCACACCTGGGCCAAGCTGACAAAGGGAAGACAGCAGGCCCAGAAAGAAAATTCTCAGGCTGGGGATGGCTTCTCCTCAGAGATATGACTCAGGGGCCGGGCCTTAGCATGAGCTCCATGGCCTGGCTGTGACTTAGAACACTGTTGTTCTCTTGTTTGTCATCTAGAAAGATATTAGGAAGGTTCAACTTGTATAGGGTTCCATTTGCTGTTATAAAGGACTGAAGATCCCTTTGGAGGCAGACGCACCCAGCTGGTGATTCCAGCAATACCATCTATGAGAATAAACTTGAACAATTGACTCAAAGCCTCCATTGCAACCCCTCAGGGTAATGATGACGTTGGAAAGTATGAAGAAAGAAAACCAGAGTCATTCATGCCAAGTCCCACCGAGAATTAATTCCTAACCTAATTGCAGTTTCAACCTCCACTCAAAGTGGAATTTTAAACCAATCAATCTGGACTTTCCAGGTCAGTACCAGTGAGGTCATCTGCAAAATGAGATCCACTGAGGGAAGGTGATTTGGCCTGAAATAACCTTTCTTTTCTTATGCTAAGATCTTTGTGCCACCTCTGTTCCCACTATAATCTTCCATTTTGTACATCGGATCCTTGCGGCCCCTTTCTACTTGCTGGAGGAGATGCTGCCCATGAAGCTTATCACTATGCCAGCTAGATCTCTAAATTTATTTGGATGAATTTTATTTTTTAACAAGGGATGTCTGGATCACAACAAACTTTATCAGAGCTGCAGCCACACCTCAGGTTATAGACTGTGGGCTTCCAAAGAGCTGGGTGCCTCATTCCTACTGAGACCCAGTTATTCCTGTGCGCTCATGGGGTCTGTGGCAGGATGGAGGCTGATGAGCCTTAGCTGAGACGCACCTTCCTCCTTCTGCTGTGGAAAGGCTCAGACACCACAGCTGAGATGGAACGCTACTGAGTCCCCGGGGTCCAAGCCATGGCTGCTAATTAGAATCTGGGTACTTAGCGGTATTTTAGAAAAACAAAATTCACAACTTACAGATATAATTGGCTTTATTAAAGGACCCACCAATTGGGTAGCATCCCATCCAGATATTGCAAAAGACTACACAGAATGCAAAGCAGGTAGGACAAGGTATAGCTCACTAAAAAGATACTTCCGGAAAAGCCACTTCTCTCAAGGGGACTGAGGGGCAGGATGGGGAGGGTGGGGGTAGGAAAGCTGCTGTCATGCAGATTACCTTTCAGGCACAAATTAGGCAACTCCAGAATGATTGGTTTAGAAAGAGGTTTTGAGAACAGTTAAAACTGCAATGAGATTAGGTATTAAGTCTGGGTGGAGGCCCAGCCTCAATGACACCATTTGTTTTTAATACCAGGAATATCGTGGCCCCTCTATGAACCAATTCAGAATGTCTGCAGGTGGAACCAGATATACATATAAAGTACATGCACACACACACACACACACACACCCCTCCCTTTGTGATTCTTTCAGAGGATCTGTTACCCGAATCCCATGATCCATGGTCTGATAAAGTTTGTGTGTTTATTGATGAAAAGTTAACCAAATAATTCATATGATGTCCTTCAAGTGTGGAAACCTGATACCAGAATAAGTTTTAAAATACCATGATATTTTTTTTTAATTTAATTAGGTTTCTTCTAGAAAAGAGCATGGGAATGACTGGTCATTTTCACATCCCACACAAAAGGGAACTGAGATGCTAGGGCAATATTGGGATTCTCTGATTCTGGCATTGGCAAGAGGGAAGGGCAGAATTTTAAAACATGAAGCTTGAAGCCTTTCTGCTTGTAGCAAATAATTGCTGTCTGCCTACTATGTGCTAGACATCACACTGGGTGCTAGAGATTCAGTAGTACACAACAAACTTTTCCCTCGCTAAAGAAATTTATATTCTACTTGGTAGACAATTCATATAAATATACAAAAATCTTTCTCTGACAATAGTTCATCTGAGAGATAATTTCAGGGGACAGCAAGATGAGTAGTTCAACTGTGGCAAAATTCAGAGTTTAGGTTTGGGGCCACTGAACCAAAGTGGTGAAGATGGATTGAGAGACCATGCATTTGTCCAGACTCTGTTTTGAAGGCCTGCCGAGGGAGGTACTGAGGGAGGTTCAGACATCTCCCCTGTACCATCTTCCAGTACAGCCAAGCATTCCTCAAGTGATCAGTGCAGTGATAAAGCAGGGCCTCTAGCTGAGATGTGAGGATTTGGGACTGGTGCTTCCGTTCAGGCCTGCTTTTCTGGGATGCTCTCTGTTCCCAGACCCTGGGATATTTTCTCTCTATTCATTCTTCTCAGGTCTCCTAAAGAAATGGAGGCATGAAATGCATCCTCTTCATCCACATTCCTTTAAGTGAATGCAGGTCCTAACACAATCCACACTGAGAGAGCTTAATACCTACTGGAGGCCTCCACCCTACCCACTATATATCCTTGACCCTTCTCTGGTCTCTGCTAGTCCCCATTCCTTTCAAAATCTGGTTATTTAGTCCAGTATGCACTGTGCACTGTTCATCATTGCCTCCCATTGATGAACTAGCCAGTCAGTCCTTTCCCTTCCCAGTAAAATCCTTGGTATTAATCCTCTACTATCAGCACTCCCAGCACCTCCCTGCCACCCCTTTCCTACGTAATCCAGGTTTAGCCAACACTGACCCTTTTCTTTGCATGGAATCCCAGTGGTGAACCTGGGAAGAGAAACAAGTAGGAGCTTTTGGTCAGGAAAGGGAAAAGGCTCCTCCTTGCCTTTGACATGTTGATGAATTCATATGACTAACAGTGGGTCATGGTCAATGACCTGTAAGATATATCATGAGGACTAAGTGGAATTTAGAACTGAACCCTAGAGGACATCACCATCCACTCTACTAAATCCTCATTTCACAAAGGAGCTGACTGCAGCCCAGAGTTTAAGCAGAGTTGCACAACTTGTTCTGATTGCTTCTCCTCTTTCCCAGTCCAGCCAAATCTTTCAGACTTAAAATATCACCTCTACCCTCCCTACAACAAAGGTATTTTAACTATTACCCTCACATCTGATAACTTCAGGGATACCAGTAATGAGTTTGGTTTCCAGAACTCTGTTTACACAGCCTGCCATGAACTGGCAACTCTCTAAGAGCTGGACAGAGCAGCGGTCCTAGCTGAGTGGAAACGCCATGTCAACATTGGAGGGTCTTCAGGGTCTTTTTCTCTGATGATGTCACCAATAGCTAGGGTCTGGCTCTCAAGCACCTACTCAAAAACTTATTCTTAGGAATGTTGACTCACACTAACTCACTTAGGTCTGGAATATATAAATCATATTGTCACACCCCCCCCCACTTTGTTATCAGAAACAGAACTGTCAAGCTGTTAAAGCTAGACCTTGGTTTGACTAGAGGACTTCAGAGAGGGAAAGCACAATTTAGCTGGATCAAGATCTCTCTAGGTCACTAAAAAGTCTGTATGTTATTCAAAATAAAATGAGGTCTTATTTTTCCCACAAAGATGGTATTGATACTTTTTTTTTCTTTAATATCAGATTCCAAAATTAATTCTGTTGTTGCTCCTACAATACTTGTACTTGGACTATTGGGGATTCCTGCAGTAAACAATTTCTGTCCCAGCCTTCATGACTCCCCACAGAGCAACAAATGAAATAAAAGATATGTATGTATTTAGGTTGAATGAACAAAGAGAGAAGGGAAGTTACACAGTGGCCCTGTCTCCTTGAGTAGACCAGGCAACCCGTCTCAGGGTATCGGTGGTTGATGTTGTTACCTTTCTCTAGCCCTATGTGTACTGCTTATCCAAGGGGAACTAGAGGCTCAAATTGGTCTCAGCATCTTGTTCTGTTAAACAAGATGCAAACCAGACTAGTGACACCACCTAACCAGGATTCTGCCCCATTTGTATCATTAGGAGCAAGACAATGTCTCACCGGTACAATCCTCCAATATTGCTATAGTACACATGAGGTCTTATTTGTCATTTAATTATGTACTTTGGAGTTTGAAGAATCAAAAAATAGCAACTCATACTGATTCCAAATTAGAAGAGAAATAGACATAAGAAAGTAATAGATGGCGATCAAATTGTCAGTTTTTAGTGCTGATAAGCTGATTGAAGTCCAAGGCTGTAAATCGGTAACCATAAGAGCTAGCCCCCTATTCTATTTCAGCCTCCCAGTCAAGTCCTGGGGAGAGTTTATCTGAAGGAAAATCTGATTCTACAAAACAGACACAGCTTTGATTACTGTCTCACATTGGCCCAGGTTGTTGAGTATTATCTTCTCTGCGGCAACATTTTGGGGGAACATTCTTTATCGATTAATACATTTTCCTCATTTTTTGAGGGGGCAAAGCATCATGTGTGTTTGTTTACATAGATATTTGTCTTTAAATGAATTGACTTTCCCAGGCTTGTAATTCCTAGGAGTATGAAGAACCAAGACATAGATGACAAAAGGCTCTTCGCTTCTTGGTTATCACAAAGAGTACAGTTCCTTCAAACGTGATTTTTCTGTGCTAGTTCAGGTATCACTGCCTTTCAGACTTCTCTTTAAAAAATGGATTAAGAGGGGGACTTCATTCTCACCTTGCTCATCCCAACTTCCATACTCTCTTGAGATAATAGAAAATAATGATACCACCTAACCAATGGCCCTCATCACATCTCGTCCACCCTAAGGGTATAATGTTTATTTTGTATAGGGGTAGTTTCTGAGACGAAAGGATTTTCTTTCCACTGAAATTTCTCCTTAGCTTGTTTCTACTTAGCCTCATGGGCTTTCAATGCAAAAATCAACTGTTTTGGGCATCTTTTGAAAATATTTTGGATTCTTTCCCCTAATTTTGCCAAAAGAGGAGTTTTCAATATTTGCCATTCTTTTTGTAGCTTTTGGATGGTTTCCAGCAGAAAGAGAAAGAAAATACTAAATCTATGCAGTTTTTCTTTATTCTCAAAATGAACAAATGGTCAAGGATCACCAGACATTTGAAGGAAGTTATCTAATATTAAAGCAGTATGAAAAAGAAGAGAAAAATAAAAATGGCCTTGAGGAAACACATATAGAAACTAGAATAAAACTTAAAAGAATTACTTAGGAAGTAAGAGAAAATGCTATATCCATGAAATAATACCAGGCTACTGTGCGTAGAAATAACCTGAGAACTATAAAAATGATATTGAAAATTAAAAATTAATATTGGAAAATAAAAAATTCAAATATAAGAGGTGGCTGTTTACTGTAAAAATCTTTCAATTTTGCAATAAAATTAATTTTTTTATGTGAAAAGATGGGAAGATTTCAGTGCAAGAGCTGAAATTTAAAGTTGAAGAAATTTCCCAAAAGGAAAACAAGAAGAGAAAAAGTAAGAGAGACGTAAAGGAATTTAAGGAGCCAACTCAGGAGCCTAATCAGCCAATGGCCAATTAGGAGACATTCCAGAAAGAGAAGCAGACAAAAGAATAGAGGAAATGATCATAAGATGATATAGCATAAGCGCTACAGAAATAAAGGATAAGGTCCTCAGATTTTGAGCATTTCACACCTGATAAAGACACCCACACCAAAACAATCTGTCCTAAGACTGCAGAACTGGCTATAAATAAACGAGTTTGAAAGTCTGTGCAAAGAAAAATATTGCTGTTTGCATAGAACGGATTAAAAATTCAAGATGGCATATGGCTTTCTCAAGCATGACATTGGAAGCTGGGAGATAACAGCAATGTCTTCAAATTCTAAAGCAGAGTATTTTCCAATTTAAGATACTCCACCCTCACAAATTAACACCCAGTGTGAGGGTAGAATAAAGATGTTTTCAAGCACAGTACTGCCATCTATTTTTCTGCAGGAAACGGTTGGAGGAGATGTGTCTCATCTAAAGGAGGCCCAACTAAGAGAGAGGAAACCATGGGACAAAGTAAGAAAAGAGAAGCAAAGGAACTTGCAAGACAGTGGTGAAGGAAGTAAGGCTCTGTGACAGCCACAGAGCTAGCAGGAGGAGAGGGTACAGGCAGGTTGTGGGTATCTGGCCTTGTTCAAGTCTTATAAGAATTGGTTTACACTCTGGATGAAACTCTGTGAATGATTTAGTGATAGGAAGAGTGGCAAGCCAATACCCAGTCCAATCCAGGTGGGATATTGCCAAAGAAATGCCTAATTCCAGGGAAAATGGAAATTTTACAAGAAACAAAATGCAATCATAATACATAAGGCTAAAAGCGATGTATATCTGCATAGTCAAATAATGTAAACACTGTAATTTGATTTCAGTAAAAATAATGTTATCTCAACGAGCATTCCTCATCTGCTATTCTCTATCCCTTTATTCTAAGGGGAATGGAAGTGTGTTTGTGTGTGTGTGTGTGTGTGTGTACATGAGGTATTAGAAATGGAAATCACTGTTCACATCGTGTTTAACCAGTAATATCTAAAATCAAAAAATCAAAAGCAGAGCAGCAAATCATGCTATATCATGATATGAAGATGAAGGGCAGAACTGTGAGAATTAGAAGAGAGCAGAGTGAGAGGACTGGGGCAGGGTTGGTTATTGCTTACTATTAGAGGTGTATCTTTATTCAACGCTTAAACCTGGTACATGTATTACTTTGACAAAAAACAGATTTATTTAACAAAAATTACCAGGGAAGATTTAACACTCTCATTTCTTATACATTCTGTTGTATGATATCTGTGTTTATTTTTTAAGAACCTACATTGCAGCATTATTAATAGCCCAGATAGAAAAAACCTATGTACCCAACAATAAATAAAAGGCTAAACAAAATGTGACATATAAGTATATAAAATTTCTTTATCGTGTGTGTGTGAGGGAGGGTGGGTGGCTGGATGGACAGATGGATGAACCATGGGTGGACCTTGAGGACATTACATTAAGTGAAATAAATCATGTAGAGGGAGACAAGACCACATGACCTTACTTATATGTGGAATTTAAAACAAAAACAAAGATAAATTGAACTCATAGATACAGAGAACAGGTTTGTGGCTGCCAGAGCAAGGGTGGACATTGAGAGAAGGGCAAAACAAGTGAAGTGGGTCAATAATTACAAACTTCCAGTTATAAGTCACTGGGTCGTAATGTACAACATGGTAAGTACAGATAACAATATTCTACATTATATCTACTCCAAAGTTGCTAGAGAATAGATACAAAAAGTTCTTATCACAAGAAACTTTTATAATGTGTAACTAGACTTACTCTGGCCAATTGCTACATATACAAATATTGAATCACTATGTTATAGTCCTGAAACTAATAAAATGTATTATGTCAATTATATATCAATACTTTTTTAATATGAAATAGAAGATTTTAGGTTGCTTGGAGAGTAGGGTTTACAGCAAGGGTGGCCAAGCCAAATTTTTAACCCAGCTGAAAGTGGCCACCTTCTTGTAAAACTTTTTTTCAAAAGAAATACAAACATCTGTTTCATACCTCATCAGTTCCTCTCCATACCTAGTTAGAGTCTTTGAAAATCAAGTTGAAGAACAATGTAAAAACAGGATAGTACACCTTTCTGCCTCTTACCGTCCAATTTTCTAAGCTGTGAGATTCAATAAGCCATTTAACCTCCTTGAGCCCTCTCAGTTCCTTCATCTATAAAATAGGGGTTGAATGTGCATCTCACTGGATGAGAGTTTATAAATTGAGATGTCTCTGTGAACTCCTAGTACAAGAGAGATACTTGATGTCGGCTAATTTGTTGCTCCTTTTCTTCTTCCCCAGGACTGATTGTTTCTCGGCTCAATTAGCTAAAAAGAAAAAGACTTTGTTTGCCCTACCAGTGACAGGAGTTAAACTTCTCTATACTAAAAAGATTTTGAGGGAAGTTTATTCTTCATTTTATTGGTATTTCCATGAGAATGCATGGTCTACTGCATGTCAGGGGAAGGGGCAGTTCATTCACAGCATTGGCATTTATCCTGAAGGCTGTCATAGAACAGGCATCACACTCATCTGTGCATTCCTCACAGCATCTAAAGCTTTGTCTAAGTAAAGTACTCAAGCAGTGCCCCTGAACTTGACCTGTACATTCAGACTGATCAATACAGACTAGTTTGGAAACCCTTTGGTATTCCTTTCCAGTTATCGTTTGGGACAGTGGCAGCTTTGATTCAACTACAAATGTGAGAAAATACGTTAATACCTCAAATACTGAATTAACCAACTCATTTGCCAAAGAGATTACAGAGACTCCTTCTGTGGCCAGACCCTGCATGATGAATTCTCTAATGGACCACCTTATTGGCTTCTGTACAAAAGGCTAATTTCTTCCATTACACAGCCTTGTGAATGGTCCCTCAGGGATGTCTTTTGTAAAGGGAGAGGAAGTCTTGTTCACAATCTGACCTCCTCCTTGGTAAGAAAAAGATCATTTTGTTGACATTTATCAAGGGGGCCTCCACTGGGGACCAAGAGCACAGGCCTATTACTCTCCACTATGGGCACAGTAGAAAATGGCAGATTCTCTACCATCGGATATTTGTAACAATTTCCTACCCCAGAAACAAATGAAGCTACAAAGGTATAATAGATAGTGTGAGGTGCAAGAACTACAATCTTAACTTAAAGGATTACTTTAATTCTATCCCTATAATTTGAGAAAACTATCTGTTGACATGACTTGAAATGATGCCTTTTCTTATTCCCTATGACAATGATGAAAACGCTACTTTGAAATCCAATAGTTATCTCAAGTCAACTGTAAATACCCTGATTAAAAGGCAAACAGGTAATTGGGTCTTTTCTACAAATGTACTAGGTAAGAGATATTTTGTAAGAATATGGCAAATAAACTGAGCAATATTAGTGCTCCTGCCCCTCCTTCATCAAAAAAGAAGTTTATAATAATTTGATGAATTTATGACTGCAATGAGTTTTTCCTTTAAGTGATGTTGAAGCTATACCTTTGACCCTTAACAAATCTTGCTTTAGATCCATAAGAAGGGCTGGTCTTGGGGAGACTCATTCCTGTCTGTCCCAGATAATCTGGACAGCAGAATTTTCCACAGTTATCCCCATGTCTTTTCTATTACATATTTTGATATTGCAATGATACTGACTGATGGAGATGTTATATGTATTGTTATTGAAATGACTGACTAATAGAAAGGTGGGGATAATTGAGAAAGAGACTTAAGATAGTCATTAAAAAGCAACCACTGGTTTACAAAAGACATTAATAAACAAAACTTTGAAAGGTAAGGACAGAAAAACTGACTGTGAATTTGCCCATGAGGGCAATTTGCCCATAGGGGGTAGGTAAATCTCACTGAGAAACTATTATTAAGAATATCCTTTATTCTTCTCTTCTCTTACTATGGAGAGAAGTTAATAATAAATGGTTGAATTCTAGATAACTATTAATGGCAAAATGATGGGTGTTACTAATTGATTGAATATAGGGAGTGAAAAAAGAGGAATCTGTTGAATGTGCCTAACAGTCCAAGTATAGAAGAGGACTGGGAATTGGCCATCCACTGGAGTTAGCAGTAGGAGGTCATTCATGAATTTGACAAAAACAAGTTATGTAGAGTAGTGGAGGCCAAAGGGAGAATGGGATAAGATAAATGGGCAACAGCAAAAACCAAAAATAGGCAAGTCTATCTGGGAATTTGTTATATAAGGTATCAGAGTGAGTTCATAGCTGGAGGAAAAAGTGGAGGCAAGACAGAAAGGTCTTTGATTATCTGTTTCTAAATGAGAGGAATAACAGCATGTTTGTATTCTGTTGAAAATAATTCAGTAGAAAGAGTAAAGTTCCTAATGTGCTTTTGAAGCAATTCTTTTAAAGAGATGAGAGGAGATGGACACAGTAGAAAAGGAGAAGAATTGTCCTTAAATAGAAGTATGGAGAGTTTCTTCCTCATTTGAATTAACTGGGTGCTGTAACTAAAAGACTGTTTTCAATAAAAGACCATTTTATGTTTCCCCCCCTAGCATCTTCTGTTATGTGTTCCTGTTTTTCTAGCATCTTTGAAACCCTACAATTTTTGAAGATTTTTGTTTAGCCTCTTTCCAGTAAAAGCCAGATAACTGAAATCCCCAGTGTTCCCTTCAAGACAATAAAGTTGCCCTGTTCTTCTATTCAGACATACCTACATAAGGTTTAAAAGTTATCAGTGTGATGGCCAGAATCCATTTCCTGGTAAAAGATGGCAATAACTACCTACCTAATGGTAAGGCTGATAGCTCACGTAGAATTTTGACACTGGAGTGGCAGACAGTAGTGGCTGCAGTAACATCGTGTTCTTGGTATGTTAACAGGCAGACACACAAAAGGGAGCATCTAGGGCTAGGTGGAGGCAGATGTTTCATGCGACTGATTCTGGGGAGTGATTTAAAGTATCGTTCCTGAAAGTTTATGATTTATGATTAAACTTGATTTTTGCTCTCTTGAGTCTAAGGGGCTTCCTTATATTTTTAATGAAGTTCTTTTTCTCCTTAATCTGCCAGACTCAGTTTCTATGGCCTGCAATTAAGAACTCTGCCAAGTACTGTGTTTAACGAATCTAGCAAAATGACAAACTGCTAGTGTTCTCCTCTGGTTACTTTTCATTAAACAGCAGAGTGCTTTTGTTGTTTAAATAGGTATTCTTTAAGAATAAGGAAATAAACAGCAATACTGAGAAATGAATTTTCAATTTAAGCACAAAAATTTAAATTCTCAGATCATTTGAGGACAGCAGTCATGGAATATTTGTGATAGATACTCTTTGGTGATATATATGAAATTTTAACTGCTGAACAGAAAATCGTACTAAGTAATCTAACAACAAGGAGGGGATACATGGAGACATTGGGACAGAATATTTGCAATGGGTACCTCTGCAGAATATCTAGAACTTAAATACATAAGCATGAGTGTGCATGAATATGCAGATGAACACCATGTGCGCATCATGGTCTAAAAACAAAGATAACTTGTAAATAACTACCCCATACACTAGCTGTTACCATAGCAACTGAAACTATTCATTTTCTGTCTCAAATAATGTGTGCAAGTCTGTCTCACTAACAATTCAGAAGGGGACATTGACAAATGATCGCTATATTCACCCAGCCATTTTAAAAAGGAAGGCATTTGGCTGAATTCTAATTTGACCAATGAATATTTAACTGATAATGCTGCCAGATAAGATATTGGCCAAAAGAGAAAGGAGAGAAATGAAACTGGGTTGCTATCATGCAAAAATCCTTTAATGAAGGACATGAAAGGAATATTGTGAATTCTGGGCTGAAAATCTGTTCAGTATTGGAAGATAGAAGAGCAACTGAGCCACAATTCAGAAACTTCGAAGAAATCTATGACCTCTAGAAAGTCTAAGTCATGGAGATACTTTCTCCTCATTTGCTTAATATTTTGTATTCCCAAGAGTAAAAAAAAAAAAAAAAAAGCCTTAAAACATTTTAACTTTAAAGCAACAGAAAACAAAAACCAAATGCACATTGAAGAACTAAAATAGTCCAAGACTTTACCCAACTCCTAACCTGTCAAACTTTTCCACTTTATAGAAGTTATTACATCATAACTTCCCAGACAAACTTGCTCATTTATTTTGAAACTTGTCCACAGGAATGTTTAATACTAAGGCTCAAAGAAATCCAAAAGAGATACAAACTCAATAACTCAATAACTAATATTGACCGAGTAGTCAGTATTTTTCAGGTCCTGTTCTTAATGTATTGAAGTCTTTCATTGTCACAAAAAGCTCTAAAACTGGGTACTGTTTTTAGTTTCCTTTGTGGATGAGTGATGAAACCAAAGTTCAGATGTGTTAAATAATTTGCCTAAGGTTGTATTGAAATTAAGTAAATGGGTATCTGGGATTAGAACACTGTAATTTCTTTGTAGAAATCTAGTACTTAGTCACTATACCACACTATACTGCTGTCTCCCATTTTTTTGTTTTTTAATGTTCACCTCTTCTACCCTTTCTTCCTTTTCCCCTTAATCCAATGTTTTCATCAAGCACAAAGACATGTAAATAGAAAAATTATGTATATGAAGTGTGTAGTTGTGCCTGACATAGTAGCTATTAATAAATTTTATGAATAATGATTTATGTTTATTTGCCACATTGGACTAAATTCCTCAGCACATTTTTTTTTTTTTTAATAGGAAAGTGACTTGAGTGGGCCAGGTTATAAGCAGAAGACTGCTTGGAAAGCATCAAAAAAGAGTGAGGTCATATTATGGTCATCAAGCTAAGAGAAAGCAGGGCACCCATCCAAGGCAATGCAGGAGTTAGACCTTCTCCAGTCTTTATCAAAATAACTAAGCTATAAAAAATAGGTGGCTCCAAATATATACATAAATTTTCAAAATCAAAACCATTACATGTTTATTTATGCGTCTACAAAATGTAACACTTTATCAACTTCCCTCATTATGGTTTGTTGTGGTTGAAAACAATTTGCAAGCTACCCAGAGAATGTATGCTTTCTATGCAATTAAAGCCAATAATAAATTAAATGAGTGACCTGTGGTCACATAATTTTGAAAACAAAGTGGTACATATCTTTTCCAAAATCCTTACCCCAATGAAAACATTAATGAGAATGTGGGTGCATTTAAATGTTTGATGATGAAGTCTGAAATTGGCCTTGCCTCTATTTTTCTTTGAGGGATATTCTCACTGCTGAGTAGAAACGAATTCTGGAATCAATAGGTCAGAAATCTCTTTTACGAGGATAGTTAAGAATCTATTCCTGACCATATAATTTTCTTGAAGAAGAGTTAATTTCCCTACATGAGTGGGGGGTCACAACTGCATTTTGAATGCTGTATTTCCCTCCCCCCACTGCCAGAGATCTGCTTCCCACCATTCATCTCCCCTTAGCTCATGATGCACTTAGAGTTGGTTAGTTGCCAAAAAGATTGATGATTTCTCCACTCCAGATAATGTTATTAATTGGTTTATAGAATGCTACTCCTACACATCTTGGCATTCTATAAAGTCACCTCAGTATTAACAGAAACTACATTAGCATAGCAATAACAGGCCACATTAAACTGCCTAGGAGGGAAATTTTCACTTTAGTTTCAGAGGCAGTGATTCCTCTGTTGAAAGTCTTGAGAGGCAGAATTATGGTGGGACATTCAGGCAAAATGTTGGTGAGTTTGACTCTCTGACAAGCAATTCATGGGTATACAGGACTCTGTTATTTCTAAAAGTACTGACTAAAAATGGGCCCTTTGTTGCCTTCACATATGTGGTCTGATCTTGAGCCCCTAAATCTCCTTAATATCAATTCTTTTACAGACTCCCCAGGGCCCTGGATTCAAGCCCACCCACCATTCATCACTAAGGGATCTGGGACTCCAGGGCTACAAGTTCCCATTTGAAGATCAGAAGACTATTGAGGCAGACTTATCCCAGGACTGACATACTTGGCCTGGAAAAGAATTCTAAATGGAGTGTAGAGTCTAGTGGAAAATGCTAGAAGACAGATCTAAGGAGAAAGGAAAGGTGACCAGGAGACAAAGTGAAAGCACCCTAAAAGAACTTGTTCTAATTAAATAAAGGAAGGAAGAGGAAATAACAGGGCCCCTCCCAGGGACGTGAAAGCAGCAGGTATATTTACTGGTAACTTTGGGTTAAGCTAAGATATCCAAATTATACATAGTTGCCACCATGAAATACAATAAAATTTGCTCACTTCCATATAGTCTCAGGGGCCTAACCAACTGCACATGAATTTAAATATCTAAGGGACATGGCCTAGAATTTCAGAATGATCTTTTCGTAAAATGGAAATAATATACCTGTTTGCAGGGTGCTTGTGGGAGTGTGACTGTAAATCCACAAAGTGCCTCCTGAGACCATTAAATACTCAATAAATGAAAGGTAGATTTAAATCAGGGGATAAAATCTATATCAATTATGAGCATACTTATAAAAGATGAGAATATCCGCAGCCAGATTTTTCTCTATTCTCTGGAGTAAACAGTGCTTTCATATTTTTATTGCAGAGAGGGAGCGAGGGAGAGGAAGGGAGGAGACATGATGGGAGGGAGAGGAAGAGAGAGAGAGACAGACACACAGAGAGAGAGAGAGATGGATTTTTGCCTAAGTAGACATTTCAATTAGGTAACTCAGAAAACATCTGTTATTAAGCCCGGACTATATGTGAGGCACTATTTCAGTCTTTCCACAGTGCAAGGAGGGCTAGTCTCAAATTAGATCAGGTATGGAAGTCCCCTAATTGATGTAGTGGGATATTACTAACTAGCATTTTTTGCAGTGTGGAAACTGCTGAGGAGGAAGCCATGGACTTGTTGGCAGCGAAAGTCAACCACCAGGCTTTTTGAGTGACAGCTCCAGCACCCACCCCGGTGTGTGTCTTTGTGGATTTTTGTTCTTTGGATTCTCCCACAGCTTGGGGTTAATTACTTCCAAGACTAAGTCCCTACCTCTACCACAGTCTCGCTCCTCCTTCCCATATAAAAAATATCTACCCATCTTTTAGTACCTGTTGGTCTTTGAACATTTATTGCAATTATGTAGCCATATAGAGCACTATTTCATTATATTTCATAGTTGTTGTTGTAGTTGTTACATCACCTCAGATGGATGAGGTGATGTAGTTGTTACATCACCTCAGATGGATCATCAGCCTCTTGAGGGCAGGTGATCATACCTTCTATTTGACATCCTTAGTAAATAAAATAATACTTATGAATATTAAGAGAAATGCAATAGCTTATGCGTGAATGGCTTACACGTGGCTCAGGCATTTCTGCTTTACAGCACCATCATGGTGAATC
Organism: Talpa europaea; assembly: GCF_964194135.1. Classification (NCBI taxonomy): domain Eukaryota; kingdom Metazoa; phylum Chordata; class Mammalia; order Eulipotyphla; family Talpidae; genus Talpa; species Talpa europaea. The sequence goes on from NC_140074.1 coordinate 30,928,157, forward strand.
TTTTACATTTCTTTGAGTGATTACTTTATTATATTTTTCTTCCCAGCTGGACCATAAGCTCCATGAGGGCAGAGACCAGTTTCACTTTTACTCACTATTTACAGTGGGTTGAACACATCCCCTCCCAATTCATCTCCACCCAGAAACTTAGGGTGTCCCCTTATGTGGGAAACAGGGTTTTTGCAGAAATGTTTAAGGTAAGAATTGACACGAGATGAGACACAGACAGGGAGATGCGAACATGGAAGCGGAGACCCAAGTGTTGCATCTACAAGTCGAGGAAACCAAGAATCACCAGCAAATAGTCAGAGGCTAGGAGAGAGGTGTGGGGCAATGACTCTTCAGAGCCTCCAGAAGGAAGGAACGCCATTAACAATGTGATTTTGGACTTCTGGCCTCCTGAACTGTGAGAACATAAACTTCTTTTGTTTTAAGCCATTCAGATTATGAGGATTTGTTAAATCTACCCTAGGAAATGAATATACTATGATAACCCTATTCCACAGCAAAGTATCTGGGCCATAGCAAGATTAATTACAGGAGGAAGGAAGGTAGGTCAATACTCCTGCTTCCTTTTCATCTTTTATTAATTCAGTGTTTCTCTAAGTATAATACTTGGAGCTTGTTCTTTTAGAGTCATTACCTAGGTGCTTATTAAAAATACAGATGCCAAGACCACCCCTGAATTTTAGGGTCTCAGAATATGTGTCTCTCACATGACCCCATGGCAGGTCTTATACTCATGTAATGTTTTGAACGGGTGCTCTTTTTTTTTATTATAATTCTTAAGCCTCCAACAATTTTATCAAAGACAGATCTCTAACCCTTATGGGCAATGCATCTGGTGGGAGGAAGCTTGCCACCACGCAGGAGGTGTGAGGCTGACCTTCTCATTAACGCTGCTGGGAATTTCTGAAGCAGAATGCTCCAGCTGTCAGTTCCTTTTTTCCTTGAGGATACACCTGGCTGCTTGACATGACCCCAAATCTTGTCTAGAGGTGAGATTTTCATTTTGATAGCAGTTTCCCCAAGAAAAGAATCAAAGTCAGAATAATACAGATAGAGAATCCTTCCTTCTTTTCTTAGGATGACTTTCTCCAAATAGTAATGTCTCCATAGCACTACATGCAAACTTTTGCTGATTTCTAACTTCCAACTTCAGGCACATTTCACCTCTTAAAAAAACTCGCTTATCAAAAGATAGGTGACAGTTTATTACAAACTGACTGCTTTGTGTTCCATATTCATTGCCCATTTATGACTTTCTCATCCAATTTGCTGAATCCTCAAATCAAAACACATACCAGGCTGCAAGCTCAAATTGGCATCTGCAAATCAAGCTGTGCGCTCTCTGCTGTGTGCCTCCCCCTGGGAACGCTCAGAGACATGCAGTTGTCATTCACGTGGGTGGGTACAGCTCTCCAGGCCCATGGCAGGGCCAGCTGCCCTCCCAGGCGTCTTTCTCTATGATTTTTAATCCTGTTACTCAGGACGTCTCCTTCCTGCACACCTGAAAGAATCACCTAAAAGTCCAGACAAGAATTGGAGAGGTTAGTTCTGCTCCATGACTTTGCACTAAGTCTGGGAGGATTTGTGGGCTTGTCAGGAGGGATTTGTTTCAAACCCAAGTGAATCATGGAGTGGAGGTGCATATTAAGTCAAAGAGGCAGAGGAGGATGAAAGGGAACATGGAGAAGTGTTTTGAGCTAGCTGGGGTGTCCTGACTTCAAATAATCACCTGGGTGCAACATTAAACCTCTGGCTTTGAATAATAAAGTACAGTGTAAATTCCTGTATAATAGAGTAAATCGGAGACACCAGTGTTTTAAGGAGGTTTTGAAGTAAAGTTTCTACCACTAGCAAAACATCTGATCCAATTTCTACTGATTTTTCTCCTACAAATCAAACTCCACCATCCATCTTGGCACACTGCCTTGAAACCTCAAGGTTACCTTTAGCTGTTTACTCTCCCTGCAATTCTGTATCATGTCTGTCACAAATCACCGTCATATTTTTCTATAAAACACTGGCCCCATATGTCTCTTTCCTAAGGCTGGCCCAAATGCTCTGGGTCGACCACATGGCTCTGCTAACTTCTTGACCTTTTGTAACATTTGCTGCCTGTACCATGCTTTAAAAATGTTATCTCCCCTCCCCATGTCACTCATCCAGGCTAAAGAACTTGAGATGCCTGGCTCACTGATTTTCTCTTTCTCTTTTTCACTCATTACCCAGATCCTTCCTTTTACTTCATTACCCTTATTAGCATCCTCTTGGGAGGAGTCTTCACATCTGAATATTTGCTACAGATGCCTTAATACTACCATTGGGGTCTGGGAAAGTGCTGCTGTAGGTTTTCATTTATTTATCCCCTTAAAAAATATGCTTAACAGTTTCATCTGTACATAATAATAGCTACTATTTATTGAGCACCTAATATATCCCAGGCCTTTGCTAACACTGCTTAGAAACCAACTCAGCAGTTCTGATGTTGAGACTTGGGAATCCGCATTTTTAGACTGCTGTGTGCTGTGGACAACTCTGAACTACATGATTGGGTCTATTTGGGGAGAGCAAGGAATTGTTGGGGATTTTTTATTTTTCTTTTTTTGCATTATTTGCACTGTTCTGGCTTGGTTGGTTGTCCTAAGAAAACAAGGGAGGCATAGTGCAATTGGCAAAAATTGAAGCTAAATATAAACTGTGTCAAATTACTTTTAGCTGGAAGCTTTAACTAGTATGTGTCATTCTTCATGTCTTCTTCCTGTGTCAACAATATGGAAATATGACAAAACAGAGCCTTCCTCAGCCGGACCCCTGAGTGATGAGGATGAACAGACTTCTAGTGGTGCATATTTAAGTCACAAGAATTAGGAGGTTCTCACCATAGAAATACTCTAGTCTCTCCTAACTGCATTACTTTTCTTCCTTTGTTTTGTTGCATATTTATGTTACCTCGGCTTAATTTTTTGTTCTAATAACCAATGATGATGGTGACGATAATGCAACAACTGATATTTTTCCAGAGTTTGCCATGGCCCCAGAACTGTACTAAGTGATTTATAAGTTTTGTGCTATTTAATCTTTATAACAACATCATGGGGAAAATGTTATTATGAGCTGCATTTTATAGATAAGAAAACTGAAGTACAGAATGTTTAAATTAGAAGATCTAGATCATATCAGAATTAAGTTTGAGAACAAGCTCAAATTCAGGCATGCTGATTCCAGAGCTTGCCTTCTTACCTATTAAATTGCTTCAGCTAGCTAATAAGTAAAAATGCTAATTTCTAAAGTATATTCTATAAAATGCAGTTTTATGGACTATAAACTTGCATTACTTAAGAGATACATTTAAATCTTGTTTTAAATGTGTATGAAAATAGAATTAAACAAAATAGTGCAGATTTTAAAATTGTCAGAACTTCTAGATTTTTTTTTTAATATACACTCAGTCTTTTAAAATCTTGTTCTGAACTTGCTATCACTATCATTTTACTGACCCCAGGTCATCTTTTCCACATCTATCTGTGTACCGGGCTATGAGGAACAGTAACCTTCTCATCCCCCTACTGTTGGCTTGAATCTCAACATTCCCACATCATTTTGCATAGCTCTGGTGTCTTGAACATGGAGACCTTTAATTTGGAGTAAAAATTCTTTAGGATAGCTTCACAATTTCTAGATTCCTTTGTTTATCACTCATTCCCATCAAGATATATGGGTACATGAATCAAAAGTTTCCCGAATTGCTTTCCAGTTATTTTCCTTTACATATTCCCAGAAGCTTCTCTCATTGTTGTTCATTCCATTGAGATAACTCAGAGTTTCCAACTTTTTACCACCTTCTTCCCCATATTACATTTCAAATTTTCTTAAGCAAACCAGCTAGTCCTTAATTAATAAGGTTTTTCCTATTTTCATATGTCACAAGTGATTAAAAAATCTGATGATGACAGAACCTCAGAAATAAAACTCACGCAGTTTGGGGTCAACCACTAATTTTCCAACAAGAAAGGCTAAACGTTTCTTTAAAAATTCTATATACTTTAGAAAGACCAATCTTGACTACAGTGCTACATCAAAGGGCTTGAGATCATCCAGAAGAAAGGGATAACTTATAAAGGTTTTAGATGTAGAACTCAGAGAACTGGAAGGAATCTGATTGAAGAAAAACCTTAGTAAGGTTTGGAGTCTATAGGACAATCAATGTTTTATATCACTTTGAGAATTTGGTGAATGCTATCAGGAACAATTCTTTTAGGTCCATCCATAACAAATGTTGCTTCTCTTAGACCTTTGATGTCCATTATCCTATTCCCTTTAGGTAAAGAATAACTGGTAAAGGTAGCGATCATGCAAATTGTGTTGCCAGAGAATGTGAACACCCTGGGGACCTTTTTTTTCCTGAAATGGTAAAAAAAAAAAAGAGTTCGGGCATGCTAGACTACTAGCAAGGACTAAAAATTTTACTCTCCTTCCAAACTGCATCTAGCAATCAATATGTTTTCAACCATACTGGGAAATATGAAACAGCCAAGCCAAAGTTTGAGATTTATATTCTTTTTTTTTTAGATTTTTTTTTTAAAGATTTATTTATTTATACAAGAACTGGGGTACAGACCAGAGGCGCAGGAGGGTGAGGGGATTCACCAGAGACAGGGTGGGGAACAGAACAGGCAGATAGACTGAAAACACTGCTGAGGGGAACAGTGGGCAAGACAGGAAAGTTCTGTTGCGCCATGTGGGTAGCTCCCTGGCCAGCTGGGAATCGAACCTGTGCTGCAGAGGCTGCAGACAGCTTCACAGCGCTGTGCTCAACACACTGCGCCTTCGGGGAGGCCCTTATATTGTTCTTAAGGTAACATTTAAAAAAATGAATTTGGTGAAACCATGCAAGTAAAATGAATTTTTACAATTCTGAAATAAATGCTTAAATAATCTGTAATATTAAACACAATCCTCACTCTCTCGCATCCTCCTGAAATCTGCTTCCTTATAAATACCATCCAAAGAAAGTATATCTGGGTTAAATGTAGACATTACAATGCTTTTCTAGTGTTGCAATTTGAAATAGCCACTTTTCTGCCATTGAAAATCACTGATTATTCAGAGCTAGTTACAGAGCGCAAAATATCTGTGTGATTGCATGGTGTCAGTTACCATCATCATAATGCTGAGCACAAAGGCTGATTACCTTCCATTCTGCACTTCTTGTTAAAACTGGGTTAATAAGAGATTTTGCAAGGTTATTCTCCCCCTGCTCACATAAAGTTTTTCGTAGAAATGCTGTGCAACAATTAAAATTATTTTATTGTTGAAGAAAGAATTAGCCTATTGTATAATTTTGTGACAGCTGACAATACCTCATCATTAAAGTATTTGTAGGTTAAAACACTTGCTTTGTATAAAGCAAATTTTAACTTTTTTTGAGGAGGTTATCTACTAGTGTTGTTAGTCAATAATGACTGGTCAGGCCAGCTGTTTGTGAGCTTATTGGCCAACAAGCTCTCAAGCCCTTTCCTGCAGCTCAAGCGTTCTTTCCTCTTGGTGACTTTGGGTGGCCTCTCTAGAGGGATCCCACATACCCTTTTCTCCAACTCAAGTACCTATAAATCTATCAAAAATAGGGGTTATTTTAGTCAGTAACTGTACAGATTACTTTAAAAGTACGTTTATCATAATCTTTTGCAGTTTATGATTTGGGATGGACAATGATTAATAATAAAGATACATGGAATCCGGAAACTTTCTAAACACACACATTTATATACAAATTGAAAAGTCGAAAGCAAATATTCACAAAATGGTTAGTATTAATTACATTTGAAGACTAGGATTAAGGGGCCAAGAGATGAAGGAACATATTTTACTTCTGCTTCTTCCCCCTTCTTCCCTACACTGAAAAAAGTTTTCATACTTTAAGAAAAAAATATCATTACACAATTGCCTAATGGATCCAAACACAACAGCTTACATACTTCACTTTGCTTGGGAAAACCAGAACAAAACAAACAACCTCCAAAACCTTTACCTTCCTTCTTGTTTTTTTTTTAAATTCTATCTCTAATTTATTTTTCACTTTATCCTCACCACTATCCTTTGTATCCCCTTGTCCCTATGTCTGCTCCCTCTTAACCTCAGGGCCCTGAGGGTGTTTACTGATGTCCACTGGTATATGCACATTGAGTATGTATGTGTATATATACATATATATGCTATATGTATATATATAATGTTTTACATAAAGCAAATGTTGGTTTCTTATTACATCTAATGTTGGTTTTAATGGACTTGAGTACTACAATTTGAAGTTGCATTCAACTTAAGATTGGTAGATTTAAGACTATTATTTTCTATCTCTGCACCCTATCACTGGTAATAAATTAAACCTAAACCTATTTTAATTCCAAGTGTAGTTTGACAGAACATAAGTTATTCAGAGTATCCCTCCTTGGAATTTGAGACTTCTCCATTGAAAATACGTATATGTATGATTTTCTTTTTCATAAGTATTCCATAGGCAGAAGGATGCAGTGAGGAGCAAGAAACATAGTTGGTTGAAGTAATATATTTCTTGATAGATAGAGAAGTGGAGGTGGGTGCGTGCTCTGGAATCACAGGTAGATTTTCCATTTCTAATCTTGAATTCATTAAGTTCCTTTGTTGGTCAGGCCACAATCTCCCCATATGTAAAATGAGTGATTAATGCTATGAATTATGAAAACATCCTTGCTATAGGACACTCTTTAACAAGACGGAATGGAAAAAAAACAGATATGGGAGAGAGAAAAGAAGACATTTTTATGGTATCATTACTCTCTTAGAATACATAAACAAAATCATCATAAGGTATTAACTTTGAAGGATATGCTTAAGCTACTCACTAATGTGTTGTGAAACAACTGAGAGTAAAAGGAGCAAGAAGTCTGTATTTCTTTTGAAAATATTTTGATTTGTGAAATAATTGTTATAAATGGAAGCAAGTGAAATCTTTGGGCACTGAAGAAAGTTTTGGGAGTTATGACTGGAACAACTGATCTGTTCTATAGAGCCAGTTTGGACTGCTATAACAACTACCACAGATTGAGCAGTTAAAACAACAAATAATTAATTCTCTCAGTTCTGGAGGCTGAAAATCGCAAAGATGAAGGGGCTAGCAGATCCAATGTTTGGTGATAGCCCTCTTCCTGCTTTGCAAATGGCTGCCTTCTTGCTTTGTCCCCACGGGGCAGAGAGAGAGAGCAGGACTCTGATTGTCTCATCATCCTACAAAGGCACTAATCCCACCATGGGCTTATACCCTCATGACCTCATGTTAACCCAAAGCCCCAGCTCCTAACACCATCATCTTGGGGGCGAGGCCCTCAACATGAATTTGGGTGAGACCAACATTCAGTCCACAGTACATGTTATTCCTGCTACTCTTGTTATCCATGGACTACTTCCCTATGAACGCCTGGTTTTGGCTACCTCGAGGTGTAGCACTGATAGGAAATGTCTCTTGCCTGTTTTTTTTTTTTTTTTTTGGTGGCACATTCAATATCAAACATTCAGTGCCATAGTAATGAATAATAGTCCTACTGAATCATGTGACTGTTGGGGCTGGGGCAGAATTATCATTATTCACTAAAAATAACTAATATTTTCAGGTACTTACTCAAGTGATACATACTACAATCTAGATTCCTATTTCATTTTTCTGGGGGCAAAGATACCTTAAAATTTTAAAGCTAAGTGCTGGTCTTCTGCATCATGCTGAGAAAGCAGGGAAAAAAGGGGCAATGTCTTCCTGAAATGATAATAAATGAAGCATTTCATTGTAAAGGCATGTAGAAGTTTTCCAGAAATATACCATTATTGTGTCAATAGATTTCAAAACATTTGCTTATACACTTGATCAATCCACTTGTATGACTCTATCCTAAGGAAATAATCCAAAATATCAAATAAACTTTCCATTCTGATGCTCATGGTAGCATTATTTATAATAGAAACATGCAAACTAGCAGTAAATGGATTAACTAGGAATTGCATATATTTGATGTGTCCAAGTTCATTGTTTGGTAGGTGGGATGACAGAGGATTAGGTGGTGCTACTACCATATTCTTCTTTCTACCTTTCTGCATTTCCCACAGTTTATAACATGCATTTCATATCAAATGAAAATATAAACATTCCATTTAGACTTTTGTTTGAATCCCTCCATTTCTCACATAGAGAAGACAGAGAATCTCAAGTTCAAACTCCTCTGCATAGTCTCCCTCCCAGAGACGGAATCCTCACTAACATCCTTCTTAAGCAGCTTAGCCTGAAAGCTGGCTCTGCCAGCTCCATCCCACCCAAGGCTTTCTGCTTGGCAGTGCCTGCTTCCCCTTTATCTGGAAACTGGAATCACATTAGAACTCCAACTCCCTGAGCCCGTGTCCTCTTCCCCAGAGCCCCAGCACTGCCTTTCTTCTCGTCTGTCTTGATTTCCCTTCTGAATCTTCCCTGCATTCTCATTCCAAGGCCAGATGGCTGATTTTCTGAAGCATTTACATTTCTCCTCTGCTGACTTATAACTGTTTAAAACCCATCATCCACACCTCCCTGGTAACCAGGTTTCTGCCACAGCAGGTTGCCTGGTGGGATTTGGCAAGTGTGGAGAGGGTGGGGATGGAGAAACTATCCAAAGGGAAATTGGCCAATATGCCAGTAGGTTTTACTTCATTCATTTGGAACACTTGGAAAGCATAAAGAGTGCTTAATGAGGACCCATTAAAGGGAAAGCTGGGTTGTTTAAAGAACCATCAGTTGGGTAACACTTGGTTCAGTGACTCAGAATTGGACAGATTTTCAAATTTTGCCTCAAAAATAGACACTGTTTATGTCAAAATAACCTATAGATAAAAGATCTTAGTGACATCTGCTTCACATGGGCTGAGGCAAGATAGTAGCTGCTAATGTGCTTTGACTGCTGGTGAACCTGGAGAGTGTGAAAACAAATACCAAGTCCTTCAAAACAAGAAAAAATATGTACATCATGCCTTTTAATATCCAAAATAAGTTCAACCTACTCTTTGTAAGTTTTTCTCAAAAGAACAGTGAATGACAAACATAGACATATACAGACTCTATATCCTCAAGACAACTATACTATAACAGGAGAAACAATCTATGACAAGGAAAATAAAATGATTCTTTTACAGCATATTTTCACGTGTAGCAATTTTTTTTTCCCCACAAGGTATGGTGTAGAGTAATGCTCAACAAATTCCCTTTCCTGGCCCACCAGTGTCTCCATCTGAACATCAGTTAGGATACTTCTAGCTTCAGTCAAGTGGTTCTCAAAAGAAGGACAACACATTAGTTCTTCTAATAAGAAATGTGAAGGTAAAACAGTCCTATATATGGTAATCAATTAGTGTCCAGACAGGAAAATAGAAGTTGCTATAGGGGACCTCTCCTGGTGGCGCAGCAGTTGAGCGCTGGACTGCGAAGCTGCCCGCAGCCTCTGCAGCGCTGGTTCGATCCCCAGCCGCCAGTGAGGGTCCCACATGGCATGCAGACCTCTCCAGCTGCCCACTGCTCCCCTCAGCAGTGTATTTCATCAGTCTGCCTGTTCTGCTCCCCGCTCTGGCTCTGGTGAATTCTCTCACCCTCCCACGCTTCTGACTGTACCCAGTGTTTGTACAAATAAATAAATCTTTAAAAAAAAAAGTCATCTTGTTAAAAAAAAAAGAAATTGCTATAGGCTTTTCAAAACACTGGGAACTTTAAAGAATTGCCAAGGGACAGTGAAGCAAAGGGGTGACCTCCTGAGTGTTCTTGCAGATAGGACTCCAGGAACACCCCTGCTATTGGATCCTCATTGCTACTGCTAAGCCAGAAGCCAGGAGCTTGTGGTCCTTTGGATACTGCTAGAGTCCCCAGCCACCTGCATTTGCCTGCTGTTGCTGGTGGAGTAGAAAACATTTGCCTGCGGTCTCCCACTGCTCTTAACGCTAGGGCCAGAAACAGAAAGAATGACTTCTGTCTTTTTCCTTCCCTTCATCCAGTCTCCTGCAAATGCTTTGCCAATGACAGAAACCATCTGGCAAGTGAGTCAGGGAAATGCTTTTTCCAGGGTCCTTGGCCCCCAGTTAGCAATTATGCTGAACAATTGAATGGGGTTAAATAACAACAGAGTATCATGTGGAGTAGGCTAATTCAATCATTCAATCACATCTTGAGGGACTTTTGTCTTTTGTCTTTCCTCTCTGTCATGCTTGGGGCTGGATGGCTTTTCCCTTGAGGCTGGATTCTTTGAACAATTCAATAGCTGAATGTTGAAGAAAACATTCAAAGGTGGAAAAGAGAAATGTCCCTTTCTTGTGTTCCTATTAAAGAGTGAGATAAACTCTAACTGATTTGCTCTCCCCTGTCACTGACTAGAAAATACAACAAACTTTATTAAGTAAATTATTAGCAAAGTTTAAAAAATGAACCGCTATAATTATCTGACAAATAAAATTTTTTTATAACTTGGAGACTAACTCACTAAATGTAAATATTAAAAATTAATCACAATTTTTTGTAATCCTGCTTTGCATTTCTTTATTTTAAAAATTACAATACTTCAGCCTTATGTAACCTTATACTCAAAAAGTAGAAAGGCCTGGCCTCTCTCAGTCCTTGAGAGACTCTGCAGGGAAGCTGAAACAGGCCAGGGATACATCATGGAAAAACAGGACAATTAGGAATATCCCCAGCTGCACTGGCCAGTAATTTGATTTAACCAGTGGAAAACAGAATAATCTACCAGTAGAGAACCAACTAGGCCAGAAGACTCTCTAGAAATTATGAAATGCATTTAATGATCTGGTTGCTCATCCCAAGTTCTGGCGTCATTTTGGCAAAAGGAATAAGAAGGAACCAGAGTGAGCTCTTTCATGCCAATAATGAATGCAATGGAAATTGACTTCTTTCCATTCCAGCTGTAGCAGCAGGAATAGGTTTTGCTGCCAACAAAAAGCTTCATCACAGTTTAGAGTTGAAATGCTGGTCAAATCGAAGGGCAGGGGGACAGTTTAGTGCAGACACTACATGTCAAATTGCCAATTTTATGTTCAAAGCTTTGCACTCTATGTCACAAACACCTCCTTTGAGATTGTTTCTCTCTAACTCTTTGATTAATGAACTATCTTTCAACACTTAGTAATATTAACTATAACTGGTACATTGGTTTGGAAAGTGTTTTTACATAATCTTACTTAATTCTTAAAACCGCTCAGTGAGCTGGCTTTTTACCTAGGCAGAAGTCAAATTCAGAGATGTAACTAGGGTAACTTGCCCAAAGTAACACATATAAACTGAAAAATGAGAGTTGAGCCTGTTAAAACTCCAACATTGGATGGGGTTTGGTAAGATACAATCCTAGTCCTGGGGGAACTTATTTTGCAACTAAAAACAAGGAATGCAGGTAACAAAGACCATCAGCAGGCTGTTAGATGTGCTAACCTGAGTGTTATCTAAAAAAGTGACATGCCAGGTGAAAGAAAGAAAAACTGATCATTTCTTGGAATGCTAAAATTATTCATTTGTTCCTTCTTAAGGTATAGATGAATTAGATAATATCTTAGATACATTTATGCTGATATATTAGGTTTTGACATTAGATCAGCTTTGAGATGATATCATATGATCTTGCAATGTCTACTCCCAAGGGCAGGCTCCATATCCTAATTCAGATGTCAGTTATAAATGCTATGGTCTAAGATAAACCTCAACTCTTCCAGTAATTAAATTCAGATACTCTTTCCAGTGTTTACCGTAAGGGAGAATTATGGAAGTCACAGGAATTTAAAAACTCAAAGGGGAAATAAATACAGTCAAGTAACAAATGCCATAGAAACACAGGGATTCAGAGTCTAGCTGTTAGAATCTTTCCTCTATTGAACTGGCATGGTCTTTTCCCACATACTATGATTGAGTATTTCTAGTAACAGAAACTGACTATATAATCAATTAAAGGAGGCCTTCAGAAGCTGTTTTCCACTTCTACGAATGTAAGCTTGTAGCTTATCACTGAAGATATTGTTATAGAGCAGTCCCGATATTAAACGGGTTCCTGGCTGTGGGTCCTCACCCGCGCGCTTTAAAGAGACTTATGAATACTCTACTACAGACACACACAAAAGGGTTAATAAAAGGTTTATTTACAAGAAAAAAAAATAAAAAAAAGGTACAACTCAGGGAGAAAATAGGGAAATAAAGTCTTTAATGCGTCCTACCCGATCCGACGACCTGGAAACCCAAAGTCACTCTCAGAGCTGACCGGATGCTGCGAGCTGGCCAAGAGCCCAAAATGGAAAGAGAGCCCCCAAAGCCCACGTGTCTGCCTTTTGTATCCACCTGGCTGCTTAACCCCACCCTCAGGTCCCAGCCACCTTCCCTTTGGTGGTGATAGGATTTGGAGTTCCTGGTGTCTTTGGCTTTGACCTGGGGTGGGGGTGGAGTCCACAAAGCCTATATGGAATTTGCTTTGGGACATCCTTTTTCCCCTAACAATATGAGACTTTCCTTTGCAGAAAAAGCCAACATACGTGATCTTTCTGCTGCCTAGGATATCTGATATCTAGGAGTTCATAGATCTCTTGTTTTATTTTTGAAATCACTTGTATAAAATTGAATATCAGACTGAGTACTGAAGCTTGATAAAGTCACTCATAATCAGGTAATGAGCAGATTAGAGTCCCTTATCATAGAAAAACTCTGATAAGACTATTCCAGAATGCCCCTAGAGTGTTGAAGAGTTGGAATTTTAGTAGATGACTGTACTTGATTCTATCACAATTATCAAATCTTTGGGGGAAGCCACCAACTCACTTCTGGAAGCATCGTTCCCTGAAATGTGATCTTCTGATGCCTTGTCCCTTGTGTATCCAAGACCCTGCTGTACTGTCTTCGGCTCTGAAGTTATTTAACTGCAGTTCTGAGTGTGGTTAGCACACAGAAGACTTTAATAATAAGAGTTAACCAGCAGTACAATAGAGTAAATAAGTGATGACAAAAATTTGAATAAAAAACTTGGTGTGTATAAAATAATCTTTAGCAATGACTATATAAGGCCCAAAGTACTCCAGTTATTATTAAACAGAATAGGTCTATTAAATTCTCCTAAAGTGTGTATATTAAAAAAAAATCAGAACCAAAAGAAAACCTATTGTTATTTTCTTTTTTAAAAAAACTTGAGGCAGACATTTAGTAGTTGTATTAAAGCTTTCATTTCAGGATTGGTGGCAATGTATGAAAGAACTTTTGACTCTGTGTAAAATTATGCAATTGTTCTTGGAAACAGCAAATTCAGGAATGATGGAAGAAGAAATGGTCAGCACAGTAATATAATTTTTCTTTGCATATTTCCAAAGTCAAATAAGAAAAGAAAAAATTTCAAATTAAATCTCAATTTGAGCTAAATTAATCTCCAGGGTATTCCTTTCAAGAACCTTAGGTCAGTATGCTGATATTGAGTTTTTCCTAGTATTCAGATATGTAAATCTTAAGTCCCCTTTGTCCTTGATGTTCTGAGGTTAAAGTCAACAGATGGTCTACAACTTATTTCAAACTTTTCTGTACCAAAAAGTAAAACAGACAAAGCACAGAACCATTATAAAAGTCTAAAGCTTATACTATAGATGCTGCCTGTAATATTTTAGTATTTGTTATTATTTAAATTTGATTCCAGGGTGGAAGGAAGGAGACTGGTAGGAACCAGCCAGAAAAGTCTGAGACTATTCTCCAGGAGGGAGGCAGTCGTCTGCCTCCCAGTGGCACAGTACAGAGTAGATGTCTAGGAATAGACTTTTGGGATAAGAGGTTCAAGACTTTCCAATGGGTCCAATTGTCACCAGAGAGTCCACTTCTTTTTTAGCTAACAATCTACTGCATTTACACAGAAACTACTGCTTCAGGGAATCAATAGGATCTTGATGTTCAAAATTCAAGGTGATCATCTGTGATTACAGAATCAGTTTTCTTTCTTTTACACTAGGGATACATGGCATCAGTTTTGGCAGTGGACAAGAAATCATGAGAATAGTGTAAGTGCTTTCACTCAATCCAATACTGTTTCCAATTCTTTTTAATTATTTAACGGGAACACAAAAAGGATAGAGACCTGACAGATTCCTGGAGTTCTTCAACATCTTTTATTCTCCTCATTACTAGATACTTACATTTAAAAATAGGAAAGTTATTTCTATTCAGGCTCCCCTCTTTCCCATTTTTTGTCAGAATTCAATTTTACAAAGACAAAAGATGACACTGAAATGTAGCTGCAATAAAATAATAATCACTAAACAAGCTTACTTAGCTATTTTTTAAAAAGCAAAATTCTTGTGAAGAGTAGTCTTACAGTTGCAGATGTCAAATAAAATGTAAATTCTGACTTTTGTAATAAAAGTTGACAGGGAAGGAAATTTTAGACAAACTTTCTATAAATATGGTGTATAAATTGTAGGACTTTGTGATATCATAATTCTACTCATATAGATACTCAGCATTCAGATGTTGGTAGATGGTATGATCCACTGGAAAATCTGAAACTTACTTTGAAGGTTTCTTTTTCATATTTCCTATTCTATGAACTCTTCTTTCACACCATTTTTTCCCCATTTGCTCTCCATTTTCTATGATTGCAACTTCTAGTGTCCTAAATTCCTGAACTTCCACCACATCCTGGCCACTGGTTTCAATTAAAGGTTCATCACAGAAACATGTGTTCATTTAAAACATGATATCTTTTAGCTGTTATTCTTCATATCTCCTCTCACTTCATAACACCTCCTCTTCACTTATTCAAAAAACCTTTCCTAATTTCCTGAACTCAGTCAAAGCCCCATTTTCTATATTACATACTTAATCATTCATTTCACCCTTCACAGTTGTAATGCTGCAGTTGCTTCTATGATTCCTTGTTTAATGGCAGACTTCTAGACTAGCCCTAAGTCCTATGTATTGGCAGAGTGCTTGTCTGTTTGTTTTCCACTGTATGTCCAGTGCCTAGCACATATTGGTGCTTAACCCACATTTGTTTAGAGCATGAATAAACTAGGAAAGTTTTGCTCTGTATAACACTTACTGCATAACAAGCATCCCAAGCAAAACAAAATCAAAACTGAGATCTCTGTCTCCCCTTCCAAACTTTCTTATCTATAGTCTTCTCCATTTTGGCGAATGACAATTCAGTCTTGCTTTTTTTTTTTTCAGGTCCAGATCCTTTGTGTCATCTTTGGTTCCTCTTATCATCTTATAGCATGTATCCTATTCTTTATCAAAGTCAATAGGCCCTACCTTCGAAATTCTGGTTATCCAGAATTCAACTCCACTGTCCATGTCACCTGCTAACCTTCTAGTTGAATGCACTGTTATCTCTGGATAAATTAGTGCAATGAATATCTAGCTGGTGTCCCTTCTTCTGCTCTCCTCTCTTCATATTTATTTTCCATACAACAGAGCATTCTTGAAACATAAATCACCTCATAGTAGTCCTCTCTCAATCCCCCCAATGCTTTTTTTTTTATTTTTCTCTTACATGTGGAGGCCTATAGGACCCTACACAATCTTATCCATGACAATGGGTACTTTGCCTTTTTATTTGATCTGGTACATCTTCAATGGCACAACATAGATACCTGATAAATATTTGTTGAATGAATATGTGCACCCATAAATCAGAGACTATGTCATTTTAAAAAGCACTTTCTGACTCTAAAAGCAAAATAGATCCCATCTAATGGGGTCCAATGGATTCATTTACCCTTGAGTTGACTCATTAAAAATGTTCAATAAATAGCATGACATTATGAAATTTTGTTCCAATACCTGCTCCTGGAAAACATACATAATGATACTTGTATTGTAAAGTCAATTGTGACTTTTTAGGAAATTCATTATTGCAATCAATATCAGCTCAAAGACTCATTCAGGGGTATACTATGTCATAAGGTTGATGATTGTGGTTGACTGAACTTAGAATTAGAAAGAAAAAAACATATTTGGTAATTTAGTCTGTTTTTATATACTAGAACAATGGCTCAGCTTGGTGGTGATTCTGATGTAATTTTTTTAGGTAGCAGAAATCATAATTCTTGCCTATTTTTGGTGGAGAATTTTCACTTATTAAGGCATTTTGACAATCAGCACATCAATAAATCTACAATTCTATACTAATCATACATCATTTCCACTAGTGTTTGCATAATTATTTGCTATAAATATATTTAATATAATCAAAATGCACCCAAATAACATAAATTAAGATATATTTTTAAAAATCAGGGTAAAGTTACATATGCAAGACTTATTTTTTTAGTGAGTCACCTTAATGATTGATATCTATATGGCTGACTTCTTGTGTATATGGCCAATATGTGATCGGCATTAAGATTACTAAAACATAAGCAAGAAAAAAAGTGGACTGACTACTCTTTGTTAATTTTGCAAAGCAGACATAGGAAAATATGATGCAATAGTTCATAGATTTAAGTGCTGCCATTCATCCCACAGAGTTCAGTATAAGAAAATAAGTCCAAGCCCCTTCCTGCTTTTCTTTTTTTCTTTAATTGTAACAGTTGAGTAGTGGAAGGAAATTTAAAGAGGGAAGTTAATCAGAAACAAAGAATAAAACAAACACACCAAACAAAAAAAAAGGTAAACAAAGAAAAAAGTAGAAGCCCTTAAGAAAAATTTTCCAATACTATTTCTGAAAAAACAAAAACTTGATGAATCGTCTAAAAACCAAGGCCTATAAAATGTAACACATCCATATTCAACTTTCAGATAAGCACCACAGATCCTCAGGCATCCTTTAAAGACCCATATGCTTGCTGCAACTGCACTAAACAAAGATAAATTTTCAAGACTTTAGAATGTTTTTTTCTTTGTATCCAGGAAGGAAGCTGCTCAAGCAGTATGAACCTCTTCAAAAACTCTTCTGACCAAGACTGTGCTGCTTGGAGTCCACACCACTCACTCATGGCAGATGCCACACGCATGAGAGGAAGCTATTACACTATTGAAGACCAAATCTAAAATAATAAAAATTATTTATCCTTAAGGAGGATTAAGCACATTCCAAGCAGAGAACTCAAAATGGCTAAATTCTGTATATCTATATGCACATCTCTAAGCAACAACAGTTTACTAAAATGCAAACTTTCAAAAAGCAACCTAGGAATCTTGCTGTCAGCTGCAACACTGCAGCAGAAGACCCCACATTCCATGTCCCCCTGTCCTGACCCCAGTTTTCCAAAGGTCTTTACCAAACACTGAACGATTACTCCAGGAGAATGATAGCCATTTTCTTTTGAAAAATAAAATCATGATGTATGATTGTATGTCAGAGTTACATTTTTAAAACCCTCAGCAAATACACATCACAATGAATTTGAATTATTCTTCAAAGCACATAGCAAGGTGCATCATATACTATGAAACATTCCCCTCACCAGCTTTCAACTAAGTAAATCACAATGAAATGAGTAACAATGGGAATCTTAAGGGAAAATCATTCAATTCAGAAACTTGAAGGGAGGTTTCTGAAAAATGGAGAGGGGACGTTCTCATCCATTTTCTTGATTTGTGAGTTAATAACGATAGCCAGGGTAATTCTAGCTAAACCTAAAGACGATTCAAGATTCAAGTTTACATGACTATGCTGCACTAGAGGCCCCTTGTGGTCTGAGTGACTGTGATGTTCTCTTGAGGACTTTCGTTAGTTGAAAAAGGAAGACAGAATTGGAACTTTGGCCCTGGGCACGACAGAAAGACAGGCACCATAGAGGATGTGAGGATATCTTTTCCTCTCAGTCCTCAGTGACAGAGGCTTTCCTTTCATATAAGCATTTGCTCCAAGGAGAGCAGAATTTGGGAAAAGCTGAAAAAGTCTTCTTCATGAAGGAGAGAGGCACACCAACACCGATTAGATGGCTTGGGAAAGAATAGATCAGGATTCCATCCTGGGATTCCAAAGACTGGCTTCCTGTGGCTTCTCCTTACAACATGAGGAAATTCAACCATTTGATTCTGCAGTGACTTAAGTGTTTGGAATCTTAGCCTGCCTTTCCAAGTCCCAGTGAGCCCAAGTGTTATTTCTGGGCCTAATGAGGAGGCAAGAGTCTGCTCAGTGGACATTTGCTTTTTTCATGCCCATGAGCTCCCCAGAAGTCTCCTGGCTGCCGGCCACAGGACACAGTTCGATGCGAGTCAAGCACGAGTCTTTTCACAGGTTGGCAGAAAAGCAAGCTTGTTCTGCATTTCCTGGCCTCAGAAAGTCCTCCTAGTACATATTTAAGTTTCCTTGATTTATTCCCCATATGGTCCATGCGGTTAACCACGGTTTTATTTTTCTTTAATAGCAGTAAGGAGAGACTCATCATGACCCTTCTTCAGGCTCATCACTCTCTTGCTCAGACCTGTATTTTATTAGAAACATTCTCTGTGGGATGAATGGTTCAGCTATTGGGCAACAGGATAAGGAATGTTTATACTGCTTAGGGCCAGGTAACAGTCTTGGTAAATCACTGAGGGAAGTAAGACTCTATCTCCCTTCCTGATCCACTGATCAGGCCAGATATTTCCCATGTCAGGCAAAGAAAGGGTCAAGTCTTCCTCCATTGCTCACCCTCCATGCTAATGGCAGAGCCTAATAGAAAGAATGCAGACATTTGAGCCAGGTGATGTGGTTTTTGTTTTGTTTTGTTTTGTTTTTTAATTCAGGCCTATGACTATGTCAGAGGTTCTCAACCAGGGCCCAAGAGACATTTGGCAATCCAGACCTCTGTTATCATAAATGGGGGAGGGGCTACTGGGAACAAGCCTGGGAAACCTTTACACATTCTGTAATGCACAGGCTAACCTGCTCACAATTATCGCCCTGCAATGAAGAAATACACAGTTCAGCATGCCAGTAGAGCTGAGAAACTCCACCTTTCTGGCTGATGCGAAGCAAGTTTCTTAATGTTTTTTAAGAGAAGAGAAAAATTTGGGCCCTATTGCGTGGTGATAAAGATTAAAATTTAAAAAAAATGAATATAAAATACTTGTATGAGTTGTAGCACCTAGACACATCCCTGCCTCTTCTCTTTGGTATCTCAGTATCCATAAGCTCTCTATTTGCCCTTGACCTTTGCTTTCTAATACAAGTCCATTTTCAAAATAGCTTAGGATAAGTTATATTGAATTATTCTAAATTATTCTGAGGTAACAAACAACCTCAAAAATCTCAGCATTTACTGCAATCAAAGTTATATTCTCACTTCTGTAACTGACCGTCAGCCTTGGCTCCAGCCTCACAGACTGATGGAATAGCCTCTTTCTGGAACCTTGTGATTTCTGATGCCAAAAGAAAGGGGGAGAAACTCACACACCTGGTTCTTAGCTCTTTCACACAGATGTGTCCCACATTATTGTTTTAAATGTTTCCTATTCACCTCATCCTTGCGAGGTGGATTTCCCCCCTCCGGCTATGGAGATGGACGAACACAGAACAGCTGACATTGTATCGATGAAAGTGACAGCAGTTGAGAATCCATATATGCATGGCCTGGAGGAGGATACTGCATGAGATGCAGGGTCACCTGAGGCTGCAGGTGGTTTGCAGGGTTGTGGGAGGCTGTCTCTGTAGACTCAGGAGCATGAGGTGCCTGTTGATTCCCACCGGAGGAAGTGATTGACTTCTTTGATTAATTCTATCATTGGATTTCTATAATTAATGAATGAATTAATTCTATAATTAGCTAGTGTGAATAATTCCTGGTAAGTAACTGAAATCTACAAAAGGACTGCCCCTGTTCCCTCTGATAAGAGTCCTTCTGTTTGCCTAGGGGGCCTTATCCAAGGAAGCAGAGTAGGAGAGGAGCTCGGAATCAAGCCATTTGATTTTACCAGATGTCAAGATAGCACAGAATATTGAGACTTTATTTTAGGCCTTAAACCATGATCACTCCTCCATGAATTTCCTAGGTCCATATAGTTGTATGGAAAATTAAATCAAGTGACAGAAAATACCTTAAGATCATTTATCATTTTAAACCAGTGATTTCCATGCTTCCATTTCTGCTCATGGACAATTTGGTTCAATGGGATCTTTTCAAAACAATATCAGCAACAATAATGGAATAAACAAGACCAGATTAACAGGTTGGAAGCAAGGTAAGAGTCTGGGCCTCCCACAGTTTCCCCATCTACTGGTAAAGTCTGGCTGACCCCATGTTTTACAAATAAAAAAACTGGTGGGGGAGAGAGACTTATTGAGATGCCCGGAGTTTGAATCTTCTGGTGGGAACAATATATTTCTAAGCTAAAAAAAACATATTCCATAGTGAAAAAAAAAATATGGAGGCCAGTGGATTCTAACAGTGTGCATATTTGACAGAGGGGCAAAGGAAAATGGGGGAGTTTATAGAAGGGGGGGTGGTCAGAGTTGTTACAGAGATGAAAGAAAGAAAGGAGAAAAGACAAGCAGGAGGCAGACAGGCCAGTCCAAATGGGTACCAATCTGGTGACTCCCATCTCTCTCTGAGCCAGAGCTCTGAGCTTCAGGCTTGTGATTCCAATTACCTGATCCACATCCCAACTTGAAATCTGATAGACTTAGCTTTTATAAGACAGAATCCTTGATTCTTTAACTGATTCTTCTTAGTTCTCCTTACCTTAGTAGGCTGTACATCTATCCAGTTTCTTAAGCCAAATTTCTAGATGTTCATTAACTCTACTCATTCCCTTCCTCCCCATAGCTGATCCATTAGCAATGTCTATTGGCCCATCTCTACTATATGTCCAGAATCTGAACCCTTCTTCCCAGGCCTGCAGACTCCATATTCTCCTGGAGCATTGCAATGGTCTTCTGTCTGGTGTCTCTGCTTTTACTTTTCAATTTCTACAATTAAGTTTCCTCATAGGCACCTGAGTGATCTCTATAGAACATAAATAATATCACTGACTAAAGCTCTCCAATAACTACACATCAGTATATAGAATAAGTTCTAACTCTTTATCATAAATAATAAGGCCCCTCTTTGTTGGGGCCCAGTCTATCTCACAGAGCCTATATCCTATTACTGGGCAACTAACAACTGTGCCTATGCCTCTTCAGTCACAATGAACTTCTCTCCTTTCCTAGAAAAACCAAGATTGCAATCCTGGACAGGTTTGTATTGCAGTCTTTTGTGAGACTTTACATTTCTTGTCATTCATTCATTCAACCAATACTTATTCAGATCCTAAAAATGTGCAGGTCCTGTTTTCTCATCTAAAATGTCTCCTCCTCAGTATTACCTTCCCTGAACTTCTGATTGTCATCACTCCTATCACTTTTTATTGCCTTATCTTGCTTTATTATTGCTATTATTATACTATTCCTAAATAAAATTATATTACATATTTCTTTAATTGTTCTTTTTTCACCATTAGGGAAGAGATTAATTATGCCTAAATATGCCACTCTGACCATATGAAACGTATAGTTTGGAATATCACGAAAATGATGGTGGTATTTGGATTATTAGGGGGTACAGGGCAGAAATTAACTGAGTTAGGAAATTGACTATTTGGCATGTTCTACTTCCTACACAGACACATAAAAAAAAAATAATACAAAATTTAAGGACATACAACAACACAGAGGGAATTCTTTAACATCTTTGGACCAGTAGCTAAAGAAGGGTAATTTATTTTATTGGTCCTCAGACATAGCAACAAATCTAAATCTTTTGAGGGTGATTTTTTTTTTTACATATGCAGACTTATTGGCCTCATCCCTGGCCATTCTGTTTTCTCTGAGCCTAGGGTGGAATCCAGGAATAGAAAAATTTTATTAAACCTCCCCCAAGACATTCCAGTGATCATCCTCCCTGGGCATGTAACATACCTGAACTAAATGTGTTTTACTAGATTAATCTGGCATTTGAATAAACTGGTCAAACGGGTTGCTTTGGGTTTAATCTGAAACATTACTGATCCAGAAATTTATTTTTTTCCTATGGTAACATGATGAACCTTGAATTCAGGACTACAGAGAATCCCAGGTTATACTAGATCCAGGAAGGCAAAGTGAAATCCTTGGTTATCTCTCATTTGTAAATATTTGTCTTTCCCCAGAATTATTATATAAGCAACTCCCAAAGTCTGCTTCCCATTATAAAACCTCCTGTTTTAGTGAAATAACAAAAGATAGGCAGTTGGGCAATGACACCCAACTTTCTCCCAACATAAAAAAAACAAAAAAATGATCCTTTAGGTGCAGTGGGTACTTGGTCAATACCTACTAATTTTGGCATCAAGTTCATTTGATTATACTCCTAGATGTGTCAGCAACAATTGCCAAGATTAAACGTATTTAATGGATTTAAGCATCCCATAAGGAAATGAATAGGACAAAATTCTCATGCTGGTCTTCCCTTTCTGGCAAGAATAAGGAAGAATAACTTTGGGAGTTTATTCTCCATAGGGAGGGAATAAAAATGCTAAATAAAATTCTCTAGCCTACAGCATGCTAGTTTTTGTTGTCCTGGATTCTTTCATGCCCCAGTGGCATTTGCTGATTATATTTACAAGGCACAAGTGATTTTGAACTCACAGTGCATTTGGGAAGTAAACCTAATGGGCATGAGAACAGTCAATTGCAGTGTCAGGGAAACTAGCTCAGTACATTTCCAATCTTTAAAACTCAAGTTTTCTGAACTATGGATTGGCAGTGCAGTACAAGGATTTGAGTTTTATGGGGCTGGATGAAAACTTTATACTATTGTAAAATGGAAAGAAGTAAAGATTTTTCTTAAGTTACCTAGATAGTTTATTCAAAGCCAGATTATCCCCACTTCTAAAGATGTACTGTAAATCTAGATCATGGTCATGAATCTGGGTGCAATGAGTGGGGAAGCTTAATTGCAGTAAATCTTCCTGGACAAGGTATTGATGTCCTCAGCCATCAGCCACAGTTGACCAGCTGAAAGAGTTTGTACAGCTCTGTTAGTTAATCTGAAATGCAAATGTCACCACCAGACAGTCTGCTTTTCTATGAATTCATTTTAGATGGGAAGAAGCACTGGAAGCTTTCCTGTCTCTGTCTAATGTATGCAAATACTTTAAAACTCATTCCTTAGTTCAGAAGGCAGCCATGCAAACCATCCCTGTGATTCCTCACTCTAGTCTCAGGCATGGACATGGGGAACTGTTTTTCCCTTCTAGTGCTACATTCTTCTCTGATATTGCATCATTCACCTCAATAGGATTCTTTGAGACAAAAATAACCTTTCCCCAAAAACTCAACAGGCTCCATCCCACCATTGCTTTGGATAGGGCAAAACATGAGACTCATTTACATGCTGCTGCATAATTAATAAAAAGTACAGTGCAACGACTGACAGAAACTATGAATAAATACATGAAATGAGAAGAGAGATCCCTTCATAGAATAAACACAAATGAACTGTCAATAAGAGAACATTAGAAGTGACAGGCCAATCTTGGCCAAAATAAAACCCTTAGCTACTATTTCAATTATTGGGAACTGAGATATAAGAAATGGGATATAACAGACTGACAAATAACTATAATACAAGGTGACAAATGCCATAAAAAGACAGTGAAAAAGTACTGGAGGAGTTCAGAGATGACAAAGTCCCCCCTTTCTTCTCTGCCTCCCCTTCCCCACATACTTTGCAGGTTTTCTACAAGAGCTAGTATATAAGATGAACTTTGAGATGTAGGTAATACATGGCTATGTGGAAATGCGAATGGGAAAGATGAGTCAAGCTAAGGAGAAATCACGATCAAAGACATGGAAGTGGAGGAAATGTATACAAAGTAGCAAATTCCTTGTTTTGCCCTTGGCATTAATGAATAGTGGGTCCACCCTGGCACTGGATTGAGCTTGGAGCCTAGAACCCAACATCAAGATCTGTGGGGGTAGGGGCAGGCTAGGAGCCTGCATCAGGGGAGCCAGGAGCCTGAATCTGAGAGGGACAATCTGCAGTCTAGGTCCCAGGAGTGCTGGCCAGGCACTGGGGCAGGCCAGGATCCTGGCTCCAGGGAACCTCCTGGGCCATGGGAGCTGAGCTGTGCAGGAGTGGACCTGATATTTGGGCCTATGGTGAGGCAGGGGCTCACTTCAATCTCCTTTCCCCACAAGGCTGTCTTCCTCCTCACTAGGCTGCCTGGGCTTGGGGGAGGGTTGATGGTGATAATATTAAACTATTTCTCCTATTCTCTTTACTTTTTTTTTTTTCTTATTTCTATCCTTCACCCAAGTGCTGTAATCCTTCACCAAGTCCTTAGTTCGTGGGAAAGTGATTTTTCATGTGAGGATAGGTATTCAAATTGATGTTTCCATGAGAGAACAGGGCTAGAAGTTCATGTAGTGACATTGTGCTCAAATATTTTGATTGGATCTAATCCATTTTTTTTCTCTATGCTTTGGTTAATCTAAAAATGCTCTGCTTAACCCAAGTTCATGAAGACTACTTTTTGTTCATGCCCTAGACTTTTTAGTTTTAGGTCTTACATAGGTCTATGATCCAGTTACTGTTCATTCCTCCCCTTATGGTAGCCTTATATGTCCTTGGGTGGGAGAGTGGCAGGTGTTTTGAATACACCAAGTTGAGGGTTGGAAGTAGCAGCCTCTTCTATGAGAAGACTGCTGCCTGATCTGGCCTAGTTCTCCCTGCCATGTGAGCTCTAGCTGTTCTATATCGGTAGCTTCAGCTCAAGTCAATAATCATCACTCTTTACCCTTGCTCCCCTAATTCTCCAATAGTGCATACACTGTCCTGGACACCATTCTGCATACCCCCTTATCCCCTATGCGGGTTTGTGTCCTTGAGTCAACAACTCCAGTGATGCTCCAGACAGCAGCTGCCCCTCCCTTTTGTTGCTTGTTTTGCCTCTATAGTGTCATAAACACAGTTCAACTGAGGTGTTCACAGACCCTTTCTAGGGTGTATTGCTCCCAATGTGTACTATAGTTATCTGTTAATCTTTTAGGGGTTATTAGCTTTGTTCTGTTACAGTTAAGCTATGAGTATATGGAGGAGGCAAGCCTGGCATCTTCACTTTCCTGCCACCTTACTAGATTACCATTTTGTTATTTTTGCTGCTGCTATAAATGAAATTATTTTAAAAAAATATTTATTTATACAAGCACTGGGTACAGTCAGAAGCGCAGGAGGGTGAGAGAATTCACCAGAGCCAGAGCGGGGAGCAGAACAGGCAGACTGGAGAAATACACTGCTGAGGAGAGCAGTGGGCATGGCAGGAGAGGTCTGCGTGCCATGTGGGACCCTCACCGGCCAGCTGGGGATTGAACCATCACTGCAGAGGCTATGGGCAGCTTCGCAGCCCAGCGCTCAACCACTGTGCCACCGGAGAGGCCCGAAATTATTTTCTTAATTTTAGTTTAATTTTATATTGTCAGTGTACAGAAATACAATTGATTTTTTTCTAGATTGCTTTTTTTTATCCTATAACCTTGCTTGACTTATTTATTAGTATAACAGTGTTTTTTTGTTTGTTTGTTTGTTTTGTTTTGTTTTAGGATTTTCTATGTACAGGGTCCTGTTATCTGGGAAAATAGTTTGATTTCTTAATTTTCAATCTGGATGCCTCTGAAAAATAATCTTTTCATGCCTTATTAACCTGGCTAGAATTTGCAATGCAATGTATAATAGAAGTGGCAAGAGTGTTTTTTTCCTGATCTTACAGGAAAACATTTAGTTTTTCACCAATAAATGTGATACTAGCTATGGAACTTTCATAACATGCTTTTATTTTTCTGGGAAAGATCTAGCACATATTATTTTTATAAGAAAATTATTTTTTAAAATAAATGCACAAATGAATAAATAATTGATGAACTAAATTGAATTCCATAGCCTCATTCTCTGAACAGATCCTGACCTCAAAAAAGGCATCAGTTGAATTCAAAGTCTTTTGAGAAAGTTGAAAATGTTAAAGTTTCCATTTTACCCACTTTTAAAATATTTTCATGTAACCAGTCTGTTACCTCTTTAATTCTTCAGTTACCCTGATCTTTATTCTGGCTGTAATAATTTTTAATGATATAATCTTGTTTCTAATGATGACTCTAATGTGAATGCCTAGCCATTTCCTTCACATCATTCATTATGGAAGCTTGACAAGCTACAGGTGAAGAAGCAGAGCACTTTCTTTAGAAAGTAGTAGTAGCCATTAATAAGGCTTAGATGTTTCAGAAAATGATGAAAACTTGATGAAATGAAAACCCCAAGGAGACTATCTTCGGGTAGTATCTCACAGCTTCTATTCACAATAAGAGTTCAATTAATAGAAATGTTACATCAATGCATAACATTGAAACATCAGGAAGTTCATTTTAAATGAACCTTATTACTAAAAGCACATCTACTTATATAAAGAGTGGGTGCTTGTAGAGCTGTCACATCAGCAATATTCCTCAAGGTCAATTAGGTAATCCACAAATGAATATACATGTATTTGCCAACTACATCCTTGTAGTTCATAATCTTATCAGTATTCCCACTCATGTAGCTGACCTACTACTCAATAAAGAAAGTCATAATTTATTAGTAAATCAAATCCTACTCATTTTAAAAACTTGGAATTTTTCTCCCTAAATAACAAAAAACGCTCTTGTTTTAGTAGCTTTCTAGAAAATCTCAACATGATAATAAGGTAAGATTAAGCAACTAGGAGATTTTTGAACAGAAATGTACAAGATTTGAGATGGCAGCAATTCTTCTAATTTACATTTGATACAAGTACACACAAAATTGTAGTTCTGAAGTTGTATGTGTAGGCCCAATTGGCAAAACAAAATGGCTGCACCAAAGTATTTTTTCTTTTTTTTTTTTAAGAGATGAAACACTGGTTCCTAAGCAAGTGATTCTTGGACAAAATTCAGAGGGTCTATGAAATTGGATGATAAAATCATTATATTACTATTATAACTGAAATCAAGTAATTTCTTCATTTATGAATTGAATAATCCACAGAAGTATTAACAAATGCTGTGCTCATGATGAATAGGAACTACAGATTTTTTAAACATCACTTTATATTTGCAGAGATCTTGAAATTTTTTTCATTTACTACTTTGATGTACTATTAGAATTGGCTATTGATCTTTTATGTAAAACCTTAACAAAGAAGCACAGGCAATATATACCATGAATTTAGTTGAAAAAACATGTTTTGATTAATTAGTGCAATATAATTATTCTAGTTATATTTTTTTTTTATTAATTTTTTTTAAAGTGGGTACAGGTCAGAGTCATGGAGGGGTGAGAAGATTCACCAGAGAGAGTGGGGAGCAGAACAGGCAGATGTACCAAAACACACTGCTGAGAGGAGTAGCAGCGAGACAGGAGAGGGCTTCCACACCATGTGGGTAGCTTCCTGGCCAGCCAGGGATCGAACTTGTGCCACAAAGGCCACGGACAGCCTCACAGCGCTGTGCTCAACCCTCTGCACCACCAGGGAGGCCCTAATTTAAAAATATTTTTCTGAAAATATTGGTATTATCAGGCTCTCAAGAGATACCAAAAAATGCATATGAGATGGTTTCACTTATATGTGGAATATAGAGAAATGAAACAAAGGATCAGGGAAAAGACAAAACTTGCAGACTGACCATAGGTCCGAGGCAGACAGCAGAGAAGGGAACAGGAAAAGGGTCCAAACGGGAGGGAAGAGCACAAAGGACTGCGATGATGGTTCATGAGTGCCCTGGTAGTCGTAAGAGCTATAACAGCTACACCTGAGGGGAGAAGTCAAACAGCATCTAAAAATTAATAACACTGTAATAAAATAAAGAAAAAAGAACAGCTGATGTTCAGCCCTGTGTAGACTAAAGGAATCTGCCATACACTCTTCCTAAGGTCAAGGAGCTTGGGTCTGTCTGGCTTTGTTTTTCAATTTGTATCACTTTTTTGAAACTTCTAGGTAGGCAGCCAATTGTGGGTCAGATTCAAGATCTTGGGTCTATTCTTACCAGAGAAAATGCTTTTAAATTGCAAGAAATAGAAAAAAAATGTCTTAAAGGAGAGAGGAAAATGAGTAGCTCCCATGACAAGCTCAGAAGAAAAGCAGCTTCAGAAAGGGGCTGTGAAAGTTGTAGCTCTCTCTGCTCCTCCAAGACCTGGGCTGCTTCCTGGGTGTGCTGGCACTGCAGTCTTCTGACAGCAAGAGGTTCCAGTGACCCTGGCCACTGTGTGCAGACACTGCAATGCTCAGCCAAAGTATAAATGGGTGTGTCCTCCCACATATACTCTTTGGAAGCCAGAAAATATTTCTGAAAATCTCATAAGGGGTTCCTTCAAGAACCATTGACCAAGACTAGATCATATTCCTTATCCTAAACCAGTCATTCACACTGGCACTCTGATCTTCATGACTGACTTTTGAGAGTGGAATGGATATTGTAGACTCACTTCAATCTCTTTATACTAGAGGCACTACTATCATAATTTTAATTTCAAAAGAATATAGCAGTGCTTTAATGAGGGTGACAAGTAATAATGAAGTAAACTGACAAATATGGGATGTTGCAGAACTAAAACATTTATCCTGCTTATATCCATTAAATTTAGATTTGTTTAACTTTGGGCAAATACCTTAGCCTTTGAAGTTTCTAGCTTCTAGATTAGAATTACACTATGAACCCACTAGTGGCCTCATAAAAGATGCTCTGTTAAAGGTGAATACTTCTGAAAACAGGCTTCACTCCTCCAAAAACAATGCCAAGTCCACCTTCTTGTTCTCATTGATAGACAAAGCTTGCTGACAGGAGTTTCCCCAGTCAGTTCAGCTCCAAGACACCCAAGGCAAAGCTACATCAGAAATCCCATATTTTCAACATTATAAAGTACTTCCATTTTCCTTACTAAATATCAAAAAAAAAAGTTGCAAAGTGAGGGGATTTTCCTATATTTTAATTATAATAAATATTTCAGCACTATTAAAGGTAAGAAGTACCCCAATTTAGCAGATAAAACTAACATGCACTTAAAATTATTTTAAATTTTAGTATAAACATCAGGGTTTGTATGAAGTCCTGACACACCTCCTTGCCTGTAAACAAAGTTTGAAAATGGTTCAGAAATAAAGTCCACCACAAAGAGCTATCTGCCAACTTCAAGAAAAACAAAAACAAAAACAAAAACAGGAAAGAATTGTTGTTAGGCATAAATTAGAGAAATCACTGTCTTAAAAAGGATGTAGAATGAGCAAATGGAAACGTATAGCTGAGAAGACATCCTGTGGAACTCAATAAAATAAAATAGAATGTTCAGGGCCTTGACTGAAGCTGGGGTGAGCTGAGGTGAGGGGACTTAGGTTGTCCGTGGTAGGAGTTAAGGGTAAATTTTTGGGAAAGAGGTTGCACTGTCTCATTTTTGGACTTCTTTAGTAATGTTGAGTCCAAGCTATTAGATCTGCATTTGGCCTTGTCTTTGGTGGTTGGGGGAGACCACAACTAGTACTTATTCTAACAAACTCATTTCAAAACTTAGAACCCCTCACGCATCTCAGTAAACACTTAATTTATTTTTTTCCATGCCTGACCAGTAGGAGAAACAAGGGGAAAGGAACTTCTGTTCTGGAGACAAGGGATGGTGTTTCAGGTTTTGTGTCCTTAAATATCTGTCTTCGCCTCATCAAGAAAATCTGCTCTCCTCACCTGCCATCTCTCTCCAGAAAAACTGACTCCCTGCCAATATAGGTTATGTGATACTCTTCTGGGTTCTCATAATAATCTCCATGTAATTTTAATAGGGTTCACATATCCTTGTTTAGAATTTATCTAGTATTTGTGTATCTCTCTGAAGTGAAAATGTGAGCTGTTTTAGAGCAAACATCATATCTTATTCATCTCTGTATCCAGTTACTAACAGAGTGCCAGTACATTTGAAATACCCAAATGCTATTTAATATCACTGGAAAGGGATTGGCAAAACAGTAACATGAAGTGGCTTCACTTCCCCAAGAATGTCATCAACACATTCCCAATTTCCTTGCCTTGTTCCACCTACATAGGGCATCAATCAAGATGTTTTAATATTCTTCCATAGGCACCTACACGAAGTTTTCCAATAAGAATCCAGGAAAATGAAAAAAAATGAAAATGTTTCAGCTCAAAAGGCATCATCAAATTCATCAGCCTATTAATATGCAGCTAGCATGATAACCAGGTTTCAGTATTAAATATCATTATGACTTTTATTCATTCTAAGGTCATTGGTATCAATCTCTCAATATGTCTAGTCAAATTTAATGTATATCAAAAAGCAAGATTAATAGTAAGGAGAACTATCAACTAATAAAGTTTCCAAATTTAGATTTGAGAGATCTGAGAATAAGAAAATTCAATGAGAAGAAAATTTGAAAGATATTTTTAACCTGATGGAAAAAAAAAGTAGTGAACTAAAATTATACCCTCTACTATGATACTTTAAATTTAAACATTCAAATTCCTTTGGAGAGAAGAGAACTGTGAATGCAACCATCTCTTTAAAGAGCAGAAGGCATGAATTCCTCTAGCCCTACCCTGTCTATTAGCCTCCATGAAGTCTAAGAAGCAGCAGAACACAGAGCCATTGGGAAGTGCTATGGTGGCTACAGCAAGGTAAGGGCAAAGAGCTCTGACATGGGTGGTCACTATAAAGAGGGGGAAGGATTAGCCAGGTAAGACACAGGAGTTTGATACTCTTCAACATGTGAGCTTTCCATGTTTCTTCATGTACATGCCTTTGTCTGAAAGTCAAAGGCCAGAATCACCGGTCAAAGGCCAGGTCTTATCCTCTGTTTTCTTAATTAGGATCACTGGAAATCTGCATCTCTAAAATGGATCAATAGTGTTCACAGCGCTGCTTTTAGCTGGTGAGACAAATTCATGAAGATAATAGAGTAGCTTAAACTTCTACCTATCTCAAGAGTCACATTTAAGTTGAGATGTAGATTTTAATACTTTCTTTACCCAATGCTACTGTCAGTGATGGATCTGTCAAGAGAGCTAGAGAGAGTGCTGTATTTAAGCACAAAAGGTCTCTTTTCACAAGTAAAGGTAAAATACATTCATCCAGGGCTTGGGAAGAAAATGCAAGCATTTTAATTTATGTGATCCTTTTAGATTTGTTTGATATTACATAATTTATTGGTATAGTAGAGCACACTAAAGATTCATAAGTAAGTAAATTTACATATAGCTGGATGGCATATATTTTGTGTTGTATTTTCTGATAACAATATGTACTGCTCCATTCAAACCCTGCCAACCTGATGGTTACCTACATTATCTCAGGCTGCAGACAGTTTTCTCATTCTGATCCAACTGCTCTAGAGGCCCTGGGCCTGGCTGCTTCAACTCGTTTCAGTAAATATTTAAGATTATCAGACAGCTGGTCATAAGTGCTGTTTTCTTTTTTTGCATAACAAAAACATGTGGCTAATTGAGCTAAGAAATCTCCATTCCCTTGAGTTATCAGTCCAGCAATATTGATCAGCATAGACATTCTGCACCAAATTACAGGTTGAGCAACAGTGAAGTGGTCATGTTTTTTACACGTCATGCCTATGAGTGCTTGGTGCATTTCCCTCTTTGTGATGATCATTTTTTTCTACTTACTTAAAGGCCTCAGTTTGAAATGATAATCTTCTTCCCTTAGTAAACAATGTCTACCCTGTCTCTGTCTGCCTAGAGAATACAGTTAAAACCATTCAAAACTGAACTTCAATATTATAAAAATACATATTTAATTTTTTTAAGAAAAATCCTAGATTCGAACTATAAAGGTACAGAATGGAAAAGAATAGAATTATTTTTCTAAGGGGTAAAATCCTTCCCAACAAAACAGGAGATACGCTCACATGGGAATGTTGAAATAGTGCTCAAATTCAAGTCCCCATGAAGGCAGTGTTTTTTATAAAATATTTTCTATAAAATATATTAGCTTTATTTTATTTAACTTTTTTTGGGTGGGACCCTCACCAGCTGCCGGGGAACGAACCAGAGCTGCAGAGGCTGCAGGCAGCCTCACAGCCCAGCGCTCAACCGCTGCGCCACTAGGGGAGGCCCTAAAATATATTAGTATTTTTTCCAGTTGTGCTAGGTTGATGAAAACTAGGATAACTTATAAAAGGAAAAGGACTCATCTGGATCGTGAACTCGCTATTAGTGAGTTCACAAGGACATGGGCATTTCTGTCTTAGCACAAAATCCACATTATGCATTAGGCTTATAAAGAAAGAGAAGAGAAATGTACCCTCTTTCCCTTTGTACTTTTAGAGAAAGAGAATAAGTATTGCTAGAAGAAAGGGAACAAATCAGCCTGGTATCAGGATTTTCCCCCTTTATTTAAAGATGATTATCATGGGAGATCCCTTTGTATATGCTCCTTATATGTCCTTAGCATCCAAGGGAATTTAGCTTGGGTTTCTCACTATACCCAGCTTTAAATGCATATATAAATGCAGAAGCTCTGCAAATGTTATTAATATTGGTATGAACTAGTACATAGGCTTGAGACTCAAATATGATCAAAGTGCAGTTATTTTTCAATGATTAAAGATAAGGTTGATGCATTTGCACCACTCCCACATTTAAATTTGAAAAAATCACCTATATATAATTCCCCAAGGGAAATGTGAGACTATGAGAATACCAACTTGAATAGCATGGGCAGAAGGTTGGTAATTGTTTCAGCTGGACAATGAGGGTTCCTCATACTCTTGTTCCTAATTTTGTGTGTGCCTTAAATTCTTCATATTATGTTTTAAAATAAAGCAAATCTCAGAGGTAGTTCTGCCAGTCATTACATTTAACAAGATGTGCCCCTCAAAAGGTATCAGCTGTACCCTCAAGGGGTTCCTTTCCTTCCTGCTCTTAGAGTGAGAGCATTTCCCCGTGTAAGGGTCTAGGATACCATGAGATGCATTGTCATACAATATGCATATCAAATGAAAGCAGATGTCTTCATCTGATGCTCAACTGAAGACAATCCAGTTTGATACAATGTTGTAGATAATGTCTGCCCATACCTAAGAGCAGGGAAAAGGAACACTACTGTAGTAAGTCAGAGGCAGTTTCAAAGATAACATTCTCCAAAGGGATTTCAAAGGAAGTCACTATTTGATATTTTTGACTTATGTATCGATGAGCTCTGAAGTCATGGACCATTCTCCACACTTACCAGCCATCCTTGACATGGTCAGGGTCAATGCTTCCAAAAGGCAAAGACACCAGGAATCTCAATCTCTGATATTAATCAGGCCTCACAACATCATTGTTGCAAACTTGATCAGTATAGGCTGGAGCTACTGATTCTGGGGTCTTGAAGGTTTTGAATATCCTTTTCTTCCATAACAATTCAAAACCCTTCCTCTCAAGAAATTCCCTCACTCTACTTAAAAAGTTTTACTCACTGACAATACTTCTGAGTTGGTCTCTGTTACTGACATTTGGATATAAGGAAGAGAAATGTGAAGGTGAGAGGCACCAGATAAGTACTTTGTGGTTTTCAAAGTCTGGAAATAATCTCCTGTTTTGTTCCTGGAGGAAGGCCCCAGGCCTGAGATAACTAACTAGGCTCAGTGTTCATTTCAATTAAGAGTAAACAAAATCATTCTTTAATCTCTGCAGTAAACCAAACCATTTCAAATTCAAATTGGCTACAACTATTAAAAGGAGATAAATGAAACAAGAGAATCAGAGAAGTAAAAACCTGGGATCATCTAATGTGGATCCCTAAGGATGCAGTCTGCAGATGCCTGAGACGCTTCCGTGATAGAGTGCCTTCTCTAGAAAATCCATGATCAAAATGTTAGTGTCTGTGCAGAAACAGTGGATTCAAATGAAGTTCAAGGCATCATTAATCTATTGCACCCAAAAAAGGCCAGGAGTGAAGGAGGGGCAGACTTGGGTGTGGAATAGGAATAGGACACTTCTTTCGCATCCTGTTTATTGTATTTTCATCAGCAGCCTTCTCCTTCATAGTTATTCTGACCCAGTGAAATATCTTAGGCTGCTATGTATTATAAATTTCTTTAGAACTAATACTCATGTTGATGAAATTATGTGCCTATTAATTCATTCCTTAATCCTCTTTTAAAAACAGAAGCTAAAATAAATAACTCAGTTTGCTGGCAGAGTTAATTTGGAGAATATTTGTAAAGTGATTTAACTCACACTAATTACACAGGAAGTCTTCCCTATCCAACACTTTAGTACTTTAATTCACAGGGCATCAGAATTGTCCATTCTCACCTTGACTCCCTTAATTTGTTTGATATGTAAACTTAAAACTGAGCAGTCTTCTGTCAGTGAAGTTCTATGATGGAAAAATATGACAGAGAAACTTAGATGGACTTAAAGAAAATCAAGCGGTGGAAATAAAAGAAACATGGACTTTCTTTTGAGTCCAAAACAAATGAGTTAATTTAACCAAGCATTAAATCAAGTCAACAAAAATGTCATTAGTCAAGCCATTTTTTGAATGATTGATTGAGGTGATGTCATCAAAAGAATTCCAAGCAAAAGATTTTGTAAACAGCTCCACTTTATATTCCCTGCTTCTCTGTACATTATTTATTCTCTTGTGTTTGGGAGGCGGGGATTAAAATTGTGATCTATATAAGCTCATGGTAAAACAAATAGGCTAAACAAAAATATAGAAAGTTAAAAATGAAATCTCAATCCTACTCAAGGATACTCCTTAGAGTCATAATACAATTTGTGCATATTCCACAATAGTTGGTATATACTGTTCTTTAATCTACTTTGTCACTTAGCAACATGTTTTGATCATCTTTTCAGATCATATGTAAGGAACTACCTCATTCATTTTAACTGCCACACATATTACATTTTTAAATGTATCCAAACATATTTAACCAATCTCCCAATCCATGGACATTTTCCTACTCTTCTTTGTTGAAGTTCTACCGAATCACTCATTTCATGGGTTGCTGTGCTAGAGAAAAAGCTGAAATAATCCTGCCAAGGATACATTTTTGGGTCTCTGGGAAGTAAATGGTTCCAGTGACACATGCAACCACTTAGAAAGGTGAAAAGCCTTGTTGGGCAATGTGATTTTAGCCAACATTCATTTTTGTGGGCTAAGCAGCATTTCTGTGTGCTTGATGATTTTTGGAAATGTCTCAAAATTCTGTTAAATTTACTATATATTATCTTTAGCTTTCAAAATGTTGTTGTTCGTGATCTGGCTCCTATCCAGCATCAGTCCTCACTCCTTCCCCACATGCTCTCCAAACTGCAGTCATCTTAGCTGCTGGCTGCTCTGCAGAGGGGTCATGCCTCAACCCAGCTCACTTTACAGACACTGTGCTTTGCGCCCGAATCCTTCTCTGAGTCTCTCTATTGCAATATTCCATGTCCAAAGCTTTGGAGTATTGCTTCCCCCCTTAAAACTTCTCACCTTCTTCCTCTCCTGGCACCTCACTAAACTTGGCTATTTTCTCCCTTTTACATTCACTGTACATTTCTCAGGTAAGACACTTTTTGAATTTTGTTGTAATAATGCATCTAAAGTATGACTTAGGGATGACTTTGTGAGTGCTTATCCCAGTAGCTAGGCCCAAGAAGGAAGGGCTCTGTCAGGTGACCTTAACCCAGGGGACTCATAGGGGGTTACCTAAAGATTCTCTTCTCATCCTGCATAGGATCTGCCTGAGAGACAGGGTATTACAATGCTCAAAAAGTACATGAGGACTTTTTATATGATTGTTGTTTCAAAAGATGCCTTTTCTGCTCAGGATGCCATCACACACTGAGAATTATGTCATGTATCCTTTACTGTATATATTTCCCACTGCTAAATAATGCTCAACAATGTACTGTGGCATGCAGTACAATAGCAGGTTCCATATGTCTCCTCACACATTTACTTTTACGTTCATTGGCAATTTAGAATGGCATTGTATATTATATTTCAGATGTCAGCCCGGCTGGCGCTTATCCAAGGATGTGTACTTAGTCTGTCAGGAAGTGAGAGGCTGACATTGGGCCTGACTCATTACTGCGCAATAAATGTGAAAGAGCATTTCGGGGGAAAATCAGCTTTAATCAGTGTCAGTGGATGCCATGTGATTTTTTCCAGCACTGATAATGATGTATCAATTCAGAAATGACAGCTACTGGACAGCAGCCATTACGTCATATGATTTTCTATATGGTGAGACTCCAAACTCTAGTTATTGATCTAATTAACCTCTGTTTTTGAAGGATCAAAAACTATTCTTTTTAAAGAAATCTGGTATATAACCAGAGTGATTATCATAACTAACTATATAATCCTCTTTGTTTTCACTGGGAAGATTCTGCATACCTGAGGATTACTTGAAAAAAGATCTCCCCATTTTTGGAGATGTTACTAAGGTTAACAACTAATGTGTTCTGTAACAGCTCATCTTACTAAAGTTTCATGCAAGTTGTGTGAGATAGGTTATATAACCATCTTTATTTTGCAGCTGAGAAGCTGAGGTTTGCTAATCATTACATGATGTGTCTTGCTGAGAATAAATGAAAGTGAGCAGGATTGAAAACAAGGTGATCTGCCTCTATAACTTTCCAGAAGAGCATTCATGACAGGCAAATTCTGGATCAAATCATTCAAATACTCTGCAGAACTCTGGATGAGAGCAGCACTCAAAGTAAGGAAGCTGAAAACTTTGCCTAAGTTCTCCATTTTCCTAATATTGGTCCTCTATTTCTGTCATCTTGAAATGAGCCCAAGAAATTGAATCCATCTCTACCTTCCCACAAGTTGCCACAGAAGTATTTTGACAATGTATCAACAATCAACTATTTTTCTGTTTAGTTGCTACCATGGTAATACTACCTGCTCAATTCTTATATCACATTAGTTCTGTTGATAGCTTCCCAGAAGGACCATGGATAGATCTATTTATATTTTAGTTTTACTAATAGATAATCAAGCATTTCTTCCAATGGTGCTAGGTAATGTGAATAAACTATTTTCTTCTCAGGGGATTGAGCCTTTGAGGATGACATTAGATAGATTAAAAAAAAAAAAACCTGAGAAATTTTGGTGATATGCTGCCATATCCTCGTTTCTAGGATACTTAGTATGAAATGTCTTTTTTCCCCTTCCTTTCCTATAACTTTCTTTCCCTTGTTATGCCTTAATAACTCTGGGAAATGGGAAATCTGAAAGCCGCGGCTATTCCAATTTACTGGACTTTTTAAAAGACTTCATGAGATCCTCAGAGGTCTTCAACTGTGTGGCTGACAGATGCCAGGATCTCTTGACTGGTATAGTTCATTGCCTTCTAGAATGATTTTTGAAATGCAATAAATAATGTTGAGTACTTTGGCAAAAACTTGATTCTCACTAGGAGACAACATAGGTAAAAGCATACTCACTAAGCTACTCAGTCATAGCATGCTTTTATTTGCTTGTTTATATTAATATAGGAGTTAAGGAGATAAAGATGAAGTTATACATATAGCTGCTTCTCTTTAGCAAATTATTTAATAAAGTGCATATCCTTGATGGCTTGAGGACAATATGCAGTATTACTCACTGGATAGCAATATACTTAGGGTATGCATAGCTTGTTAAATTATTTTATAAACTATGGTGATGGAAAAGTGATTAGTTTATATTGTATATGTCAGGGCAAGATTAGAATATACCATATATATATATATATATATATATATGTATATAGCCTTTTTGTACCTGGCAATAAAAAATGCATGGTGCTTCAATTCTTTGGAGGTCATTTTCATGAGCTTGATAATTATTAACAAATCATTTTGAATACTTTAAATTGTGTATTGGTAAGAACTAATTAGTGGTAACAGGTTAGTGATTTTAAGAGGTTTCATTACCTCTTTTGAGGTAATGAAATAACTACTGGGTGCTGGGAGATGACCAATATGCTCCTCAGTGGATAATTTTGAAATATATAAAATATTTGAATTGATTGTTACAGAGTGTGTTCAATATATATAAGTACTGGACGCATGTAGCTTGTGGCCCCAGTGGTAAGATTTGTTGCTGCAGTAAGACACCAAACCTTGGGCTTTCTCTTCCAGAGAACAGGGAAGCCAGAGAGGGACCAGCATGGCCACAAGATTGATTTTAGCCAATGGGATATGAGAAGTGCCGTTTTGTCCCAGGACAAGGGGGTCAATAAGTGAATGTTCTTTCTCTGTGTTTTCTTTCCCCTGATGTACATGAGCACAAAGACTGAGAAACTACATCTGTGTAAGGAATCGGACAAGAAAATGGGTGTGACCTTGCTCTCTGAATCCTTGGTGAAGAACTGCCCATTGATTTGAAACTGTTATCAGATAGTTATGTGAGTGGTAAATTTGTGTTATGATGAGACATTGAAATGAAATTTTGTTTTGTTATATATATTTTTTTCATCAGAGCTGGTGTTACCCTAAGTAATATAGGTCAAAATGTTGTGAAAGTCATTGTTTTGCACATTGAAATGGGGCAACTTAGTGGTCTATATGTAACAAATTCTGGCTGAAGACAATTCTCTTAAAATATTAAAAAAAACAATGACCAGGTCAGAAGGTAGACTGCCAGGACAACATTCCACTATTATTTTTTATTAATTTAAAATTAATTAATGAGTTAATTAATACCCCTATAGGCAATTAAACATATTTTGTACTTTGTGTTGGGCTAAGATTTTTACAATGAGTTAGAGTCTGAGACCTAGAGATGGCAAATTCTGAAAGTACAGATTATAAGTGTTTGAATGTCAATTTGTCCCACCTGAAATACTTCCTTTACATGCCATGGCATGCAAGAGCCAACATGGGCACATCTATAAAATATGTAATCAATAACTTAGATGATGATATAAGGCATGTTTTCCAGATAAGTGATAGAGGTAAAAATGAAAGGGCAAGCTAACAGAGTAGATGAGAAAATATGTCATTTGCTTTCATGCTTCCAAGCTATTGTCTATGTCATTTATTTGGTCTGAAAGTACCTTCTTCTATTTTTTTTTAATCTAGCTAACTCTTACATATCTTTCAAAGTTCATCTTAACTGTCCCCTCCTACAAGAAGCCAACTTCCCTATTAATAACAGATTATTTAAATGATTTTCTTTGTAGCTCCTTAGGTCTTTGTGCTCACAAACAGCATCATCATAAGTCACTGATTTTATTTATGTTTTATCTTGTCTACAATTTTTCTGTGGTAGACATTTTATATTATTTAACTCATATCTTCAAAGTATATCAATAAGTCTAGCACTTTGTTTTATTTATATTCTTTCTTGTTCTAAGACTAATTTGAGTTGGCTGGTGCACTGAATGAAAGACCACATCAAGATAATCAATAATCACAAATGATAAGTTCAAATAACCAGCATGAAATAAAAGTAGTAATAAGGCAAATAAAAGTTTGCATTTAAAAAAATAAATTCAAACAAAAGAGAAACAAAAACCAACAAAACTAGTGCAAACACATTAGCGCAAAGTCACGGTATTCATGGCTTCACAAAAATTAATGTAAAAAGAGCTAGGATTTCTCAGGAACCAGAGGCTCAGAAAGAACTAAAGAAGAGATGTTGCCTAAATAGAAGCAGAGGCTCCTGATCAGCACAGAGAATAGTGCCATATGTTCTCCAGGTTGAAGGAACATCTACAGTATTCTTTACAATGACAAGTGCCATTACTCAGGAGAAATCAGAGGCTGTCAAAAAGACAATGACCACCATAGTTACCAGGATAGATATAGGATTCTTTAAAGGAACACCTTTCAACTATGAGGACTCTCATGTATAAGAAGGAGATGAATTGCTCTGTTGTATGCCAAAGGCACAAACTGGGATAAATACACAAAAGTTGCAAAGACCGGGATAAATACACAAAAGTTGCAAAGATAGGTTGTACAATTTTGGAGAGAAATGTTTTAATAATTAAGGCTATTCAAAAATATCATGGACTACCTTGGACAAATTAATTGTGCTTGAGCAAACAAAGAACAACTTTTCATCAGAGTTATGACAGAAGAAATTTCTACATTTGGAACAAGGTAAACCAAATACATTTTCTTGCACATTATAGCCTGAATATTCTAGATTTAGTGACTCAGAACAATAATATCTTATTCTGATATGTACATTAAATTGTTCTGTTATTCTCCCCTGTCTCTCTTCACATTTCCTTCTTTTCCTCCACTTTTGCACTTAAGGAAGGTTGCTAACCTAGTCATAGCATACTCAAGAGAAGTGACATTGAATTTGTAGATCTCTGGGAGGTAAGATCCACACTGCTTGTAGCATTATCATCGCAGACCCACTGTAAGCTGCATTCACCTGTTTCTTAGTATAGACCTTTACCTCTAAGATGCTCCAATCTTTTTCCAAATTAACTTCTCTGATGATAAAATATTCTTGTGAGAGTACACATATTATCCCTTCTTACTTCTATCTGGTAACTGTTAGTGCAGGTGTTCTATGCTAGGCAAATGGGTTTCATGGAGGCAGGGAGGTCAGGGGTAGAGACAGAAAGAGATGAAAGGAGGGAGGTATGGAGGGAAGGAGGAGTGGAGAGAGAAGGAAAGACAGATGGAGGCAGAGTTGGAGAGAGAGAGGGAGATAGGAGATAAAGAGAGAAAATTACCTAAGTCTTCCAGGTAATATTGCTTCTTGTGATGAGATAGATTTTAATTTCAGGACTGGGTGTATCTAGCCTTGAATATGTAATGGCTAACATGATTGCCTTACTGAGCCACTGTCAATCCAGATTTGAAACTCATTACTGTAAATTGCTTTGGGATACCTTGAGCATGAAAATGCAATAAAAAACAAAATTTATTTTGCAAAGAAGGTGGTAAAACTGTAAGGACAAATTTTAGAACTCTCCTCCTCATGGAACTGAGAAGCCAAAGAGAATACAAGAGACCCTGACTCTGCCCATGGGAGCAGTATTATCTACCAAAAAAAAAACAAAACAAAAAAAACCCCACAACTGAGGGAAAACAATATTAAAATAGTTTACTTTCTTTCTCCCCCCAGAAACTACAAGGAACTAATTAACTGAGCTGGTCTCAAAACACTGACCTTTATTATTTGTTGTCTATTAAGATGTTTCTACCAGAAGTCAGTGGTGACACATGCTAATTGCATCCTATTTGTGTTGACTATCATGCCCTCTATAATGATCATTTGTTTCTACAAAATTGCCACATGTCAAAACTTCAATGAGAGTCCAGTTAAGCCACATGCGACCTCCAGTAGGCATAATTTGGGCTGGTTTTCATTCTTTGTCAGTCTGTAAAGAAAAGGCAAGCAATCTGGCTAGCACAACTGGAAATGACATTAATTTAGTGCTAAAAATATATTACAGATGTTCTTGTTTTCCCACCCTCCAGAGTTTATCCTTATGCTGCTATGAAACACCTTATTTGAGCTGGATGGCATTACCAGCTTTCTGCAAGAAGACTTACTAAAATAATTTTCTTAGAAGTACTTACTTTAATTGGTCATGAGAGACAGATGCTGTGTTTTCTGAGAACAAAATATTTTCTAGGAAATATGATTGCACTAGGATCATTTCAAATCAAAATGAATAATGTCAGTCAAGTAATGTAGTGATGAAGAAAGCAGTAGGTACAGATTCCAGGGTACTGAAGTACAGTTCTGGCTCTGACAA
Source organism: Talpa europaea (assembly GCF_964194135.1). Taxonomy (NCBI): domain Eukaryota; kingdom Metazoa; phylum Chordata; class Mammalia; order Eulipotyphla; family Talpidae; genus Talpa; species Talpa europaea. The sequence goes on from NC_140074.1 coordinate 30,969,840, forward strand.
AGACAAGCTACGAGATTTTGAGCAAATAAATTTTTTTGAGATGATGTTTCCTCACAAGTAAAATAAGAACAATCTGTTAGTAAAGTGCACATTTCCTTTATCTCATACTCTTGGAACTCCAGGAACTTTTTAGCACTTATCACAGTCATGTCTGTATTATTAATGATTTTCTCACCCACTGATGCTCCATGAGAGCAGGGATCATGTCAAATTTTGTTGAACATTTCATCTCTAGACTTTAGCACAAGCTCTGGCACAACAAGTACTCAATGAATGCTTCTTGAATAAACATTTACAGAATATTCTATTAAATTTGACACTTAGAAAATGTAATGCCTCAAGAAGACTTACCACTTCTCCCAATCTACATACACCTTCTCTGTATTTCCAGGGCAATTTATCTGTCTTAAAGAGCTTATATCATTCTGTTTTGCATGATAATTATTTATGTAAATGCTTATGTCCCCTTCAGGATTCTGAAAGAAGCTCTCAAATGATTGTACATTATTTATGTGCATTAGGAACTCAATGAGTAAGTGTTGAATGAGACACAATGTCAGTGTCTGTGTCTTATTTATCTTAATATCCCAAGGTAATAGAACCTTAAATGTGTTTGTTACATTAAAGCCAGTGACCTTTTACTAATGTCAGGAATATTTAGGTTGTAAGTAACAGAAATCTCAAGTAAAACATGGTTTTTTAAATAAAGCCATAATTTATGACTTATGTGATTGAAAGTCCAAGTCTAGGGTAGATTTTAGAAGAGTTAATGCTATTCCCCCAAATCTCAGCTTTCTACCTTTTCTCTCAACCTTCAATAATTTCTGACCTTTCTGCAAAATGGCTGCTCCTAAAATAGCTGCAAGCAGTTTTCTAGAGCTATAGAAAAACTATTATATTCTTTAGTAGTACTTATTATATGCCAAGTACTATTTTCAGTGCTTAAGAAATATTAGCCCATGTAATCCTAAAAAAAGAAAAAAAAGTTTTATGCGTAGGAATGACTAATATTCACCTTTTACATATGAGAACATTGAGGGGCAAAGATTAAATAACTTGACAAAGGTCATACAAAGAAAAACAACCATGATTTAAACCAAGGTAATCTGTCTCCAGAATGTCTGCTCATAGTCTTTATACTTCCTCATTCAGTTGAAAATAAAGAAAACTTCTCTTTTATTAGAACCCAAAGGATAATAGGAGATCTGAGAAAATATCCCTGTATATCTCATTGGCTTGACTGTTAAGTGCTCATTCTAGTCAAGCTTACAGTAGGTGGAAGGAAGATGCAGATTGGTTTAAATCTAGTGAGGATCAAAGTTCTGGAGCTTAGTGGTCTAAAAATCTTAAGCACTTAGGGCAGGGTAGCTATCCAAGCAAACTCACGGTACTGTTGCCATGGGTATGAGTGAGGATATGTTGGGTGGACAAAAAGAGCACATATCCATTGTTATGGTAAATTCCAAGAGATATTTTAAGAAGAATTACATCAAAATTTCTTTGTCTTTATGGAGTGAATGGAATCCCAGATAAGTTCATTGAGAAATAGGAATTATAATTCCTGTTTAACAACTGCTCTTGAGTAATTCTGTAACCCTGCTTAGAAGTCTATCTTCATGGTAGACTTGATTACACTAGCTAGCTGGTCCAAGAGATTCATTTGGTTAAACTTTATAATTGGAATTGTTCTATTATTATCTTATGACTATGGTTAAGCTTGCAGAAATGCTGGTTTTCAGCTTAAGACAACTCAAATTATATGTTTACTGAACCTCAGTCTGCAATAACATAGTGACCAAATACTCAAATAAAGTCAGCTGGTAACTACTTGTAATTTGAGAAAACTAAAAAAAAGGTCATTGAGCAAATAAGTTAACATAAATCGGCACTTTAAAAAAAGGGGGGGGTCCTCTCAAACCATTTATGGATTTATAAATCCAAACTGGCTGCTCTTCATATAATCTACAATATATCTGAACTTCCAATATTTCTAACCAAAGAGACAAGAGATATGGATTAGCAAACAGCTGACCTGAGCTGAAAAGCAGATGCTTGCAACTCAGCTGAAATTTCTGGGGTAAATAAATTATGGACAAAAACAACATTTTAACATCTCTGGTGTCAGTGAGCTAATGGGCAGTTCCAGACAAAGATGGGAGAAGAAAAGCATTGTTATTTGAGGATGCTAATAGGAGTAATTATCTTTGTGCCAGGAAAAATAATAGCACTAAAAGGCCATGATGAGTCCATAGAATCAGTCAACAAAAGAAATTTTCTAGAATTATTTGACCTAATTACAACTGAGGATTTGTCTGTTTTTGTAAATGTTTTAAGGATGTAGCACTCACCACCAAGTGAGCAATGTCAATAACAGGTCTTACAATGTGAAACCTGGAGCCAAAAAGAGCCTAGTGACTATTGTAGAAATGCTGGTTTTCCACATGCAATTTGCAGCAACATGGATGGCGCTGGAAGGGATCATGCTCAGCGAAATAGGCCAGAAAGAAAAAGAAAAATACCGGATGGTCTCACTCATAGCAGGAATCTAGAAAACTTAAATAAGGGACCAGGAAAATGAATATCTATAAGAAAGTGAAAATCATAATCAACAAACAACTATGAACCAGAGATACTTTATGAGGGGAGGTGGGGAGGGATTGGGGTCAAAATAAAGGGGTTGCAATTGCTTGGGGAATATAAAAATAAAAAAATTAAAATTAAAAAAATAAATAAATGCAAAATTGGAAACAGAAAAAAAAAAAAAAGAAATGCTGGTTTTCGGCTTAAGAAAACTCGAAGTGAATATTTACTGAACTTCAGCCTGCAATAACATAGTGAGCAAATATTCAAATAAAGTCAGCTGGTAATTTGAGAAAACTGAAAAGAATATCATTGAGCAACTAAGTGAACATGAATCAGCACTTAGGGAAAAAAGGTCTCTCAACCAGTTTATGGTTGTCCTAGTTAGTGACTATGGACAAAGAACAAATGCAGCTCAGGAATAAAATGAGTAAATCAGTTATAGAGAACAAAGACACAAGGAAGGAACAGAAATAGCCAGAGATCTGAGGCCCTGATCAGGTAAAATAAAAATACAATCAAATAAGTGCAGAACTAAAGATGACAATATCAAAATTTATGTCAAATTTTTAAGATTTTATTTTTAAGTAAAAGACAGAGTTAAATAGCTCAAATATTTACCCAATTAAGGAGAAACAATTTGCTAGGAATGAGAAAAGAAAATGTAGGCACAATCTACAACATAAATAAGAGAATTTTAAGAATATGGAAGCTTTGGTGAAAGGACATTCTAACTCCAAATTTAGTTTAGAATATCAGCTTCATTATCCAATTAGCCCTAATTTATTTAGCATCTATGCATGTACAAAAAGAAAAAGAAATTAAGAACTATTGCTGAACAGTAATTGGCAAGAGATATAATACTTGACCCCAAAGGATTATTTTAAATTAATCAACACTCAGAGCTTAGATATTTGGGAGCATAAAACTACACTTTAGATATAACTTGTACTGGGGATAGCTATTCCAAAAATATATTTAATCACATATTAACCAGAATCTTTCTCTGGTGAATGCACCTTTCTGGAAAGTCCTGTATCCTGGCAACACAAAGTATCTGCTTTCTCTGATACTGTTCTTGAGTGGTTAAGTGTTATCCAAGAAAATTATATCACCATATAAGTTGGTTCCCTTACAAATTTGTAATTTCAAAACTTAACTTGCTCTCTAGTGCTGCTTCAGAATTACTTATACATCTCTCTTTGACTGTCTTTCATAGTCCCAACCATTTACTGCTCCAAATTTTACTATCATCTAACTATTTTATTTATGATTTTCTATGTTCTTCCCCCGCACCATGACAACTTAGCTTCCTACTTCCTAGTCATATATTGTCCAATTATTCCCTCATCTACCTCTTGTCTACATCCATATTTTGGCCTGTTCTTTATTTTTCCTCTGACCTTAAAAGGGGGAAGGGAGTGGTGAAAATCCTTCCTACTATCCAAGCTTTATCCCTCTATTAGCTTTAGACTATATTCTCTCTTATCTTCATAAAACATGATCCACTGTCCTTTGCTTATTTTCTCTTTTCTCTCTTCCTTAACTTCTCCCCTTTTTTTACACTCAAACCTCCTGTGTAACACAACATTTGATGCTTCCTCTATTACAAGCCACCATTCTTCTCTTCACAGATAGACTTTGACTTTTTTTTTTATAATTTATTTTTTTAGTTTTATCTTTTACATCATTGTGTGTTCCCCATAAAATTCCCACCATCGGTTCACCTGTGAAACATCACCGTATTCCCTGTGCTCTTTCTCCCCATTTTGATCCCTTGTCTTCACCCTCCCTCACAGAATGTCTCTTATTTATGACTGCCTGCTAGTTTATTATTATTATTATATGTTATTGTTATTTATTTCCTGATCCCTTATTTGGTTCCCCTATGTTCCTCCTATAAGACAAACCATTTGATGTGTGTGTGTTTTTCCCCCTTTGGGCTTTTTTCACTGAATATGATCCTTCAGGCTTCGTCCATGTTGCTGTGAATGGCATGAGTTTATTGTTTGATTGCTGAATAGTATTCCATTGTGTATATATACCACATCTTCTTGATTACAACTTAATGCAAGTGTCTCAGTTACTGAACATCAATGTTCTAATGGCCAAATCCAATATCCATTTTTAGTCTTACTTTTTTTTTGACATTTGACTCTATCAGCAGTTTCTTTTTATTAAAATCTCCTTTGCCAATGACATACATGGACTACTCTCTTTAGTCTCCCCTAACTGTACCCTATTTTTAAATTCAACAATGTTGAGCTACCCTGGTGGTGCAAGGGGTTAAGCACAGCACTGTGAAGCTATCCACAGCCTCTGCAGCCTGAGTTCGATCCCCAGCCAAGGAGCTACCCACATGGTGCAGCAGACCTTTCCTGTCTTGCCTACTGCTCCCCTCAGCAGTGTATTTCAGTCTGCCTGTTCTGTTCCCCACTCTCTCTGGTGAACCCTCTCACTTCCTGGGCCCCAATTCTTATATGCGTAAATAAATTTTTAAAAAAATAAATTCAACAATGTTAATCTCATCTTGAAGACTGAAGTCCACTTCCATGACTCTAACTTACCACAGTATATAGATCAATGACTCCACAAACTTAACTCCATATCAGGCTGCTTTCCTGAGCTTTGGACACTTACTGACAACTACTAGGCCTTTATTTCTAGTTATATTTCAAATGTACTCCAAAACTCACTAGGTCCAACTGGACTATTTACATATTCTAAAATCAAATCTTTTGGTATCTATCTATTTATGTATCTACCTATCATCTTTCTACCTACCTTCCTACCTGCCTACCTATCTATCTGTGATTCCTGTGAGGCTGATCTGTTGCTTCTGTACCTTCTGTAGTCGCACAGTCATAGAAATAGTGGGTTTTTAGATAAAGCAGATGGCCCGGGCCTAGCATGGAGTTGAGATCCAGGGCAGGAATCTGGCAAGTTTACATTAGGAAAAAATCTAGCTAGTACATCAAATCTGTGATTTCACAGATGTATTGCTGAAACACCCTAAGGAAAAATACATACTAGCATATGATGTAATATGCTACATAACAGCATACAATGCTATTTGTGGCAGGTTTTTCAAAGCAGAGGTGGAATAGCCCCAGAGATGAGAGATGTAGCAAGGGAAAGCTTCCTAATGGGGACAGATGTATTAACTCTTCTGTCAGCCACTTCCATGGTATTGCTCTGAAAGATCCTCCTAGAAACACAGTCTTGAGCCTGACCACCAGTTTCTACATGGTTTCTGGGATCACCTATTTTCTTGTATTAAATGCCTTTTTATTTAACTACCTAGAGTACTTTCTCTTCAGCTGACTCTGAATGCTGACCCAGAGACTTTAATTCTAAACGTTCTTCCCAGTTTTCTCCCACTTCCTGTGCTTTCTATAATGAATATTTATCATTTTGATAAATGAGTGTATTTGCATACACTATTTGAAAAAATATATATAATATGTACACAGGCACATGAAAGGAAAAAAAATCTGTGCCTGAAGAAGCAGCTAAAATCCTCACAATAAAGAATATAAAATGCTTGTATTTCTCTTACCATATCTTACACCAAAATGTCAGCTTGTTTTGGGATCTCTGCTGCAACATATCACATACTTTGGTTATTGCAAATCCATAATTTATTGAGTTAGTGGGTGGCCATTATTGCCTATATATTATCAAAATGTTTATTTTGATTTCCTATCATCTCAAAAAAGTAGGCTATATGAGATGCCCAAACCCCAGATGAGATCCCCTATCTTCTTCTCATGCCTCCTCCCCAATGAAACAGGGGTCCACTTTGCCACAATAAGGTTCTATTTGTAAGCAGGGTAAGCAGAGTGAATTTCTATCTCTTTTGGCCCAGTGTGCTCGTTATTTCAAAGTCTTTAAAATAAGATGTGTTATTTATTTATGTCAGAATTTCAGCACATTTCCACCAGGCACTGCCTGTTTGAGTTCTGCCACTTTCTTGATGTTTTAATTCACCACTAGCAGAGATAAGTTTCTCAGCAGCATGCAGGTTGAAAGGCCGACCTCAGCCTGAATGCTGGTACTAATCAGACTCCCTGGTTTGGTTCAGCATTTTAATTCATTTTATTTATTTATTTATATGCTTTTTTATGTTTTCCCTCTGCTTAGGAGTTAACTATGCTGTGTCTAGTTATCTCTATAGCATAGGTAATAAAAATTCCAGCAACTGATCTCTCTCTATACACATAAAATAGACAAATTTTTCAACCAAATTTCTCTTCCAGAGTCTACCTCATTGTTTGAGATCCATTTATCTATCTATACCTTTGAGACAAATAAAATATAATAGTAATGCCCACTTTAATACATTATTTAATATGATCTAAATGAGTCACAAGCAAAAAGAATGTAATTCTTACAAATGTCTTATGAATTAGATCTCGATTTTACAGTTGAAAAACTGAGGTTGAGAAAAGCTAAATAAGCTTCAAATGAATATATAGAATTCCCAGGTACAACTCTATCAGCAATTCTGGTATTTTGCAGGTCATAACATTGTGGGGGTAAATCAATCTGCTCATAGTCTTAAAAAGGCCATAAACCTTTTATGTTAGCTGTATTCAGAGACTTCTGTTCACTGGGACTTGAGCAAAGCCCTAACAATGAGTTCTAGTAGTATATTCTCAGGGCTTCGTGTCCTCACTCTTCTCTGGAAAACAGTGAGTGCTTCCACTTCCTTCCTCTCCTATGTATTGCACACCTCTGTTTGCCATTCTTGCTGCTACTTCTTTCTAATCCCTTTATAAATGTGCAGTTACTAAATCTGGAAGTATGTATTCATCCGGCCGTGGTCTATTTTAAGACTGAAGGACTAACAAGTCAGATCCTGACATGTGCCTATTTTGAACTGACAGCAAAACCAGCGATGTTAAGCATGTACAACAAGATGGAGGCCCTAGTAGATAATCAAAAAATGGAATCCAAACTGTCATGTGACTGGCAAGACCAAGATCTCAAAATGAACATGTCAGCGTTGACCAAACTCTGATGGAATCAGAGCAAGGGCATCAAAGCTGAGCCCCTGAAGAATCCCTCTATGTTACATGCCCTTTGACTGACCTCCTTCTCTCAGCCAGAAAAGACCCAGTGTCAACTCAGTGGGTGCCCAAAGACAGCTTGGCATGGAAAAACATCCTTAATGCTCCCTCTTTTGATAGGTAGTTCCTGGTACATCATAGGCACTTTGTGAATATTAGGTGGAAGAAAGTGCACACAATCTAAAATAAAAGTATTTATCAAATCAAACCCTTGATTTTAAAGATCAATGGTTTAAGTCAGACAGAGAATGCAAATTGCCCAGAATTGCCCAGAACTATTTTGAATTTAGAATGAGTTCTATCATTTGGGATTTCATTGCTATTTAAGGCTAGCTGGGTAAAATTTATTGGTTTAGTAGAAAAAGACATGCACACCGCCATACATGGATGCACACAAGGCTCCACCAAACATCAAGTAATTCTAATGGTGGCTTGGTGAGTTAAGGTTAAGAGAATCAAAAATATTTTGATTCAATTTCGTCAGCAATACACAAGGGTTTATAAATCGTGGGAAGAGCTCAATTTGAAATTTAAAAAACATAAAGCAAAACTTTGCAAAGCTGTCATACAACCATTTTCTCCCAACGCAAGCGGAGGATATCTATAAAATGAATGGTCAATACAGATCTTTTAAGTTTAATGTAGTGTAAAAACAGTTGGACCTGGATTACTGCCTTTGGACCTTCATACCTGCTTTCATGAAATGAAGTGATAAAAAAGATAAATATTTTGTCAGGATTTTAGTAATGATCAGACACTGTTCTAGGTCCTGACATAGATTATCATATGTAATTCTCACAATACTCCTATAAAATGAGCACATTACTATTTCAAATATTAGGCTACTGATACACAGGGAGATTAAAGAATATCTCATATCAAACAGCTAATGATTGAAAAGCTTAATCCTATGATTTGAACCCAAGCAGTGTCACTGTCAAATACTTTAGTTCCTTAAACTAGGTATTTTTTAAGTTCTCTTCCAGCCTGATATTCTTTGACTGGCTATTCTTTATATGGTGTTCTGAAAACATGAGAATACCATGTTCCTCCCCACAGAGGACTGAGAGGGAGAAAAGTTACTTAAATAAATTTAATTTTTAATTAATATTTAGAAAGCAAAAATTGAAGTCTCTGTGGATCCATGGCACACATGCCAGTTTGAAAGATGAGTGTGGGGAGCTAAGCTGAATCTGAGCTGTGTCTTCCATGTCCTCCAGCCTACTGGGCTGGGCTGGTGTGACCATTCTATTCAAATATTCTGTCCTCTATAGACCTCTGACCACTACCAGCACCTTTAAGTTTCAATTTTGTTACCCTGACACACCTCCATTACAAATAAAGAAAAGTATATTTATTGTTTTACATTGTTCTGAGTGTATGTATTCAGATTTATGAAAGGAATAAAGTATAGTAACTACCACATTAACAAAAAGTTGGAAAACTGAAAATAAGACTACTTGATTAGATTTTGACAAAGCTTTAAAATGAAATATTCTTACACATTAACATTGTTGGTAATCCCATGTTTCTCAAAATATGAGAATGCTCATGAAAAAATTCAGAAAAAGAACAGAATAAGATACTGCACACAAATATGACCATGTTAAAATAAATAAGCAAATCGAGCAAAGAGAAAAGACTAGAAGGAAATCAACCAGAATATTAATAGTGTTTGTCACTGTATAGCAAAATTACATTGTGATTTTTCTGTAAGTCTTTTGAAGGACTTTAATTTCCCTAAATTCTTAAGATCATGTTTTTATTGTTATGAAATAAAAATATAACTTAAAAAATATTTAAATATTTTAAAGGTTTTCTGTTATTTTTAAAAAAATCTGTATTAACACATGTAATTCTCCTGAAAGCCCTAATGATAATATGACATGCAGCAAAAGAAATCTATAAATGGAAGTATTAACAAAAAAATGGAAGGAAAAGTACATTATGAATCAGATGATGTGGTTTCTAGGATTTGCTATTCACTAGTTCTCTAACCTTGAAAACTCATTTAACCTCTCCAAGCCTCGATTATTTCATCAGTAGAGATAATAATGTTTTCCCTGTATTCACTGAGAGTTGTTGAGAAGCCTGAATGTACAGAAATGCTTTAGAAATTTAAGGTAATATACAATAGACTTTATTATTTTAGAATAACAGTTAACTATTTCAATCTCTGTAGATAACATAAGATTTTTATTTATGTATGTATTTATATTACAAATATAAGCATGCATGTACTTATTTCTTCTTTATAGTACTTATAAATAGGCATTTATTTTAATGAATATCATAAAATATATAATAAAAATGTAATTAGCATCACAAACCTGTAATATTTTGTTGCTTGGAATGGAGCTAAGTGAAAAAGCAAGTTGACTTTAAGAAAAACATTAAATAATAGTATAAGTGGTAGCCAAATTCAGCAAAGATTACAATAATGTACAAAATGTTGCACAATGATTGTAGTTTGGGACACTCACTGGTGTCACATGAAGCATGTATGAATGGCACACTCATAGTGGTCCACAAAACTTAAGAGCATCCCCTATGTTTACTGCAGCACTATTTACAATAGGTAAGCTATGGAAAGAACATGAATGCCCAAAAATAGATGACTACTAGATCAAGACGATGTGCTACATACACACAATGGAATATTACTCAGCAATCAAAAAAGATAAACTCATGTCATTTGCAGCAACATGGATGGAGCTGGAAGGGATCATGCTCAGTGAAATAAGCCAGAAAGAAAAAGAAAAATACAGGATGGTTTCACTTTTAGGAGGAATATAAAGGATCCAAATAGAGGATCGGGGAAAAAAAGTAACTATAATAAAGTAAATATCAAAATCAACAGGCAACTATAAACCAGAGACATTCTACCAGAGGGAGAGAAGAACATGATCAAAACAGGGGTGGGAAGAGCACAAGGGACTATGGTGATGGTACATGGGTGAATTGGTGGTGGAAATTTCACAAGGACTACAACTGAGATGAACTGTACATTGTACAAAAATGAAGAATGATATAAAAATACATAAAATTTAAAAAAAGAAAAAACTTAAGAGCATCATAATGTACTTATTTCTTAATTCTGATCACTTCCTTTTCTAAGTTCCCTTGACTAATAAAGATAAAGTCAACAGCTTTATCTTTGAGTGCAATAAACAAAGGCTAGAATTTGCCACGTTCTAATTTAAAAAGGTCATAAATTGGTGATTGGAGCTCATGTGCCAAATGATTGAAGGGGCCTCATTTAGCCCAACATTCCCATTGAAATTCCTGGTGAAACCATGGAGGAAACTAAGATGATCACCTCTGAAATTTTAAGATGACATAGCATCAACAGATAGATCCTGAGAGGCAGAACATACCCAGGTGGGACAGGATATCAAAAGAGGAACATGAAATAAAAGCACAAATGGCTTCTCTCCTTTCTTGTACAAACCTACCTTTAGAATCATCTGAAAACAAGCCATAATGCAATAAGCCTAGTGCTCCACAAGCAAATGCAAAGAATCTCAGGAACAGGGAGAAGGAGGGAGATCCCCTGCCTACTGAAATGGGAGGTGATAAGGGAGGTGATGACAGATGAAGCTGATTTATGCAGAAGGTTAAATGGGGGAAACATTACAGAAAGAAAAGAGGAAGTAAAATGACAGGGAGGCACACAAGAACAAGGCTTGTTACTGAGAAGACTCAGTTTCTCTGTGTCTGGAGCTAATTGGGAACGGAGTGAGTGATAACGCCAGACCAGATTTGGGGCCAGTGTGAACACAAAATTTATACTTCAGTTTAAAGACAATGGGAACACAACGGTTTCAGAGCATTGGGATTATATGGCCATATTAGGCCTTTAGAAAGTTAACACCAACGGCAGGGCAGCAAATGGAGATGAGGAAATTTCTGGTGGACAGAGATCAGAGAAGAAGGTACTTTTTGGTAAAGGATGATAAAAGCCTGAAGGCAATAACAGAAGGGAAATGGGAACAGAGTGGATGAAACACATTCAAGAGATAATGTGGAAAAAAAATAGCTCACATTTATAGATCATTACTCTGTGCCAGGCACTATGTGATATGCCTTATAGGAGATGTCTCATTTTATCCTTAAGACACTATGTATGAATTAGGTGTCATTATAATTGCTATTTTATAGATGAGGAAAATGAGACTAGAGCTTTTATGTAACTTGTCAGAGGACACAGAGTGCTGGAAGTGGCATGCAGACACAGGCTGCCTAATTTTACGTTTCGGATGGAGACAGGTTGCTTGAGACAGGATGTGAGAGAGGGAGGGAGAGGTCTAGGTGATTTCCCAGGTTTTCAGACTGGGATGATGGTTGGAAATGTGTGATAAAGAATATAAAAGAGGTACATGTTTGAGGAGAATGATCATAACTGGTATTGGAATTATTGAACAGAAAGCAGCTGGAGAGAGAGAGTCCAAGAAGCAAGTGGAAATGAGGTTTAGCATCAAGGAGAGAGTTCTGGGTTGGATATAATGACTTCATTCATTCATTGGGAATTTACACAGTTGTTAAAAAAAAATATACCCATGACAAGTCAGCTGAATTAAGAAAGAGGAAAAAAAAGAAAACAAGGGAGAGAAAAAGAAAGGGAAAAGGAGACTCAGAGAGGAATGGAGAGAGGAAGATTGAGGAAGGACAGATGGAAGGAAAAAAATAAAGGAATCTATACCTGTAGGGAACAGGAATGGCCATTGAGCAGGTTTTCTAGGCTCCCATGAAAACCAGGTAAAGGAGGAGTTCTGGAGCCCTCAAGGGTTTTGCAGGTCTTTTATTGGGGTTCACCAGGCATATGGCAGGCAGAGGTGCTGGGAGACTGGCGGCTTCCCGGCAGGTCTTCACTCTGTGGGCTCTCTGGCCTTCTCTCGGCTTCTGCTTCTCTTGCTTCTCGCTTGGCTTCTGCTGTCGTCCCCGTGACACCGCCCTTAAAAGCCCAGTCTTAGCCCAGGTGAATCCCATCTACTTATGCCCACACCCTACTCCAGGTGCCCGCCATCAGGCATGCATTCAGGACCACAAGGATCCATCATCTATCCTGATGGCGGGAGGGCAGAAAAGCCTGACATTCTCTTTACCCTACAGTCCACCCGCTCTGGGTTTTCTGCCATATAGTCTTCATATATACAATTTTCTTAGCAAACATAAACAATGCAGCCATGTCCCACAAAAGCAAATATATCACAATATAACAACAAAATACAACAGAACACAAATAAGTCCAGGCAGGGCCCCAACCTAGTGGCAAAAGACAATTATTGGTACCAGCAGATGAGCCACCAAATCTGCTGCCGAAGGCACTGCTCATACGAGGGAGGGGAATCACTCACGGCATCTACTGTAACACGCCAGGAGCCGTCAGGCTTCCTGGCCTTCTCTGGCTGTAGTCTCGACTACAAGCCACACACAGCATCCACCCCCAGGATGCACTAGCTCTGGGATTGGTGATTCCATTCTGTTGGGGGTAATCGCCAACCCTCAGGGTTTCTGTCTGCAGTCGCTCCAACATTCAGCCTTTATAGCCACCAATGCGATCACAGACCCCTGCACTCAGGCCAACCCACTGCACAAGCACATGGGTCGGGGATCCAAACTCTACATGCGGCTTGGGCTCCACCCCAAGCCATGTTCCCCACCCATCCCCCAAGGACGGGTTCCTCAGCTCCTCACCCTCACTCAAGAATGAGCAGGACATCACCATAGGTGATTTTACGAGACTCACTTGTCTTCAGCATATTCAGGCTGCTTAACAGCCACTCAGGGCTGCTCAACTTAGCATCAGCACCAGCTTTTGCCTTCTCAGTTGGCTTTCCTCCTCTGCCTGGCTGCTGGGCATACACAGGCTGCTTTTGGCCATCAAGGCCCACTGGCCACCCCCAGATTCTCATAAAAAAACATAACCTGCCACGGTTCTCCGCCTTCTGGCAGGATTGTCAGTCCAAGTCCATCAGTCCAAGTCCATCAGTCCAAGTCCATTAGGCCTCTCCCTGCATCATCACTGGTGAGCTCCAAATCATGGTCCTCTCTATGCTGATGATTCTTGCTGCCTCAGGGGTCGTTGTCTGGTCCTCTCGGGCGTCTCCTCCTCCAGGCATGGTCTTGTCCTATAGATCGTGGACCTTGTCCATCTACTGGGTCGCCATGACACCTCCAGCATCATCACAGGCAGTCTTTTACTCCTTAGTCCCTGCAGGTCTTCGGAGGGCTCCATACCCGTCTGCATGAATCAGCTTGCCGACTTAACGCCAATTGTAGGGCAGGAATGGCCACTGAGCAGGTTTTCTAGGATCCCATGAAGACTGGGTAAAGGAGGAGTTCTGGAGCCCTCAGGGGTTTTGCAGGTCTTTTATTGGGGTTCACCAGGCATATGGCAGGCAGGGGTGCCGGGGGGCCGGGAGACTGGCAGGCCTCCCAGCCCCCAGCAGGTCTTCACTCTGTGGGCTCTCCGGCCTTCTCTCGGCTTCTGCTTCTTTTGCTTCTCGCTCGGCTTCTGCTCGGCTTCTGCTGTCTTCCCCGTGACACCACCCTTAAAAGCCCAGTCTCAGCCCAGGTGAATCCCACCTACCTATGCCCACACCCTACTCCAGGTGCCCGCCATCAGGCATGCATTCAGGACCGCAAGGATCCATCATCTATCCTGAAGGCGGGAGAGCAGAAAAGCCTGACATTTTTTCCTTACTCTACAATACCCAAGGCCAGAAGATGCTTGTCAGACTACACTGATGGCTACTGGGCTCAAGGGACACATTTTCTTTTCTTAAAAAGAAAAGAGGCCTAATGAAAGGCAGGCTCCATTGTGAGCATGCCAGTGTGATCTGAGGTTGACAAAGAAAATGTCTTGCTAACCTCTGTACTTAGTGTGGCCTCCCAAGCCCCCAGATATTTGTTGTAATCCATTATTTTTCTATACACAAAAGAATATTGCAGTTCCATTTGAACTCTGTATTTGATCAGTTAATGAAGAAATCCAGCGTGTATTTTGAGACGCAGCTAAAGTCACATCTTGACTTATTGACTGTTCTGGCTTTGACGGAGAAAATTACATACCATCTTGGAGCAGTCAAAATACGCTTTTCTGAAAACAGTTACCTCTCCTCTCTCCCAAATCCCTCTCTATCAAGTCTTAAATTTAAAAAAAAACACACAATATCTAAAATAAAACAATAAAACCAGTCCTCATTTACATGGGTGAAGTATTTTAAACACTGAGCACTCTTTCTGAGCAATATTCTCCAATGTGAATGCCATTAATCCTTTCTGAATTTTAATGAACCCAAAGAGCCTCTCCATCAATTTCATGTGAGTAGCGCTGGTGAGGGCTGCTTTCCACAAACTTTAATTTTATAATAGAGTTCTTCAGTTCAAATGGGCTTTTGACCTAGCTAATTTAATTGTCTTTGTTATTGATAGCTGCAGTGCTGTAAATAAACTTAGTCTGAGAATGTGCTTGTAAGGTTTTTACTTTCCAAACAGCATTTTGGATGATCCTCCCTGTGGCAAAATATTCCTTTGTTTCTACAAGGGTATGCGGTTTTTCACCTAAACCAACAGAAGAGAGTGAAGTGTTTAATATGGCAGAACAAGGCATCAAAGTGCTTTCCTCCCTTAGAAGCAGGCTCCCATAGGGATCGTCCAGGACTGCTTTGAAAGTCCACTTACCAGGGGAAAACATGTAGTTAGATAAATTAAAACACCACCATTGCACCCTCTTCCTCCACCTGCCTCACACACCCTTCCACCTGAAGGAGACGGGTGGATGCAAAGTATCCTGGAAAAGAAAGGTCCTTGGGAAGGCAAAAGAAGACCTGTGAGGAGTAAATTCCCTTCCCCCTGTGCACTCTTCTGCAGGTTTGGAGACTCACTGGACTTTCTGGAGTATGGTAGAGCCTTAGGGAAAAATACCTAAGTAGTGGTGCTGGGGGAAAGAAGCAAAGACCAATCCCCCAAATCTTTGCATTTTCTGAGGTCTTTTTGTTTGTGTTCGTGTTTACTTTTTTTTTTTTTTGACTTTATTACAGAGTTGAGGAAATCATGCATATGTCATCAGGTGTTCATGAAGGGCCAGCTTGTTTTCCCTTCCTCCTTCCCTGTTGCCCCCAGTCATTGCTCATATTTCCCAGGACACCAATAAATAGGCAACTACTCAAGCATATTTCATGTCCTTTTAGTTATATATGATTTTATAAAATATGAGTTATGTTTATTCTAATGGATACAAGTTTAAGCATGCTCGAAATCTCATTGTTACTTCCTTGATTCACTGAGCAGTGTTTTAAAAGATCTATGTACATTACACACCTAGTTGGTTGCTTCTAAATACTCCATAGTATTCCATAGGGTCAAGCTATCATGTTTTACTATTCAGTCCCTGAGCCATAGACAACTCGAATGCCTTTAATTTTCCACTGTCTAAAAAAAAAAAAAATCACACTAAAATGTCCCTGTACACTTTCGTCTCTGATATAGTTCTTTTTTTTTAAAAGATTTATTTATTTATTTTCATGAGCACTGGGTTCAGTCAGAAGCATGAGAGGGTGAGAGAATTCACCAGAGCCAGAGCAGGGAGCAGAACAGGCAGAAGGACCGAAGACACTGCTGAGGGGAGCAGCGGGCGTGGCAGGAGAGGTGTGCGAACCATGTGGGACCCTTGCTGGTGGCTGGGGATAGAACCAGGGCTGCAGAGGTTGCGGGCTGCTTCACAGCCTAGCACTCAACAGCTGCACCACCCGGGAGGCCCTCGTCTCTGATATATTTCACATTTGATTTATTTTGGCTATAGTGGTTTCCAGAAGGACTGCACTAGGCTGCATCTCACCAGCAGTACATGATGATTCTCATATGTCTACAGTTCCATCAATGCTTGATATTGTCCAGAATGGTAAACTTAATAAATCCAATAACTGATAAATTAGATTATTTCTTTACACATTTGCTAGCCCTTTGGGTTTTCTCTTTTGTAAGGAACTTATATATCTTTTGCACATTTTTCTATTTTTTTTTTAACATTTAGCACTACAAATAACATCTTCAATTCTGACACTTGCATATTAATTTTGTCCCTGATATCCTTCATTGAACAGAAATCTTTAATTTTAATGTGATAAAATCAATCATTTCTCTTGATTAAAAGTCATCCTACATTATAATCTATGTCATTTCAATATAATCTTTCACATATTGGTCATAATCCTAAATCCTTAACTCTGGTGTACCAATAGATCATCCTGACAAATGATCTATCTATCATCTATTAAGAGAGGTCATCAGTTTTTTTTTTTAATAGTCCCTTTTGTCCCATGGGTTTGTGGTGCTACTCAATCATGAATTATATTTCTCTCTATAAATGATTTTATTACTGAGTTCTCTCTTCTGTTCTAGAAATCTATCTGTCTGTCCTTGCACTTGTGCATGGGCGATTTTTACTGCTTAAGGCTTTGTAGTTGCTTTAGCAATTGATAGGACAGGTGTCCCTTTACCTTTCTGAAGGTGACTTTTCCCCGTTCATATGCATTTAGAACAACATTTAAATTGCTTGAAAAATATCAAGCCAAAGCTTCATTTGAGTTACATGTAACCTACAGATTCATTAGGAAATCAAATATATAGTATCAATCTGTCCCATTCAGAAGTACTCCTTTTGAAGAACTACAGGGACTCCTTTTGATCAGTTCTACATTCTTTAACACAGGTATATGAATCTTCCCCAAAGAGAGCTTGTACACTTGTGGTTACATCCTAAATCCTTTAAAGGTTTTGTTCCTGTTTTTCATGGTATCATAATTTTGGCTACATTTTCTGTTTGTCTTGATTCAGTTGTTTCTCCCGCCTTGTCTGGGTTTAGGCTTATGTCTGGAAAAATATCCTATCAGCATTCTTCCTTCAGAGAAGGGCTAGTCCTGTCTTTATCTGGTAAATCTAAAATACAGTGATGTCCCAAATCTGGCAGAGGTTGAAACTTTTATACCTGCATTTAGTCCAGGGTTTATAACATTTTCATTACTAGAGAGATTTGAACTTTCTTTTAGAGTTTAAAATGCTTTTCAAATATCACCCTCTGAAATTCCCAAACCATTTTAAGAGATAAGAATGTATGTGGCATGGCCAAGATATGGTCTTATCCCAGTCATCCAAGGACAAACCTTGGCCTCATTGAAGTATCAATTAGTGGATATCATGAACAAACCCCTCAAAAGCGAGGAAAACTCTTTGCCTAGTAGAATTCACCAATGTTTATGCTTTGAGAGGGGCTCAGTACCTAGAAGCTAGTGGTTGAAGCCAAACCAGTGTCCCTCTGAGGAAATAGTTCGCTCTGCCTGTATTTGTTTCAACTTTCTGTCCCACTCCATTCCCAGTCAGTTTCACTCCTTTTATTCCATGTCCAAACATAGCAAATAGTAAAAGTTAATCCAAACAAAACTGCCAAATATATTTTATAAATTTCAATGTACCACTTAAATAATTAGACTGTTCATCAGAAACAACACATTTTCAAGGGCAATGATGACAGGTAGAATGTTTTCACTATTCTTTAGCCAACAACTGTGATTTCTGTGCCTATATTATTTTACTCTCTTGAGAAAAATAAAGAGCTCCTCCTTCTCTCCCTCTTTCTCATCTTCCTCTCTCTTCTCTTTGTTCAAAATGTATCTTTTAAAATGATGTATTACAGGAAAAAGCATAAACATATAGTAAGACCATTTCATTTGGTCAGCAATATCCATGGAAATAAAATAATAATAATAATAATAATAATAATAATAAATATGAGTTATGTTTATTCTAATGGGTACAAGTGGAAGCATGCTAGAAATCTCATTGTTACTTCCTTGAATCACTGAGCACTGTTTTAAAAGATCTATGTATGTTGCACACCTAGTTGGTTGCTTCCAAATAAATTAAGAGAAAATTTATTAGTTTTGTCTTAGAAGTTAAATCAAAATATGAAGTTGGAATAACTTTAAGTTTTAAAATAAATATTCTCGGGCCTCCCCGGTGGCGCAGCGGTTGAGCGCTGGGTTGCGAAGCTGCCCGCAGCCTCTGCGGCGCTGGTTCAATCCCCGGCTGCTCCCCGGCCACCAGAGGAGGGTCCCACATGGCGCGCAGACCTCTCCTGCCGCCCGCTGCTCCCCTCAGCAGTGTACTTCGGTCCTTCTGCCTGCTCTGCATCCCGCTCTGGCTCTGGTGAATTCTCTCGCCCTCCCGCGCTTCTGACTGTACCCAGTGCATGTATAAACCAAAACAAACAAATAATAAATAAATAAATAAGGCATGCCTCTAGAAAATTAAAAAAATAAAATAAAATAAATATTCTCATGGGTGTTCTGTGATACTTTTTCTCCAAAAGATGAAAACCCAACTGTAAAGTACTGATAATTCTTCCCCATGGAAGATTGTTACTCATACACATTTTAGTCAACACACATTTGCTTTCATCAGACATATGACAACAGAATTTTGTATATTTTGTAATTTTAAATCACTTGATTTGAAAGAAAAAAAATGATTGGAAAGAAAAAAAGGATGAAAAGTATGGCAGGTTGCTGTGATGCAGACTGGGAAGATATGAGTATTGAGAATAATTTTGCTTTTAGAATTCCATTCTAGCTTCCTGATAATTTAGTGGAGACTGAGTAATATGGCAAATAAGTAGTGAACAATTAACTCGATTCTGCAAAGTTTCTCTGTGCTCTGACTTGAAGTTATTATGAACACATATTATAAGGATCCCTGTCTGTGAGAACAGCATGTGAAAATAAAAGTGAACATATCAAAGAAAGATTGCCTCAGTCTTTCCATTTTTGGTACTCAATTTACTATGTGTCCTTGAGATGGATAATTGAATACCAGAAAAGAGAGTCAATAATTTAAAATCATAAATAAAAAAGATATCTACTTTGGAAAAAATACAACAAAACACTTCAGTTTATATATACATTAAAGCTCAAATATAGAAAGAACTTAATCCACTTAATTAGTTACCTTAAATGTGGCTCAGTCTGAGGAGTAGTTTCTGGAAGAATTTCCAAGGATAAGTCTTAAAATAACATGGCAGAACTCACCAGCCAAAAGAGTTGCTGCTGCTGCCACCACAATAAGGAAGGAGTGAGATGATTGGGTAGTTGAGGAAGCAGCAAGTAATTGCTGGAACTGCGGGTTCTAGATCATATTCCCTCTGCGACTAAGAAGCTTCTGCAAAAACAACTAGCTCAAGAACCATACCATCACAGCTGCAGTCACGCCAGCAAAATGGATATCCTGCTGAAATCAATACCCACAGAATAATGGACTGGATACTTAGAGACTTGTTTCTGGTATCACTGAAAAGTCAAATGCTTTTATGGCTATGCCCACTAGCAAAAGTCTCCCAGCTCAGTTTCACATGCCAGCATTTTGTGGGGTATATTTCCTTGATAGGAACTAAGTACTTGCGAAATCTAAGCTATAAGGCAGTTAGCTGTGCATTAAGGTCTAACACAGGATTGGAACAGAGTTGAGTGAGTTAGTATCTACCAGATGCTGCCGAATGCAGTATCATTTACAACCAAGCAAAACATTCATCTGAATCTCATAAAAACTACTCTGGTGGGAAGTTGTTGTAAAGTTATTAGTGAACAAAAATGGCATTAGGAAATTAGCTGCATTCTCCATTTGATTTAATTTTAGGTATACGAAATACCGCAGGGCTAGTCTCTAGTATGTATTAATTATTAGTACAGAACTATTATTTAATATTTTCATAGACTTCCATCAATTCACACATAACCTCTGGCCTATTTTCTTTATATTGTTGTTGTTGTTGTTGTTGCTATTTTTATTTTTACCTGTAATTCCCCTATCATCAGAGTTGTCAGAAACCTGTCAGAGTCAGGAGGACATATTCAATAAGAATTGCCTTGATTAGTATAGAATTTTACGTGTTTATGAAACTGTATAGTAAAAATCTCTATATGCTTTCCTTTTTCCCACTACACTGATTAGGACTTCATACTTAATCAGCTAAAGATATCCAGATTGTTTCAAAACACATTTGTGAAAATAAATATTGAAGGCCTAATTACAGAAAGACATACGGGCCATGTATCCATAGTGTATAGAGACTAAGGGTGGGCTGGGCTGTAGAGTAAGAAGTAGAGACCAGATATGAGGCGATATGGTTCAACAGGGGTGGGGTGCAGGCATATGGAGAAGAGTAAAGTGAATAATGTCCAGCACCCAGTGTGCCCTGTGCATAAAATGGACTTGGGACTGATCCAAAAAATATTTATACCCTACTAATGTCTGCAGATCTTGTTGCAATTTTAGGGAGACACAATCATCAGCTGGGCAACAGTTCCTATGGTTACTGCAAGACAACCTTTCTCAGTTCATGAGACAAAAACTAATTAATGTAACAAGACTTTACTAAGTCCCATGTCAAGTGACCTTTGAGGGAACTTCACACATTTTTAAATATTCAGAGAACCCATAAGTCCCAAATAATAGAGTGTTAGTAAACGTCATGGTCAGGGATCAGGATGAATGCATGGAAAACCTTAGCACCAGTACCAGGGGCACCTAGGACATTGGTGACACCGTGGCTGATTACAGAAAATACAAATGGTGTTCATATATACAGTCTCCTCTGACCCTCCCCTCACAATATTCTCAGGCAGATGGCACCAAAGTTATTATCTTCATCTAGTAGATTAAAAAAATAAAGCTCAGAGAGATTTTGAAACTAGTCAAGGGTCACACCACTAATAAAGACTGAACATGGAACAAGGCCAACTTTTTCTGACTCCAAGATCTGTGCTTTATCAACCTATTGATTCTGTTAAAAAAGTAAAACAACAACAGCCAAAAACCCTATGTCATGAAGCTGAATTAAATCAAAGTGTAATTTTAACTGCAACAGATTGGATTCAGTAAGTAAATTAGCTTATTAAAAAGAATAGGATTTTGAAAACCCAAATTCAACATGAGTAGGAATATCCTGAAGCTGACAAAAGAAAACAAATTTTTAAAAACCATTTTCAAGGCAATGATTTTGTGGTCTATTGAACTAAATTAGCAGTTAATTACATGAGAAAAATGTTTAAAACTAGGAAAAGGTGCAGTTAAGTTAAAGTTATTTGATGGTGTGAAATCAGAGGAGCAAACACTAGATTTTTCTTTCACTTTTCAAATAATCGTATTGGCAGGCACATGTAGGGAATTAAATTATGGACTTCTGAAAACCTATATTAGTGTTTCTTGGTGCATTATGCATCATTTATTAATCTTCATATATTTCTACACCAAGGTAAGATTACTAATTCAGATTTTAATACCCTCTCCTCTCCTGCACTAGAAAATTAATTTGGATAATTTATTTGGTATTCACTTGTTTATCCATTCCATATAGCTTTAGGCCCTGGCTAGTTGATGGGTACTGCATGATTACTATAATGAAAATCTAATGGCAATTCTGAGTGATAGAACCTGACACTGTGGAATTGTGCTTGAACCAGAGATTAGTGTTTCTTTCTAACTCTACACAGAAGTTCTCAGAGAACCTAGGAGAAAACACTTAAACAAAGATGTAATTGGGGGCATTGGCTATGAAAATTAGGAAAGATTTACAGTTGAAGGAAGGTATTATTTCATCATGTTTAAGATAGTGAGATCTGAAAAACTAAATCTCAGTGTTCTTTGGTGGATGAAAGGATAAACATTGTGTATAACCAAGGAACAGAGTAGTACTTTCCAATAAAAGGGCATGGACTGTTGATTCCTGAAACAACATGGATGACTCTCACGGCAGTAAAGGAAATGAAAGAAACCACACTCAAAAGGCTACATTCTGCATACTTTTCATATGAAATTCTGGAAATGTGAAAACTATGATGAAAAGAGACTGGACAGTAGTTGCCAGAAGCTAGACAATGGGGAGAGACTGAGTATAAAAAGCATCAGGGATTTTGGGAAGGCAATGAACTTCACCTACACCTTCAGAATGGTTGTGGATATGTGATTGTTACATGTGTAAAAAAATAATAGAACTATCCACCAGAAAGATCCCTTTTACTCTATATAAATTATACCCCAAAAAATGGCTTTGCATTTGGGAAATGAATTTGTTAGACTTAAATTTTATCTCTGCTATTTGTAATTTGTATACCTTGAGAAAATTACCTTATTTATTCAGATTTATTTTAGGGTCCTCATATATAACTACCATAACATTGCCCTCTTGGGAGTTTTCATGTGAAATATTCTGTGCATTGCCTAGCACAGTGCCTGACTTGAATTTACAATTAGCAAAGAAAAAAAATCATGAGTTCATGCAATTAAGAGCAGAATTTTCACCACTTCTACATCTTTTGTTATATCAGTGATCCCTCCAGTAATTTCTCACAATCAAACAAGTTTTTCAAGGACCAAAATTCATGTCTGGGGCTTCCTCATTTACTACCCAGCACCAGGATGGTGACCATAAACACACCACCTTCCCACCCTTCTACTTTTGCCATTCACTGGTCTCAACACAGCTGATTCCACGACACATTTTCTCTTAATGGCAGCCACACACTGTGCTTGTCAAGGCTAGAAAAAAGAGATGACAGCACACAATTCAATCATCTTTCACTGCTGATTTATTCATGATGACTGACTTTTTCTATTTTTTCCTTATCCAAAATATCAAAAAATGTCACTTATAAACAAAAATAAGGAATGTTCACAGTAATATATGCAACTCCTTCCTTGTAGTTCATTTCAAAGCTCTGAAAAATTAAGTCCTCAAAACTCCTCTAAGTAACATTATTTGGTACTGCAAAGAGTTTAGTTACTTTGGAGGTCAAGAAAAAAATAAATGGAAATGACTACCTTCCAATATCAAGGCTAATGGTGAGGAACCATGGCATAGATCCTCTAAAACAATGGATAGTGCCCAAATTCTCTACATGGTACAGTACTTCGTTTTGGAAGGCATTATCATTTCTTTTTCCAACAGATTGCTTTTCTAATTATATTTTGCTTATGTCATTGCAATTGCTTTGCATTCTCTGAGAGCTCAACAAAGGACAGTAGGGGTAAAAGGTAGCAAAAAGACCTAAAGATATACTGGATTCATCTTCTATAAGTCAGAAACTCTCTGCACAGTTTTACTTGATTGTGAATCCCAAACACAAAAGAATTGTATTCCTATCATAAGCCTTGGTCTTGTGTAGTTAAATGCAAATTATTTTCGAGAGATAATGTATTCAAACTTATTAGTCATTTACACCTTAGCAAAAAACAGTTTATAAGGTTATCTGTTGATGGAGATGATGATGGGGAAGAACAAATGAGAACTTTAGACAAATAAGACAGATATCTAAGTGCTGTACCCATATAAAAATAGACCCTTTTCTTACTTATAGTTGCCAACCCTTTCAACAATTGGATGACAAAGTGGCTATTTTTTTTAAATGTAATTGTAAACTGGCTGTACATTAAAAAGTTTTCTGAATTTTTCCACCTAACTAAATAGTACTGCTCCAGTAGCAACTGCAAAAGTAAAGTGCTGGCTTCCAGTAGTGAGAGTCACATTTGATACAAAGGAATTTTACTTGAGACTTCTGGAGACACACAAACACCACCATACCAATCACTAGTTGCAACTTCTTTTACCTCTTTTCTAAATAGAACAAAGTTAATTCCACTCATTATCTGTACCCTGTACATAGTCTAGTACATGAGTTGATTTTTAGTAGGCAAAGATGAATACACACATTTAACAATATGCTTTAGTTACCACATACCTCACTTTTATCAATATTTCAATCACATACAAAGAGGTGCTTTATTCTTAGAAAAAGATAGTTTTCTAGCAAAAAATATTTTTTTAATTTTATTTTTATATTCCCCATACAATTGCAATCCCCTTATTTTGCCCCATCCCTCCTTTCCCCGCCCCCCCTCCCAGCCCCCATAGTGTGTCTCTGGTTCATAGTTGTTTATTGATTTTGATTTATTCTTTCCTATAGTTATTCTTTTTCCTGGTCCCTTATTTAAGTTTTTTAGATTCCTGCTATGAGAGAGACCATCCGGTATTTTTCTTCTTCTTTCTGGCTTATTTTGCTGAGCATGATCCCTTCCAGCCCCATCCATGTTGCTGCAAATTGCATGTGTTTATCTTTTTTGAATGCTGAGTAATATTCCATGGTGTATATGTACCACATCTTCTTGATCCAGTCATCTATTTTTGGGCATTTGGGTTGTTTCCAAAGCTTAGCTATTGTAAATAGTGCCCTAACAAAAAATATTTTATGGCTTTCTATATAAATGCAAATAATTTGGAGTACAATAGAGGATACTCTCTGTGGCTGCCTTCAAAAATGACCACCAACAATTTTTCTTTCTCACCCAGGCATTCTCTCCTACCCATCAAGAAGTGAAGTGCATTTGCCCTTCTCTGTAGTCTAGATGTGAACTCTGACTGGATATAACTCAGACAATGTGGTGGAAATGATATCTGGTACTTCTGAGATCAGACCTTAAGATTGAAAACTCCTGGCTCCACTGCTTGGATGCCAACTGCCATGGAAACACTCCAGGTAACCATGTAAGGGACCACTGTGCTGTAGCCAGCTGGTCATGAGCAGAAGTCACATAGATCACAAATGTGAGAAATTCTAGTGAGTAACCCAAAACAAGCAAAAGAACCACCCGGCTGAACCTATTCAACTCTAAAATAAATATTTGTCATTTAAAGCCACTAAGTTTTAGAGCGGTTTGTTATGCATCAATAATACATAGCTGAAACATTTTTCTTCCCCATTCATTTCGCATATGTCCCTTGTAACAAGGATTACAAAGAAATCCAAATAAACATGCATGCAATAATTAAGAATGCATACATATTCATAAGCAATACTCCTTAATGCCAAGACCCAAAACCCAAAATTTTTCAATTTAAATCAAGCCATCATGAGCAATAATTTTTTAATTAAGAAATCAGCCTCCACATCCATTAGGTTTGGAAGATCTCCTTTCTATGTGGTATCTCATTCTTCTAATAAAAGCTGAAGGCAGTAGTAAAACCAGAAATGCATGTAATTGAAAAGTACATCCATCTATTCATTCATGTTGTTTTCTCAGATGCACATTTAAAAAAAATTTATGAGCTTGTTTGGAGAATGTGAAAGAAAAAAAAATCAATAGAGTAACCATAATTTATAAAGGTGAAACCTTTGTGTCATGAATATTTCATCAGAGAAATGTGGAAGCCGTCAGATTTTATCTTAGTATATTCCTTAATCTCATGTGATTAATTCATAAATGCACTGATACCCATTATTAATGGAGATGTTTACTGGGTTCAGGGGGACAGCACTACTGCTACAAAACAAAAAGAGGCTTTAGGTTGTGAAACAGACTGGACCCAAGGTGACTGAGGCTATCAAGGAGAAAATGGAAACACGGAGAGGCCAAGATATTCCGCATGCCCTGAGAGGGGATGAAAGGAAAACTGGGCCAACCCCTGCCTCTTTTATCTAGGACTGGATTACATGCCTCTCTCAGAAGTCATTTCAGTGGGGAACCTATTTCCACATATTTGTCATGACTTCAACCCAATTTCCTCAAGTATCCAATTGTCTTTAGGCGCCTCCACTCAGGGCTGAGGGCTCTAGAGACATTAATATATGAAATGGAGACAGCAAAAGACATTTTGCGGAGAAGAAATAAGCCAACTACATTCAGGAGGCTCATAGTGAAGCAATTAGTGATACAACTAGTGACACAATAAATACTCATCGATCCCCAGGAGCATGGGAGGCAGTGCAAAGAACAAGGTAAATTAGAAGCAGATCAAAAGAGAAGCATATTCAATAAAGAATTCAGGCAGAATGTCGCCAGTTCAGGCCAGATCAGCACTGAAGTTTCCACTGGCAAAATTTCAATGGGCTGTTGTGCCCAAACTGGACATCACCCTCAGTGGAGTTTTCAAAGCTGGCCTATTGCAATGTGATTTCATTCTCAAGCTACTGATTTCATTGAAGAAATCTGAAACTTTCCAAAAGTCATTGGGAAGGACAGAGAGGGATCAGAAGTTAATTTACAAGCAGGGGCACTCACTGAGACTAACATGTTTCCTTACTAAGGAAATTAATCATGAATTTGAAGGCCGTTTTTCATGGCTCAAATGCATAAAGTCTGTACAGGTATTTGTGCATCCATTAGTGAACTCTTCAACCTGGTGCTGAAAGCAGTCTGTTTGCATTGATGTCAGATCAGCACAGAGCTTCAAGGAGATTGGGGAATAGATTTAATTATGGTGGAAGGGACAGAGAACCAAATGAGAAGATGTGTCAACAGGGAGGAAGCACAAAAATGATATGCATCGGGTTTCTTGATTCTAATTGTGTGCCCCATGTTGATGGAGAGGATGGAAGGTTTTCCTTACCTCAGCGACTGACCCTAAAATAGAGCATGCACATTCAAGAGTCATGTGTGTACAGTGAAGACATCTACAAACCACGTATCAAGAAACAAATTTCTTTACTCTTTCCCTCCTTTACAATGAATTGGATTATATGTATTACATATATGTATATGCAAATAAATATATGAATTTTAAAATAACTTTATATGGGGACAATGGAGTCTATTATATCCTTTCTTCTAGCCCTAGTATCTCGCAAGTAGGTACTCAATGACTTTTTACTAAATGAATAAAAGGAATGAATGATTGAAGTTTTTGGTATTCTTCCAGAAATATAGAATATATTCAAATTTTTACTTACTTAGTTTTCCTGTCTTGATGACACTAATCAATGCAATCCTGTAGACTAGAATGAATTAGAACCAGAGTGGTGTGGTATGGAAAAACCCAACAACAATGCAGCAAAGCAAAACAGAAAATGTGTCAGACAGATTGAGATTTAGATTCTTATTACCAGAGTTTCACTAACTTGCTAGGACCTTGAGAATTTCACCTCTCTGGATTTTAGTCTCCTCAGCATAAAAGGTAGGAAAGGCAGTAGGGGCAGTATTTTTATGTTCAAAGTGCTTTCCAGAAATAATATTCTATGATACAATAAAATAAGTATATTTTTATACTTTGATATGGGACTTAGTAACTTCAAAAAATGAAAGACTCATAACATGTAAGAGCTAAGGAATAATTTCAATTCAGAATATAGAACAGGAAGAAAATATTTTCAAGTATCTGTTTAACACCATATCTTCAGAAAGATAAATGACTAAAATATCCAGTATTAATAGTGGTTCCATCTTTCTTACAATATTTCCAGTCATATTTATTTATCTAGAAGCTGATATGGGGTAGCTTACCTGACATGAATTTGAAAACTATACTGTTATTCTGTGTGTGTGTGCGTGTGTGTGTGTAACAGACAAACTGAGACAGAGAGATTGACTCACAGAGACACTGGCAAACATGCGCGCGTGCACACACACACACACACACACACACAGAGCCCAGTCCAGCCCAGAAAATTCCCAGGGCCAAACAATCTAGGAAGTAAAAGCAGTACATAACCCCTAAGATGCTTTCCGACTGGTCAATAAGACTTGTGACAAGCATCTTCCTTTCTCCTACTGTCCATTCATTCAGTAGCAGATTATTCTGATTTTACTCTAATAGTAAAGAAATTTGTGAATAAAATGTGCTATTTTTATGACTGTTAAGAGTCTCATATTTTTGTTATACATATGCCATCCTATAATCTTCCACACAGAAATCTGCTTAAGGGAAAATAACTTGTACCAAATGAAGCTAAAATGGACTAAATAAAAACAAAACCTAATTTCTTCGGCTTTCCTCATTTTGCTCTCCCTTATCATTTCATCCTTTAACTGCTAAAATGAATCAAATTGTAAACATGGATGAAAAGTGTGCAAAATGTCCTCGGAAAAGAGATGTTGGCAGTTAAGAACATGCCATTTTAGACATATTAGACATATTTGATTCACCTACCAAAAAGGAAAGATTCATGTTAGTTTTTTTCCCTTCATTAGTAAAATCCATTTTAAGGTCTCCAGGAGGTAAATTATTTTTAGAATTAGTTTTTATTTTATTAGTCAGGTTGCAGAGTGTCAAAATTGCACTGAAGCCAGTGGCACTTCACTGAGCTTATTAATATTGATATGATCACTCTGTGTTCTGTGCTGAGTGACATTGCTAACCTTCTGGGATGGCAAGGATTCTTTTTAAAGAGACCACACATTTTAAAAAAAAATAGATCTTCAAGATATTTCCTTCTGGGGATTGTGATAAGGGCAAGCATACTATCTGCATCAGTTTTCATAATTCAGTTAATTCAACCAACATTTCCTAAGCATAAACTTTGGGCTAAACTGTGCTAGATGCTAAGGTTGTAAAGAAACCCCACTATTTGACCCATCCTTTCAAGAAATTCAGTTGATTCCATTGAGATTTCTCTAGCACCTATTATGTGCCAAGTTCTATACTGGGAGCTGCAGAAGATTATAAATAGTTAAGGTATTATCTCTATTCTTATTAACTAGTAAAGGAGATAAATGAACTATTCTGTTAAAAACAATCATAAGGGGGCCTCCCTGGTGGCACAAGGGGTTAAGTCTCAGCACTATGCAGCTATTGGCAGCGACTGCAGCACCAAGTTATATCCCCACCTAGGGAGGTGACCCCATGGCACAGCAGACCTCTGTTGTCTAGCCAGCTGCTCCCCTTAGAAGTATATTTCAGTAGATCTGCCTGTTTTGCTCCCACTCTGTCTCTGGTGAATCCTCTCACCCCCACAGCTCTGGCCTACACCCAAGCTCTTATATGCATAAACAAAATAATTCTTTAAAAGAAAATAACCACAGGGAATCTTAAAGTGAAGGATTATGTCCATGGAAAGGAAGTCTTCCAGGCCAGTTTATATGAAAAGGGTTTGCAAAGGTGGATGGATTCTGAGAGATGAAGCAGGGAGGTAGGATTACAGACATGTTCAGAGGAAATAGCATGGACAAAGAGAAGCAAATCCAACTGGAATGGCCTGAGAAGACCTGTAGCTCAATTTAAATGGAAAATATGTTTGGGGAAATAGTGGGTGTATTATGGCCATGTTGCTGAAACTGCAATGCCAGCTGGTATAGTCTGAGCTAAACTGCCAAAAAGTAGATATCTACCAAGTTTCCAAGCAAGAAATCAAATCTGATTGCTTATACCAGTTTTTAATACAAGGTTAGATTCAGATTAATCCTTTCATTATAAGGCAGCACATCTAGGATGATACTATACTAAATAATTCCGAGTCTATTTTTTTTTTTTTGTAACTGGAGCCCAGTTTGCCATTTATGCTATAACCTAAGAGTGAATATAATGCCCACTGGTTATGGAAGGAAAGTCAAAATTCTATTTATCATAGTAGATAAGAGGATATCTTGTCATTTATATTAAATGCATAAGCAGGAATTTCTTAAAATGGAACTTCTTTCAGTGTGATGCCTGCTTATTGTTGACAGCACATATCCACAATTGAGAATTCAGAAAGATTCTGACAGCTTTCATATCATGGGAGAAGAAAGTCTAAGGTCCCCTCATTTTGAATTGTTTTGGAATTTGTCTGGACCTCAGAAATTACTTGTGAAATCTAATCTTTAATAACAGCTTTGGCAATCACTATGTTGAATGCAAAATGTGTGCAAAGGATTATAGATCTTTCATTTTTGTTTTTTTCCAAAACTCTTTTTGAAAAATAAAGCATTTTGAATATTCAAAGAAACATTATAGGCATCAGCAAAACTGAACCTAATATAATCAAAATTAGGTGGAGAATTCTCTTACCTTATAAATCATAACACTGAATGAGGAGAAGCTGACAATTGGCTCAGTTCTCAATATTCCTAAATAATAACCAATAAATGTCAGTAATAGCATTGATATAATTTTTGCTTAATGATTGCTCCTACCACTTAATGCTATAGGAAAGTATTACTATTTCCATTTTCCCTACATGGGTCAGTGCTCAAAATAAAAGCAGCAAAGGAGAGGCTAGGAAAGTGTCAGGGAACTAGAAAAAAAATAGATACAATGATGTTTTTATTTTCTTTGACCCAGCAGCAAGACACCGTATCCATCTGTGTAAGTTCAACACTTTCTCAGTCACCTGCCCATCTATCCTTTCTCCAAATTAGAAGCCAAGAAACAGACAAGCAATGACTGCATCTGATACCATAAACACACATCTTGCTTATTACAGATAAGAAAATGTCTTCCTCACAGGAAGTGAGAGATGTTAAAAGTGAGCCAACAGAAAAGGAGGCAGGAACGAGCACTGCCGACCATGGCAAAGAACACAAGTTCAGCGTCATAGAACAGGTTATGTATGAATCACACAGAACATAGTTCCATTTTTTGCCTGAGTGGCAGGATTATATCACCAAGAATTTTTCTGATTTCTTTCCTGTGCATTTTCCTTCTTTGCCTTTCTTAGTTGTACCATCAGAGTCATTTTCTAATCCCAAAGCCCATTCTTCTCTCCCAAGCCCACAAGAAAGCAGAAATAATGATTCAAAATTTCCCTACCTGCAAGATGCAGATTCTTTTCTTGGAGGCACACAGGGCCAGTTGCTTGGGGTTTTTGTTTGTTTGTTTGTTTTTATTTCTGAGACACAAGATATGGCACACCTGCAGAGAGAAAAGAGAGGAGGGAAAATGACACATGTGCCAAGATCAGGATGGGCGTTGTGCAGTTGCCCAGGAGGCAGGGGGCCCAGAGGCTCAGTGTTGTCTCAGCAGCACTTCTTGCCCATCCCTCACCAGTCCCCCCTGTGACTTCCACAGTCCTAGGCACTGTACAGTTCTCTGAACAGAAGTTGGGCGACATGGATAACCTGTGTTAGGATGGAGGAATGTAAAGAGTATTAGGTTGGACAGAACTGAACCCATGTGGGGAATTTCCCTGGGAGCAGGGACAGTACTGGATCTGCCCACTGCTCTCAGATGCCTCAAGAGATTAGGCAGAACTGGAGAAAAAACTGAGGCTGTGGGTAGACGTACTTCGTTGTTTAGAGATGACTGAGGAGATAAATGTTAACAGCGATCATCTCTGGAAGATGAGTAAATTACTGATTCAAATCATTAATACATTAAG
Source organism: Talpa europaea (assembly GCF_964194135.1). NCBI lineage: Eukaryota > Metazoa > Chordata > Mammalia > Eulipotyphla > Talpidae > Talpa > Talpa europaea. The sequence continues at coordinate 31,001,608 of NC_140074.1, forward strand.
TATTATTCTAAGTGAATTAACATTTATTATTTTTAGAAGGGGAATATACAGTGTATTTTTTAAGTTCTGTCATCCATTTTAGCTTTCAGTTTCTTCCTTCAACTGTGAAGCAGTCATATTATTCATCATCAGACAATCTCTGTGATGTTCCTTTCTGTGGGAACATTAGACATTTCTTCCAGGACAAATTCAAAAGAGGTCACAGGATTTGCTTAAACCAATGTGAAAGAGCTTTGAGAATCAGCCTATGGCTCACTGTCTCCTTTTTCCTTGTGTTACCAGAAGAACAGCTAAAAGCTGTGCGACCAACCTAGACCCCATAGTGAAACTAACCACTGGTGGCCAAGAATGCAGAAGAGGAGAGAGAAATAAACCCAACATATTATAAATAATGGAAATTTTGGTTTTCTTTCTTACTACAGTATAATCTGCTTATGCTGACATATAAATGCCTCTTCTTCTATGTTCCCCTACTGGATTTTTTGCCAAAATTTTTCTTAGCTCTGTCTTCTTATTGAGTCTCTATTTTATTGCTCCCTCTCCTATAGTAAACCCTATAATTATCCTAGGCATGAGCCTCCTGAAGCAAATCAAGGCTAAATTTTGATGACTTATAATTTTAAATCAATAGGCCTAAATTAATTAAATTAATAACTCCTTTAACATTCACTCACTGAGGAAAAACTAAGTATCAGTACTGAGGCAGCCTCTGGAAAGGATGGAAACATGAGTAAAATGTAGCCCCTAACCATATTAGTCTGCTGTGGCTGCCATAACAAAGCACACAGTACTACCACTTACACAGCAGTAATTTTATCATGATGATGCTGCAGGTTTCAAGTCAGGTCAAGTGTGGGCAGAGGGAGTTCGTCTAAGACCTCTCTTTGACCTACAGCTCACTGTCGTCTGTCTGGGTCTTCATATAGTATCTCCTCTGAGCATGTTTGGGTTCTAACTTCTGTTATATACCTGTCATGTGGGATTAGATCCCACTCTAATGACCCCCATTTAATCTTACTTATAACTTTAAAGAGTTTATCTCCAAAGATAATCACATTCTGAGACACAGACGTTAAGACTTCAACATATGAAATTGGAAGAGGCCACAATTCGGTCAATAATGCTGACCTACTGACCTAATGGGTCTCTTAGTCTAATTGGAAAGACATATATGTAAAGAAATAATTATGAGATGACAAGTGTTATAGGAGATGGATATAAGGTATTAAGAGAAGACAGATGAGGGATAGACTAAGCTGCCACATGTCTGATTGATTGCATACTCTCTTCATCTATAAGATACTATTATCTCCAGAGTGATTCTTTCAGGAGAGTAAATAAAAGTGCTAGTGTTTTCATTCTGGTATGGAAGCCAGCAATGTACATCAAAATTCTCTAGCCTTATTTGCTTGAGTTGTATCATTCTAATAATAGCTAATAATAATTTATAGCAAAAGAAAAGTTGTCTGACTTCATTGGATTGGGAGTTTTCCTTTCTGCCATCTGAAGCACTCAGCACCCTCCGAATCTTTGTCCTCCCTCCAACTCTGTTTTGTGATCATCACCAGAAATGAGACGTTCATTAAGCACCTAGGTGAGTGTACCATGGCAGTGACACTAAACAAAAGGAACTTGAAGTACACTGTCCTTGAATAAACCAGAAATGCAAACAGATGTTGACAATTATAAAAAAAAATTAAGGGACTGCACCCAGGCCAAGGATAATTAAAGAGAACAGGTAGTTTGTGGGATTTGGATAAGGTTACAGGGTAGACAGAGACACAGTCTACAGGAAATACCACACATAACCCAATTTCCAAACCAACTCTAAGGTGGGAGATGAGATGGGGATAGGCAAGTGGATGGGCTGATCCACCCAAAATTCTCCCATTCTTCTGACCTGGACCTGTGGTTTTCCTAATAGATTTCCAAACCAATCCAATCTGCCCTGGGTTGAGGAAAAAAAATTGTCTCTGTATATATAATTATATGGAATCACAATAAATATACCTAATTTTCTCTCTATATTATCAAATTACATCATTTATATTCCTAAAGTAAATGGAGAAATAATTTCATCATAGTATCTATAACATTTGGCTTTGGGGGGACTTTCCTTGCCACTGGCTCCTGTTGAAAGTTGGGAAGTTTCAACAAAGAAAGGTATTGGGTCCTGCAGGAATAACTGATTATTGTAAAATGTAAGAAATACTGAACAATAAAGGAAAATTGCAAAGGAAATGATATGATAGAGAATTCCCTTTTCTCTTCCAAATAGCTATTTTTTCCAATTTTCTTGACTGAGAAAGTGGTGTGTTTGTCCCTGGTTTGTTGGAAGGGAGCAAATATTAATACTGTGACAGATGCCAAATAGCATAGATTGAAAAGCTCTGACATGACTTGATATAATGTAGATCTTATTTTTATGATGTAATTGTGAATTATGTACTTTATGCATTGGTAATTAGAGAGTTGAACAGATGGAGAAGGTTTAGCTTAAAGTAATGTGTCCATTAAAATAACCTGCACTGCCAAGAGTCTATTCATGTTCATGACTATAGCAAATTTGTTCTATTAAAATATGATTGGAAGATTAGGACCTATTGTCATTGTGTTGGAATCATTCATCTAATAATGGGAGTGAAAATCCTCTGTAAATGTCAGATCCACCTATCATCCCATTTTGCTTTGCAGAGGGTCTTAACTGGACATTTGGCTGCTGAAATTCTGATGTTTGGTTTCCCTATTTTGCTATTATTTGGACATTATCATAAAGAAAATCAGACTGCCACCAAATAATAGCAATTTTAACCATTACTTTAAGTGCATGTCATTTAGTTTATTGTTGAAAGGACAGATGGCAACTGATTTTTTTTTTAATGTGAATACTGAATTTTCTATTTTCATTAGATATGTTTGTTTCTATCCCCTACATATTTCCCCCCAGCAACCTTTTGGGATGGAATCTAGGGTTTCTTTTCCGCTGAGCTTTAATCTGCTTTCAGCAGGATGACAAAATGAAATCATACACATTTTTCATGTACCTCATCTGGAGATAATGGCACATTCTCTAAAGTACCACAAAAGGAGCACACCTCTCACACACTGGCAGTGGGCATGGAAAAGGGTATGTTCTACTGGGAAGAAATCTGGCAACACATTATCAGAATTCTTGAATTCATTACTAGAAATTCCAATCCTACGAATTAACCATATGGAAATAACCACAAAAATATGGACAAACATAACAAGGCACAAGTATAGCCAAATGTCACAGTTTCAGGGCCTCCCTCGTAGCGCAAGGGGTTAAATCTCAGCACTATGAAGCTATCCACTGCCACTACAGCATAAGCTGGATCCCAACCAGGTTGCTAACCCAATTGGCACAGCAGACCTCTCCTCTCTCGCCTGCTGATCCCCTCAGCAGTGTATCTCAGTCATCTACCTGTTTTGCTCCCCACTCTTTTCTCTGGTGAATCCTCTCACCACCTCTCCCGCCACACCTCTGGCCTACACACCAGTTCTTATGTGCATAAATAAATAAAAATAAATCTTTAAAAAAATAGTTTCATACCTAAAAATTATCATTACATTCAATATATAATAGGCAATAATAGGAATTAGAGTAAATAGAATATAAAGGAGCAGGTTAAGAAAGGTGTGCTATAGCCACATAAAGACCTGTTGAATAGAAATTTAAATTATATGGTGAAGAATCTCTAATAACATAGGAAACAGTTATATTAAAATGTGGAAGAGAAAAATAATACATTTAAATACTAGGAAATAAAGGGAGCTAAAAAATTGCTGAGTGTTGTTTTTTTTTTTTTTTTTTAACCAGGTACTCTTAGCGCTTTTGAAAAAAAAGGTATGCAATGTTTTAATAAAATATACATGTAAAATATGCACTTCTGTATTTATTTTATTGAGGTAACATTGGTTTACTACACTGTATAAGCTTTAGGGAAATGGGTTCACATGTCCTCAGATAAATGTTACCACACCCATCATCAAAATACCCAAGCCAGGCCCCGCCCCCAGTTTGTTCCTATTCTCTTCCTCCCCTCTAGTAGCCTCAATTCTGCAAACATATTTCTAAGGTTCTTTTTGGTTTGGTTTTGTCAGTTTTTTTGTTTTGTTTTGTTTTGCTTTTCTGCAAGTAATATATTTCAAAATACCATGTAACCCACTGAATAACTAGTAGTAGATCTGGTGGAGTTGGGATTTGAACCCATGTACTTTGATTTCAGAGAGCAAGTTTTCTCTTCTATGCTGTACTGCATCCTGAATAAGATGGCAACTATGTAAACACACACACACATACCAAGCATTCTGCAGTCTTCCCTATCAAGAGATAGTTCATTTCCTTACCCTTAAATATGGGATCCCCTTTTCTCTTATTATGAAAAAAAAAAATGTAGTGAAATAAAATGCCATGACGTTATTAGAAGTAAGGCCTGAAGAGCTTGCAGTTTCCACTTTGACATTCTTTCAATGCCACCCTGAGATGGCCATGCAAGGGAGCTGGTCTATCATACTGGAGAATGAGAGATGAAGTGGAGAAGAGTCAAGAGGCTCACGCCACAGGCAGCATCAACTGTCAAGACATACGAGTGAGACCATCCTGAACCTTCACCTCAGCCAACTCAACAGATGAATGCAGTCACATAAATGAATTCTGGTAAAATGTCCATATACAAAATACCAAACCAATCTTGAAGACTAACAATTCATTATTGTTTTAACCTACAGAGTTTTAAGGTGGTTTTAATTATACAGCAATAGATAACTGATAGGCCCAAAATGCTATCAGGTATCTTTTAGGGCAATTATGGTAATATATAGGATATTTTTCTCTTTTGTATGAAACTAATTTTCATTATAGAAAATGTGTAGTTTCTTTACATTTTAGAACCTGACATTTGACATTCTTATGGAAAAGTCTTGACACTTTTCTCAGGTTTGTGAGACTAAGGTGGAAACTTTTTCTAAAAGAAAGACTTGAGACATGGTTAGTATGTCATTTCATGGTCACTGAAAATAAATCTTCCTGGGTTGGGCACAGGATGAGCAGCTGGTAGGCATTTAAGTGTTGAGATGAGAAATCTGAAGTCTGGGAGACCAAAGCAATGCTATGAATATTTCTCCCCATCAGCAGCAGTAAAAAGTGCTGAGCCGATCTCAAGATAAACACTAAACTCAGGACCATTTCACACTGGATCATCTCTAATCTATTGTCCCTGTAACTTTATTTTTGCTGCTAGGCTTCTCTCATACTTAAAAGAAACTGCAATTCAATTAATACTTGTTTATGCTCTGGCAGTCCTGCTTCCCTTATAGAGTAATAGAAAACATGAAGTTATAATCAGGGTGGGGCAAGGCAACTGTGGACAATCAAATTAGGAAGTCAGTATTTTACAAAAGATTATGATAGGATAAAATGCCAAACTAAAAGTCAATTTCCAGCCAGTAATTTGTTACTATTGATCACTTCTGTTTATCAGAGAACTCTCCATAAGCATTTCTCCTGGTTCTCTTCCTGCTTTTCTGGCCATTCTCTCTAAGAGTATCAAGTACTCTTTTTAAATGGTCATCCCAGAATTTTGATCTCTACTCTTCTGAACCTTATGGGCTCTCTCAGTGAAACAATCCACTTCCGTGGTTTTAATTACCATTCATTTCCCAACTTTCACCTGTAGTTCCTGAGTTGCTGGTCTTGTAATCACCATTGTAATATACAACTAACACTTGCCACACATTCTTAAAGCTTTATACTAACAGAATCATTTCTCTTCTCAATTCTGGAACTAGTCATTTGAAGCTAAGGAACACTTTTGGTCTTCATACTCTCTTGGATCCCAGGAAATCACCAGGTTTAAACTGTGTATATTTTGGGAGGGAATTTGTTCAGCCTGCATTGACTTGAATGAACTTGAAAAACCTGAATGTAAAATGCTTCTGAAGGCCTACTGGACCCTATTTATGGCATTTGTCTTTTTTCCACTATAGGAATCTTCTCCTTTCTGCCATAGATGTGACAAGAATCACTCAAATTGCTGAGTTCTTTCCTCTCCACTATATGTACACACAATAGCCACATATACCAACCAAAGTGAGAATGTGTTATGTTTACAGGCTGCGTCTATCTCTAGGATAAAGCTCTGTTCTTTCTGTCAAAGCCATTTACATTGATTAAACCATCAAGCTATCAGTCTACACTGTCTGAGAAGCTAAGATTTGCAAAGCACTAAAATCAGTGGTAGAGGATATAAACACAAGTAAATAAGACACATGATGCTGATGGAGCTTAGAATCTCCTTAACATAAAGAACATACAAAATATATAGTAAATAGCAAGGTTATAGAGGATATGAAAAATTGCTGGAAAGTATATGTTTCAGGAATTTACCTAAAACACTTTTAATCTAACCCTCATAACTATTCAATGTAGTGAAGTATTGCAAGATAAAAATGTGAGTAAGGAAATCAGGAATCAGAGGTGAAAAGTAAATTCCCAGTAGCAAAAAGCCACTATGACTCACAACTAGAACTCAGTGCCATGATTTAAGCATTCTTTTTTTTTTTCCTCCCAAGCTAGAGGAATTTGGAAGAAGATGCAATTGCTGTGGGTTCTAGTGCTCGAGAAAAATCTTTACAGAAGAGGTGAAAAAGAATCCAGAATTTTTGAGAAATGGCAAGGAAATATTACAAGGACATTTGGGGCAGCAACTGTCTTTAATAGTACCCTTTTGCAAAACACAAGATGGAGATGAAGCTAAGGATTCCTTGGAAATCTAGTGAGACCAAAGAATTTCCTGTTCTAAAACAATGGCATTCATTCAATCTGAACCTCAACAATTTGCTTGTGCTTTCTTCTCTCCACAGTAACACCAGGATTACCTGGCAGCTCTGGAGGACATAAACTAGAGGGATATTTGCAACTTCAGTTTGCTGTGATAACTCCTGTTCACTTTCAGAGTATGTCAATTTGATATCCCCCACTAACACTAAACAGAACTGAAAATAAACTGTGTCAGATAGCAAGTGCTTGCAATTTATGCAATATAAAAATAAAATCCTCTTGAAATAATACCAACTGAAGAGATCGGCCATTAGATAAATACAAACACTTCTTTCCTGATCAACAAGCATGTCATTGAACTGTGAGAGGCCTTGACTAATGTGTCAAATGCTGGCCGATTGGGTAAAACCTAATATTTAGCTTATGAGGCTTTTATCTATCACAGATGGCTGAAAGAGGCACAGTAGTATTTGAGCTATATCTTTGTTTGATTAGATGAGTTCATTGGTAATGTCTTCCTGGGTACACCTTGGCAGTGAATCAGAATTTCAACACAAAACAGGTTGTAGTTAAACAAATTCTACTACAAATATCTGATCTTCTGGGTAGCAGGAAAGAAAAGTGATCAAGTAACTAGGGAATCACACAAGTGGAGACCTATGCAGACCCAGATCTTTGTCTCAGAAGACCTGAGCATCCCTCAATAAGCAGGTTCTCATGTGTCTTTCTTTATAAACATTTGTTCTAATTTCCAATCTTCACTGAGTAATTTCATTATTTCAAATAAAATTTTATTGGCTTACCTTTCATTTACAAACTGTATACTCACCAAAGTTCTAGTGCAATAATACTACCACCTAGCAACAAATATATCTCTTAATAAAACAAGAATTTTATTTTACTTTACTTCAGACCCAACCAACTCATTCTTGAACTCTGACACTATCAAAAACCTCTACTTCTGTTATACTACTCTAATCTCTCAAAATATGACAGGCAAACCACCCTCCTGTTCAGCTTCCTATAAACATGAGCATGAAACACAGAGGTGATTTACATGACCTACCCTCCATTTAACAATTAGTCCAGTGCCTAGCCTAGTGCCTCTTCCTAATCATGAGGCTTAGAGGCTTCCTAAAACTTCTTAGAAATAACAAATCTCACCCTAAGAAAAACACATGCAATTTGCAGCAACATGGATGGAGCTAGAAGGGATCATGCTCAGCGAAATAAGCCAGAAAGAAAAAGAAAAATAATGGATGGTCTCAGATGGTCTCACTCATAGCAGGAATCTAGAGAACCTAAATAAGGGGCCAGGAAAAAGAATAACTATAAGAAAGATAAAATCAAAATCAACAAACAACTATGAACCAAGATACACTATGGAGGGGTGGAGAAAGGAGAGATTGGGGTCAAAATAAGGGGGTTGCAGTTGTATGGGGAATATAAAAGTAAAATTAAAAAAAAAAAGAAATCTGACCATAAGAGTGAATGCAAGGTTGAATTTACAACCACCTGTAACCTACACTTGCCCATCTCATAATCTACTCATCACCAAAAGGCCTATAAAATTCTCTGACTCCACAGGTTTCACTTCTAGAGGTACCAACTGAAGTTAAAATTAAACATCTGCATTTCCTTAAGGGTTAAAAGTTCATCAAAGTCGATTTACAAGATATTTGTGTCTTGATCCTATATCTCTAAAACACAAACAATGTTGTGAACCCATGTTACCTCAATATTTTTTTAATTAGAGAATCCAAGATATTGTGTCTTAAAGAAAATTTAACATCAATGGGAAAATCTCCATTTGCATCCACAAGGCATTCAAATTTAAATATTGACAATTCATTGCAATTGGTGCATAGTCTATTTTTGAGATTGAAGAAATAAACAGGATTCATTTTGGCCCAGAAAGCTTTCCTTTCTTAGGTACTGCCATTACAGAGCCGTAAACTAGTCATTGAAAGTAGTTGTTTGAGAAACACTGTGATGAGCACAGAAGATGCAAGGCAACTTGCATTTCTGTTCAAAGATCTGTCATGTACAGATATTTGCTTATACCTTCTCCTATCAACTTTGAATTTCTGTGTGTGTGTGTGCGCGTGTGTGTGTGTGGTGTGCATGCATACATGCAGTGTTTTGGCAACTGCTTTGAGAATTTTGCTAAACCTTTCTGGGGCATTTGTGTTATGTAAATGGAGAAGGTGAAATATGGCTATTTTCTGGAAATATCCCTAAGAGGGATAAAAGGTAGTGGAATTGCAGACATAACCAGTGTGCTTGCTGTTTACCTTTCCTTACAAATTGGCAGGCACTCATTCTGGTTTGGCTGCAGTGCAATGCTTGTTCTATGATCTTGGCTAAGTGACATGACCTCTTGAGCTTACCTTTTTATCTGTAAAATGGGAGTCTGTAAGATTGTAGTGAAAATTTAGCGACAGACCATATGTGAAAACATTTGGCAGTTACTTACTGCATATCAAGTGCTCAATAGTATCAGCTTCTTCCTCCCTGAAACTCAAAGTCAGTGAGAGTGGCCCATTCTATTGACGGGGACCAAAAGGCATATATCAAATTCCACTTCTTTCACTAGCATATCAGCATACTGGAAAATGTATCTATGCAAGGAGAATGAATTAAAATGGTTCATGCAAATTCTATGGAGATTAAAAAAAATCAAAACTGCAGGCAGGATATACAAAGAAGATGATTCCTTTTATATCTGAGGCCTAATTTTCTTTCAGCACTCTCTGATTTCTTTTAAACCCTGGGCACACATGCATATGCTTATGTTTTGACTGCTTGGAAGCATAATTTGTTTCTCCAGTGACTTGACATTTTTCTTTTCCCAGATTTCTCCTTTATTCTCATCTCATAGAAGCACTGCCATCTTTCTTTCAAGTGATAGGTGCTTGATACCTACTCTAGCTTGATCTGTAGTGAGGAGGCTAGCTTTGCTTCCTTTTTTACCTGTGGGTAGAATGTGTGCCTTTTATTATACATGAATTTGGGATTGCAGATCTTTTGATCTGGTTCCTTTATGACTTTTGGGATTATGGGTAAAAGGAATGAATGTGAGGTTTTGGGCTAGAAGAGATGGAATAATTTCTTTTAATTCCCTGAAAGACTTGGTTTAGGATATTTCCCTCTGGCCCTATCTGTAAAGTGCTACTATAATTACAGATTGCTTTGATAAAAAGTCTTTCTTTAATAAGTACTAAAGTGAATTCAGAATCTCATTTTTAAAATAAGAGAAGTATAGAATAACTTACAGATATTTAAACTCTAAACTACATAGTAGGTATATGCTTACTGCTGCATTTTACATCACAAAATATTGATGATCACTAACAAATCTGGTTAGGAATTCGCAGGCCTTCCCCATTATTACAATGTGCATCTGTGTTAATATTTTCCTATGCTATCAAGTAGTGTACATTTATTAACTGATGATGCACCAGGTTCTACACATTATATATTACTCTCACCAATCCTTGGATAAAGGTACTGTAACCGTTCCTATTTTATACTGTTAGACATTTAGGGTAAGGTGGCTAACTATATGCAGGCCCCCAGGAAATACCATGTGGGTTCCCATGAGCTGACCTTTCATTGGCAACTGCAACCTATTTGCTATCTGCACATCACAACAGAGCATTCCTGCTTGACTACCTATGGACAATGGCCTGTATCACAAGACAGGCCTGGGAATGCCTAGGCTGTCATTGACCTGATTATGTGCTATCTCCACGGTGGTCTCGGGAAACTCTGCCTGTGTTAACATCAAATACTTTGCTGATGCAAATGTCTCTTCACTTATAGTCACAATGTCTCCTTCTCTGTTCCTTGTAAAACTTTGTCCTCCATTCCAATCCTAGCCTCCGGACCTTATTCCTCTTACCGTTGTTGCATGATCAGCTTTTACTAGCCTGTATGATTTCAATAAATGGCAAAAGAACTTCTGCTCAGGTAGCAGAGTCTTGTCTTGCAAAGCTGTCACAATACTACCAGAGCAAACAAAGTTCATGGAGAGCCACGAAACTCTCAGAGAGAAGAGAGGCAGTCTACCCAGCCCACAGGTAGGGGATAAAGCCCAGGGAGAGCAAGAAGAACCCAGCAGAGGGTAATTTCTTGAAATTGACCAGTTTCTGGATGATAAGGCAATTCCCCTAAACAAGGCAAGCAATACCACCCCCCCCCAAAAAAAAAAAAAACTCCACATGCTCTCCCCCTCCCAAGGGAATAGCAGAGCTGTTGCCCCAATCTGCTGCCAGGGCTGATAAAACTATATGCCAAGAGCACTGTAGAAAGGGGAGTGAATTAGAAACTGCTGTCAAGACCAATAAATCAACACCCCAGGAGTGCCTCACAGAGCACCCCAGAGGGGATGAAGTGAACAGCTCCTGTACCCCATTTTAGCCATGCCTACACAATTACTTTACAGTTGTTCTTACCAAAGATCCTGCCTGCCCAGGGACCTCTCCTTGGGTGTCCTTTTATTCTGTCTCTAAATAAACTTTGCTTTTCCTTCTCCTAAAGACATGGCTGTAAATTCTTCTCACACCATAGTCAAAACTGAGGAACTTCCTAATCCGGGACCCTTAAACCCAACAACAAAATGATGATTAAGGCATTTAGGAATAAGACATTTCCCCAAGATTACATAAATATTAAGTTTGGGAACCAATATTCAAATCAAAGAAATCTGGTTTCAAGCTATCTGCCCTTAATCATCAGCTCCCGCTCCCCACTGGGTCTAGATATGTTTGAAACAATAATATCATTGCCTAGTCTGTGATGATAGAAAATGATAATATAACTAATAGTGGATTTACATGTCTTCATTTTTTTCTTTTTGCATATTGATTATAAAAATGACTATTTTTCATTCCTCCCTATATTTACACACTTTGTTGAAGACTGCATCTACTCCTACAGAGTTCTTTCTTCCATATCTTCTACCTGGCTTGTAATTCAGGTAAGGGTTGAGTCTGGTTCTTGACTTGCTTTGATCCTTAGAATGTGGCAGAAGTGATGGTGGGCAGTTTCCCAGTCAGGCTTCAAGAGGTATGGAGGCTTCTAGTTTCCTAGTTTCCAGTTTCCTCTGTGAAACTTTCCACCATCATGAAACCAGCTGGAAGATGAAAATCCATATTGAGTGAATTTAAGTCATTCCTGCAGGGGCATCCTGGAACACCTTTCCCATCCCCCAGCAGATCTGTCATCAAACTGTAGACACAGGAAACCAGGGATGGTCCACTGAGACTGATCCAGCTCAATAGTATCTCCTTGCTAACTTCTAGAATCACTGCAAATAATGAAGGCTTATTGTTTAGGCCACTGAGTTTTAGGGTGGTTGACTATCCAAAAATAGCTAACCAATGCAGTGCTAATTTAAGGGGGGTATTTTTTGGCTACTGAGTTTATGAGCTCAACTACAGAGTCATGCATTGCTCAAACTCATCTTAATTAACTTTCTTAATTAAGAAAAAATAAAGAAATACTAACATAGAAACAGAGTTAAAAACCAAAATAAGAAAAAATAATGTCCAGAAAGATCAGTAACTCTTATTCTTATCTCCCTATTCCCTGCCCAAGATCATTCCTGTTGTTACTCAGTTTCTATCTGTTGGAATTTATTCAAGTCTAAAGGTTAGAAATGGTGTATCTATTTCTAGGCATAGAAAAATCATGCTAAATGGACTCACAGAAGTAACAGTTTAACACACTTCTAAATGCTGAGCATGTGTACACAACCTTTGTTCTATTTTTTGGTGAGTGTCCAGACACCTGACACTTGCTTTTTATACTCCTATAGGGACCTTATGAATGGATTTGAAATATGATTGCCAACAAGACTTAGCAGACCTTTCAAAAGAAAAGCATTGTGGGACTTATCCATCAACTTAACACTCCCATCCCCCTTAAATCATAGAAATTCTAGAAGTAGTATTTATTAGATTGTTCTTTCTGTACATCAATTACCTTAGGCCCTATATGCTACAGCTCCATCAAAAGCATTAAACAGTTCCCAGTGGCAAATTCCTGGTTATCTTTAGCTCATGCTGTTAAGTAAGTTTCCACAGTCTTTATAGCTCCAATTTTTATTGTATTTTTAAAATGACTTGAGTTTTGGCTGCTAAAGCCTAAGACATTGACTTAAAGAGAAATACTTGCCAGCATATGAGTATAGAATTTCATTTCCCAGTTTCACCAAGGCCAGTGGGGTTTCACCAAGGCCAGCGGGCTTCACCTAGGGGTTTCACCAAGGCCAGTTTCACCAAGGCCAGTGGGGTTAGGGCATCCCCGCTGTAATGGAGAGCTTTAAAAACAGTTTTCTTGGGTTTCTGACATTAATATCTTACATCTGTATTTATACACACATTGATTGGTCTTTCCACCTTGCTAGGTCCTCGACCTACCTTGCTTCAATGTTCTCCATCTGGAGGATGTTGTACCCATAAGCAAACTTCTTCCTTTTTGATTTTGCTATTTTCTGATTTTGCTGTTTGCCCAAGGGTCAAAGTCCATCCTTCGCCCCACTATGTCCAAAGACCTTTCTTCCTGATGTCCCTGGTAGTTCTCCTTTTCTTCTCTGGGTTCATAATTGACTAGAGTGATAGTCACGTAGTTACCTTGGTTGTTCATGCAGGATGCTGTTCCTCTCCATTTCCTCTACTTTTGTCAACAATATATTTACCTTTTAGAGAAGTAGTGACATTTTTAGAGGCAGGTGGTGGGGAGGGACACGAATCTAGTCACATTGTAACATGGATTAGTCTATGAGGTCTGGCCTGGAGTTTTAAAATCTGTCTGAATCTCTATAATGATTTCCCAAGCAACATCACAAAGCAAAAAGAACTGATTGAATATATTATAACTTACATTTTAAAGATTCTATAACCTTTTCCTTAACAGTTTCATTTCCTTTGGGCAATGTCCTATTTGCTCTAAATAGAAAAATAGGACAGCTAGCTTAATGATTCCCCTGTCTGAGTTATAAATTTTTTTTATTAGTATTACAGTTTACCATTTCCTTCATTCAGTTCATTTGGGAAAATCTCTGCCTTGCATTGATACAGCTTTTCTTCCAGGTGATTCATTTGCTTTATTTCTCAAATAATTGTTTTCCCTGCTTCAAGTCTACTAGACCAGTGTGGCCCAACTGTCTTTTCCTTTTTCGTGCACATCTAGTTTTCCTACACCAATGGTTAACAAACTTGAATACTCTTGAACACACTACCCTAGTATATTGATATTTATTCTTAAAAATATGTAATAAATATCTAACATCATTAGAATATATCATGAACATTATAAAATATTACGAACGTGAAAACTGAATAATGAAGATATAAAATATATGTATGTTTTCTAACATATTTCTTTCAATATCATATATATCTCATTTTGGATACCTCTGGTTTGGTGACGTTAAATGTGTGCATGTTATTTATCTGTTCACATATGTTACTCTCACCCACCTCTGAAATGGCTGTAGATGAGAATTTGGAAATTAAAGTTAACTTTAGACTCTAGATTCACTACAGGCAAGTTAAATTAGAATAGTTTTCTGTGTTTTTATTCAACCTATAATTATTAACACTCAACATGTTACTTGTTACCTAGAATTTTATTGTAATCCCCTGTACTAAAAGGAAGACATATTTTTTGTTATAATAAAGTCAAAATTTTCATATCTTCGCCAAAAGATATTAGTTGGTTTCTCTTTACTAGATAGTCTTTTGAAATTGTTAAAATCAAGCATATTTTGCCAACAGGGAAATAGAGCTCCACTGAACATTTTTATGGGCTCTGACTTGAAACAGCATCGCAAGTACAATTAAGGAACATCTGAAGATTACAGGACACAAAGTAGAACTATAGACATTATAGAACAAATTTTCTCATTTTTATATACATATACATTTCTTATTTGCATATACATGTATATGAAGGAAAAAGTGAGTCGTTTGTCACAATTTTAAAACAACTGTATGTACAGAACTAACTTTAGCTCTTCTTAAAAGACATAATACATTTTAATAAATTTTTCAAGCTGTGACAGTCTACAAAATCTGTAGATAAATATTTGCTGTGTTAAACTCTGACTTTAGTTTCTTTATCACCTTAGCATATACATATTCAGGACATTTGGTATAGATTTAGGATTCCCAGTTGAGTCTACTGAACATGGATTGGACATTTTAAGTTATATAACCTGCTTCCATAATTCCTAAGGATAGATAATTCATGCATAAAATGTTATGCAGTTTCCTTTTAGAGAGGTTAGCAGAAATCTTTAATTCTGAGCCTAATCTGTGAGATTCCTTTTCTGATAACTACTACTCTAGCTGTATTTGCTTTTCCATATGTCAAATACATATGCACACACATATGCATGCCTGTGTGACTGTGTGTACACTCACACATACATCTGTGTTTGCATACTTTAGTAATAATTTAGTCAGTGCATAAGCAAGAGTGATCAAATGAACTTGACTATTTTATCAATTAGTCTGGACTTTAGTTTCTGGCTAGCAACAACAACAAAAATAAAGATACAAATTACAGGAAGATTTATTTTAAGTTCCTGCTAATAGACTTTTTTCCTTATTTCATATTCCTTCTTACTCCAGTCTTTCATTGTTGTTATACTTATTTTCCCCTTCTTATTGTATTTGTGATTAAATTAGAGGCACCAGTATTCTAGTAGAATGTACAAGAAGCTTCAGAGCGGCATGCCTGGGATCAAGACTCAGCTGAACCATTTACTCTAACTTTATCTAATCTTTCCAAGATACAACCCCGTTCAGTATTTTGTGTTTCAAAAACCATAAAAATAAGTCATAAAGAAGAAAATTAAAAGTTTTTATAATAATTTCACACTTAAACACTTTTAAAAATAAGATTATATTTATACTGTTTTATGGCCTACATTTTTATTCTGACAATGTATCTTGGATATGTGACAAAAGTGCATATCTCTACTTTAATTAGTAAGTACTTATGATCATGTAGATGACTTCTCTTTATTGATTTTAATTTTAGGCATTTCAAAATAAACATCAGCGAAGACATAGTTGCATAGCTGTACTACAAATGTAATTGGAAATACATATGTGTATATATATATATGTGTGGAAATATATATGCAATTTTTATATATAGGGTGAGTTTATTCTATTCATTTTTCTACTTTGGTAATTGAGTAGAATTGGAAGAATGCAGGTTTCAAAGAAGGAAGAAAGGAATAAGAAGAAAGGGAAGAAAGGAGTAAGAAAGGCAAAAAATACTATGGAAGAGAACAAAGCAAACCTAAGATAGTGATACTTATTTTCTTCTTTCTTCTTCATGAACCCTTGACATACCAGCTCATTCATAGAAGATAGAAACCCAAAGTGGACTTGATACATTGATGCATTGCCTATTGCATGTTCACCTTTTTATAACCTAATCAACTACTGGATGCTGAGAACTTATCCCTCGAATCCATTTCCAGGGAGAAATAACTCCTGGTACTGGCAAGAAGGAAGTAGAAAAAGAAAGAGTGTGGAATCGGGAAGCAAAAAGAATTTAGTTTGTTACTTGCTTTGGGTTAACACATTCTATCATTTCAAAGTATGTTTTAAAACGTACTTGCTTCATAGGTTCCATTTCTATATAATATTTTATTATATAGAATCTTTTTATTCATGTTAATGTTTGTTATGACATATGTACTCTCTATCCTGACCAAATTCTTAGGAAAAGCCATCTCACTTGGAGAAATTTTCAGAATAAACTCAGGTTGTAACAAGTAGGGTGAAAACAAATAGCAAACACCTCGCTCAGGTCCTGGCGCACAGCACTCAAGGATATTTATGGGAAAATAGTCTGAACCTTTCAAAGTGAGCCACCACCGACATCTCAGTCCCCTTGCTTTATGCCAGGTAGCATAACCTACTTATTAGCTTGTTTTCCCATTGAATGGATTACTAGCCTGATGTCTACACTCATAGAAGAGGATGTCTTTAAGTTCTCATGTACTTTAACAGCTATAACATTTGTAGAGGCTCCTGAATCAATCTTCTATCTTTCTGGTTTATTGTCATTTAAGAACAGATGTGAATTCCTTCCCTGTGTGAAATTTCATGGCTGGACTCAGCAATACATCTCTCTGAGCCTACAATTTGTCACTCTGTTGGGCTATGTTGAATTCCAATGTTGGGAAATTACTGTATATTTCAGCAGGGTAATTTTGTTTGCCAAATCTCAGCTATCTTTAGGCTTTGAGGGGGATATTCGTGAACAGAAAGATTTAGTTTGCATCAACATTTAGTGAAAACTTCACTATATTTCCTCCTTGAGTACCTCCCATGACTCATAAAATAATAGTATAGCATCAGCTCCGTATTTTTGTTTCTGTTAATCTTTCTCATTCTAATCAGGCACTGCTGTCAAAACTGTGGGTTCACAGTGATAAGTGCTCATGAAATAAACAGATAGTCAGACTCACCCTGCTTAAGTGATCTTCTGCTGCAGGGTATAAGCATTTGCCCACGTTATAGCTGTTTTAGCATTCTTTCTAGGCAGAGAATTATTGCTATTTATTCTTCTGCTTCTATTCACTAATCTTATAGAGCCTAACTGCTTACATTTCTAATGTAAGTAAGCAGTAAATTTAACTTTTATAGAAAAATGTGCATGTATAACAGTGGAGGGAATACACCTGAGTCTACCTACTTACCTATTTTCTATCATTTATCTACTTTAAGAAACAATGGGAATTGGCAAACATACTTTTTTTTTTTTTTAGTTTCCAGTGAATGTTGGTTTGATAACATTTCTTATTTTTGGTTCTTTCAATTTTGATTGAATGATTCATAAATGCCTCCAATTTATCATGGGGAAAACATATTTGAATCATCAGCTATCTATGGGACAATAGCTTGATCTTTTCCATTTTCTTTAGAAAATAAGCATATACACATATATAACACAAGCATATACACAGATACAAATGATGGATATGTGCATATTTGCTAACATGGGTTTAAAGTATGGGAGATTCACCCAAGAATAGATAAATGACTTCCTCATTTCATACATTGAAGGAGACTAAGGAATTCATTGCTGGCAGCACAACTTAAGAATAGACACAAAGCAAAGTGCTTTATGAGAAGATTATATTGCGACAGGCACCCCCAAACATTACTGAAGATCTGAATAATATGCCTTTATAAAGAAAAAACCCTCAAGGATGGAGGAACAGGTTATTGTGAAATATTCAAAAGGCTGTTAGTTAGAATTGGGTTTTTTCTTTTATGTCCAAAATGCAGAATGAACACAAGAGATTGCAATGTCTTAAATGAGAGAATCAGTTCAATTTGAAATTCTGAGAGGGTCCATAATAAATAGGATCTCTTTTCCCACTTGAGATTTTTTTTGGGGGGGAGAAGAATAATAAAGGTGTAGCAGATAAAGATCAGAACATTATCATTACTATGGATGGAATTCAAGTGGAAGGACATTCTTACTATGAAAATTAACCTCATAATTGGGTGGATTTCTCATCTTATTCAGCTTTAGACAGGATGTCTTCCCATGAGGATAGAGGAAGGAGGGATGTGTATTCCTGTGTGTTCCCAGCTCTCATTCCTAAAAGTAGTAAAATCGGAACCCAGCCAGCATGACCCTTTATTCATCCCAAATGTTTCAGTCAGAGAAGCTGCCTGCCTCCTGAGATATACAGTAAATGGCACAGAGAGCCCAGGCTATCCTTAGGGATTCCATCTTTATATGGAAATCATACCCCTGCAAGTATACCATATACCTCTAATGATGAAGTTTTTCTATTGCCCAGTACACCCCCACATTCTGTGTGCTGCTTTTGGAGTACAATGAAGATTCCCACTTTCAATAAAAATTGTTTAGTACTCACTAGTTCTCAGGTTCCAGTCTAGATATCTGGTCTAGTTATGATTCCTCCCTCATGGAGCTTAAAGGACAAAAACACTGAAGCTCAGGGTAGATAATATCTTGGTGGTTATGTTGTAGAGAAATGACTCCTCACTTTGGTTGCACTTCAGAATCACCTGGGAACTATAAAAAACATAAATCCTTATGCCACACATAGTCCTGATGGTGATTCAGTTGGTCTGAAATTCACTTTGAGCATGAGCGTTTTCGATTGTCCCCGGAAATTATAATGTATGGTCAAGGCTGAGAACTACTGTAATAAAGGGGGTTCAAGAGTGGGATTGTAGGTGAAATAGATACCTACGCATGTCTTAATCATGCTGGTATTCCCAACTGGCACTCACTATTACAGGTACTCAAAAATGCGCTTGTTGAATGAACTGACAAGCTGGCAAGACTCTCAACTCTTTTTGTGGCAATAAACTTTTTATGATTAACTTTCAGACAAGGACTAACACACTAAAATGTTTTCATTCCTATATTTCCTGTACTATGCCCTTCAGAGCTTCATTCTGAGAAGATTCCAAACTTTTCTCCATTGTGGCTATTGGTGCTTGACCATCTATGATGATTCTAAATTGCTTTCTTGAGGAAGATGTTTATTAGGCAGATTTACATGGAACACTACATGACAGACTTTTGTACTTAAGAATTCTTTCACTCATTCAATATGGTTCTATTTGCTTGTCTTCTGGTGGTTGTTTGACAATCCAGAATTGTTCCAAAATTCTATCTGCCAGAAAGATGTCAAAGAATGCAGAATAAAACAGAAAATCTTCACTGGCTACATGTTTGAATTTGGTTATTTATCAAGATAATAAGTATTTATTGGAAGCTTCATATGTGCTGGCTACTGTTTCAGGCATCTATGATACCAGAGTGGGTCAGACAGTCATGGTGTTTGCTGTAAAGTGCTCTAGGGCATGGGATGTGGAAATGATGTTTAATGGATAAACAAAATTTGAGAAGATAATTTCAAATAAGAAATGTGTCATAAAGATAGTAAATTGATAGGGATGCTTCATTGATACTCCACTTTGGCTAAAGAGGTCAGTAAAGGCCTTTGTGTTGATAGGTCATTTAAACTGAGACCTAAAATATGATAAGAAGCCAGTTTCTGGAAACAATGTTTCAGGCAGAGAGAACAGTGAAGTGGGAAAGTGCACGATGCAGCTGAGAAACATGTGAAAGGCTAGTGGCTGCAACTGGTGAATGATCAGTGTAGAGTAGCAAACAAACCTGCTTCTCTTAGGATTCATAAAGTGAACTAGTGAACTGAAAAAGGGTCACTTACAGTTCTGTCAATCTGAAAGACTAAAAGCCCTGAGTACACTGAATAAAAATACAAACATCCTTTTAGAGTTAAGCTCATAAAGAAAGGAAAGGAAATTCCCAGAGGCCAGAAATGAACAGGGAGTTGGAAATCAGAAATGTAAACAAAAAAAACAAAACTTTTTTTCTCCCTGTGGTGGGAGAAAGGGAGTCAAGGATGGAGAGAGTAACTGTGGGGTTATGGTTTAATGGCCACATCAGTCCCTGGAGATTAGTCACGCTTCTAGCCCACACATGGTGGGGAGCTGGAATGTACACCCACTCTCAATGAAAGGGTAGACTAGTAAAAATTCTGCCCACTGGAAAAGGAAGACAATTAGGAATCTATCTTGGCCTGGGCAAAGGGGGTTAAATAAAGGCTCTGAGAATTTGTAACCACAAGTCTGTCTCCAGGAAGACCTGTGGTACAAGTTTTTAGTTTAATTGTGATCTGGGAAAGTACAAATAGAAAATCACATCAAAATGTCACACATTAGTTATCTCTGTTAAAGAACTGAAAATAGGATGTGGGAGAGGCACATAGAGAGCAGCAAATGTATCACTAATATTTTCTTTCTTTCTTTTTTTCTTACCTTTTTATAAACAATTTATTTATTTATGCATACAAGAACTGATGGGGCACAGGCCAGAGGTGCAGAGGATGAGAGGATTCACCAGCGACAGAGTGGGGGACAGAACAGGCAGATCTACTGAAATACACTGCTGAGGGGAGCAGTGGGTGAGACAGGGGAGGTCTACTTTGCCATGTGGATTAGCTCCCTGCCCGGCTGGGATCGAACGTGTGCTATGGAGGCTGCGGATAGCTTCACAGTGCTGTGCTTATCCCCTTGCGCAACCAGGGAGGCCCAATGTTTTATTTTTTAAGCAGAAATTGTGTCATGACTAGGAGTTTATAATATTTAATTGCATGTTTGCATTTAAAATAATTTTTAAATATTGAAATATAAAAATTTTAAATAATGGAAAATTATCAAATTTAGAGAAAACACTAGTTGAGTATCATTTGGACAGCTGATTTTCATTATGTAAAACTCCACAATATGAAGAAAATTCTATAGGTTTGTCAAGTATAATTTACTCCTTATTATCAATGTACAGATACAAACAATGAGTTACCTATCAAGGGCAACATACAATTAATTCTCCCCCACTCAACATCATTTCTTTCCAGTTTCCTTGATTCTTTTGTTAGTGGCCAACAATAATAACGTCATCATCACCAACAACATCATTCTTAACTCTTATTAGCCCGTGAATTGCTTGAGCAGAATCCACATCAGATTCACCCTGAACTCTCTAAGAACCCTCTAAGAACAGGGTTTTGCACAAAGTAGATATCACCATAATCAGTCACTTTAATAGACCCTAGATTGTACGAGCATTAGGAATATAACAAAAGATGAGACATGATCCAGCCTCAAAAACTAATAATATAATTAATAGAGAATGTCAAAGTATGAAATAACAGCATTTTAACAACTAGCATAAAATTTCTTTGGAAGGGCAGCCTATTTGGATATTTTAAGATAGATGGTAAGACCCTGGTGGCAGAAATCTCCAAGATCTAAATAACAAAAGTGATGGATTAGTTACTCTTCATGAGAAAATGAAAGTTCATTGTGTTGTGAAAAGGCTAGAGGGAGCAGAGCAGAAAGAATGGCAGGGGGATAGGAGTCCCAGAAAGATGCTGTGAGGTATGACCTAGTCAATAGATCCCTGGGAGTGAGATGATTGAAGGGACAGGAACCTCCCTCATCCAACTTGATATCTGCTCTGCTCTGCAGTGAAGTGGGCCCCTTGTCTGTTATCACTTCATTCTGCCATCATGATGATCCCATCGGGAAAGCTTTCATTGAAGGAGGGAGTCTCTGTGGAAAGCAAGAAGGAGCTGAATTTTTACTGAAGTGTACCCAAACTGAATAGACAGTACTCTGGGGCAATAAGATGATCTGTAACCTTAAATATCTCAAAAGGGAATAAACCTATAGACAGAGGTGACCATATGAAATTTAACACCTAAAGGATTTTGAGGAAATCCTGAGGAGGGCTTAGAATTTCCACTGGGTGTCTAGAGTTTAAAACTGATGCTATTTATCTTTAAAACTGCCAAGAGACCTTTGTTAACATCTGGGCTAGTTTTCAAGATGCAACTAGCAATATGAGGTAAAAAATATTAAGAACCCAATGCAATGGTGCTCAGTGTCAAAGCAAGGTAGAGGTGGGTTATACTGACATTCGAGATTCAGGGATGGAATTCTAGAAGATATACTTGAGCTAAATCTCCAAGAGAGACCGAGATGGATGAAGGAAGGGCGAACAATGAAGAAAGTGTTTGAAGCAAAGAGAACAGATTGAGCAGAGACATGAAAATGAGAGGACTGGCCACCTGCCAGCTAATATGTGCTCCAGGAAGCAAGCAAACTTTTACAGTAGTCCAAGCAAATCATCAATCTACTGGGAAAAAAAAAAGTCAAGTAATACATCTCCAATCTAAACATGAATGGTGTTAGGAATTTCTGGTCTTTTGGATTAACTGATCTATGACATCCCTCATTAGTGCACATAACTGTTTCTATGACTTACAAGGTGCCAGACTGCACACACAGACATTGCTGAATATGGGAAATCTGTGAGTATGTGTGCCAATGTGCATCAGTGTGTGGGTGTGTGTGTATTTTATGGGCATCAATCACGTGACTGGTATAGAGAGCAAACTAGCCTATTACCTCAGCATTATCTCCTCCGCGGTAGGAGTGAGAGAGTCTAGGAAGGGCCACACATGTTAATAGTATCACGTGAGCTGCTCTTTAGTGGTCATCCATCAGCTGAGCAATTGACACTTTGCTTTTGGTGGTGGGTACATTGGTAAGGGCTGACATGAGGCCGAGGTTGAAGGCCCACAACACTGCTCCTAAGGCTGCAAGAAATGGAGCACTGTCCTGGCAATCTGAGAGCCAGGCTGTGGCCCAGATGAGACTGGCAACAGGCAGGTGCCCACGGTGAACTGAGAAGTAAAAGGATGCATGCTGCACCACAGAGCATACACCAGGAGTTTCCTGTTGCAAGAATAGTAAGGCTTCTTGCTACTTAGCATTTATATGGAAATTCTTGATCATTATTTAGTTAGTACACCTAAATCCCCTGTGAGATTATTTTTAGTTTCTTTTTTGTTTCTAGATGAGGAACCAAAGACCTAGAGGGGTTAAGAATCTTGCCCACAGGCAAACATCAAATCAATAAATAGCAGGAGTGTAGTAGGAATGTAGAGTTTCTTTGCTTGTCCATAAATGTTCTTTGTCTTTGGGAAAAGATGGTCAGGTTGACCCTGAGAAGAGACAGGAAATGGTAAAAACACCTGCTTGGGGAGATTTTCTGTTTCAGGAGATGGTGTTTTTTGTCCACTTTGAAACAATAAACCTGAAATAATGTCTGCTGTAGCAGGGTATTTGGAGTTTGTGAGCAGGGATCCAGGGGCTGCTTGTGCTTTCCCCTAGTCACAGTCTGAATGCCAGTCTGAATGGGAATTTCAATGTGATACTTGGTAAAGGAATGAGGGCCACTGGGAATAAGAAAAGGTTGAAGGCGGGGCCTCCCCAGTGGCACAACGGGTTGAGCCCCTGTGCTGCTCCCCTCAGCAGTATATTTCT
Source organism: Talpa europaea (assembly GCF_964194135.1). Lineage (NCBI taxonomy): Eukaryota > Metazoa > Chordata > Mammalia > Eulipotyphla > Talpidae > Talpa > Talpa europaea. The sequence goes on from NC_140074.1 coordinate 31,025,353, forward strand.
GTCATCTGCCTGTTCTGCTCCCTGCTCTGCCTCTGGCAAATCCTCTCACCCTCCTGTGCCTCTGGCCTTTACCCCAGCTCTTGTATAAAAATAAATAAATCTTTAAAAAAAAAAAAAAAAAGAAAAAGAAAAGGCTGGGGGGGTGTAGTGTATGGATGGAGCCCAGCTCTTATTTAGCCCTTGGACACAATCTATGTCCTTGTGGCTCAAGAGAGAGACTGGAAACTGATGGAGGGATTCTTGAGAGTTGGTGAAATGGTGTCACAAGTATTATTACTTTCAGCCCAGCTGACCAGGTATGGTTCAGAAAATGGAGGAGACCCTTCTTTCTCTTCTGCAAAGATTGAAAACACTGGGAAAAGTTGGACACAGTGGCTTTGGCCTATCCTTTGTCCTTTTTTTAAATAGCTACAAGCAGGGGCAATGGTAAGGTGTTTCTAAATTATTCTAAAGATTGGGGTATTAAGGAGAAGGAGCAGTAACTATGGAAAATAAACTGGGCAGAGATCTTTGATGACTAGTAGTTGGACTGGATTTTAAGCCATCCTTTAAAGATTTCTAGATATACTTGCCAAGCATTTTGGGGATGTGCAAAGCAGGCAAGATGTGGAGCAGAGGGGAAGAGGAATTATCACTGTACTAAACACCAAGTAATCCCTAATCATACTAGTGTTTTTCTCTAAACTCAAGATCTTGTTTTTATTTATGCCAAAATTTATTGTAATTAATTAACTGTGATTTTTCCCTAAAGATAAAAGTGAATAACACCCCTCTACACTCGGTGACGATATCTCACAATCAATTCAACAAGGCTAAGGAACAATACAATGAGACTTTCTTTGTTAGAAATGTTATTATGGGGCCTCCCTGATAATACAGAGGTTAAAGTCTCAGAGCTATAATGCTATCGCCAGCCACTGTAGCTTCAGTTTAATCCCTGGCCAAGGAGCTAATCCACATATGGTGCAGCAGACCTCTTCTGTCTCGCCTGCTCCTCCCCTCAGCAGTGTATTTCAGTAGATCCACCTGTTCTGATCCTCACTCTGTCTCTAGTGAATCCTCTCACCCCCTGCACCTCTGGCCTAAAAGAGAGAAATGTTATTATAATGCAGTACAGCTGTTGAGTCAAAGGGCCCAGGATCAAATATCAAGGTTGTTATTTGGAGTCATAACGTTGGATGTCATTTAATTCAATTATCGCTATTTCCTTAACTATTATGTGAAATATAATGCAATCCTCCTATTAGACATGTTCTATGGAAACATAGAACATATAGGTTATATGACCTATATGCAAAAATGCTCTGCAAAATGCAATTTATAATTACTAATTTTTCTTGATTACCTGCTGTCATGCATGTTTCATGGATTCCCTCAATCAGGAACTCTAGGAAGAAGTTGTAATTGCTAAGTGAATTTGTATCACTCAGGGTCTAAGCACAAATAGCACACACAAAAGGGAATCACCTAAGGAGAGTTTATTAAAAGAGCTATTTGCACAGTGGTGGGCAAGTGATAGTGTGGTATCTTGGGGCTATTCAGAGAGGGGATATTTATAGCTCCTGAGAATGAAAGGGTGGGGGAAGGAAGCAGTTACTAGAAACTTGGAAGAGCTGCTTAGAGAAACCTCCCTGGTAGCTCCTGTGATCTTTGGTTAATGGACTTAGTCAACTCTTAGCAATACCACATAGAGAAAGTCAGGGAAACCAATGTCAGGCATTATTCCCTTCCCCCAATTTCTTGACAGTAGTCACTGGCTTAGCATCAGTGTCAGAGGGGAAATGGGCCCACTGATACAGCCCATTTTAATTGATGACAAATTTTTGGATTTTCCTAGAACAAGGATCAGTATATACCCTTTTTATGACATGATAACCTTTTTCCTTTTGCTCCCAGGTGTTTCATTTTGGGCAATAAACTAAAAATCCATTCTATCTGTAAAGGTTTGCATCCCAATGTTAATAAGATTGGAGATGGATATTTCAGAGTGAAAGGAAATCCCACATATGATTTTGTAGAAGAAGAAATAATATAGATGCAGAGGTCAAATATCCAGCCCAAAGTCACACAGCTAGTAATGGCCAAAGTGGTATTTAAATGGCAATATAAAAGTAATTTAATTGCAGAAGCTAATCTCCTGTTGCAGGAGGTACTTGACCTGCATAGACTATTTACCTAGTGCAGGATAAAATTTTGTTTGGGTCTCAGAGTTCAGAGTAGTACTATGGGAAAAACATTACTTTGCATTGATGACTCTAACACAGGCAGATTCATATTCTGTTCTTATTATTATGTTTGGGTAATGTGAGGCTCACCCCTTATAAGGGGAACATGGGGCCAGATCTGCAGTTCTTATGTCAGGAGAATTTCGGGGATGCCCCCTTTAAAGGAGTGTATCAAATATGCTCATTTTCACAGACCTCTTAGATGTACTAATTCAACACTTGTACAAATAGAAAACCTTCAGCTCACCCTATGATTTTGCGGCACTTCAGTCAATTCTCCACGGTTCTCTGGTGTAGTGAATCTTCCTAATGACTTACCACTTACAGCAATAAGTGGAAACGAAGGCAGTAAGGAGAGCCCAAGGATGTTTTATGGTTTTAGTTATTTTAAAATGAAGTCCCCTGGAAACGAAAAGCTGGGTCTTACAAGGCAGTCTAAGAATCTCCCACAATCTTTTAAGAGGTTTGGCTTCAGATTGTCTGCTAGAGACTGGACTCAGGCAGCATGCACAACCATGGTTCTTTGCAGGAAACTGTTACCTCTTAGAAAACTTGTTTGTTTAATCCAAGTATAGTAAGCCTGAGCTTACGTAAAATTATTTCAGAAGCAACTCACCACTATCATCAAAAATAACTAAGTGGGTACATAATACTCTTTAATTAAAAAGAGTTTTGCAGATATGTGGTATCCACATTTTTGGAAGCTGAAACTAATTTGGTCACATGAAAGGGGAATATAGAAATAAAAATAAAACTGAGAAACATGAATAGAACTGAAGATAATATAAAGTAACTTACCTACATGTATGTATGTACATATTTGTATGCACACATACACATATATATATATATATATACACATATATGCACTTTTGATCTTACTATTAGTTTTGGCTGACATGAGCTGACTCCATAACAGGAACTCACGTGAGTTCCTATGTATATTTCACATATATACATATATATATATATATATATATATATACTTATCCGTGTTATATGTGTATACTTATGAATGTGCCCCTTATAAGAAGTGTATTCAATACTGACTTCCTGTCTATCCCCACCCTTGTTCCATAGACAATCCAATAAACAGTTACCTGAGGGAGAAGAGCCAATTCCGAGGCAGTGTGGCTAATTCAGAAAATATGAAACTGAACTGAGTTCAAATTGGAGGTGACAGGTAGCATGCTGCTAAGCTAGTGACAACTGACTCCATGCACATAATTTATGTAACTTTATCTAAGGGGCCAACAACCTTGTTAAAAAATAAAAATGAACTTGGTCTAACACTGTCTGAGAAGGAATGTAAATGTTTTCTTTTAATCCTAAGGCTAACCCCTGAACCTTGTTTGATGGTACTCTTACTATTTTTCCTTGATCAATGATCCCCAATTTCTTCTTTTTCCTCAACCTTTTTTCCACAGTTTCTGCCAATTCTATTGTCCCAGCAAATTAGCCTGGTCCCCTTTTTCCATTTCAATGCTGGACACTGAAAGGATAATTGTACCCTCAGGGACTTTCTTCCTATTATTTTGTTACCTGGTAAATGTGAGTTTCACCCTCACAAGTTTTTTGTTTTGTTTTGTTTCGTTTTGCTGGCATCAAATTTTATTTAGTAACATTCCACATTAGATGCAAAAGAAATCTAGAGTATGACAACAAGTTTATTTAAAACTACAATCCATTAAGATCATCCTGGGCTTCCCTAACGCTAAATTTAAAGATGCTTCTCAAACATAATCCTAACTAAAGTAACTCTAAGTAGTCTATTTAAGCAAACCTTTCATCTAGATAGTTTGGCAACATCTGGATTTAAAACTACTACTATCATAGTTCCCTTTCTGCTTCTCAAATCCTTCAATAGTTTCTCTTTTTTGTACATTAAATGTTTTTATTCCATAGGTCAAGGTACAATCCTTAGCCTATATTTTCTGTTTGCATTCTCAAGTTACCTCAATTGTTCAATATTAATTCAACATTAACGCCACGTTGTAAACAAAATTCATTCTACATCTACAGCCCTGAATTTTCCTTTAGGTTTCAAGCAAATATGTAATGTTCTTTTTGGGCATTTCCATAATGACCTATGAATACCTCAAACTCAGGATGCTCACAAAAGAAATCATTGCCTTTTTCCCCAAACCTGCTTTCCTTGCATATTTGTTACTTCAACTTGGGATGTTACCACACACTCACTTAAACAAGGAAACTTAGTTAAATGGTTGCTTCCAGCTTGCTATTCAATTTTACAGTTCAATTAATAGGCTTTGAAGATTTCAATTCTGTACAAATTCTTAAGCTGTATCTCTTATTGTGACTATTTTCATAGCTCTCAGTCAATCTTATTTCAGTGACCTCTTCATCACCGATCTCTCCTCAAATCCCTTCACACAAACTGACTTGGGTGTATGATGAGAGCCATTATTGTCGTGCATAGATTTAATCAGTTAATTTCTCTGCTCAAAAAAAGTTACTTTCATGTAACTTTTATGAATAAGGGTGGCAGGGGTATAATGGATCATCGACGGTTGGTATTTTTCTATTTTTGTTTTTTAAAAGAAAATGTACACTCACAGTGGAAGATAAATAAAATGTTGAAATGGGCTAAATGAAAAGTCCACGGGAGGAAGCTAGCAGTTCCAAGCAGTTCCAAGATTTTCATTTGTCGGGTTATGGTATTTTCTCTCTCTTTAAAAAAATATTTTCTTTATATTAAGGTAACATTGGTTTACAATTATATATGTAATTCAGAAATCCAGGATCCCACCTCTTCAAGGGTATTTTACCAAACCACATCCACCGCTAAGGCACCCATAATCCTCCACCATGGAGCACTGTGTCCTCCTACCTTGGCTCTGCACCCTTCCCCACTGGTAGTCTCAGTTTCACAGTCAGATATCTAGAGTTTGTTTGATTTGGTTTTGTCTGCCATTGTGTTTTGTTTCTCTAAATTCCACATATTGGCAAAACCATCTGATGATGTCTTTCTCATTCTGATTTACTGGATTGAAACAGAGGAGTGAGATTCCTGGATTATATGGAAAATGTAGCTTTACTATTTTGAGAAACTTCTTTTTTCATAGGGCTTAGACCAGTCTACATTTCTATCAACAGACAGTAAGGGTTCTTTTTTTCTCAACACATGACAAACCCACAACTAACACCACTCTCAAAGCTGTAAAACTGTAAGCTTATCATCTAAGAACAGGTAGAAGAAAAGGATGTTCACTTTCACCGCTACTTATTGAACATAGCATTGGAAGTCCTAGCTAGAGCAATAAGTTAAGAGAAAGATATAAAAGGAATTCAAATTGGGAAAGGAGAAATAAAATAATCACTATCTGCAGGTAACATGTAAATATGCATAAAAACCCTAAGGACGCCATTGAAAAAAAAAAAACTATTCAAAATAAATCAGTACAGTAATGTGGCAAGTTAAAAAATCAAGCTACAAAAATAAGTTGTGTTCCTAAGTGCAAACAATGAACCAGAAGAGAAAAAATATCAGTAAATCCTTTTTACTATGACATCAAAAAGTTTTAAATATCTAGAAACTTAACAAAGGAGGACATGTATAAGGACATGTACAAGGTGAAGGACATGTACAAAAAAAACTATAAAACACTGTTAAAAAATAGAAGATAAAAATAAATGGAAAGATCTTAAAGGATGGAAAGGATTAACATTGCAAAAATGGCATTCTCTCTTAGGCTGGGCTGTCAGTAGGTAAAGAGGAGATTCCACCTTCCTCCTTGGGACAAAAAGCAACAGCATTCCTTTCTGTTTCTTCCTGTAGTTTCTGCTGATTTTACATGTGTGCTTTTTGATAACTTTCTTCTAGACTCCAGACTTCAATTAAATAAGGTTTCTGTTAATTTTCTCATATTCATGCACGTGAGCATGCACACACATTGACTGGCATACATCAAAATAAGCACACATATACATGAATTTATCTAAAATGCACTGCTTTTCAATGCCTCCCAGGGGCACTATCCTTACTATCTCTCCTTACTAATGGAAAGAGACCACGATTCAAGATCTCTTATTTACATAAGTGCATGTATTGTCTGGCCTCAGGAATTATTTACCTGTTTGAAACTGAGAGGCATATGAGTTCTGAATCCCAGTGTGTTCACTCAGCAGGAACAAAAAAAATATTTAAGACTCCTCCATTATCTTCCTGATTAAATCTAAATTTCTCAAGATACAAACCTTTTATCATTTTGTACCTCCCGCATATCTTGTCCTCCTTTTCCTTGAATGAGTATTCCAACTCTGCCTCCATTTCTTAAGTTTGCCAGGCCCATGATATTTCTAGCTTACTCTGGTCTTTTCATAGGCCTAGTGAGCATATATATCTATATATTTAGATAAATTAAATACCTATTCTTGCTGAATATCATTAGATACTTTATTGTGAAGCAGGACTGAGCACTGTCCTGCTCGATGCTGGTGTATACTTGTAACTTCCATTCCAGGCTTTAAACTCATGGGATATAACCTTGTACCTCTTAAAATCACCTACAGTACTTTTCACTGTGTCTTGTACATAGATATAAATAGATAGCAACACATGTTTATTCTGTTGACATGTTATTGCTAGTTACTTTAAAATGTATATTAGATTTTCTTTCTTTTTTTTTTTTTTAATTCTAGCCATGCTATCCCTAATAGGGGCTTTAGTTACTGTCAACCTTGTTTATTATCTTTTTGGATTTTTCTTTTTCATCCCTTCATTATGTTGTTCCTCACGCCAATCAAAAAATGACCTGGATTAGGTTTTTGCACCAAATCCAAACTCCACTATCATATCTCCAGGTCAGCTCATTCATTCTCTTTCCAAGCCAAGCTAACTTCCTATTATTCCATAAATTATATTCTTCATTCTGGTCATATCCACATTCTCCTGAATTCCATAAGTTCATTCTAGTCCCACCGTTCTGCCTTTGTTCACCCAGTAGCCTCTATCCGGGATATCCAACTTTCACATCATGTAACATCTTACTCAAATATGACTTTCTCTCTGAGAGAGTTCCTCATTCCCACTTACTTAAAATCACTATGTCCAATGGACAATCAGTTTCTCATTGTTATAGGTTGGTTAGTTTTTCTCTCACAGTTGGCTCTAGGAGACCAGGTAACACCATGCATATACTTATATATCCCTTCTAGAACTCTGAAGCTCACTACTGGGCACACCATGCTTACAGTTGTTTGAGAAAAATAGAAGCTCCATTTTTCTAATAAAACAGGACAAGATAACTCAGGAAACTGGACACAGTAAATGGCTTTCAGAAGTACTCTGCATCTGGAGGCCCAGCCCAAGGCTCAGATGGGCCCAAGTAGGGCCAGAGAAGCAGACAGCAGAACCTGTTAACTCAACAAGATGGTTTATTGTGCCAAACCCATCTGCCAATCCCATCATCTCTAATTATAATCAACTAATTCTATTAGCTCCTTAAACCTATTTCAGGAGGTACTGAGCAACCATCACTGAGTAATAGAGTTATGCTTTTCTACATCAGGCTCTATTCTAGCCAGCCAAGCAGAAAGAACATTTTGCATTAATGTTCTTACAGGAGCATACAATTTTCACTTTTTAAAACTTTGTTTCTTTGGTCAACTGTTTTGATCTGTGAGAGTACAAAACAGGTATGATATTTGTTATTTTAAAAGCAGAATATCTTAAAAGGAGAATGAGCAGAACATCTTAAAAGGAGAATGTTTTATTTCAAAAACTGTCATGGAAGAACCAAACTTGATTCTGCAAAGCCTATTAGCTGGAGGTAATAGAGAAGGAAAGAATTTGGAATAATGTAATTGCTGCCTTTATGCTGTTATGCAGAACATTGTGCCTTTGGGCTATTTAAAAATATTTCCCCAATCCAGAAAGACACTGATATTCTCCACTCCTCAGAGTTCTGAAGGGCATGAACACGGAATTTAATACAAGTATTAGAATGAGATTAAGTTGTAGAAAGGCAAGTTTGTAGGAAGGCAAACCCACTGTCTATTTATCTACAGTTTGGCATGTGATGTTGATGACAGAGATGCTTGCTAAGAGTGAACTCTTAATCCGCAAAGTAGAAGAAAGCAATAAAGGGTAATTTCCAAAAAAAATAAAATCAGGAATCTACACAGATTCAAAATGAACTTGTTAATATGATTTTATTTAACTTCTTAATTTGGGAATTGTTTAGATGTTAAACCAGTTCAAAGGAGAATCTAAGATTCATTTAAATAGCATGCATTTAAATAGCAGACATCATGAAGTCACCTGCAAATGGGGGGGTAAAACTCTCTTCCTCCGTGAAGGAAAGAAGTGAGCAAAACTTCTGCTGGATGGAATTTACTTGTATGTAGACAAAATTAAGTTTTCATTGCTATCAGCTATCCATAATTTATAGAGTTAGAACACAGTTAACCTAGAATCAGAAGAGAATCAAAGCCTAAAAGGCAGTGATCTAGATAATACCCAATTTTCCACTGCAGCATTCACATTTTCCTACAAAAGATTTCTGGGACATTATGTGAAATACAATATGCTCTCTGAATTGAAGGAAGGGGACCTAGTCTAAGAAAACTCAGAAAGGAACAAGTAGTAAAAGCAATCCCGTGGGGCCTCCCCGGTGGCGCAGCAGTTGAGCGCTGGGTTGCGAAGCTGCCCGCAGCCTCTTCAGCGCTGGTTCGATCCCCGGCTGCTCCCCGGCCACCGGAGGAGGGTCCCACATGGCACGCAGACCTCTCCTGCCGCCCGCTGCTCCCCTCAGCAGTGTACTTCGGTCCTTCTGCCTGTTCTGCTCCCCTCTCTGGCTCGGTGAATTCTCTCACCCTCCCGCGCTTCTGACTGTACCCAGTGCTTGTATAAACAAACAAACAAATAAATAAATAAATAAAAATCTTAAAAAAAAAAAATCCCGTGTATACTTTAGATGCTTGCCTAAATATATCCAGTCCTGGTCTGATGTTTATTCCAAAGCCAAAGTCCTATACGTTAGGTCTAAATAAAACTTCTCTGTTGATGGGGTGACTTAAAATGTTTTCTTTCTTTCTACTTAATTCTTTTTTTATTATTAAATTTGCCAGTTGTTTGCATGCCATTATAAAGTTGGGGTAACATTATTATGTGCACATGCTTTACTCTGCCCTACTCCCTTTCTTCCTCATCCCCACCCCACTGTTCCCTCTGGTAACCAGTAGATTTTTCACTAGGTCAAAGATTTGTTTTTGCTGTGCTTTGCCAGGATATGTTTTTACTGGTTGTTGTTAACCTCATTTCCTTCTACCTTTCATACACAGGGCAATGGTTACAGTGATCAGTCAGCAGCAGATGATGGGAGCGAGCGGGTCATGGATAGGGAGAGGCTAATGGCTGGCCCAGACAGCACTGGCCATCCTGACCTGGGCAGAACAGGCTTAGTTTTGCCCTTAAAACTACTGAACTTCTCCACCTAGTCTGTCTTAATTTTATGCAAGAAACGGACCCACTAACCAGGTTGAAGCATTTGTTCCAATATGCACTAGAGAAAGGCATGGGACTGGTATTTGGAAATGTTCTTGAAATTATGAGTTCTTTGTGCACAAAGCCCTCTCTCAATTATATAAATCCATTATAATAACGTCCAAAGAAACGATTTCATGAATGTGCCCTTAACAGTGAGTAAAATGCCTATATTGGAGCATCAACTAGACAAGCAATATATGAATAGACTTCTCTACCTTCTTTAAAACCAGCAGACTGTAGATTTGTGTTTGGGGATTTAACAGTGATATGCAGATTTTCAGACACAGAGGGGTCAGAGTCTTTAACTTCCTCATTACTCAAGAGTCACTATAAAAACACCAGAACTTTTTCATTGGTTTTATGAAGATTAATGAGTTAAAATACATAAAGTAAATAGCAGAGTGTCTGGCATGTAGTAAACTCTATATGAACATTAAATATCATTATTTCTAATTTTTATTACTGCTAATATGACTGTTCTTACAGGGTGCCTTCTATGTATCAAGTAATGTGCTAAAATTTTGCATGGAATTTCTCTAGCTTAAATAAATTTTCTGTTCTCTTCATTTTTATAAAAGAGAGAGTAAGGTCTGGTGAGCATAAATCACTTGCCAAAGTTACTCAGCAAATAAACAGAGAAGCTAAGATTTGGATCTAAGTCTGATCCCTGACTCTGAGTTTCTTCTGTGACTCCCTCAAGCAACTAACCCCTAAGCCATCTTTTGAGCACCCAGTTGCACATGATCATTTTGGCACCATAGCTCTTTGCTCACAGCGGGTGGCATGGCTGGTGAAGGTTGGGAGTAGGGCCCACTCATGCACAGCACCCAGGAGAGAGACTCATTTTCATCTTGGCCTAGAACTGATACTATTTATCAGCATATTGAAGTGAACACTGGAGTATCCACTGCTATATGAAGCAGCATTTTTAAAGTGCTTAGAACAATGTTCAGCAAATAAACAAATGCTTAACCAATACATGGAAAGGATATGTTTGCTATTAGCATTAATTTTAACACCAAGAGACTAGAAATAAATGTTTTTCATAAAACTATGAAAGACTGATGGGTCTGAGCTATATCTAAGAGCAAATACCAGTTTGAAAAGCAGTCATGTAAAATGGAATGACCTTACATAAAATCAATATAGTTTTTGGCTAAGTCTTTTTTTTTTTGTGACAACTAAAAAAACATGGAAGATGCTATATGAACAAGGGCTGAATACTATAAACAGGTAAGCTATGCTACAGCATTTGAGAATAAGAGATTAACCACAGTGTCAGTGACATGATGACAATCAATTAAAAAGCGAGTCATACCTCTCTAACCCAAGTTACACTTGGAACATTTTACAATTTTCTGCTCTTATTTCAAATGAAGGGAAGCCAACTCTTTATCCTCTTCTTAATCTATTATCATTTCTTTTAAGACCATTCTAAAAGAAAACTGCTAATCTTTGGAATTGTATGTAGAAAAAGTGACCAGAGAAATAATTAATAAACAAAAAATAATGCCAATTCAAACAATGCAGAAACTTTTTAGAGTTCAATAATAATAACAATAAGTGTTATTTATTAATTGTTTATATACTTTTTATGTTTTATATATTTGAGGATGAGGAAACTTACAGATGAGGAAACTGTAGCTCAGAAAAGACAAATCGGTTTTCCAAAGTCATGTAGTTCATGAGTAGCGAAGCTGCCATTTGAATCCAGAGCTCACTCATGCATGTCACCTTTTTTTTGACCCCAAGCCATGCAGTGTCTTAATGTACAATGCACGTAAAACAAATATATTGTTTTTTGTACACTATGGTGCTTAACGATTGTCATCCAGTGTAATCTCTGTGTTCCAGTGAACTTCAATTCAGGTTTATGTGCCTTTCACATCTGGATGCTTTCCTCTGGTTCATTCCCTGCATTGTCAAAAGTTTCACTAATGTACCATCATGGTTCCTGGTTACTAAATTTTCATGAATGTCACTTTCATAAATATCAGAATGTTTATTGACAAGCATTAAAAAAAAACCCAAAACTTGGCAAAATGACATTGCTGACTGTACATTCCATAGACTTTCTCTGCCATTACCCTGTCCATCAAAGTGGGCTGTTCTGGGAAGGGATGCCCAGAATCATTCCTGCATCTTTAAACTCTTCACATAGACCCTTTTCTCCTCTGCAAAGATTTGTCCTCTTTCATTCTATATCCGCAGTGTCCCTGCTACCTGGCTGCTCACAGAAAAGGAACAGATTCCAGAACATCACTTCCAAAGGTGAGGTATATCCATTTCAATCTCTAAATGAGGAAACTGCTGGTGCAGAAAATCACTAAACAAAAGCATCTCCTTCAAATGCCCTCGTGAAAGGACACATTCCCTGGCAGTGGGATGAGGGAGGGAGCAACCATTACAAAGTGGTACCAAGACAAGGAAAGCTGCATAATCCAAAATTTTGTGCCATTCTTCCAGCTCGATTTACCATTGGGCAACATACTATGCCAGCATGGAGGCATTAACAGCAGGAGAATGATCCCAGGCTTTATTGTAGTGTCTGGAGAGTGATGCAAGAAAATCCCTTGCTTTTAGCAATCACGTCTTTTGGATTTTTGAGACCCAAACCTCAATGCTTAACCAAGGGTAAAGTGACCTCAGCTCTTTCATGGGCACATCCCTGCTGCACTGGCATGATATACTGGAAGTGGTTGTTTCAAATACAGAGCTTTGTTTTCCATAAGGAAGCTGTATTACAATGGGAAGAACATTCTAACTTGATATAATATTGTTTTCAATTGTTAACTTTAACCCCTTACCAAATTCAAAAATTCCATCAAACTCTGAGTCCATTTTTCCATTGACATAAGGGAACAGTACTACCTAACATTCTTTTGAGAATCAAATTAAATATAGATATATAGATAGATTGATATCTATGTCTATCTATCTATCTGTCTGTCTGTCTACCTATCTTAAACCTCTTTGGAAAGCTAAGCCTATGCTGGTGTAGGCTAGTTACTTCTGTTAAAAACGAGTCTTTCAGTTTAGAAAGGAAGCAATTACCAAGAATCGTGAAAGTCAAGAATATGGACCCTCAATCTCCTTTCCTTTCTTCTAATCTCCTAGCAGTGTTTCATCAAAAAGAGGCTGTCATCAACTCTCTGTTAAAAAAGCCAAGATCCCCATGGGTAGAGGTTGTGTTATATAACAATGAGATATGAGCAGGACTTGATAAGAGGGAAAGAGAGACTCCTTTTACATCTGACTTCTGTGATTAAAATTATACCTTCTCTTGACTCCTCAGTGGTGTCTAGGAGTTAAGCTGTCATCCATCCTCTGTTTACTTCAGATTCCTTTTTAGGACTGCTGGCAGTATGATTACCCACCAACAAGCAAGTCTGAATATCAAGGCTAGTGAGTGATTGGCATCCTTAAAAATGGTAAACAGGATGACTTTTCATCCAGAAGACACTTGATTTTACTTTTGGCAGTCATGAAGGATGGATCATGTCAAAACCAAATGAGAATTTACAGTTCAATGAAAAAAACAGACTCCCCAGAAAGAACTTGCAACTGAATCTGACTTAATCTTTCATCTCCCCTATCCTTTTCCTTCATCTTTCCTTTGAAGACTTTCCTCTCCCTGTTCTTCCCTTGTTAACATTTCATAATAAAAAATACAACATGAATAGAAACACTACACACTAATTGGTTTACCTTTAAAATGCCTCCTCAGGACTGCTGCCACTGCAGTCTCAGCTCATGTGCTGATCTAACTCTAGACCCTGACAAAGCTTATTTTGCAATTTTCTGATATGGAGTTGTTAGTACCATAGACTTTCTCTGCTTAATCCCTGTGCACATATACTCACACCCCATTGGGAGTAAAATTAAGAAATAACAAATTAAAAACTGATTATACTCAGGATGGAACTAGAATTTTGTGTCTTCCACACAAAACAGGAAATACTTGATCAAATCTAATTAGCTTTCAGCGCAACAAAAGCAGTGGAGCTACACAGATGGGTAAAGATGAATGATTTTGAAGAGGAAAAGAAAATAGCTTGAACTCAAGAAGTCTCTGTATTTATTTGTTTGTTTTAAAATCTGCATATTTTACAAACAGTAAACACACTTTATAGCAGCTACTCTCTCCCCTATCTAAATTTATTGATATATAAGCTTTTTAAAAATAAAATATTGAACAAGGTTGGTGAGCCTGCTTATTTTACATATACATGTATATATGCAGTATATATATATATACACACACACATAAACACATACATACATATGTTCACACACGTGCTCGCGCACACACACACACAACCTTGTCCAATATTTTATTTAAAAAAAGTTTCAAAGGGCTTTAAACATTATTGAATCAACTCTTTTTTTTTTTTAACAAATGAAGATACTGAGATATAGAGAAGTAAATTGGCTTGTAAAGGTCACAAAATCCATGACAGAGGAGAACCTAGAGACCATGTCTATGAAGTTCTCATTCATGATTCTTCCCACCACACAAAGGCTACCAGGTCAATATCATATAAATAAAACAAAAAACATAGGAATCAGAATGCTTTGTCTTTTCCAAAGGATGAATAGAATTTGGACCTCTCAAAAGAAAATAGCTTAAACTTAGTGGTCTTAAATTCTTATATCGCCCTGCAATTTGGTAAACATATGCTATTCCAGAAGATCTGCACTATTATCAACAGGACAAAGGATGGCTTCTTAGAACAACACTGAAACAAATAAACATAGGATGATGTGATCACAGATGCCCTCCTGTTGCATACCTGATATTCTTCAAAAATCTCAGCGCCAACAGTCTTTAACAAACAGTCTTTAGTAGAGACATAAAAGCTTGCAAAATATTCAGTTTGCAACCCACAGTTAAGCCTTTGAGTTTTAAATTCTATTGTGTGACAATGAAACAAAGCAAGTTTTTTCCTTCTTTCCTAAAAAACTAATAAAGATATAGTACAGCATTCATTATCAAATCTTGGCTGGAGTCTTTAATCTGAGCTTTGATGCCCTGAAAGTTAAACCACCATCAAACATACACCCAGTTGGTACATCACAGAGCAAGTCATAGAGCTAGCAGCATTGACAAAATGGCAACCACACACATGCATGCATACACTCACACGCACATGCACACACATGTTGTATATCCACATGTGAATGTGTGTACATCTATGTAAGCACACCCCATTCCTCTTTAATAAGAGGAATCTTTTACCCTTTGAAGAACTGCAAAAATCTGAACTACTACTGTAGCCCTGTTAACAGCCGACTCTGTGACAAGGGCCTACTCGTAAGAGGAAAGTCAATAAAAGTAAAGTGTAAGTGTACTGTTAATGACAGGTTCTTGCAGGCACTTTCCCCCAAATTATACCATTCCTATTCAAATAACATCTCAAGAGTCTCAGACAGTGTCAAGTGCAATCATTGTTATTGCAGTTGCCAAGGTAATCAATTGAAATCATAATGAAGGGAACAGAAGGAAATCAATAGAGTCTGAAATTACAAATAAAGAGAAGCTATCGTTTAAGAGCATTTGGCTGAAATCTTCCATATTAATGGAGTCAGAAATGGCTGTGTCATTCAGAAGCAGTGTGGTGCATAATTCAGCTGAGTGCATTAGAACACCTAAAAGCGATTGCAACAATTGGGGCTGCCTACCAAGAATCTGTCCACCTTAGAAGGTATATTGCTGAGTTGTTTTCATATCTTAATATTTTCAATCATCTCCCAGAGCACACTTAGACAGAAGACAGTATTAGCTTGCTCAGAGACATTAAGAGCAAGTTGGTAGTCCAGTGTAATTCTGAGACTGGAAAATAGGAGGAATTAATCATACATTTTATTTTAGAATTGTTTTCCTTTTCAAAAATTCTATTGATTTGTGTAGAGTAACACAGGTATTAAGGAAAGCAAGGAATATGTGATGATATATTATAGGAAAATTGATTATTGCCTAATGTCTAACCACATGCCTGAAAACTTCACTGGGCTCTATTAGAATGACATAAAATCTTTCAATTCGTTATTTGTAAGGGAGAAATTAATATTTCAGAATTGTTTGAGACTTATGATCAACTATACCCTCGGGAGAAGACAGGAACTAAATGACAATGAAGACTGAGAAGCTATCCAGTCCATAAAAGGGATAAAGTTTTATGAAAAAATCATGTAGACTTTATTATATTGGCTTATCATTGGGAACTGAAAATGACAGGTTTATGGATATCAGCAGAAATATGTTTATTAAGTTATTCAATATTCCATGTCAGGCTTCCCATATTTCATTCCTCTGCTTTGCAGGCTTTGACTTATAGGTTGTCTTTGAGAAATCCTGAACTTTTGATCTCAATCTATAGATGGCAGGAATACATAAAAGCTTATATATGTTTGGCACTGATATTATGAGAGCACTTGAACTATATACACAAAATTTATATATATTTAACTATACTGATTCAGTTAAAAACAGAGAAAGAAAAAGAGGAATAAACATTTACTTAGTGTGAAATCTCGCCATTCCACTCAGCAAATCTGTATCCAGGAATAGGCATAAAATGGGAGACTAGAAGGTACGTCCTCCAGTGCAATCTGAGTTCCTACATGTCTATCAAAGTGTGATCATAGTCGTTGTAGTGTTTCAAGTTCGTTATTCCTTTATTCAGTTTTTTAAAGATTTGTTTATTTATGCATACAATAACTGGGGTAGAGGCCAGAGGTGTGGGGGGTGAGATGATTCACCAGAGACAGAGTGGGGAACAGAACAGGCAGATTGACTGAAATACACAGCTGAGGGGAGCAGCAGGCGAGTCAGGAGAGGTCTGCTGCGCCATGTGAGTCACCTCCCTGGCCAGGTATCGAACTCATGCTGCAGTGGCTGTAGACAGCTTCATAGTGCTGCATCCTAACCCCTTGTGCCAGCAGGGAGGCCCCACTTCATTCATTTTTTTGATACAACATGATCTCCACATATAAACTGACTCCTTCACATGGCACTCAATTACTTATAAATCCACAAAAATAGTGAAGGAACAACCTAACATATTGAACTTACTGAGAAAATTGTGTCCTTCTCCACCACGCAAGTTCCTATAATACTTTCAATGATAATTTTAGCTGTAGATAGTGGTTGGTGATTTTAGAATCTCAGCCTCATCTGAGATATAAATTTTTCATGTATAAATTTTCTGCCAGACCTTAGTGCTCACTGAATTCATAGCAATGGAAACAAGTTTTTTCCAGAGCCTACAGATCAGTCATATTGGTATTTCTTGGTAGCTTGTTAGAAATGCAAAATCACAGGACCCATACCAGATCAACTGCACCCAAACCTCCATTTTAACAAAATACTGGGTAGCTTATATGTATATTGAAGCTTGAGATTTTTTGTTCTAGAGTTTCACACAAGAGGAAAATATATGGTGTAACCAAGTTTGAGCATTATACAATTAATCAAGAAGAAAGACAGAAAGCATATTCACATTTGAGCAAGTGTATATAGTACATCTATTCCTGTATTAGCATGCTACCATCATCACATTAGTTTTGGCATTATGGTTATCAGTAATCATAAATAGTTTCAGAGTGTGTTTAAATTTATAATATTGAATCATCTCTCCTCCTACCTCTAGACCAGAAGGATCATGTAAACAAATAATTAAAAGGCTACATGCTAACTACTATAATAGAGAAAATTGAACTATTGAACTATTCAATAGCTGAAAATTATTGAAACATTGAACTATTCATTCTGCTTGAAGGGACTGAAGACAGACCTTCTGAAACAGATATGGTTGATCTGGATATTGAAGAGACATTCCACATAGTAAGAACCTATGAGGAACTGAAAACCTTGGCCATTTTTACAGATGATTGCCTAAATTGATTATCCACATAAAGAACTACCAAGCTACCATAAAGTATGGTAATGAAAACCTGCATTTACTAACTTGAATAGATATGCTTAATCTAATTGGTTAGTGAGAAAACTCATTGATAAATAGCATATATAATATGATTCTATTTTTATTAGAAGGCTCTCAATATATTTTTCCCCATATCTTATATACCAGAACTGGGTTGTTTGTTACTTTTAGACAAATTACTGGGCAAGAGAAAGGAACTGCTTGGACCAGTTTACACTAATCTCTGGGATGAAGTAGATGCTTCAAAATCAGTCACCCATACTGCTGTAGGTTGCCAGAAGACTGCCACTGATGTCCTGGCTTTCTGCTCTCCTCCGCTGCTTGCTCTTGACCTGATGCCAAGATATTCATGTAAACTAATTCATAAATATTAACAACCAGTCAGATTGTGCTGGCATAATCTAGTTGAAGAGTTAATCCAACTTCAGGTGACTGGTGCCAGTTGTTTAGATAGCAACACTGAGTTCAGTGGGCGACTATCGCGAGATCAAAAAAAAATTATTTATAAATAAAAGACTCCCACTGCTTTGATAAATCTTGGAATGCCAGGAATACTGAACTGAGAGGCTGGGAAAATAATGCAGCTACATGTGGAGAGAAATAGTGTGCAAGACATTTCACCTATCTGAGCCTCAGTTCATTCGTGTAGCAAGTGATCATACTTTGGCCTGGGTCATTGCATAATGAGGACCAAAAATGATAACGCATATGAAGAATGTTAGGAAGCAAATGTAGGGTGTTATTATTACTCCTCTAATCTTTGCTTCTTCTCCAAGTAGTGTCTTGCTCAAGATGTTGAATATATGTTTGTTGAATTAATGATTGACTGTGTTTTCACCTTTCCAGGAAATTAAACCTGACAAGGAATTTTTTACAGCATCTGTCATGCATAAGTAGCTGGTATCTAGTAATCTTTCCAAAGATCTACAAATCATCCTCGTCCGCTTGTGAACATATAGTTCCACTTTACTCCTTTATGAAGGAAAATAGCAGATCTAAATTAAGCAAGGTAAAAATACAATTTCATACAATTTAAAAAACATTCCTTCATTTACTTTCTACATATTATGTGCTCTTTGGATTACAGAAAGTACTACTCATTGCAAAAAGAAGGTAGGTGGGCAGCAGGTTGAGCACAGTGCTGTGAAGCTGTCTACAGCCTCTGCAGCACGGGTCTGATTTGGTCCGGCCAGGGAGCAACCCACACGGTGCAGCAGACCTCTCCTGTCTCGCCTGCTGCTCACCTTAGCAGTGTCTTCAGTCCATCTGCCAGTTCTGCTCCCTGTTCTGTCTCTGGTGAATTATCTCACCCTCCCACTCCTCTGGCCTATACCCCCATTCTTGTATAAATAAATAAATCTTTCAAAAAAAAAGCAAAAAGAAGGTAGGAAAAAAATACAAATTTAAGTGCCCTATAATCACATAACGCAGATGTAATCACTAATAAAGTCTTGGCACTTTCAAGGCTGTTGGCTTTGACTATATAATAATTTATATTTTATTTTACTCATATACACAGTTATATACTTAAAATAAATTAAAATAATATTATATTTGCTGTTTATCAATGAGTTTTCTCACTAACCAATTAGATTAAGCATATCTATTCAAGTTAGTAAAAAAAGATTTACATTATTATACTTTATGGTAGTTTGGTAGTTCTCTATGTGGATAATCAATTTAGGCAATCATCTGTAAATGGAATTTAGATTTTTCTCCATAGCTTTTTCCCCCTTTCCTAGGATAGCAAAACTTGTTGTCATTTTTAAAAGTATATTTTGGAAAAGGAGATGAGCTTCAGATCTTGCTTCTTCCCACCTGAATGACAATATGTGTTGCTTCGGAGATCAGATGTTTTGGAGCCAGAGAAATGAGCGGCATCTGACCAAATAACATCTGTGTAATGGCAATTACACCACAGCCATTATCTGAAGTGCTATTGTGGCTCTGAAGAGCTGTAGAGAAACAAGCACACATAATGTAGCCAGCCATCAGCCCATCAAGCAAAGCATGCTTATTAGACCACTACAGAAATTAAATCATTTCAAGGAAAAACAAAAAAAACAAACAAACAAAAAAAAACAAGTTCCCTTGCTTTTGGCACCTTTTCTTTAAACACAAAGCTCATCACAGATAATTTTCAGACATCCTGTTTTACCCAACAACACCATAATTTTAGCTCCAGAGCAGGAGAGTGGATGTGGAGGCTCTCTCATCTATTGAATTCTTTTTGCCCCTGAACTTTGAGTTACCAGCTCAGGCTTTTGTAAGAACAGGTTTGCTTGCAATTACTTAATAGTCCTGTTACTTTCGATCGTTTCCCTACCAAAAGAGGTTTTTCTTTTATTACTAAGGTCTCAAGGAAACCATACAAGCTCAAAGTCACACAATAGGTACCTGCTCTATTCCCACTAGTCTCCAAAGACCTGAAGTAAATATTGTCATTCTTGGGGCACTTTTCTTCTGCTTTATCCTACACTAGTCATATTTTCTGACTTCTTCACCCTTCCTTTACCAGAGACAATCAGCATCTTGCTCTATTACCCCCTTACCTACCAATACTTTCCTTTATAAATTACCCCATCATTCATGCACACTCCTATTTAGCTACTGCAGTAATAAAGTTTTAGTATATTACCAAAGTCAGTGACTTCCATCAAAAATCATTTATTCTGGGTCTATGGATCAAGTGATCTACACTAGACTATTCAGGACAGTTCTGCTTTAGGCTGCAGGTTGTGATCATGTCTGCCCAACATTTCTCTTATTCTCTTGGATCATCAGACACCTAAGCATGTTCTCCTCTGGTGAAAGACAGGAGTATGATAGACCAAGTGGAAACATTCAAAATCTCTCATGATCCTGGTCTGGAATTGGCAGTCACATCTTCTAAAATGTATTGGCCAAAGAAAAGTTCCCAAATGACACTGAAAACAAAGAAGGAAATTCTACTTTCAAAGGGCAGAATGGCAAGGTCACATGGCAAGGATATGGATATATGATTTAAATGCAAGAAGGGCATGAAGAATAGAGGAAAAATTATATGATTACACATCCTGCGGTGACTAAAAGATTGGGGGACTTTTTAACAGAGGGAACCAGGCTTAAGTCAACTATCAATAAAATTCTAAATGTGCAGTTTACAGGAAGCAACATATTTGAGATGAGAATATTCCAGAGCCCCTTTTATAGGTAACATAACCAAATCTGTATGTACTTGAAAAGCAGGACCAAACTGAGAGTAAGTCTGTAGCTAGATGGAAAGTCATCCCTCTGGGATGTCTCACCAGGAATAATCTTGGGCTTGGGATTACAATGGATTTATGTTTCAATCCCATTAGTGCTAGCTGCATATCCTAATATTCCTAAGTCTTGGCTCCTTCATCTATACAATGAGAAATTAGTAATAACCACCACTTAGGATTACTGAGGAGACAAAACTAAATAATGCACATCAATTTCTTTATGCTGAATTATCTGGCATATAGTAGGCATATGTGTAACTTTTCCTTCATTTATATTTCATCTTCCAGAAAAGAACCACCATGTTATTCTTCGGAAGGCAGTGTAAACTGTATTTGTTAAATAACTGATACAGAAGCACATAGTGACTTTCCCTAACTTGCTTTGTGTATTTCATTTTGATTCTGGTGTCCTTTCCATTGGAATGGCTCTAACTGTATAAACATAGCTGCTGGTATATATCCTATTAGTATATTAGGTACATGTTTGAAGGCTATAGAAAACAAGTTAAAAATGCTATGACACTTTCTCCCATCTAGCAACTAAACTGTAAATCACTCCATGCACAGTATCTGCTCCTTCATTTCTAATGCTGCTCGCCATAGCAAATACTTATAATAGGAAACTACCGCAGGTTTCTCCTCAAAAGCAGTAACCCACTAAGCATTACTTTCCATTTCACTAAATCTTCATAAATTATTCTACATCAATTCAATCTTCAATCTGTATGAAAATTAAGCACAACTCTTTTAGAGTACGAGCTCAAAAAATCCTTTTGAATCTGGAAAAAAAGTATCTGAAATGTGTGTGTAAAATCATAAAAATACCTACTTGCACATGCACACTATATCTGTAGTATAGAAATCTACATATTATCTCAGTTTCAGTAATGTTGAGACTCATGCCTTTTAAGTTAAGCAAACAGATTCAGAGAGGTAGATAATTTTCCTATGGTCACTCAGCTAAACAAAAGTAAAGTGATCCTTGAATGTAGGTTTTCCCCATCTAAACCCAATAATCCCCTGAAATCTCAGCCACTTCTCAGAATTCAAGTTGCTGATTCAGTATTGATAGATCACAAAACAAAATAATGGTACAGAATGATTCATGTTCTACTACCACTGATTTTAGGAAGGATCAGCTCTTTTACAAAACAAATGTGCTTTTTTTTTACTTATCAACATAGCTCATTGAGCAGTTAGGGGAGTGTGATACCAATAGGGAGAGACAAGTTTGACAGTATACTGAATATGATAAAAATCATTTTAGATAATTTTGCAGAAGTCTGGGGGGTTGGGAAATACTAATTAGGATCTGCTGATCAAAATCTTATTCTAGTTTTAAAATACATGCATTTTGTGGGGAAATGATTCTTATGTTACTATGTGTATATTTTATGAAATGGAGATAAAGAATTATATAAAATAATTTTGAAATACAAATTATTACATGAATATACTGAGGTTGCTTACTCCTACATAAAATCAATGAACTTTAGAACTAGCAAAAGTCCTCAGAATTTTATCTATAGTCCTACTTTACAGATAAATAGTCTGTAAAAGGGAGGTAAAGGGAATGTCCCAGGTATGGATAGGTAGTGACAGACTACAACCCAAGTGTTCTTCACTCTAGCTAATTTTTTTTTCCACACTGTGCTACTATCAAAAAAAAGATCTTAGGGCCTCCCCGGTGGCGCAGTGGTTGAGCGCTGGGTTGCGAAGCTGCCCGCGGCCTCTGCGGAGCCGGTTCGATCCCCGGCTGCTCCCCGGCCACCGGAGGAGGGTCCCACATGGCGCGCAGACCTCTCCTGCCGCCCGCTGCTCCCCTCAGCAGTGTACCTCGGTCCTTCTGCCTGCTCTGCTCCCCACTCTGGCTCTGGTGAATTCTCTCACCCTCCCGCGCTTCTGACTGTACCCAGTGCATGTATAAACAAAACAAACAAACAAGCAAACAAATAAAGAAAAACATGCCTCTATTAAAAAAAAAAAAAAAAAAGATCTTAATAATAAATCATTTTGCAAAGGAAATGACTTTTTTGGTACATATTTGATCTTATGTTCTAATTCTTGAAGTTTTGTATTTGTTTTTGAGTACAAAAACTTGTATATACAAATACATCTTTAGTTATCTTGATTTCCACAGTAGTTTATTTGCTTGCTTCAAATCATTAGATCCTTTGCAGTTTGGACTAATTTTTTCTAATCCCCAACAGTCCCTGACACATTTATGATATTGCCATATGCATACTGGGTATTTAATAAATATTTGTGGATGCTGATGGAACTGCCCCTGCTGATAAACTACTGTTGGAGAAGCCTGAGGTTTATATTAGAGAGAAGCTTTTCTTTTCTAAACTATCGATTGACTCTTGCATGACATTTAATAAAACCTTTCCATTACCAGTTGCATAACAGCAATTAAAACCCTCATCAAATCTATCTTAACTGCTTAGAGTCTTCCACTGGGGAGCATTTTCCTTGGCAAACATCTGCAATAAAAGGCTATTTAATCTTCATAACTGAAACAGTCAGTTATGCTAATTCGTCTCTTTTATTGTCGGTTTACATTGGAATCACATACAGCTCTGGTCCTTGGGAAAGGCAGAGAAAAGAACACAGCTCTTCTAGCACAGACAGCTAGCAGTGAGGTGCCTGTCACTGGAAGCAGTAACACCTTGCCAGGTGATTTGTCAATAATGGTATAGAATGGATTTCTCATTGGGAATGAGGTTGGACTAATGAAGATCTATGATGCCTTCCAATTAGAAAAACTTTGCTTATAGGTTCTCTAAACTTAAAAACACTGAATCATTCCATTGTAAAATTCTGGAATCAGGTTTCAAAGATGGATAAAATATCCTTATACTTCATTTTCCTTTATAAAATGCTTTAAATTTGTTCAACTTCATAAGATGAGAAACTATTTTTGAACTTTCAAGTAAAAATAAGGCAAGACATAAAAACTATATATAATCTTAAAATAACAGCAGTAGTTTACATGTATCAAATACAGACATGAGCCAAAAATTATGTTAGAGACACTGGTTGCATCACTGTCTGTTCACACACTGATCATGTATGTGTCACTGAGTCTTAACCAACTCAGATTCCTGGAAAGTTACATTTAAGCTGTTGATAAATACAAATAGAGTTAAACTGGTGATAAAGGCATGTGATAAAATTTAAAGTTCTGAGGAACATATTCATTTCACAGAGGAGGAAATCGAAGTTCAGGAAGGTTTAGCAAATTTTAATTATACAATATAGTATTATCAATTAACATCACCATGTTATACATTAGTACCTCAGACCATATATATGCTATAATTGAAAGTCTCCACCATTTTATCAATCTCCTTCTATTCTCCTCTACCACCACCCAGCCATCAACCACTTTTCTTCTTCCTTTTTCAGTATCCTTTTTTTTTTTTTTAAGATTCCACATGTAAGTGATGTCATGCAGCACTTGTATTATTTTTTGTTTGTTTTGTTTTGTTTTGTACCCTCTTGGGTCATCCATGTTGTTACAAATGGCAGCACTTCTTTCCTTTTGAAGGCTGAATAATATTCCCATGTCTGTACCACCTTTTACTAATCCATTCATCTATTGATGACACTTAGGTTGCTTCCACACTTCAGCTATTGTGATAATGTGGCATTGTATAGATAATGCTTTTAGATAATTGTTTCATTTCCTTTGTATATATTCCTAGAGAGGAATTGCTGGGTCATACAATAGTTCAATTATTAATATTTTGAGGAAGCTTCATTTTTTTTTATAGTGGCTATACCAGTTTACATTCCCACCAACAGAGTCCAAAGTGTTCACTTTTCTCCACATTCTCCTCAGCATTTGCTATTCCTTGTCTTTTTGAATGCAGTCATCTATCTTGCAGGTGTGAGGTAATATCCCACTGTAGTTTTGATTTGCATTTTCCTAATTAATAGTAATGTTGAACACCACTTCATGTACATATTTGTCATAGAAAAACGTCTATTGAGGTATTTTGCTCATTTTTAAATTTGGGTTAAGTTTGCGCTACTCAATTGCATGAGCTCTTCATATATTTTAGACATTTACCCTTTATCAGATGTGCAGTTTGCCAACATTTTCCTCCATTCCATGAGGTGCATTTTCATAGATGGTTGATCATTTCCTTTGTTGAGCAGATATTTTTATTTTATATAGTCCTACTTGTTTATTTTGCTTTTGTTGCCTTTGCTTTTGGTGTCAAATCTAAAAAGTCATTGTCAAGATCAATTTTTTTTTAAGATTTATTTATTTATGCATACAAGAACTGGGGTACAGGCCAGAGGTGTGTGTGGGGGGGCGTGAGAGGATTCATCAGAGAAAGAGTGGGGAGCAGAATAGGCAGATCTACTGAAATATACTGCTGAAGGAAGCAGTGGGTGAGACAAGAGAGGTCTGCTGTGCCATGTGGGTAGCTCCCTGGCCAGGGATCCAACTCATGCTGCAGTGGCTGTGGATAGCTTTATAGGTTGCATCTTAACCCCCTGCACCACTAGGGAGGCCCCTGTAAAGATCAATGTGAAGGGGGCCTCCCAGGTGGTGCAGCGGTTGAGTGCTGGGTTGCGAGGCTGCCCACAGCCTCTGCAGCACAGGTTCGATCCCTGGTTGCCAGGCGAGCGTCCCACAAGGCACACAGACCTCTCCTGCTGCTCGCTGCTCCCCTCAGCAGTGTACTTTGTCAAGTCTGCCTGCTCTGCTCCCCGCTCTGGCTCTGGTGAATTCTCTCACCCTCCCGCACTTCTGACTGTACCCAGTGCTTGTATAAATAAATAAATAAATCTTAAAATTAAAAAAAAAAAAAGATCAATGTGAAGAAGCTTTCCCCTATGTTTTATTCTGGGAATTTAATGATTTCCAGACTTATGTTTAAGTTGTTGAGTAGATTTTGTATATGGTGTATCTCCACTTAAGAGATTATCCTTTGCACATTGTATGTTCTTGGCTCCTTTCACTAAAATCACTTGGCCATATATGCATGGGCCCATTTTTGGGCTCTCTATTCTGTTCCATTGATCTCTGTTACTGTTTTATGTCAATACCATACTATTTTGATTACTGTGACTTCATTAATATAGATTAAAATCAGGATGTCGATATATCCAGCTTGGCTCTTCTTTTTTCAAAATTCTTTGGCTTTTCAGGGTCTATGGTGGTTCCATGTGAAGCTTATAATTTGTTTCTTTATTTCACAGAAGGGGAGAGCTGAGGATTCTCCTATAACATCATTTTGGTCAACCTTCCTTTCTCTTTTAAACATTGGACTCTGTGAGACTTTGTGAACAGAGCTAGGTTGATTTAGACAATATTTCTCAACTTCTATCTTTTTCCTTTCTCTTTCTCTCACTGTAAAAAATGCAGTCCTAAAAATGCCTTTTAGGTCAGCATTTTTTTCTTAAAATTTTCAGTATTAATATTTTCACATAGTTTAAATACAAATACTTCTACTTTCCTTCTTTGTAAGTCAAATAACACAAAATAATAATAAAAACTGCCTTGCCCCCCTGTCAACTCTTCTTGCCTCTTGAATTAAAACATTCAACTTTCTCAATATAATAAGATAGCATTTGCTTCCATAGTTCCAAAAGCTGTACTGAAAACAGCTTCTTGATTTTCAGGTGTAGGTATCATTTCTTTACTTCTCCCTTTGTCAATCTCATTGCAAAATAAATTTTATAATTTCATTACACTGATACTCCATGTCTATATTATTAAGATCACAACACTAAGAGCTGAGTCATGTATTACATTATCATTAATTTTCCTTTTCTGATTGCTTTTTGGTTTTCCCTGCAGTTAATATTTATTTTTTATTTGCTTAGATTTCTATGAACCTGGCATCTAAGGAATGCCAAACTACCATTTGTACAAAAACCTCTTGTTAACACACTGAAGCATACTTTCTATTAATTTCATATTCTTAAAGATGTCTCAACAGTAGCTAATGGACTTACTCTGATATGGGTTATTGGGTGAAAATGGTGGGAACAACACTTGGATATATTTTCACGATAGCACAGAATTTTCAAGTCTATTTGGAGGAATTTGACACCATCTACCAAAAATTTAAATACATGAAACATTTAACTACGTAACCATTTCTGAGAATCTCTCGAGTAGAAACATTTTTTTTAAAAGATTTATTTATTTATTTATTATACAAGCACTGGGTACAGTCAGAAATGCGGGAGGGTGAGAGAATTCATCAGAGCCAGAGTGGGGAACAGAACAGGCCAACTGACGAAATACACTGTGAGGGGAGCAGCAGGCAGCAGGAGAGGTCTGCGCACCATGTGGGACCTTTGCCCGGCGGCCAGGGATCGAACCGGCACTGCAGAGGCTGTGGGCAGCCTTGCAACCCAGTGCTCAACCACTGTGCCACCGGGGAGGCCCTAGAAACCCCAAAATGCTAACTGAATAATTATTCTTAATGGCAAGAATTTACTGAAAATATCCTAGACATAAATCAAAAAGTTAACTTGAAATTATTATGTACACCGTACAGAACATAATGTAATTTCTTAGGAAGATGATGTATAACATGGAAAAATCTCCAAGATGTTTTAAGTTAAAAAAAAAAAGTCAAATCACAAGAAAACAAAATAAATTTAGAACTGAGCTAAAAGACTACATATCAAATGATTAACAGAAATTTTAAGTGCTGGGTCTCCCCGGTGGTGCAGTGGGTTGAGTGCAGCACTGTGAAGCTATCCGCAACGTCTGCAGAGCGGGCTCGATTCTTGGGCCGGCCAGGGAGAAACCCACATGGTGCAGCAGACCTCTCCTGCCTCTCCTGCTGCTCCCCTCAGCAGTGTCTTCAGTCTGTCTGCCTGTTCTGCTCCCTGCTCTGTCTCTGGTGAATTCTCTCACTCTTCCACGCCTCTGGCCTATACCCCAGTGCTTGGCGCTGGAAGGGATCATGCTCAGTGAAATAAGCCAGAAAGAAAAAGAAAAATACCGGATGGTCTCACTCATAGCAGGAATCTAGAAAACTTAAATAAGGGACCTGGAAAATGAATAACTATAAGTGAAAATCAAAATCAACAAAAAAAACTATGAGCCAGAGACACTTTTTGGGGGGTGGGGGGCGGAGGGGAGGGATTGGGGTAAAATAAGGGGGTTGCAATTGTATGGGGAATATAAAAATAAAATTTATTATAGAAAAAAAATCCATACATTAAAACTATGAGACCTTCAAAAAAAAAAAACTAAATAAAAAAATAAATTAATTAAAAAAAAAGTTGTAAGTGCTATGTAGAGGGGTCAGAAATGGAATAAGATGTTTACTTCTACACTCTTTATATTTTACAAGATAAATAGCCCTTTATGTGACTTCAGAAATTGTTTTACTAGAAAAGTAGCCTTAATTTCCAAAATTCATTAGATGCTTTTTGAGAGTTGTTCTTAAAACAGCAGAATCTATAGATTTTCCTTTATCTTTATCTAAATGGGAATGTAACATTTCAATTCTACTTCATTTTTTATTGATTTTACAGAATCGAGGGGAAATATTCTTTTCACTTCATACATTCCCAAGTTGCACAATATGACTCTCATTTCTCAATCAGTCTTTATTCACATTCTCACATCCTGAGAGACCTCCTACCCTAGTTTTCTCCCTTAACCAATTAAAACCTGTATTAAGCAGAATTAACATTTACATCATATGTTCTTTTTCAGTGGATTTCTAGATAAACTGTATCTGGGAAGGAGACTTTTACTTTATAATGGTGTGGAGGGAGGTAGTAATTAGGCTGAAGCCATCTTCCTTGGCCTTGCTTCTTGCCAACAGCTTTGATAAACTGACTCATCTTTACCCCTTACAATTTAATTATGGATGCGGGTCCATGATCATTAGCTATTCCTTTTTGCATTTATTTTGTCTTCCTATCATTTTAACCTTTAAAAACAAAGTCCAAACATCATTGTCTGCTAATAGGGAAAAAAAAGTGTGTGTGTGTGTGTGTGTGTGTGTGTGTGAGGGGGGAGAGCCAAACAAAAGAAAAACTTATGTCACAAATGTCTGGATATAGGGAAAAAGTAAATCAAATAGGTATTTATGCTTTAAATAATGTGCTGAATGTTTCTCTACTGTAAACCCTTCATAGCAGATCAATACCGTTTACACTGCTCACTCGCAGAAAGCAGTAAATGTCTTTCACCTCACCTGCTTCTAAGCATTTAACATTGTTAAAAAGATGGCTAGAAACATCAATTGAGGTAATTTCTCTTAAACTGAAAATGGGTCAATTAGTTTTGGTGACATTCACTGCATGGAAACAGGGCCTACAGAAGGAAAGCGAGAGGGAAAAAAATCACAGAATGAATGCAAATGCATTAGTTTTCCAAGTTCATAAAAGTTAAGTTAGACTTAAGGGTTCAGCAAAACATGCTGGAATAGGGAAATAATTCTATTCTTATACTGTATTGTTAACTTGTTTGATACATTGTACAGTGGATTGCCTAAAATATTGATTGTGCTGTAAGTATTTCAAGTTAAATAATAACTCTGAACCTCCAGCCCTGAACATTTGTCATGTCAAACCTCCTCAGCAGCAGTGGAAATTGGTGATCAATGCCATTTAAAAAGGAACAGATATTCATTATTAATAAACATGACAAGACTGAAATGAGGTAATTAAGTAAAAATAAATTAAGTTCTACTCTATTTCAAGGGAAAAACGTGCCAGGATTGATTGCTGCATTCATTTAATTAATGTTTTAGTGTAATTCAGCAACAGTAAAAAGACCGAGGAGTAGCGCACACTACCTAAAGTTTCAAAAAGTGAGTGGGGATAAAAAAATCACTTCTGACAAATTTCACATTGATTACATTAATTACTTAATTCCTGCAATAGGACGTTTGCTTGAATGGACTATTCTCTTGGGTCCTGAACTTATTTCTGCGTGTGTCGCTAGGTTAAAGGAAGGAGTGAAATTTAAACTTTTAACCTGGGGAAATCTGGCTCAGTTGATGTCTCTTTTAGTCTGTGAATGTGTTCATGTTTCCTATGGCCAAATAGAAAACGTGCTGTGTAGTCCTTGGTAACTTGACATTCCTGCTGGTGAGGTCTAATAGACCACCATATTGTAGGAGAGAAGCTATGAACTACATTCCTTAGAATTCCCTTCCCTTTATTGCTCCAGGTTCTGGTCAATCAATATGCACACTTTCTTAAGAGCTGGAAGATCTTAGGAAAGAAGAGGCCAGTATTTTGCAGACTGATTTGTGGATTACAGCAGATTTCTAGTGAATCCTTGAAAGTCATCCATTTGACTCTTGTAAACTAGATAGTAAAATTCCCAGAGATACTTAAGATTTGCAATAACTTCTGGATGAGCTGTGGAGAATTTTCTATCAGGACTAAGCTTGTCCCTGACCTTTTCCCTGTGTGTCCCAATGATTAATAAGCATTTGTTAAAATCCTTTGTTAAAATCCTTCACACTTGGAAAACATAGAGTTGCTTCTTTTTTCTTTTCAGACTCCTTTGATTGCTGGAATATTATTGTTGGAATCATCTTGCATCATTTGCATGGATCTCCAACCCTCTATTTTTATATATACCTCAGCCAGAGCTGAGCACTTTCTTGAATACAGAACTGGAATTACAAATGCTAGAACCTAAGTTACTTGCCTGGATCACTGTGACAACAATATGACACTTCTTGTGATTAATAAAGAGTATGTGATACCAATCAGTATGGATATCCTTTGCAACATCTCAGAGTTGCCTCTGTCTTGACAGGACAAGAGGCAAAGAAGTGCAACAGTATCTGCAGGGGCCAGTGAAGGCAAGGGAATATCCAGGAAGAAGCCTGCGGTTAAGGAGCCAATATGCCAGGAATGATAGGCAAAGGTTAAGAAGAGAGGGCTAGGGAACATGTGGGTCAGTATAAAGGAAAGTGGCAAGGAATTAGAGAAAACAGTGGAATGGGAACCATAAAACAGCTAGCTAGCACAAAATTATTATCACTAAAATCAACATAGCCAATACTCTTCCACAAAAAGTCTGACTAAAAGAAATTATAGTCAGATTTTATTTATTAAGAAACATTTACTGTGCATTTTCTATGTTCCAACAGTTGTGTTAGATAGTAGTTCTATAAAGATAAATAAAACATATATAATCCTTTTCAAAACTGTTCTCCATTACGTGAGAAGTGATAAAAAAAAAAAGAAAGGTAATGTCATTTGATCTGTATTGCACCATTGCAACTGAACTTAAATCTCATCTTTTGTTCTAAGGGGGGAAAAATTTAAATTCAGGATATAAACAGTCAGAATGTTCTCAGAGTTCTTGCACATCCCTGCTGATCATCTGTGCTGCCCACTGTGTTAATACTGAATGCCTTAATTAACATTCTTGGTTGCAACAGAACCAACTCATTTGGTTGAATAAAAAGGAAATTATTGGTCATTAGATCATTGAAGTTTTGAGGTTGGGTTCTCCTGAAGCAAACATTGAAATGGAATGTGTCATATAGACACATAGACTTGATTAGGACTTCATACCTGTGTAAACAGGGCAGTGAAAACAGGAATGGTCAGAAGCAGAAGTTGAAGTGAAATGTAGACCTAAAATTACCTTGGTTAAACTCAGAAGAAACTGTGGAGCATATATATTGCTCTCCTGAATTTTTTTTTGGTGGGTCCGGGTGACTGAAACTTTACCGACCTCTTTGATCATAAATGCATATGCCATCTTGGAATGGGAAAACTTTGGGGTAAGGCAGATCTCTGCAGCTGAGGTAAACCCTGAAGGAGCTGTAGCATCCTCAAAAGTTAGGGCAAAAAGTCCTTTATTGAAGGGGGATGTAGGTGACATAGCTTCATCTTCACCGCATAAAGATATGTGATTCAAAAAAAAAGTAGACTAATCAGGTCTCTTCCACAAGGTTGGTAACTAGGACAACACTGGACTACTCTGGACAGCAGTAGCATTCTATGATTTTGTTTCTACATATCTATCTTTAACTTCATTGGCCTTTCATTCTCTATTCCTTTTGTCTTTCAATTCCAGTTTCCTAAAAGGGAATCTGATTGGCTTACATTTGATCAGGTGATCAACCATGGTCATTTCCTTTACAAATGAATTCTGATAGTATGAAGATGGTTTTGTCCAAGACCCTGTGAGTGAAGGAGGTGAACTAGCTCTTGGAGACACCTCAAGTAGTAGTAACCACGTTGTCAGTACCCATTACAAGTGATTTATGACTAAGTCTTTGAAGGACCACTTGTGTCTGGGAACTACAATCAATCAATGCCCTGGATCTTTGCTAAAGGGAAGATTTGCATAACTTTCTCTTGTACAAGCTTATCAAAGCGTGTTGATAATATCTTTCACCCAACAACAGTAAGTATACATAGAATTTCTGTAATCAACAGATATTTCCTGGTGTAGATTCCAGGAAAACTTGTTGAGATTCCATATATGACAACACATTTTCATGACAAACATTGTGAGGTGAGAAGTCTCCAGTAAATTATATAAGGTGTCCATTACGAAGGTCTCTAAGAGGGGCTAGAGAACAGGAGAGAAATATGAGCTAGGAACTTTCATATTTTTCATTATTTCTTCAGATACTAATCACAGAAATGTAAGATGTAACTATTCCAAAAATAGAAGAAGAGCTAAAAGCCTTAAAGCTATTCAGTTTCTAATATATTTTATGTACATGAAAGTGTATAATCACTGAAAAAGCTCCTAGCCTACCAGGTAAAAACAGGAAATTGCCAGCAGAAATAGAGAAGGATGGAGAGTGGGAAGTGCTTGGAGTCTGAGAACAGGTAATACCAAGTGCGAGTGCTTAGTTATGGTGAACAAAAAATCACTGCCTTTTTAAAAATCCAATACTTCCCTTTGTAGTATTTTATAGTAGTTCCTCATGAAAGGTCAAATGGCAGAGATACACCAATTGCTTATCCTCAAAAACAATGTCATTTACAGCATGAGAATCCAAAAATATCCATGGATCAAAACTTTCATTCTGGCAGTAATGTAGATTACTCTGATGGACCCTCCATTATCAAACAAGTAGTTATGAATAAAATGGTATTTTTAGTTAATTGCTTGATAAATAAGGAAAATCACCAAGTGACTAAAATTAAGTGAGATTTAACAGATCTAACCATTTCAAGCATTTAAACACACACACAAAACTGAGATCACCAAAAAGGCTACTGCAAATATCAGCATTTCATTGAAATCAAGGTGGTAGTGGGGAGGCAGTAGGGAGAAGTTTACACACTGGGCCAGTAAAAGATGAAGAGCTGAGTTTCAATTCCTATCTGAAGCCAGAATCTGAAGGACCTAAAATAGTTGCACATCTGAATAGGTGGGACTGACAGGGTTAAACCTCAACACACCATCTTTAAAAGAAGCTCTACAGCATGTACTGCAGGGTGCAGGAAGATTATTTTAAAAACAAGGCCTGAGATAAAAGAAGGAATAGTGATGAACAAATGATGAGCAAATAAATTGCTTATCATGTAGGTAAATATGGACAAATTTTGCTTGCATAATATAATGACAATGGTAATTTGTTATTTTGGGATTTGAAATGGACAGAAATGAAATGCTGAACAACAATAGCATGTAAGGGGTGACTCTGTTTTTCATAATGGTGATAAATATACTAACTTTGTATTTTAAGAATGCATGGTATAATTGAATATAAAAAATTAAAAACACAGTAGTGAAGAATAGGACTTTCAGTTTAGTGAAGGACAACAAAATCAAACAAAAAAAAATACCAAGTTAAAAATGCAAAAAAGGAAGGAAAAAAGGATAGAAAAGAGAGACAAATATAAAATTCAATGTAAAAAGGTAGAAATAAGTTCCAAATTCACAAATTTAAAGTGATAAACCTATTGTTGTATTTATTTATTTTTATTTCCTTTTTTCCTCCCGCACTGCCCTACATAGGCCTCCAACACAATATAGTATAGAAGTACTGAGAGCACAGAGCTTTGTCTTGCTCCTGTTCTCAGAGGAAATCTTTCAAAATTTCACCTAATATAAAGATTTTGTAGAACATTTGTATGTAGCCAAATACCCCAAAGATCAAAGCAATTTGGGTAGAGATATAATAGGGTGGGGAACACAGAAGGAAGAGAAGAGAATCCTACGCTTCTCTGCTTCATGGGCTGTTAGGAATGAAAGAACAAATTGTTGTTGGCCCCAGCAACTCCTCTCCCAACAAACTGAAATAACAATTGCATCTTGATTTTTAATGAGCACACTATTAATATTCAACCCACAGTTGAGATTACATGTTAAAATTAAAAAAGAAAAAAAGAAAAAAAAAAGACTAGCTATCGGCACTCACATAAAAATTCTGTCTTCCTAAGCATCGATGTTCCCATTTTCAACTATTTAAAAATGAGACTACAGTGAGCAGGAGCAGTTGCTTTATATTCCATGCACTTAAATGAATGTTTGACACAAAGGGAAATTAACAGCATATAGTCTTTTTCTGTATATTGTATTAAACATGAGGTTTTCAGTTCTGCATCACATAGAAACACACAGAGAATATCAGAAATAGCACTGACTATTTCATTCTTAAGAACTGATCGGGATGATGTGCCCTATTCTACTTTATGTGGAAAAGAGCTGTACGCTTATGGGACAAGTGGGTATAGGAGGGAGTGTCAACCAGACTCTTTTGAATTCCCTGAGGTATGAGCTAATCATTGCGGCAGTATACTTCAAATCTAGGTACAACAGAATGCACAGCCAGATAAGAGGTTACAAGGACATTTGACATATTTTCAGGGCCTAATTGATGACATAGCTGAGAGTGCCTGAGGGTAATTCTTATGCTGAAGTAGGCTTTCCAAGTAGGAGAAAGATTGTTTTTCAATACATCAGTAGTTGGCCTGTTTCAATGATAAAGGTTTCTTTCACCTGTATTTCTGTCTTGACACAGTGGCAATTGTCAAGCAAAAGTTAGAAGGTATTCAATATGGGAAAACAGAGAGAAGAGATTTTAGTTTATAGTGAAACAAAGTTAAGGAGAAAGAGAATAAAACAACTCGACAATAATAATCATGTAGCTATACATGACATTGAGCCCCTAAGAAGTATTTTTTAAGTGAAACATAATTTTAAGCATCAGAAATATGAAACAGAAAATGCAAACGTAGACACTACACATTGCTATTCAGTTGGTTTTTAAAGAACTCCCAGGTGGGAGTTCAGACTGTCCTATAAAATTATCAATATTTGCCTCTATCAGCCACCATAGTGGCAGAGTAGTGGCACTGTCCCTTGTCCTGATGACAAGGGACATATCTGGCTCTGGAGAAAATTACTTGCATCTTAATGCGTTGCCTTTCCAAATAGTGAATTTACTGGGAAGGAAAGTTATCCCCCCACTCAACTCACAGAGGTGGTCAGATTTTCTCTGACATAAACATTTCTAGTGAATAAAGCAACTATTGAATAAAAGAGAATGACAGGGCCTCCCCTGGTGGCGCAGCGGTTGAACGCTGGGCTGCGAGGCTGCCCGCAGCCTCTGCAGCACCAGTTCATTCCCCGGCCTCCAACGAGGGTCCCACAAAAAAAAAAAAAAAAAAAAAAGAGAGAATGAAAAATGTAACTTGATAGACATTTCAATAACTGTGGATTTATCACTATCACAGATTCCTTCCATATGATGGTCTGTGCACTGTTGCACCCCACATTCACATGTTGGCATGCTAAATTTCAGCATGATGGTTTTAGAAGGTGGAACCTTAGGTAAGTGACTAATCCATGAGGTGGACTCCTCATGACTGGGATTGATACTTTTATAAAATAATTCCAGACTTCACTATTTCCTTCCTCCATGGAAGGATACAAGGAGACATCTGTGATCCAATCATAGTGGCACCATGATCTTGGACTTCTTACCTCCAGAACTATGAGAAATAAAATTATCTTGTTTACACTGCAATATTTTGCTATAGCAACCTGAACAAGCTAAGATATGGTCCCTGTTCATTTTTTTTTCTTTTCGATCATTTTGACTAGATTGAACAGAAGGTTATTATATTTTTTGCTTGCTATAAACAAAATAATAGACATAGGCACAATATATTAGTGCCGTTTAAGATTTTGGGACATTGGGTAAGCCTATTTATTTGACACAGATGATACTGCTGAAATAGATCATCAATCTTACATTCATCTCTTTGACATACAATAAGTGTCTATTATATAACAGGGTGTACTTGGTGCTGGAAATATAAAGATAAAAGACTACCTTGAAAAGGTTTGGTTTAGTATAGAGATTTAAAAAACCCAAATCAAACAGTGTAAAGTGATCATCTCTGTGACAGAGGAAAACACAGCATGCTATGAGAACCCGAGAATGGACTATGCGCATCTTAGGATGGATGCAGGGTAAAACATGAATTAATGATATAAGAGTTCTTTGGGGAGGGAAAACCTGAATCAAAGGGTAGATAGAAGATTGAGACAGAAAGGTAAGCAGCAGCTTACAAAATTAAGAAGTTACTTTCAATTTTGCCCTGATTTCCTGATTCTGGATTTTGTTGAAAGTGACTCGATTCAGAGATTCCCTGTGCTTTTCTCCTTACTGTCAGACTTACGCTTTCCTGCCAGCATAATCATATAGCTCCATGATTATTTTTTATTGAGTTGTTTTATTCTCTTTCTCCTTAACTTTATTTCACTATAAACTAAAACCTCCTCTCTCTCCTTTACCATGTTGAATATCTTCTTTTACTTGATAATTGCCACAGGAATTGTTCAACAAAGAGCCACACCACATCCTTTCCCAGGCAAGTAAAGTCCTTGGGAAATGGCATGATGCTGCTGGATGATATTTGTAGGGGCAGTTTCTAATAAAACATCTCTTAAGAGTTTGTTGTTATTTGAAGAAAGTTGGGTAAAACACAGAGGCATATTCTTAGACCATGATATCCCTTCTAGGACTACATCTTACATAAACTATATATAATACACAAATTGTAGCCACTTTCCCTCCCCAAGCACTAGTGATCTAGTATATGCCTTCCAAAGACTCTTGACCTGACATCTCTTCATTTCTTCCATTGTCACCCTCCATTAGGGTTCTTTTTCAGAACAGTTCTTTTATTTTTAGTGGCAAAGAATGTAGAGGTTGAAGAGATTTGGAAAAATAACAAGAAAAAATAAAAAGCATCTGAATATTTTAGGGCAGAGGAAGAATTTTAGAAAAGAGTTTGAAGAACTCTCATCATTATTATAATATAAAAGAAAGAATACAAATCTATACATATCTAAATCTATCTTATGTAGATTTCCAGATGTCTAGTCATATATACTTATGCAGTTTCATATATATACATAAAATACATTCACACATACATAGAAAAATTCTGAAAATTGTTAAACTATATTCTGAAGAGTGGAATTGGAATGTGGGACTGAATTTCACATTTTACTTTGTACTCTTTTTGAAATGAGCATATATTAACTGCAATTTAATAAAACCAATTATTTTTTTAAATGGCATAGTATCACAGAACTAAAAAGAATCCATGACATTCATTTTTCCTCCACAAAAAAAGAGTCATGGATGCCTAGAGCTGAAAGAGGGCCCAAGAGACCACCAAGCCCAGACAGAACTGCGTGTAGCCCTTCTAGCAGATGGTTGCATATTTTTTTCTTTATGTTCCTTAGGAAGGGGGAGAATCCCATGGTAGTCTATTCTTGTGTTCAATTATTCTTCCTCTTGTGAAATTTCTGCTTCTGAAGAAATCGATTCCCAAAGCTGAGACACTGTTAGTAAAGGATTATTTTTTGTTATTATTCTGAAGCATAGGGGTTAAATGATAAAGGGTAAAATTTTAAGTACCTGATACATGTGCCAAGAAGAAATTACCTTTTCAAGGATTTCCAAGTCCCCCATTATAAGTCCTTGTATCCAAGAAATTAGCTATTCCTATATAGGAAAATCTAAGTAAACTAGATAACTTTCTGTGACTTAAGGACAGAGGTCTCCAGAGTCTTGACTTAATTCTACCATATTCTGGATGCCTGGGTATTTTAGCACCTACTATCTCACAATGGGACTACACCAGCCACTAGAAAACAAAGAGGGGAAGGGGCACAGAGGACTCTGATGGAGGGCTGAAGGTTCCTTAGTGCTGGGTGTGGTGTGATCCTATGCCTTTGAACCACATACAGTGTTGTAAACAAATGTTGCTTCAGTCAAATAAATAATAGCTGACTACTAACTCTAAGAGAAGTTTACAGTTAAATTTAAAAAAAAAAAGTCAGAATTTTATAACTGAGAAAATAAGCCATAAAATGAAACAAATTCCCTAAGGTATTTCCTAAAACTAGCTTCTAGGATATTTTTCTATTTCCCTCTATATAAATATTCCTGGGGCTTTTTTTTTTTGGCCCAGAACCTAAGTACTCCAAGAATGTCATTTCTAGTGAATGTGTTGTCATGTCCAAGGAAGAAATGATGGCTAAAAGATGAAGGTAGTTCTCAAATAATTGGAGACACTTTATAGAGTTGATCTTATGTGTTTATACCCATTCAGATACTAGTCCTCTTTTTGGTTATTCTTGTAAAAATGGCCACATCAGAGATGTCTTGTTGAACTCTTTTTTTTCATTTCTTAGCAACTAAAAACACCTCTGAATCATGTGGTTTTAAGAGATGTAAATTTCTTATACTTCGAAGAATAAATTACTTGCTAATATTGTGCAAGGAATGAGAAGCATTTTAGGAGGATTATCATTGACATATTTTGTTACTAGCTCTCCCTAACACCCATCACCTAACTTACTTCTGTATATCTTAGAGAAATATGTCAAAGCAAAGTGGCATGTCAACTTTTCATCACTGAGAACTCAAAAGACACGGCTATTTTCTTTCTTTCTTTTGGCTTTAACAACAATTTCCTTAAAGTTCTAGAGGCTAAATATTCAAGAGCAGGATGTCAGCAGGTCTGGTTTCTCCTTGGCTTGTAGATGGTGCCTTCTCATTGTGTCCTGACATGACCTATTCTGGAGACAGCTATTTTCAAGCACTATAAATGAAATGCTTAATGAAATATGTCTTAACTTTTATTAGTTTAACAAAACACTACTTCCATTCCAAATACTTAACATACTATTAGAAAGGTAATTCAATGTTACATATTTCAATTTACATATTACCTGGTAAATAAACACTACATCATATTACTTCATATTCTGTTTAGAGAAACAGACATAGGCCTTGAGGTTTAGTAGAGGAATCATAACTGACATTTGAAGTTGCAGGCCTAGAAAGTTACAGTCTCATTTTTTTTACCTATCCAGATATTATATTCTGGCCAGGAGGTAAGTGTTGAGGGCAAATGATTAGCCAATAAAGCCTTAAAAGTGTTGCTTACAAAGAACAACCAAATCTCCCCTAATACTTTATTCCTTGTAAAACTACATTCCTCCTTCCTCATCCACTAGCCCAAAGGTTCTCAGCAGGAGAGGGAAAAAGGATTTTTTTTTTCCTCAAGGGGAACATGTAATAATATCTGGAGACTTTTCTAATGTCACAACTTTGGGGGTTGGGAGCTACTGACAGCTGTTAAGTAGAGGCCAGGAATGATGCTGAACATCCTGCATGCACAGTATAACACCCTTAATCAAGGAATTAATTATCCAGTTCAATATGAGTGGTGTTGAGGTTGAAAATCTTTCACTACCACACTAATTTCTCTTCTTGTTGAAAAAACCTAAGACCATTCCACTTGCTCTTCCCTAATCATCCCCCAAAAGGCTCATCCCTTGAATCTCCATGTTGCTAGCAATCTCTCCTCTCTGCTCTACTGCCAGTCCTCAAAGAATAATCATTGCACTCCTATCCTATATTCTAGACACTAAGCCCCAGTCCAGTCATTCCACCACATCACTGTTATCTTTGTCATGGACAATATAGCTTATTATTTGCCTAGGACACCTCTCTGTCTAATGTGTAAAGAAACATGCTGCCAAATAAAGAGCATTCACTAGTAAGCTGTAGTTAAGACTGAATATATATATATATATTATATGTTCATTTTTATTCATATTCACACTTGACATTTGGGCAACCTTTATCTGGGAGTAATACTTTTACCCAATATTTATTTTGCACTTGCTATGGGATAGCCACTAGCCATTCATGAATTATCTCATTTGATGTACATAGCAATTCAATCAGGTAAGTGTTGTAACAATTTCTATTTTACCAGTGAAGTTCACTCACCAAAGTCACACAGTTAGTGCATGAATAGACGGAGCTCACCTAGGCACTGTCTGTGCTCTGAACCAGGAAGCCTGCTCAAGCTCCTTCTGTATTAAATATGAACCAAACTTTAAGAGCGACAGATGGCTTTCCATGCGGGTGACCACATCATATACATTTTATTTAATTCCTTTCAATTTGAGAGAAACTTATTGACTGCCTTCCAGGTGCCAATGCTGTGAATAGTACTATTAAACAATTGAAGACGAATAATCTCTCCTGTTGATAAATTCACATCCCAGTCCAAAAGGCTGGGTGGTCTCAGAATCCTCTTGCTACATGAAAAGTTGACCAAACAGAACTCTCTTTCATTTTAATTTTAACTTAAAAGATATTAACATACAGAAAATGCATATATTGGGTATGGGATGGTAACACAATGTCTATATAATTGAGTAATCTGAAGTGCTGAAAGAGCAGAGTTTGCACTAAAAAATGCTACCCATGTCATGGTTCCCTCACATACTTTTTAAATTAAGAAATTTCTTTCTCTTAACCTCTTATAAATACAGTTCACAATTATATTGAATAAACCCACAGGCTGTTATTTGGAAACATAAAACAGGCTCACGAACAAATTCACAGTAGGGAAACAATTTTCTTTTTCTTTTAACCTCTTACAAATGCCAACTCACCATTCCTCAAATTGGTCTTTGGTTAAAAAATAAAGGCAATACAGTTAAAACACATGTCTCTGAACTCCTAAATGTGCTGTCAGGAACAGAGCATTGAAATATATGCAGCTATATTGGTTCTATTGGTTGTATTCTCCTAACAAAATAGACTGGTTTGAGGTTCTCTATCATTCAGAGAACCCAGCTATGTAGGCGAAACATCAAATTATTCTCCTGACCATAAGGAAAGTCTTAAAAAAATGCCTGAGACCACCACATCCTCTACTAGGATTCCTGAGTTATCACCAATTGGAAACAAGTATATTAGTTCCCCATAATTCAAGAAGATCTCCAGTGAATCTTGGACCCTCAGTGGAAACCAGGGATATACCAAACTCTATGTACACATGTTTTCCCTACACATACATATCTATAATAAAGTTTGATTTATAAATTGGGCACTGGAATAACTTAAATGATTAATAAAATAGAACTATAATACATACTGTATTAAAAGTTATATGAATGCGGTCTCATTCAAAATATCTTATTGTACTACACTCACCTTTCTTCTTGTGATGATATGATGATACAATGTCTACATGATCAGGTGAAGTGAGGTGAATGACACGGACATTGTTAAATAGCTAGTCTACTACCTATAGTATGGGTCTACAGGTCCCAGGAGGGAATGAACAAACCTCACAAGATTTCATCAAGATACTCAGAACAGCACAAAACCTAAAACTTTTGAATATTCTGATTATGGAATTTTACACTAAATATTTTCAGACCACAGTTGGTAAACTGAACTGCAGCAAATGAAACTTTAGATAAAGTTGGGGGAGGCTACTGTATTACCAAGGTTTCTTTCTCTTTCTCATTGGAAACAAAAGAAATTGATGAAGCAGTCTGTGACTTGCAGACATAAACTTTGCTATCGGCTGTTCCTTACCAGAGGTCAACTCTTTCTTCTTCCTGCTTCAAGGAATGAACTGTACTATATGTTTTGTCTTCTTAAAATTCTTCTGACAAAATATTGCTTTAACATACCTTTATTGCCTCCTCTTCTGACCTCACCCAGAATATCAGAAAGGTACTGACAACTCATTATCAGAAAGATAATTATTTTGTCAAGATGAAATTCTCCTCTTTAATGCAGTCTTTCTGTCTTGGAGGAAGGCAGAAAAACATAAAAATATCTCTTCTTATGGAAACAACCTAACTGCCCAAAAAAATAGATGACTGGACTAAGTAGATGTGGTGTATATATACACAATGGAATACTATTCAGCAATCAAAAGCGATAAACTCATGCCATTTGCAGCAACATATGCGAAGCTGGAGGGGATTATGCTCAGTGAAACAAGTCAGAAGGAAAGAGAAAAGTTTCAGATAGTTTCATTTATAGGAGGACTATAGGGGAACCAAATAAGGGATCAGGGAGGAAAAAAAAGGCAAAACTAGCAGGCAACTATAAATAGCAGACATTCAGCAAGGGGCAGGAGAGGGTTTAAAACAGGGGTAGAAAGACCACACAGACTATGGTGATGGTTCATGGGTGACTTGGTGGTGGGAATTTTATGGGGATTGTATGTGAGAGTAAAAAGCAAACTAAAAAAATGAATAATGATATAAATATATATGTATATAATTAAAAAAACTCTTCTACCAAAGGACCTCAGCTAATCATAGCAATATTTTTGTAGTGTTTTAGATATTTGCAGAGGGTTTTCACATCTAATGTCTTACTCAGGAGTCAAAACGTTTTGTCTCATTTTAGACGGAAGGTAATTGATACTCAGAGGACAAGGCCACAAGACTGGTATGCAGCAGAATTGGAATTTAGTTTCAGTTATTCTGACTTTTTTCTCTTGAATAAAAAAATGGAAGTTTCATTTATTTTTAATGGGCAATATTATGACACCATTTTCTCATTTCCTGAATTTCTTTTTGAAATTTTGCCAAATATTCCACATTTAACTTATGCAGAGGCTATTTAGGACATTGTTAAGGTTAATAGGTAATGAATTCCCACAATTTACACTTTTCAATATGTGTATGTTTTTTGGTTTTTTTTAGCTCACAGCACATTAATGGTATAAAATAACAGCTTCAAATAATGATCTGTTTTCTGTGATTTATTAGTCACCTAATCTTGGCAAAACATTCCTCTTGAAACGCCAATCCCTCACCTAAGAAGTAAAAAGGGAAATTCAGAGTTACTGGTTGTGAGACGTGAAAGCAGTCTGGGAGACCATCTGAGCTAACTTATTGGACTTAATTGCCAGCTAATTTGGGCTGTTGAATTTTCACTGAATTTGTGCCTCTGAGGAAAAAGCCTGGAGAAAGTGAAGAATTTGGGCAAAATCATACAGTAGAGGATTATATCATTCTGGCTTTTGTTTCCTGATTTGTGTCCTATAGCCATACTCTCTGAACTCTAAGAGCACATATCCCTTTAAAAACTTATGAGTATAAAATGTTTTCAGTCTAGATAGCCATTCTTCAAATTGTGTTATTTCTCTCCGATTGTCTTAGCCATTATTGCCCACTGTCTGTAATGAGTTTTTTAATGTTTGCTTCAGACTACATGTTGAGAAATATATATATACTTACACATACACACACATATACACATACACACACAACACACATAATACAATTACATGTACATAGTACATATAATTAACAGGCCATAATTGATAATATCCTTCTCAGCAATGAGGAAACCTCGCCTGTATAAACAAAGTTTCTCATGAAATAATTTTTTTCTATCAAAATTGCTTCAGTCACCTAATAAGCCAAATAATTACAGAAAGAAATTCTCAACATGACACCAATCACTTGGAACTTATAAATTGGAAAATATTCAGAATATAATTCTGTATCTTAGGAAGTAAAGTCTTAAATTAATGAATGAATATCTGATAGTCAGAATTTAGGTACAATTTAATATTTCATGTATAGAAATTGTAAGATTAGTTCCAATGACTGAAAAAAAAAAAACAAAAGACAAAGAGGTAAAATGGTTTGAACAACACCCTTTAATGTGTTAGAGATTAATGATATCACCATCACCAAACATATGAAAAACAGGTATTAATTCTGTCTGTAAGCAAAATAGGTAGGCATATGGAAAGCAGATTCTACATTACCTGAGACCGTCAGATTCTTCTGATTATTTGGGAAACCACCCATGTGGGTTAAGTGGAATTCAGAAGGATTTAAAATGTAAATGTCTGCTTTTTGTACATCTTTTAAGTTAATCTAGAGAACAAAATAGTAATAAGACAATTTGAACATCTTTCCTTCCTTGAACTGCACTTGTTCATTATATAATAGTCTAAATTTTATGTGTCCCATAGAATTCCATATATAGAATTACATATATATATTTTGAATATATATAATCTATATATTCCTCTATATACTCTATATATTCATCTATATATTCATCTATATATTCATCTATATATTCATCTATGTATTTATATATATATTTCGTGCTTTTGCATATAATAATATCTTGTTCATTAGGGATTCATTTTCAACAACTACCTTGAAATATCTGTGTGTGTAAAGGAAATGGCTTTTACCTTTCTTATATCCCTAACAATTTTTGATAGAATGTAGGATTAATTAATAATTGTTAATAGATAGGCTAGTTGGCTTTTTAATATTCTTTTAAAGGTATAATGGAAGTAGTAGTTTAAAATGCAGTTTTATTTTGGAATGAGTGGTGAATAGTGGGTAAAAACAAAGAATTTATTCATGAATTATGGCTAAGCTTTAAGGTACAGAAGAGCATGAATAACTGATAGACATAGGGCCTAGGGTCCATGTGGCCTGTAGTTAGCACAGTACCTCTAATACCTCTGCCCTCCATGCTGACAGCTGCCAAATGTGTCTCCCTCCAATAACGAGCCCCATGTTAGCTTTAGTTAATGAACTGAAAGAAGCTACAGGTACTTCTGGCCATTAACTGCCTTTCTTTGTGCCTCTGTGAGTATGCAAGGTTTCTCTTGTCCCAGAATTCAATGGCAACCACCTAA
Source organism: Talpa europaea (assembly GCF_964194135.1). Lineage (NCBI taxonomy): Eukaryota > Metazoa > Chordata > Mammalia > Eulipotyphla > Talpidae > Talpa > Talpa europaea. The sequence goes on from NC_140074.1 coordinate 31,070,249, forward strand.
GAGGCCTGCTGTGAGGCAGATTGCAGTGAGACAAATCTGTATGAGGCAGGTTCTCTTTTAAAAGCCTTTGCCAGGGCCAAGAAGCTCATGCTTTAAGTTTTAATTAAAGACAAACTGAACCATTTTTGGAAAAAGTTTGGGCACTCCTGGCCGGGAAGACGGCCATATACTCCGTGTAGCAGGGTTATCATGGGCACATCTCCATCTGCAGAGCAGGATGCTAAGGGCAATACATCTACCAGACATTAGAAAATGAGATGTCACTCTGTTCTTCAAAGAACATTAATAGCACAAAATGGACAAAGACATAGAAAATACTAGAGAAAGTCATAGAAAATACTAAAGAGATGCAAGTATATCCTGCATTCAGCTATACGTAAATACAAAAATGAAAACCTCCAAAGGGGAAAAATGACACCATAAAATACCAATTGGAAATTTTTTCTTTCTTGGATAGGTATTTATTCATGGAAGATATAAAAGATCAATTTCTAAAATAACAAACAAATCATATCTTATTGCCTAAAGATGCAAATGACAATTTATGAAAATAAAGTAAAAGAACATTTCTGAGGTCTTACTCTTCCAGACTATAGATTTTTTTAAAATTAACTTTCATAAATTGATTTTAAATTCTATGATATTTATATTATTGCAGCAATTGTAGCCATAAGGCCCACGATAACTTACACCCCAATTACTTTATGGGTATGTTACTTCATTTGGTCCATGTTCTAGCCCAAAACTCAAGCCTCCAGTCAATCTATTGTAATGATACCCACTTATAACGACACCAGAAATAGTGTGCATTGAGATATTGAGAAAAACACATAAGTCAAACTTGATATCCCACAGGAACTAAATATTATTCCCTTAAAATCTCACTGTGTCTCCCAAATCTTTAATGTTTCTGAATGAAAATTCTATGTAAAATAGATGCTTATAATCATCTTAAATACATTTCTTTTTATACTCTGATGAGTTCACAGCTTTTCCTTCCATTGCCTTTTAGCTTCCTTTCGTTGATGGGCTAACATCTTCTCAGACTGGGATCTTCTCCCAGCTAGAGTTGTATTCCTTCATGAGAATGCTCAGATATTCCTGGGCACTTAAGGAATTCATACAGGTGAGACGGTCAGAGACAATAGGTCTTGGAGAAGAATGCACAGATTTTTCAAAGTCTGGAGTTCCCTCCTTTGGGCTGTCTTACTGATAGTTCAGCTGTCTTTGAATGCTAAAATCTGACTCCCAGTGAAGTTATTGTGTCTCCTGGATCGGGTTGCTTTCCCCACAAGCACTTACTTCCTTTCTTTAGTCTTTAAGAAGGTCTTGGGCATTATTCAGATAGAATGAGAGATCCATCCTCTACTCCAATGTACTTCCGTGATCTTAATAAAAGCAGTGACCATATTTTCTCTAAGGAAGCACTTCCCTTTGGCACATTACTGTGATTTTCTGCTGCATGAGCACACAAACACACTAACATAATTAGGTTCCAGGCCAAAAAATTTGGATGCCAGCTCTGCTACATGTTATATAACTTAGGTAAGAACTTAATGTGGTAAAGACTTACTCCTAGTTCCCCAAAGTGTCTTTCTTTTCTTCCTGCTCTCACTAGGCTTTTTTTCCTGCCTTTCCTTATGGGCAGACATACGACAGTGTTCTGGCCAGTAGAATGTACAGTCATTTGACTATATTCCAGTTCACAGAATGTGGGAAAAAGTTATGTATAGTACATGTGATTCTACATTATCTTTCCCCATGAACCCACAGAGAAATCTCTAAACAACTTGCATCTTGGATTCCTGAGTTGCTATATGAAGAATTATGTGACCAGGAATGCAATATTGGGCTATTGTAGAATAAGAAATAATTTTATGCTTTGTCAAGACACTGAAACTTTGGGGTTATTTGTTAGCAGATAGGCCATTCTAAGTAATACATTTTGATTCTTTGAGTTTTAGGTCCTCATCGGTAGAATAAAGATAATGCTTTTTATGGTGGTTGTAAAGACTAAAGGTAGGTCTAAAAGGCAACTGATTCAGGGCCTGACACATAGCAGTTGTCAAAAAACGGAAGCAATCATCATGTAAGTATTACTATAAATCTCTTAGGAGCCTCAGTGGTTAATCTCCACTCCCATTTCAGTTGAAAACCACTCAGAAAATCAGGGATATGGGACATGATAAATGTGTGTCTCAAGGCACTTTTCTTTGAGAATGTGCATAAAGACCACCCCACATGTCTCTGAGTATATTCCACTGTACTTTCACCATTTTTTTTTTTTACTGATAATATGGAGGAAAGGAGGCCAAAAAAAAAAAATCACATCATATTATGACTTTGGGGATGAGGCTCTATTGAGAGTCCCCACTGGAGGAAATGGTGAGGACACTCAGACACGTAGATGCAGATGAGGATGTTGGCCAGGCATTCAGAGCTACATTTTTGTATTTCAATAGCACTTCTTAGCCTCTAACTCCTAAATGTGACAAAGGAATAGGAATATAGAGAATATGGGACTTTTCCCTAATTAGAAGGCATATGGAATTATTTTGCTTGAACTTCAGACACTATGTAGCTTGTTAGCTCTGGTGGATTGGGGCAGATATTTAGGTTAACAGTATCCACCAGAGTCTCACTACAAAGGGTAATCTTTCTTCACAGTTCTGCTGTCAAAATCTTGTGCCTGGTATGTATGTAAGCCTTTGATATAGATAGACAGATCTCTACACAAACACACACATCCACGGAGTGAATGAGCAAATACCAATGGTATAAAATCTGCAGATCATAGCAGAGCGTTCCTTCAAGTTCACCCCAAGAGAATAGAAAATAGTCAAGTTCAGACAAATACAATGACATTTTTATAACCAACATAATATACTGCTTGCTTCTAAAGGGGTAAACAGTACCACTGAATTAATCCAAATGATAGAAAATCATTTATTTCAAAATTGAGGTACTTATATCCAGGCAGTACTGCTCAACCAAACCAGTGTGGCATACTATATTTAACATATTACACAGTGTGGTATACTATATTTAACATATTGTTAAGGAAGAAGATTCAATGAGCTCCTCAATAAAGGACTCTTGATGTTGTATCTCCTTGTTCTGTCCTTTGTGGCTACAGGAAATAACTAATAACCAGTCTCTATAGATCTCTGGATCTTTTGAGGAAAATTATAAAAAACACAATTCTAAAGAGCATACATCTGCCAAGGGAAAAGAGCAAATGTATTAGCTTTGCTTGAGTGAGAGAGAGTTATTTCAGATAAGGCAGGATAAATGACTATATGGCAGTAGACTATGGTGCAATGCAAAGAGTCTGTGATTTAAACATTATAAACCAATACCGCTTTTCAGGATCTTATGGGAGAGATAATCACAAAAATATCCCAGCTAAAAGCTCGGAAGGACAGCAAGTATACGAAGTCCTTAGATCTAATTTTTGAAAGAGGAAAACTTCCTATTTGTCACTGTTACTTGGTCTCTGTTATAGCTTCTAAAACTATGTTCAAACTCATTCACATATGTACAACAGGTCTTCGAATAATGTCATTTCATTTAATGTCATTTCATGAAACCGCATTTAGTTACAATGCTAATGAGAAAAAAACTATCCTAGTCTATGTGGAATGAAACATTATTCAAGGACCTGCTTTCATTACATATATTTGTTTAAAGTCACAGTATCCAAGAATCTATCCAGTTTTCAAGAACCTATCAACAATGTTAAGTGAGGATTTACTATATATCATATATCTGAGTGAGTGTGTGAGTGTGTGTGTATATATATATATATATATATATATATTCATAGATATGTAAGCATATCAACTTCAGTGAAGGAAGGAATGCCTTGATTCTAGGAATAGGCATGTGGAAACCTGTCCAGCAGAATGTTTTGCACATAGCTAATGCTCAATTTTATGAAATTTTTCTTCCCTTTCCAGTTCAAGTGTTGATACAGACTTACATTTAAAGAAATAGTAACCGGACCTTCCTGGTGGTGCAAGGGGTTAAACACCACAGTATGAAGCAATCCACAGCCTCTGTAGCATGAGTTTGACCCCCGGCCAGCCAGGGAGCTACCCACATGGCACAGCAGACCTTCCCTATCTTGCCTACTGCTCCCCTCAGCAGTATATTTCAGTCAGTCTACCTGTTCTGTTCCCCACTCTGTTTCTGGTGAATCCTCTCACCCCCCCCACACCTCGGGCCTGTATACCAGTTCTTTAAAAAGATACATCTTTTTTAAAAAATGAAGAAATGGTAATTTCTAGTGCCTACCCACACTTGAGATTACCATTTTCAATTCACAAAATTGATGTTGGGTGAGTGGAGCTGCTGGTTTTGTTTCTAAGTCTGCAGTTATAAGCCAGGGTGACCAGTCCTAACTTGGCAGCACCAAGGTCAGAACCCTGCTAAGATGAGGCATCATCAAGTTCCCCATCAGGCTCACAGCAAAGGAAGTAGGTAACCAAGCACTGGAGTTATGTTACTCCTAAAAATCTGAGTCCAGAAGCTGATGATGGAGACCAAGTTAGGATAAGAGGTCAAAAATCAAGCTACTAACATTACTGCCAACAGAAGACCAGTTTGCATCAAAATTCAGAGGGAGACTGGACAGCAGACTGATGACAAAAATACAAAATTTCTAACCAAGAGGAGAGAGAACCCAGATGGACTCTGGTGCCATCTACAAAGCCATCTGAACAAGATTGAGTTTGATTTTTGAATTTAGTCTGCTTTAAGCAAGAAATTTTACTATTTCATGTTTGGTCAAAAAGTAAGTTTGGGGGTGAGTGGAAACACATGGTTTAAAAAGAAGCATTAAAACAGACCAGGAACAGGGTTGACAGCACTCCTGACCCAGCTAGAGCTGACACACATTCTTGCCATGTTCATTATTTGCAATCTTTCTTCCTCTAGATAAGATCTAATAAGGGATTTGAGTTTTCCATCTTCTTTTCCCTTTACTAGACCGCTGATGGAGCTATTAATGAGTGTGAAATAGCCACAGGGCAGGCAGCCTTAGAAAAGAATAGATGAAACAGATGGCAAGACTAATCCACAAACTGGATAAGGCCATTAAGGATCCACTCATCATCACTATTAAACATTCAAGCAGTGGTTTTTCTGCACATTAACTTGACAGTATAATATGAGTCACAACCTTTCTGGAGCTCAGATTCAATATCAGTAGAAAGTAGAACTTGGACTAGCTCAGTGGTTAATAACACTGCTCGGAGGAACACTAGGATTCTGAGATAACCCTTCATGTTTCCTCAAGAAAATATGAAAATGCCTTAGACCCCTACTTTAATCAGAGTCATGCTGCACTGATAAATTTTATGATGTGATACTGCACTCAGATTTCTTTGGGCTGGGGTGGGCTGGAGTGGGGAATGATCCCATTGCCAAAATTATGGTTGGGGATCACTGGGCAAGGAGAATCCTAAGGGCATCCCTGGTTCTAACAATCTGTAACTCTGGACTGAGCCTGCATCACAGCTTCTATTTATTCCTTTGCTATCCAGGTAAAGCTGGTAAGATTGATTGCGAGGAGGAAGTGCTTTCGGCCCACTGAAAGACAATACCATATCCTATAGTCAGAGTTCATCACAAAAACATAAAGCTGCTGCCTAAATTTCCATTTCCCAATGATACAGCATAAAATAATATGTTAAAAGGAAATACATCTTTAAATTATACAAAAATATACCATGTTTGCATTTTTCACTTATACCTCATTGTCAGAGCTGCAATTTATAATGGGCTAAAGTGCTGGTGGGCACCTAGAAAGAAGGCAGTGAATATCTTAGGAATTTAGCAGAAATTTAAATTTGGGAGGAAATATGGGAAGACAAATTGAGAATGTTCATGCCCTGCAGCATTTCTACCTTTCACCCCCTCCACTACCCACTTCCCCTATTTTGGCACCTGGGAGAGTTGGCTCTTTGAACACATGTTAAAAACAAAAAGATTTTCACTGAAGTTAGGCAAATGCTTGTAATTATAATGCATTTAATACAAAAAAGTCTGTATTTTAAACTTATACCTCTTTATTACATCCATTCATTTTACATATATATGTATCTAGCACCTACAATGAGTCAGCTTGTTCTCACTTTCTCCCTCCTAGTTTTCCCCCTCCTTTTTCTGTCCCTCCTTTCCTCCATGAAAATGTTCTAGATTCTAAAAGTTACATAAGTTCATTTTAACATCACATTTATTATTGAGAACAATAATGTTCAACCATTCATAAATTCTGCCTTTCACAGGTAAATACAATGACATTCGCTATATCCATCCAGACTATTGTGCTGGTAAAGCTGTATCAGATGTGAGGGTAAAGCTATATCTGCAGTTCGAGTAGAAAGAGAAACAGGATAAAATTACTATATACTGTAATGGGAGTGAGCCATCAGACGTGCATATTTGGAAGGAAAGAACCGATACCTCATTTAAGATAATATGTCCATATTCCTTGCATCTCTGATGGGAAGCGGTGTCACTTCAAAAGTCAAGCTGAAGGAAGAAGGTTATTCTGGCCATAAGAAAGAGCTGAAATTACCAGTTTTCCCCAGGGAGCATTTTAGTTACCTCAGTCCCTCTAAATCTCCGCTAACTTGGATCTGGTTTTTGCCTGGGGAAGTGTGGGTGTTTCTCTGTGACACTATGCTTTCCAAATTGCCTTTTTGTTGTCTCTGAGTAAGTCCATTTGTTGATGAAATAACTGTTTGATTTTCTTTTGATGTCAACAGTTACCTGTCTCTTACTACTAAAAAAACAACAGTCTCATAGAGTAGTGATTTTTGTCTATTCACTACAGTATTTCCAGCATTTAAGACATAGTTATGTATGCAGCAGGTGCTATTTCTTGCATATGTGTAGAATGATGCTAAAAAGCTGTTGCTGTCATTAGAGGGGGCTTATATACCACTTACCACAGCTGGCTTCACTCTTCTAAGTTACTGGTTTGATTCCTTCTGAATCCATGAGCCTGGATTCAATTTTTACCCTAAGTTCAAATGGATATTAAAGTCATAGGAAACTTCAGCTAAGCTCACTATTGGTTTAAGATGAGATGCTAGAATGTCAAAGAAAAAGCATGGGTATAGAACTTCCACGGTCATAATGTATTTGAGCATTTATTTCTGAGTTACAAAGATGAAGCATGGCATTATCATATTGCGTGATCTCAACTCAGTTTGGTACCCAATATCAACAACTGTGTTGTAATCCATTTAATAAGATTTTTGTGTTCTCAGCAAGGGTCTGAACAAGTCATTTTATAGGAGAGCACTGATCAAAAGTGGCAAACGTCATTATCCTTGGCAGATTACCAGGAATTTAGCAACTAACAGCAACATGAATAAAACTATTTTATGGACTTTAAAGTAAATGTAGCTTGATGAAGGGAAAACATATTAATCTTGCCACAAATTAACCTAGTGTTAGAACTGTTCATATTGAATACATTTCAAGGGTTTCTGTGGAAAGAAAAGCAAATGGAGATAAGAAATAAAATAAACTGTCACTTTGCAAGTTCTACTTCTATGCATTCATTAGCAAACAGTATTTATTCAGTAGCTGCATGCACAGTGCCCTGTGGTGGATGCTCAGGCATATAAGTAAAGAGAGAGAATATTTGTCCTTCAGTACTTACCTAATACAGGAAATGAGACCATGTGACAATTTAGACTAAGAAAACTATGTGGATAAAAACTGGGATAAATTATGAAGAAAGTAAAAATAACTGATTCACAAGGATCATTGTACAAAATACTTTGAATTGTAAAATGTTGATCCCCGTCTGAATTTATGTAGTAGCTAAACACAAATGAACAAATAAAATATTTATACTTGCTTGGGGTTATATGACAGTACATGGAAAAGAGGAAACTATCTTCTATACCTGAGATCACATAAGTCTACTCTGTGTATGTGATGTGTCACTTTATCCAAGGGTAAAGGAACACATGTATGTTTTAGTTAGCTGTTTGTTCCCAGAGATATCCCTTCATCTCACCTTTACTTTATGTTGCAAGAGGCTAAGTGCTGCAAAGTACATTTCCCAACCTCCCTCCCTACCTATCTTCCAGCTAAATTCAGAAAGAGGTCCTGGCAGGACATCACAAGCTGGAATAAAGGGTGTGTAGAGGATGTTTCTTGCTTCCTTTTTTTGTTTTGGATGGCTTTATGAGCAGTGAGTTCATCTCCACCTGATAGCAGCTACAAAGGAATAGTGAGTTCCATTTTTCTGAGTGGGTAGACTAGGCCCTTCCCTTTGTTACTCCAGCCTCATGGGTAGCAGTGACTTCCTGGTAATGTTAACATTGAGTTATCTCATCCCAAACTGGCAGAATTAGTTACTTGGTTCAAAATGAACTATTGAATTTTATGGCTATTTTCTTAAGTGACTGTAATTGACAAATACATACTGAGTTTTTATACATTTACTATAAAAATATTTTAATGCTATGAAAATAGACATAGGGATAGAAAATAACTCACTTTTTCTACCTTTTTAGAAGAAGCAGAAAAATGTTACACTGGAAGGTGGGATTCAACATGAGACGAAGAAATGAAAGCCAAAACTACACACAAGCCCTCTTGAAAGATTTTAAGTCAGAGATATAACTAGAAGTTGGTTCTCTAGGTTTTTTAACTCAAAAAAAAAAAAAAAACAAAACACAACACGGTATGTGATTCTCAATGTGTCTATCCTTCAAGCTTTGACTCCCATCTGATTGGACTTATGTTGTATCTATTCTACCACTCAAATGTTTCTTGAATATGTCCCTTTCTTTGTTTCCTCTAACACTCCATTGGTTCAGAGGCCAACTCACACCTACGCCTCCCTCAAGTGGTTTCTTTAACCCATCTTCCACAAGGCTGCTAGTGAGTGCTTTTTAAAAGCTAACTTTATTCACATAAATACCTTTATAAAAACCCCTAATGAAGCCCATTTTCTGCAAAAATTTTAAATTCCTTTTATGTTATATATGGTCCTTCAAAATTTGGCCTTTACTTACCTTTATCCTTATTTTTCTCCTCTTACAAACTCTTCAATTTCCATCACTATAGGTGTTTAGAACTACTTGTACTTCCTCCAGTAAGCCATACAATTGCTGCATGTGCTTGTGTGGAATGTTTTCTCTTTCTTCTTGGCCAAGAGAAAGCTTTGCTTATCCTTCAAAACTCAGTTTGCCTATCAACTTTCATAGGAAGCTTTCCCTGACCTCCATTATCAGGATGAAGCAATCTTTGGGCTTGTACAGTACCTTACATTTAAACTATTGATCTTAGTTACTATTAGTACTGCTCTGTATATTTCTCTCTACTATAATTCCAGTCTCTTCTATTTCCTGCTCTATCCCCATCCTTCAGTCCAAAGAGTGGTATGTAGTAGGGCGCTGCTGTATTTTTATTAACTGACTGGATGACAGTGTTAACTAGGTGATATCCACTTTATGAGTGTTTCCCCAGAATATCTCTAAGGTCCCTCACAGAAATGGGAGGAAAGTTCTACAACTTATTGTTTCAGCTATTTCCCACATTTATCTTTGTAGAACAGGCCCTGCTGTTGTATGTCCATTCTAGATCCCCTTTGCCACCTATTTTCCTATCCTTTCTATTTCTGTAGTTTCAAAAGATGAAGGGAGATAGCTGTTATGTATAGAAAGCTATAAAAAAGAAGACTGTTTTCTCAGTGTGTGTGTGTCTACTATTCTGTGACTTACTCTTTGTATACTGCATTGTTTCATAGTCAAATGGCTTACACATACTGATGAAAATATACAACAATTACTGATTGGATGAAAAATCACACAGCTTCTTTCTATACCCCTAACTGATAACAGATCTTTCTCAAAAATGCCATAGATGTTTCAACCTTGAATTCTTACCTTCATGGTATTATCTCAGCCTGGAATGTCCTCCCCTACCCATTCAATATCCACTCATCAATCAGAACTGAAGTGATCAAGAACCATCACTCTGTGAATGTCTTTCTACACGTGATCTTAGCCAAAAGGCCAAGAAGTGATCTGTTAATGTCTTTCTCATCTGTCAAACAGAATAAAGTTCCCAAACCCAAATCTTGCTGTCACCATCTCTATAGTTGAAGAATTACACTAAATTGAAATAAATAACATAATTAAAATAATTAATATATGGTTATTTTGAACCAGTAGATAGTGTGAAGACACTAGGAAGTTGGAAGGGCCTACAGCAATTTTGTCGAATGTCAAATCTTGATGTGGTACCTTTAAACATCTGCCTGTTCCACTTCCATGTTATTGACCCTCACTATCACATTACAGTGTTAGGTTGCAACCTCTCAAAGTCTAGTTAAGGTGTCCAATAATAAATACTTAATATCTAATCCTCCCAAGAGCAGTTGCATTTTCATTGGACACTCTTAAGTACTTTTACTCAAAAAGGAATCAAAGGAAAAAAATCATGGTTGAACTTCAGACACCTTGATGATAGGAAAGGGAGGGATAATGAGTCTCCCTCAAAGCATAAACACTGTCAGTTACTGCCTTGATTTTTGTCTGAGATAAGCATATTTGGACTTGAGTGTCAATACAACATATACTTCTACAAACAAAATTTTAAGTGGACTATGCAATAGTTACAGTTCAATTGTTGCCAAAAATCACTGGTCTATCTTCCTTAAAAGAAATAATTTTTTGGACTAATTTCAACATCTGAAAATAGACTCCTATTATTTTAAACCCTACACAATTGATGAGGAAATGAATGGAGGCCAGGAGGTACCCTCACATAGAAAAAGCTATCAGGTGAACATTATTAGTTTCTCCCTGACTGTGGTGCATTACATGGTGCTTTGCTAGTCTCCCCAAGGAGCACTAAAACCAAAGGCATGAGTAGGAAATTGCTGGTATTTATCAGGCAGAACAAGTAAAATGAAAAGAAGGCAAAGTCAAACAAGTACAAAATGAGGACCTTTCATCACACATCTTTCTTCCAGGGAATATAACACACTTTAAAAACCTCATCTCATTAACCTCTGTCAGACTGTTTTTTAAAATACCAGCAATTTTTAAATAGATGTGTTTGTATGTCAGAATGTATTAGTGACTTTAATGAACAACTAGCATAACAGACTCAGTTCTTTAATACAACACCTTAGAAAATAGCCATTGGTCAAATCAAGGCAATGAGAAGACTGTGGAAAGGTTACAGGAAAAGTGGATGAACTAAGAGGGGAAGTGTTTCAATTATTCTGCTTCTCTGGGTTGTCAGGTAAGATTAAACCCTCTGACCTTTCATGTTCAGCAAGCAGCTTCATCTTAAGCACTTGCTTTGTGATGGTGTCTTGTCAATTTTTCCTCTCATTGGATGTATACAAATCAGAGAGATCAGACAGAACATTTACAAGCCTAATACTCCAATCATCAACTAATTTAGTAAAATAATAAAGAAGTCAGAATTTACTTTGGTGGTCCCATTAAGTATCATTCCCCACACCTATGAAAGACATGTGTGGCAAGCTCTCTTACTATCAAAGCTGATGTGAAGAGAAGATGAGAAACACTGAGGGAATCCCCTCCTCAAAACAATGCAGCTCCCGGGCTTCCCCGGTGGCGCATCGGTTGAGCACTGGGTTGCGAAGCTGCCCACAGCCTCTGCGGCGCCAGTTCGATCCCCGGCTGCTCCCCGGCCACTGGAGGAGGGTCCCGCATGGCGCACAGACCTCTCCTGCCGCCCGCTGCTCCCCTCAGCAGTGTACTTAGGTCCTTCTGCCTGCTCTGCTCCCCGCTCTGGCTCTGGTGAATTCTCTCACCCTCCCATGCTTCTGACTGTACCCAGTGCATGTATAAGCAAAACAAACAAACAAATAAAAAATAAATAAATAAAACATGCCTCTATTAAAAAAAATGCAGCTCCCTTAAAGAAATAAATTGGTGTATTAGAAGTTATATTAGAATATAATTTCAGATAGCGGAGAGAGGGCACATAATTCTGGGTCATCTCTGCCCATGAGTGACAAAGCATGGCTCACTAGAATGGATGTACCAAAACACAAATTTGGCAAACAAGTGTGACTTACAAGCTGCAATGTGTGTGACATCAAAAACATTTGATTTGCCCTTGGCAAAATGAGGACTCTTGCCCTTTAAATGTATTTGCAAAAGGAGCTGGGGGGAGAAAAAATATCACCCCAAAAGAAGACTCTGCCTAAAAAAAAAAATAAAATAAAATGGAGAGAACAACAACAAAATAGACAGCTAAAAGAATAAAAACGTCTATCTCCAAAGAACCATAGCATCAAATCCAGCATCGCTGAACATAAAGCAAATACTTATTCACCACCATGTCTTCTAAGTAAATAGTTTAATGGCCTGGATAAGACTTAGATTTTATGATCAGTACTTGTTTCATGTAACTGAGGAAATAAAGCTTTTCTAAAATCAAAAGAAGTTCCTGCTACTTTCCTTAGATTTCTTATTGAAGAATATTAAATATACAAATACTAATGAGTAGAATTTCGGAATGTCATTAGTAATCTTTTTTGAATTCTCAGTAAGTTATAATTTCCTGGTGGGGCATAAGCATTCTTTCAATAGTGTGCCTAGACAATAGCTCAAAAGAGAGTCGGAAAAAAGTCAAAGTTGCAAAGGTGTTTTTTCCATTATAATGGCACAGTTCAAGTATTCACTTTTTGTCTTCACTGAATCTTGCACCAATTCCTTTTTCTTTTTGAGAAAAAAAGTTTTTCTGATTGTTTGTTGTACTCAAAATTTTTACATTTGTCATCTGAGTGAAAGAATGACCAGAGTAGGGGGCCTCCCTGGTGGCTCAAGGGGTTTATACACAGCACTATGAAGCTATCCACAGTCACTGCAGCATGAGTTTGATCCCCAGGTAGGGAGCTACCCATATGGCACAGAGACCTCTCCTGACTCGCCCGCTGCTCCCCTCAGCAGTGTATTTCAGTCAGTCTGCCTCTTCTGTTCCCCACTCTGTCTTTGGTGAATCCTTCACACCCTGCACCTCTGGCCTGTACCCCAGTTGTTGTACACATAAATAAATAAATCTTAAGAAAAAAAAGAAAAAAAGGAATGACCAGGAACATAAATGGTGAATTACAGCCCAGCAAACCTCAGCCAGGCTGAAAGAGGCAGACATTCAACTCCACCCAACAGCTGCATAAGAGGAGTGGGTGAGAGGGAAGAAACCAAACAAATCAGCAAACCAGAAAGTATAACAGGGGAAAAATTTAAAGCCAGAGAGGCTTTTCATTGTGGTTTTAATTTGCATTCCTTGGTGATTAGTGATGATTTTTTTTTCATGTGTCTGTTGGCTTTCTGTATTTCTTCTCTAGAGAAGTGTCTATTTAGATCTTCTGCTCATTTTTGACTGGATTATTTATTTTCTTGTTGAGTCATATGAGTTCTTTGTAGATCTTGACTATTGGCCCTTGTCAGCTATAGGGTGTATACATTATATTCTCCCATCCAGTCAGGTGACTTTCCTTTTTAATGACAATTTCTTTCGCTGTGCCAGAAGCAAGTGATGATGAGGGTGTGGAAAAATGGAACCCTTATACACTGTAAGTGAGAATGCGGACTGGTCCAGCCTCTATGGTTTCTCAAAATACTAAAAATAATCTACTATAAATAATAATAAAAATAATCTACTATATAACCTAGCAATTCCATCCCTAGATTCCCATTTGAAGAATTCAAAAAACACTAATTCAAAGCAATCTATGGATGTCTATGTTCACTGCAGCACTATTTACAATAGCCAAATTATGAAAGTATGTAAGGACAGATGAATGAAGTAGGAAGATGTTATACATACACACACACACACACACACACAAGAAAGCTACTCATCTATTAACAAAAAGAACTATTACCATTTACAACATGAAAGGAACTGGAGGGGATAATACTAAGTGAAATAGGTCACAAAGAAAAGGACAAATAATGGATTATCTCACTCATGTGTGGATAAATAAGCAAAGAAAAGGCACAAATAGAACTAAACCAAGACAAACCTTAGAAATCTGACTAATGAATTAAAGCTACTAGAAGGGGAGGGTGGATAATGAGGACCAAATGTGGGGACAATGGACTATGGTGGGTGCTTATTGGTGTTTTGGTGGCAGGTGTAGTATGGTAAACATCTGAAAAGATGTGAACCTATACCCCTAAATCATAAATGGTATAGTAAACCAATATTTCCTCAATAACAAATGGTATAATTTAAAAAAAGAATAGACATCCAGGCTGCATGGATCTTGATACTACTGAGGCTTCAGTGCACATATTATAAAAGACTCTTCACAGCAGATATTAGGAAAGCATATTGCAGTGGGTAGTGCTTTGCGGGCTTATACAGCAGAAGTCAGACAGCAGACACAAAGCCGATTATTCTTCTCTCTATAAAGCATGAAGACTGTGCACACAACACTAAGCCCAAGAATAAAAGTAGAGAGGCTTTTTCATTCTAATTAGCAGGTCAACTGTGATATGAGAAAAATGTGGAATATGCAAACAATGTGGAACAGAGCTGAAGGTACATACAGATATATCCAAGGCCCAAGTACACAGAAAATACATAATATACTATGACTAAGATGGTATTAAGCATGAGAATTGGGGCCTAAGGCACGCAGATAAAATGGGGCCATCGTCCTCTAGACAGTTCGCTGAGAGGTGCCAGTTCAGCAGAAATGCCACTGCACTGCTAACTCCCCCTCCTGCTTTTGCATACATAAGAGGGGCCATCTCTAGAGACATTGAGGTCCCCTTTGAGTAGGAAGAAGGCAGTATGATATTCAATACAAAGGATATTCCTTTAAAGATATATTTATTTATTTGTTTATTTATTTATTTATTTATGCAAGCACTGCGTACAGTCAGACACGCGGGAGGGTGAGAAAATTCACCAGAGCCAGAGCAGGGAACAGAATAGGCAGACTGATGAAATACACTGCTGAGGGGAGCAGCGGGCGGCAGGAGAGGTCTGCGCACCATGTGGGACCCTCACCAGTAGCCTGGGATCCAACCCGCGCTGCTGCGGGTAGCTTCGCAGCCCAGCGCTGAACTGCTGAGCCACCAGGGGAGGCCCAAAGGATATTTCATTCCCTAACTTCCCTGGGAAGTGGCAGCCTGTGAAAATCACTCACACAGTGCAGGGAGAGTCTGATGTATCCAGCAGATGCCATGCACACTTAGCCTCTGGAGCTTTCCTATTGTCTGTTTTCCATTAGAGCAGGAGAGATATGGTTAGGGATGGCATGACTCCATGCAGAGAGAATTGGGAAAGGATCTATTAATTTCCAAAGGTGCAGAAGCTGGGGTTCCCTAATGCCTGCAGACTGTCAGGTAGGGAGGTTTCTGAAGGTGCCTGTGATGGGGTAAACATGAAAGCAGATGTGCAAAAAGGCACAGAGAATAGAGGAGAGGCATGAAGCTACCAAGTGACAGCTAGCAGACGTGAATACATGTTTCAAGGGGCTACCAATACTCAGGAGCATTGCTAAGAAGTTAGGCAATACAGGGCTGATTGTCAATGCCACCCTTCCTATACAACCCACACGGATGACAGCTAAGTCAATCAAGAAGGCAATGGCAACATCACCAAGGGCAGTGTATCAATTAGAAATCCATTTGATAGCAAGGAAGAGAAATTCTACTTTTTTTAATTTAAATTTTATTTTTATATTCCCCATACAATTTCAACCCCCTTATTTTGATCCCAATCCCTCCTTTCCCCGCCCCCCACTCCCCCACAGAGTGTCTCTGGTTCATAGTTGTTTGTTGATTTTGATATTTTCTTTCTTATAGTTATTCTTTTTCCTGGTCACTTATTTAAGTTTTCTAGATTCCTGCTATGAGTGAGACCATCCAGTATTTTTCTTTTACCTTCTGGCTTATTTCGCTGAGCATGATCTCTTCCAGCGCCATCCATGTTGCTGCAAATTGCATGAGTTTCTCTTTTTTGTTTGCTGAGTAATATTCCATTGTGTATATGTACCACATCTTCTTGACCCAGTCATCTATTTTTGGGCATTTGGGTTGTTTCCAAAGCTTAGCTATTGTAAACAGTGCTGCTATAAACATAGGGGTGCAGGTGCTCTTTGGAATTGATGTTTCTGTGTCCTTTGGGTAAATACCTAGGAGTGCAATTGCTGGATCATATGGAAGCTCTATGTTTAGTAGGTCCAGAAATCTCCACACAGCTCTCCATAGTGGTTGGACCAGTTTGCACTCCCACCAAACAGTGCAGGAGAGTTCCTTTTTCTCCACAACCTCACCAACATTTGTTGTTGCTAGTTTTTTTTAAATATGTGCCATTCTCACTGGTATCTCATTGTAGTTTTGATTTGCATTTCCCTGATGACAAGTGATGTTGAACATTTTTTCATATGCCTGTTGGCCATTTGCATTTCCTCTTCAGAGAAGTTTCTTTTTAGCTCTTCTGCCCATTTTTTGACTAGATTATTTTCTTTGTTTTTGTTGAGTCTCATCAGCTCTTTGTAGATTTTGTGATCAGTCCTTTATCATTAGTGTTGTGTGCAAAAATGTTCTCTTTGTTTTTGTTATTGTCTCTTTTGCTGTGCAGAAGCTCTTCAAAGAAATAGAACAATTATTGATGAAATTCATATGGAATCACCAAAAACCCCGAATAGCCAAAGCTCCCCTGGAAAAAAAAAAAAGAAGAGAATGGAGACATCACACTCCCAGACTTCAAACTATACTACAAAGCCATCATCATCAAAATTGCATGGTATAAGAACAAAAACAGACACACAGACCAATGGAGTTGAATAGAAAATCCAGAAATAAACTCACAGATTTATGGTCAACTAATCTTTAACAAAGGAGTAAAGAATATGCATTGGAGCAAAGAAAGTTTGTTCAATAAATGGTGCTGGGAAAACTGGGTCACTACATGCAAAAGAATGAAGCTTGACTACTACCTAACACCATACACAAAAACCAACTCACAATGGATTAAAGAACTAGACATAAGACCTGAAACCATAAAATACATAGAAGGAAATATAGGCGAAACACTACATGATATGCACCTCAAAGATATCTTTACAGACACATCACCCAAAGCAGTGATAGTGAAGGCAAAGATCAACAGCTGGGACTACATCAAATTAGAGAAAGTCTACTTTTTAGTGACCTTAAAACACACAGATTCAGTTTTCTCATCTAACAAAATATATGGTGGGAAGTTGTTGCTGGTTTTCACTACCTCAATGGTTCTGAAATTCTCTCAGCCTTCCCCTCATGGCTGCAAGGTATACATGTTTAAAATTCAGACACTGAGTTCACCCTTCAGGAAGGAAGAAGTCTAGGAATGACAGAAGACAGCCAAATCCATTACTTTTTCAGGAGAGTAAACATGCTCTCAGAAGTTTCTAGCAAACGTACATCCTATTAACCAGAATCGGATCTCTTTGACACTCTGGCTGCAGGAGGCAGAGGAGGTTTTTGCTTCTTCAACCTTTAGAGTGAGGAGTAGCTTTCCAGCAGTATCTGACATCGAGCGTCATGGTACAGGAGACCCCACCTCTGAACACCCTCCTGGATAGCTACACTAACCAGGACCTACAGAAGAAAGATATAAAAGGGAGTGAAGAGAGGTGGTGAGTGAAGGTGAGTCTACCAACTCATCCATCCACCAAGACTCCAGAGTCAGGTGTTTGGCCTGGGTTCAGGAGATGGGGGTGAGGGAGGAGAAGAAAAGTTCTTTAAATTGCATATGAATTTTAATAAAGTGTTAAAATAAGCATGACAGAAACTTCAATGTCTAGAATGAGACTTTTCTACTAATCAAAAGAGACAAGGGGAAATAATTGAATTGGATGAGAGTTTGTTAAGGAAGTCTTCAACCAGCTGAAAGGGAAATTTTGACTGAATATGGCTAGTAGTTGTTATTAGTGGAATAAAATAATTTTATTCCTGCACAGCTAACAATTGAGATTCCTCGCTAAATTAGGTATACTGAAGGTAATTATTTATTAAAGGATCCCAGTAGGTAGATTCAAGTCTTTTTCTAAAGACTCTTTTGTTTTATAAAGTTCTGAATTGAAATCAACCCTTAAGAAGACATTAAAAAAAAACATTACTAATCTTTGTGAGATCCTCAGTTAAACTGCTAAGCAATCAAATACATATAATTTGTGTCTTAATAAAAACTGGTCTTATTTAGGCTTAATATGTGATTAACCATTTTGGTCAATTCTTCTGTTTCCCCAAATGTTAATGTTGGGGGGGGGCATGCCTCCTGCACACATACACACAAGTTCAATATACTATTTAAATGTATAATATGCTATCATTAATAACAGACCCTAACACATTTTTGCTTTTCCTTCCTCGAAGAAGAGGTAAACACTTCCAGGTCTGAAGTCAAACTTAACATGAAGTTTTCCAATATTTACACCTGCTCAATTTAATTAAAGGAGGCTATTGGTACACAAGTTGGTCATGTAACTCACAGAAACTTCAGATACTTCTAATATGCTAAAGGAGAAAGAAATTGATGCGAACAAGTGGAGTTGAGATATAAGATATTCCAATACACAAACATTTACAGAATGTTAGTTATGTACAGTTACTATGTGACATGCGAGGGAGAGAGGCAGCAAGGGAGGGAAGGAAGGAAGGAATTAATTCCTGGTCTTTGAGAAACTCAAAATCAGCTGCGGACACAGTAATTAGAGCAAAAACTACTATCCATAACTCACTGTGATAATATGATGAACATATTTATAAAGGGCCACGGAAACACAATTAAGTGAATAACTATACCTGTGTAAAATTTATTAATTTATTGAGGAAAAATTAATTAATTGAGTTCATCAACATCTCAATGTCAGTTCAATTCTTCCCTTTGTATAAGAGAACATTTTGAAAGGAAGAAAACCATTTCTAATCCAACTTCAGAAAGGAATCACAACCTAAAGTGCTGGCTGCCCCCACAGAAACATGCAGAGAAATTTTCTTACACTGCATCAGGTATAGCAGAAGGAAACAGCTGGAAGCTGAAGGACACATATCACTAGCTCCTGTGTGATTAAAAAGAATTGCCAAGTGCAGTAGGTATATTTCTTCTCCCAGCAGTGTCTTTTTTCATGATTATGTGCTAAGTCTTAAAATAATAAACAGTAACAGTAACATTTATTGAGTGCCCACATGTCACTTACATAAGTCTGGCACTGTAAAACAAAATTTACATATATTATTTCTAAATTTCAAAAACAATTCTACTACTGACATTAATACCTCCACTTTACATAAGTGAAACCATAAAATATTTACCCACAAGCAGAGGAGGAGTCAGGAGCTTTATCTGACTTCTGTGCCTTTACACGTACTTCTCCTGTGCCAAGACGCCTGTACCATTACCAGTGCTTCAACTTAAGAGCAGGGGAAGGCATTTCTCCCTGTGCATCTGTTTATCTACCCAGTCACACTGCATATACAATGATACCTCCCCCCTTGCCATATGAATTTGAACCACTCTGGCCAAGGATAAAAATCAGTGTTAGAGTTAAAAACATGTTTTAGATTAGCAAATACTCCTCTTTCCATTTATGCCAATTGATTTTTTTCCCTCTCAAGTCTGATCTTGGTTTTGCTAGTAAATATTGTTTCTATCTCCACCCTCACTAGCAAACACAGCTGGTTTTGGCTGTCAGAGATTCAAAGAACCTTCTGCAAAGATTTTAACTATATGAAAACAATCAGAATGAAAAGGGAAAGAAATGTTTAAACGGAAGATAACATCTTAAAATACAGGTTTGGGTTTTTCCTGCTTTTTTTTTTTTTTTTTTGTGAAGATAATGACAGTGGAGGAAGAATTTTTTTTTTTTTTTTGTGGTTCTTGTCATGTGGTTCTTCTGAACAGAAGTGTCCCAAGTAAATGATAAAGTCAGCAAAGTCAATATTCAATATCTATGTTTTCTATTTTCTTACAGCAAAGAAGTATGTCCTGAAGAGCTCATTTGGCCTCCAGTTGACCTCAACCAAGTCCCTTTCTCTCTGAGCATAGTTTTCTGACTTTTAATGAAAGGCTGGACTAGATGATTGAGCTCTAGTCCTAACACTCCATTGTTACACTTATAAATCACAGAACCACTATTTCTTAAGTACAGTGATTCTGTTTCCTCTAAATTCATGCTTTTTAGAGTTTTTCTATACCCTTGAAGTTTAAAGCTTTGTATCAATGGTGAGTGAAGCCACAGGTTATACAGAAGATAGATTTGGGGGAGGAATAATACCACTCAACAATTCTGGGAGTCAAGCAATTTTTAAAAGATCGATCTAAAAGTATAATTGACATACAATACACTGCACATATTTCAAATGTACAAATTCTTAAGTTGGTAACTGTGAAACCATT
The DNA here is from genome assembly GCF_964194135.1 of Talpa europaea. NCBI lineage: Eukaryota > Metazoa > Chordata > Mammalia > Eulipotyphla > Talpidae > Talpa > Talpa europaea. The sequence goes on from NC_140074.1 coordinate 31,090,673, forward strand.
AGCACAAGTTAATAAACAAAAGTTTGCTTGCTCCCCTTGTAATGCCACCCCTCCCATGAATTTTCCTCCTACCACTGCTGAACTACCTTCTGTCATGTTAGATTAATTGAGATTTCATAGAATTTTATGTAAATGAAATCATATAGTATGTATACTTTTTATCCATCTTTTTCATTTGGCATCCTTAATTTGAGATCCATCCATGTTGTTACAAGGGACCAATAGATCATTCCCTTTATTAATAAGTAGCACTTCATTATATTGGCATACTAGCAAGTACTTGTCTATCTATTAAGAAGCACCTGGGTATTCCTGGGCCTTGGAGCATGCCACACTTAGCTCTAAGTGATTTCAATCTTCTCTAGTAGTAAAGTTACTGGTTTTCATGAATTTTTCTGTCAGGGTTGAACGATCATGGTTGTAGAGCTAGAGGTAGTGCTGGTAGTTAGAGAATGAGGGCAGTTCTAAGAATAAAACAGACTCGCACTGTTCTTACCTTGGAGTTAGTAGCTTTTCTTAAATAAACATTTCTCAATTTGTTCTATGCCTAGAGGGCTAAAATGATTGTTTTTAACAGCCTTTTCCAGATTTATCACAGCTTTCTGGAGAGAGGATTTGCCAAGTTTTTCACTCTGACATTCCAGAAAACTTTGATTTTTATTTTGATGTATTTTTTTCTGACAGGTTACATGAAAAGCACAATAGTCCCTACTATTTAGAAATGTTCCAGCTACTAAGGGGAATAGAATCATGCTCACATAACTGAAACAGAAGACAAAGATGAAGGCACTGAGTAAATTAGCAACCACTTAATTCTACAGGTGTTCAGAGGAAGAAAATATTCTTTCTGGAAAGGATTACAAAAAGCATTCAGTGAGAAGGTAGCATTTGAACGAACATTAAAGGGTTGATAGGAAGGATTTCAGTAGCTATTGAAAGACTAAACAGTGCAATTGTGTAAGTAGTTAAGCTGAACTGAGATTTTTCTTTTTCTTAAATTTTAAAAGTACTATATGAGCACATTCTCATTATAAATAATATTTAGTAATACAGTTGGTAATGCTAAAGCATCACTGTTTTCTTCCACTCTCCCTTCTTTCTTTTAACCTCATCTCCTTCATTTCCCCACCACTATTTCTTAGCCTTTCTCTGTGCATTGACAGAAATATATACACAGGACAAATTGCTTTTTGAAAATTTGAATGGATGAGTTCATCCACAGTTAAAGAAAAAAAGGAAAATTTCTATGGTGATGACTGCGCATGTTGACAAAGATGAATATTTATAAAAATCAATGACTTAATTGTGGCACCTGGCTAATATTTGTAGCAGTAACAAAGAGTCTGGGGTCTAAGTACACCTATGCAAGCTACTCAGGAGCTAGAGACTTCAGTTAATTTATTAGTCCACATAGACTAGACCAAGTTACCCCTCATGATCCCAAAGGTTGAAAGCAGTAACAGCTGGTTTCTTACTCACATGAAGGCAAACACTCTTCTGGGCAACTTTCCTGAAGTGGAAGAGTCCTTCCTTTCCAGCTGCACAGAAAGGGGAGAAAGAGTAGAAGATTGTGTAAGGCATTTTATGTTTAGATTTGAAAGTGATGTATATGATTTCTGACTACCTTCCATTAGACAGAATTGAGTAGCAAGTAGGTACAAAAGGGGCTGGCAAGTTAGTTTTCTTGTGTGCCCAAGAAATGTTTAAAATAGTTAAGTGAATTCATATTTTCTCTGACATAACTTTCCTCATCTGTGAGGAGTATGGTCAACTAAATGATGATTACAGCTTTTCCAGTTCTATCTTTTCATGAATGTTATATCCAATGAGAGAATCTGCTCTCACTTCAGTATTTGAGTGGATTGTTTATTTTTAAAATGCGTAAATTATGCTATTTTTCATCCACTTGTCATTATGTTGTTTGTCATATTGAATTAAAAGAGCCATTTTTTCCATCCAAAATTCCTCCCAGATTTTTATAAGTAGTGGGGATATACAGAAACAGAAGTAAAATCATTAGTTAACTTCTACGCAATATGATGTAATTGAAAGAGTCAAGGTTTCTGGATCTAAGTCCCAACTCTGCTGCTGCTGATGGGAGATGTTGGGCTGATCATCTACATAATTATCCTCTCTGAATTTACACTATTTTAACTTATTAAATGGGAGTAATAATTATGACAAACTCATTGTGATGCCACGAAGATTAAATTATAAAATATATGGATAATTTAATTTAAAAAAAAGAAATAATAAAAAAATGCAAGCAAGTGAAAGAGAGAAAAGGACTATCACTGTAATATTCATGAAAAACAGGCAATCAGAAGGGGATCAGGTTCAGGTCTAGAAACCTCTAAAGCAACCCGAGATGGAAAACAGGTAAAGTAGGAAATGTAGTGAGAAAGGGAGTCTAATGAATAAGGTATAACAGAGAAGAAACAATAAAAGGAAAATATTGGGCATCATGAGTAAAAGAAATGAGGGTTTTTTTTTTAAGATTTATTTATGCATATAAGAGCTGGGGCACAGCCCAGAGATACAGGGGGTGAGAGGATTCACCAGAGACAAAGTGGGGAACAGAACAGGCAGACTGACTGAAACACACTGCTGAGGGGAGCAGTGGGCGAGACAGGAGAGGTCTGCTGCACCATTTGGTTTGCTCCCTGCTGGGCCAGGGATTGAACTTGTGCTTCAGAGGCTGCGAATAGCTTTATAGTGCGGTGCTTAACCCCTTGCGCCATCAGGGAGGGCCCAAAATGAGTTTAAAAAGCAACTTTTAATAATCATTTTCATTTTGGAACAAATTTAGAATTACAGAAAGCTTGCAAAGATAGCACATCAAGTTCTTGTACATACACAGATTCCCCATTATTGACATCTTAATGACAACTAATGACCATTGGCATTATCTGCCAAAGGTATAACATGTAACAGAATACTGAATAGAGTGCCTCACAGAAATATCACTATATTGATTCATTTCACCATGAATACTAATAAGTTGACATTGGAACATGATTATAAATTAAACACCAGATTTATTTAAATATTAGCCTTTTGGTAGTTGTCAAAAGGCCAATTTAAAAAAATTTAAGGGGCCTCCCTGGTGGCGCAAGGGGTTAAGTCACAGCACTATGAGCCACTGCAGCATGAGTTCAATCCCTGGCAAGGGAGGTGACCCATATGGTGTAGCAGACCTCTCCTGTCTTGACTGCTGCTCCCCTTAGCAGTGTACTTCAGTAGATCTGCCTGTTATGCTCCCCTCTCTGTCTCTGGTGGATCCTCGCACCTCCCCCCACACTTCTGGCCTGTACCCCAGTTCTTGTATGCATAAACAAATAAATCTATTTTAAAAAGTTTAAAAGTCATCTATTTAAACCGAGCTTAAGTTGATTCCTGTCTCCATGTGTTCCCACTTCCTCAGTTTAATTTCTGATTGACTGACTCAATTTCCCAAAAAAAAAATATTAAGTAGTGCCATCACAGGAATCTTCCCTGATCCTCTGGACAGCACACCATCTGTGTCCTGATGAACAAACCTACATTAGCGCCTCTTTTTGACAACTGAAAGAAATTCAAAAAGGATTTTTCAATTTTATGACAAAGGAAGAAAAAGGAAAATAGTGCTCAGCATTTATTTCACAACGACTATTTGAGAGACAGTGTACACATACACTCCGAATATGCAATGCCAAGTTACTTCCCTGGAATTACTTTATATGGGCCGTGTATTTCTCATAGCACTTCTGATTTTACTACATATTAGTGTTATATTAGGCTTCATGTGTTATTGGGTGTAATTTAGTATGCTATTTTTGGGGTGTTGGAATGCAAGATAAAAAATTCCATATAAATTAATGGTAACAGCTTCTTCATTTTATATAATTTTGGCATATGAAAGGGTTCACAGGAATGCTCTGCTTTCAGATAGATGGGGAACCTCTATAAATCTAATTGCAGAAGATCCTTAGAGCCTTTCCAGCTAAATACATACATATATATGGCACATATATGTACACACATACATATATATTGCATCACATGAGAAAGTTCTGTATAGCATCCCTCCCCCAGACCACCTCACGATGATGTGAAGATCAGTCTTGAAGTCTGGTCTGTCTACAGTAAACTTCAGATGAAGATTTACAGGAAGAGTTTAGACATAGGGTGTGGTGGGTGGTCACAATGATTCTGCGTATTTAGTGGGTCTGGAATGAAAAGTGGGAAACATCTGCCATTCTCAGGACAATTTAATAAAGTGGAGAACTGTCCTCCCTAGCCATCAAGCAAACACTAATGATTATGGCCAAGAAAAGGCTCTTTGGGTTATCCATAGGGCATATGCTAAGGCCTCATTAGCAACTTTCTCTTATGGCTAGCTCCTCAGGGTAACAGCAATAGTCAGAAATCCAATGCCATGTATATATATCTACTTCCTCAACACGGAAGAAGAAAGGCAAATTTCTGAGAACCATGAATCACAACAGCATAAATAAGAATAGCCATAAATACATATACATAGTCTATGAATGGTTTCCTTTCTTTTGTATGTGTCAGTGCTGCAGCAGAAATAATTGTATTCTGGTGATTGCCAAGATTTTTAATGCAGTAACAGTTACAAGTAATTCTCTTAAATTAATAGAATTCTGAGAACAAATATCACTAAATGTGATGAAAATGCTTCTCATTATTTTACATATTTTCTCACTCTATCTGTAAGTGAGAAAGGGCCCTAAAAGAGCCCTCAAAAGCACCCTAAAAGCTTCACCAGGGGCAGGAGTTCAACAATTCAACACGTGTGCCTTTTACAATGTTGGAAAATTCATGAATTAATTTGCTAGTTAAATGATGTAATCAGATCTTGATTTATTTTCCTAGAGTAGGACTAATAGTTTGCTTTTCTCTTTCCTTTTTTGAAAGAGGCAAAAAGACTTGCCAATAAGGTAAGTCTTGCCAATAAGTCTTAAGATAGAAATCTCAGTCCTCATTGCCTTAAGGTTATGGTATATGGGGCAGAATGGTCATTAAAATTGTCATTTAGAAATCTATTAATATTTTTCTACTATAGGCTTTGCAAATAAAGCCTGTTTGCAACTCCTGGAGATAAAGCTATTTATTTTCAAGCCAGTATGTCATTTGGAGAACTAAACTAGATTTGTTTCTTACAATAAACACAAGCTAATTAACTCAGTCCTTTGCCACCCAAACCTTAGCTAACTTCATTTTGGCTCTGATTTTTGTTTGCTTTGAAGGGGAAGAATAAGGTTGGTATCCTTTCTATCCCCATGAACACATGTTAACCATCCTATAGGAGGTTAAGACAATTTAGAAGAAGCTTCACAGAATTTCAATGAGAGAAATTCATGTAGTAAAACAGAAAGTAGGCTTTGCTGAAATCTTCACACATTCTCAGCATGCTATTATAAGCAGTTCATATATTGATAAATATTCCAAAAAAAGAATAATATAAGCTTTAATCCAAGATAATAAGCACCACTGAAACAAAACCATCTATTGGTTTCACAGAATCAGTTCCTATATCAATGACATCACCAAAAGGTAGATCCCATATCTACTGCCAATAAAGACTAATCACCTCTACTCTTACTTGCAAGAATACTCTTCCTCAAGTATATCTAAGAGATATCATTTTCTGACAATGAAAGTAGCAATTAATAGTTTTCTATGATACACAAATAATAGTCTATAAGCATACTGTCACAGACAATGACCAAGTCCAAAGGAAATAAAACATTGTTTGAATATCTTAACTGTGCTGATCATTTTCTTTGTAATGATGCTGCACTAGCAATTGGGACTGTCTAAAATGAAATTCAGAGACCAAAAGGTCTTTGATTTCTAGATATGGAAGTTGGGGTCCAGTGAGGTAAAATGACTAGACCAAGACCATACAAAGTGATGGAGAATACTTCCACAATAAAATTGCTACTTTTAAGCAAGATCTATTTTTTTTCTGGAAAAAAAAAAAACAACAAAACTTAGAGAGAGAACAGTTTTTATTGCCTCCAAGTAGAAGTCCCCTATTGCTGGATTATGGTATACACCCTTAAAATAATGTAGAGGATGCATCTCAATTACTTAACTATATTTCTAATGGATGAGATACAACTGACGCAACTTTGCTAGTTTTACATGAGAAATCACAAAAGTTTTCATATTTTGATGAGATTCCAAGATCCTTTCTCTTAATAGAGGTTTATATGCTTCAGACCATCATACCTAAAATTCAACATACAGGAGATCTCCTCCTGACCATTATTTAAGTCAACATAAGAACTTCCCTGTCTGATCTTCCATATTTTTCTGTTCTGCCACGTATCATAAAGAAATGAAGATATAAATTATATAGTGTTGAACACAAAAGAAATTGTTCTGATCAGTTATAACATTTTAGTATCTATAATCTATTTGTTAGGTCAGGGGTTTAAATATATAAAAATTTTAGGCAAATGTGCTTTCTCACATGGTTAGTACTCTTACAGATTAAAATAGATCATACTTGTCAAGCTGGTGACTGACAACGCAAGTTAGCCTTTTGTAGGAGCATGTTTATTTTAAGGGTAAAGTTACCACTCTTAAATGAGAAGACAGTATTTGTCTTAGGATGAATTCAAAGACAGGAACCCTTTCCACTTACAGCCCAATGGAATCTCATGACTTTTTTGACCTCAGCCATTAATATCATGGCTTCTAGCCATCTCCTCTGCTTTGGTCTGAATGCACAGGTGGCAAAAGGACAAATAAAACAGTTGGGGCACAGGTTAAAATGCCAGTGGCAGAATTTGAGCCATTGTAACCTAGGGAGCTGAGTAATCAAAAGAGTAGCACAGCATCTGTGAATTCAACCCCATGGCCCTAATCCAGAAAATGATGATTTGAGTTAACTTCTTAGAATGGTAGTTAGTTCTATGTTTTCCTCATGGATTTTCCACTTGTAATGGAGGTTCAGGTTGATCTACCTACATCTGTGGAAATGGCGATCTGGAAGTCACACTTTCTGAGATCAGTTGACCTAGGAAAGTTGGACAATCGATACTACTTCTGATTATAGCCATTTTCTCTGAAGCATTAAACCCATTGTCTCAAGTTTTATTTAATTTTTGTTAACTTACTTTTTAATAGTATTTCTGGAATTTATAGCAAATAACTATAATATCAAGTATATTAAAACTATTTGAATACAGTTTGAACAATTTTCCTATAGTAATGTGTCGCTGAAATGGGTCTCATCATTGGATGGCTTGTAAATGTTGCTGCTGTCCCACTATTCACAAAAAAAAAAAAAAAAAAAAATTCATCTTCAGAGTTTAGCTTTACCAGTTATAAAAAAAATCATTTTTTGTTTCCTAAAATTGTCTTTTAAAACGATTTTAAAGAAAGTAATTAATGATGCAGCCTTTAAAAACCAGGGCACATATATTCCATTTGCCTGGTGCTGTGTCCGACCAGCTTGCCTCAGACCCAGGGGGGATATGCTGCTAGAGAATGATGATTCTGATGCTGTTTCTTTGGGCTGCTTCACACTGAAATGTTTTGAAATCTGAAATTCTACTTTGCCATTTTCATGAGTTATTTAAAGCATTCCTTCTGCACACTTGAGAATGAGGAAGGTTTGAGGGTGCCAAGAACTAGCTTAAGCTGACTGGGAGTGAATTCTTGCTTTGGAGTCTGTATAGCTTCCTACCATTATCACACTCTCTTGAGGAATGATTAGAAATTGTGTAGACTTTAGATATTTTTCACATTGTCTTTTTATTTTTTAAAATTTAAATAAAATTTCCTCTTTTACTCCCTCCACCCCTCCCTCTCACCTCCCACTCCATCTTGTTAGGACTTGCCATGACAATATAGAAAAACATAAAACCTCAAGTCAGTAAGTTAACAGACTGCCATTTGTAAACAAATCAGAAAATATTTCTAGCCAGTGTCGTTTTTCATAAAAATCTCTCCATTTGCTCTGCACTTCTAATGGTTGCTCCTAACACATCCTTTCTCTGTGTACTTACAAACTGTTTTCAGGAGGGATCTCTTTCTGTTTATATGTTATCCTTTGTTGTGTACCTTTTTTTATCTAGCTAATAGCAGATGTTTCCCTACTTGCAAGAAATATTTCTCTAAGGAATGCTAGGAAGCCCCTCACTGGGGTGGGGAAAGAATCCCTGACATCTTCAGTGTTGAATACCCTGTATTTTCTCATCTCTTGAAATATATCACTGCACATGCTTTTTAATTAAACCCAAACTGAATTCACAAAAGGGTTTACATGTCACCAATTATTCTGAATGAGGGTTTTCTCTCTCTTCTGAATGTTAAATCATCATCTGTCTTTCAACATGTGTGGAAAATGCAATTATAATTATTGTAAATAATATCTTTTCCTAAGCATGAATTTAGGATGTGGTCAGTCTTCATTTTCTTTCTCCCTCTAGCAGCTCAAAAACTTAATTGTCTTACTGTGGGCGTTTTCTAAAATACAGTCACAAAAGAGATTATGAAAATGACAATGTTGTGTTTGATATTTATTCTCTCACACTGACTTCCATATCAAAACTGCTAAGTTGGGAAGACAAAGGATGCTTTCCCAACTGCTGGCAACACAAAGCTCCTTTGTATTCTGACTCTCCTCTTTCTCGTACATCAACATCAATAAGTATTTTGTGGGAGAGACTGAAATGTCAGTCTTTCCGAAGAGCAATCAAGTCCAGTTTATTCTTTACTCTGTAATTAAAGCCTGTTTCTGTGAGAAAAGTAAACCAATACCCCAGCAGCCGAAGATAAACTGCTGTGCTATTTTTAATCTGCAGCAACCCTTTCAACAGTATGAACCCTTTGAGACGTGCTACAGTTTTGCATTCTTGAACCAAAAGAAAAAAGATTTCACAGAAGAAAATAATGGGTAATAGTCTTATGGTATTAAAATTGGGTGTCTTCTCTGAAACACTTGTTTTTAAACACACAGCACTACAAAGGGCCTGGAAGAGCTGGAGGATTTGAAGAACATACTATGCCCACCCAAAATGTGAATGCAGTCTTTCCTTTCACCCCCTGGGGAAGTGCCAATACCAACACAGATGTCTTACATTGTTACAGATGAGTATAAGAAAAAAAAAAATTAAGAAGGTCCTTCCTGGTAGCCTAGAGGTTAGGTCTCAGTGCTGTCACTGCTACAGCCTGAGTTTGACCCCCAACCAGGGTGCTGACCCACATGGCGCAGCAGACCTCTCCTGTCTCGCTTGCTGCTCCCCTCAGCAGTGTATCTCAGTAGATCCACCTGTTGTGTTCCCCACTCTGTCTCTGGTGAATCTCCCCACTCCCCTAGAGACAGCTTCTCTCTTTGCCCCCATCAGATGCTCTGCTCTGCTTCTGCACCACCTTCATTCTCAGCTCACCAGTCACTTTCCTGAATCCCAGTCTCCTGGTCTCATGTTTGGTTGCTAGTTTCTTTCTCTAAAAATGAATTAAAAAAAATAGCACCATAATAATCCTATTGATTCAAAGAAACATCCACTTTAGTTGTTAGTATCCATTAAGGATTCCTTCATTTAATCCCTCTCTTTTATTATTTGGTTACTTATATAATCAAAGGGTACATTAAGAGAATTTCTTAAACCCAAGTACAACTCTCCAAAGACATGTAAAGTCAATTCTATGAAATTTTAAGTAATACTGTTTTGAAAAGTTATGTCTTTTCTTCTCAGCTCCCATTTCCAAAAAGTACCTTTTTACCGTATCTGTTCTTTAGAAGCACCAGGACTTGGTCAGTGACCGTTGGCTTCCTTGTCCCTTCCCCATCCATCCTTCTAACTCAGGACAAACCAAAGAAAGTCAAATATGTCCCCCAATCTATCCAGGAGATGTCCACTTCTAATTAGCTGCCTCCAGGTTCACATGCCAACAAACTGGAATTAGAGCACCACCGCAGCCTCTCCTCCCCATCCCTAACTTTTTAACTGTAAAGTTTTCCCATTCATCTGCCTGCCTTTGAGTCTTTGCCAAATACAAATGGTGGCAGCTGACTACCTGCCTTAGCCAGCTCTGAATTATAGCTTGAGTTTGTTATCATTTGAGTGATCTTGGGTTATGATGATAAGATTTGAGCTTCACTTTTGATTACGTAGAAATACTCCCAAATATTTGAAAACTCAACTGTGTGAACTCCCTAGAAAGGGGGTGGAGGGCAGTACAAGAAGGGTCCCCCTGACACAAGGTAGTATTAGTGTGGAGGAACTACCTTTTGCTGGAAACATTGAAGTTTTGGTTCTTCTTTATCACATTCATATGAAAGTAGACAAATGTCCTCCAAGATTAAGGTACAATGTGGCATGAAACTGGTGGGGAGCTGAGGTAAGGGAGCATATGCACTTTCTAAACTGGAAATGAGAACAAGCCTTGCTATTCCTGCATTTTTCACAATTCATTTCCCACTCCCTAGCCTGTGCTAGAGAGACATTTAAAAGGCTCTCTGATAATACTGGTTGGTGGTTGAGATTTGTAGGAGCAGGCAAGATGTATGCCCCAAATGTGGGATTAGCACTTCATTTTTGGCTCAAGTTAAAGTAGGAGAAAGCCCAAAGGAAAATCTGATCACTCTTTGGCTGCACAAACAGCAAAATAATATGCACAAATGTTACTTTAAACATCTAGAAAATGTTTGCAAGCCCAGCAGTGTAAATGTTATTTTTAAGACTCAAATTAAAGGAAAATTTAATCAAAGCAAATAGAAAACAGCTTTTTTTTTTCATAGTTAAATAGAAATGGGTCCATTTGTTGTTAAAGAAATTTGAGGAAGTTTTTTCCAAAGAGTGACTCTCTGCTTAGAAGTCTGGCCTACTAAAACAGGTCTAAAATGATAGAGGGCAAAACAAAACCTTTGCATTTTAAAGGTTGCCATCAAATGGAAAGACTTAGTTTTAGGGAAAGATAAAATGAAATCCATTTTCATAGTTTAGACTAAGTAAATTATGAGGCTTTATAGAGAGAACATCTAATTATTTGCAAGGTATTTATGATCTGAGAGTCCAGGGTTCCCCGTTACTATATTTACCACATTGTAGCCATGCCTTGACACAAGAAACCTTGGGGACTTGAAAGGCTCAAATACCTTCCCAATGCTAGTTACTTCCCGTTCCTGCAGTAACTAGTTATCTGGCTGACTCCCACTCAGTCTGTTTTGAATTTTATATAAAATGCACTATTTTCATATGAAATGCACTATTTCTCAGACTATTAAAAAAAATCTCTCTCTCACTTTAGTTCTACTTTGATATATTATTATATGGGCAAAATGGATATTACTGACCTCTAAAATTTACAATGCAAATATCATCCAAATCGCAAAGTTATGTCACCTCTTATGAAGATGAGCTTTATTTCATCAATCATTAATTGAGAAACTCAGCCAAATATTAATATAAATGTCATATCTCTGTCAGACAGGACACAGAGCAGCGGTTTTGATTTGGTCGTAACTTACATCATCTGTGAGCCTTGATGTTTGCTATCTTACCCGTGCAGCAAGGGTTTTATCTGGGAAGTGAATTTCACTGGAAAGCTGGCTGTCTTGAAAAGGAGTAAAGAAATGAGAAAGAAAAACTAGACACAGAGGACTAACAACATTTTCATTCGTGAACAGTACAGATTAACTCATAAACAACAGAAACGTTTTCATGACCAGACATTCTGCTGTCAAATTTCTCATCTTTCAGAGGGGACTGGGCCAGACAGGGTGACCTCTTGCCAGGCTGGTTCTAGGACACTGCTCTTGTCACAGTTCAGCTACATAGTCTCCTAGGCATTTGTGAGCCACTGATAAGTATTAATGAAAATTCCTTCTTTTTCTATTTGAGACTCTCGATATCTGTTGCTATTTATTGAAATACAAGCAATTGTAAAGCAATAAAAAGAGTAAGAGCAAACATAATGGAAGCAATAATAATCGTGCCCTCTGCTGTACAGACCTATGGGTAGGAGCTAGAAATATACTCCCCAATCCTCCTCACACCTCACTTCTTTTCTCTGACCAGAATTGTCCTTAAAAGATCTACAGGCCAAATCCTTTCAAATTCATATGATGTGATTATTCTCTGTGATTCCAAAGAATCAGATTATTAAGGCATGTTTTGTGTCTTAATTATGTGATCCACAACCATGATGCTAAACCTGAGTTTGGTATTTAATTTGCTGTTCCCGATGGGTCACTTCAGACTTCAGGGATTTAATTTCAACTAGTTTCTCTCCCCCCTAGTAGTATGTGAAATTCCTTTGCTAATATTTCCATCTTCCCCTACCAGGCTCTTGCAAGCTCAGAATATTGACATATAGCTATATGTTGCTGCCATTTTATACTAAGTTACTTTTATGTACTAATTCAAACTAATTTTCACGGAGAACCTTTGTAACAGGTACTATGATTATATGTTCTCATAAATGAGGAAATTGTCACACAGTGACTAATCTGCCAAAGTTCGCTCACCTAGTAAATGGCCAAGCCAGGTTTCAAACTCTGTGATTTGGCTCCAGACTCTCAGTTTATAACCAGCTACTGCTTTTTGAGGAACAAGTATGTTTTCCATATTTCTTTAGTATAATTCCCAACTCATGGTCTGGATTATAAGAACTTTGAATAAATAATTAAGGATGGCATTGAAGGTAGAGTCTCTATGCAGTAGTCATCATTTTGAGGCATAGCTGCTAAGCTGACATGATCCTTAAATTTTACAAAGGGTTGCATCCTCTGGCAAGATGCCTGGGCTCTTCTTTCTTACTAATCTAGTTCTCCCTGAGATTAGCAATAAGATCAAGGCGATAAGAGCACTGTGACCTATCTTTATCTTCTATTCTGTTCCTTATTCTGACACTAGTTTATATCTTGCAGTCCCTCTTTCTGTTTCTAAATGAAATATGAAACCTCTAGGTACTAAGCAATGAAAAAAACTATGACCACTATGCATATAAATTATATAGCAAAGCAAGATTATTAAGAAAAGTTTCCTTGTGTTGCTCACTTTAACTTTTGTTCAGTCATAATCTTCAGGATGATTGTGCAATAAAGAAACTGACATTACTTTAGTATAATCCTATTTTGGAACCTAATTCTATCCAGTGGAATAAGTCACTCCTTTTGGCTTCAAACCCTGTTCAACTTATTCAGCGAACTAAAATGTTTCCTATTCTCCTCATTCTATTTATTTTAGAAGTTAGGTGAAGCAGAAGAAATAAGCACATACCTCTCCATGTTCTTGGAATACAACTGAATGTTAATAGTTTCAACACTGGGAAAGCACAGATCTATGCCCTGGAGCAGATACTCAGATAGTCTAGAGGTCAAGCATTTTCTTCTAATCAGGAGATTACTGTGGAATAGAAGATGAGGGCATTACTGAGCCGTGGGCTTCATCACTGGATCACTGGTGCTGAGGATGCACTGATGAATAAGGCAAGTTCCTAGTTTCAGGAGTTCATAATTCATCAGAGGACAGAGACTTTTCTCAATATGTTACTGCAATAGACATCTATACAACACGCTACATGAATAAACACATGCAGAACTGGCTGTGCAATTTGCAGGGTCTAGTACAAAAAGAAAATACAGAGCCTTTGTTTATAAATTGTTAAAAATTTTAAAATGCATTAAACCAAGCAGTTTCCTTTGGTTGCACGTGCATGAAGCCAGCCCAGTACATGTGGAATGGGAAGTGATACTAGTGCTGATTCCTGTAGGATAACTAGGAATTTGGCATATTTTGCATGTTAAGAATGTTTTATATTATGATGTAATAATATACTGTTACCTATGTATCATGCAATATACATATAGTTGGTATATATTTATTATATACACATATAATATATAGTTGTTATACATGTATTCACATAATTCATTTATTTTATAAAATATTTTGTTATTACCAGTTGAGAAGTTATAATTGTTGTCTATGTATTATTACTAAACAAAGTGCCTCGGTTTTCACATCTGAAAAAGCAGGGATATTCAATCACTTAAGTTTTAGGTTAATATGAAGATTAAATATCTGATATGCATATGTAATATACCTAAAAATGTATCAAGCACAGAATAAGTACTCCCCAATACCTAAGCAGTTGGCACTTAGGAGATAGTGTATCTGCTGAATGTATGAACTGGCAGCATCTAAAATGTATTGTTTCTAGACTAATATTTGAGATACAAAGGAAACAAAGGAAACACAGACCTTACTCTTGTGGATATTAAGCATCTAAACACACAGCTAAAGATCAATTGGAATTCGTGCTTAGTGCTTTATTAGGATTATAGAAAATATTTAGTTTGAAGAAATAATTCCATCTCTGCTAATGGTTTGAAACCTCCAGGAATGAATAGTCCCAACTATCTGTCAAAGTCATTTATTGTTAGATTTTCCTAATATGTGACAGAGAGACAGAAGCAATGAGAGCATTCTCAGCAAATAGCAGGAACCTACCCAGCTAAGATGTTGGGTAACTTAAATAGAAAGTAGGGATGGTTCTCTTCTATGAAAGTGACTTCTTCCTAATAGACTTTATAATCTATATTCCTGCTGTGCCACCATGGGAATTGTAGAGGGAAGATCCAGGCCCTGTCTTTAAGGAATTTCCTATCGATTGGAAAAGACAGAATCAGGACACATTGATAAAATGGCAGCAGGACTTTCCCTCCATTCTCTGATGCCAGAAGGAAACAATGAGAATGGGTTGGATTTTCCCTGAGAAGTTTTAATATATAGATGAGTCTATAGTAGAGAAGAGAGAGAAGACACTGAGGTGGCTGAAAATCATCTTGGAGTAATTGGTGATGTGGTGAGCCTTGCTTGCTTAGGGCCAAGGACATAAAGAGATGCTGGTGCAAGACAAATGGATCAGCAGAGATCAGCACCGTGTGGCTACTGAAGGAGTGAGCAAACACATCCACGAACACTTCCCTTAGATAGTCAAGTATTTTCACACCGATGACATTTCTTTGAATTCACGAAGTCTAACCACACAACTATGGCTGTTTTTGTATATGTCTTTGTATAGCAAAGACTCCCAGGACAATCATAACTGATGCATGTGTTCTAGATGGTCATTTGATTTCTAAGTGGATTACTTAGCTCATAGCATGTGTCGCATGGCAGAGTTTGCTCAGAATAAGTTTAAATTGTCCTTAATCAGAAATATGTTAAACAACAGTCTTATTCTCCAAATGAATATTTTCCTCCATGTTACACAGCCAATGTCATGAAGTCCAAAATTAAAAAGCATGAAACAATTAACATCTTTTCATTCCTACTCGTTCTATTTCTCTGGGCCTACATCTGGGTGTGGAGCCATATTTTCAGTTCTCAGGGAATCATTTGAATAATGTTATCATCTTAAAAATTTGGAATTCTTATCTTCTAATTTAAACCATGCAATTGTGTACTAGACAAGGAGGAGAAAAGACCTTTTCACTCACTTTTCTCCCATTGCAGAGACTATGATGAAAATGAGATTGTGGAGATTTATGTCTGCTGGGGTGGCAGTTATTTCATATTTATTTGGACTATGCGATTGAAGTCAATCGGAGGCTTCCCTCTCCAGGAATGTGTTATTTGTTATCTAAATAACTGTGTGAACAAATCAGATGTGGATAAGATGTTTCCATTATCATTTTGCGTATAGCTCTGATTCATGAGGTCCTAGCTTCATCTACACCGGCTTTTATCAAAGCTGTTCTTTTTGGTTTTGTATATTTGCTATGGTTACATTGAAGATTCTGTTCTTATTAACTTCTCAACTGGTAATAACAAAGAAAAAAATGTTGTAAAAAGGAACCAGAAATACATTTTGTGTATGGTCTTGGTTAACAGAGAAACAACTGCTTGATAAGGAATTAAGGGGGAAATGTATCAAAAATTCATAGAAGAAGCAGGTTTGTTTTATTTATACTATATAAGCCTCAAACTCCAAAATGCCAAATTGGAGCCTATTTATATTTCCATTCTTCTTTCTGGAACTGTCATCCACTTATTACTAACAATAACCTGAAGTTATTGTTAATACAAAATACAAAGTTATTGCAAGTACAAAAAAAGGATATGATGAAAATGTACTTTTGTCATACAACTTTATAAACTCTTTGACCTTATTTTTACAAGCAGAAATACACATATCAACCAATACTTACGGTATCAGTCAGGGATCTTGTTTGGAAGCCGACAATTGATTTTGGATATTTTAGACAAAGAAAAGAATTTTTTTCAAATGATGTACAGCAAACACAACAAAGATCTTTTAATCTTGCAAGGACAGCCCTACCACTGCTGCAGAACTCCACAGCTACTGGTCACTCTTATAGTAACCATGAATAAGTCCTACTCTTCCTTTCGTTAAGGAACGCAAAGTCACAGGTAGGAAAGTACATCTGGCAGACTAGGTCACGTGACTGCTAGTACCCTGCTGTAAAGTCATAGGGGTAAAAGAACATTCCTGTTTAGATTCCATGATGAAAAGAAAGACATTATGTTCATACAGTGCTGTAGCAGAAGGGTGTTATCTCCCACATGGAAAAAAGATTTTTCCATTAACAATAACAATCTCTTCCAATATCAAATCTTTTCCAATAACAAAGATTTGTCATTACCTCTTTTTTAAATTTAAATTTTATTTTATTTTTATATTCTCCATACAATTACAACCCCCTTATTTTGACCCAAGCCCTCCTTTCCCCGCTTCTCCCCCCATAGAGTGTCTCTGGTTCATAGTTGTTTATTGATGTGATATTTTCTTTCTTATATTTTTTTTCCTGGTCACTTATTTAAGTTTTCTAGATTCCTGCTGTGAGTGAAACCATTCGGTATTTTTCTTCTTCTTTCTGGCTTATTTTGCTGAGCATGATCCCTTCCAGCTCCATCCATGTTGCTGCAAATTGCATGAGTTTCTCTTTTTTGTTTGCTGAGTAATATTCCATTGTGTATATGTACCACATCTTCTTGACCCAGTCATCTATTTTTGGGCATTTGGGTTGTTTCCAAAGCTTAGCTATTATAAACAGTGCTGCTATAAACATAGGGGTGCAGGTGCTCTTTGGATTTGATGTTTCTGTGTCCTTTGGGTAAATACCTAGGAGTGGAATTGCTGGATCATATGGAAGCTCTATGTTTAGTAGGTCCAGAAATCTCCACACAGCTCTCCATAGTGGTTGGACCAGTTTGCACTCCCACCAACAGTGCAGGAGAGTTCCTTTTTCTCCACAACCTCACCAACATTTGTTGTTGCTAGTTTTTTTTTTTAAATATGTGCCATTCTCACTGGTACCTCATTGTAGTTTTGATTTGCATTTCCCTGATGACAAGTGATGTTGAACATTTTTTCATATGCCTGTTGGCCATTTGCATTACCTCTTCAGAGAAGTTTCTTTTTAGCTCTTCTGCCCATTTTTTGACTGGATTATTTTCTTTGTTTTTGTTGAGTCTCATCAGCTCTTTGTAGATTTTGTGATCAGTCCTTTATCATTAGTGTTGTATGCAAAAATGTTCTCCCAGTTGGTGGGGTTTCTCTTTGTTTTTGTTATTGTCTCTTTTGCTGTGCAGAAGCTCTTTAATTTGATGTAGTCCCAGCTGTTTATCTTTGCCTTCACTATCACTGCTTTGGGTGATGTGTCTGTAAAGATGTCTTTGATGTGCATATCATGTAGTATTTCACCTGTATTTCCTTCTATGTATTTTATGATTTCAGGTCTTATCATTACCTCTTCATTGTTGATTTTATTTAAATTAGAAGGCACTTTTTTCTCTAACTAAAATGTCATATTATCTCTAAGATCTACAAGTACTCCCCTTTTAATTTCAAGTTCCATGAATAGCATGCCTATTTCAATGTGGACTACTATGTCCTGAATATCCAAGACATTTACTGTGACTGACTTCCCAAGAAGTAGCTACTTCACTCCCAGGTTCCTTCTCCCTTGAATATTTTAACATATAGAGACTACAAAGAGCACATGCTCACTTTCCCAGTCTTTTATTAATAGAGCTGTTTGTATGTACCCCACTTCCAGATCATGATATATATGCAGAATTCAACCAGAGAAGCTGCTAGAAAAGTTACTGTTCGGCAAATTAAAATACAGATGCAGCTTAAACAGTGCTCCTTACTTTCCTCTACATCTTACCTTGAGCAAGTTCAGTGATATCTGGAGCTAAAATGAAAAGGCCAGCCTTAAGAAAAAACCCAAAGAACTGAAAGATGTTAGTCCTAACATTTCACTCTAACACTTTTGGGTCTCTGACACCTATATCTAGACAGACACTTCATGCTAGAGGGTAAAATGAATCCTTCCTTTTCTGTGGGTCCAGTGTAAGTGAAGTTTATAGTGAATTGCAGCTGAAAGCATTCCTAAGTGATGTGATGGTTTCAATGTTTCACATTTATTCAAAACTGGACATTTTAAATAGCCCACTCCTACCATTTAGTGTCACCATCAGGCTAGCACTTTGGAAAATAAAATACAATCCACATTCTCAAAGAGAAAAATGGTGCATTTTCAACATATTTTAAGTATACATTATTTTATTTATAGGTATTATGTTATATAACAAATCTCTAGAACTTACTATATATACCTGAAATTTTATTTTTTTGCATTGATTAGCAACTCTTCATGCTTAATATAATGTGGTACATGTTAAAATAGAGTAATGTTCTCTGATCTATGAGAACACAGGTTAAGATGTGATTAATTTTGGTATGGGCTACTAAGACTATATGCAGTAAAATGCAATAATCTGGTAAAAATGCAGTTGTAGTTTATTAAATAAGATAGGAGGAATACTTAATGATTTACGATAAATATTATTACAGGGCTTCCCCTGGTGGCGTAGTGGTTGAACGCTGGGCTGCAAAGCTGCCCACAGCCTCTGCAGTGCCGGTTCGATCCCCGGCTGCCAGCGAGGGTCCCACATGGCACGACAGACCTCTCCTGCTGCACCCACTGCTCCCCTCAGCAGTGTATTTCATCAGTCTGCCTGTTCTTTCCCCGCTCTGTCTCTGGTGAATCCTCTCACCCTCCTGTGCTTCTGATTGTACCCAGTACTTGTATAAATAAATAATTTTAAAAAATAAAATAAAATATTATTACAATGAAAAATGAGAATAATGCTTATAATCTGAGACTTTTTATATAGTATAACATTTTGTCTTAGAAATACTAGTAGTCTGAGGTGGGACACATATGTAAATGAGAGAAATTGAAGTCCAAAAAGACTACATGGGGCTTTCTCAACCTTGGCATTATTGATGTTTTAGGCTAGATTGTTTTTTAAATTTTATTGTGACTAGACTATAACATAATATCTGCATTTTCAACATATTTTAAGTATACATTATTTTACTTACAGGTATTGTCATATAACTAATCTCTAGAACTCATTAATTGTATAAACCTGAAATTTTATATACATTGATTAGCAACTCTCCATATTTCCATCCCTCCATCCCCTGGCAACCTCAATTCTATTCTTTGATTCTGTAAGTTTGGCTCTTTCAAATGCCTCATATATCATGCAGTATTTGTCGTATTGTGACTGGCTTATTTAATTTCACATAATGTCTTCAAGGACCCTCCATGTTCTCTCATATTGAAGGATTTCCTTCTTTAAGGTTGAATATTATTCTACTGCACGCATATATCCATTTTTTAATCTATTCATCTGTCAATGGATATTTAAGTTGTTTCCCAAGCTATAGTGAATACTGCTTCAGTGAACATGGGATTCCAATATCACTTTAAGATTTTGATTTAGGATAAGACTTGTCTGTGTGTGGGTCTCTCTTGTGTTCTGTGGGATATTTAATAGCATCACTGGTCTCTGTCTACCCATAATATCATCTACCTCTATGCTACTTATCACATCAGCTTTTGTCCCAATGTGGAAACCAAAGATATCCTACAGATATAGCCAAATGACCCCTGATAATGGGGGGTCATATTACTGCCTCCCCTCATCTGACAACTTCCTCTTTAGATGACTTTAACAAAGTCACTAATAAAGTGTGACAAAATCAAAACAAAGATCTTCACCACCTGATTTCAGTTCTATGCTCTCATCCTTGGAGAAACAGGACTCTGGGGAGATTACTCAATTGCTATAATGACTTGCATTCATAAAGAGAACTATCCAGAGATAATTCAAAACATACACTTTCTGGATATAAAACCAACTCAACTATAACAACCAACACATGAAAAGGATTATGAGAAGACTCTGAAGGCAACTGTAGTAATGTGCCATCTATTTCATATTCATATTTCTCATAGCCTCTACAACAGTACCACCTACCCCAGCTTTTGGGGTCACACTTATTCCCAATAGGAAAAATTTAACTTTTACTGAGGTTGTACTCTAGCTCAGAGCCACCCAAGAATGAGAGAATTTTCAGAGCTGATCTTGGCTAAAGCTAAAGTGGTGTTTGTTGTTGCATTTACTTTGCCTTAGACTTCTCCAAACTCTTCATCAACCAGTTGATCTTGTTCCTAATTTATAGGAATCAGAGATTAAACAGCTTGCAACAAAGGCTGCCCAGCCAGACCCTGGCAGAACTAATGTGAGGCTCACCAATGTCTGGCTGTTTCGCTTCACTCCGGAACAGATGGCTTGTTTCTAAGGAAGCATTTTTTAATTTTATTATCTTTCAAGTTTTCTTTGGGTTAAGAATGGAGTTCTGGCAGTCCAGTAGCCATCCTTCTCAGTCCTCAAAGACATGCATCAAGGTTCAATGAGGTCTTAGGCTCAGAGTGAAGAGAATGGGACATGAATCTTAGCATTTCACTAACTAGTGGTTCAGCTTACAAAAATGAACATTCTGTCCTCCCCAACTTCAGTGCTCTCATTCAGAATTTAGACAAAAATACTTCTATAGTTTATACAGGATGTCGGAAGAAAAAAAATGAGACAGTAGGTTAAAATATATTACTAGTAAATGTCTTGAGCAATAAAAAGATGTTTTATTACCCTAGCTTATTTTTCCTTTTTATTTGTTAATAATTCTTTTCTTGAGGTTTTGTTACCATTTATTTCTGAAGTTAAAAACAAGTGATTAAAAAGTTAATAATTCTTAAGAGTTTCTCAATCTGTTTATTCTCATCTAACTTTTTGCTCTTTCCTAGCCCTCTCTATTCCCCTTTCCTATTTACGACTTAAGGTATTTTCCTTCAAAGTTGTCATTTCTAAATTAAAGTCTTTATGAATCAACTCACCTAAAATTTCTTTAAAACTATAATTTTTCTGATTCTTTACTTTTGATAGATCCTAAGTCTGCAATTAATTTGTATATGTTCTTATGTGAAATTGACCAGCATTTACTTTGATATAAACACCTACTCCAGTAGTAAATCAGATTGCATTAAAGCATTCAAGCCTCTGATAGTACTGGTTTAGCCATACTGTTTCCTTCTACCTGGTAGAAGAAATGAAATGCAAACAACTAGCTCTCCTGAACAGAAAGAATACCAATGCATTTGGGGAGAATTATGGGACCCATGTTGAGAAAGGTTAAAAAAAAAAAAAGTGAGGGGAACCTATGAAAAAAAGAGCAG
This sequence comes from Talpa europaea, assembly GCF_964194135.1. NCBI lineage: Eukaryota > Metazoa > Chordata > Mammalia > Eulipotyphla > Talpidae > Talpa > Talpa europaea. Next base: position 31,112,265 of record NC_140074.1, read on the forward strand.
CTAAGGAGACAAGAAAATGATATTCTACTGAATTAGATGGAAAGTCACCCACTAACTTCAAGGTAACTGAACATGTCCCTCCATTTTCTTAATTTCACCCATTTTTATATATGCAACATTTAAACTTTTCTTAGAAATATACGCTACTCTCTTGGGCCTCCCCTGGTGGTGCAGTGGTTGAGTGCTGGGCTGCGAAGCTGCCACAGCCTCTCCAGCACCAGTTCGATTCCGGGAGGCCGGCAAGGGTCCCACATGGCACACAGACCTCTACTGCCATGTCCGCTGCTCCCCTCAGCAGTGTATTTTGGTCCTTCTGCCTGTTCTGCTCCCCGCTCTGATGAATTCTCTCACCCTCCCGCGCTTCTGACTGTACCCAGTGCTTGTATAAATAAATAAATAAATCTTTAAAAAAAAGAAAGAAAGAAAGAAATATACATTAGTCTCAAAACACCATTAAGAAGACTGGGTCAAGAGAAATATGTCTCAGGCCTCCCTGGTGGCGCAGCGGTTGAGCTCTGGGTTGCGAAGCTGCCCGCAGCCTCTGCAGCGCCGGTTCGATCCCCAGCTGCTCCCCCGCCACCTGAGGAGGGTCCCACATGGCGCGCAGACCTCTCCTGCCACCCGCTGCTCCCCTCAGCAGTGTACTTCGGTCCTTCTGCCTGCTCTGCTGCCTGCTCTGGCTCTGGTGAATTCTCTCATCCTCCCGCGCTTCTGACTGTGCCCAGTGCTTGTATAAATAAATAAATTAATTTAAAAAAAAAGAGAGAGAAATATGTCTCTCTCCTGAAGAATTACCTGGTATAGTACATAATCCCACTGGCTTTGTACTTTGCTCCTCTGTCATCTCTTCTCCAATATGCCTCCTTGTCTTGCTTCTATTTACTCAATTTCCCCCAATTTTATACTCTTTTAACTTTTTTTTCCCATATAACTTGGTCTGTCTGATCTCTTAGCCCCTCTTACATTGTGATCCTCTCAAAGTCAGGGGTTATATAGGTCATATGGTATGTTTGTACCAGCTCCCTATACCAATGTAACAACAGATGAATGTTTTTCTCAATACTCCTTTAATCCTGTATGGAGTTATCCTGACCTGAGTAAATTAACATCAAATGCCAGCACAATGATTGGGAGTCCATGCTACTTCTACATCTGAATGCAGTGTAGTGGTTTCAAGTCATGAGATTTGAGACCTAGGGGATCCTTTGATGCTGAAAAAAAGAAAATGAATGCCAATGTTCTAAAGAAATCATGACTACACTGTAAAAAGGGATCTCCAGAAGCAGGTGATGAGACAAAGTTTAGGGTGCAAGGTGTTTAGTAGACATTAAAATCTATGAAAGTTGGAGCAACATGGCGGCGAGGAGACGCTGCGAGTAAGATCTCCCATTAAAAAAAGTTAATAGGGAGGAAAAGCGGCAGGTCCCAGTGAGAACTGGGACACGGAAGATAAACGGGTGACGCCAGCAAACTACCCGAAGAAGAAAGTGGCCATAAAAGAGGACCAGAAGGGAGGGAAGCGCAGAACCCTGCTCCCCTCCCCCGCCCACAGAGGCGGCACTCTCCGACCGGCAGAGAGGAGGGAAACAACAAACCAAAACGGCCAACAAGAACAAACGACGCAGCAAGCGGGACTGTGAGTGGAAAGGAACTATTGCAGCCACCACACCCCGTGAACGGGAGCTGAGGCGAACCCTGCAGGATTCGCCACGGCGGTGAGCGAACGGCTCCGGGCGCCATTAGAGAAGAACAAAGACCCCTGGAGACGCGCACACAGCCCAGGCTGCCGGTAAGATGGTGCGCTTGAAAAGCAAGTGCAGACCGGGATCATGGCTGCCCAGGTCCCCGCGCCTGCGACCTAGGCTTGCGGGGAGACGACCTAGGCTTGCGGGGAGACGCACGGAGGTCCTCACTGAGGTGAAGGTCCCTCCCTGAGTAAGCAGGAACCAGGCACCCAGGCACGGGAGCGGTGCAAAAGGCGCCATTCCCGCGCCACTGAACTGGGCTACAGCCCGCGTCCTGGAACTGAGGGCTTTGAACTGAGACCCGGGGCATGAAAATTCGGGGTGTGGGTTCTCCAGGACGGTGGGGCACAAGGCAGACACAGCACCCCAAAGCTGTTGAGGTGTACCCTACCATTCCCGCTCTGTTCCCTGTCCCATGGGGTGGAGGGAGGCGAAAAACAGCCCCCCAAGGACAATAGGAGAGATCTCTGGCGCCACCTAGTGACCAGGAAAAAAAAGTCACTAACACCCCATAGAACAGGAAATTTCTTAAGACTACTTGAAAAGGGCAGAAGGCTTCTAGAGGACCCAGTGGCCAGCCGGGAAGTTAGCCCACGCCAGGCCCCTTCCGACCAGCAGTCTGAGCCCACAGAGGGAGCAGGCACCCACGTCCGGGGCAGACCGGGTGCGCAGAAGAGTGTGCCTGAAACTGGAGGCGCAGGGACTGCATCCCGCTTCGCCATTTGAGAACAGGGACATTTCTTCAGTAAAAACTGCCTAAAACCAGCAGAAAGCTCCCCCAGAAGACAGAGATGGCTCCTGGAAGAGCCAGAGGGGAGCGGAGAAGTTCACCCAAGATGCCAGTCAGTCCGAGCAACACAGTGTCCCAACGCATATGACAAATTAGAAAACAGACAGTAGGGAGTAGAAGAACCACACGCAACCTAACAACTCCTCAGGAAAGAAGCACACCACAAAAAGAAAACCACTCCCCAGATTGCAACGACAGCAACTTGGAAGAACTTCTGAGCCTTCCAGAAAGAGAATTTAAAATTGCCATGATTAAAAAAGTGATAGATCAGAAGAAGGAAATTGAGTCCCTAAAGAGGGAAAACAATGGTCAGAAGAATGAAATTGAGTCCCTAAAGAGGGAAGTAAAAGAAATGCAGGAGATCAAAGAATTAATGGAGGAACTAAAGAACTCCGGGAAAAGCAAGGAAAGCAGAATAGATGAAATGGAAGAACGAATAAGTTCTCTTGAAGACACAGAAATAAAAAGAACCAAAACAGAAAAGGAAAGAGAAGTACGAAGGAAAAAGAATGAAGAAAGACTTCGGGAACTATCTGACTCCATGAGGAAAGGAAATATAAGAGTTATAGGAATACCAGAAGGAGAGGAGAGAGATGTAGGAACAGAGAAAATATTCCAGGAGATAATTGAAGAGAACTTCCCAAATGCGAAGAAGGAGCTGAAAATTGATATACAAGAAGCAAGAAGAACACCAAACTTCCACGATGAAAGGAAAAACACAGCAAGACACATAATAGTAAAGCTCCCAAGAATCCAGGACAAGGAAAAAATAATGAAGCTGACAAGAGGGAAGAAACAGATAACATTCAAAGGAAAACCAATCAGGCTGACATCAGACTTCTCTGAAGAAACACTACGGGCAAGGAGAGAGTGGAGGGACATAGTCAACAGACTCCAAGAAAACAGATGCCAACCAAGAATACTCTATCCCGCAAAGCTCTCTTTCCTCCATGAAGAAAGAATATGGACCTTCCCAGACAAAGAGAAACTCCAGAATTTCATTACGAATAAACCCCCACTCCAAAAAATACTACAAGGAATCCTAAAACCAGAACCTCAGAGGGACGAATAACAACGAAAGAAGACCAAAAAAAAAAAAAAAGTTATTAAAAGAATAAATAAAATCAAAGGAAAGACAAACATAATGGCAAATACAGATGCTAACATATCAATATTAACTCTAAATGTAAATGGACTAAACTCTTCAATAAAAAGACACAGAGTTGCAGCCTGGATTAAGAAACAAAACCCAACCTTTTGCTGTCTCCAGGAAACACATTTAGCTACAAAAGATAAAAATAGGCTCAAAGTCAAAGGATGGAAAACAATCCTACAAGCAAATGGGCCAAAAAAGAAAGCAGGAACAGCTATACTTATATCAGATAAAACAAACTTCAAACTCAAAAAAATAAAAAGAGACCCCAATGGTCACTACATTATGATTAAGGGGACAATACTTCAAGAAGAAATAACACTCATTAACATATACTCACCAAACGAAAGAGCACCAAAATATATCAGACAACTGTTGTCCTCTCTGAAAACAGATATCAGAGAAAACACATACGTAGTGGGAGACTTCAACACACCACTATCAACAATGGATAGATCAACAAGACAAAAAATAAGTAAAGAAACAAAAGCTCTAAATAAGGACCTAGAGCATTTGGGCTTAACAGACATCTATAGAACACTAAACCCCAAAAAAAAACGGAGTACACACTGTTCAATAAATGGTGCTGGGAATACTGGGTCGCTACATGCAAAAGAATGAAGCTTGACCACTACCTCACACCATACACAAAAATCAACTCAAAATGGATTAAAGAACTAGACATAAGACCTGAAACCATAAAATACATAGAAGGAAATATAGGCGAAACACTACGGGATTTGCACATCAAAGACATCTTTACAGACACATCACCCAAAACAGTGATAGTGAAGACAAAGATAAACAGCTGGGACTACATCAAATTAAAGAGCTTCTGCACAGCAAAAGAGACAATAACAAAAACAAAGAGAAACCCCTCCAACTGGGAGAACATTTTTGCACCCAACACTAATGATAAAGGATTGATCACAAAAATCTGCAAAGAGCTGATGAGACTCAGCAACAACAAAGAAAATAATCCAGTCAAAAAATGGGCAGAAGAGCTAAAAAGAAACTTCTCTGAAGAGGAAATGCAAATGGCCAACAGCATATGAAAAAATGTTCAACATCACTTGTAATCAGGGAAATGCAAATCAAAACTACCATGAGATACCATCTCACACCAGTGAGAATGGCACATATTAAAAAAACTAGCAACAACAAATGTTGGTGAGGGTGTGGAGGAAAAGGAACTCTTCTGCACTGTCGGTGGGAGTGCAAACTGGTCCAACCACTATGAGGAGCTGTGTGGAGATTTCTGGACCTACTAAACATAGAGCTTCCATATGATCCAGCAATTCCACTCCTAGGTATTTACCCAAAGGACACAGAAACATCAATTCCAAAGAGAACCTGCACCCCTATGTTTATAGCAGCACTGTTTACAATAGCTAAGCTTTGGAAACAGCCCAAATGCCCAAAAATAGATGACTGGATCAAGAAGATGTGGTACATATATACCATGGAATATTACTCAGCATTCAAAAAAGATAAACACATGCAATTTGCAGCAACATGGATGGCGCTGGAAGGGATCATGCTCAGCGAAATAAGCCAAAAAGAAAAAGAAAAATACCAGATGGTCTCACTCATAGCAGGAATCTAGAAAACTTAAATAAGGGACCAGGAAAATGAATATAAGAAAGTGAAAATCAAAATCAACAAAAAACTATGAACCAGAGACACTTTTTGGGGGGTGGGGAGCGGGAGGGGAAGGATTGGGGTCAGAATGGGGCATTTGCAATTGTATGGGGGAATATAAAAATAAAATTTAATATTTAAAAAAATAAATAATTAAATAAATAAAATCTATGAAAGTTACAAGGAGCAGATGACCAGTTGGTTGGGAAGAGATGTCAAACCATAGATCCAAAACATTGAGCCAACCTAACATGTAGGGGCATCTGGCATTTCTGCTTGTCAGAAATGTATTTTGGACACAAATGGCAAGAACTTTATACTCTCCCACTCTCCAACACACACACACACACTCAATCACCAAGTGTGTGCTGTGACCTCAGATAGGTTGGTTCTTTGCAGCTGAGGTCCACTCTGAAGGAGGCAACAGTTGGAAAATGTCCATTGGCCACACTCCTCATAACTGGGCAAATAGTCTTTCCTTGAAGGGAAAACAGTATGGCACATCTCCTCATTTACCACATGACTTGTCAGAATTATAATTGTGTGACTAGACTAAATAGTGAATATGTGCTAAGTTAGGCTTCAGTAGTTTAGTACCACAAAGTATGTCACTGAGCAAACTTAAGTCCACTATGAAAGTAAACTACAAACATCTCTGTGGCCATTTCTTTCAAAGCTCATACTGCCTCCAATGACCACAGCTCAGCTCTATCTTCCTTAGAGTGGGTTAAAAACAATTTCTAAAACTCAAACTCTGTGATTTTGCCAGTTGCCCACTGCAATTAGTTGATCTATCAACCATAGTTGCAGAAAAGACTGAAATTATTTTGGGTGATAACACTACCAACCAAGTAACTTCTATGCTTGGTGCCACTGTCCTTATAGTTCCTTATAGATATTAACTGTCCTTATAGATATTAACAAAGAAGAAGTGGTCATATATCAGCATAAAATAGGCACCAATGAGCATCTGCTATTAACTGTATTAGCAAGAAGTGAATGGAACTGTAAAAATTAATGTCTTTGTGCTCACTGAAACATTAATGAGAAAGCAATCATAAGCCAAGATAATGTTTTTTTTTTTCTTGTCTTTCTCTCTCCCCCGATTCTCTGTTCCCTCTCCACGTTGTCATTTATCATCTCTCTTGTTTAGCTGCTTCTGATATCTACAAGCAAATTCCCCTTCAGGGAATAAAAAGGGGCTAGAAGAATTGGCTGGAATCGAATCTATGATTTATATAGAAGGTCACCATTCTGAAGCAGTCCCATCTGTGAAAATCTGAAGCTATTCCCAGTGGTCCATGAAAATTGTGTGGCTTCCTGGGCAGGCCTGACCTAAGCTTCAGGGTTGTCTAGGGGTTCTTTTCTCCTGGGCTTTCATGAATGTACAAACATACGGGATTACAGCTTGAGCAGCAATCTCATCAATGAAGATTAGAATCCAACTTAAATGGTTTGCCAGAGCACTGAGCATAAAGAAGTCATCCAGAGCTTCTTTTTTTTTTCTTTTTTCAAACATGGGTAAACCATCACATTGTTGAACTTTCAAGAGTCATAAGAAGGGGGTTCAAATGGCATCATATTAATTAGTGTTTGCATTGGCAGTAGCTGCCAAATTTGACAGAAGTTGGGAACAGTACTATTTGAGTTCTTCATTTGGTGAAGGAGGGCAATGTTCAGTACTCTAGGTTAGAGTTTTGGGGAACAGTTAGATTGATTTATCCTAGGTCCAATAGCTAAACCACAAGCTACTTATAGGTATAATTTATGTATCTACATCTTAGTTATAAAGGGTCAAATTTCTGGAGTGTGTGTATGTGCATATAAATGTATATGCATTGCTTTGGAGTATGGAGAAGACAGGTATCACACATTACTTGGCAAAGTAGCCACCAAGTGTCACTCAGAATACTATATTAGATGGCAAGTTTTCTCCAGCATGCATGCATCCTTAAGCTCATGAATGAGATTTAAAATGTTAATGTTTGCTGAGCATTTACTATACGTAAGCCTCAGTTCCAGAAAGCTCTTTAAGTGCAGATGTATTACCTCAATAAATACTTACCATAATCTTATTATCATCTCCATTTTACAGATGGAAATATTGATACTGAGGAAGTTTAAATGACTTGCCTAGGGTAACTCAAGGAGGAGTGACAGTCCTGACTGAAATCAGCTATTTGTGGCTCCAGAAATGACAGATGCTCAGTAAATGGCAGAGTTGGAATTCTAACCCAGGTCATTCAACTCTGAAACTTGTGGCTTTTAACCAGATTTTACAGCCTTAATTTAAGGAATGTCCTACAAACATTATATTTGCAGATGATGTGTGGACGCTGAAGCCGAGACCAAATACATATCTAGACGTACAGTGCAAAATAAACCACTAATTGATTACTCAAAGGGGAATAAATGCTTTGCCCCAAAGGTTTTACCTCCTTTTCCCTGTTTTAACTCAATGGGACCCACACTTCATATTCTCAAACCTTTCCTGAAGACGAAGCTCCGTGCCTTGTTTCAACACTAAGTTACCAGCAGTGTCCTCCCACCAACTTCACAGTTTCAGTTCTGATCTACCAAATACTCCAATCAGCAGAGGGAAGGAGAGAAGACAAAGATTTGCTCCCAATCTTTTCGTGGGACTCTGTTTTCTTTCTTTCCACAAGAGGCACAGTAAAAATACAAATTTTTAAAAAATCCAACTACCTCTCCTGAAAATCCTCAGGAAACACCTTTGCCATATTTTGCACTCACTAATTTGGCTAACATTCTTGCTGGTAACAGAATCAATGAATCCTCCATAGTTGCTGTGAGTTTCACAGAGGAAAGACTGGGAAGAAATCTTCACTTCTCTTCTGCAACGGAGAACAGTAGAAATGAAAGAGGTAGGAAATTTCATAAAATGTCAGCTCCCCAGAATGAAGAACAAGAGACTTTCCTGCCAAACATGTTCTATTCTGGTCATAATGAAATGATTTATATTGCCATTTTATAGCAATCTGATTATCAGTTCATTAAAATTCTTAATATCCCATATTTTTCTATGTGTGTGTGTGTGTGTGTGTTTAATAGGGAGAAGAATAAGAGGGTGTTGGTCAGCCACAGATAAGAACAAAATAGTTGTTATTTTTCCTCAAGATGACCCTTCCCTCCAGAAGAACAATGTGCTGTGATCTTTGGTGACCCAGGCCCTACATCATCCATATTATGGGGCAGCAGCAACAGATTGATGTGTATTTTCACCGCTCCCAGAGAGTCACCCTCTAATCTTTCATTTGCCACTCCAGCACAATTGCACAGAAGCAATAGCAGGGATAGTTAGAGTGCATACAATTGATTCCAATCTATCTATCATTTAAACTACAGTCTAGGATATCAGGAGGACAAAAAAGGAAAAAAAAAACCCTCTAAAACTCTTGAATCAGGAAATGTTTTGTCTATTCCAGGTCAAGAAAAAAAAAATCATCATAAAATTTAGCTTGACTCTGAGTTTTAATATAATTTTCCATTTTTCAGCAGAGAAAGGTTAATGCTTATTTGTGGACACTCAGTAGTGAAGTAATAGTGGAGGTGGAGGTGAAGATAAGCATGCTTAAATTGCATTTGTGGAAGAGCAGCTTCCACATACTGTGACCTTTGGATTCTATCAATTACTTTTCTGACTGGGGACCCAGGAAAAGGAACTTAGTCTAACCAACCATATATGAGTTTCAGGGAATTTAACAGTTCACATGTGCTTAAATACATAATTCAGGATAAGTAATTAAATGGAAAAATACTGAGTAACTCAAATGATTCTGATGAAAATTAGTAAGTATCTGTTTTATAAAGGACTTCCCCTATTCCTTTAGGAGATCAAAGATGAAAGAGACACAGATCCCACCCTCAGGCTGCTTATAATCTAGAAAGAAGAGTGAAACATCATACACATAACTAAAAATATATAAGGGCTCTAAAGTGACTTGTTGAATTCACTGACTCTTGTGTAATTCTGTCTTTGAAGTCAAGAGCTCTAACGTAAAATTTTATAAACCCATAGTCCAAAATCCCTGGCTTCTGGAATTAAAAGAGTCAATGTTAGAAACTGAAGACTATTTTACCTTGGGATTATAGACACAGTAAAAAGACAGAAAGGATACTTGAGGCAAGCAGAACATACCAGAGTCAGAAGTTACTGAAACTATCCATATGAGGCATTAAAAGGGCACACCTGGTGTTAGGTTTGTGGGTTCTTCAATAACTGTCCACAGTTAAATAAATATAACTTAAAAGGAGCAATAAAAACAAAGGAAAAAGCTATCCTTACAAAAGAATAATACACTGTAAAAATTCTTAGGCATTTTCCCCTCATACTTCTAAGGAAAACATCTTTGCAGTTTCAATTTGAGTTTAACTTTTTGAATGTGAAAAGAAATTCCATATGTGTACATACTTTTGCAGCATGTGTGATTTAGCAAAAAAAAAAAAAAAACAGGCAAATCTATTGCTTTCATACTTACATTGGAAATGCCAGATGCATAACCACAATTTAGGTTTGATTTTTTTTCAACTCAAACAATAGTGTTCCTTTAAGCAAAATTGGCTTGACTTAGAGAGTGAATGCTAAAACTTAATGTTTTGAAATCTTGCAGAATAATTTGTTGGCAGCTTGAGCTCTTGTTTTGCCAAGTTTTACTCCAAAATAATTTTCTTACTCAGAGTTGATACAGGGAATGGCAATTCTCATTTGAATATATGGCAGTTATACAACTGAGTCAACCAGCAGACTGGAAGAGGGAACACATCCCAGACTTAAGGAAGAGATCCAGTTATTTCAGTGATGGGGACCCTGAGGCCTGAAGAGGAAGGTGACTAGTTCACACTTGCTCAATTAAGTAATGGTAAAGGCAGGACCAACATTATGTTTAAGTTGACAAATTTGCAAAACATTGCCCTAAAAAGAGAAAATTCTCAGCAACCTCTTGCAGACCAATTAGGAGGAGTGAGCCAAGACCTGTTACCATTATTTCTGCCTTTTGGGTCAGGCCTCTAGAATTCAATACAAAAGTTTAAGGGAAGGATCTGAAAATAGTCCTTCCAGGGAAGAAAGTCCAATTCATCTTTCCTGAAACTAAAGATCTGAAAAAGGGCCAATCAGTTTGGTTTATTCATCTCTATTGCTGAGATCTGGAGAACACAAAAAGATCAGAGAATGAAGAAACTCCTCCTTTGAGCACTGAGAGAGCAGAGACTAGTGGTCAGTTTCAAGGTACAATGAGCCATAGGGCCAAGATGGTACTCCTCTTAGGTCTCTCAGAAGAGGTACCTTGTAAAGCACCTGAATGAGCAAACATAGAAAAGTACCATACCATTTACAGAATCAAAAGAAAAATTAGAACTGACTGCTAAGGAAACAGAGCTGCTTCTTTGTAAACTATATTCAAAAAAAAGCAGAGGAACAAGTAAAGAGCTCTCTATATAACACAGCACAATCCCTAACACTTAAACCACATGACTTTTTTAAATTCAAAAACTGAATAGACAAAGTGAAAGAGCTAGCTTTATAGATTTTCAAGCTGGAACCTTGGGAGATTAGGTGGAAGACTATGTTAAATGATAGAGAAAAAAACTATACAGAAATATGGGGGTGAATATGCACATTTTAGAAAATAGAATCATTACAACAAGAAAACTTTCAGAATGATAAAGATACAGATAACGAGAGACAATAATAAAGCAAACGACTGAAGCAAATTGCCCTGAGTTAAAGAAGACCTAGGCCAGAATTTTGAAATAACTTAAGTTCCAGTTCAGACTGCTGAAAGAGTACTTGTACCCAGGTATTTCCTTATCAAATTACTGTTCTCCAAAAATGAATACAGATAAATATTTAATACATCCAGATATAACCAAGTAATTTACAAAAGGAGAAGGATTAGCTGATAACAAATCTGGACAATTCCAAAAGCTATGAGATAACAGAAAATCTCTACGGATACTTAGGAATAAAAGACTGGGGTGCAAGATACCATTCCATGATAGCCTATAAGAATACTATTACAGATATTATTTTACCCAAATACCCTATATAAGGAAATACTCACTAAAGGACTCAAGCCAGATAATAATAAATATGAACCTTATGAAGGGGGGGGGGAATGGAAAGCAAAGAATTTGGTAACATTCATAATTATTATATATAACTGAATAATGATAGGGTATTTGGAAATTTGTGCATTAAGGAGTAAAAAATAATTCTTAAATAAAAGAGGCATACTATGAGGCAAATTCTAATTGTATGAAACTAAAAGTATTTTTTGAGAAGGAATTTGGATGTGAGAAGAATAAAATAAAAGCATTCCCAATGTCCCATATGGTATGCAGATGCGGTTAAGAGAAAGCTAGTGAGCAAATGAAAATATTGTAGAGATCTTGCCTTATTAGGAAGAGACAGAAAACTCAGAGGAATAAAACCTTAATGAGAAAAGAGTTATGATTTTGCTTTCAAATATTAAATAAATATGCATATAATTATGAGCATGAAGGAAAGAAAGATAACCATTAATGAAAGATAAAATTATAGAACTCCTTAAGTAATAAAATGAAGATTTAACTAATAAAGTCAATAACAACTTAATCAGACAAACAAGGAAGAGATAAAAGAGAAAAAATTAAAATGAAAACTAAACTATGGAATGTAGCATAAAATCAAGTATTTTATTCTTTTTTTATTAAAGATTTATTTTTTTATTTATACAATACCTGGGGTACAGGCCAGAGGCGCGGGAGGGTGAGAGGATTCACCAGAGACAGAGTGGGGAACCGAACAGGTAGACAGGCCGAAAGCACTGCTGAGGGGAGCAGTAGGCGCAACAGGATTGGTCAGCCACACCAAGATATTTTATTTTTAATAAACTGAATCCCCCCAAAAGGGTCATAGACTATTAGACAGGAGTTAAACGTCAAATCTGGGCTAACTAATATTTACCAGAAACACAGTTTAAAATTAAGAGACAAACTTTATAAAAAAGTGAATAGACAAAACTAGGCAAAATAAATTTTAAAAGCACAGTAACATTAGACTAAGACTACCTTTAAAATTAAAATCTCTTTTAATTATTAAGCAGGTATAATTTAAGGAGCAGGAAAAATAACTATAGATATAAAATGACACAAAATTTAACAAAATAAAGCAAGAACTATTAGTAATTTGAGGAGAACTCAATATAATATAAATGATAATGGCATATATTAATTTATATTTTTCAGATCAGATCTAGTAGGCAAAATAATAACAAATAGAAAAATTTAATAATTATTCATTCAACTTCATTTAATAGGCCTTGAATCTTATATTTTAGAACCAGAGAATATTTTTGTTACAGTCAATAGAAATTTATGAAAGTCAATTACTTATCTGGGACTTATCTGGATACAAATAAAACTTCAATAAAAATATTTATTAGAAATACACTCTGAAAATTATTTAATAAAATAAGAGGAAAGTTAATGGTAAAAATCTTATCCCTTCTAAAATAAGGAAACACTTTCCTATCAAACCTTTTGCCTAAAGGGGAAGTAAAATAAAATTGCATTCTATCTGGAAAGAATGAAAATAAAAACACTTGCTATTAAAACTTATGGGAAATAGTAAAGGCAATATTCATGGCAAAAGCTATAACCTCGTAATATATAAATATGTTCACACTAGAAAAGAATGAAATAAAGGAAGTTAACTTTCATTTTTAAAAATGTGAAACAACAAAACATACCAAAACAGGGTAGGAAAAGATATTTAATGCAGTCTGAAAGTAATGGACTAGAAAACAAAACAAAAATTGGAGAAGAGGTAAATGTAAAACCTAGTTCTTTGACAAGCCCAAGAGGTATCTTATAACTCAATTTAAGGGGAGGAGGGATAAGATAGGGCAAAAATCTAGGAAATTTTAGATAAAGAGATGACCCACATGCATATAGAAAGACAAATTCAAAAAATGTAAGAGAATATTATGTACAACTGTAAGGCAACACAATTTAAAACCTAGGAAAAAAATGGGTAATTTAAATAAAGAAGTATTGGAAAACTTGAGTAGACCAGATAATACAGAGAAGGTTGTAACAGTATAAATAACATGTCAAAAATAGCGATTTATAACATAACTGACTTTCACCAAACTTTCAAACTTTTAAAAGCAGACCCTTGCATTCTCTCTCCTATTCCTTGTTCTTTCCTTCCTTTGTATCATAAGCATTTATCAAGTATTTAGTGTATGTCTCACTACATAGCATTAAATAAGATCCCTGTCCTTAAAGATTTTGTCTTCTACTTTATATATATATATTAAGAACTATATATATATGATTAAAAAATATAGGATTCCACCTCCTTAGGTGTATGCTACTATGCCCCAAAGTACCTGCACTGTCTACTTTCATCACTGAGATAAAGGTAGCAAACAGCTCCATTTATTTTATGACTTTGTAATTTTAAGACCAAAACTTTCTAGAAATAGTATGAAACAATTAAGTCAGCAAGCCAAGCTCACTAGTGAATTTAATTATGAAAATATGAGATCTAATCAAACAGAATGTAGATGGTATTGAATGATAGATTTACTAAAAAAAAAAAATGCTTATTCTAGGATTTTAATTATGGGCACAAATCAGGAAATAGATCAATATAATTCACTGTTATCAACAGACTTAAGAAAAAAGCAGGATAAGTATACAAAGGGTAGTTGAAAAAGTATTTGCTAAAATTTAATTCCTAAAACTGAAAATAGGGAACAGAAGGAAATTATCATCTACATAGATTTAAGATATTGGTTCATTATTTTTAAATTGTTTTCCCTAAACACAGAAACTTTTCCTTACATTTAAAGTTATATTAATTTTGGGCCTCCCTGGTGGCGCAGCGGTTGAGCACTGGGTTGTGAAGCTGCCCACAGCCTCTGCAGCGCTGGTTCGATCCCTGATGCCAGGGAGGGTCCCACATGGCGTGACAGACCTCTCCTGCCATGCCCGCTGCTCCCCTCAGCAGTGTATTTCGTCAGTCTGCCTGTTCTGCTCCCCACTCTGGCTATGGTGAATTCTCTCACCCTCCCATACTTCTAACTGTACCCAGTGCTTATATAAATAAATAAATCATTAAAAAATAGTTATATTAATTTTACTACTTTTTTAGAGAAGTTTATTTTTTTCTCTATGTTTTTTAATTGAAGTAACATAGCCTTATATAAGTTTCAGGGGTACATCATTGGCAAAAACATGTATCTATATTACATTAAACTCACCATTAAAAGTCCAAATCTATGCTTCACCATATTGTCTGGACTTAATTTAAATCCTAGTTTTCATGTATTATCGGAATAATTATGGCTGTACAAGTCACAAAGCAAATCCAGGATTTAGACATAGCCAACACTATGCTATAAAAGGCAAAAAGCCCAGTAAATTTCCAGGAAAATTTCTAGTCCATTGAGCCTTTCACAGCATAATTGTTTAATAAATATTTGCTGTAAGTGAACAAATCATTTTATCTCCCTAAACCCTAGATTCTTATAGACTAGGAAAGCCTATCTCATCAAGTTTCTAAAACAATTTAATCAGTATCATATGTGAGATTGTTTTGTAAATGGAAATGCCAAACAATTTAAGTCATTTCCATTAATTTAAGAGAGGTATTCTTGAATGTCAAATGAGTATTGAAGAGAAGTCTGGCTGAGATCATTTTAGGCAAGAATCTTCAAGAAAGACTTCTTGAAGGGCATTCATACTGAGCTTTATATTTATTCTTACCTCTTACATTCTTTACCATCTGATATTGTAATTCTTCATGGTGCAATTACACTTGATTACTCTTGGCTTACCTAGAATTCTATCCATTTAGTTGACAAGAATTTCCAGAGCACAATATATACATGTTAGGTATTGTGTTAGGCAAAAGTGTAGATGGATGGTATCTCATTGTGTATATATACCACATCTTTTATCCACTCATCTGTATTGGGCACTTGGATTCTTCCACAGCTTGGCTATTGTGAATAGTGTATAATGAACATAAGGGTGCATATATCTTTTCATTTTTCAGATAAATGCCTAGAAGTGGGATTAATATATTAATAATTATTATATTAATTCTGTTTTAAATTTTCCATAGTGGTTGCACAAATTTATATTCCCCCAACAATGCATGTCATCTCTACATCCTCATCAACACTCATTAGGAAAATTTAATTCTTGTAACCAAAACAAAGAAGGGCAGATAAAATAATTAGCAAAATGATTCCAAAGCAGACAGTGAACTGATTTAACCAAATAGTTTCAAAACTTTACCTTTTGAAGAATTCTTTATTTTTAATTTATTAATTATATCAATAGTAAAACTTGTTAGAGGAGCACTATTTATTCAGAACTGCTTGGACTATGAAGCAAAATTTAAGAGGATAACCAGCTATCAGTATATAAACAAATCTCTTCTGTTATTGCCTGAAACCTACCATACTGAAGTGCCAGTGGACTGTCTGCTCTTGTGATTTGCATCATGTCTAATACTTATGGGCCACCTTCATTTTAGCCACCTACAGAAGGTGGCTGCCTATTTTGGAAGTGTCCCTCAGAATTCTCAAAATAAATTTTTCATATGTCACATAACTCTTAATATTGAAAATAACGTTGTTAAATTTGAGAAGCGCTGAATACATGCCAATAACTAAAAGACAGGTATATATGTGTATAGCACACATGTGGGCTCAAATCCTCAGGTGCACAGATGGCTTATTTGTTCATTCAAAGCACATTTTTGCTAATACATTAAATATGGAAGTTAAGCTGTTCTGCTTTTTAGCCCACTAGCCCCTCTCTGCTTTTGAACTCTGTAGATTGAATCTAGGCCACATGTTCATGATTTTTATTTCATTTTTTTAAGATTTATTTATTTATGCATATAAGTACTGGGCCAGAGGTGAGGGAGGTAAGAGGATTTATTTATTTATGCATATAAGTACTAGGCCAGAGGTGAGGGAGGTAAGAGGATTCACCAGACAGAGTGGGGAGAACAGTGAATCTACTGAAATACACTGCTGAGGGGAGCAGATGGCAAGACAGGAGATATCTGCTGCGCCATGTGGATTAGCTGCCTGGCTAGGGATCGAACTCATGCTGCAGTGGCCAGCAATAGCCTGACAATGTTGTGATTTTAGCCCCTCTGCCACCAGGGAGGCCCATATTTGTGATTTTTAAAAGAAATGAGATCTGATTTCTTACACACACACACACACACACACACACACACACAAGTATATATGCACAATTTCACTAACTTTGGTGTTTGTGTTTGTATATGTGTGTATACAAGTATATGAATTGCCTTAAACACTGAGTAATTCTTTTTATTAAAATATTTGAGATTTGTTTTTTCTAGATCATTTCTAGAATTCAGTATCATGAGATAAGTTTCACAAATAATTACAGTAGGCATAAAAATGTCTGTAAGCCTCTTACATCACAAGTTTATATTGCCACTGTAAAATGTAGTAATATGTTATACTGAAAAATTATCATTTATGCCACAAGAGTAAAGGTTCATTGTTTTAATTAAGCCAAAATGACCAAATTTTCAAACATTAAGATATATTGGGGTTACTTTTTGCAAATCCAAAAACATCTTGGATTGTGAAGCTGCTCTATCTTTCCACATAGACTCCCACTCTGCTTTTTCTCTTCATTGTCTCTTCATTTTTTGTGTGTCCTTTTTTTTCTCTTCATTATTTAGAAAAATAATGTGACATAATTAATTAATATTCTCTAAGTCTACATATCATGACATATGAGTCACCACAGTCGATAGGGGATCACATTTTCCTATTATTAATTAGCAGTTAGTGATAAGAGTAACACTGACTTTTTAAAATATTCTTTCATTCACATTTATGAATTATAAAATAAAACTTACTGAGTTTCTACTAGGTGCCAACATCTATGATATGTGTCAAGAGAAATGAAGATGAATTGTTTGCAATCTCCTGAGAATCCTACTAATTTATAATGTGAACATAAGCTATGAATAACTCTTTATCAATAAAAAGCATTCTTCTCTCAACTATTTAAAAACAGGTGGTTTGTGCTAACTTACCAAATTGCTCTAAGTGTCAATTTGTGAATTTACAAAATGAGGTGAATGGTAATAATACACTTATAGATACTGTGTGGAGAGTAATGGAATGTGAATGTGAGCAATATGCCTAGCCCAGAACCCAACCACAATGCATGCATACCTAATATTTAGAATTAACTTTAAATTAAAAAAAATTAAGTGTGTGTATGTATAGACAGACAGACATTGAATATTCAAGGAGCAGAAATGATTATTTACAATTTTACAGAGAGCTATAGAATAAGGAAAAGGCTTATCACACAGCAAATCATTGGTAAGTCAATATCAGAAATAGCCTCAAGGGAAGCCATATCCAAAGATAGCCAGCACAGTCACCTTCAGTTTTTGTTAACTCAGAATAAAAAGCCTCTCCAGTGAATTCCTCAGTGTAGTGATGACTCACAAGCACTCTGGTGAAGCAGAGGACATTTTTCAGAGTTCTAGTCCATGTGCTTGCTTCCAACCCACCAACAGATGGGATCTGGCTTACAAAGTCTGACCATGAATTAAAATCAAACACTGTGTATATGAAGAGTTTGCTTCTGTTTTTCTACCTCTAGTCTTAGGCCTGACCATACTGCTTTTCTCAGTTCTCACTTCCAGCACTGGCTACAAGAAACCAGCCCTTGCTCTAAAATGTACTCCCGAGTGAGTCTGCATTATGTTTTTTGAGATATTCATTAGGTTATCCTCTATGCTACAGATTGTACTTGGCAAATCTCAAATGGTACCTGGAATAAAGAAAGCCTGTTGAGCAGAGTAAAAAGAATTTTATATTTTGAGTCATCCTGAAAATGATTCAAATCTGGTCCCAGTTCCTTACTAATTGTACTATATTACATAAATTATATAAATTATTTCAATGCCAGTTTCTTTTTTTTTTTCTCATGAGCAGTTGGGTTTATTTCAATAGTAAGTTTGAAACTCTTGCCTTATGCAAGGGCACTACAGTAATGATATGAGGAGTAGACAATTACCTACACTGTCAAATATATATAAAAGTTCCTTTTGCACTTTGTCAACACTGATCAACAAGCAGATTCAGTCCACATTGCTTTGATCATCTACTGGGTTAAGCCGAGCTTCTTCTTCAGAGACTCTGGCATCTCAGGTGGAGGAGGGCGAGGCAGCCTGAAGTAGACCTTCACAGAGTCGTAAATGAACCACTGCAGGGCAGTCAGGGTGCCGATCATGATGATACGGGCAAAGAGTCCTTTCCAAACACCTCTAAATCCAAGTCTCTGGAGGACCTGAGAAGCAGTGCTACCTTTTTCTTTATTCAACACAGATACCACGGAATCAGCAGGGTGAGAAACAATTGCACAGAAGACTCCAGCTATGTAACCAGCCACAAATGTTACAACCAGCTGTTCTCCCTTCGAACATTCACTTCTGGGCTTGGGGACCACAAACTTGTACAATGCCTCAACAGTACGTTCAAAGCAGGCAAACTTCATCATGGTGTATGGGATCTGTCTCATCCAGAGAGGGGCAACCCCCTTACAGAATGCATTTAAACCTTCTTCCCTATACATTTTGGGAACTGCATCCCTCAAAGTGTTGGCATAACCTGGTTGGGTTTGAATCCTAACTTTAGCAGCTTCCATGGGAGCCAGGGCAATGTCAGCAAAGAATTAAGCACTGGCAGAGGAAGCCAAATACAGGGATGTGCACCAGAGATAGGTGTTCTCCTCTCCAAGTAGGTTGCTATACAAGACTTTGAAGACTTCATAAAAACCAAATTTGCAGAGCCCCTGCATAGAGTAGCCAATGAAAGTCGGAGCCCATCCTTTAGCCAAACCACGGACACCATCCTCTTTAAGTGTAACTGAGAATCCATTAAATATGCCTTTGTACTTCTGGGGATCCACCTGCATACGGCATTTCACTAAATCCAGGGGGACGACCGCAGTGTGTGTCAGACCACAACTTAAGACCTCACCAAAGCCACACAGTGCATAAAACTTCAAGGAGCCATATTCACAACTGTATTCTTCCACCACGGCGGCCGCAAGGGTGCGGGAGCGGCGGGGCTGGCTGGGAAGCTCGTCCGGGCCGGGGCTGCGCAAGCCCGCGAGGCCGTCCTGCACCAGCTGCAAGTGGGGCGCATTGAAGGGGTTCGGTTCGCCCGCTCCAGGTGCGCCATGGACGAGAAGATCCTCTCCCTAAGATGGCGAAATCACAACCTCTCCCGGGGAAGGCTGCGGCTCACAGAGAGAGTTTCTTAATCCATAAAATAGGAACAAAGCTATCTTCTTTACAGAGTTGTTTTGAGAATTAAAAGTAGAAATGAAAAATGGCTATCACATTGTACAAATTTAACAATTTGTTATTATAACAGGTACCTAATCAATATTACCTGAATAGAAAGAACATGAACTGTTAGGATAGTCCTCTAAATTTGCCTATTTAAAAAATACACCCTTTTTTTCTTTCCATTTAAGAATGACTCTTTTCCCATGTATAATTATAAAATGGATGGAGGGATTTTATTCATTTGAAGTACAAGTAGAACACTTATTTATAAAAATCCTGTTAAATAAGCGACCCAACACACTTTTTTCCTCTCATTCATATATGTGTGTGTGTGTGTGTGTGTGTGTGCGTGTGTGTGTGGTAAGTATAATGTTATTTATATTTTAAACATATAATATAGTTTATAATATACCCAAATGCTCACTATATGGGAAAAGAGGTATAAGAAAACCTCCTTACTATCTCTTGCAAGAGACTGCTTTAATATCCATGTGCAGAGGACGGACAGCAGGAGGCGAGCCAAACAGCCACCATATGGTCAGCTGGAAGAGGAAAAACCTCCAGGTAGGAGGGCCAAACAGTTCCAAGGACATGGCAAAGTAAAATTTCCAAGCTCATGGCAGAAAATAACCTGGGGTGCTTAGGGCAAGGCAGTGATGAGGCCCAAGTCTCTGCAAGATCAAGTCTCTAGACCATGAAAAGACATTCTGATTCATTTTTGTTACTACTCCTATTTTTAAGCAAAGTAGTTACTATTATTATTATTATTTTTAAACAAGATAGGGTTTCACCATGGGTGGGACAAAAAATTTTGAAAGGCAACAAAATATTAGAGGCCAAACCAGCTGTGTTTTAAAACTGGGGCAATGTTATTATCTACAACACACAGATTACCTTGCATTACCTTGACACCTAGCCTAGACTGAGGTCCTCTCACAGGAACCTTTTCTTTTCTCTAAATAAAGTGTACAAGATTTCTCCCCACCTTACTAGGCATTTCCATATTTCTTGACTCATGGCCCACCTATCACCAAAATATGCTCCAAGTATTAAGTACAAATCAAAGATTGAAGCAGCAAAATAAAATCCATGTTATTGATCCACATATGCAAGCAGATTCTTTTTAATTTTCACCAAAACAAAAACAATCTCATCCACAAAATATCATTACCAGTGAATGTACAAGTAGTTTGGGGATTTAAATTAAGAACTATAAACATTTAAAGTTAAATATTACACATCTATATTTTAAAACATCTTTTAGTCACTCTTACTAAGTGAGCCTTCAATCTCCTTTCATGTTTCTCTGTCCTTGCTCCTCCCGAGTTCTCTCCTCCCTGTCCCAGTTCTCTCTAATCAGCAATCCATTTATCTCCCATAAAATTCCCTGCCACCCAATCTCTAAAATTTAGTAATTACAATCTCTACATTACTCTGTTAATCTCAACAACTACTTCCTGGAGCTGGTGTCTCCATAATATTTTTACTTACTTGGTTAATAAATTTATACCTTGTTAATGATACTTTATATTAAGCCCTCCATGTTCCTATAACTGGTATGGATTCTTTCTCCTAATCGGGCCCAATAGATAAAGGAGATAACCTTGCTGAGCACCTACTATGTGCCTGTATTTTCATTTATTATCTCAGATAAGTGAGAGATTATATAAGAGTATCAGATAAATTTAGCAGCAAAGAAATGGTGCTTTCCTTGTCTTTACCCACAGCCCACAGAAGACACCAAGTCTGAAAGGATAGTTGCTACCATGATTCATTCAACCCTAATAAGAACTCTGTCTGCAGAGGATTTCTAATCAATACTATGGAAAATAATGGCACCAGCTAATGCATCCTGGACCAGTGTGGGCTGACAGAACTTTCTGCAATGGTAGAAGTGTCTAATTTGTACTGTCCAATAATGAGAGCCACTGGACTTACATATGGCAATGGAGAATTTGAAATGAAATTACTTTGACTGAGTAATTGGATTTTTAATTAATTAATTTTAATTAAAACACTCATATGTAGCCAGTGATGTATCATTGGTCAGCAGAGTGAAATTTTTCATGGGAGCAACAAACTTGGGTTTAGTAGAAGAAGCACCTCTTGGTCTTCTGGCTGTACAATTTCATAGTCAACAAGATTGTTAGATTTTGTGCCTAGGTGACTTGTCAATGAGCTTTCATGTATGAAAAGACTGTCAGAAACAGATCATTCATGCTGGGGCTCACCTCCACAGGTGCCAGGGAGCATCTTGCCTTGGGAAAGAAAGAAAATCTATACTCCATGATTAGTGTGTGATTATATTCTACAGACAGGCATCAATGCCTAGTGATTTTGATGTACTTGGCTTTTATCTTGTGAGATTTATTTAAAGAAGCACACACATGGCTTGGAGCCTAAGGGAATGATAACATAAAAATAGGAAAGCATAAAGGAAGCAAAAGGAAACTGGCTTCATTTGTAAAAAAGACTTGCTTTTCTTTCAGTACCTCCAAAATACTACACCTGCACTTCTTTCCTTAATGAATACCATCTCTAATTCCACTCTTACAGAGTATCTTTCATTTATTCACCACCAGAGAAAGCCCTTACCCACATTTCAATCCCAATCTCCAGCTTCTCCCAGAAGTCAAAAAAAGGGCAAAGGAAAGGCAGTATGGACTGGGACTGAGGCATGGATGTTGAGAAAAGGGAATTAAACATTTTCATTGTATTTTTAAGACTTTCTTTTTAAAAAATTATTTTTAAATAAAGTAAACTTATTTCTAGATGATGGATAATGTTTGTTCTTCCTTTTCTTATTTTCCTTATCCAAAAATTTTAATTGAAAAACTGAAAAGCAAGGCAATGTAAAAAAATCTGGTAACTCCAGAGTATATATCCTGTCCACTTTTTCTTGTTGATATTTCCAACCTTTTAATTCCCAAAGACAGATGGATTTTTATATTGTCCATGTTGTTAATGTTGTCTAGTAACTCTTTGTTTTTAAGTTCATTTGGTATTCATTTAGAAAAGTCCACTGGATAGGAGGGAGCACTTAGAAAATATTACAAAATTGCCCTCAGTTTAACCCTCATAAACAAATGTTCTATTTCCTTATACACAATTGCATAGCACTTTATAGGCTGTTAAAAGTAGAAAACTTTACTAACATGCTCACCATTTAAATCGAGCATAGTGTGTAGCTAAAAGTTCAGAACCAGGAGAACAGAAGTACAACTCACTAACAAAGCTATATCCATACAAGAGTATTTTAAGTCACTTGTTTTTTCAAATTGGCTTCAGTTTCAAATGCATTCCTTATGGGTCCCTTTGTTCATTTATATTTTTCAGATTATATATGCCAATCTTGGTTTGGAAATTATTGTCTTTGATACCTATGTATCAAGTAGAGCAAACCTACTCTTTTCTGAATGGTTTTGTTTCTATACAATTCTGGACATTGGTCTAGTTCCAAAGGTGACAAGAGTAAAGGCTCTCTTCCAAGAATATCTCAAAGTCTTAGCTGAATCGTGTTACTGCTGGTAATAGCTTTTTTTTTTTTTTTGCCTGTCTCCTGCTTTGCGGCATTTGCTATGTCACTTAAGATCATAGTGACGTGCAAGAATTGCGTTTCAGATAGAGTAATTTTAATCTTCTTTCAAAGTTCTCATATAGAAACTTATAAATATCTAGAAAGAATATAACAGGTCTAAAAGACTCTGATTTAAGACCAAAGAAAACTATGAGACCAGACAGAATTGCTACACCGATTCTGTACAGAAACAGCATGGGAACATAGCATTTTATATAAAATACTCTCATGTTCTTGCTCAAAATGCTAGACTTTTCCACTGGATGTCTTTCTTTGCTATGTTTCTAAGTAGATAGCAGGCTAGTCCTTTAGAAAGCCAATTGTTTGAGGGGATCCTTATATAGATTTCATTAACAACAGTTAGAATTGGAGTTTTTAAATGTTAGTACATGCAATTATGTACATATAGAAGTGTTTTGCATTATTATTGCATTTTCTATTTTGACTATTACCTCTTCTATTACTCTTATTTCATTAAAACTGATCTGCAACAATACTTGCCCTCCACACATCTGAGTGATATGACACCGTTCTATTAGAAATAGTGACTAATTGCAGTAATAAATTGGGAGGGGCAGTATGAGAATAAGACAAATGTAATTGGGGAACTGCCCTTCCCCACACTAATTATTAATGATCTCTTCTTATAAATAATGAATTAAAGTACAATTTCTGCACTGACAAGAGGCAGCTTTCTTGCCTGCCTATGACTATGCAGGTACCTCTCTTTTTGTACTTTTCCTAATAAAACTGTCTTTTTTTAGGGCCTCTGTGGTGGTGCAGGGGATTGGGCACAGCACTGTGAGGCAATCCACAGCCTTTGCAGCACGAGTTCGATCCCTGGCCAGCCAGGAAGCAACCCACATGGCGCGGCAGACCTCTCTGGTCTAGTCCGCTGCTCCCCTCAGCAGTATATATCAGTCAGTCTGCCTGTTCTGCGCCCCACTCTGCCTCTGGTGAATCCTCTCACCCCCTGCACCTCTGGGTTGTACCCCAGGTCTTGTATGCATAAATAAATAAAAAAAAAACCTGTCTTTTTAAAATGTAAAAAAATGATCGAGTTAGCATTACCATTCCTAGGCCATTAAAAATGAAAAAGTTTTTTCTCACCCTAAATTATTACAATTAAACCTTTGAAAAATCTAACTTTTTACAATGTTTTTTCCCAACATTTTATATGTTTCAGTAGAAATAAGAACTATACCGGTTAATGATCATTCTTAAATTGTGAAGGTTGCAATGAACATCTCTACTATTGTGATAGCTACACTCCTACCGTGTAACTTTCTCTGAGTGTATGGTGAATTTTCTCATTTATGAAATGATTAGGCCAAGATAAGGCTGTCCCAAAGATTTCATGGAATGCTTCCCACATTAAATGGACCTAGAAGCAATGTTTTCCATTATCAAATACACTTGGAAGATATTAAATATGACACTCTCCTTCTGTTGATTCATTTTAAACATTGACATAGTAAAAATTCATTAATTTGACTGCATAATTCATTTAAAAATGTTTTATCTATTAATAAACTGTAGCATTCACAGAAAAAACAGCAAAACTGACTCAATGTGTTATGTGGTATTGGAACATTTCTGATATAGCAGAGGTAAATTCTATTATAGCAAGTGACCAAGAAATAAAGAAAAGTCACAAATAAATAATATTAAGACTAATAAAAGTATCTCTCATTACAACATATATGATTCAAACAGAACACAAGAAACCACTTTATTCCAACAAAATTGAAGGCCAAATGATTTTTCTGAAATATTTTGACATATCTTTCTGGAAATATTATCAAAGAATACTGAGGGGAAAAAAAAAATCCAACAAAACAATTACCATTATTAAGACTAAAATCAGTAATCAAAAAATCTTACTCCAAACCATTCCTGCACCAGTTGACTATATAGTCTTCTAAAAGTCTTTAGGAATGGCTTATTAAATCTTTCTTCAACAGAAAATTTCAATCCTATAAAATTGTATTACAAATAGAAAAATAGGGAAAGCCACCCCACTGATCATATAGGGCTAGTATAACTTTGATTAAAAAAATAAACAAATACTATATGAGAAAAATAAATTTAAAGCAATATTGAACAAAAAGCTATAGACCAATTTCAACTATAAACAAAACATTTGAGATAGTAGCAAATGGAATTTAGCAGGGTATTAAGAAGTACTACAAAATTAGTAACCATGGATTTTTCCTAATTTTAAAAATATAATACTTCAAAAATATATTAATAGGTCTCACTCATAGCAAGAATCTAGAAAACTTAAGGGACCAGGAAAAAGAATAACTATAAGAAAGCAAAAATCAGAATCAACAAACAACTATGAACCAGAGACACTCTATGGGTGGTGGGAGGTGGGGAGGGGAGGGATTGGGGTCAAAATAAGGGGGTTGCAATTGTATGGGGAATATAAAAATAAAATTTTAAAAAATATATTAATAGAGATTAAAATAAAAATGTTATATACTTACAATAAATAAATAATATCTAATACAATGGAACACCCATGCTTGATTTTTAAAATTCTAAGAAAACTAAAAAATTTTTAAGCTGATACATAAGACTTACTAAAGTCTTATAGCAAATACTACACTTAATGTTGAAAATCTAGATGCAGTCCCAACATGAGGGTGTCATGATTTTATTCAATATTATACAGACGGCCCTGTGTAATTCAGAAAGACAAAGTAAATATTTAGGAGGTATGAGAACTGGGAAGATCTAAGCAGTGTTAATATTCATGTTACCCTCAACTAATAAGGAAGAAAAAGTGAATCAAACTTAAAAAAAGCTAACATAGTTTTGAAAAACAAGATTGAAGAGAGTTTTTGTGCCAAATATTAAGATAATATAAGAATGAAGACAGTGAATAAATGGGCAAATATATTTAGAGTGAACTTAATCTGTGACAGAAATGGCATCAAAGATCAAAGGTGTGAAATTAGCTATCCCACATGAAAAAATTAAAAATATCTGATGTATATTTCACACCAAATATGCAGTTGTGTTTCAGGTGGATTAAAGACCTACATGTGAAAAAGACACTTTCAGTTTTTAAAAGAAAATTTTTTCCTGATGTCATATTAGAGAAAAAATCTTAAACAAGTCATTAATACAATCACAATTAAAAAAAAAAAAAGACTGCTGAAGTTGTTAACACCAGAATTTCTGTCAAAGTCTCTCTAAATGAGGTTAAAAGACTAGGAATGCACCAAGAAGAGATTCTTGCCATTCTTGTAATTGATAAAGAATTTAAACCAGATTTATGAACTCACAAAAATTGTAAAAACATCAAACAACCTGAGCTAAGATGATTGAAAAGGGAATTCACAGAGAAGAAATCAGAATTAATAAACTTATGAAAAGATCTCAACCTTGGTGAATGAAATGCCAATTCAGATCATTCATATCAGCAAAGATGGAAAAGATTGCTAATGCCAAGAAAATAATGAAGATGTGGAATAACACAAATACTCTGGAGAGTAATTTGTCATAAAATAATTTCCAGCCCAGCAATGATAGGTCATACATGGTCACAAGGACACATACACAGGAATATTAACAGCATTGTTATAAATACTAAAAAACAAAGACAACCTAACTGTTCATCAAAAGGAAAATGAAAAGACTAGGGAATATTCATATAGTAGTATATTATATAACTGTTAAAATGGGTGCATGCCCTATGTTTATAGCAGCTCTATTTACAATAGCTAAGCTTTGGAAACAGCCCAAATGCCAAAAAATAGATGACTGGATCAAGAAGATGTGGTACATATACACCATGGAATATTACTCAGCCTTCAAAAAAGATAAACACATGCAATTTGCAGCAACATGGATGGTGCTGGAAGGGATCATGCTCAGCGAAATAAGCCAGAAAGAAAAAGAAAAATACCGGATGGTCTCACTCACAGCAGGAATCTAGAAAACTTAAATAAGGGACCAGGAAAATGAATAACTATAAGAAAGTGAAAATCAAAATCAACAAAAAACTATGTACCAGAGACACTTTTTGGGGGGTGGGGGGCGGGAGGGGAGGGATTGGGGTCAGAATGGGGGGGGTTGCAATTGTATGGGGAATATAAAAATAAAATTTATTAAATAAAAAAATTAAAAAAAAATAAAATGGATGCATAATAGCAACAAAGCCATACATTGTGGTCTATATTACGTACATTAGGCTTTATATATAAAAATATAATGTAGAGCAAGAGAAGCAAGTTGCAAAAGGTCACAACCAATATACCATTTGTATATATTATGAAATTTGTTAAATAACTTTTTTAGATACATACAGGCTATGTAATAAAAGCACCTATAGAAAAGAACTCTTCTAAATAGAAATTGCTTCTGGATGGAAGTGATATAAATGAAATTGAAAAGGAGCATGAAGGTAAATTCAACTGTATCACTAATGTGTTTTTGTGTTTAAAAATATCTCAAGAATGTATGGCAACAATTAAAAATTTGATTGGGCTAAGCAGTGAACTGCATGGATAGTTGCGGTTACCCTTTATAACTCCTTGTTTTTAATATTTTATAACCAAAATGTTTTCATAAAAAACAGGGGTACAGTGAGCTTGGGGAACTCAGATATAAATAAAATGAATAAAAACAATAACATATGACTGTCCTAGCTGGTGATAATTTGTCTGAAACTCAAGATTATGAAATGAAGACATTTATTTTCCTCAGCATTAACTGAACCCTCTTAAAATACCCCCTCTTTCCCTAGCATCCACCTTCAGCTTTCAACCTGTCTTGCTTACTGGCTGTTCCTTGTTTCCCTCCTCAACTCTATAGCCAACACCCTTATACAAAGCTTTTCAACTCCAGGAACTGAACCTTAGTCCAGCTTTTGAGTACTGAATCATTTCCCTTGGCAAACCCATCCCTACCCATCTGTTCAAAATCTCTGGATATGGGGTGGCTGTGATATATTCATACTGTGAACTATTTCTCTGCAGCTACAATGAATGAGCTATTGCCACACTTCTCAATATGGATATATCGAAACATAATGGGAAACAAAAGAAGCAAATGCTCTTCCCAAGAGCGAATTATATTGCCCTTCTGGGTCCTGGATGCTGCCCAGTGCTGGGCATCAGCTGGAGGCAGTTACTGCCATTGCAGTAACTTGCAACAGTTGAAGATTCTGAAACAATGTGGAAAAACCTTCTGCTCTAATGTTTATTGAGAAAACATAAGTAGAATACAAAATAATACCTCTTTTAACATCATAGAAATTATATATATGAGCCAGAACTAGAAGGGAATTGAGAAAAATGAAAATAGATTTTTTTTTAAATGTGTCAGGATTGTGGGTAATTTTCTTCCCTTTCTTTTGCATTCCATCGATTTTGTTGTATGTTTGTCAAACAAGTTATTTTAAAATGTTAAAAAACATAGGATGTAGGGCAGATAGAATCAATCTGTAATCTTTTTGGTAATGAACAGCGAGTTTTCTGAGAGTTGATAATGGGCTTCAATTTTGCTGTCAGAGTCACAGTTTATCTACCATCCCAGGATAGCCATTTCCTACTGATCAAATGCTCTGGGATAAAGAATCACAGAGCACTACTGTATTATACAGCTGTCTGAAATTTTAATTAAAATTTGTTTTTCAAAGCCTTTTACAGATTAATTACATCATTTGTATTGCAGGAAAGGTGAACAAAGGTTACAAGTATTTCAAAGGCAGTTGGTAGAGTTGGTGTGAACAAACTGCTTGCCCAAAGCTGCTGGGATGTTAAGAACCCACTTGGTGGAATGACTGTGGGCCTGTAAATGCTCTACTGAGAAGGAGAGGATGTCTTCTGAGCAAAGAAGTGTAACATCTGGTCAAAATGTTAAGCTTTGGCAGTGACAGGTCTTTGATTCCAATTCAAACTTTGCCACTGGGAAATCTTGAGCACAATGTTTGGCACAGCTAAGTTTCACTTTCTTCTTTGGGGAAATGAGGATGGTAACTTTCACCTAAAGGAATGGATGTGCATGTGAGAGAATGGACATAAAACAATTAGCAAGAGACCCCGCCCAGAGCAGATGCTCAGTAAATAGAAGCTTTTATTTTAGACCCAGTTCTTTTTCCCTGAACTCTATTTTATGTGGTACTTAACTAAGTAATATGGGTAAAGTAGTAATCTATGTTAAGTGTGATTGACAAGGAGGTTGTGGGTCTGGTGAGTGCTATTATTTGAAGAGTAACCACAGCTATGCTTTTATAACCTAGTCCTACTCTCCCACCATACATATATACCAATAGAGCTTAATACTAACCTGAGATCATTAAACATGCAGTTCTGTGAAATATGCCAATGCAACTGTGAATGATATTTTGATACCTCACATGCTTAGGTAGGTAAATCATTCCTGAACTGGCAGTTTGTCAGATATTCTTATTAACAGAAAAAAAGGAGGGAGGGAAAGGAGGAGGGGATGGATGGAGAAGAAAAGACAAAACCAAAGGTAAAGCAAGAGAAGAAAAACCCATTGCTAAGAAAAATATAAGTCCAGTCCATTGTTATGAAGCAAAATCTGTAGGGCTATAACACAGCATCATTAGAATATGGGACTGGCAACTGTAAAATTGTCTGTTGCTCCTGCAACATCCAGAGAAACAGTGGTTTAGCTCCCTCATCTTTGTTTTTCCAGAGTTCATGTCTCTTATCACAAGTCCTGCTCAATGATCAAGGAAATAATGGGGAGGGGAGATGGACAGATGGACCAATGATGCTGATTCAAGTTTAGGGAAAGCTTTGAAAGCAGCTGTTTTCACAGATGAATCTCCCTTAAGATCCTAGAAAGGCTGCACCTTATCCTTGGGAACTTTCCAGACCACATTCTATTGGCATTGGTCCTGATGAGGTACAGACCATCTTAACACTCCATATAAGAAACTTTCTCCCCCTCACCCCAAGTGCTCAATTTTCCTGTATCTGTCTGAACTTTGCTCATTTCACTTGGGGAAAAATGCAATAGAGCTCTCAATGAAGTTTTTATATTCCTTCAGGGAATTTTTCTTCCATTGAATTGAATAACCGGGTCCAGAAAATATTTTGAGAATGAAATTATAGTAAGAATGAAATAACTTAGAGCCTCAGCCTTTTGGGGTATAACTTCATATCACTTACCTTAAGTAACTGCCAATGTCTGGGTTTGCTGTAGATATCTGTCCTGTTACGTAATTGTGAGACATCCAAAAAATGTTTTACTGGCAGCTTGCAAAGGAAAGACAGGGAATGGAGACAAGGCCATGGCTGGGTCTTTTTGGAGACTGCAGTTCCTCTGAGCTCTCAGACTTACTTAGGCAGGTCACTTTACACCCTCCCTATCACCCCCTAAGGTTTCGTCTTCACAAACAGGGATAGTAATATTGTTCTAATTTACCTTTCATGGTTGTCATAAAAATAAATAAACCTATATGATAGTGCTTTCAGAAAAATAGAAATATACACATAAGTCATTACTATTGGTCTTCAAGGTCCTTTTGGGGACTTATTTTATTAGAATTAAGTGATAGTTTTCCACAGCTGTTATCTCCCACCTACCTCTACAAAAATGAAACCATTTAGGAAGTGTTATGAACTGAATCGTGTCTCCCCCCAAATTCATGTGTTGAAGCCCTAGCCTCCAATGTAACTGCATTTGAAGATGGGATTTTGAGGAAGTAACCAAGTCTATTTTTTTAAGATATATTTGTTTATGCATACAAGAACTGGGGTACAGGCCAGAGGTGCAGTGGGTGAGAGGATTCACCTGCGACAGAGTGGGGAGCAGAACAGGCAGACTGACTAAAATACACTGCTGAGGGGAAAAGCAGGCAAGACAGGAGAGGTCTGCTGCACCATATGGGTAGCTTCCTGGCAGGCTGGGGATCGAACTCATGCTGCAAAGGCTGTGGATAGCTCCACAGTGATGTGTTTAACCCCTTGCATCACCAGTGAGACCCAGAAGTAATCACGTTTAAAAGATCTCATAATGGTGGTTCCTTAATCCAGTAAGACTGATGTCTTTATGAGAAGAGCAAAGGAGACCAGAAGTCTTCCCCAAACCTATAGAATAAAACTTCTGTGAGGACACAGTAAGAAGGTAGCTGTCTGTAAGCCAGGAAGATAGTTCTCACTAGGAACTAAATCAGTCAGTACCTTGACCTTAGACTTCTCGCCTCTAAAAAAGTGACAAAATGAATGCACATTGTTGAAGCCATACAGGAGATAGTAACTTGTTATGACAACCTGAGTTAAATAACAGAGAAAGAAAATAGTCCTGTTCAGCAACATCCAGGACTAAGGATGCTGTATTCCTAAATTCAGGCCATCTTCCTAATCTGATCCCTCTAAAGGACAGTGGAAACTATACCAACCCCAAATCTTCCTCTTGCCTTACTCCACTCTCCCCAAAAGGGCTGTCTTAGTATCTGAGGTTGCAGTAATTAGGCACACCTTCCAACCACCATTGGAATCAAAAAAAAAAAAAAAAAAACAAACCTCCAGGACTTCCTTGTATTTGCATTCCAGTTTGAGAGAGGTCTCCCAAGGACCTTACCGGGACATCCTGACCTGTTACATGTAACCCAAGGCACTGAGATTTGAATTTCTCAGATGTGAGTCAAGCTATATGGTTATTAGTCTAGTACCTCAGCTGTCCTTGCCTGATGGAAAATTTTCCCCAGTTATATCTGAATTTTGGGCTCTTTACTTTGATTGAGATTTAAAGCTACACTAAAATAAAATGATAGAAGTAAATGCTAAGGTTTAAAATCTCATTTTATTTCTCGATGCTGATTAATTTGTCATTCCTTGTCCTGTTGGATCCAGCTACATTTCAAACTTTGAAACTACTACATGATCTACAGTAACTTCCTGTCAGTTGGTTATCCATTTAGACATTGTGGACATCTCTTGGGTCAAAAATGTGTATTTTTTAAATCTACACTCAATTTTTTTCTTTTTTAAGGTGCAGAAGGATATGTTGACACAAATTCCCTGGCAGGTGATTTTTTTGCAAGTCTCAGGGTAGCCCGTGCTGGTATCCAGACTGAAGAAAAGGTTTCAATTCACATCCATCTCTCTGACCACATAGCTGCCCTCAAATGGGCTTTACTAAAACAGACCTTCAAGTCAGCGTCATAAGGCAGGACACTGCTCTAGGTCCGTCAGAGATGTGCTTTTCCACCTGCAGAAAACCTCACCTACTTCCTGAACCAAAGCAGAAGTATGAGGAGTCCTGGCTTTGTTAGCAGGAGGGGTCTGAAAATAGCTGTTTAGCCATAAATTCAGAATCTGGTATGCCTACTGTGAGTGCTGGGTACCTGGGGCCTGACCAAATGGTAGTCCTCTCTTTCCCTCTGTATTCTGGGCCTGGTCCACATGGGCTGGCCTGCTGCCTAGCTTCCCACTGGGACCTCAGCCATTTGCCGAGTCATAACACTCTGGACCAAGGCTCTTTACATTGCCTAGATCCTCAAAGCCTTTTCCATGAGGAGAAAAAAAAATGTTTTCTTTTCTTTCTTCCTCCTTCTACATTGCTGACAGCCACTGCCTTCCCAACAATTGGCTGTCCTCCTGTCTGAACATAGCATCCCAGAGGCATGTCACTGCTTTATGAAGTCTATTTGGGGGGATGGCTATTTGGTTAATCACCCCCTCTTTATATGTCAACATACAGGTTGGGAACAAAGAATTTCTCACCCTAAAAACTTTGTATAATTCTAACCTGGTCCAAATATCATACAGATGAGGAACCTAGGACTCAAGAGAAAAGCTAAGGTAAGATTTTATGAATTATTCATTACTCACTAATCTAGTCAATAAGTATTCATTGAATATTTACTATCTACAGTATGCACTGTTGTGGTTTCATGCTTAAGCGAGTGTCCTACTTCAACGTTAAGTCCCCCAAATTCTACATAACAAATCTTAGCATGTCAAAAAAATAAAATGGCCATGACACTTTCTCCTTCTTTTTACTTTTTTTTAAAATAAATTTTATTTTTATATTCCCCATACAATTGCAACCCCCTTATTTTGACCCCAATCCCTCCCCTCCTCGCCAGCGGCCGGGGGACGAACCGGTGCTGCAGAGGCTGCGGGCAGCCTCGCAGCCCAGAGCTCAACCGCTGCACCCCCAGGGAAGGCCCTTTCTCCTTCTTTAAGCCATAGATTCTATATATGGTTGTTGAATGAGGAGTAGTTTAAGGCTAGACTTCTGCAATCTACAGGAGTCATAATTAAAGAAGTGGGTCCTTTCTCCACCCTTCTTTTAAACAGTTCCTACACGCCACAGAGTGAGGATTTTTCAATAGACAAGGGATGGGGAGGGAGGCAATATCATAATGGGGAAAAAAAGATAAAAAGTTCATGAGAGGAAATTATGATACATCCCAAAATCTTTGGGGGGAAATCTCTTGAATTGTAGTTAGTGAAATCTTTGATGGTGTTCTAAAAACTCTGATACTATCCAGAATCCTAGGAAATGACCTCCTGGAAGTTCTTTAATCTAGAGTTTTCTTGTTAATCCACATGCTACATACACACTCAGTAGAGAACTCCACGGAGACTTAAAACAATAATCCTCAGACAATGCCGTGAAAGATTATATAATCATGAAAAAATGGGGTTGGGAAGAATATAGGTTACTCACACAAGTCTTACAATTTATTATAATAAGGTAGCCTCAGCACTCTTTGGTCTTTATTTGTCCATTTCTCACAAGTCAGTTCCCCAGTTGCCTCTTTTATTTGTGAAGTGATTGGTACAAAATGGAGGTGGAGTCCAGAGGTCTCATTCTGTCTCTTTTGCCTCCTCTGTGATTATTAGAACTGTTTTCTCATGTATCTCTGGTCTCTGTGCAGACATCATATAAATTACTTTCTCTGAATTATTTGAATTTTACTGCAGTGACCCCTTATTAGAAGTAACAATGAAGATACTTCCATTGAAAAAATCATATGCATGTGTGCATTTTACATGTACACAGAGGTGCATAGATATTTATTTACCTTTCAGGACATAAAAGATAAATATTTCCTTTCAACTTTATATTAGTAATTAGAAGATGAAACTTTTTAAATATAATAGCAATAAACATTTTGGGGCATATGTACGCTAGATAACTTGCTAATTGCTTGATCATAACAACACTCTAAGGCAGGTGCTATTATTAGGACATTAAAACAAAAAACAGTAAAGTAACATAGCCAAGAAAATATAGTCACTAAGTGTCAGTCCAAGAATGAAACCAGTCATCTAAAAACTCCAAAGTTTAAGTTCTTAATTGAGATTTTTCCTGGGAAAGGGAGGTGTGAATAGAAAGAGGGGACAGAGTTATCCCATGAAAGTTATTCAGGAAGCAATCAGTATTTGCAAATCTTGAATACAACCTTCTGTTATAGCCCATCAGTATCTACTCACATACAAATAGCCTTGAATTTGAAAGTTTATGCAATATACTGTATGAAAGTCGTCCACTCATGACATTGATTTGATGTCAATGTCAGCTTGGAGAAGAGGGTGTTGGGGGCCTTTCTACTTGTGTTTAAGCAGGATCATACACTGTATCATACAATTTAACACATACTTTAGAATAATTGTGAAGATGTTCATATTGGGGTGGCAGACTATATTGTCTGGTTAATTGGAAGTCCATCTAATTCATCCCAATGTACTAAAGGATGTCATGAAAATAGCAATAGAGATCCCAGATCTTGTCAATTTCCAAATAGAAGTTTTCTAACTTTAATAATTTTAAAAACCAAACCAAGAGTCAGCTCTTGTCAAATGCAAAACAGCATTATTATAACTTTAAAAGTACCAGTTTCAGTTGAATGAAGGGATTAATGAGCAAATTCTGCTTATTGTATTTTCTAGGAGCATTGCTATGAACTCAGTCATGGTTACCATTTTTATGAGTAGGTTATTGTCTTATGCGAGACTCTACATTTCTACTTTTTACTCCAGTTTATATTACAGTAACAGTGAAGGAAGGCAAAGAGGAGAGTGCATTAAATGGACTTCCATTTTACTATACCTTAAACAAGTAAAATATAATTGATTAAGTATGGAATTAAAAATAAAAGGAGTTAATGTGGTCACAGAACTTCCCCTACAAATAATAAAAAAAAAAAGGTAGACAAGAAAATACTTGAGAACTCAGAGCAACGACAATGCAAATAACTTTCCTCCCTTGAGTCTACCATGTTCTATGCTTTGCTCAAACAAGTTCTTTATTTTTAGGAACATGAATTCTCAGGGTTTACAATTATTTTCTAACATGAACTTCTACTGAATAATCAGCCTGAAGGAGAAAATTCTGGAAGATATGAAAAGGAAATGAAACCATCATTCTTCATGAAATTTTAAATTTTTCCCTGGATGTTTTTAAACCACACATATCTCAAGAAGAAAAATGAGAAACATGGAGCATCTGAAATTTTAGGCAGAAAAAAGATGAACTCTTAGATTAAGTCAGTTGTTCAAAGGCAGCTCCTTTTGACTGTGTAATGATTTAAGAATAGAGTTTCTTCCTCTTTATCAAGTGATTTTGGCACTTTTGATATGCTGTGTTTTAGAAACAGCAGCTAGTTAATTAGAATCATAAATTTAGATGAATTGGGTTAGGATTCTACCCTGCTAACAATATTGATATTTTATTGCATTTTACTCTTATAATGGTGAGGAAACAATGACTTTTCATTATTTGAAATATTCTCAATTACTCTCTTATGAGGACAGATAAACATTTTTGTATTTGTTTTTAAATAAGAAAAAAAATGTGCAAGACAATAAGGAAAGTAATCATGTGTCTTGCTCTGTAAACATGACAGCTACAAAACAAATGTTTTGGTAAAATATGTATTTTGGGCATTGATTTATTGGCAATCATAAGTGTTTTCCTGGGGAACAAAAGGTTTCATGGAAGAAACCTTCTGAATCTTAACACTGATTGATTACAGAAACTGAGTAAGATGTAAAGTCAAGAAGGACTCTATTTCTCTAGCCAAATCAGAAGATGCTTACTTAGATTAAAATCTTCATTGAAATCATCTTCGTGTATGCAGTTACATTACTCACTATTTCTACTACTTTGCCAATAATCCACACTTAATTCATTCTCTTAGATCTAGAATAGTGACATTTTGGCCAGAGGAAGGAAAACAGTCAAGGCTTTTTTTTTTTTTTTTTTTTTTTGTCTTTGTGTACCTGAACCTTCATTTTAGTGAAACTGATGGAACAGGACTAAAAATATTTGTAAGCTATATTAACCTACATTTCATTTCCATCACTTTCCAACTAGGAGCAGGAAAAGTCTAATAATAACAACAGATAAAAGTCCTTTAATTTTTTTTTTTTTTTGGTTCATTCAATCCAGAAGAAAAGGAAGCTTCTATGAATGACAATATAAGATAAAAGGAAAGGGAGATTTTAAACTTCACTTAGGAAAATAGCTGAAATAACACTTCAGAAGTCCTGTACTTGAGTGGTATCTGTCATTTAGCAGTGTGGTGATTCTCCTGAGCCTTCGGTCTTCATCTGAAAAACTGACCTATAACGATTCTCCCATTTACCTCACAGGAATGTTATATCACAGGAGTTATTCTGAGTAAAAATGTTTTATAAATTTTAGGGACCAAGCCACTTTATTATTTTTTTAATTATAATTTTTTTTACATCATTGTTCATTTTTAAACAATATTTGCTTCCCCCCGACACCTTCAGGTGTAGTCCCCATAGAATTTCCTTCACCAATGCACCATGCACCATCACCTCAGTCCCCTGTGCTCCTCCCTCCCTCTGATCCCTCTCCCTCCTCCTCCCCTGCAGGATGTCTCTGATTTATAATTGTCCATTTTTGCCTTGTTGTGTTTTGTACTGTTGTTATTTTTTTACACTGAGGTCTTATTTGGTTCCCCTATATTCCTGCTATAAGTGAAACCTTATTTAAATAAGTATACTACAATTGACTTTTGTTAGATTATACAATAAATGCATAAATTTGAATTGTGCAAATAGATAGTTTTTAATAAATGTATAGTCTATGTAGCGAGCATTTCTATCAAGACAGGGAATATTTATGTCACTCCAAAATGGTCCCATGTGCCCCTTCGCAGTTGATCCCTTTTTCACTCATGTTACAAACTACCACAAACTTTCTTACCCTAGGTTACTAGAAACAGAGTATGTAAT
This sequence comes from Talpa europaea, assembly GCF_964194135.1. NCBI lineage: Eukaryota > Metazoa > Chordata > Mammalia > Eulipotyphla > Talpidae > Talpa > Talpa europaea. The sequence continues at coordinate 31,149,770 of NC_140074.1, forward strand.
TTTTTCTGAGTTTTATTCACTTAGCATTTTTTTTTTCAGATTTATTCATGTATCAGAACTTTGTTCTTCAAGGAGCAGTATCTCTATAAAGAAAAATGAAAGAAACCTTCAGAAAGGGTAGGGAAGTCTGAAGCACAGTCTCCCCAGGAATATTGGAGCACTGAGCTCTAATGTAGGGAGAGACATCAAGGACATGAAGATTATCCCTGAGGAGTGAAGGACTTCCTCTGCATTGGGTGTCCCTGAACCTGAGAAATGCACCCAAAAAGGGAGAAAACTTATCTAGGTGTGGAAAATAGAGGAGCTTTCCTCTGGAAAACAATAGGCCTTGGGGAGGAAAGATCAGTGAAGGAGGCACAGGCCTAACTGAAGAAGTTAAATTTGTTGACCTAAAATGTCAGTGTAAGGAGCAAAATGAGGTAGTCTCTTCTGGAGACTCCTAGATGTTTTCCTAGGCTCCCTTCGATCTGAGTAGCACCAGCACAACTAGATGACAGTGATTGGAGTCAGATAATGAGCCAGGACAGGAAGAGAAATCACCCTGTTATTTCATCGTCAGGGGCATTTGAGGCATCAAATTAATCCTCCAATCTAAATGGCCACAACAACCTACAGTAACTGCTCATGCTTGGACTTCCTGGGAAAAGTCATGGACTTGCTGGGAACAGTCAGCAATCACAGGTCCAAGGATTTCCTGAAGCCAGGGCATGTTTTCCTGGGGCTCACTTCCCTGAAGTTATCAGTAGGAGTACATACCTGTGGGAATAACTCTGCCTGAGGAACTTCCTAGGACGTGGCAATGGCTATAGCTCTTGCCTGGCATTTACTTTCAACTAGTTCCAGCAACACCAGGAAACATCCTTCCCTTTGTGCCTGGGAGCAATGGGCTTCTTAGGATTCACTCACTCCTCAAGTGACTCTGGGAATATATGTCTCCTAGGGAAATTTGACTTTTACACTTGCTAGGAAGCAGGTGATGGTCATAATTCCTGCTGGGGTCTTCTTTGAGCTAAAAATCACGACTTAAGAAGCAGCTGCTCTTCTCCAGTCAGCGCTTGACAGGCTTCTGGGCAGCCTGCCTGCTACTGAGAATGTAACCACTAGAAATCACAACCCCCAGGCACTCTTGCCTGAGCCATAGAGGAAAAAACTGCTTACAAAACCTACTGATATAAGAACTAGGCTACAACTATGGAAGGAGTTGTAGTGTGACACTTCGGTGATATCTATACCTAGGAAATTTGCCTGGAGCTGAGTGACTGCAGATTCCATCCTCAGATCAAGTGGTACTTTATATATCAGATAAAGGGTTAAAATCCAAGGTCTGTAAAGAACTCACACATAAAGTAACCCAATCAAAAAATGAGCATAAGTTCTGAACAGACTCCTCAAAGAAAACCTACAGATGGTCAACGGGCACATGGAAAAAATGTTCATCATCATTCATCAGGAAAATACAAATAAAAATCAGAGAGATCATCTAATACCTGTTAGAACAGTTATCAAAATGACAAGAAAAATAGTGTTTGAGAGATGTGCAGAGAAAGAAAGCCTTATACACTATTGGTAAGAATGCTCTAGCCTCTAAGGAAAACAATATGGAGGCTTTTTACAATATTAGAAATAGATCTACTCGATGGTCTACCAATTCCACTTTTTAAACTCTCTCTGAAGAACATAAAAACACTGATCTCAATGTATACATGCACTCCTATGTTCATTATATCAATATTTCCATAGTCAAGATACATAAATAATCTAAGTGCCCAATAACAAATTATTAGAAAAGGAAAATATGGTATATATTCACAATTGAATACTATAAAAATGAAAAAAGATGAAATCTTGCCATTTGCAACTACATGGACAGAAGTGAAGGAGAGAATACTAAGCTAAATCAATTGGAAGGAGGAAGACAAATAACAGATGCTTTCACTTATATGCAGAATATAAAGAAAGAAAGCAATTTAACAGACACAAACAAGCCCTTAGAATCTGACTGCAGAACTAAGGTTACCAGAGGGGAACACAAAGAGGGAGCAAAGTGTGGGGTGGGGCCAATGGATTCCGAAGGAGAGTTATTGGCACTTTGAGGTGGGGGTCAAGCATGCTATGGTTATAAACATTTGAGGAGGAGTGAACTGGTTACATTACCTCAAATTTAAAAGAAGCTTGTTCATGAGTAATGATATTTCTGAAATGTTTAAAAATGATTAAATGCTCTTTTATATTAAAATATGCAATATTTGAACTTGTATGTATACTATAAAATGTTCATAACAGTTTTATATATCAGATAAAGGGTTAAAATCCAAGGTCTGTAAAGAATCACACATAAAGTAACCCAATCAAAAAATGAGCATAAGTTCTGAACAGACACTTCAAAGAAAACCTACAGATGGTCAAGGGGCACATGGAAAAATGTTTTTTGTCACAGCAGCCCAAGCAGACTGAGACCCCTACCCTGCTAGTCAATGGAAAACACAAGACCCAATAAGTGATTGTAGTTATCCACATATCTCGTCATGATGATTAACCTGAAATGACAGTAAATCATACAAATCAAGACAGAACCCTTCCCTATGATATATTTATTAAGAAAAGCCCCATACCATTAATGTATTGCATTTGAGGAGTAATCACATATGAGGTGATTGCTAAATTGTCAAGAATCTCACAAAGCAGACAATACATGTCCTTTAGCTTAAAATCATCTATGGTCAGAGTTTTACACTATAAAAACTGGGAAGTTCTTGCTCACTATATGTGATATAACACATGGAGAAGGAAATTATCAATAAAATGAAAAGGCAATCTATGAAAATATTTGCAGACTACATATCCAAGAAGGTGTTAATACACAAGGTATGAAGAAATCATAAATACCGAAAGCAAAAAAAAAAAAAAAATTAACAAATGGTCAAAAGACAAGAAAATATATCTGTCTAAAGAAAACATACATATGGCCAACAAGTAACTGAAAGGTGCTCAAAGTCACTAATCATCAGGGATATACACATCAAAATGATGTGCACTGTGGTATCGTATCTGTTTGAATGGCTGTTATCAAAAAGGCAAGAGGTAAATGCTGTACCAGATGTAAAGGGAGCTCTTGTGAACTGTTGATGTAAATATAAACTGATAAAATCAGCATGGAAAAACGTATGGAGTAAAACTACTATAAAATGCAATAATCCCACTTTGGGCTATATACCCAAAGGAAATGAAATCATATCAAAACATACCTGTAGTACTATGTTAATTGCAATGTCACAGTCACTAAGGTATGGAAATAACCTAAGTGTCTATCCATGGAGTAAGGGATACTGAAAAAAAGAGGTATATATACCTTCAAAGAGAAAGTAATACTGCCTTTTTCAACATCATGGATAAAATTGGAGGGCATTATCATAAATGAAATAAACCAGGCAGAGAAATGCAAATACTGCATCCCATAACTTACATGTGAAATCTACTTTTTAAAAAACCAAACTCATATGAACAGTGTAAAATGGTGGTATCTAGAAAATGGGGGTGAGGGAAACAAGGGAAAGGCTGATAAAAGGGTACAAACTTTGATGTAGAAGATAAATAACTATTTCAGATAGACCTATCCTGCTGTTGGGCCTAAGGCAAGTTACTTAATCTCTCTGTATGTGTATCTTTAATATGGAAATATTAAAGTTACCTAGTTCACTGTCTACAAGGATTATAAAAGATCATATATGAACGCAGTACCAGGGAAATAGTAAATAACCACTCAATAAATATTTAAATAAGATGAGTAGAAAGTTTAGAGACATGAATTTTATCCCTGAATAGACAATGATGTCTTTAAATTTCTCAATGAGAAGATAGAAGCAATATCCAAAGTAAACTAGTGTTGGTAAACACTGATGTGTTTACAAAAATGTTTCACAAACTTCTCATAAGAATTCTCAACATTATATGAAAGAAATTCTCCATGTTTTTGGGACTTCAGGTGGTTTAGCACTACTTAGTTTCTGCACCCTCATGACAAGTACATGCATGATAAATACTTGAAATATTATTTCACTGTCCTCGATTACTCCTTTATGCCCCTTACATATTTTGATTGTAAGAAGGGAAGAAATTCAGAATCTACATAAAAGATTGAAGAAAAACCTAATTAAAAAAACCCTAGGATTGCTAATACAACACAGAGCTGCCAAAACTGCACGGATAAGTGATTTTGAAACTATCAAATAGACATTCTACAAGGTCAAACAAATGCACTGTGTCTGAAAGTAATGAGTGATTTTAGTCCAACAGTCATTAAAATGCTTAAGAAAAAGGGTTACTTTTCTGCTGGCTTCTGTTCTTTATAGGAAGATATCATTATTTATATATTCCATCCTACCTTTAATTGCCTAGGTTAACTTTAAACACTTTTTGAAAAAAGTCTTCACATACCAGAAGAAAAATGATCTATTCAGGACTTGGAGTTACTTAGGGTCAATGACAAAGAAGGTCCACAAAGTAAGCTAGTAAAACAAAGTAAGGAATCTCAGATGTAAAAACATCCATTCCTTTTCTCTCTTCTTTCTTTTCTTCTTTTAAGTATAAGTAATATCAGAATATTTTATCAAAACAGATGTGTGTTCAGTCTCAGATTTTGTACCTAATAGCCATGATTTTGGAAAGCGGCCTCATCTTTTAAGCTCATCTAAACAATGAAGAAAATCTAAAGAAAAACTAAAACCTCAAAAAAAAAAGTTATGAATATTAAATGAGATGGTGTACATAAAATGTTCAGCATGATAGCTGAAATACAATTAGTATACAACATTCAGCTGTAGATATTTTATTCTGTATTTGTTTTTAACTTAGTTGTGCTTACTTGTTTTATTTTGTTTTTGAAGTCTTGAACCCATTAAAGAGGAATTGAAAGCTCGATCAAATATTTTTCTACTCAAATCCCAGGGATCATGTGACTTTTCAGCAGAGGAATGAGCTCAGTTACCATTTTAACCTCAGTATCTGGGACAGAGTAAATGAATAAATAAGTGTGGAACTTTTGGTTTTCTTTTTTGTAACTGATAAGCCCTTATAGGTAGTTGTGATTTTCCACAGACAACCTTAAATAGAATTCAATGTCTTCTTCACTAACCAACAGAAAATTTGCTTAAATAGACCTTGGTAAAACAATGGCTACTTTCCTGGAGATTTAGGAAACAGCAGAAAAGGGAACTTAAATAGCATGCATTTTCTGTTCAGTCATCCCCGATCCCTCTTAAATCGTAGAGGCCTCTTTCCAACAAGAACTCCCATCTCAACACTATTCGAAGTCACCTCAGAACCCTATCTCTGGGCCTTCCCGGTGGCGCAGCAGTTGAACGCTGGGTTGCGAAGCTGCCTGCAGCCTCTACAGCGCCAGCTCGATCCCCAGCCACCCGCGAGGGTCCCAGATGGCGCACAGACCTCTCCTGCTGCCTGCTGCTCCCCTCAGCAGTGTATTTCGTCATTCTGCCTGTTTTACTCTCCCTCTGGCTCTGGTGAATTCTCTCACCCTCCTGTGCCTCTGACTGTACCCAGTGCTTATATAAATAAATAAATAAATCTTTTTTTAAAAAAAAAAAGAACCACTATCTCTATTTCATATATAAAACAATTTATATAACCTGTATTCCTAATTTACTTAACATTGTTTTTAAGGTAAGTAAACAAAAGTTCTTCTATGTTTCAGGCTTCAGCCACACTAGATGGCCCGCTATAAACCACACATTACATTTCCAGTTAGCATGCAACTGAGTGGCAACCATGGACCCCAAGCTGTTGAGGAAGGTACACTCACAAAGGGAAACAAAATGGACTCAAAGTATGAAAGTTTTTTTTTTTTTTTTTTTTTTTTTTTAGAATTAGTGAGTATACAAAAAGAAGAAAGGATATTCTTAATAAAACTCCCCAAATTACCCATCCCTTCATGGGAAAATGCTCTAACCGCCTCAACCTGAAGCAGGAATGCTAATGCTGGTATATCTGCAGCAAGTTTAAGTTATCTCTGGCAAGGATCCACAAGGAAAGGGATAGGTAAGTTCTAGAGAGACTGGCTAAAAGAAGAGATGCAAAAATCAAAGTACAAAACCAAGATAACAAGTGCCACTACCTCTGCCAAGGACAGCCTCCCCAAGTGTCTCACCCATGTGTCTCTTACAAGTTTCTCTCTTACAAGTGTCTACTCACATGTCCTCCAACTCTCCTTCCCATCGGTACAAGGGGACAGTTGGGGCCACAGAAACCAGAATGACAAAGATCACATGTGTTCAGTTATAAGCCAGACATGGCTGCTTAACTCCACCCCTAGATCCCAGTGACCAACCCCCACTCCCTATTCAGGACATCAGATTTGTGGCATGTGGGGCATTGTTACATCCTTGCTTCTACTTCATCCTTTCCTATAAAAATTATATTTAACGTGTAATAATTGTCACAATAGACTAAGCCACAGGGGAACAAAGACTGTCAGTAAAATTCACCACTTGGGCAACAAACTTGAATATAATAACAGGCACCTCAGTAAATGATTATTTGTAATCCATGTCACAGTAAGATATATGAGTTGTCCCTTCTGTGGACAGTATGTACTTTACTACTTATATGCTCTTTATCTAGTGACCTTGCATGCATGAGTGTACATGTTTGCATGCATGCATATATATTGAGGAAGGAGGGTTCTATTTTTTCTCACATTTACATTTAAGTTTTCTTTCAGATATTCATTCATCAAAATCTTGACCCAAACCTGTTATTTAGGTAAATGTGAAGATATCATAATCCATTCCAGACATTGAAACACAAATATTACAGAGTTTGATCAAAGGAAAACAATGTTTTTGGTAATAACAATAACTCCCATACTGGGGAAGAAATAAAGAAAATTTTTGACATGCCAATTTGCTTTAGATTCAGATGTGAAAAACTTAGAGAGAGACAATGTGATGTTTTTATTTTATTTGCCTCCAGTCATCTACATCATTAGTTCTCTTGTTTTCCTGTATTTTTATTCTTACTCAACTTAATATTCTTCTCCAATCCTATAGCCAAGTCCCCTGTCTCATTCTTATTTCCCTCCCAAGTTCACTCCTGCGCATATTCTCTTGATTTATCTTCCTTGCCTAGTATCATTTTCTAACCTTTTCCAGTATTTTTCTCTGACTTCCATTTATCCCCAAGCTAATCTTTTGACCTTTCTGTAATCTCTTTTCTTTCCACATTATCTTGTTTTCAGAGTTGTCCTTATCTGCTTAGCCCACAGTCAAGTTCAGGGGGAACATTCAATCTGAAAAGTCTTTAGTCTATAAATGGATTACCAGTTGTCTCCAAAGGCTTGACTCATACATATACCTAGAAAAGGGCCCTTGTCCTTCCAAGGCCTTTCCAGAATAGACACTTCTGCACTTTCCTCTGTTATTCCCAATCTGCTCACTGTTTCGAAATCTTTGGTCAGAATTTCCAAGTAAAAGCAGCACATTGATTAACTCAGGTTCTACTCAGTCATTGATCATTTTCTCTCCATTCTACAGTTATCTTCTGGTTTGGGGCTTTTATAGTGCGAGGGGCAATTTGTAAGGGGTTTGCCTGCATCTTTCAGATTTAAATTGATACTCTAAAAAGCCTGACCACCTCCAAGGCAAATGTTTCCCAAGTTTCAATTTAGTTTTCATTAGGAACCAGGCAGCCCCTGTGCCAGCCTGGCTGCCCATTTAAACAGGGCCTCTCTCAGGGGATTATGCAGTTGCAAGCTGAAACATCTATATGCAAATTAGCCTTTCTGTATTTGCTATCAGCTACCACAGAAATTTTCCATTCCTTCAAAGCCTTTTTTTTAACAACAGAAAAAAAGCAAACAGAAAAAAAGAAAATCTCTTTAGCATAGTCAGAAACCCTAAAGAAAGAGTGAAAGGTTGCTCCCTATACTACTAATTTCTACTCTCACCCTACCTTCTCCTTCATAGAATTGCAAGAGGATAGAATATCCCCCTTTTTCCCCCACCCCCCACAACATAAACATATCCTAAGGCAAGGTTATATTACAATTCTAATTTATCCAAACTAAATAACTGGGGCACAACAGAAGTAGGGAAGCTTCTCTTGAAGCTACAAACACAGCTGAAGTTTTTGAATAAAATAAAATTTGATTATTTTAAAATAGATAGAATTAACTGTTATTTGCATGAATAGAGGTGAACAGCATTATGGATGGATGGTTTATACATCATATGAACATAAGTTATTTAATTGAAATACAAGGTATATTTGTGCTAAAGTTGAGGACTGTAAGAGGCAGTGAAGCATGGCTGTTAGTCCTTGAACAGGTTTTCTGGGCAAAAACTTTTTTTTTTATAAATAAAAACATTGTATTTACTTAGAAGCATTCAGAATGTCAACAAAACAGCTGCAACATTTTTTTTTTTGCAATTACAGAGTGGTATTCAGTTAACAGAACAACAATTATTTCATATAAGCTGCATCAGACACAACTGAAGATGAAAAACTACCATCCCCATATATAACCAATTTGTGCTGTGCACCAACAAGAATCTGCTTTAAATTGCCATGCCAATTTACAACTCCCATACTGTACCAGGCAAGGAAAATACCACCAGGAAGGGCTATCTAAAGACTCATTCGGTAGTGTGTTAACTACACAAAAAAATACACTGTACAATTTAAAAACAAATCTTACACAGCCTTACATTTCAATTTTTTTCTTTAAAAGAAGTGAGTTGTATACAGGGGGGTTAAATGCTTCATAGACAAGGAAAAAAAAAAAACACGCTAGGACCAACTTATTCATCATCATCATCCTCTTCTTCATCTTCATCCTCTTCATCTTCCTCCTCTTCTTTTTCTTGATCTTTTCTGCCTTGATGACCCCTTTTTTTTGGCTGCATCAGGCTTTCCTTTAGCTCGGTATGCAGCAATATCTTTTCTGTATTTTTCCTTCAGTTTAGCAGCCTTCTTTTCATAAGGCTGTTTGTCATCTGTAGCAGTGTTATTTCACATCTCTCTCAGTTTCTTTGCAGCATCACCAATGGATAGACCAGGATGTTCTCCTTTGATTTTTGGGCGATACTCAGAACAAAACAAGAAAAAGGCCGAAGGCCTCTTGGGTGCATTGGGATCCTTAAACTTCTTTTTTGTTTCCCCTTTAGGGGGGATAAAGTTTTCATTTCTCTTTCATAACGGGCTTTATCCACCTTTGCCATGTCTTCAAACTTTCCTTTTTCTTTAGCAGACAAGGTCTTCCACCTCGCTGAGCACTTCTTAGAAAACTCTGAGAAGCTGACTGAAGCATCTGGTTGCTTCTTCTTGTGCTCCTCTCAGCAAGTTTGCACAAAAAATGCATATGATGACATTTTGCCTCTTGGCTTTTTGGGATCACCCTTGTCCATGTTTAATTTCTTTTCCTCAGCGAGGCACAGAGTCGCCCAGTGCCCGTCCGGCTCTCAATTGCCCCGGTGCTGTCTCTGTGGAGCTCAATGTACTGCAATGGCTGGGCAACAACTTTATTATTTATAAATAAGAACCTGAACCTGATCAGTAGGTCCTAAAGTATTAGAAGACTTCTCATGCTTTAACTTTGTACTGAGAAGTAATTTCCAATTTATAGTTGCAAGACTAACAGAAACAAACACACATTATCCTTCACCTAGATTGACCTATAGTTGTCATTACAGATATAAATGCCTATATGTGTATGTATATATAGAGGGAAATAAAGAGATACTTACAGAGAAATCTCAGTCTCTCTCATCTTCACAAACGTGCGCACACATGCACGCACACACACACACATACACACACTTGAAATTCAAATTGAAATAGGTTAACAGCTTTATCTGATAAACCTGGGGGGCAGAAAAGTGAACAAAGAGTGCAATAAAGAGCAAGTTATCAATGTGGGTGTCTGAGGTTCCCTCTCAGGGAGGACCTTCTGAAATATGATACAGAATATTCCTCAGAACTGACTATAGCAGGACAGACAATTTGAGCCTTATCCCTTAACTCCCACACAGCCTGCCTTGAGGATTGTCCCCAGGCACCATTCATTCTTTGGCCCTTTTGTTTGCCGCTGGTTTAAGTCTAAGTGTGCTCCCTGGATGAAGCAAGTTTTCAAGCAGAGGAAGGCATTTAAAAGTGGAAAGTTGTCCAAACTCTACCTCAAACTGTCTACCATCTACCACAGGTACAGGGGACAGTCAATGGTGAGTTTTGGAGACTGTGAGCAGGGCATCCACAGTGTCAGGCAGAGTTGCTTTTCACTAGCTGCTTCACTTTGCTTAAGCTCACAAAACAACTTTGTGACTATCACAGGGATTCTTAAATATTACAGGGAGCTTGATGTAGTTGAAGCCTCTGTCATTTACGACTTTCAGTGCATCAAAATAAAGACATCCTGGTCTTTTACACTGACTGTGGAGCTCAGGAGCACCTGCTCTTGAGATGCACTTGCTTTTGCTTTTGGCATGCTGGTGATTCACATTCCTGGGCTAGTAAGACTATAGGATAGGCCTTTAGATGGTGCCAAGGTACTAGTACTTAAAATAGTGCCCTCTGAGGTTGTCTAAGAGGTGGCTGGCCTCCTTCTCACAGTCCTACTACTGTCTTCTAACATTGCAGTGGTTGAAAATCATATTACCTTTATTTTGAATTATTACCACCTTCATTTTCCAGATGGGTAAATTGAGTTTCTAGTATGGACATTCCATCTAAAAAGCCCATTTCCTGTGATTTCTTAAGTAAAGACTAACTTCAAACCTCAAGTCTTTCTTAATTAAAAGTACCTGGTTATGACCTATTCTCTACAAATTCGGGTCTTGGATTCAACGTGGGCAAGCTCACTTTTTCTAATAGGGTTTGATTAACAGTAGAGAAAGCATGAGGCTTCTATTTCTTCCATGTCCCAAACTGGAAGCTATTAAGAAGTACACTGGGTTTAGAGTACACTCCAAAGCCTGGGTTTTTTTTTTTTTAAGATTTATTTATTTACACAAGATGGGGTACAGTCAGAGCCACGGGAGGGTGAGAGATCTCACCAGAGACAGAGCGGGAAGCAGAACAGGCAGGCAGACCAAAGATACTGCTGAGAGGAGCAGTGGGCGAGACAGGAGAGGTCTGCCACGCCATGTGGGATTCTCGCCAGCCGGCCGGGAATCGAACACATGCTGCCGAAGCTGCGGACAGCTTCACAGAGTGGCACTAAACCTGTTGCACCCCCAGGAAGACCCATGAGTATTCTTCTTAATATGTATAATTCAGAAACTATTAGAAAGCACTGACTTTTATATTTTTAAAAATATAGATGAAACTGCCTTAGCCTGAGTTCTTCAGGAAGCAGATCTGCTTTTCTTGTTTTCCTTGCCCTGCTTCCTTCACTTATTACAAGTTTCACTGGAGAGTTTGCCCCCATAAATTACTTGGCAAGACCCTTGCCTAAGGCTCTACCTCCACAAGCCTGACCTAAGACAGGCATAAGAGGGGAATGGTACAAGGTGAAGAATAAATGAATTGTTTCTCACTAAAGAACCAGGTTTAAAAGAAATAATTAATTACACATATTGTATACATCTACATACATATATATACACACAGATATGTTTCCTGTAACTTTAAATTGTAAGTGCTATAAATACCACCTTAATAAACTTTCATTTTTAGATCTCTTAGTGCTAAGAACTCCAAAACATATTCATTGATTCATAAGATTAATATGCTATTAGCTCTGATGCTACAACTGAGAGTTTTGAATAGCATGTCCATCTTGCTGTGATTTTCTAGCACAAAATCTCACACACTAATTTTAATTAGAATCTTAGAATTTTATAGTTGGAATAAACTTTAAGGATCATCTAATTCAACTGTTCAAGGTCATGAACAAATGGCAGCCAATAAAATTCAGTTATTGTCCAGGGTCATTCAGCTACCAAACAACAAAATTGGAATGATAATTCAATCTCACGCATGCCTATCCAACACTATTTCCCCCTGAACTACATTACATATCTTTTACCAAACTCCACATAGTTAAAATGAAGGGGAACAAATGTGTTTCCTGAAGACAGCAAAAGGTGAGGTTCTGTATCTTAATCCAGCCTGTGACTCTGCAAAGAAAGTCTGTTCAATAAATGGTGCTGGGAAAACTGGGCTGCTACATGCAAAAGAATGAAACTAGACTACTACCTCACACCATGCAGAAAAACCAACTCAAAATGGATTAAAGAACTAGACATAAGAACTGAAACCATAAAATATATAGAGGAATATATAGGTAAAACACTACATGACATATACCTCAGTAACATCTTTAAAGTCACATCACCCAAAGCAATGATAGTGAAAGAAAGGATAAACAGCTGGGACTACATCAAATTAAAGAGCTTTTGTACAGCAAAAGAGACATTAACCAAAACAAAGAGACACCCCATTGACCGGGAGAAAATTTGTGCACATAATACTAAGGGATTGGTCACAAAAATCTACAAAGAGCTGACAAAACTCAACAAAAAGAAAGTAAATAACCAGTCAAAAAATGGACAGAAGAACTAAAAAGAAACTTCTCTGAAGAGGAAATGCAAATGACCAACAGGCATATGAAAAAATGTTCGACATCACTTGCAATCAGGGAAATGCAATCAAAACCACAATGAGCTACCATCTCACACCAGTGAGAATGGCACATATTAAAAAAAAAAACAAAACTAGCAACAACAAATGTTGGTGAGGATGTGGAGAAAACGGAACTTTACTACACTGCTGGTGGGAGTGCAAACTGGAGCAACCACTACGGAAAGCCGTGTGGAGGTTCCTCAATCTGCTAAAAATGGAGCTTCCATAGGATCCAGCCATGCCACACCTAGGGATCTACCCAAAGGACACAAGCACATTAATTCAAAGGGACACCTGCATCCCTAGGTGTAGGGCAGCACTATTGACAGTAGGAATGCTATGGAAGCCACCTGAATGCCCAAAAATAGAGGACTGGATCAAGAAGATGGAATAGGACTCAGCCATCAAAAAAGATACACTCATGCTAATGGCAGCAACATGGACGGAGCTGGAAGGGATCCTGCTCAGCGACATAAGCCAGAAAGAAAAAGAAAAATACCGGATGGTCTCACTTACAGCAGGAATGTAGAGGATCCAAATAAGGGATCAGGAAAAAAAAAACTAATTATAATAAAGTAAAAATCAAAATCAACAGGCAACTATTAACCAGAGACACTCTGCAGGGGGTAATAAAGGGAGTAGGATCAAACCAAGGTGGGAAGAGCACAAGGGACCATGATGATAGTTCACGGGTAAATGGTTGGTGGGAATTCATGGGGAGCTATAACCAAGATGAACATGCATACATTGTACAAAATTGATGTAAAAAAAAATCTTAGTGGGCCTTTGCAAAAAATAAATAAATAAATGAAATGAAGGGGGAAAAAAGAGTATCCAACTTTTTACTCACTACTTATTGAGTCAAGTTATTGGGCCTATAAATAAGTTACATTAGTATTTATTTTCATCTAGTAATGACTTTGTTATGCTAAATTATATGCATCCTTATTTCTTACTCTTTCTCTCTCTGTATAAGCTCATTCATGGAATCATAAGATTAATATGCTATTAGCTATACCACTTCTAATATAATAAGCTTTATTATTTAAATTACAAACATGTAACTATCCATATGAAAGAAGCGTTCACAGGCAGAACTACTGAATGTTGTATTATTTCATTCAAGGCATGGTTGGAATTTAACTGGACTAGACTAAACAAACTCATTTCCAATAAGATTTTTCATTGATATCAAAATGTGATCAATGTTATGGATAGAAGCATTGTTGTACACATATGTCCATGTTCTCCATTGTTGTCCTTTGCCTCAAGAGATGGAATTACATGGAATAAAAGGAAAGCATGCAGAGTCTAGACATCTACAGGTGATCTAACAAAATTACTGTTTGCTTTCCCTTAATTATACTCTCTGAGCAAATTGACCTTTATGCCCATTAGGTTGGTCTTCAAACAGAAGCAAATCTGCCAGCCTAGAAAGATTATGTACCCCAAAGCCACCGGACATTTGTTTCTTATTGAATTTCTTTGTGTCTGTTTGCAACTAAAGTAAAACTTCCTAAAGAAAACATTTCTGCCCTAAGTAATATAATTTGACTAGTAGAATTTACATTAGATTCCCTTCTACAATGAACAGTTCTATAGAAAAAGGAAGAACACCCTCCCCTCCAGTGTACAGAGCTAATGAGATCATAATTTCTTCCATACTCTGTGACTACCATTTCCACTTCAAAGTCTTAAAACTCTAATTCTTCACTGGGCACGTGAAGGAGGGGTAAAGGATGTAACAATCTAGAAAGGTCCCTTACCCTTTTAATTCTAGAAAGAAAACCTTCAACTAGTTCATTTCAGTCACTTTGGTAATCCTTTTGCTGAAAAAATTTTAATCCCATATTAGAGTGAAGAAGGTTTACCATTATTAGACCTCCCAAATGATCCATTACTAACATCCAATTAAAGCTAAAAGTGTGAGTAATGGCAATGAATTGTGTGTGCCTGTCATCTGACATGGCAAAATTACAGAGTATCCTATTTGAGGTTATCGTTTGACATGAAGAAATGTCTAAGACTTTTCTGGCCAACTTTCTCACTTTACAAATACCAAAGGGAATATTATTTTTTTCTTGTAAGTATTTTCTCATACAAATTATATACATAGGCAAAACAATCTTTTGGTTGATTGTGAAGCCAATCATATACTGTTTATTTTCCATTTCTTTTAAGTTGAACTAATGCATGCTATTTGAACAGTTAATAAACTATTCAGGATGAAAAGCAACTTTAAAGTTCAAGAGAGCATACACCAAAAAGTGAGTTTTCCCCAAAACCCCACTCCTCTACTTGCTTATGTCCTGAGATAATTTTTACCAAAGATATTCTGTACGAAAGCATGCAGAACAAAAAATGCAATATTTGTGTATATATGTACATATATAGAAGATGTTCTGCATCTTCTATACTTAACAACATATCACTTTATATGTGTGTATATAAAGCTACCTTGTTCTATCTCTGCATGGGAATCCATTGGAATTTAGCTGATTTGCAAAAATTAAGCTCCCCACACCATCCTGTATATGAGCAATACCATAGTGAACATCTTAAAAAACACTTCTTTGTACACACGTTCATGTTCAAATGTGTACTAAATTCCCAGAAGGGGAACTGATATGTCAAAGAGGTTATACATTTTTAATTTTTATAATTATTACACCTTTGTCTTCTATAGGAATTGTACTGACTTATATTCTCCTAAATAATGAATGGAAGTATTATTTTCTTTTTAATTTTTTTAAGATTTATTTATTTATGCATATAAGAGCTGGGGTATAGGCAGATGTGGGGGGTGAGAGGATCCCCCAGAGACAGAGTGGGGAACAGAACAGGAAGACTGACTGAAATACACTGCTGAAGGGAGCAGCTGGCGAGACAGAAGAGGTCTGCCTCGCCATGTGGGTTTCTCCCTGGCTGGCCGGGTATCGAACTCATGCTACCAAGGCTGTGGACTGCTTCATAGTGCAGTGCTTAACCCCTTGCACAACCAGGGAGGCTCGAAAGTATTTTTTTCCAACATCCCTGCCTATCTATCTAAAGTGTGTTACATTCTGACAATTTAGTAAGTTAAAAAAACTCATTATAGTATTAATATTTCTTTTGTTAGAAACATCTTTAAGAATTTTAGACATTTGTGTTAGACATTTGTGTTTCTTCTACTGAATTATTAATGTACAGCCTATGAATTTTTCATCATTCTCCTGTTTATTGGGGATCTTTATATATTAATTAAAGGAACCCAATGTCATGTCTTCTCCATGTGTGTTTTTTTTTTTTTTTAGATTTGCTTATTTATGCAGACAAGAACTGGGGCACAGGCCAGAGGTGTGGGGGTGAGAGGATTCACCCAGAGACAGAGTGGGGAACAGAACAGGCAGATCGACTGAAACACACTGCTGAGGAGAGCAGTGGGCAAGACAGGAGAGGTCTGCTGCACCCTATGGGTCAGCTCCCTGGCAGGCTGGAGATGGAACTCATGCTGCAGAGGCTATGGATAGCTTCACAGTGCTGTGCCCAACTCCTTGTACCACCAGGGAGGCCCACCACAGGTATTTTTTATAGCATATCTTCACCTCTGCAATACCAAATGTAGATGAAGTGTTTTGTTTCCTCACAAAGTACTGGGTTAAAATGTAACTCTATGATGTAAGTTTTAAGTAATGTCTATAGTTATGTGACTGCACAGTTACATGGCCAGGTAGATAATGCATAGGTTATTTCTACTGCCAAAGCAGCATTTCCCAAAATTCATTCAATGGGATGTGAGTGCATATAATCAAGAGAGAGTGGGGGGAAATGGGAAGAACTACTCTAGGACCAAATAATTTTTGTTTAAACACAGCTAAGTGAGATACTTTAAAGATTATCAAAGTCTTTAACTTTTTGATTGCGGTGTAATATTCCACGGTGTATATATACACCACATCTTCTTGATCCAGTCATCTATTTTTGGGCATTTGGGTTGTTTCCATAGCTTAGCTATTGTAAATAGTGCTGCTATAAACATAGGGGTGCAGGTGCCCTTCTGAATTAATTTGTAGCAACATGGATGGAGCTGGAAGGGATCATGCTCAGCAAAATAAGCCAGAAAGAAAAAGAAAAATACTGGATAGTCTCACTCATAGCAGGAATTTAGAAAACCTAAATAAGAGACCGGGAAAAAGACTAGTTATAATAAAGAGAAAAAGCAAAATCAACAAGCAACTATAAACCAGAGATACTACAGAGGGGAGGGAGGAGAGGAGGGATTAGGATCAAAATAAGTGGGGTGGAACTGTATGGGGATTATAACTAAAATGAAAATGCATACATTATGCAAAAATGAAAATTGATGTAAGAATTATATAAAATATATTAATAAAAAAAGGAAAAAGAAAAAAAAGATTATCAAAGTCTTACTGTGTTAAATCTCTATGAAAAAGAGCGTGGTATATATTGTCCATAATTATTTACCTACACACATTTTGGGACTAGTATTCTGCTGAACAAAGTTTAGGAGCTAGGCCTTTTCAGGAAATATTTCTACACTGATTAAGACTAATGTTTAATTATTTTCTTTGCAACAGCCTTGAATCCCACAAGTAGCAACATGCTAATATTCCTGACGAAGGCACAGCCCGTAATTAAATCATAAGTTCTGATAATAGTTCCACAGACATATTTGTTCATTAGATTTTCTAATTTTTCTTCCGCAACACAAATGTTGACCCACCCTACACACTTGTTGCATATTTGATGGCATCGTAACCTTCCTGAGGCATGACTGCATTGATTCCTTCCTTAATTCATGCTAATTGAACTTTTTATGAGTCCCAAAGCACTTTGGAGACAAACACAAATCAGATAGGAAGTATGTTCTCAAAGAAATTACTATTTTGAAATTAAGTAACGGAAACACCCTGTAGAGTGTCTTGTGTAAACTGTTCATGTACAGCCAGAACATTTCTTAAATTAGTGATCTCATTTGATCCTGACTATAGCCAACTGTTACTGTCCCTATAAAACAACTGAGGCACAGTTTTGGAAAAATGACATGGCCAAAATAGCACTAGAGTGTGACTGAGCTTGAACAGGCCCTCAGGCACCGAGTCATTGCAAGACTCCACAACCTGTGCACCCAAACAGACTCAGTTATATTCTTTCAAAAAGTGATCACTCCTGTTGTCACTAATCAAAATGCCTTTTCTTTTCCTTTCTAGATTCCTAATCACTAGGATCTATTAAAAATATAAAAATATTCAATATATACCTATGAATCCTTCTGTGGGGGGAATCTGAAATCTATTTGAGTAGGAATAATAGAGCCTTGAAATCATTACAATAAGACCTTCAAGAAGTGTGGACTAACAACAGAACTTTGAACCCACAAGCCTGGACTCAAATCCTGAGTTTATTCATCCTGACTACATAGACTCAGGTAAGATACCAAATCTGTTTCTGAGTTTATTTTTCTGTGACATAAAAACAATTCTTGCACAGAACTGTCATAAAGATTCAATAAGGTGAATTTTCAAATAGTGAGGCCATTTTCACAATGAGGTTATTTGCATAATGCATAGTTCTCACAGGCACTCAGTCAGAAGAAAGGAAAATGCAGACAGTAGTTTAGGATCCTGGTTTTACCTCCTCTTCGTTACCTCTGCTGAAGTAGGATCAGATCTCTGGAAGACCTTGGGATCTGGGTTAATTAAGGCAGTCCAGAGAGAGGAGATAATAAATCACTACCCTACCTGAGTGGTTCTTAAACTCTTTTGGGTAATAAATTTAAAAATACTCTCCAAACAGAAGTGCACAAAGTCTGGACCACAATATTAGGGGGTCCATAGACTACCAGAAACCAGCCATCATTCTCAAAGGGAATGTAAGTACCCCTGGTTGAGAGAAATTTGTGGAATACAGGCCAATCACTATTCTTTGTTGGAAATGTACATTCACTTTTTTTCCCCTTTATGTTTAGTAAGGGCAGACTGACAGGCCATTCTGATATCTGACAAAATAAAGGGTGTCCACCTTTTTCTGTCCTGACTCAGCTGCTCCCTTATCCCCTAGGAGAGCATCAAAGCTGTCACCCTCCCCTGGAAGCACTGGCAGTCCTCTGCAATGCATGGCGCTTGATGTAACCTTGGAATTTTTGTTATTCATATGTCTCATGTCAGAAGTGGTCAATTCTGGTCACCAGAATGTCAGGAAGAAGGTGGACATGGTGGTATGTTGAGGTATTGTGGGATAGCTATTTCTCACTGGGGAATAATGTGTTGATTTCATTAGAAATTTCTCACAAACACAATCTGATATAACTAAATAGTCTATGGAACAGCCCTGGGAAATTTTTCTCTTATACACTTCCATCCCTGTGGCCAGTATTAAAGTTATGAAGACTGTTTCACAATAATGTGGGATGTTTCACAGTTTTTTATCTTTTTTCTAATCCCAGTGAATTCTATTTCAACTTTTTTCTAAGACTTCTCCCTCTGAATTAGATTTTATAGAGAAGCCCCAGGGGCTTATATGTCTCCTGGTACTGAAGACAGTCATGACCTAAGGCTACGATGCCGCTGCAGAAATCCATATGTTCCTCTCAAAAACAGGTTGGTCCCCTGATCACCTAAGGGTGTCTGAGATCTGGGATCTTAGCACTTAATCATTTTCTAGTCTTTTTTAGAAATATAATGCTGACATCTTTTTTCTGAGGTAGAGGCAGATTATAGAGGAAAGAAGATGTTTTTTGGGTTCCCAATGTATTTTACTGGAGCAAACAAACAAGACTCATATATATATATATATATATATATATATATATATATATATATATATATATAATATTTCAACAAGTCACTTACATATGCCACCTTATCATGTTTGGATGTGACCTTATCAGGATGACTATTCTCTTTCTCTCAGGACTTCATACAATTTCTCTGGGACTACTTAACTACTATTGGCTCTAAAGAGGCAAGGGACCGAGAGAGTAATTATCAAGTACTCAGGAATTTTTTTGGGGGGTGGGGAGAAGTTATAGGAGTGTCTATAATTACTTGACATTGGTAGATTTCATTATCCCAATTGTAATAACACATTTGTTTGGATTTCAAGAAGAGGTTATTCTTTCCATCCCTATGTGTCCCCATGCCATATGATCATTTATAGCAACATTTTTAAAAAGGCTTACTCTTGGCAACTTGGGATTGTTTTTAATGTGGGCCAATGATGCACAGAAAATAACTTTACTGCTAAATAAATGCTCTTTAGAAATGACAAGTCACTAATGTAATCAGAAAAGATGTAGCATTAAGGAGGGGGTTATGGCCACAGTGATTAAGTATTAAGCCTACTATTTATTTAAACTTTGCATCTGACAGTTGAGCAAATGGGGAGAATGAGTGATATATGTTGGATCTCAAGCAGAAACTGTATAGACTGGCAGATTAATAATGAGGAGCCAACAGGCCAACTTGGTTCAGTCACTAAAGTGATAGTTTCACTTGACAATAGCCCCGTATCTCAGCCTCACCGCCCTGGGAAGATTCATGGCATAGTACTCTGACCTGAAATATCTGAGGATCTACTGACCGAAACATGTCTCCTCCCATTTCCTTTTAGTCCACTAAAGAACTCGAAGCACTGTTGCTTTTCCTTTTTTCATTTTCTTCTTTACTCTGCTATCATTTTCTTCTTTGTTCTCCTTGTGTGTTCTCCTCATACTTATTCCCTTGTATTTAATCAGTATCACAGAATGCTTCCCATAGTTGCTATATTTGATTTTTATATAAGATGGTTAGGAATGGGGTGATTTAAATAAGGGTGAGGGAACAGAACTAGCAATTACGGCTTGACTAGTAAGTGTTTATATTGGCTGTCCAGGACTGCTGTAACAAATGAATAGCTTCAAATAGAAATTCATTCTCTCACTGTTCTAGAGACCAAGTCCAAAATCAAGATGCTGGCAGAGTTGCATTCCCTCTGGAGGCTGCAGGGAAGAATCTTCCCTTGCTTCTTTCAGCTTCTGGTGGCTGGTTGCATAATTCAAAACTCGGTTTCCATATCACAACGCCCAGACTTTTGTCTGTGTGTCTACTATAAAGGCATCTGTTATTGGATATAGGGCCCACCCAGAAAATTCAGGATGATCTCATCTCAAAATCCTAAATCTGCATGACTTTTTCCAAATAAATTCACATTCATAGGTGAATCAATGGACAAATGAATTTTGGGGGACCATCATTTGACTCACAAGAGTGAGTGTTTAATATTGACATAACCTGGTATTTAGGTAATAGATAAAAAAAAACAAGGTCCAGTGCAATTAAGAAATCAATTAGAAGTGGTGGACCCAGAATTCAAATTTAAGTCAGCACAAAATCAAAGCTTAGGTCTTTCACCACTGTCTGTTCTTGTGAAATCCAAAGATGGACACAAAACCATCTGAGAAAAAGGAGATATGAATATCTCTAATAAATAAAAAAACATTCTCAAATTGATTATATTTTCTCTTATAATCACAATGGATTCTTTGATGCAGTTTTATATGTTAATGGGAAAAGGCCAGATTTTTAAATTCACCAAAAGTCTCTCTTAAAAGTAAAAATAGCATGAAAACAGATATTAAATGTCTAACTGAGGGTTAAGGACAGAGAGGAAAAAGGTAAGTGTGCTTCTTAGTTTTTATACATTTTTAAAAAATTTGGTTCCATGACCTGAAATGAATCCTCAGCCAAGGAGAATTTGGAAATCAAAGAACTTCAGCCAAGTAGCTCAATTTTCTACATTAAGGGTGGGCACACTGGCAGTTTTCTTAGCATATAACTTAATTATTTCCAGGGACCTTCTGAACAGTTCCACTGCCTTCCCAGTATCACTTCAAATTCTACTCTAGGATCATCTTTCTTCCAACTTTACTATTTCTACTTGTCATCATGCTTTTATTTACCAAGGTAGAATTTTTGACTCCTTAAATTTTGTTGTTCTTTTCTTCACAGTGTATCTTATGCGCATTCTTTCATTTCCCAAGTATTCTTTTAGTATTTCCACTGGGTCAGTCACTGTTCTGGACACTAAAGATACATAGTTCTAAAAAGGAATCATGCTCTGGTGGGGCACATATAGTAAGAAAAATGGACACTGAGTGCATTAATATAAATATGACTTAACATAAAAGGAAAAGCATCGAGAATTTGTTGCTGTAGAATCACATTCATCCCCTTCTTGCTACTGTCTCTCAACTGGGCTCCTACTTGGTTTCCTGAGGCAGCCTCTCTGGTTACAGTCTGATCTCGGATCCATTCGCTAGACTACTCCCAATTAACCTTCCCATATCTCTACTTTACATACTACTCATCTTGTTACAGAGTAGAATCTCATTTAAAAGGGAAGGTTCCATGTTCCCTGGCCCACCTAATGAAGGGTAGAGCTAAGTGGGGAGGAGACATTGAAGAAGAACTGGAGGAGGAGACACATGGAACAGAGAGATGTGAAGAAGGATGATTTGCTTCTCAGCTTTGGACTTGCACCAGGGACACATGGAGTCGAGACATGTAGACATATTAGGGGAAAGACGCACAGTGAGAGAGCCATGGGGAGGCTGACAATGGCAGCTGTTACCTTGAATTACTTTTGATTTTGCCCCTTTCCAATAGTTCCCTGCCAAATGCTGCCTTAGACTTGTGGCAAGCTTTTGGGTCTCAGCAGCCCCACTGTGGGCTGACCCTCTTTGGCTGGGCAGTTACCCACAGAGAATGGGTAACTTTGGGTGTCTTATTGGGAAATTATATACTTTTTTTCTCTCTATGAACACAAATCCTAGTAGTTATTTCACACTGAGAGTATGCTTTGTATTTATGCAGCGACTGCAGAGCCCATGTAGAGTATGCTAGTTTGGGAGTCTTGGGGTCCCACTCAGTGTGCCTTCTAACAATCTCTCACTAGTTCTCAACAACTCTCTGATGTTTATAGATTGTGCTTTTTGTGTGGTATTTAGGACTTTGTTTCTTATGAATCCAACCCCATCCAATCCTGTGGAGAGTTTCTGAGAAGTTAGGGAAAAGGTACCCCCATGTGGAGAGCTTGGCACTGCTCTATAACAAGTCCCATTAACTTTATGAAGTTTTTGCAAAAGTCAAACTGCCCATTTGATTCCCTGGATATTTGTTCAAAATACTTTCTACACATCATGTCTTTTTCTCTGTTCTCTATCTTTCATATTTGATCATTGCCTCAAAGAAAACCACTATGAATCCTCCCTGACCCCAAGGGCTTCTACATACTTCCCTGAACACAAAACACTCTTGTCACACCTAGCCTTTGGGTGAGGGAGTCCAGTTGGTTTCTGTGATGAGATTTTTCTATGCATGAATCAAGCCTTATCTCTCTCAAACAGACCACGGACTTCTTAAGAAAGCCTTTTCCTACAATCTAGTGTAACTTTGTTTTATTTTACCTTTTGCTTAATACATAGTCAGTATTTCACATAGCCTAGAGCTTCAGAGCTCGAACCAGAGTATAAAGATACTCCGAGAGGTAAAGTAACCACCTAAGGTTACTTGCCACAGTAAGTGGCACAACTCAGGCAAGAACCTAGATCCCTAGCTTAATGGATAATAAAACTGATGAATGGATGCAATTAAAAAAAATGAATATAGAGAGGAAAAAATGTTTCATGCTTTTTGGTCCATCCAGTGCTAAAGACTTTCTAGTCAGAAGCCATTTCACTGATCTGTAAGTGCTGTGGTTTCTAAAGACATGAAATAACCTTGCTATTGAATCTGAATTCTGATGTCCATCTTGCCATCACTGCTTTAGCAATTGACTCCTCTCACTCACCTCTCACCTCCTATTCATCTGATTTATTCTCAACTATAACTAAGGGTGCAGAGACTTTAAGAAATTAAATTCAAATTTGTTAGCTCAATTTCCCATGCTTGATATTTGAGGTGTAGCAACTTAGGGAGACATAAGCACATACTGCCTATGTGTGAGGTAGGCTGTTGTGTGAGATGTTGAAGGGAACAGGAAGATTATTCTGTGATATATCTAGCCTCTGAGACAGCTGGGACTCATTCAACATTTACCAGGCTTCTGAGCTTTCAATAAGAAGCCCAGAGGTGGGACAGGGCACCCCCAGAAATCAAAGCAAACTCAATTATTATCTATCTGCTGACAACAACTAAACCATTTCATTCTTCATCTCCTCAAAGAATAAAATGGGGGCTGGGGGCTGTGAAGAAATTAAAAGCATGAAATTTTCTAATGAGTGCAATTATTGAATCATCAGTCACACAGTCCATCTGCTTCAGAGCATTCCAGTGACTAGTGAAATTCTAAAATACTGCATTGCATTTTCACATTCATGTAATCACATAAATGTTCTTTAAGGAATAGCTAATGATGTTCATATATCATGCCCATTCCTTCTATAACTCAGCATTCTCCCCTTATCTATTTCATTTTATTAGTCACTAATTTTGCATTCTGACACCAACTTGGTGGTAATTTGCTGACAACTGTCTGGGTAAGAGGCAGCCCAGTGACATTAAATATTATGTTGCACAATACTCACTTGCAGAGACAAGCTAATGTACATTTTTCCATCACAAAGAATTTGTATAGCCTATAGTTTTGCGAGAAAAGTATATTTGACTTCAGAACAAAGACAGAACTCTAAGTCTATTTTTTGAAATGATTACTCCAGAGAGAGATGAAGCAATGATATTATGTCAGTGAGAAGACTGGACTTGTGGGTGGTGGCTCAAAAGGTTTTGGAGTAATAGGGAAGATGGATTCGGAGAGGATATCTATACCCAAGGAATGGTATCTGGAAGTTTAACAGTGGAATCTTCAAAAAAGGGGAAGTTTCCATGTCCCTTGCCCCACCGAATGAAGTGCAGAAATGAGCAAAGATGAGAAGTTGAGACTTAGAGGAGGAAACATGTGAAACAGACATGTAAAGAAGGGGCATTTGCTACTTGCACTAGTGACTTAGGGGATATGGAAGGAGACACGTGGAGTCGAGGGATGTAGAGATACTGGTAAGAGACACATGGTGAGAGGCCCATGTGGAGGCTGACAATGGCAGTTATGTTGCTTTGTACTTTAACTTTGCTCCTTTCATCCCAGACTTGTATAGCCCCTCTGCCCCCTTCCTATGGTTCCATGCCACAAGGTGCCTTAGATTTGTGGCAACCTTTTGGGTCTCATCAGCCCTACTTTGGTCCAAGTCTGTTTGGTTGGGGATGAGTAACTTTGGGTGTTTTGTTGGAAAACTATTCGTCTCTTCTCTCTCTATGCATACTAATCCTATTAAAGAACATTCACACTGAGAGTGTGTTTTATCTTTATGCAGTTGATGGCAGAATATATTTAGAGTGTGCAAGTTTGGAGGTCCCGGGGTGTCCCTCAGTTCACACACTAACAGAAGAACTAGAACTGGAATGAGGGTAATTCAGGCATATTAAGGATTGAAACTGTATTCTGCAGAAAGAAGTGTTGAAGTTCCAACCATTGGTACCTGTAAATGTGGCCTTATTTAGAAATAGGTGTTTGAAATGTAATCAAGGTAAACTGAGGTTATTAGGTTAGGACCTTAACTCAATATATTTAGTGCATTTAGATGAGGGGAAGATGACCATTTGAAGACATAGACATATAGGGACAACTCTATTTGACAATGGAAGCAGAGATTAGAGTCCTATAGCTGCAAACCAAGGGTTGCCTGGGGCTACCAGAAATTTCAAGAAATAAGAAAAATTTTCTCCTACAGACTTCTGGAGGAACATGGCTCAGCTAACCAAGAATACCAAGATAACTTCATTATCTTAATTTACTTAGTTTGTGGCAAATTGTTGCAGCAACCCTGGGAAATTACTACAAGGCAAAATAATGATATTTGCTGTGATTTAGATCTTCACATATTACACATTTGTTAGGCATTTGCATGTCTAGGCCTAACACTGGGCTCAGTACAGTTAGTTGCAAAAGGAATATATGATGGTGGTCCCAATAAGCTATACCATATAGCCCCAATGTGAGTTAGGCTATCCCATTTAGGTTTGTGTAATTACACTATGATATTTGCACAATGAAATTGCCTAACAATGTATTTCTCAAATTGAATGGCAGTTGTTAAGCAACACATGAATATATTGCAAAACTGGTTATGATGCCTTCAGTTTGCTCTGAAAGTTAAAGCAGATTGGTGTCATTTCTAGCAGCATTCCCCAGCACACAATTGTCTTTTAGTTCTTTGTTGATCACTGCAACACTTTTCAGGAAAATTTACTGGTGTCTTGCCTGACTGTATCATCTATGAACATCTATCCTAATTGAGATAAGAGCTGTGAAAGTCTGAAGGAAAGTCATGAGAAAGGACACAATTACTGTGGTGTTCTCAAAGGATTCTCAGAGAACCCTGTCTGCTTAGTTAGGGAGCTTGTATGGACCCACACAGTACTGAGAGGGAGCCAGGCTGTCCAGTTCATATTCCAGCTCCCCCTTTTACCTGTCATAATACTTTGAGTTACTTAATCCCTTTGAACCTCTCAGTTTTTCATCTGCATTTACCAAATAGGTTTGTCAATACTATAGTAAAGTGTCCTGGTGGTGCAAGGGGTTAAGCGTCAGCACTATGAAGCAATCCGCAGCTACTGTAGCATGAGTTCAATCCCCGGACAGGACAGGGAGGTGACCCACATGGTGCAGCAGATCTCTCCTGTCTTACCCGCTGCTCCCTCAGCAGTGCATTTCAGTCAATCTGCCTGTTCTGCTCCATACTCTGGCTCTGTTGAATACTCTAACCTCCCCACCTCCAGCTCTGGCCTATACCCCAGCTTTTGTATGCATAAATAAATAAATCTTTAAAAATATATATTAAATAGGGCCTCCCCTGGTGGCACAGTGGTTGAGTGCTGGGCTGTGAAGCTGCCCGCAGCCTCTGCAGTGCCGGTTCGATCCCGGCCGCCGGGCAAGGGTCCCACATGGCGCGCAGACCTCTCCTGCCGCCTGCTGCTCCCCTCAGCAGTGTATTTTGTCTGTCTGCCTGTTCTGTTCTCCGCTCTGGCTCTGGTGAATTCTTTCACCCTCCTGCCCTTCTGACTGTACCCAGTGCTTGTATAAATAAATAAATCTTTTAAAACAATACTAAAAAATAAAAAACAACAATTTTAAATCAGTGACGCAAGTATAATATTCATTTAGAACCAAAATTTTATAAGGAATTTTGATGCACCTTCCTTGAAAGCTTCAACAACTCTTTTAACAGTTGTTACCAGAAAGATGTGACCCCATTTACACTGGCATTACAAGTCTCATTTGAGGTAACATAGTTAGCAAAATGTAAGGACTGAGATTCTACTGCATCAGAATTGACACCTATTCATATTTGTGGCCTATCTGCACATCCAAATGGCTTATGGTGTACTTAGAAATGTGAAGATTTTGTTAGTCTTTGTTCAGTTGTCTGACATTAATTCTTTAAGCATTCAAAAAGCATTTATTCTGTTCCTACCGTGTGTAAAGTATTCCACAGAAAAATCAAGTCATCTCTGAGTGCAAACTGGACTTGAAATTCCCTGTGTTTTCATTTTTAATTTAACGTATTAGCTTCTTTAGCTAACATTCCAATTACAGCACCACATTCAAATTCATCTCGGAGTGTCAGGGATTCTCGTATTTCTATTAAATGATGGAAGCAACGGTGTTCTTAACTCTCTCAATTCCACCTCCTCACTATACCATATTATAACATGGAATAATTTAAGACAGTGACTTCCTATAAAAGTACATCTGTCTTTTCCATTAAAAATGCTTAAAATATAAAAATGTTTTCATTTATTTCTATGTAAAACCTCCCTATCCTAGATAATGTATTTGAGTAACTGCTCAGCAGATGCCTCTGTTTAAGCATGGAGATCAGGGTTTTGAAGGTTAAGATTAAATGTCTGCATCTTTTGTCTTAGCTCACAATGAAAACTGATAGTCACCTTCATTTGTTCATGGCTGAAACAGTTCATGAAAATTTTCAAATGCCCTAATTTTGTGCAACTGAATGTCTCACCCACAATTCTCATCACCCTTGTAAAGATAGCTGGCTCCCAGCTTGCAGTCAGTAAACACTTGAGTTTCTTTTTTCCTCCCATTACATTTGATGTTTGTCTTGACATATGAGGTGGCTTCCATGAGTGAGGTTAACAATGTCCAAACACCGCCAGGCGTTCATAAACACATGTTCCAAGGTCACTGTTCAGGATAGATTAGAATCAGTTGGGGCTTTTTTTCTTTTCTCTGGTTTTGAGAGGCTCGGGAATGGGCTCAGCATAGCAAAGATTTGAGAATAAGTTAGTTAAAAAGTTTTATGCCTTTAAAAAGAACAGGAAAAAAGACTAATATATGTGAAGAAGAGAATGCAAAAGTCCCCTGGGTTATGGATGGCAATAGAACCAGTGCTGCAAATGAGCCCTGAAATCTAAATTGGTTTAGAAATAGAAGAAACGGCAGTATTCAGTGCCATTTTACAATAAGTGCCACCACTTAGTGCTCTAGTTTGGCTTTTTATGTATTTATGTGAGTACATTGGGTGTCCATCTGGATCTTTTAATCTATCCAGTTATATGCTTGGGCGTGTTCTCTGCATAATATCCTTCCTCCCAGGCCTCTAGAAATGCATGAACAAATACTGACTTGGGGGAAAAAGAATTTTTGCTGATTAGAGAACAAAGCAAGAATGTTAAACCAGCAGGGGATTTCTATTTGCCTGCTTTGGAAGGGCTGAGTGTACACTTTTGGAGCATATGGGTCCTACTTGGTGTTAGAGATTTGACCTTTGAACTCTCACTCAAGGACTCACAAAGCCCTAGATGGCCAAACACAAATCTCTAAACTCAGAAGCCTTGCAATACCATAAGGACAAGCATCTTCCATCTCCAGATGTAGCCACTGAATTCTCACACACATTAGTGCAGGAAACTGGAATGTTCCTAAAAATAATTGTTACCACTTAAGGGAATTTTTAGGAAAAATGTTCAGGAGAGAGAAGCACAAGCAGCTTGTAATACCATCTCAATTTGTATTCCATGCAGGGTTGCTAAGAATGAGTGTCACAGAAGAGAACTAGCAGTGGCTTAGCCTAGCCAAGAACATCAGTTCTGGAGTTGGTCCCTAAGTTCATCTCTGGGTGCTGCTACTAACTAGATATAAATCACTGTCCTTGGTTGAATCACCTAGTGTCGCAAAACCTTAATTTCTTTATCTGAAAAATGGGCATGCCAAAAATAGCAGGTACTGTATTTTGCTACAAATATTAAATAATATACACAAAGCACACAATAAGCTCAATGGTAGAGTTTAATACTGACTAATAATATCTATATAATATATAGATATTAGAATGTCAGACATGCATAGTAGTTATATGGAATAAAGGCATTTATACTATCAATTATTGAGGACTTACTGTTTCCTTTCTCTTAAAAACAGGAAGAGGGCTATGCAAAGTAATCAGTCTCATTTTAAAAATGCAAGATAAACTCCGGACCTCATATTAGTAGCACAATCTACCTGTAAGCAATATGCACTTAGAACCATCAATCATTAAAAAGGCTGCTTCATGCAGTAAATTTGTAAAAAAAAAATTTCATTCCAGAAGTCTCATTATGTTTTTTCTGATACTTATATCTTCCATGGCTTGGCCTTTTTTCTTTTAAAGTATTTTTACTACCTGCTGTGAAGATAGGGATCCTATCTACCTTATTCAAGTATCTGTCCTCAAAATGAGAACAACACACAAAAGTAACTTCAAAAAATATTTTTGATTGAATGAAAAATTTAATATTTTTTCTATGTATTTCCCATGTAGAAAGTTCTATATGGGAACTTTCTACCCTTGAACTCCCAATATGCTTTTTCTTACTAATAATCTCCTATCTTCATTACAATTATGGGAATGACACATATTCTGTGTAAACAATGAGGTTAGGCACTGATATTTACCTCATCAGTGGCCATTATCCCAAATATAATTATTAAAAAAACTAGACAAATCAATGTGTTATATTGAAATTTTAGGCAAGTCCAGGTTACAATCTAAACAAAACTGTTTATAATTATATTAGAATTGAATATGTTCCCCAATTCCCAATTCCTGAATTTGGCTAATGAACCTATTCTGAACTCACTGAGAAGTACTTCGTCTGCTCCTAACTTAAATATTTCATTTTCCAATTCTGATGAATACTTATATATCATTAATTTAACAGAATTTCAAGAACAGCCTGTAAGATATTTTTCAAAATACATGTCCTGACGTAGGTGGGAAGTTTTACTATGTACTAGTTACTGCCATTCTTCTAATGTGGCCCTACTCATCTTCTTGTTTTGAACTTAGCTGGGATTGCAAGAATAGGTAGCTTTCTTTAGTGAATTTCTGCTAGCATATTTGCCAAAATACATTTCCATCCACAAACAGACCAAATGTTGGATGGTAGAGTCAGAGAATCCATAAATTTAACCCTGTGTTGAGTGGCCTCACTTAATCCCCACCACTTGCTGGGCTACAATGGTGCATCAGATAACAGGTCCGCCCTGCCTCTTCCCAGAATAGTGGGTCTTTTGGCAGAATTGCTAAAGCTACTAAGGTACCTTCTGCTGGCATTAAATTTGATCATGTCATTTCCAATTCTTATTAGAAGTATAAATTAAAAACAAATTGATAATACAAACAGATTAGCTTAGCAAGCTAGTGATTACAGAAATGCATGTTTGTAAGTCTCTTAAGGAAAGTTTTACTAGGAAAGAGACTATCCAGAAGGAACACAGATCAGATCTTGGTTCTAACATCAACTTGAATAATTCACTCAAGTTATCCTCTGAAATTTTTCAAATTCACCAAAACACTCCCTCTCCCTCTCATTTTTTCAGAGCTTGATAAACTTTTATACTCCCTTGTAAAATACTGTGCAAAGAATTAATACTCTGTTCCTCCTAATGCTATGTGTTCTTTAGAGAAGAATTTTGGTTGTATATCATTTTAGATGTATATTATGAGACTACCAAAGATATTCCATTACTAGATCAGAGGTTTTAAACCAGGGAAAATTTGTGACACAGGAAATATTTGTAAATATCTGGGGGCATTTTGATTCTTACAACTGTGGGGGCCTGGAGGAGAAGGGCAGTAGGGTTGTTGGTGACCATGCTACTTAATCACACAGGAAGCAAGGGATGCCTGTAAATAAATATTCTGCAATGCTCAAGAAGTCTCCTGCAACCAAAAATTATCTGACTCAAAATGTCAATAGTGCTAAAGGTGAGAAATCTTTCCTTAGCTGTAAACTCCTCAAAAAGTTGACCAAACTGAAACAAAACTGCAGGTGTTATCTCTGACTTTGTATATGTTGTTAATTTATTTTTTAAAGAGTAGACAAAAAAGGAAGAATTCAGAACTGTAAATTTGGTATGTCAAGATGCTACCTGACATGGACCTTATCAAAAAAAAAAAAATTACCAAAAAAATAAATAAATAAAACTAATCAGAAAAGGAAAAGAGTGGTAAAAATTAAGTAACTACAGCAGTTCTGAATTGGACATGCAAGCAAAACCAGCCAGAAAAAAGTATAATTTAGCATCTAATCAATTAGGTGATTGAATTTTTCATGAGATTAGGTTTGAGGGCCAAATGGATTACAGTGGAGGTCTTGCTTAGGCACAGGTTTGAACAACTCTCAGTCATATATGACACTGTCACAGTGCAGATATTTTAAATATTTAAAAGCACATATAATCAATAAATTATAGCAATAGGGGCAAGGTATAATACCCCACAAGGCAAAGAAAATCCAAAGAAAAACTGGCAGTTAATTCCTATCTCATCCCGTTGTGCTTGTGGATTGCAGCACATATGGTCCTGCACCAGGGGTTGTGGAACAGGGAAAGATGCTAACACCATATGTGTGGAAATCCTTTACTTTGCAGAGAGTGAAGGGGCAGGGAATGCTTGTCCTTGAATGCTGGACTTCTCTGGCCATTTTCTTCCTGGCTCAATATCAGATGCTGTCCTCTCCATACGGTATTTTCAACTCATTGTATTTCATCTTTAATGTAGTTTTCTTGGGGATTTTAATTGCTTATTTCCAATACTAATTTTCATTCCTGTGAATACAGAGAAAGTGGATTTGCTTCCCTTTCAATGGTACAAAAAAGAAAACAATTACGAAAACTACACAGCGTGACTAGTGTTTAGTTTTTCAATGGAAGGTCAGCACTAAAGTCAGTACCAATAGGCATATCCATATCTTTAAATTTCTGTATTCAGATTTGGGGAGGGTTGGTAGAATAAAATGTACTATTTAAATAGAATAAGCTACTTTTTCTGTTTATCTTATAGTTTCAAATATGTAGATTTGGAGGGAATAATTTTCTATCATTAGAAAAGCTTATTCTTTCTTTTCAAATTAAGCTGAAATAGTTAAGGATAGTATAAAACTAAAAGGCTCAAATAGAGATATACCTATGTCTCCCCATACTAAAAATTATAATCTTTTATTAACCTGAATCTTCCTAACTCTCTCCTGTCTTTCTCAGCCAGGGTTTTTGTTAGAAATTTGTCAGTCACCATTCATTCTTCTCTCACTCCTCAATTGATACAATCTGACTTTTCTTCCCATCACTCCACTACAGTTATGCTCACAAAAGCTGCCAATGACCTTCTCATTGCTAAATATCATAGACCTGTACAAATGCTTATCTTTCTTTTTTTCTAATAAAGGTTTATTTTTTGAATTTATGTATGCATACAAGAACTGGGGTGTAGGCCAGAGGTGCAGGTGGTGAGAGGATTTACCAGAGACAGAGTGGGGAGCAGAAGAGGCAGATTTACTTAAATACACTGCTGAAGAGAGCAGCTGGTAGGACACGAGAGGTCTGCTACAACATATGTGGGTTAGCTACCCGGCTGGGGATCAAACTCATGACACAGTGGCTGATGATAGCTTGATAGCGCTGAGACTTTGATCCCTGTGCCACCAGGGAGGCCCTGGTTATCTTTCTTAAATGCTTACTGTATTGGCACTATTGATTCTTTATTCTTGTTAGTCTCTCATTTCAGTCTTGGCTTCTTTAATATTTGGTTCTCCTGGTTTCCATCTATCTCACTAACGAGTCTTTCCTAGTCTTCTTTGTGTGTTTTTTTCCTCTATGTTGTATCCAATACTTTTTTCTCTTCAGCTTCAATTTTATCAGTTTCATTAAATTATCTGTACAATACTACTATTCCCATGCCTCCTTTAAGTTGGAAGACTTACAGAGCTTCGTGACCATTTCCCTTTGAAATACTATTGGCTCTTCAAACTTATATTCAAATCTGAATTCATTATGTGCTACAAAGCTCTCTATCTTCAAGGAACTTGTTCCTCCTCTACATTTTGATCTCAAGTAATAAAAGCTAATCCACTTGGACATCTAGGTTGTGTATCTGGAAGTCAGTTTAGACTCTCCCTTCCCTCTCTACACATTCAACCTTTAAGATCTGCTCATTTTATCTTGCAAATAGTTCCTGAGTGTAACATCCCTTCATCTTTACAACCATCCCTAGTAATTTCCATGACAACAATGCTTCAATTATTGTTTTCTCTGCCTCCAGTTTTGCCGCCATAAATCCTTCCTCTGCACTATAGCTAAAAGTAATCTATATAATATTCAGATCTAGCAAAGGAGTCTACTTTGGTTCCCTGCTATGTACAAAATGAAGTCTAAGCTTCTGAATGTGCACACCAAGAATCTCCATGACCTGACTCCTACATATCTCCTTGTTATGTCATCCCACTATTTTAAAATTTATAATTTAAGATCTTACAATAATGATCCACTTGTAGGTCTCTAGATATATGTCATCTTTCAAACCTTTGTACCTATTTCTTCTTTCGGGATCACTGTTCCCAGCTTCTTTCATTTAACTAACTGAAACCTATCATTTAACTAACTGAAACAACTCCAGTTTTATGATAGTTAATTTTATGTGTCAACATCACTAACCCATGATATCCAGATATCTGATCATACATTTTTCTAGATTTACTAGAAACTATTTTTAGATGAGATAACTATTTAAATCAGTAGATTTTAAGTGAGGATTATGCTCCCTAACGTAGCTGGGCCTCATCTAATCAGTTGAAGACTTTATTATAAATAATACCAACCTTCCTAGAGGAAGAGGGAACACTGCTAAATGACAGCCTGTGGATTTAAACTATAATTCTTTCCTGAGTATCTCATCTGCTGTATTTACCCTGCAGACTTTGAACTTGCCAGGCTCCACAGACATGTGAGACAATTCCCTAAAAGAAACCTCTTGCCTCATTCCCACTCTCTCTCACTCACTGAAGTTATACCTACAAGACCCTTCTCTGTTTTCATCTTACTTGCCTAATTTTCAAGTCAGAAATAAGCAATTTATTCATTTATATTTTTATTTTTTTCTCATTGGATTATAAACTCCATGAAGCCAAATCTGTTATCAACTCACAATTAATGATACTTGATCCTAACTCATATTTTTTTGTGTTTGTATCTCTTTCTGGGAAAAAGCATTCTCTTATTCAGGAGGTTTGGAGATTCCTACTATAATAATACTATTCAGCTAAACTTCTTGTTCAGACTAAAGTCAGGCTCACTGCCAGAGTAACTGTAACCTTAGCGTGCAATTTTTACAGCCTGATTTCTGTATCCCTTCTCATGGTGTCCTGAGGTTGGTAACAGCTATCTGTCCAAAAGCAGCTTAAAATATTTAAATATTAGAAAAAACTGCTCAACTTTGATTGGCATTAAATTATTTGAAACATTATAAAATGACCAGAATATGCATAGTTTAGGCAAAACCAAATAATCAAAACAAGCAAGAACCATTTGAAATCAGAGCTAATTTTCAATAGCATAATTAAACTATAATCCAAGGGAACTAGTCAAATTTTTTCTGAACATTAGTCGGTAAGGCACAATGCACTGCAAGATAGGGATTAATGACAAGGATTCTTCTCACTGAAGGTTCAAAAACTGCTCTGTTCAATACTGTATCTACTAGCCACATGTCTTGTGAACACTTGAAATATGATTACTGTGAAGTTTTCTGTGCTGAAAGTATAAAATATACACCATATTTCAAAGACTTAGTGGAGAAACAGAGTAAAAGATCTCATTAATTTCTTTAACATTGGTTATATTGTCTAGTAATGTTTTGGCTAAATAGTCTTAAACAAAATATAATATTGAAGTTGATTTCATCTCTTTCCTCCTGCTTCTTTTTAATGGGTCAGCTAGGAAATTTTAAGTTGTATCAGTGACTCTCAACATGTTTCTGTTGGGCAGCATTGGTATCAATGATCTGCCACTGCTCACTCCTTAGAAAGATCCATCACCAATCTAATCAACATCTATTCTCACAACAGACAATTTTCCATAAACATTGTGAGTTTTGCATTGTGTAACTGCCATTCTTGAATTCAAAGACTATCTTTCCTGTTTTTTAAAAACAGTAACAGTTAAAAACCCCTTATCAGTCCATCTGTTGTTAAATTCTCCTAATTTTTCTTTAAATTTTTTCAAAACTGTTCTTTTCTCTTGTCCCACATCTGATATCAATCTTATATCTGTCTTATGAATATCTCTTAAATTATAAAAATAAATGTATTTAAACTAAGTTCAGAGGCAATTCATGGCTTTCATGATACACAGTCCCTACCAAGCCAATGATTTTTTTTCATATTTCATTTAACCAACTTTGCAATTACTCGAGTAGTGACAGGTGTAATTTTTATATAATATAAATTAATATATCATATATTAATTATATATAATATATATAACATAATATATATTATATGTGATCGTTAATATATATAACATAATATGTATTTATATATAATATAAATTATTTTCTGACATCAATTCATTCAGTCCTCCTGGCTCCATTATGACAGTCTTTCTACTGCTGTTCTCATGTCACTGATAGGAAAACAAACAAAAACTGTCATTTGTCCAAGATCATGCTGCTAATAGATGGCCCTGATCCAAGCAATCTATTGTGTTTTTAGTCTCTTGTGGAAGAGGTGGTTTTTTTCAAGTGGTTTCATCCCCCTGGGCTTGCTTTACCCAGGCCACAATGAGCAGCAGCATGGCTCAGTCACTTCCAGGACTTACACTGACCATCATTTTCCTTGCATTATGATTTATCTGTCTTTTGCGTTACTGTATCATGGTCCTTTCTTCTCATTTCCAAGATAAGAAAAACTTAATCCAAAAAAAGAAAGAATAACTTAATCCAGATTAATTTGCAAGTTATGACACTGAGAATGCCAAATAATACAATTCCTTAAATTTGTAAAGGTTTTTCCATTTTCAAAAGTGCCTGAAGATAGAGTCACAAATT
Source organism: Talpa europaea (assembly GCF_964194135.1). Classification (NCBI taxonomy): domain Eukaryota; kingdom Metazoa; phylum Chordata; class Mammalia; order Eulipotyphla; family Talpidae; genus Talpa; species Talpa europaea. The sequence continues at coordinate 31,185,813 of NC_140074.1, forward strand.
ACCAATGCACTGAAAGGGGAAAATATGCTCATTTTAAGCCTGATTTCCTTTTTTTTTTTAAGCTGGCTCATCTCATAAAAGTATTTCTAATGGTGGAATTTCAGGCATTGTGGTAGAACACTGAGTGGGAGAATACTGACATTACTGGGTACACTGCTTGCTCTTCCTGCATTTTCATTACAGTTCTATATTTTTTCATTCATGCATACATATTCTGTTTTGCTCACAAAGAGATTTTAGGCAGTTTTCAAAAATAAACACAATCTAATGGGATTAAATAAATAGATGAGGAAATTGTGAGTTATTCATGTTCTCTGTGGCAAGAATCCAAATCCCTGTTCCAGTTGCCTAGCATCACCACAATAGCCTGAAAAACAGATTCACAGCAAACTCCAAGTCATCATAAACTCTCTTCTCTAGTTAAGACTTTGCTCACCAGTCAACTTGGTGAGCAAAATCATTGCTATGGTAGGTAATGTGTAATCTTGACTCCTCTTTAAGTCTAGACTCCTGTATGATAAACTGATCTGAATTTTCTTTTCTTTAGACCCTTTTCAGATTTCTATTTGACTTCCAAGGCAGAGCACCTTCTAAGCACAAGGCACTTACAGTCCTCTCTCACCAAACCAATTTCTTGAAAGGCAAGACAGATAAATGAGAAAATAAGGAAATCAAAGTGATTTCTCTATTTTGTCTCCCAATTGGTTAGTGCTCCACTAAAATCTCTACCTCCTCCCCTGTTATGGCTGCTGAATTTAGCTATATTGGGAATTCCATTTGACCTTGAACTATATTCAAGTTCCCCTTTCCTGGGAATGGAATAAGACTTTGAGATTTTCTTTGGAATTGAAGTTGCTGGGGGCATATCATGGACCAGCTGGGTCAATAAGGGAAGCACTTACACTTAGAAAACAGACAATGGAAAGAACATAAACTAAAGCCAGGTGTAGGGTGAATGGTTTTCAGGCTTTTCTGCCCTCCCACCATTAGGATTGCCCTGCCTGATGTGGTACCTGCAGTTGTTACATTGTTGTAAGCTGTGTTATTTACCTCTGTGGGCCATGATGCAGACACCAGAAGCAGAGGCAGGAGAGAGAAGGGGAGAAAGAGGCCAGAGAAGCCCAGAGTGAAGACTTGCTGGGGGCTTGGAGGCCTACCAGCCTCCTGGCACCCTGGGGCACTCCTGCCTGCTGTGTACCTGGTTGCTGCACTACATGTAAAAGCTCAATAAAAGCCTGAGAAAGCCACCGAGAGCTCCAGGACTCTCCTTTACCCATCTGGTCTGCTCAAATCATAAACCTGCTCAGTGCCATCCTGCCCCAACAATTGGCATAAGTCGGCAAGATAATTCGAAGCAGACAGGTATAGAGCCCTCCAAAGACCTCAGGAGGGATTGAGGAGCAGACTGTCTTTGCCTGTGACAAAGCTGGATGTGCCATGGCAGCACAGGTAGTGACCAAAGTCCAGGAGCTGTGGAAAGAGTTGAAGATGCTGCAGGAGCACAGGAGATGGACAAGGCCCAGGAGCTGCAGGATGAGACCTCAAGTGGAGGAGGAGACGGCCCGTGAGAAGCAGCCCATGACCCCTGCAGCAGCAAAATCGTCAGGGAAGAAAGGACCACGATTCGGAGCTCACCCAGTGCTGATGCAGGAAAACACTGATGGACTTGGACTTACAATCCCGCCAGAAGGTGGAGGAACTTTGACAGGGTAATGTTCTGTTTGGGGGACCATGGGGAAGAACAGTATTGTTTGTGTACTCCAAGAGATGGGAATCTGGGGGTGGCCAGTGGGCCTTGATGGCCATAAGCGGCTTGTGTACTGCCCAGCGCTAGGCAAAGGAAGAAAGCCAATTTAGAAAGGCAAAAGCTGGTGCTGAGATTGGGAAGTCCTGAGTGTCTGTTAAGCAGCCCGAGTATGCTAAAGAAGGCCAGCAAGTCTCTTAAAATCACCTGTGGGTGATGCTCTGCTCATGGTTGAGTGAGGGTGAGTTGCTGAGAAACCCATCCTTGGGGGACAGGTGGAGAATGGGCCTTGTAGTGGAGTCCACAGCCAAAGAGGGGACCCAAGAGAGGCTGCATGTGGAGCTTATATCCACGGATCCTCGACCCATGTGTTTCCGGACACCCCTGCCTGCTGTGTACCTGGTTGCTGTACTATATATAAAAGCTTAATAAAAGCCTGAGAAAGCCACCGAGGGCTCTAGGACTCTCCTTTACCCATCTGGTCTGCTCAAATCATAAAGAAACCTTTTCAGTGCCATCCTGCCTCTACACCAGGTAAAAGATGAACAAACAGGAATACATACCTTCAGACACAATACATTTGGCTAGTACTATTCTACACATTTGGTTCTGAGTTTCCTAGAAGCCAGAGGAAAGACTTTTATTTGTCATGAAATTATTTGATTATGAAAATGTCCAATTATCATAAAGTCAACAAAATTATTAAGAAAACAACTTTAACTAGAATGAAACCATTAAAAAGATTTTGTCTTTATATATTCTTTCAAGGGCTGTGCATGATAAAGAACACAATGTTCTCAATAACGTGTCTCCATTAAATTTCCCAGAACTTACCATACCCTTTTGCCATGATACCAGTCAGTAAAAGCAAATCTGAAAGTTCTGTTTTACCTAGGTAAGTTATATAGTATAGTTAATCAGATTTCCATAACTGATAAATCACTGAAATTACAATAAATGAGATTTGGGCTGTGAGCTTTTGAATTGTTTACTCATTTCTATCAAAAAAAGATTAAAACAGATAATTTAAGTGATGCTTCTCAGCCCTTTTCCCCACTGAAGGGGTTTCCCTATTAAGCATGCTTCTTGTCCATGGGACCCTAACCTTGTATTCTAACCCCTGATGACTACAAAAAGGGTAAGCTTCCCACTCAAAGGAAACCTGTTGCTAGGTTGATCTGAGCGAGTCAGATTTTCTCCCTTGAAAAATTAAACTGAGAAACATGAGTCTTGCTATCACGATTTACTCTGGACAAAAACAGATAAAAGGGCCAGAGTGGGTGTCACAGCCAGGCAAACAACAGCCACATCAAAGCCTTAGAGAAACAAACTTTGACCCTCAGGGAAGATGCCAACTCCAGCCTCCCTTTGCTGCATTTCCTGCCTGTCTCTCCTGTCAGAGGGAAGCAGAAGGACATAGGTTCCTTTTTCTAAGTCATTACCCTATCATTTCCCCAGCCTCCATTTTTCCAGACAAGCCCAGCCTTAGACATCCTTCATGAGAAAATGGGAATGGAGCATAAAGACCACTGACCTGGTGAGGGCAGAGATAAACAAGCAGGTGCTGGGTAAACCAGTAACATGACTGACTGAGGTGACCAGCATAAGGTGAACACGTAGGAGGGCTGGGTGATTACACTGTTAAATTTACTCAGTTATGAGAAAGCAGATCAAGACATTTTGAAATAAAATCTTTAAGAGGACTTCCCACACTGTGAGAGACTATGCCCCAAGCTCCGAAGGAGGAAATTGACACTCCGCTGTCTAGGAAACAGGATGTCAAGCATTAACCCGACCTCCTGCAGATTAAGATGGCAGTTTGCTGCAGCAGGAGACCCAGGGAAATCAATACTGCAACAATCACCTCTATGGCATGAAAGCGCTAGCCAGCAAAAGTGCCTTTGAGATCCCATTTCATGCTATACTCCAGCAGTTCCATTTCCTAATAAATGAGCATTTCAGCTCCTACTGCTTAGATCTCCAAAACACTAGTATCCTTCAAAAGAGCCTGCAAGGCCCTCCTCAATATCCTGCTGACTGCTATGAGACAACCTGCTCGCTGAAGGGTTTCTATCCAGAGTGAGCACTTTCTCTATCCCAAAGCCGGTGCCTGAGCTGGCTGAGATAATCAAGGCACAGCCAAATTGCTGCCCAATTTTTCCAACCACCATCCACTTGCCATACCTCCCTCCTGTCAAGGGCAAGAACCTGTCCTGCAATTCCTCAAACTTAAAAGCTTTAAGGATGCTGCCATACACTGAGAAGTGTCTTGTGAATGGAATGAAGAATTCCAATGCCAGACAGATCCAAACTGACCTCTGTGCCACATGCCCAGGACATCCCTTCAGTCACCTGACATTTAAATAGCCCCAATTGCAGCAGGAGTATTACAGTGGGCAAACATCAGAAAGCCAGAAGGAAACAACGAAGTTTGGCTAACCTGCCAAAGGACATTCTGGCCCTGAAAATGGAAGACAAGGAATTTAAACACATTATTGGAATGGAGTGAAGTATTAGCTGAGTTACATACCACATTAGTCTTTTTAGACAAAAGTGTATATCTTGTGGAGAAAGGTAATTTAATTCAAGTGATAAAGGATGCTGGTTCTTAGAGCAGTCAGTCTTCAAACTAACATTCCAAAGGATTTGTTTTGGCTTGTGTAAAACTGAACAGTAAAATAGTTGGAAGGGAGCGCCATCTTTTGTGGAATCAAAGCTTTAAGAAAGAGGTCAAGAGAGTTACTGGACAGGTGGGATTGGTAATCAGTATGTGATTCTGTGAGTTTGGGACCAACAGACTCATGATAAAATCACAACCAAATATACAGGAAAAGAAAACAATCTGACTCCTCTTCAAAGAAAGCATAGAAATAAATAATATCAATATTTATTGATAGAGAAATAAACTGAATCCTCTGATTGTGAAAACAAAGCAAGATGTGGAGAAGAAAGCCTGTTCCAGTAAGATTGGAGAAGAAAGCCTATTCCAGTAGTGCAGTGGAGCTGTCCAGGAGTGACTCTTCCCTCACCATCTACCAGCCAGGTGACCGTGAGCCCCTTGGATCCCATAGCTACTGCGATGGGAAATGAGACAGTAATGTATTCTTACAGTGTCGCTGCATAAATTAAATGAGGTCATGGATATAAAAGTTTGGGGCTTATAAAAAGCATTCAATACATATTTCTTTCCTTATTCTTTGGAGTTCTGGACCAAATTTCAATATATATGTGTATGGGAGACTTTCCATACTAACTAGCAATTCTCAGAAACCAGCAGGGTGTCTGAAAATTCAACTCAATTCTGATATTATCTACCTTGACATAGTGTCAGCTTCTACACACCCTTGGATTCAGTACAAGACCATCCTCCATTTCAGATGCCAATCCCAAGCCCAGATTGTTACCTGTGCTTCTGACCTACTATGTAAATGGGAGGTTACTAGGACTCCCTGCTCAGGTTCAATTAACTTATGAGAGTGCTCACGAACTCAGAAAATGCATTTACTCACTAGATTGTAAGACTGAGGGGCACCCCAGCACCCCAAACTTGCATACTCTAAAGAGATTCTGCCATCTACCTCAGAGACAAAATACGCTCTCATCCTAGTAAGTAAATGGCCAGCCAATCAGAGTTGATCTGAAACAGGGCCACTGAAGCCTAAAACCTTTTCACAGGTCTAAGGCACCTTCTAGCAGGGAATCATTGGAAAGGGACAGAAGGGGCTACCTAATTCACTTTAAATAACTTATCAAATACCTTATTATCTTGAAGTTAGATTATTCTCCAAGAATGACAGCATCATTGCAAGATTGCAAAGGTTGTATTTCTGAGTCATACTTTGGAGGGCTACTGTTTGAAGAGCCACCCAACATCATCTAAATACGACACAGACAGAATTAAAACTTTGTTCTCATTTCTATTTTGTTGTTGTTGTTGTACAGTATAGTATAACCTGTCCAGAACAGGAAATCGCCAAGAATGCAGGAAAAAAAAAAAAAAAGATAAATACATAGAATAGCCCAGGATGTTTTGGGCCCAGGTCTAAAAGTGATACATATTAATCTCACTTGCATTCCAAACACATGGCCCAGATCTTAGTGCAAGGATATTCAGGAAATAGGGTTTTCCTATGAGACCATGAAAAGGAAATGCCATGGTTGAGTATCTATCTAATCAGGCCCGATCACATTTATTTAGTTGTCCCTCCCAATATTCTCATATGCATTATATAGACTACCATTTATCTCATTTGCTAATCTATTTACTCAATTTTCATTTTTAATACTTTTGGTTTGTATCTTATTCCAATGTAATAACCTGTTCTCATTTAAAGAATGCTGTTTTTAATTTCACTTTGAGGATTCTAAGGGAACTTTTTTGAAATACTTTTGTCATTTTTTTTCAATTATATCCATTTTCTGAGTTGTGATTCATCCTATTTGTTGGGTATTCCAGCTGGATTTTATTATTATGGATTTACTTATATTCTTAATAATTTTTGCATGAAAGCTTATCACACCTGGGATTTTTTTTCCCATTTTGCCCCCAAATTAACTGAAAGTTCACTGCTATCCCAACAACGTCTTGTTTTGATGTGCTGATTTTAAAATTAATATGAAAACACAAAACATTACATAAGACATTTTTAACAAAAAATAAGTTGAGAAGACTACCAAAGAGCTTAAATTTAAATTAATATGGATAAAAGTTGACACACTTAAAACTTTGAGTCTTTGAATTAGTTACTGTTGAGTCTATCACATTCTAAACTCCCTAAATACTATATGGTTTTCTACATAGGGATTGTGATATTATATAACCAATAGTTGGCATTTTCATGATATTGTCAAAGCCCCCTTTTAAAAATTTAATTTTCTATTTATTTCTAGAATGTGAAAACTCAATGACTTTTGTATATTTAGCAATCTTGAAAAACTCACCTTTTAATTCAGCCTTTCTTTTTGGAATTTTTAGTAAACCCTCATATTATTTATAAATAGTGATAGTTTTATTTCTAATTTTCTGGTCCTTATATCTTTTACTTGCCTAAATATCCTAGAATTTAATGCCTTAAATGCCTATACTTTCCAGTGCATTGTTGAATAGTAGTTGATAAAAGGCATACTTATTTGTATCCTAGTCTCATTTTGTCATTAGGTGACATGTTTACTATATATTCTTTGACACTACAATTCTTAAAATTCTATTCCTTCTATTTCTGACTTGCTAAGATTTGGGGGAAAAAAGGTAATTTTCCCAGATGACTATTTTTTTTTTTACTATGTAGTACTAAAAGCAGAAAAGGTAGCTAACACTTATAGGTGTTAATTTTGAGTCAGGTATTACTCCAGGTATTGTACTGATATTACATCATTTAATTGCCATCACAGCCACTGGAAGAGTCTATTAATGTTTATAAACATCATGTGGATGAAAATCCCAACATGCAGAGAAGTAACTTTTTGAGGTGCACACAACTTGTAAGTTGGACACCTGGGATTTGAATCCAGGACCTTCCTACACAGTAGTAATGTGTTAGATAAGTTACATTAAGTTATGGACATAGAACCAGAGGCAAAATAGATACTTGTAAATGCCAGGTCCTTCTGTTCATCAAATGCCATATATCAAATGTCATATATTCCAAGTATAAGGTTTCATTTTGACTGATTCTGATTCTTCACATCTGGAGTTGAGGGTTAAAGAATATACAACCATGAACTTATTCCAATTAAGCAGCTGAACTGAGTTTCTAAAAATTCCTGACTCAGAGACAATACAGTTTTCTTCCTTCATTCTCCACTTCATCTTGAGAGCAGCAGATAAGACATGTATCATTCCAGCTGCATTATTATAAGATTAGTTCATCTTCAGAACTCATGTTCTGGCTTAATGTAGCATGAGCATATGAATATCTAAATGGCAATATATCAAGCAAGTTCCAAATAATCCACTATAACTGTCCAAAATGTCATACTAATTTCCTTCTGAGCATTCTTATGAACTTTCTTCAGTCTCCTTTCTGTCACATACATACATCTAGTTTCAAGTTCTGTATTCTTCCCTATACTGTTATGACGACGTTGTTACAATTTCCATTACACATCATATATATAATGTTGATTTCTGTGTCTGTTTCTCTTACAGAAATGTGTGCACCATCATTGAAGGCACTGTGTCATGTTTATCTTTGTATTCCCAACCCCTAGTTCAGTGTGTGACACTAGCAATGGCTAAATGAATGTTAGCTGAACGGGTGGATGGATGGATGAATAAATCTGACCAAAGTGACCCCTCAGAGTTCCCTTTTGGGTTCTCTGCTGACATTCTTCACTTTTATTGTCCATATCACTATGGCCATGAAAACACATCTGTTTGTCTTTCTGCTTCAGAAATAGTACCCCTTTTCTTTATGCTATTATGTTGAAATTGCTTTCCAGATGATAGACAGTTTGCCTTTTTTTCACTGGTTTACCTAATTTAACCCTCGTGACCTTTTAAACATGTTACCAGCCTCATTTCCTTTCATTTTATTTGCTTTCTGGTTTGCATTTAGCAAGTGAACGAAGACAAGGAACTCCTCTAAAGGAGTTCAGACTCTGATGCATTGCTCACAGGGCTGCCAGAAATTGCTGGCTGTGTCTAAAGGCAGTCCTCTGCAAATAAGCATCTAAATGCTCCAAAACTCTACGCTTTTGTAATTTTAAGACTTAAAGTCAGAACAACAAATAACTGACATTGTTTTTATTTATTCAGCTCCTAACCAAAGTCTGAGGTTGAATAGCAGCTAGTTGATCATTTTGGCTCAACACCTGAGTGCCGACTTTGGGGCCTGGGTAGATAAATAGAGGGCATCCAGAAAGCAATCCTACCTGCTGTACCTTCAACCTAACAATATATTTTTGTGATTAAGTGCTTTTGTAGTGTGTGTTTGCATGCTACCATTGGTTGTGTGTGTGTGCATGCTTAGGTGAAATATGGATGTTTTCTTTCATTCAGCTTGAATGTAAAAGCAGTTCTCTGAATTGCCTCAGGGCACTTTTCAAATTCCCTGTGATATCACCCAGTTAGAATTATGCACACTCATTTTCAAAATTCTGCAAGGAAAATTGTTGAATTCTCTGTGACATTTACCATAACTGAAAATTTATGCTGCTTTCCCCCTTCTCCTATCCCTACCACCTTTTCAAAAGTATACAACTTCTTCTGGCTCCATCTCCTTGAGTGTTAAATGCTTTCAGAAATTGTTCACTTTTTATTGCTCTGTTTTATTTGAGACAATTATTCCATGGTCTAGTCTGAGTCTTGCCTATAAAATGAGAACACTATTATTTGTGCTGGGATTCTGTCTCATATGTGTTAAAGTTTAGCTCAACAATATCAAAATCCTATCCAGATGGATATAATATATTCCAAAATTCTAAAGTAAAAGAAATCCAGTGCTCAGATTCCTAATCTCTCCTGTTCTTACGATTACCCTCCTTGGCTCACTATTACCTCGTGAGGGATTCTCACACTGTAGAGTGTGTTCATATCTCCCAGGTCCTTTGTAAAATCTGTGGATTACCCATATCCTAATCTCAGAGATTCTGACTCAGAAATCTGGGTTAGGGCCCTGGAACCCATACTTTCAAGAAGCTACTGTGGTGGGTTTGATGTAGGAAGCATATGGGTTAATTTAGAAAAGCAGTGACTTCCAAGCAAAATTCAAACTCTTTACCCCTTTTAACATTACACTAGCCCCTATCACTTGCCCCTCCTTGTCTGACACAGTCCATTTCTGCTAACCTTCTGCCACCTATCCAGATACCTCCATGTTCTTACCAATACTCACCTTTGCATATGCTCAAAATTTCCTTTTCCTCTGCCTCTGTGGATACCTACTCATTTCTTCAAGACCTATTTCTAATATATCCTTCTCTGTGTAGCCAGAATTCAGTCATTTCCTGTGTTATAAATGAATGACTCAACAGCCACTTATCAAATACCTCCTAAATACTAACGTACAATATAAGCAACCTCACTAATTCCTTCCAATCCTACAAATAGCATTTATTTTTATCTTATAGATAAGCACAGAGTGTTGAAGAGAGTGACTTTTCCCATAGCTACAGAGCTGTTAGGTACTAGAACAGAAAATCAACTCCACCTCCAACTCCACCTCAATACTCTTTTCATGCCCCTCTGCTGTCTTTTACAGATCCTGTTCATTGAATTTACCTATTACTTTACTGTGACCCTAATCACACTGCATTATACTTTTTTATAGGCTTTCCATACCCACTAGATGATATTCTCTTCAAAGTCAAGGGTCAAGCTCTCTTTTCAGCAGATCTAACATAGTACACACGCACTATGTTAGCTTACTGAGTACAGGATGCACTGAATAAACGAAAACCTATCTTTTTAAGCACTTACTGTGGTTGATGTTTGTCAACTTGAGGTCCACTAAATAATTATTCCCCTTTATAATAGCTTTCTGATTTACTAGTGGCATTACCTTTTCCCCATTGTATGCAATTATGAGGGAGTATACTTCTAGGCAATTCCCTTACACAAAAGAAAACTGGAAAAGAAGGACTCCTGAGCATAGCTCAGGAAGGTGGCTCAAAGAGTGGGGAAATCTGCCTTCATTCATCTTAGCAACACTGGCAGTGGTGTCCAGCCCAGACACCTGCCTCCTATTTTCTAGTTTCTTTGCTTCTGACTTATCCTCAAGCCCTGTTCCCAGCATCCCAGAATCATTGTGAATCCTCCATGCCTAGGCAATAAATACTTTTTAGTAGACAAAAAATGTTTCTGCTGTTTATAGTCAAAAATCATATCTGGCATGCCTGTTTTGTCAGAGAAGCCATTAGGCTTCCTTGATGCACAGTATGATTTTTACAAGCAGCCAGAACCTGTGGAATAGAACTAAATAAGAAAAAAGTGCATTCTTAGGACTTGAGTTGTGTGATAAGCAATCTTGAACATAAAAATGCTTTTAAAGGCTTGTCTTGAGTTGATTATTCATTCTGACCCTTCTTACAGGAGCAGAAGCAGAGTTCTTACTCACATTTTATGAAACAGGTCATATATGATGTTCAGAGACAATGTAAATTCTGATGTCTACTTACAAATGGCAACAGTGGCCACTGAGTTTGACATCACTTACCCAAAGGAAATAATAAGGTCTTAGGAGTTTTTTTCCAATATTTGCTTACTTGCACATGTGATTAGATAAAGGTAAGTGTCTTCTTGGTGCACAGACTCTATTGGGAGAAAACAAAATACTGCAATTCATGGTATATTAATAAAAATAATAAAAAGCGCTTATGGAGATTAATGTACTTTGAAAAGGAGTATTTAAATGCCAGGATGAAAAGCTCAGATTTGAAAGCTATTTTGTTGGTACACAGAATAAGAGATTAAACTCTTTTCAATAAACCTAGTGGATAATTAAAGCTCTCAAAGCAGATGATATTCATTCATTCTCTAAACCAACCTTTATTAAACACTAGCTATTGACTATATTTTGGGAATGAAAAGATGAACAAAGCCCAGTCCTACATTGAGGTATCTCATCTGAGTTTAGATAAATGACTAGGATTGTTTTATCCTACATAGTTTGGTATAGTAGAACATTAATTCTATTTTCCCCCCTCTGGATAATCTATCAAAATGTGCAGTTAATGTCTCTGAGCACATTACTATGTTAATATGTTTTTGACATATGTGAAAGGTACATCAAAGGAGTCTCATGGTTCCTGTCCTAGAGAAGCTTATGGTCCATTTAGAGAAAACTGAAACTTTATAAAACAAAAAATTACGATAAGAGAAAATGTGTATCTCATTTACTGATTGTGAAGTATAGGCTGCAAGTGCTGTAATATTTCAGAGAAGTGAACTAAGCATGTGCTATATGATTGACATGGGGATATGGGATTCAACATAGAATTGGAAGGGGGGGGGGAACTCTCAAAATGGAAAAGGAATTTAGAGTTATCTCAGGCATTTCTCTATTCTTGCCCTGCATCTTCTCTTCCAACTTTATAGGTCAGCAATCTGATGCACGGAGATTACGTGTTTTGAACAAATATAAGTAGCCAACAAGTTACAGACTCAAGAATTGACTCCACATTCTTAAAAGAATTTGACAGGAAGACAAGAAAGAGAGTTGAGATTGTGCCTGGAAGTATCGTGAAACTAAAATAGGTAGGTGTGGTGAGGTGAGTACAGAAGGCTGTAAAAGCAGGCAGAGTAGTCAAAATTTGAGGTCACAGAAAGCAAGATGCAATTGCAAAGTTCTGAAAATGCAGTGATGCTAGCAACTTCGAAGTTGTTTTGGAAAGATGAAAAGAAAAATAGTAATTATAGACAAAGCCCAGATTATAGCAATTGATTAGACAGCAAAATCGACCATGTATTTTAACATCAACAGTCAACAAAATCCAAGAGAACAAATAGTATTTATGTCACTTCTGGTTTCATGTCCAGTTAATATTTTAAGATTCAGGGCCTCCCTGGTGGTACAGCGGTTGAGCGCTGGGTTGCGAAGTTGCCTGCAGCCTCTGCAGCACCAGTTCCATCCCCGGCTGCCAGGCAAGGGTCCCACATGGCGTGGAGACCTCTCCTGCCGCCCACTGCTCCCCTCAGCAGTGTACTTCCTCAGTCTGCCTGTTCTGCTCCCCGCTCTGGCTCTGGTGAATTCTCTCACCCTCCCTCACTTCTGAGTACCCAGTGCTTGTATAAATAAAATAAATAAATCTTAAAAAAAAAAAAGACTCCAAAATGGCTACTCTTCTTTAAAAAAAAAAATTAAGATTCAAATACTTTACTTCAGCAATCCAAGCACAATGAAGTAAAGTACCATCATATAAAAGAAGAATCTGTTAGGAAGGTAGCTGTAAGTATAAATGCCTTGGGAAAGCAACTCTTTTTTTTTTTTTTTACTTTATTTTTTTCTATTTCTTTTTTTTTTTTATATAGAGGCATTTATTTATTTATTTATTTGTTCGTTTTGTTTATACATGCACTGGGTACAGTCAGAAGCACGGGAGGGTGAGAGAATTCACCAGAGCCAGAGCGGGGAGCAGAGCAGGCAGAAGGACCGAAGTACACTACTGAGGGGAGCAGCGGGCGGCAGGAGAGGTCTGCACGCCATGTGGGACCCTCCTCTGGTGGCCAGGAAGCAGCCGGGGATTGAACCGGCGCCGCAGAGGCCGCGGGCAGCTTCGCAACCCAGCGCTCAACCGCTGCGCCACTGGGGAGGCCCTGGAAAGCAACTCTTGGTATGAGTTCCAGTAAAATGTTAAAAGTAGGATGAGGAAAACTCATAATCAATTGTAATATATTCAATGTACATATATTCAATGTTCAATTCAAAACTATAATCAATTGTAATATATTCAATGTACATATATTTCCACATTTTATTGAATGAAAGTGTCATTTAGAGTCACCATAACTGAATATATCATTAAAGAAATAAAAATCATGGCTAGTTAAAAACTGATAACCGTGCTAAAATTCTGATTGAAAGATGTTCTTCAATTTTGAAAATATGAAAATGTGAACATTTAAGAATCAATGATGTACTGTAAGTACCTAGTATTAATTAAGCCACAATACATTTCTCTTGGAAATCCCTCTAAAGTATATTATGGAAGCAATCTGTTGTAGGGGAACAGGTCTGTCTGACCGAGACAGAAATAATGTTAAACCACAGGATATCCCTAAATAAATCAGTAACTTTGGGAAATGTTACTTAATTTATTGAGCTTCAGTTTCCAAATAAGGAAAACAGGATAGATAACTGCTACCTCATAAGCTATTATAAGGAGCTATTATAACATAGGAAAAAATATGCAGAATAATACTAGCATATCATAAATAGAGCTTAAAATTTATCAGCTTAATGGCTTAATTCCATTCACATTATTTAATGCCCACAAATATAAGATCAGATAATGGTAGAGATTTCTAATACAATATAGCCCATAATAAGGCCTGTTGCTAGGTTCTGGAATGAAAAGTGAAAAAAGCACAGTCCTACAGAGGAGGTATTTGATCTGAGTTGAGATAAATGAGCAGAAGAGTTTTAGCCTACAGAGATTGGTATAGTGGAACCTTAATTCTATTTGTTTTCTCAATCAATAATCTAGCAAAATATTCAGTTAACTTCTTGTCTGAGCATACTACTATGTTGTATTTTTTGACATTGGTGAAAGACACATCAAAGGAGTCTCAAAGTTCCAGTTTTTATATATATATATATATATATATATATATATGTGTGTGTGTGTGTGTATATATATATATATACAAATATATATCTCAGTTTTTTAAAAAATTGAGATTGTAAAATTTGGCGTGAAAGAAAACAAAGAATGGTTGTACACAACACCCAATGAATTCTTGCTTTATAGCAGGTATAATTTAACTAGCATTCCTTCCCTCAATCAAAGTGCATTTAAAATAGTCTACTGATATTTTACTTAAGTAAAACTTTCCCAATACATCCCTCTTTAAATACAGTGTTTCCTAATAAATGGCAGAATAATAGATGGAAAAGAGAAAAAGGTTTTTGATGGAATCCGTGCAAAGTGTAAGTGTGAACTTTGATGCTATTTCAAACCTCTCATTAACTCCAAACCTCAGTTAAATCATATGTAAAATGAAAATAATACTAGTACCTACAACATATGATTGCTGTAGGAAATAAGATTTATAAGGAATAAAACATAGTAACTGTAGGCAAAGTGCCAGACATATCTTAGAGACTCAATAAAAGAATAATGGACAATTCATTCTTCATTTATATTTCATCTTCTGGATCCTAGAAGAGCTTGAATCTAGAAGTGTCTCTGCTCAAAATTCACAAACTTTAAAAAGCAGTAAAATAATTAAGGTTGCACTGGTGTACAACACTGTCGATGATTCAGAAGTATAGGTGCACACCTCTTCAGAGTCCGCCACCCAATCTCCCACAGTCTTCCATCAAAGTCCACTGGGTTACCTCACACTTTGCTCTCTACCCTCTCCATCTGGCACTGTCAATTCTACAGCCAGATTTCTAAAGTTTTCTCTGTTCCTATGTTTTGTTTGTTTAAATACCACATGAGTAAAATAATGTGGCATTTGTCTTTCTCCTGACTTTTCTTTAACTTTTTTATTTTCAATTTTGAGGTTACATTTTTGCTCTTCCATATGTGTACATGTTCCCCTCACCCTCTACGAAGCCACCCATGCCAACCCTCTCTGCTTTCCTCCCCTTTATCCTCCTTCTTCCCTCCCATTCCTTCTGGTAACTATTAAATCTTTTACTAAGTCCAAGATTTTTCCTGATGTATTTTTGCCTGTGCATTTTTTTTGTTATTTATATTCCACAGATGAAACTATCAAATGTCTATCACTTTCTGGCTTATTTCACTTACCATACTCACCTCAAGATTTTTTTCATTTCATACCAAAAGCCACTATGTAATCTTTTTCATAGCTATACAGTATTCCACTAGGTATATATTCCATAATTATTTTTTTCCATTCACCTGATGAAGGGCACTTAGGTTGGTTCCATGACTTGGAAATTGTGGACAGTACTGCTATATACACAGACACACATAAATCTTTTCATACTAGAATTTCCATATTTTTAGGATAAATACCTAATAGAGGTATTGCTGGATCATACTGTATTTCCATTTTAATTTTCTTAAGAAATCTTCACACTGTTTTCCAAAAGACCGCACCAATTGCATTCCCAACAGTGGATGACAGCTTTTTCGCCACACCCTCACCAATTTCTGTTGATTCCATTCTTTCCTTCTGATTTATTCCACTTAGCACAATGCCCTAAAGTTAATATTTTTATAGCTAATTAGTATTTCATTGAGTATATATACCATATCTACTTAATCCACTCATTTTTCCTTGGGCACTAAGATTGTTTCCATAATGTGGCTATCAAATAGTGCTGCAATGCACATAGGAGTATATATAGCCTTTCAAATTAGTGTTTTTACATTCCTTAGGTGACTCCCAGGAGCAGGACTGTTGGATCATATAGCAGGTCTATTTTTAACATTTAGAGAAATTACCGTATCATTTTCCATAGAGGCTGGTCTAGTCTTCAGTTCACTAACAATGTATTGTGGCTGGAAGAAGCAATGCCCAGATGACACCTATTGCACCTGATTGGAATAACTGCTTTTCTGCACAGAAAAGGGCTTATTCGTTTTGGTATCAGTTTTTGACTCTGAATTCCATCAAAGTATCTTTCTAGCCTCTAGCATAAAGAGTTCCCCAAAAATGAGCCAAAAGATCAAATTTATTCACAATCTTATGCAGAACTGGTCATGATTTTTGAATAATTATTTAGATGTACGTGGATGAATATTTGGATGGATGGGAGTATTTGTGGATAGGTGGGTGGATAGATGGAAGAGTGAATATAAATGGAATGTTAAAATGGCAACGTCCAGATTCATTAAATAAATTTTTGAAATATTACCTGGCTTTAAATGGCAAATTTTGTGTTTTCCCTCAAAAGTTAGAAATCTCAAAAAATCATTTCTTTTCTAATGGATAACCACAGGAATAAGAAGAATGAGTTTTGAGTTTAGTTGCTGTTTGTTTGGTGACTCCCTTCTAGTTAGAGCCAAGAGAGGAAAGATAGATCAGTTGATTGCAAAGTTTATAAACACAAGATTTGAAGTAAGACCTAAGTGGCTCATGGCATGTTTTAGCATTAGCAAGTGGAGGATCTTTGCTGCATAATAATTTACTATTAATTGCATTTGAGAATACCCCAACAGACAGAATGCAAAAGACACTCAAGAATACATGAAGTTTCTTTTGTCAATCCATTAATGTTCCCCCAAAAGAACTGAAAATAAACTGATAGTTAAAAAAAAAAAAAAGAACCTTAGGAAAGTCAACGCATTTAATAGCTGCTTGGCAAGATAAAAAAAATGATAAGAGTAAGCACTGAGAAACCAATGTTTTTTGTTTTTTTTTTTTTACCGTATTTGACTTGTTCACCATAAATATTTATCTTGTTAAGTCACATTTAATAACCATAAAATGTTAATTACACAGTAGTTACCAATGTCATTTAAAGTTTATTTCAAATCAGCCAGATTTACTCCACACTGCATAGATCCTAAATCACAATAGAGCTCTTGGAATAATCAATATTTAATTAACTTATAATTACTCATACTAACTGGCTTTCAAATGTAAATTAAATGCTACCATGTGACACTTAAAGAGATTATCATTTTTCTATTCGGTCACTGTATAATATGTTTATTGCTATAATTTATACTTATTGCTAGTGAGAATATCTGTAGTCTCAGGAGATGTATAAATTTGCAGAACATTAAGAAAAACAAGGCACTAACAACTGTGTTGTATTATCTTCTAAAGCCATTATTTGGAAAGAGAATAAATGACTTTTTAAAAAAAATTTAGCAATTCTGATCTCGCTCAAAGGAACATACAGACTTCTTGTTGCTCAAACTTCCCAAGGGCTCCAAGCAATGCCCATTTACAACAAGTGCTGTAGTGAACACTCAGGGTTCAGGTGTGAGTAGATCACACTGATCTGCATTAGGGCCTGCAGACAGTACTCCTTTGACAGCTATAGAAATTCAGGCCTCAGGGTGCCATTGGGAAGGTAGCTGCTTCAGTGCACTAAATGGTTCTCCACTGGTTAAAAAGCATTTATCAAGTGTCCAGAGTGGCAGGATTTACAAGTAAAAGGTAGTTTCACCTAGTGAATTGGAAATGGCTTCTAATTAAATTGTAAATTTGTGAGAGGAATGGTAATCAGCCTTAAATCTTTGGTATCCTTCACAGTTCTTAGATCTGGGACTGGTCTTTTACAAGCACACTTCCATGTATGACTTAATTTGCTAACACAGTGGGAAAGCCCAATAATTTATCTTTAAGGAGGATCCCTTACATCCAACACCAAACCATTTTAGTATAAGAGTCATGCCATGATTTAGAAAACTGAATTCAAAGATGACTATAATCTCAGAAGATCCCAAGGAAATGTCTATAGTATCAGAAGATCCCAGCCAGGAGACCTATGCCTGCAATTCACTAGAAAGTAAATGCTGGTGAGAACAACTGGTTTTAAGTTCAGGAGAGTCTCCCTTTGTGGAAATGACCTCAGGTGACAAACATGTCCCATAGTGTACGGCTATTTTTTTTTTTTTAAGATTTATTTATTTATGCATACAAGAGCTGGGCTGTAGGCCAGAGATTGCAGAGGGGTGAGAGGATTTGCCAAAGACAGAGTAGGGAGCAGAACAGGCAGATTGACTGAAATACACTGCTGAGGGGAGCAGCAGGCGAGACAGGAGAGATCTACTGTGCCATGTGGGTTACCTCACTGGCTGGGGATTGAACTCATGCTGCATTAGCTGTGGATTGCTTCATAGTGCTGTGCTTAATCCCTTGTGCCACCAGGGAGGGCCCAGTGTATGGCTATTTACACTGTGTTCCACTATTGCAGATATAGGAGAGAGAATCAGAGAGAGATATGACCAGAACACATTCCTCATCTACCAGGAAAAATCACTAATAACTTGAACTACGTGTTTCCTCTAATTTTCCAAAAACATATGAAAATTCAGGTTTTTGTGTGAAATCTGATTTTATGGCAATTAACTTGAATTTTATTTTTTATTTTCATGTATTTTAATTTTTAATTTTATTTTTTAATATATTTTATATAATTCTTTTTTTAATTTTTTTAAGATTTATTTATTTTATTTATTTATACATACAAGCACTGGGTACAGTCAGAATCGCGGGAGGGTGAGAGAATTCACCAGAGCCAGAGCAGGGAGCAGAGCAGGCAGAAGGACTGAAGTACACTGCTGAGGGGAGCAGCGGGCGGCAGGAGAGGTCTGCGCGCCATGTGGGACCCTCCTCCGGTGGCCGGGGAGCAGCCAGGGATCGAACGGGTGCTGCAGAGGCTGCAGGCAGCTTCGCAACCCTGCGCCACCAGAGAGGCCCTATTTTATATAATTCTTACATCATTTTTCATTTTTGCACAATGTATGCATTTTCATTTTGGTCATAATTTGAATTTAAAAAAATACCTATTGCATATAATATTCCACTGTAGAGCAACATAAAATGCAACTCTGCATTCTATGTGGATCAGGGGTGGTCAGTTAGCAACCTTTGCTCTTGTGTCTCACGCACCCCGTTCTCTCCAATCCAACAGCCTCCTACCACATCTGTACCTCTTACTGCTCGATACATGAATATCTATCATTTTTTCTACTATTTCCATATCTAATCACATCATTTATTGGTTTCCTTCAGAATTTCCCTGTTGTGTTCAAAATCAAGTCAAATTCTTTGTTGACCCTATGGGTCCCATCTACAAATTCAATTATCTCAGGGTTCAAAGAAACTATGCTGAGAAAAAGTCCAAATACTTCATAGCTTTCCAAGCGTGCCATGACATTTTGTGTGTATATGTGATTGCAGATACTAATTAAGTGAATTAGCTAATTAAGTGAATTAGCTCCCTGTTCCTGTCTCCCAACATGACAATCCTACTCAGTTTTCAGGTCCCACAGTCAGTGGCTCCTATTCAACAAAGATGTCTCTCCTTGTACTAGTAGTTCTCCCTCTGTCCCCATAGCTCCTATTGTACTTATATCAGATTGTATATGTGATTTACATGTCTCTACCTCTTAGAATGCATAAGAATTCTTTGAGAGTAAAGAATAACATTCATCTTTGCATTATCAATGCCCAACAGAGTACCTAGCTTTTACCAACAGTTTATGAATACATGGATAAATCCAATGTTGGTATCTTGGTATTTCATTGGCAAAGCAGAGATTTTGTAAAATATGACCTGAACTTAGGGAGTATGCATTAAGTAAATATGTGTTCATGGAAGAAATGAGTTAACAAGTAAATGTGTCAATAAAAATGTAATAGATGGGCTCCCAGAAGAGTAAGTGCCAGATATTAGACATTTGAGAAAGATGCTAAAGTGACACTGAAGCAGGGCTCCCGAAGACTGTGAAGTATGTCTGACTTTAAGAGAAAATAAACAGCCACGAGATAAACACAAATCGATGATCTGGGGTTTGGTCTACACTGGTATGTACTTCAGCAAAGCAATTCAATTCTCTTGGCCTTTGTTTTTTCCTTTTGCAAAATAAAGAATTTTGATAAAATATTTCCTGAGTCATTTAAACTCATTAATCCATGATTCTACTTATTTGATGAATGCCTAAAAGATATCTGAAAAACTTCCCTGAGCCTTGAACTGCTCAAACCTCGATGCTAAAGATGCAAATGTGCCAACACTCAATCCTTTCCTGCCCCTCTCCTTTTCTCCCTCCCTCCGCTATACCCTCTGGTACCCATTATATATTTCAAAGAGTCAAAGAATTATTTTTGTTGTGTTTTTCCAGTCCGTTTTCTTTGGTTACTTATATTCTTTAAAAAAAAAAAAAGATTGATTTATATATTTATACAAGCACTGGGTACAGTCAGAAGCATGGGAGGGTGAGAGAATTCACCAGAACCAGAGCGGGGAGCAGAGCAGGCAGACCAACGAAATACACTGCTGAGGGGAGCAGCAGGCGCAGCAGGAGAGGTCTGCACGCCATGTGGGACCCTTGCTGAGGGCGAACTGGCGCTTCAGAGGCTGCGGGCAACTTTGCAGCCCAGCGCTCAACCGCTGCGCCACCAGAGGAGGCCCTGGTTACTTATATGCTTTGAGTGAAAACTTCTTCTAACAGTCTTTCACTTATTTCACATAGCATAAATATAGTTGTGTAGGCAACTGGCAAGTCAATAAAGTTGAAAATAAAGAAGAGACCCGGGTTTTATCCATATACTTACATGGGAATATCTCCAGGATGTATTGCTAGCCTTAAAAAAAAAAAAATAATGTGCTACGATGACACCAGAAAGTGAGCTCCATGAAGGTAAAGATTTATATCTCTAAGAACCATTACTGTTGAGCTTGTGTTCATAATAGTGATTTAATTGGGGAAATATCTCACAAGTATACCCCAAGCCCTGTTGTAAGCATGATCATACTGTCCAGATGCCAGTCTTATCAATTAGCTATTGATATTGTGTGTGTGTGTGTGTTTGCATTAACCTGGAAATCTAAGTCATTCTTCTGTTTATGACCTTTTGGTAAAAGTACTTCATCATGTTTGAAACACTTTTACACAATAGGTGGTTATTTGTGCTACACAACCATCACATGAATGAAGGCATAGCCATGTATCAAATAAGTCCTATTACTATTATGTCCTAGGTCCACACTCAAAGATCCAACAAAACTACACAGGCACTATAGTTTCTATTCCTAGAACCAGTGAGTATCTATGGAGAAAGTAGGTCTGAATATTTACAGCTCAGTAGTTTTCAAACTGTGCTCCTCATTGCCCTTGGATTCCATGAAGTCTTAGGGAGCAGAATTCTGAGTTTCTAACTGGAGAAGTATTGTGTGTATTGAGTTTACCATAAAGTTTTAAATTTCAAGAATGAATTCTGGCCCTTAAATGCCCTACTCAAAATGTCCAAGTGTTAAAGAGTGAATAATAGTTACGGCTAACACTGATGAGCACTTCTATATATCAGTCTCTGCTCTAAGAACATTATTTGCAGTCATTTGTTTAAAAGTCATAGCAAGTCTTCTACATAGGTACTACTTTTATTCTCACTTTTAAATGCAGAAATTAGGGCCAAAAGAGGTTAGAAAACTTGCTCAAAGTCATGTATAGCTAGTAACCGGCAAAACTGAGATTCAACACAAGGCATATTAGCTCCTAAATTCATGTTCTTAACTACCTTAACTATTTAATTACACTACCTGGGGGGGGGGGGAAGGTAAGCACTTTCTGCAGACTTCAGAGTAAGTTTTGTTTCTTGAAATCTCTATTTTGCATGATTCTCCTTGATAGATAACAAGATTTTCAACTAAAAATAAGGACTATATATGCCCAGAAATTTGAAACTACACCTTGAGTTACTTCTCTCAGATTAAATCCCATGGAATTTAACAAATTACAAAACATAGAACTTAAATTTATCCCTCCACTAACTGATCTTAATGGAGGTCTTGTTGCCCCAGCCAGATAGGATACTGACAAGCAGCTAAGAAAAAGGGCCTCACACCGTGGGGCTGAAGATCTGACATCCCTTTGCTTTTTGTTCATGGACATAGAGAAAAATTTATCAAAAAGTATATTAGGCAATAAATTATATGTATCAGCATACTGTAAGTAAATAGCATAAAAAATTGTCTGTTTAAAAATTAGTTGTTGGGCAGTTTGGCCCACTTGACAATGGAAGATGGTTTGTTGTGCATGCCTGACAAGCAATTCAGCACAATTGTAGTAGGTCCTTCTATTTTGTTTTCTCTTGAAGTTTCTTGGGAAAGTTTTTAATATAAAACTATTTGAGTTAAGGAATTTCTAGGTAGAAAAAATTCTGATAGCTGAACTGCAGCTGGTCTCCGGCTGAAGGTCATGTGAATAGAATAGTCCTTTGATGCTTACGCTTTAGCTGATAGGGATGCACTGGCGGTTATTCACTGTTTTAAATAATTGTCTAAATGAAAAAATAAGTAACTTTAATGTTAGGTTTGGTTTATTATCTGTTAACCTTGAAAGCTGCCGTCTAGCTGAAAACTAGCTGAGAACTGCAGGGGCCAGTAGTCTATGGAAAACATAATATACTAATTGTTTTTGCTTTACACATGATAATGTATTTCCTTATTATTATTACTAATAATGAATAAAAAAAGACCTACTGAGTCTCTCGGCAGAAGATACTAGCACCTCACCAAGTGTCAGTGTCTCCTCATTCTACCTCATTCCCTTTCCCTCAAACCTTAAGTTTTCAGTTCTTTCGTTTTCGCCTAGGCCGTCTCATCCTTTCAGGAACCCCTGACAAGACGTTTTGTCGGAGGCTGGTCCCCGGCAGTTTAACCTAAGATGGGGAGAGCACGTCTAAGATGGAGTATATACATGTCTGTGGTCCTTTATGTCCACCCAAATACACATATGCCATACATTTATCTATGAATATTGAGGAACTAAGGATAATCTATCACAGAAATCCATGCAGACTCTGTTATATTGGGCCTCACCTACAGTCTGTTCGACCTTACTCCAATCTACAGTTAACACTTGACTCTGAAACCCCTACTCCATCTTGTCCCAGGACCTACGGTGTTGGTGTTGCTTCTTGGCTTGGCAGAATCCAACAAGTTCAAATTTGTCTTGCATCTATGGCTCTCAGCCAAGTACTATCTCATATCGCAATCCAGCTTTGTTCCTTGTCTTTTGGAATAAAATTGCCAGTACTAGCCAGTGTTCTGGCCCTAAGTGCCAAAGCTCCTCTCCTTTAGGACTACGTTCAGGTGTTGCTATCCTTATTTTAGCCTAAATTTTGGGTTATTCTAGTTAACTGTGCAGGGAACCTCAGAATTCACCACAGCCAGGGCTGGGACATTTATAACCTGACTGGTGCACCTGAGTAATGACAAAGTGAGACTAAGTCTTTTAGAAATTCTAAAAAATGAGTAAGAAGATTAAAGAGTGAACCAGGGAGAGGTAATTGGGTTGCCCGACTTCCAATCTGACACAAACTTAGAGCTTTTAAAGAGGGTTTTCAAAACTAAGGCTCAGAGAACTGAAAACTGAAGTTATACAAAGGGAAATCTTCTCAACCCTGGAGAATAGGGTACTGGAGGAAGCCCACACCTAGATTTAAACACATTTATATTGGGCCTACTTGGTCCTATGTTACCTTAGGAATCAAAAGCTCTCTACTTGGGAAATAGAACTCCAAAACCATTAAGCTTTATTTATAGTACAATAGTAACTGGCACCCTTGATGAATATATGTAAAGAGTACTATCAATCTTATTTATATATCTTTAATGAATTCAAATATGTCATCTACAATGTCCTTTCCTAATAACAGTAATTCACATTTTTCTTCTTTAGCACTTCATGAAACCTCAGAACTTTTACTGAGTAAATCTGTTAGTTACAATTCATCTAGTTACAATTCAACTAATCCTCAATTCCTCAGCCAAAGGAAGAAAAGTAGAAAATGGCCTGGATGGGTCTTGCTAAATGTGAATATCCAGGAATTTGTAACTGTATTTTCTAGCCCTAAAAGTTATTTAACTCTATGCACAACTATTAACTCAGAGTCATAGCAAGGCAAATTAGAGTTAGAATGTGTGGAAATTATACTCCATTAAAATAAGAGCTGGAGTAGCCCATACTCTCAGCTAACCTGTGCTTACTTTATTCCAAGTGTAATATTGACAAAATCAGTACACCTGGAAGTTATGCATTAAGGGCATCTCAGTGGCATTTGCAATAAATGATTCGTTGAATAGTTTGCTTTCTGCTGGGTCAGTATGGTTGGTTTTGCTTTATTAGTCTGCAATATTTAGAACATGTGACTGGTGAAAGAGACCCAGGATTCACTCATAATTGGAACAAAAAATAGAAGGGGTAAGCCAGTAGAGAGGAGTATGCAAAATTTTGAGGATTTTTTTTTAGAAGAATAAATAATTGGAAAAATTATAAGCCCTTATCAACTAATACTAATTCTAATTGCTGTTCTGGGCATTTTGTCATAATCATGAAAATGTGTTTCTCAGATCTCTAGTCTGTTAGGAGCATGACTGATCTAGGTGTTGACTATTGAACTCTGAAATTTATCACTGCCAACACATGGAGGCCACGTTTCCCATAGGCTTCTCCTAACCAGTAATTGGCCATGGCTAGATATTGACATGGGTCCATTACTGGAAGATGGGAAACACCTTTGCTGGGTGGCTTTGGCTTAGGGACTTTCTTAGAACTATGTTGCAGTTTAAGATTCTTCCACACAACCTTCCTTCCCTCTCTCCTTTTCATAAGGGTTAGATTTATACTACATTCATATGACTCTCCCAGTTTCCCTTTTATTTCTTACCCATTATCCCTCACAGTCATTTCCCCTAATAAATGTCTTATATGTGTAGCGCTATCTTAGTGTCTGCCTGTGAGATGACCTAGACTTACCCAGTAAGTAGTTTTATATACATTTTAACCCTTTCCTAGATCTCATGAAAGTTTATTAATCAGGGTTTATTTTAAAATAACACTAAGGGCCTCTCTGGCGGCACAGCAGATTGAGCGCCACACTGTGAAGCTATCCAAGCCTCAGCAGCGTGGGTTCAATTCCGCACCAGCCAGGGGGAAACCCACATGGTGTCGCAGACCTCTCCTGCCTCGCCCGCTGTTCCCCTCAGCAGTGTTTTCGGTCTGTCTGCCTGTTCTGCTCCCCGCCTCTCTCCAGTGAATTGTCTCACCTTCCCACACCTCTGAGCAGGAAGCCCAGTTCTAACATAAATAAATAAATCTTTAAAAACATAAAAAATAAAATAAAATATACTAAACTGATTTTCTAATAAGACAAGATGTTCAAGTAATTTGGAGAGCTGGAAGAGACATAATTATTTTTGTCTGTAATGGCCAGGGGAAGACCTTCATGCATGACTGAGTTTAAGGATTTAATCAATGTCACCAACAATGAGTTTCTTTTGGCTCTAATGTTCTCTGATTTGGCACTTTTCTATAATCTCATTTTTTTTACTTTTTTTTTTTTGTAAACTTCATATTCACATGTTCCTCAGAGCAACTCCAAAGGTGGGGAGCTTCTATCTTCCCAGTAACTCCAGTCAAATTCTGTGATTGGACTTCCATTGCCCTGAATTAGATCACTTGTCCATACTTGAAGTAATAATTGTGGCCTGAAGGATGAATACATTGATGGACTTAATGCTAGAATATGATCTCAATGTGAAGGGATTGGGATCAGGATTAGGAATGGCCCCATTCAACCACCTAGAAAGAACTGGGAAGAAGTGTTTTCCATAATGAAAAATTAGGATGATTTTTTCAAAAGAAGGAGAGCAGTTTGAGAGCATCATATGTTGATTACAGAAATGTATTATGGATTAAAAAATAGAAGCTCCAAAATGGGAAACCATTAGGATCAGGGAGTGGTTTTCAAACTTTAGAAAGCATCGTACTTACTCGTAGGGCTTGTTAAAACACATATCAAGCTCCACACTGATTTCATTATAAACACACACACACACACACACACACACCCCTGGAGTGAGTGTGCACTTCCAACCAATTTCCAAGTGATTTTTAGAATGGTCTAGGGACCATACTTTGAAAGACAATACTCTGAATAAATAAAAGTGTTTTAGAGCAATAACTAAATTCCAGGCACTGTTAAAAGGTTTATATGAATTATCTCATTTAATGTTCACAATAATGCTAGGAATAGTTACTGATGCTATAGTCATTTTAAACTTGAAGGAAGCTAAACTTCAAAAAATACTTAGTAACTTTCCCAAGGACACATATTAGAAAGTGTCAAGGTTGGAATTTCAACTCAAATAGCTCTAAGTCCTAAGACAAAGAGCCAGGAGGATAATATTATCCCAGGGAAAATAAAAATCAACTAGTTTGCCACTATTGGATTATCCTATGTGATTTGAAGTTTAAAAATCAATTAGTTACTATTTCCCTAAGACCATCCATGTTAATTATATCCTGTGCACATACAGGTACATAAAGTGGTTATAAAAATGGTAATGGATTCACTCCAATTTATAACCCAGACCGGAATCCACACCACAGAAACTCCTAGAAAGGACATGTTTCAGATATCCTCTTGAGCTCCTGCTGCAGTGTGAAATTTTAATATCTCATCAAGTATATAGCTGTCATAAACCACTGTCCCTTTTTATCTAGTTTCTAATGCAAGAAGAAGCACATTCTTAATAATGACCTAAGCCTATCTCAAGAAATAATGCTCGAGGATGATGAACTCTAAATTACGAGTGATTATTTTTAAATTCATGGCAACTTTCCTGAGCATTTTTACTACCTACTTAATTTCTCCAGAAAATCATAGTCATTGTTACCCATAATATAAGCAGTTCATCTGGAAGACGGAATTCCTAGTTTCCTAAGGGTTTATTGAATTTTAAGGAAGAATACATCACGTCAGAGCAGGGTACATTTCTGCTGCCAAGTACTACCTTTATTTACAAAACCTGAACATAAAAAATAATTAATTCGAGCCTTCAAACAGCCTATGTCAAGAAAAGGAAACCATAAGGGTCATATATGAAAATAAAAAGAAAAGAATATATAAGGACTTCACATGCTGAATATTATAAATTGATTTACTCTTAGGAACTTCATTTATTCAATAACAAATTGTCAACAAATTTGCTATGTGTAGGCTTTGTGCTAAACATTGTATAGGATGCAAAATACATTAGAACATTTCGTCAAGGAAAGCATAGTCTGATAAGGAAATTGATAAAATAACTATGGTGTTTGGATAGCTATGACTAACTAGATATTATACTTAACACCTAGTTAGGGGAAAAGACCATAATGCTCTGACAATTTAAAACTGTAACACTCATACAAGATGTCTAGGGTAGGTGGCTGGACTCCTCTACAAGAATCAACAAGGGGTCCAGAGCTAAAGATACACATCTGCCATCAAGAGTGGAGGACACTACCATCTGCATGGACAAAACATAAAGGTGCCACATGTCTCGGTTCTTTCCAGAAGGAAGAAGGAATAGAACATGCAGATAGCAGGCCCACTGTCTTAAAGCCTGAGCGCAAAAGTGGCACATACTACTGCTGTTCACATTCCACTGGAAAGAATTTAATCCCACAGTCACATATAGTCACAAGGGAAGACAGAAAATAATATGCAGTATTTGGTCCATGAGGAAAGGAAGAATGGATTTTGTGGACAACTAGCAGTGTCTTCTCTAGTGCTGCACATTATTTATTTCATCTAATCCTCACAATATCCTATACAATGACAGTCACTTTTCATTACCATTTTTGATACAATGTAACTGAGACTTTAAGACATTAAGCAACTGGTTCAAAGTCATATTAAGACGTGTAATAAAAGAACTGAAATTCAAACCACAACACACCTGGGCAACAGCAAGGGGATGAAAAACAAGTTCAGTGTAATTAAAACTGAAGAAAACAGTAGACAGAAAGATGGTGAGAAGGAAAAAACAGAATGATACAAGAACCAGAGCAGCAGCAAGAGGAAGGCTATTGTCCCTGGACGAGCAGAGCATCCTCTGCAGCACAGCTGCACTTTCTGATATTCCAGGAGAAGCCCCATCATCCCATCAGCTCACAGAGCTATGAATAGAATATCAAAAAGATTGGCACCTTAGTCTGTGTGAAGCAATTCTAAGAGGTTTTACAGCCACATGGCATGTCCTAAATGGTGTGGCCGAAATGGTACATTGCACTGACAGGCCACAGTGACTTCCATCTCTTCAAAGAAGGAATTATATCCATTTAGGAAGATGATGCAAATAAAAACAGAGGTAAGTATATCATTCAACTGTGCAAGGGCTTAGCATCCCCTTGCTGGGAGAAGCTCATCTTGGCCAAGTTAGGGGAACAAGTCATGGGTGGGAAAGAGACCTGTAGGGCTGTGGCATTTGTCTCATTTTAGGAGGATGTTATTTGCATATGGGATAAGACTGCCAGCAACCATGCAACCACAGGACACTCTGGTGAATGCTTAACCTTCTTCCCAACACCATTATGAAACACAAAACCCACACCAACCGCATCAAAACACCAGGCAGGCTGGATCCTCAAAGTCACTTTTTTCAAAACCTCTGGAAATTGTGGTTGAACATGCATGACAAGCTCCCTGTCTAGAAAGCATCGTCATTGAGGCTGGCTTCGTGGGAGTCTCTTGTTGAGTTAGCATGCTACCTGGGAGATCATTCTGTGCTGGGCAAGAAGAGTTGGAAGAGCATTTTATAAGAACAGACTGACACGGGGTAGCTACAACGACAGCTGAGATCACTTAGTAAATGGGGCTAAATAAAGAAAAAATAAAACAAAGCACAACACAGCTGACCTCTATGACACACTATTTTCTCATCACATTAAATACATGGATGGCTCTAATAATGGATAGTCCTAAAAGAAGTTAGTTTTCATTTAATGTGAGATTAGTTAATAGCAATGATGTGCATATGAGTTCATAAAAGTTGTAAATCTTGACAAAAGGCCAAAACAGTACAAATTGTAACCCACCCACCAGGAAAAGGGTCATTTATTTCACTACAGTTTGTTTCTTGCAAATATTTTCATTCATTTCTGTATTTTATTAGGGATGGTGTGGGTAATGTTATTATAATTAAGTAGTTTCTAAATAAAAGGTGTTATTTGGCCAGTGCCAAGAGGAATTGCAATCAAGTCAGAGCCGGCTATGAATGTTAAGTTGAAAACTGTAGCTGAGCTGCATGGCATTTGAAAGATTTAAGAGTTATACTTACTGTCATTTTGTTTCACAAATGCAGTTTGATTCCTATAATCTTTATTATTTACTATATTTAAAATGTCTGCCACCTTATACCAAAGCAGACAGGTATATGGTGCCTGCAGAGGGAACCTTGGGCTGCCTGACTCTTGGAATGTGAAGACAGCAAAGAGGTTCTTTATTTCAAAAAGCCATTGGTCACTTCTAAAGATAACTCACAAACATCTGTAGGACTTGGAAACAGGAAAGAGAGGAAGGCTGAGGAGGGATGTTGAACAAAGAAGGTAGGACACTTGGCAAGTAACAGTGTTTTTAAAATGTCAAAAGTAAAATAGTGGGCCACCCTGGTGGTGCAGGCGGTTGAGCCCAGTGCTGTGAAGCTGTCTGCAGCCCCTGCAGTGTGGGTTCGATCCCAGACGGTCAGAGAGATTACCCACATGGTGTGACAGACCTCTCCTGTCTCGCCCGCTGCTGCCCACAGCAGTGTATTTCAGTCAGTCTGCCTGTTCTGTTCCCCACTCTGTCTCTGGTGAATCCTCTCCCCCTCTTGCACATCTGTCCTGTACCCTGGTTCTTGAATGCATGAATAAATAAATCTTAAAAAAGAATAGTAAAATAGTAAATAGATGAAAAAACATTCAGGATAAGTTTTTTTGTTTTTCAACCTCTTCAAGAAGAGAGAGGATTCATAACCTGGTGATTTTTACCACATGGCTCATCACTTTCTGCTTGGAAATGATATCTGCTAGTCAGCCAGCACTCCGGACTGGAAGAAGCGACTAGTTTGGACTCACTATATCATCATATAACCTTGCCCATAGCTGGCAAAACACCCCAGTGAGACAGCAATGGCGGCAGCAGCAGCCCCTCATCTCACTAAAGAAGGAGAGATGGTGTTGGCTGATAAGTAACAGAAAGCTTGACATCTGGCCATTTATTACTTGAAAAACTAAAAGGAAGTGAATCAGATGTGCAACCCGAGGACAATTCAGGTGACACAGACCATCAACCCCCCCCTTCCATGTTCCAGAGATACACCCAGAGCAGCAGGCCAGGGGGTCCTCCCCTCCACACTGGAATCCTCCCCATGTTCTTGTAACCATTGACCTACTTCCACTGTGCCCAGGCAGGTAGGCACATAGCCTGGCTTTTCCTTCTCTTAGTATCTTCTCTAAGGCTTTGGTTCTACTTGAGGAGGCGGGAGAAACAGTAAAGAAGCAGTTTTTCTCCGAGAACTCACATTTTACCGATACAAAAGGAGACAGTAACTCAGAATAGGCGCACGGCATGGCTGCCTCCCCACATTCTTCAATCTTTTTCAGTAGTGGTATTTACAATGTGTAAGGCTGCTGTTTCTCTATGTTCTATCTAGTCTCCCACCCTCCACCCAGAAGGTTCTACATGACACAACAGCAAACCCTGAATTCCAGCATAGAAGATGCTTGCTTCCTTGCCTGCTCTTGTATATTTTTCATTCAGAGTGTTAGCATTTTTCTAAGTACCAAGTGAACTGCATTGCTTACAAGTTGGTGGAGAAAGACGACACTATGTAGTAGAAGAGATGAATACACACACATATACACACTATATATACTGCATCTATCAAAACAGACATACACATTATACACACACACACTTCAAATATGTATTTATATATATACATGGTGATGAAAATGTACTTAGTGGGAAAGTGCTGTGATAAAAAGTAAAGCAGGCAAGGGAGCTATGGCGTGCCATGGAGTGAAGCCAGGGTGGAGAAAACTATTAAAGAGCAGCATGTGATCAGAGACTTAAAGGGAGTGAGGCAGAAAACCTGTGGCTATTTGGGGAAGAGCATATCAGAGAGAGGGAACAGTGATTGAGGAGAACACATGCCAGATACTTCACAAACGCATGAGGGTGGTGTGGACAGCACGAGAATGAAAAGTAGGAGATGAGGGAAGAGTGTGGGGCACCAGTGATGACTCTGGCTTTAAATGGGCTGAGTGTCAAGCTGTTTCTTGGACCCCCCATCAACATAAGAGAAGCCCAGCACTTTATTAGGTACTGGGAAAGGTATTATGTGCTTCACTCGGGCATTCTACTTGGTTTTCCTGAATTTGTTACCCACAAAAAAGCATCTTTTGAAGGGGGACCCAAACCAAAACACTGCCTGAGGAAGTGTCCAACAAGTTGTGACACTCTTTTGCCTTGAGGAGTTTCCATCCTGACTCAAGTTTCCGAGACTGAGGATTTCGTCAAGTAGAGTCTCTAGAACAGAGGCAACCTCTGCCCAGAAGTACATCTTGGAGTCCTTACTTCCCCGAGATGGCTAATTTTTACTCCTGGCTTCATAGAGGGCTCTTATTGAAACTCAATGGCTGATCCACGGACGCTCATGAGTTGCCACCATTCTGAGATAGGTTAATTTTGATTCAATTAAGAAGTTGGGGACAGTTCAGTAAGCCTTATTTGCCAAAAGGAAACAGTATATTTAAAAAGACAATAGTGATGGTTCCAATGGCATCTTGATGTGTGAAAAAGTGGCAGTCATGCCTGGGGGGAATTATTTCCCACTCTGCTAGAAAGCAAAGTCACTAATTCGGTGGAATGTCAATTCACCTAAATGTCAAGCCTGGTATTTGGATAGCTCCACCCAGCTGAAACTCAATGGTGTCCACCGGACAGATATTCAGTCAGAGTATCAGCTATGCAGAAGCAAAACTAGCTATGGTCAGTCTGCTCAGTGGTAAGACTCTGACCTGTGGGCAATATTCCCCTTGATAAGCCCTGTAATATTTTCACTGATCAGTAGGCTAGGTTGGTGACATTAATGTTTGGACTGCCACTTGGAAAATTACAGACTGGAAGATTAAAAATATCCCTTTCTGGGGTTAGGAAATGTAAAAGCAAATCATGGCTTCTGATTAAACAATCCACATCTCTACATGAGGGCCCATTCTCTGATGAGACGAGTGAAAACTGAGGCACAGAAACATCTAAGCATTGCTGCCTGGATGTGTGGCTTAAAGCAACACAAATGTATTATCTATCTGTAATTATAGAGGTCTGAAATTGGGTTTACAGCTTCTAGGGAATTTTTTTCCCTACTTATTCAGGCTTCTGGAGGCTATTGCATTCTTGGGTTAGTGACCCCTTTTGTCCACCTTCAAACCCAGCTGTGGAGTACAGGCCTCCTCTACTCTCTGAAAGTAGAGTGTTCTTGTGAAAGCCTTCACAAGTCAAAATGGCACAAAGAAAAGAAGCAATTACCACTGGTTTACATAGAAAAATTCTGAGCATTCACAGAAAAAAACCTACCAAGTCATACCAAATAACACATAAAACCTAAAGTAACACTAACACAAAGCAGGAATGATAACAGAAACACACAGCTGTACATAAAGCATATGCAAATAAAGTATAAAGTATATGCAATGAAGTATCACCACAATCGTGAAGCTTACCAGAGGGCTGCGAGTTCAGGGTGAGATGTCAGAGTTGGGGTGGTGGGAAGCACAGGAGACGGTGGAAAGAGAAGAGGCGGCCATCGATTAACATCTGATCATCTTCTGAATCCGTTGGGGCAGGCTAGGTCACTAACACCTTCACATTGTTCTATACCTGCCTGCCTCAGTGTCAAAGGAGGTTCATCAGCTGCTGTGGCCAACTTAACTGGCGTTGAAGGCTTGAAACACAACAGTATTCTGAACTGCTTAGTCTCATGCATTTTCTGTCATACAGCTGTTCTGCAAACATCCCAGGCCGGATAGGTTCACCATCGGTTCTAGCAATTTGAAGGAGAATTTTGGAGCCCTTGGCATCATTTTCACAGGTTATAATGATAAGCAGGGGAAACAAGGCGGCAGGGAGACAGTGACTTGAGCCCCCCTGTGAATATTTAAGCTTTTTCTTTCTGTGATTCTCTCATGGTCTCTTCTAGCCATCACTCGCCCTCTCATAACCATTCTGTCCCGCGATAGCAGTCTCTGAGTAAGCTGCCCCTCTATCCCCGGCCTCCAGGTGTGCACACTTGCACATGCGCACACTCATGCTCAGGGGTCCATAATCAGGCACAGGGGCCCCACCCCCAGCGCCCTCAACGTTAACAAGATCAAGGCAGCAGGTGATAGCACGAGAGGCCGATGGCGTAAAAGTCCAACCAACTTCATTCATCCTACAAAATCTTTACAAGGCACTGAAATCATCGTGCAAACTTTTCCTAAACCTATGTGCCCTTTTAAAAGTAAACTCATACCTTTCTGCAATCATTGTAGCACTGTCTATCACGGTAAAAATCTCACACAAGTCACTTCATGTTTGGTTCTGGATGCCTTCACCTTCCAGCCATTTGTCATTGTGTTTGTTAACACCCTTACTGGCTCTCTTAGGGTTTTCTGATGCCTTAGAACCTATCTTGTGTATGGGCAGGAAGGGACAGTGCAGGATCTCTATTATCCGAGCAGACGAGCGAAGGAGTCGTCCTGGTCCTCTATGGCTTTTGTGTGGGGGGTGGGGGGGTGGGGGGTGGGGGGGGGGAGACTGGTGGGCCTCCCAGCCCCCAGCGAGTTTTCACTCTTTCTGGACTCTCTGCCATTTTCTCATGGCCTCTGCTTTCTGCTCCTTCTGGTCGGGTTTCTCTTTTGCTCTTTTCTCTCTGTTCTGCTGGCGTCCCTATGACGCCACCCTTTTAAGCCCAGTCTCAGCCCAGGTGTATCCACTTACATATGCCCACACCCTACTCCAGGTGCCCGCCATCAGGCATGCATTCAGGACCGCAGGGATCCATCATCAATCCTAATGGCAGGAGGGCAGAAAAGCCTGATACTTTACTTACCCTACACTTGCACAAACTAAATCTAGATAAAGCAAGATGTTCGCAGTGTTCAAAGTTTTGGCAGCTTGATGCTAAGTGTAGTTTTCCTGGAAGGAGCTTGGCGGTGCCTCAGAAGGACTGCCTTAAAGCTAGCGTTAAATGCTAGTTTTGCTTACCACCTTTGTCGTAAATGAGGATACTCCCTTAGGCTTTCTTTTATTGGAAAAAGCTGGTTCTAATGTAGGTCTTTCCTAGAAGCAAAGTGGCTTACGGTGAACTTTTGAAGTGATACTTGTATTGATAATCTACTTCTGGCATCACATAGATTTCTTTCTTTTATCCAGTTTATAAAAATACTTCTGATTACATTAAGGGTCCTTAGACAACCCAGGGTAACATCCCCATCTCAAAATAATCACATTTGTAAAATTCCTTTTGCCATTGTTAGCACATTCACAGGTTCTAGGGATAAGGATGTGGATAGCTCTGGAAGATGGTCATTCTATATACCCAACTGACCTTAGGGAATGAAATTTAATTATATTTTAACTTTTATAAAAATCTTGTTTTTGCATCTGACCTTTCTTGATAAAATGTCTAGGTGGAGCAGGGAAAAGGGTAATTGTGAGGGGGAGGGGAAGGTGAAACTTGCTACCAGAATCTAGAATAGAATGCACTGCTGTGTGGTGGTGGAAGGAGAAAAACAATCTCACCGCCTGGGGAGGTGTTCTGCAACCATCCCAGGCTGGGTAGGTTTGTCATTGGTAAGGCAGCTTGAAAGAGAATCATGGAGCCCTTGGCATTGTCCTCACAGGTCAGGGTAAACAAGCCAGTAGGGAGACAGCAACTTGGGCTCCTCTGAGAATCCCTATCCGCCCTTTCCTCTCTGAGCCGATCTCTGATCTCTCCACTGCTCTCGGCCCCACGGTCCTCTGCCGCCCGCCCCCCCACCATCCTCTGCTGCATCTCTGCCCTGATAGGCTCAGTCGCTGGGCTCAGGTGTCCCCACTCACACCCGCCCACATCACACTCCAGGTGCCGCCATCAGGCATGTGTGCAAGACCACAGGTGTCAATCACTGATGCTAATGGATGGAGGGCAGAAAATACCTGATAATTTCCATTAACCCTACAGGAAGAAATGTCTAGACCTCAGGAGAAACAAGGGACAGATAGATATTGATGATCTCTATCTTCTAGAATCACCTCTGGGTATTTGCTTATGAAGGAAAATGCTGTGATGCTACTTCTCAAACTCTTCCAAGTGCCTTAAATTTATGTGACTGTTGGATCTGCCATCTCCTGCTAAACAGATCCGATAATAATTTGATCACTTCCCCTTAACCTTTTTGAGCAGTCTATCACATAAAGTAGGGGATGATCCAGACTTGTACTTCCTACACAAAATGCTTGTTACCTCCAGAAGTCAGCCCCACACCTACTCCTGAAGCTACTGATCAGTAATTCCATGGAGTAAAAGAATGCCACCTTCACTGACAACACAGATTGGCTTTCTTTCCAAAATAGATTGCACTGACTTCCCTTAGGCAGTTCCCCTAAACAAGGACTAGACACAACTTTTCAAACTGAAGTGAGACTCATAAGGCCCACCAGCCATCCAGGAAGCCACATTGAAAGCTCTGTCACCATGTGCCCTATGTACGCAGTGCATACTCGGGGGAGACTACAGTTCCTAGTAACACTTTTCTTCCATGAGTAGCAAATGTACACTTGGGATTGTACTATGTATATGAAACTCAGGCATTAACTTCCCTCTCTCATGAAAATACAATAAAGTGCACCTTAGGTGTGATTATACAGCCTTCAAGGTTATACTACGTCATACCTCAGCCTTGGAAGGCATTCAGGTAAGCCTCAATTAGGTGACCAAGTAAGTAATGGATGAAAGAATTAGCTTAGATTTTCTCCTCTTAGGACAAGATGGAAACTTGCTAGTACATACTGCTATTCCTGGATTAATGCCTTGGGCCAAATGGAATGGTCACTATAGAAATGGTCAATATGGAAGAAAACCATCTGAGTTTATAAGGTAAATTTATGGAATTTATAGTCTGGTGCACTGTTGGAGCAGGTCAAGGGCAATACAGAAGACTAGCCTTTGGAGTCATATTGATAATAGTTTTTTTTTTTAATGTTGTATGAGTTAAATTGAAGGGATTTTTGTCTCTGTAGCTCATATCAAAGTAGTTTTATACATTGGAAAATATTAGAAGATGGTATATAAATAAGGGGTAGATATTTGGGGGAGACAATTCTCCATGGCTTGCTCACATTTTGGCATATATTGCAAGTAGAAGTAGCAAAAATATTCCTCCAGAAAATCTATATAATATCTACATAGCAAAGAGCCTTAGAAGATAAAGTTTCTCCTTCTGTAGAAGAGTAGGATTGTTTATTGTCCAGTATAATAAAGAAAATTTCTCCCTCTAATGCAGAGATTGGGTAGGTCTATTTGCAGCCTATCATAAGTGACTTGGATTTCCTGATCTTGAGGTTCCTCAGATGTGACACCAATTGACTGTATGTACATTCCATTAACCCTAACCACAAACAATTAACGCTTTGTGAGACTTTGGTAAAAAGAGGAGCCAAAGCCAACCAACGTAAGCTCAAGTTCTTTGTAGTGCTATGCGTAATAAAGCACACTTTGCCCTTGACTCAGGAGTTTGTTTTCTGCTTGCATCCATATAACTATAGCAGGCTAACTTGTTAGGTTGCCAGGAGTGTAAAAGTTCAGATTCATTAGTCTTGACAACATTCTCTCTATAGTTTTGTCTATCGTTTAATCCCCAGAAGATCTGATTTTTCCCCTCACCTACAAACCCACAAGCTTTACACAATCCTATTGTGTAAACTCTATGATACTGAAAATTATTATTAAAATTTTTTTAAAGATTTATTTATTTATTTATACAAGCACTGGGTACAGTCAGAAGCGCGGAAGGGTGAGAGAATTCACCAGAGCCAGAGCGGGGAGCAGAACAGTCAGGCTGACAAAGCACACAGCTATGGGGAGCAGCAGGCGCAACAGGAGAGGTCTGTGCGCCATGTGCGACCCTCGCTGGTGGCCAGGGATCAAAGCAGCGCTGCAGAGGCTCGGGCAGCTTCTCAGCCCAGTGCTCAAATGCTGTGCCACCCGGGAGGCCCTAATTTTTCAAATTTTTGTTTTTATCACACTTGGCTTTGTGCTCTTAAGGCAAAGGCCTATGCCTTATTCATTTTTGAAGCTTCAACAACTATTACAAAATAAATGCCTCAGGCCTCCCAAGTGGCACAGGAGTTAAAATCTATCAAGCCATCGCCAGCCACTGTGGCATAAGTTTGACCCCAGGCCAGGGAGCTAACCCACATGGCACAGCAGACCTCTCCTGTCTCTTCTGCTACTGCTCCCCTCAGCAGTGCATCTCAGTAGATCTGCCTGTTCTGCTCCCCACTATGTCTCTGGTGTATCCTCTCACCTGACACCCCCCACATCACTGGCCTATACCCCAGGTCTTGTATGCATAAATAAATAAAAATTAAAAAATCTAAAAAAAATAGGTGCTTCAAAATAAATTGAATTAGGGTACCTGAAACAGCCACGTTGAGTTCTTCAGGTATTGCCTTCTTAGCATGATAAAATATCCATCTGATTCCTTGTATGATATTTTTGTCTAGTCATAGACTTGGCTATCACGAGAATCTTTACCACCATTCAAGTACTTACAATTTCATGGTGGTAGCAGCATTAATGATGATCTAGAATGGAGAGGCAGAAACGCTATTGCAATGATACTGATGTTTTGAAAACCCAAGCAAAAAGCCCTGCTACAGTAGGTTATTTCTCCAAGTGTTACTTACCTATATTGTAGAGAAAACACTGTCTAGGAATGTGGCATCTTTTCTAAGACACAAACATCCCTACCAAACAGAAGGTAAGAGTACCACAGTTTCCAAGACAAAGCATTCCTTCACTCTCCCTCAGCTTGATTCTCTTCAGCACCAAATTCTCCCACGTTAATGTGTAGATTTGAATGACAGATGCTCAAGGAGGTAATGGTGGTTCCCACTGTTCCCCCAATAAAATATGGTGTCATTTTCTAAAAGGGGGCATTATGTGAGAACAAATCTCTGTGGGAAGAGATTTATAGTTAGAGTGAAATA
The DNA here is from genome assembly GCF_964194135.1 of Talpa europaea. NCBI lineage: Eukaryota > Metazoa > Chordata > Mammalia > Eulipotyphla > Talpidae > Talpa > Talpa europaea. Next base: position 31,223,924 of record NC_140074.1, read on the forward strand.
GGAATCTTTTCCTTTCTCAAGATCATTTTTTTAAAAGCGAATAAAAATTCCCTCTATGCAAGCATAGTTTGATCATAACTATTGTATTTGGCACAATTCAAAAACTCATTTTCCACCAAAGTGAAGAAATATATTTGAAATAGCTTCCCCATTCCTCACCCTCTCACTCTCAAGAAAAAGCAAGGGTATAAAATTTTGCAGAATCTACAACATCCTTTAGTTAAAAAATCTGGATACATGTATAAAACAGATTTTTAGAGATGAATAAACAACCTTTATTAAAATGGAATCAAAGACTTCCCATATTTTCTAACAGATACTGGTAAATACTGATGTCAGTATCTTTATTTCCACCTTTGAACTGATGATTGTTTATACTTTATTTAAACAGTTCCACCCAGATTACCAGATTTTAAGAATGAATAACGCCATTATTGCTTCTTCAGTTCTTTACCTCTAACTGATAACTCTATGATTTAAAATAATTTAGGACACTGATTTCATGACAGAAATATGAAAGGACCAAATAGCATACAACAAAAACTTTAAAACTTGCGCTTGTTTTTTAACTAAGCTATTTACTGGCTTGTGGCAAGTTAAAATAACTGGCTTGTGAGTTAAATAACTGGCTTGGCAAGTTAAAATACTGGCTTGTGAGAGTTAAAATAATGTGTTTCCTCATTAATTGTTACATGGTAAATGTTCAAAGACTATTACTAGTCACTATCTTGTGAAATTTACAACATGTGAGGTACAAAATCAAACACTTACTATGAAATAGCTTATTTAATAAAATAGATGTTATTAAAATATCTATACTATTGAGGACACTGGGCTCAAAGAAATTACACAATTTACCAGAAGCCATCAACCTAGTAATTAACAGCACAAGGATACAAGCCCTGCAAGATTTTCTGACTCTGGGTCCAGTATATGTAAACAACTAGAAATGGGTTAAAAAAACAAACAAACAAACAAACACCTTTTCATTTCACCCTACAGTTTAGCCACACACAAACTGCCACTCGCTTGCATATAAACATACTACACAATATATCTGCAAACTTCTAAGTAAGTTTGATATGGGATAATTTCTGATTTATGGGGTGAGATTTACCAGTCTCTGAAGCCATCTTTGCTTCCTGGAGAGTAGTTGAAATCAAGGACACCTATAATTATATGAAAAAATAACTATCCTTTGAGCTGAGTTCAATAAAGCATCAAATCCCCAAGGAAATCTATATCCACAGTCATCTGCCCTTGAGTCTTAGAAATAGACCAATATGGACTTACTTCTCCCACTCCCAACCTTAGCATGTTGGATCTTTATCCCTACCCAGTTACATTTCCCTGAACACACTTCAAGCATTTTAAATACAAATGGCCCTTTTCTTGTAATCTCAAAAAAAGGTGCAAATGTAATCTCAGTACCCTATCTCTTACACAGGCTTCTATATTCTTACTGATGTATCAAAAGTCTAAACTCTCGTCTGATATCCCCTGTAATCAAGTGCACAGCTTCCTCTTTGATTTGTTGTATTAAAATTGTCTACATTATTTTTGTAATAAAAATAGTATATATTTCTTCAAAAATGTTCACAGAACATATATAAAAGTGGAAGTTGGCCCTCTGAATCCTATTCTACTCATTAAGAATTTCATGTGTGTTTTCCTAGTTTCTGTATATAAAAAGCTACCCACTGGTATATAAATATTTATACACTGATATATTTAGTCACACACATATATGTTATATATACAAATACATAATTTCCTTGTTTCTTCAATAATGTCCCCATGCCACATCAATACATATAGATATGCCTGATTCTTTTCTATAACAATATGATATTCTAATAGATTAGTATGTTATATATTTAACCAATATTCTACAGATGGATATTCATTTTGTTTCCAGTTTGGAAATTTAACAACACTGCAATAAATACCCTTGTAAATAAGTGTCTGAGTACTAGTTAGAGTAATTTTATAGGATGAATTCCTAGAAGTGGGGAATTACTAAGACAAAGTATAGTGAAAGTTGTGTTACACTGTCAAATTGTCTTCTCACCCTCTGAATTTGAGATTATTTACTTTATAAATACTTCAACATAATCTCCAACATTGGATATAATCAGTATTTTTTTGACCATTGATAGGCATGCAAAAGTTTCTTTTAATGTATGTTTCATCAAATATTAATGAAATTCAATATCTCCTCATAAATAGAGCATAATAATATCTCCTCATAAATAGAGCATAAAGCTCTATTATTGTGTCTAGGGTGCCTATTGATGTCCCTAGTAACTTAATCCATCACTATAACATTTAAGACACACATTGAGATCATCTATTAGCCCCTTCAGTTTATAGAAGAAACTGAAGTCCAGAAAAGTCAGGGGGCCTGCCAGAACTCAAATTGATATGTAGTGAAATTGAGAACGGTCAAAGCAGTTGCCTTCTTGATAATTTCTAGGTAGTTTCTATCCTAAGCAGATACTACACTCATAGTCATTTTTATGTCCCTTCATTATGTCTTCCAGGGTTTAGTAAATACTCAACAATTGTTTAGTATTTACTAAACAATTGTTTATTGGTACTACATCATTTCAATTAATTAGTATTAATAATAGAAAGTAAGTACTTTGTTCTCTAGTGGTAAGAAGATATATTAGTAACTGTCTCTAGTGATTGTAATAATGAAACCAAAAAGACAATACTAGGTTTCCATACCCTATAATATGAGATCCAAACCATATTCGTGCTAATATAATAAAAGATACATATAGTGCCACCCCAGTGGCATAGCGGGTTGAGCGCAGTGCTGTGAAGCTGTCCGCAGCCTTTACAGCACGGGTTCGATTCCCAACCGGCCAGGGAGCTACCCACATGGTGAAGCAGACCTCTCCTGCCTTGCCCACTGCTCCCCTTAGCAGTGTATTTCAGTAGACCTGCCTGTTCTGCTCCCTGCTCTGTCTCTGGTGAATCCTCTCACCCTCCCATGCCTCTGGCCTGTACCTGGGTTCTTGTATAAATAAATAAATCTTAAAAAAAAATACAAGATACATATAAAATATTCAACAGACAAGGTATTCAATAAAGTAGTAAATATCAATCACATAATCATGTCATTTTTTTATTTAAAAATAAAACCCTCAAATGTTGTTATTGCCTGAGAACCAGCAACACAGAGAGAATAACGGCAACACCAGGGTCTGTTTAAATTATTTAAAGTAGGAAATGGTCATGCTCAGTACAATTGTTCCTGAAGGGAAATCAGGGAACTAAAGTGGAGGGAATTTAACTATGAGAAAATGTTGGTAGGTAGCTGAGCTCCAGAGAGCAGCTGGGAATTGGGCATCAGAACTCCCTTTTTTTCTTCCTAAACCTCCACATAATCCACAATTGCACCATGGCCCACTAGCCATACTATTCCCCACATTCTAAGAGCATGTCCATTCTTTCATTTCCATTGCTATATATCGTTACCAGAAACCTCTAGGTTTTGAAGCACACCCATTTGTTTGCACACAGTTCTTCAGGTCAGAAGTCTGGGTGTGGCATAGCAGCTCCTTATTCAGGATCTCATGGGCTGAAATAAAACTGGATAACAAATAGGGCTGTTTTCTCACGTGGATCTTGGAGTCTTCGTGCCAGCTTGTTTACACTGTAGGCAGAATTCAGTTCCTTTTAGTAATAGAATGTAGGTCCACATGTTCTTGTTGGCTGTTACTACTCTTAGCTCCTAGAGGCTACACTCAGGTTATTACCTGGTGACAATATATGACATAATCAAATGGCAATACATTGTATGGCTCTGTCAAAGTGTGGCAGTCTGCTTCTTCAAAGCCGGTAGGAACATCTCTCTCCAGTCTGTTATGACAGCAATAAAGATATCCCTGCTTTTTGAAAGTTGGTGCTATTGCCACACCATATTTATGAAAGACCTATATTAGTACCAAGAAATCCTAAGAGGATTTTTTTCTTTCACAACAAAAGGCAAAAATCAAAAATAACATTCAACATTTGTTTTGTAGGGAGCCCTTATAGAGGCAGCATGCACACTGAGTAGCAAGAGTGGCGCCTCTGAGCTCCTCCCGTGATAAATACTTTATATAAGCTGTGAATTTATCATATCACTCCAGCTTTTACTATGTTAGTGCTATTTTATATGGTATGTGTTATTTGGTAGATTAATTTTTAAACCTAAAAAAGTTTCCCTATAAGTTAATGGTAACTGCTTCTTTGCTTTATGCCATGTCTGTTTATGCTCTAGTTTCAGATACAGCATAGCTAGCAATAGGTAATCGTGAAAGTGACCATCATCTTTGTTCTATCATGTAACCTAATCAAGGGAGTACCTGTCCTATCATATTCACAGTCCCCACCCACATTCAAAGGGAGGGCAGGAACGCTATAGAATGTGGGGAGTCTGAGGATCACCTTAGAATTCTGTCTGCTACATAATAGTAGAAAGAAGCCCAAAATGAAGCTGGCAAAATACACATGACTAGCAGACACAAAATAAATTGTTCAGCCTCATTAACAGCTTAGGAAATGGGAGTAATAACAATAAAACTACAAGTTGGAAAAACTTTAAACGAGAGGAATATGGTCAGAAAAGTTTGTGTATGTCTTCTTGATTCGAAAATGATAATATCTGGTTAGCTTTCAAAATATAGTTGAGATTTCTGATTGTTCAAAACACCAAACAAAGGTGTTACATCAACATGAATATCAGTTACATAAAAATAATTCAGCATGTCAAAACATCAAAACACAAAAGCAAGTATTATAATCATGAAATGTCTCTTGGATGTAAGGAAATAACTCAACTTCAATCTTTATAAATGATTCTTCTATGAAAAGGACTACAAGACATTAAGTGTATTAATTTTCTAAATATATAGGCTTTTTTCGTACCCATGAAAATTCTGCCCTATTTCTTAGTCAGCTTCTATTCTATGGCAATTGATAATGAAGCATTTATTCTTCTTTTTTTTTTTGGACTTTTCCACATTCTATTAAATCTGTACTTTGAATTTCTCCTTTCTTTGGTTTTTAATGAAGTCAGTCCTTCCCCTTTCCAGTTAATTTTTTTAAAATAGAATCTCACTGATGCTGAAAACACTCACTGACTGCTGTTACCTACAGGCAAAATGCTTGCCTCCCATGGTAAATGAATGAATATTTCAAACAAATAAACATAAACAGTTTAACTTGTGACACATCTGACTTAAATTACTGATGCATTAGCTCTGATACATCCTTGGTTAGGTTAAATTGAGCTTAGTGATGTAATCCTATACAATTCAGTGTCTTTTTATCATTCCCAAGAAAAATCCCATACTCTTCAGTGATCATCTTCCAAGTGTCCATACTCACCCTCTACTCACCAGGCCTCATCAAACACTAACCCATTTTTCATCTGTATAGCTATGTCTACACAACTTCATATAAATGAATATGTGGTCTTATGTGGCTGGGTTTCATTACTTAGCTTCATATTTTCAAGGTTCATGTATGTTGCAGCATGTATCAGTACTTTATCCTTTTTATCCACACAATTTCATTATGTGGATACCTATTGCACAGGTATGCCAAATTTTTATTATTTGTCAGTTGATAGGATTTGAACTTTTCTGCTGTTTAATAGAAATAACTCAAGTCTCTGAAGCCTAATGATGCTGAGCATCTTTTCATGGGCTTTTTTGGCCATTCCTGTATCTTCTCTAAATAAATGTCTATTCAGAACTTTCACCATTTTTTAAATCGGGTTCTCTTTTTTTAAAAATCAAATTGCAAGAGTTCTTTCTATTTTTAGATGTAAGTCCCTCCCCCTCAGATACATGATTTGAAAATAATTTGTCCCACTCTTTGGATCGTCACAAAGTCTTACTCCTACCTACAGTGCCAGTTTCATCTCATGCCTTTTACCTTCACGAATTCTATAGTCTAGCTATGGCTTAATTCCTAGTGCTATATTTAGAATCCTTAAATTATAACTGAAATTTATTCCCTCTCTCATAAACTCTAATTCAACTTTTAGAACAATGAAGTATTTTCCAGATGACCCCAATAAGATGATAACCCAATTATCTTCTCATTTTATCACCTATAAACCTATCCTGGTCTTTGCACATAGTTGACACAAGTAAAATGTAATTTAATTATGGGATAACTTGCATGTTATTGACTCTAAGGGCAACAGAAATTCAGAGAAAGATAAGATAAAATGTGGCCTGTGGTAGTCAAAGAAGATATCTTCCTGGAGAATGCAAAACTTGAGCTAGAGTCCTAGATAAATAACAGGCTATTGCTTTTTTAATATATTTACATATCCAATGGTTACCACTGTTCATCCGCTTATAAATTTCATTCAGACTTTAAACCTAGTTCTTAAAGTATAGCCTTAGGAAGAATAAGTATAAATCAACCAAAAAATCTCTCTACTTATGGAAACTCTAATAAAATTACTTGTAGCCAATGTTTTTACTCTAAGCTCCAGCTTGCTTCTCCAATTCTCACTCATGTTTTTAAAACAGTCTATTAGGATCCCTCATAGCTTAACCCTGCAACATTTAACTTATCCCAGGGATATTGGAATACGTATGTTTAGACTTCAGAATTAAAAACAGCCATCTAGCTAAACCTTGCAGATTATAAATGGGAGACAGCATGGAATGATAGTCCTTGGAGAGTGTTACCAGATCTGTCAGATTCCAGAATCTTATCTATTCCTATTTCTTTCTTTAAATATCTGTGGTTCACTAAGGTTTACCCAAAACTGTGATTCTGCATTTACATACAACATCTTTCAGAATTTAATACACATTTTTGTAATTACAGAATTATAATATGAACTTTTTATGTAATATGTAATTTTTATGACTCAAGAAATATGCTTATTTACCGTTTTACTCCTCTCTCACATCTGATCTTATTTGAACTTCAAATACCCCTTAACCATGCTTGTTCTACTCATTCCAGTTTGAAATTAATTTCTTCAGTATAAAAAAGGAAGAAAAAAGGATCTGCAGTTGATAGAGAAAAAGCAGACACTTGAAAACTGAGAAAGTAGGGTCTTTTCTGACCTTAGTTTAGTTCAGTTTTATACCTTGTGTGTGATTTCAGGCAAAGCTCACAATCATTAACTCTATTTCCTCATCCATATAAAGTAAGACAACTTCTGACTCCTGACATGTTTATCCTCAGTAAAGGTACTTCCTACTATCATGTTGATTATAATATTGAAATGACTCCAAACCACCATGTACTTTCAGTAAAGTCAGTTTTCTCCTATCCTGAGGTTTTCCTGCTCAAGTTTTTATTTTGTTTGTTTGCTTAATCTTCTTTATTTTTTCATTTTTATGTTTTTGCACCATTTATTGATATGCAACTTAAAGAATGCTCATAAAGGCTATGAGTCATTTTCCTCATTCATATGTACTCATCTACCTGAAAACTGTTTTGCAAGGAGTTTTCTAGAGCTGCTGATCCCCACCATTATTGAACACTAGAACCATCAAAACACAGACAATTTGGTCAGTGTGGCAGAGGCTATAATCATCAGAGCATCCTAGAAGTACAATGCAAGAGTCTATATCCTCACAGCTGAAAACCAACAGTTTTCCTATTTCTTTGTATGTCTATTAATTGTCATTTGGTGCAAAACATTCAAATATTTACTTTTTTGAGTGGTAGATGTTGGTATACTCCCATAAGTATTCTTGAGCTTTGGTCTAAGATTGGTTAAGATACTTCAAAGTGACTTAACTCTTGGGCCTCCTTGGTGCGGGTGGTTGAGCACAACGCTGTGAAGCTGTCCGCACTCTGTGCAGCACTGGATCGATCCTAGCCAGCCAAGGATATACCCATGTAGCATGGCAGACCTCTCCTGTCTCACCTGCTGCTCCCCTCAGCAGTGTATTTCAGTTAGTCTGCTTGTTCTGTTTCACACATTGTCTCTGGTGAATCCTCTCACTGCCCCCCACCCCCCGCACATCTAGCCTATACCCTGGTTCTTGTATGCATGAATAAATAAATCTTAAAAAAAAAAAAAGGAACTTAACTCTCTTTTCTTGCTTTTTTAGGTTTTTTTTTTTTTTTTTTAGATGGGACCAGAGAAACTAGACTAGGGCTTTTTTTTTTTTCCCCCGCTTCTGCAGCAAAACCCTTCTGCGTCCCTGTGAGTTGTATGGGGACAGGAACTCTTTAATGTCCCAGGTAAGTTCTGAGGGGTTCCTCCTCTAATCTGTTCAGGTATTTTCCTCAAACTACCTAACCATCAGGCTTAACCAGTAGTGATGGTCTAGGTTCTGTCCAGGTGCAGCAGGCTACTCTCCAGTACCTATGAACACCAGCTGCTTGGCCATCCTTGTCTCCCAGGTGAGCTTCCTCAATTCACTAAGGCTCCTAGGTTCTGCCTGGATTCCCTTACTTTACATTTCATTTGACTTCCTGGAAACTTTCTCCAGGCAGAAAAAATGACATTCCAGGACTTGTTTGTTTTTCATATTCAAGGGATCACTGTTTGTTATTGCTTGATACCCAATGTATTACAACATCTTGTTCAGTTTTTTAAAAATTTTCTGTAAGAGATGAAACAAGATCTTTGCTATTCATCTTGGCCAGAAGTAGATGGCCAAGACTCAATGTACTTGTTATAGAAGAGTAACTTACATTTCTTTCAGTTAAAAACTACACCGTCCAATTTCACTCACACTGTGATATATTTTTTTACTTTCTACTCCTTTATGTTGTTTTCAGTTATGTGTACCTTTCTTTTTTGTCTACATGCTGTTAATATGTGAAATCATCAGAGATCTTGAGTGGCTTCACTGATTCCACTAATGACTCCTTTATATTTTCATCATAATCCTTTCCAAATATCCAGTCTGAATATAATTCCTTGGAGTAGGTACAGAGAAAGGCTCTGGAGAAGAAGGCACCACTGTAGACCTTTCCCAAACCACACAACCCTTGATCCAGCTTTCTCCTTTCTTGGAGGAGCATTTTCTCCAGTAGTGACAATCTTCGTTGTTACTGACTGAAATGTAACTCACCCCTAAATGTTTATCAAAAGGTGGTCAGAGAGCTAATTTCATGCTCGCTAAGAAGAGAGTTCCTTGGTTTCAAATTAGATTTTCTAGAGAATCTTTGGGAACGAGGTCCAGAAACCTTATTTTTAACTAGCTCCCCAAGTAATTGATCTACACACCAATGTTTGAAAGCCAATGCCTTGGGGAAGAAATATTACTTCCTCTTTGAAACATACTCCATTTTGGGCTTCTGTTCCTGAAAGCTATCTTTTTATGCCCCTTTCCTATTGTATATGATATTTGTTGAACTGTTCCTTTCTCCTAATTTATTTTCTGGAATTCCAAGTCAAAGCAGTCATATAGTCAAAATCATTATAAATATATATAAGCATGATGTACAGTCCTAAGCAAAGATGGGGGATAATATATGTCTGAGCTTTAGAAAATTCTGAGAAGCTATATCAAAGGATCCCATTTCATCAAAAATAAATTTTCAAACATTTTATATAGTTTCCAAAATGTACCATATACATTTTCAAGGACAGGATTCACCTCAAAGTACTAAATAATTTATAAAGTTCTTCTTGAAGTGTGCATAATGGTTTTAAAAAACCAAAATTTCAAATTATTTGGCATTTACTCAGCAGGTACAATAATCCAGTTCAAATAGGGCATCTCCCAAAGAGGAGCATACAGGAGGCATACATATCCATAGTATCAACACTGTTGCTATTTTTCATTATACTATTCCTCAAAATGTTTCTAAAGGGAATCAGATGAAAGTATATTGTAAATCCATTCAATGTGTTTATTACCTGTTTCTATAATAAAAGCAAACTGAAGTTTTACTTCCACAATTAATGCTTTAAGCCCTTATTTATTCTTTTGATGATTGTAACCTCAGCTAAATATAGAAAACACTAAAAAAAAAAAACAACTTAAATTTCAGGTAGAAATATTATTATTTTCTCTTGAGTAAAGGAAAGCACTGAGTCACTGCCATCAAATGGAAAAATGTCTTATGGTAAATAATACCTCTTTTTATTGTTGGTATAAAAGCCCAGCTCTGAGAGTAACCTAGAAGGCATTGCAAGATGTTTTCTGTGAAAATAAATAAAACCAAATGATGAATGCAGCGACTAGAGTGCAACCCAAACTCAGAAAAGAGCAGGAATTCTCATATCCCAGTTTTTATGGCCAAGCTGCCAAAAGATGTTAACATTAAATGAGCTAAGTTAAGAATAAGGACATAACTGAAGACTTGGCTTGCCATTCTCCCTCTCAAGGAAATGATGCAATGTCTCAAAGATGGTCGTTTCACTGTTTGATTATACATCCAAACAGTTCTCTGAATTGTACAGGCTTATTAAATCTCTATAACAGGGTGAAGCACTCTCAAAGATATTTCTGAGATTTCTTTGTTATACAAGGGTCAAACTGGGTATAAGCAAGACCCTTAATCAGAGTTGTGACATTTCTCATCAAATTGACTCCCAGTTATACCAAAATTTCCCAATAGCATTTCATCTTCAACAACTTATACAGTAAAAATTTTGTTAGAAAGAATAATTCATTCATTCAGCCATTCAACAAAAGCCTTTTGAATATCTACCATGCCTAAATAGAGGGTGCACAAAGATGTAAATCTCCTACTTCCTATTTTCACTGAACAAGTTTATCTATGGTACCCTAAAAAGGAACAGGAGAAATCCATATCTTTAATTCTCATTCAACAACTGTCTCTCTCTTTTTCAAAAAAAAAAAAAGATTTATTTATCCATCCACACAAGCACTGGGTACAGTCAGAAGCGCCGGAGGGTGAGAGAATTCACCAGAGCCAGAGCAGGGAGCAGAGCAGGCAGAAGGACGGAAGTACACTGCTGAGGGGAGCAGCGGGCAGCAGGAGAGGTTCGCACGCCATGTGGGACCCTCCTGTGGTGGCCGGGAAGAAGCCAGGGATTGAACCGGTGCCTCAGAGGCCACGGGCAGCTTCACAACCCAGCACTCAACCACTGTGCCACTGGGGAGACCCAACAACTCTCTTTTATAAAACTTCCCTGATCATTTTAACTAAAATTTTGCCTCTCTCTATATATACACTATAGTTTTATATATTATATATAGTATTTTACTTAATATAGTTTCATATTTATCTTTTAATTTTGCCCATAGCTTCTGAAGAGCAAGAGCCCTGTCTCTTGTGATCCTATTCATTCATTCATTCATTTATTCATTCAACTGGAAAGATACTGAGTGAAGTAGTATGTATAATTTAAAGAAAATTAAATACAGATACCATCACCAATTTGATTTTAGTTTAATTGGTGAGAAAAGCTACGTAAGTAATTACCATAACATAATTCTTATTTTCTTATTATTATGTTAACATGAGCATTCCTGTCCCCTACTTCTTTGTATACCTCACACCATTTAACACAATGTGATGGATTAAGTAGAGACCAAAAATATATGTGTTGAATGAATATGTGTTGAAAGAATATTTTAAGATTTCAATGTTAGTCCCACCAACTTTCCCTTTTGCTCATGCATTTTATAAAGCTACCTTCTATGATGCTTTATCACATTTCAATTTTCAGATTCTGGTAGCTCCTAACTAATATAAAGAGACGGAAATCTTAAAAAAAACATAAGGCAGCAATATGTAGTTAGAAAAACATTGAACTTTGAGTTAGAGATTCTGCTTCAGACTTTGGTTTCTCTGTATCCTGGATGTGTGCATTGAATCTTTGGTTAACCTCTGACTTTGGGTCTCAGTTTTCTTATTTGTGAAAGAGGGATAGTAATACCACCCAACAATTTCATTGTGGGGCACAAATGCAATACTGTGTTTGAAAGCACTTGGAGAACTGCAGAGAATTTTTTCAATGATAGTGTCAGCTCACAGGCTGCACATGGTCAGTAAGGGCTAGCACATAAGTCAAGAATAATAAGAATTTTCCTTGTTGCCATGCCTGGCCAACCTAATTTGTCACTGAAACCTTATCAATTTAGAAAAGTTACAGTCTTTGTAGAATCCAGCATTCAGTGATTCCAACTACAGCTGTAAAATCTTCATAATAAAGGTAATAGGTAGCTATATCCTTACTAGTCATACATTAATAGACGCTCTCGATTACACAATAAGTTTTATGTGTCACCTCCCAGAATGCTTTTTATGTACAAGGCAGTGTGCAAAGCATATTATATATGTTATCTTAGTGTGGTGTAAGGACAGAAATCTCAAACTGCAGTCAGAACATGACACACGACTTGGACTGCGCCACAGTATAGAATTGATTCCTTTACCTAGGTGATCTCTAGTACCTGGTTTCCCACCCATTTAAAAAAAAAAAAAAAGTGGAGTCCTTACCATAAAAGGTTCTGTGAAAACTGAATTTACTGATTTATGTAGAGCAACTGCTTATTATTTCTCAATATTAGAATATCAGTTGTTTTATTTTTTTAATCTCTACCAGATATTAGTAGATTACCTTGGGCAAACTACCTAACTCCCCCCATATAATTTCCTTATCTGTAAAATGGGAAAATAATAATCTCTATTCACCAAACAACTGTGAGTATTAAATTATATAATGTATAATCCGGAAAACACTACAGATATTTTCATTCATATTGTTACCTCACTCCCTTTCTCTTCTGCTACTTTATTCTTCATCTAAACAGAGTAAACTACAAGGAGTATATGCACTCTGAAAGAAATTCTGGAATAAATTAAAATTCCAGGAGAACTGCATTTTATCACCAAGAGCAGTTATCTCCCTTGGGAGACGTATGCTTCACATCAGCAGTGGCCCCAGAGTCATCGAACTTGACAGTACAATGCTGTATGGATTAGCGTCAGCAAACCTTAAGATGCAGCGGGCTACAAAACATCTGGGGCCCATCTCCTCTTCTGCTGATTCACTGGACAGCAAAGAACAGCATTCCCACATGTTCACCCATGCAATACCCACCAGGCCCAAAAAGAGATTACAAGAGGGATCAAAATGAGTTCCTTCCTCATGACAGTCATAAGGAGCAAAGGAGCAGAGAGACCGCCTGTTGAAGTGAGTGTTCCGGAAGAACTGAAATAATTAAATCACTTTTTGCTCACAGTTTTTAAGGTCTGGGCTCACTAACATGTATTTGAACAGCTTTTCCTCCTCAGCTGTCTAACATTAAACATTTCTAAGTTAAGAGCATTCATGATATGAAGTGCCATATCTTGAAATCAAATATTTATTCCTCATCTAATCAATACAAGTATCCAGACCAAAGGAAATATACTGCTTAATACTGCAAATATAACTCCTTGAATTTAATGAACTTCAACATTAGTACTAGACTCTAAGAGTGGTTATACTTAACAGAACAGAAATTACTTAAACATGATGTTGAATGGAGTTTTATTTTTAGTTCTGGTTGGAATGAGATACTGGAAAGAGTGAATGGCAGGAGACTGAGGCAGTGTGGACATCCAGAAGGTATGTTAGTTGCCATTTTGCATGCCATGAAGATGCTAAACATACATATATAAATGGCAAAACATTTTATCATATCTTGTAACTCTATCCTAGGACAAAGGAGTCCATAGTAGTAAATGTTATTCAATAGTCCATAGATAGGGATTCTTTTTTTTAAAGGTTTATTTATTTATGCATACAAGAACTGGGGTACAGGCCAGAGGTGTGGGTGTTGAGAGGACTCACCAGAGACAGAGTGGAGGACAGAACAGGCAGACTGACTGAAATACACTGCTAAGGAGAACAGCGAGCAAGACAGAAGAGGTTAGCAGACAGCTTCAGTGCTGTGCCTAACCCTTTGCGCCACCAGGGAGGCCCAAATTGGGCTTCTTTTAAGAGTCAACGTAAAGCACTCTTCCCCCTGGGCTTAAATCCTTTGCCTCCATCCAATTATATCTTTTTCCTACATTGTCACTAAATTTTCTTATTACTTCTGTTATAACATTTGTCACAGTCTACAGGTATTAGGTTTACTTATGTATAAGCTTAGCTTCCGGACAAGATTTTCAAAGTCTGGAAGGCAGGTTCTATCCTGCTCACCTTTGTTTAAGCTATTCCCGCTAGTGGGACAGTCCATCCATATGGAATTTAATGACTTTTGTAATGATTTTTTAAAACGTTGCAAGTCACCTCAGTTATATTTTAATTACAACACTATTTATTTTCTAACCTTAAAGAAAGATAATTATGTTGCCCACTCTCACTCCTTATATAAATGTGTGGTTATCTACTAAAGACACATGCAGCCAGAATTATTTTGTCCTTCCTCTCAGCTATACAGGACATTCCCTCCTGCAGTTCTTAGGGTGACACTTTCTCTCCACGCTGTCTCTGGTAAGTGGCAAGCAGTGCTTTTCCCTAGTGAGAAGGAAGTCAATAGGCTGTATTTTACTGTGACAGCTGGGCCATTTGACTTGAGTCTTATTACACTTGATGGCTACCTTTAGGGAATGTCTTTTTCAATTGTTTATTTTCCACGTCTCTTGTCAGTTCAAACTACAGAAAATAAAAGGGGAACCCACATTTTACTAACATGCACCCACAATATGAAAAACACTTTACCAAACATGGGCCAAAGAAAATATTTCAGTCTAATAAAATACATACATATTTACTGAATATCAGTAACAGTATGAGAATGATACAAAAATGATAAACTCTTATGGTGCACTCATGGATATTATTTAAGAAAGAATAAGGTTATATATAAAAACTTGAAATTATTTAATTACCTAAATTAGAAGAGCAAAAGTGCCAAAAATACTCAAGCTGGGCAAGGCTTTAGTTACAGGCATTGATTTCAGGAAAGCAATTGGACTACACTTGTCAATGCATCTCCTGAGTTTTTCAATGGGAGAACTATTGACATTTCAGCAAAGCAATCACTGCTGGGTAGGAGTGCTGTAGCATTATCAGAAATTCATTGTCTCTGGCCCCTGGACACTGTCATTGCAATACCCAAAATGTTTCCTTATATTTCCAAATGTTCTCTACAGTAGCACCTTCCTTTTGTGAACTGACTTTATCAGTCAAAATAGATGAGATTGCGGCTTCCCTGGTGGCGGGCCTCCCCTGTGGCACAGCGGGTTGAGCGCAGTGCTGGGAAGCTGTCTGCAGCCTCTGCAGTGCCGGTTCGATTCCTGGCTGGCCAGGGAGACACCAACATGGCAGGGCAGACCTCTCCTGTCTTGCCCGCTGTTCCCCTCAGCAGTGTACTTTGGTTTGTCTGCCTGTTTTGCTCTCTGCTCTCTCTTTGGTGAATCCTCTCACCCTCCCATGCCTCTAGCCTGTATCCAAGTTCTTGTATAAAAATAAATAAATCTTGGGCCTCCCCTGGTGGTGCAGTGGTTGAGCACTGGACTGCGAAACTGCCTGCAGCCTCTACAGCGCTGGTTCGATCCCCAACCGCTGGTGAGGGTCACATATGGCCGCAGATCTCTCCTGCCACCCGCTGCTCCCCTCAGCAGTGTACTTTGTCACTCTGCCTGCTCTGTTCCCCGCTCTGGCTCTGGTGAATTCTCTCACCCTCCCGTGCTTCTGACCGTACCCAGTGCTTGTATAAGTAAATAAATATTCAAAAAATAAATAAATAAATCTTAAAAAAAAATAGACTATGTTGCACTACAGAAACAACTTCATATCTCAGGGACTTAATACAACAAAAGTTTATTTCACCCAAAGCAAGTCAAAAGGTTAGCACAAAGGAGTGTGTCGCTGACCATTACTAGGAACAAATGAACAAAAGCAGTTCTTGCTTGAGTGTCCCCTGCCCCAATCCCAGAAAAGTGGCCACCAGAAGCCAATTCCCAGGGCGGTTTCCTTCGTGGAATGTCAAAGTCACCATCCACCACCCGCTAAAGTCAGGCTCTGAGAACTCTGGAGGAGCCACAGACTCACACTGAAACTGCACAGCCAGTGACAGAATATGCTTCCCATAGATGCTCTATCTATTAGCCAACTCAATTAATTGTCATCCCCATTAATGCAGCATAGCCACATCCTCTTTTAGGTGAACCTTACCAAGGTTAAGGGAAGAGCGCTCACTGCACAGTCTTACATGAGTTACCCAGCTATGTCGATATGTGACTATAAATCACAGTCCCTCCCCAGTCTTACTTCCAGCCAGGATTGACTACCTTCTCTACCAACTCTACTATTATCTAATTCTAATTTATTGTGTAAACAGAGGGCTTGGGTAACTCACTGCCAGTGTAAACAATACCATAAACAAGGCATTGGACAGAAATGGAGGGAGCCTACAAACTCTCCTTGCCTCACAGCTGTGTAGGAGTGAGGACCTCGGGCTAGCATCTCCTGTGCATGGAGACCAGGGTGTTGGCCGTATGGATGCTCTCCACAGGGCTGTGGGAGAGCAAGGACATGGGACGCCATCACCGCATGTGCATTTGCAATCACTATGGCGGTGTATGTGATAGCACAAGGGTGCGCCGGAGAGAAGAGAAAACAGAGCAAGGGCACTGACTGCAGATGTTAGGGTGAATCAGCAAAGTAAAAATTTTTCAGGGCCTCCCCTGGTGGCGCAGCAGTTGAGCGCTGGGCTGCGAAGCTTCCCGCAGCCTCTGAAGCGCTGGTTCGATCCCCCGACCACTGGTGAGGGTCCCACATGGCCACAGAACTCTCCTGCCGCGCCAGCTGCTCCCCTCAGCAGTGTATTTCCTCAGTCTGCCTGTTCTGTTCCCCGCTCTGGCTCTGGTGAATTCTCTCACCCTCCCGCGCTTCTGACTGTACCCAGTGCTTGTATAAATCAATCAATCAATCAATCAATCTTTAAATTTTTTTTTTCAAGTGAAGGGCATACTTTGAGATGCAAAACCTAAATTCCTAAGTTCCACAGACAGTTTTGTTCCACGAAGTAAAGAAGGTATATTAAAACAAAAAAATCCTCCAAGAAGTTATGCCTCTGTGGCAGTGTAGGGACAGAAAAAGAATTGGATCCCTAAAAACCCCAAAGCTGCGTATTCCACTCACTAGAGAGAAAAGAAGGCCACATGTACTCACAGGGAAATATGTAGAGGCTGTTTCTTATAACAAAAAGACAGACATAGTTTTCTGAATTCAAAAACTGACATGGTTTGAACAGACCCATTTATCATTGGAATTACAAATGGATTATCACAAAAAGCAGCAACTGCTCATTCTGGAGGAAGGAAAAAAGAATGTGAGGCTACAACAGTCTAGCAGAATATGGACAAGGACGTCACTCTTCATCTTCGTCACTATCCCTCTGCTGTGGATATTAACAACTCAAGTGTCTATTTATTACTTCTCTAGAAATGGAGGTCTACATAAAGACACAACTGCAGAAATTTAGGTTTATGTTTTACAGGGACTTTTTGTTTTAAACTCAGCAACAGAATAACCCTGCCAGAGCCAAAGCTCCAAAAGATAAAATACTTATAAATGATAAGAATGATTAGATAACCTAAATTATATATCTAAGGAAGCACATAGAAAAATTAAAGAGGCAGCTGAAATTCCTTGAAGTTTAGAATAAAAAAAAATAAGCAAAGAAAATAAATAATCAAGGGCCAAAATATAGCTAATAAAAAAAATCTCAGGTAGGTGCTGATTTTGTGCTGCAGATGTTAGTGTGCTGCAGGGGAAAAAATCATAGATGGAATTTGTCATCATATTTAGAAACTCTAGCATCATCAATCTGGCAGAAAATTCCAGCAAATATAGAAAATCTAAGACATACCAAGTCTTCGTCTCTTTAATTTCCCATGTCTTAAACTTCTCATGATAAAAGATTTCTTTTTCTCTTTTTAAAAGAGTTATTCATTTTTATTTATACAAGAACCAGGTACAGGCCAGATGTGCGGGAAGGTGGGAGGATTCACCAGAGACAGAGCGGGGAACAGAACAGGCAGACTGATGAATACACTGCTGAGGGGAGCAGCGGGCGTGACAGGAGAGGTCTGCCACACCATGTGGGACCCTCACTGGCCGGCAGGGATCGAACCAGCACTGTGGACAGCTTCATAGTGCAGCGCTCAACCACCTGCGCCACCAGGGGAGGCCCTAAAAGATTTCTTAGAGGAACATTCTTTTGAGAATGTTCTGAAACAGCTTATAATTAAGAGGAAGGAAACATGAGAAGAAAGGAGAATGATTATAATTTATATACCACCACAACACACAGAAAAACCACCATGCTGACAATACTCCCAAAAGAGCATAATGTGTCAGTGCTTCAGGAGAAAAAACAGACCTATGAATTAAGAAGCAATCATGATGAAATATACAGCGTATCTGATCTGTAGATTCAAGCTAAGATTTGGTAGACACTGAACTGTAGAAGTACAGTTGAAAACTGGGGATGGAGTAGATAATATTTCTAAGAAAAAATTATTGTTCTTTGCTTAAGGTCATACATGTACAAACATGTATATATGTATACAGAAATAAATGTATGTGTGCATATGTACATATGTGTATGTATATGCACATATATATACATGTGTATGATTTTCACATAATATATAAAACATGTATATACATGTATAAAATCTTTTATAATCTATAAAATTATGATACTTCAACACCAATTTTTTATGAAAGTCTAAGTCTGTATTCATTTTGTGATGAAAATTTCATTGTTCATATTAATACTGTATGCACCACACTTTGAGCTAGCTTAACATCCAGATAACATTAAGAATAAGAGAAGTTTTTAAATTTTTATTTCATAAGAAATAGTTTTGTACATTTCTTATTGACTAATTTACACAATTAATAAAAGTGCTTTTGTAAATTTGAAAATTTTTGTTAGATAGAAGATAATTTAAATACATCCAATGAATTATCCTTTTGTCTTTAGTGAAGAATGAGTATAAATACTGCTAGTTGGCTGATCTTGTTATAAGAAAACTATAAAAAATGTGTGCTTTTGTGTATACACACATACATACATATTCTCTCTGTATATTCTTCCTGGAAACACTGAACTACTTAGTCAACAAAGATAAACTTACCTCTCAATAAAGATGTTATTGGACATCAACAATTCTAGGAAGTAAGGAAGTAAAAAAAGAGAGGAAGGGGGAGGAGAAAGGAGGAAAAGGGAGGAAGGGGGATAGGGAGGGAGGGAGGAATAGGAATATCATTTGGGCATCTAGGCCAAAAGATCTAATCATTTACATTAGAGAATAAATTGACCCGGCCTCAGAACTCTCTAACATTCAATGTCAGAAAATATTGAACGCAAAATCCTTAAGAAAAGAAAGTACTACACCAACTGGTCACTCAATGCTATCTTAGCGTAAGTTCTTCAGGGTGCAGAATCTTGGACAAATGTTTAATCAAATTTAATTAATTTCCTGTGGCTATTGCAACAGCCACAGATCTGGTGACTTAAGACAGAAACAATTCATCTTTTCATAATGTGGAAGTCAGAGTCCAAAATCACTCTAGAAGACCTGAAATCGAGATGTTGCTAGGTTTGAATTCCCTTTGGACATGCTAAAGAATTTGTTCCCTGCCTCTTCCAGCATGTGGTGATGTCCATCATTCCCTGACTTGTGGTCACATCATTCCAATTTTTAGTTTCAATAGTCACAGTGCCTTCTCTTCTGTGTGTACTCCCCTTCTGCATGCTACTTTTTTAGGACAGTTTGATTGCATTCCCAGAAAAATACAGCTTAATCATTACATCACAAGATCCTTATTAAGATGTGTGAAGATCCTTATTTCACTTAAAAGGTAACATTGACAAGTTCCCCACAGAGTATAAAGAAATTAAAGGAATAATAAAATACTACTCTTGTTAATTTAATGCCAGTAAACTTGAAAACTGGGATGAAGTAGATAATTTTCAAAAATTACAAATTTTCAAAATAATTTCTAGCAGAAAATTTAAACAGATTTCCAAAATACAAAGAGAAAGATATCAAATAATCTCTCTCCCTACCTCCTTTATCAATCTGCAGCTCCCCAAATAAAGTGCCTGGTCTAGAAAATTTCAAAGGGATATTCTCACAAAACTATTAAAAAGTAGATAATCCCAATGGTATTTTAATTGTTTAAAAGAACAAAAGAAAAGATGCCTCCAAATTCTCTTTATGAACTAGGCATAGACTTGATTCCCAAAACTGACAAGGATTGTACAAAAGAAACTACCAACCACATTTCAATATTAGGATATATGCAAATCAATGATTACCTCATTATTTAAACAGCAATTAGATGGAAAGAAGGAAAAATTCCTTATTTTCAATAATAACACAAAAGACAGAATGTCTGAAAGAAAATGTGTGAGATCATTTTAAAAATAACTTTATTCGATACTACAGAAAAACAAAAAATAAGATATGAACTAAAGAAAAGGCATTCCATAGCCTTGGAAAAGATGATTCACTATCATAAAGATGTGAAGTCTCCTAAATTAACATATAATTTTAACAAAAGTATAATAAAGATGCCAGCATCATTTTGTCAGAATAACCAAGATGAGTCAAAAGCCCCTTGGAAAAATAAACAAATAAAAATAGCTAAGAAAAGTCTGGAAGAGAAGAGTATTAGGGAAGAACTGATTTCCCAGTATAATCACATTAGTATAAGTTACTAAAGTAGTGTGATACTAGCACATATACAAATAGACAGATCAAACAGAATATGAAGTCTAGGAACAGACACGGTATTTTAGAATCAGGGCCATTTCCGATATTTGGGGAAAAGGTAGACTACATATGAAATAGAGCTGAGTAAAACAAGTAAGTGGGAAAAAAAGAAAAATCTGATTCCATTCTTGAAAATCAATAATAGGGTAAGTTACAAATGTATTCAAGTTTTACATGTTAAAAAAAATCACAATAGCAGGGGAAACAATAAAAGTGGAAGGACTTCCTAATTATAATATAAGACTCTGAAACTATAAAGGGAAAGACAGATAAATTCAACTACTGTTTTTAAAATGAACATGGGGCCTCCCTGGTGGCACAGGTGGTTGAGCACAGCACTGTGAAGCTGTCCACAGCCTCTGCAGTGCCGGTTCGATCCCCACCTGCCTAGGAGCAACCCACTTGGCAAGCAGACCTCTCCTGTCTCGCCCACTGCTCCCATCAACAGTGTATTTCGTTAGTCTTCCTGTTCTGTTCTCTGCTCTGTCTCTGGTGAATCCTCTCACCCTCCAGCGCATCTAGCCTGTACCCCGGCTCTTGTATAAATAAAATAAATCTTTTTTAAAAAGTAAATAAAATAAAGTGAACATGCTAAGAAGTTCAACAAGCAAAGTCAAAATATATCAAATAGAGAGAAAAATATCCTATTTGATATTCTCAAAATATATCAAAATGGGAAAAAAATCCTAGTTGATATTGTTACTACAAATGGTTTATCTCGCTAATGTGAAAGTGTTCCTAAAAGTCAATGAGAAAAACACAATCCAATGGAAAAGTAAAAGGTATTGACAGCTCACAGAAAAAGAAATAGGAATTGTCCTCATACTAAGACAAGGAAAATGAAACCATTTTCACGTATCAGATTGGCAGAAATCACTGGGGGAACTGGACAGGCCAACATTCTTTTTACACTTGTGGGTGACAGTAAACTCGTATAACTTCTGTGAAGGGCAACTGGCAAAGTCCATTAAATTTATAAATACCAGGGGTCTCCCCAGTGGCGCAGCAGTTGAGCGCTGGGTTGCGAAGCTGCCCGCAGCCTCTGCAGCGC
Source organism: Talpa europaea (assembly GCF_964194135.1). NCBI lineage: Eukaryota > Metazoa > Chordata > Mammalia > Eulipotyphla > Talpidae > Talpa > Talpa europaea. Next base: position 31,245,678 of record NC_140074.1, read on the forward strand.
CGGTTCGATCCCCAGCTGCTCCCAGGCCACCGGAGGAGGGTCCCACATGGCACGAAGACCTCTCCTGCCGCCCGCTGCTCCCCTCAGCAGCGTATTTCGGTCCTTCTGCCTGCTCTGCTCCCAGCTCTGGCTCTGGTGAATTCTCTCACCCTCCTCCCTTCTGACTGTACCCAGTGCTTGTATAAATAAATAAATAAATAATTTTTATAGATAAATAAATAAATAACTGAATCTTATTTAATAAAAAAAATTATAAATACCATACCTTTGTAGAAATATATTCTACTTGTATGATTGCAGTATGATGAATGCACAAGATTATTTACTGTTGTACTATCAATGATAGTAAATGAGTGGTAGCAACCTTAATGTCCATTAATATGAGCAATTAAATATAGTACAGTACATAGCCATAAAATAAAATACATTTTAAGTATATAGCCCAATAGAAAACCATGAAGAAACTCTTCCATACTGACTGATAAGGAATGATCTCCAAAATCAGTGGAGAAAAGTATATACACATACACAGAGACATCTCTGAAATACTCACAAGACTCTGATAAAAAGAAAAAAGGCTGTATTAGGGAAAGGAACTCAGTGGCAGGGGAACAGTATATAAAGTATACCTTTTATATTTTTGCATTTTTCAAATTTATAAATAAATATGAGAGATTGTAAGTCAGAATGGGGGGGCTGCAATTGTATGGGGAATATAACAATAAAATTTATTTAAAAAAAAAAAAAAAGTAAGTCCTGGTGAGTCTTAAGAATCAAAATGAACTTAGACATAAAGAGTAAAATAAAATTATTATATGGAAAATATGTTATAGGCTATTTTAGTAGTATGTTTGGAAAATTAAAGCTATTCTCTACTAACATTCTTAATTGTGGAAAGCACAGTAATGAAGCTTAAGTTTTTAGGTAAAATATGAATTAAGTTACATGGCAAATAACTATGATATGTGAGAAAATACTGAAATTTCTATTATTTTCTCTTGTCCTAATGAAGTATTATATTAAGATATAACAGTAGGCATTTATGCATGTTATTGTGTGCTCAGTCTTTATCCACAGTAGTGTGAAATAAAAATATTTGAAAACTACTGACAAATGACAATTTTTTTCACATAAATAAGGAGAAATCCTTCCACTATATAATGCTGGATCATGTGTAGTGAGAAACAGCAGTTATACACTATGAATATCTAAGTGACTTACTATTGAATTCATTCATATGATATTTAGTATACTAGATGAAGAGAGATTCCTAGCATTAAATATTAAGTTTCAAGTTAGGGAAGGATGTTAGATATCATCTATTCCAAATCTCTTTATTTCAAACATGAAGTGACCATGGACCAGAGAGAAAAAAAGAATTTTCTTTAAGTCATAGACTGACTGGTAGTAACAAACAGAGCCTAGAATCAAATTCCCAAATCTTTGTCTTTCTACTAGACAACACATGGATATACATGTGTGAGTAATGATAATGGGAGGGTATTTGAAATCCAGCAGTAGGCCAACCCAATTATTCTTCTTATTATTTTATTTTCTCCTATTTATCCATTGCTTTATATTTGTCTTTTTTGTTGTTAGCGATTACAAAATCACATCCTGTTTTCTTACGTTGGATCATGAATGTTTTTCCAGCATGTTATCTTTTAAGCCATTCTAAAGGAGAAAATTTCAAACCTGAAGTTAAACTTTTTTTCAACCATCCCCTCGAACAGAAACAACCTCTGAACTCTAAATGCTTTTGTTTCTTAGTACTAAACCTGAGAACAACCAAACCAAGTAAAAGAAATATACACCCAACTTTACCCAAAGGAAATGAAAGGTGAAATGAATTGGGAATGAATGATACCGAATTGCAAAGGAGCAATAAGGTTTGAATGTCCATTTTGAAGGACAAGAATGTAAAGCTGTAAGAACAGATCCTACATTAACTCCCAAACCCATCAGCTGGATTTTGAGTTTAATTTTCTCCAGGCCCCCCAAAGCAGAAACAATACCATGAGTATGACAAAACCGAGATGATGACGTTAAAAAAAAAGAAAAGAAAAAATTGCAACTATTTATCGAGGTAATTCAAACCCATTTTAAATGCCTGATCCTATTTGTGTAGTCTCTTCGCAAAACAAACCATTGACATTTAAGGAGTTGACTCTTCAACATTAGTTTAAACGATGATGATACTTAAGAAGTTTTGTCATATATTGGGAAACTGATACCCCTCTGGGCTCATAAGATTAAATGCAGGTGGAGCCAAACCCTTAGCAAAGGGTCTAGCATACAGCTAAGAACATAAACTATTTCGGACTATTTCGGGTCGCTCGCCTCCAGACAGACGACGTGACTTGTCCAAGATCTCACCGTTTTTGTGCTACGCAGGAAACTTAGAAATGCAGGCTTCTCTTTTACGGAGACTGAGAGTTGAGATATTTCTAGGAGTTAGCTAAGTAAGAATTCTTAAAACAATGGCTGGTGGGGCGGGGGGAGGGAGTGGTGGCGTCTGGCAGGAACCAGGTAGTTTCCACAGAAATCCATGGCTACAGGTGCCTCCATCTTTTTCCCTGGTGAGGCAGCAAGAACTACATTTCCCAGCAGCCCTTTCGGCTTCTTCCGGCGCAGCACGCCGGCGCTTTACTTTCCGGCAGCAAATTTTACGTCAGCCTGATCCAAAGGCTCGTAGACCTGAAGGCTGAGATCTGAACATGGGTTCTCTTGCATCCCAGCCTCTCGAGCAAGTCAAGGTCGATTCGCCTCCCGAGCCCACCTCCTCCGCCAAGCCCGCGCCCCTCGCAGCCCCCGGAGCGCCCACCTCTCCAGCACAAGCGCCCATAATCAACAACTGCTGGAGCTGCCGCTTGCTCTCCGGGTTCGGGCTGATAGGGGCGGGCGGGTACGTGTACTGGGTGGCGAGGAAGCCCATGAAGATGGGATACGCTCCGAGTCCAGGGACTATTACGCAGATGGTCGTCGGCATCAGTGAGCCTCGGGGCCCAAACCTTTGGAGCGCAGACTGGGGCGAGGGAGGAACCTGGTGCAGCCACGTGGGCGGCGGGCGCTGGGTCGACTAGGCGCTTGGCAGGAAGCACCCCAAACAAGATGCAGGGCCAGGAAGAAGTTGGGACGCATTTATCTGTCTTCCTCTCCACCTAACAACCACAGTCCTTCTAGAGAACTTGTGTTAGCTTCATGCTTTTTAACCACTGCAAGAGTTAGTAGAATCTAGGATTAGTGTATGTCGTGTTCAAGGTCAGAAACCCAGAAAGTGACAGAACGGTTTTTTGATTCCGGGTTTATCTGACCCCAAAGCCCATGTTTGCTTTGTTTTGTTTTGTTTTGTTTTTTTCAATTCTTTAAACCAATTAAACGATTAGCATTTTTCAGATCTTTCCCCTTCTTAATTGATTGTTTGGATCAATTCCCTTTAAGTTCCTTTCTTGCTGGGGTAATAACAGAATGTTCTTTGTTCCATTCTGAACTTTTTCCCTTTTCACTGTTCTGTTAAGAAGATACAATGGTAATAGATCTTCTAGGAATGTTGTAATGTTCTTTTTATGTCTCCCAAAATTGGTTCAAAACCTGTTACCTTAGCAACCTAACCCTGTTTAGGCACCATGCAATATGTGGAAGTACATCTTAAATAAGATTGCCTATGAAAGCACCTGGTAAACTAAAAATGCAACATACATATAACCTGGTTTTTGTTGTTGTTTTTTTCCCCCTAGGTATTGCTTGTTGGGGTGTAGTCATCCTGTCAGATCCCAAAGGAAAGGCCTTCCGTGCTGGTTGAAAGTACCACCAGTGAATTTGTCATCTGTTCCTGTTCCAGTGACACACAGGGCAAGCATGGGTCTTAGGGACATTCTAAATAGACATGTTGACATTGACAGACTTCAGTTCTACGGTTATTACAAGACTGAAAAGACAAATATGAATTATCTTTGGCTCAAGGCATTTGTGGCCTTCTTAGGTTCCACAGGGTCCAATAAATCCTTAGAAAAGAAACAGATTCTGTGTCCTATCTGAGGGAAAAGAGCATTACTATAAAAAAGATAGTGGAAATGATAAACCAAATGGGGAAATGAATTAAGCTGTTTTTTGTTTTGTTTTTTATTTAATGTTCTTTTTATGTCTCCCAAAATTGGGTCAACTTCTGTTACCTTACTAACCTAACCTGTTTAGGCACCATGCAATATGTAGCAGTACATAAAACTTTGTGTACCACTCATACTTCCCTAGGCATTGTCATATCCATTACCTTATGAGACTTTTACATCTGTTCTGAGGTGGTTATTTCATTGGTGTAAGTGAACTTCAGGAAAAGTCCTAGTGCTTCACCCAGGTTAATTCAGCAAGTCAGTGATGGCATTTAGGAGTCAATCTTGGCCAGTTTTTGTTCTATTAGGATGGCCCAAAAGGCATTAAAAATTACCTTTATGGGAGTGCAGCACTGTGAAGCTGTCCACAGCCTCTGCAGTGCCTGTTCGATCCCCGCCGGCCATGGAGATGCCCACATGGCAAGCAGACCTCTTCTGTCTCACCTGCTGCCCCCCTCAGCAGTGTGTTTCGGTCAGTCTGCCTGTTCCATTCCCCACTCTGTCTTTGGTGAATCCTCTCACCCTCCCACATACACATCTGGCCTGTACCATGGTTCTTGCATAAATAAATCTTTAAAAAAAATTAAAATTACCTTTATGAAACAGGCAATCAAAAATCAGGAGACAATAAGACTTAAATACCAAAGTATTAGAAATGCAAAACCTTTTTAATTTTAAAAAAAATGACTCTACAAGTACTTGAAATGTTTCTGGGATAAAACTGAAATGTTTTTGAGATTAGGACTCAAAATTAGCCAGTTCATCTCTAAGACAAATTTGTACTTCCTACCAGATTGTTTTCACCCCTGATGTTTCCAGGCTTCCCTGTAAAGTCCTATGCAGCTGTTTTTCAAAGCAGAAAAACAGATAAATTCAGCTGCCAGTCACTAAATTTCAAATGAAAATTAGGCAAGTAACTTTAAGGCTGTTACTTTTTCTAGTATTGACTTGGAAGTGCCTTAGTCATCTAAGCCTCACAAATTGTGGTAAGACTTTTGCATTGTGTATATCAAAGTTTACAGTAAAGGTGGTACTATATGTATCTGCAACTGAAAAGAAAGACATTTAAACCTAAAATAAATAAGGGTTTTTGTGACATTTTAACCACTTGTGTGGTTATAATGAATATAGAAGTTATACATTGGAAAGAAGTATAGGGGACCCAAAGCAGGCTGCCTTCTTGAGGGCCAATTTGCATATGATCATGCTTCCTCTAAAACAATGAAGAAGATACTTCTTGCTTTAAAAGGCAATTCGTTCTATTGATGGGCAGCTGTATCTGATTTTTTGGATTTTTTTTTTTTTAGGTTAAGCTAACAGCACAAATCTAAATTACTGTTCTTAACCTAATGGATAAATAGAATAACGCAAACTTACTGTAATATAAGTGTAACATCTCAGATTTTGCTCTTTTTTGTTTCTTCAGTTTCTTCTGCGATATCTTTTTCTTCTGTGCCACCTCCTCTTCTGGTTTAGGAACATCTCAGATTTTGTATTAGTATGAATCTAAGCAAGAGTTTTTTCCCAAATAAAACTTGTCTGTTCATTAGATATATTGCCAATATGTTTGGTGCTTCCCAACTTGAAGCCATGTAACTATTCATAAATAGGAGCAAAGTGTTACTCTAGCACATTTACAGGCAACTACGTGAGAATACACCCTACACAGGTTAATTAAAATCTGCAGTTAAAAGTTTTGTTTTTCTTCCTTTTGGAGTGTATTTCAAAATTTACATTGAGTTTTGCCAGTGATCTGAGTTTTAGGAATGAGTCTGATCTGTAAAGAGATACCACCCTGGCCCCACAATGCATTAAGTTCACTTATTATCTTCCCATTTGTGGGGGGTGAAGTGGGGTGAGCAGAAAAACTAGGCTTAAGAATCAGTGAGTAATGTAAAATCACCAACTTAGTTATGATCTATGGGTTTTAAGAATATGGACATACGAGTTTATAAAGGCTCACAATTACCTTTAGCAAAGAAGGAGAGAAAAAGTACAAAAATGAGTTGTTTAAAATGCATTTATGGCTTTTTTGGGAATATTGAACAAAATGTGAAGATAGATATGAACACTGACATTTTTCATGATGTCCAAGATACCATTAAGTCAACCTTCACACAGTATAAACTGGGAGTTTCACTTAGACTAAACAAATTGCAGATGTCTATTTCTGGTGACTCTAAAAATTATCTCAACCATAATTTGTACTTCCAAGCCCAGCCTCAACTTAGCATTTTTGCTCATTACTCCTTTTTCTTACTGATTTCTCAGCCTGGCTGTGTTTGAAATACAGGCCTCTTGAACAAAGGCAGTCAATTTGACAACAAAAAATACAGCTCCTTAATTAAAAATATGTTCAGGGCAATTATGTTCTAGCACCCCCTCAAAGTAGGCTTGGCATCAACTGATTTATTGTGGGAACTGCACTGATCAAAGTGAGACTTCTCAAATCTTGAAGTCGGGAATAGTAAGCAATTTTGAGTTAAAAAACTTTTAAAAAATGACAGATAAATCCTTGCCTTGACCCTGTGATTATATACATGTTAGTAGCACAGAGTCAGAGGTGAAAGACCTATAATTACATATCATTCAGAGGTATCCTGAGAGCACAGGGAGAAAACATGTCACTTTTCTAAAAGCTTGTCTCTTGGCCTTTGAGATATTCAGCAACTTGTCATTCAAATGTAAATGGAGTGTAGAGAAATAGCCAAAAGGGCAAATGTTAATGCAGCAATGCCACTAAAAATCACTGTTCAGTCCTGTGACTGATCTTGCATGTGCTTCAGGAATGTGGTAGCAGAATATGCATGATGGTTCCCAAGGTTGCCAGCCTCCTTGCCTACACATACACACCTCCAGTTATTCAATCAAATATCATTCTAGGTGCTGCTGTGAAGGAATTTTGAGGATATAATTAAAGTAGCTGATCTTTAAATAGGGAGATGATCCAGATGGATTACTTACATGAGTCCATTAAATCGTGGTCTAGCAGTGAGAGACAAGTCAGATGAGAAGCAGGTGGGGAATTCAATGTTGAAGTCTGATGCAGGCCTGGAAGAAAGAGAACATCCATGTTGGGAATGCCTTTGGGCGCCACGTGCCTGGAAGCTGCCAGCAGCCTGCAGCTGAAAGTGCTCACAGACTCAATAGCTAAAAGAGAAACCATAATCTCAATGGTACAATTGCAAGGAAATGAATTTGGCCAACAACCGTGAGTTTGAGAAAGAGCCCTGCGAGGAGTAAAATACCTTTTCTCTAGCCAAACCTTGTCCTTGGCCCATGAGACCCATAAGCAGGTTATCTAGTCATGCTATGAAACTGAGAAAACAAATGTGTGTTCAGTTACCAAGTTTGTGATAATTTGTTACAAAGCAATAGAAAATGAATATAAGAAATCAGGGGTGGTTTTTGGTACCAGAGTCCTTGTAGGTGGCATGTGAGACCCACCTTAATCCCCCATTCTGGGTATATTATTTATTTATTTTTCTTAAAGATTTATTTTTTATTTATACAAGCACTGGGTACAGTCAGAAGCGTGGGAGGGTGAGAGAATTCACCAGAGCCAGAGCGGGGAGCACAGCTGGCAGAAGGATCGAAGTAGACTGCTGAGGGGAGCAGCAGGCGGCAGGAGAGGTCTGCGCGCCACGTGGGACCCTCCTGCAGTGGCCGGGGAGCAGCCGGGGATTGAACCGGCGCTGCAGAGGCTGCGGGCAGCTTTGCAACCCAGCGCTCAACTGCTGCACCACCGGGGAGGCCCCATTCTGGGTATTTTAGAGGGGGCAAGAAGGGGCCATCTGAACATAATTGTATTTACATTTATTATCTTCACTTTTTCTTTTTTCTTGCTTTCTTGAATATTTTATTTTTATATACCAGAAAAATTGTTACAGTGCTAAATATTAAAAAAATAAATAAATAAAAATACAGGGTCTCCCTGATGGTGCATGGGGTTAAGACACAGCACTATGAAACTATCAGCAGCCACTGCAGCACAAGTTCGATCCCCTGACAGGGAGCTACCCACATGGCGCAGCAGACCTCTCCTGTCTCACCCGCTGCTCCTTTCAGCAGTGTATTTCAGTAGAACTGCCTGTTCTGCTCCCCACTCTGTCTCTGGTGAATCCTCTCACCCTCCTACCACCACCTCTGACCTAGACCCCAGTTCTTGTATGCATAAACAAATAAATCTTTAAAATAAAAAATACAGAGCCTTTGTCTTGTGCCAAAAATTATGCTAAGTGATTTTCAGGAATCGTTTAATCCCCTGCTCAGCAACCCTGTTTTACAGATAATAGACTTGGGCAAGTAAGAATTTTCCCAAGGCTTCAAGTGATGAACCACTAGTGGTTTAGCAAAGAGCACTAATTGGAAATTAGTGTTGCTACATTTTCCTAGCATTCATTCTCAAGATGTTCAGTTATCAAAATTAGAAATTCAGAAATCTAATTTTCTGGGCTTTTTTTCTTAGTTACCCCTTAGTTTAACATGCAGCATTAATTTGACTCCCCCTTCTTTGTAACTGAGTTTATATCACTTATCTCCGACAGCAATTTACACATGAGCCCTGAACAAGAAATTTTTTTCATCTCCTTCAGCAGGCTCATACACTTCCATAACTTTACTCTGATCTCTCCTGAAGCTGGACCAGTCTCCTCAATCTTAGATTCCATTTCCCAATCACAGTAGTATCCTACCTGTCTGTCTATAAATAACGAAGAGTTTCAACATGTCTCAAATAAACTTATCTCCCTCCACCCTACTTCTCCTCCTCTATTTTCTCTCTTCACAGCATTTCCATCTCATGAGTTGGCATATCTGTGGGTGTGCCACAGACTTCATGGAATTATAGAAAGACTTTTATTGTTTACTTGTGATCTGTTAATAAGTATTGGTTATTTTAACCCTTTAATGTTCTAGTAGTTTTAGGTCAGCTACACCATTTGCATATAGATTAACAGTAATCCTTAATTTAATCCTTAATACCTGCTTCCAAGAAACCACTCTCATCTGCTTTACACACTAGTCAATCTTAAAAGATAACTTAAAGACCCTTCAGCATCCCTGCTGCAGGTAAGATGAACTCTAGATTCCTCAGCAGAGTAGAAAATGACTTTCATGATTTTACCCTCCATATCTATCCATCTTTATCTTCTTCCACTTCTAAACCATTCCATGTTCCTGCCACTCTCACTTAGCCAACTCTCCCTAAAAATTCCATTCTCTATACCATATCTTTAGCCTATCATATCCTTTGTCCCTACTCCATCTGGAGAAATCCCATTGTCTCCAAAGGCCAGCCCAAATGTCACCTCTGGTGAAACTCTGCTTGAAAAGTCTCCATGTCATGACACTTTGCCATTACACTTTGAACATACTTCTATCATTTCACTTAAGATTGCTCAGTAATTATTTATACTTCCATTCCTTCCCACTACTGTGAACTCCTCAAGAAGAGGACTGTGCTCTTGTCATCTTCATAGCTCCTATCCACAGGACCAACATGCCAGGTGCTTGGCTGGTGTTCACTAAATATTTGATTAGTAAGTGAATAAAAGATGAAGCAAACTGATGCAGAAAGAGAGGGAAATATTCCTATTTAACAACTTTAGTGTATCTCCATGGTTTTTAAGGTATAAGCCCTGGGCCAGCAGCATCAGAGTTACCTGAGAACCCATTAGAAAAGCAGTATCTCAGTTCCCTGCCAGATCTACTACTGGATCAGAAACCCTGGGGGTGGAGCCCACCAATCTGTGCTTTAACAAGTCCCTGCATTTTTTCAGATGAATGCTTAAATTTGAAAAATGCTGGTGTAGCTGAAACTGACTGACATGTGTACAGCAGATCCCAGGTGTAATGAACTGGAAACAACTCTTGACTGAAGACCAGAAACCCAGGTTCTAATCTCAGTCCTGTCTCCAGCTCCTAATATGCTTTTGAACAAGTCATGTTAACTTTTATAACAAAAATGTTAGAGTCTATAAAGATAATTTCTAGATAGCTTTTCAGCACTAACTTTCCTTCCCATAGTATTTATTGAGGGATATATACTCTGATTCCAAAGGATAAAAATAACAGTGAGGAACTGAGAGAAAACTGAAATATCACTCTGCTGTGATGGTGTGAAGCTACTATAGAAGATCAGACCATTACTCCTGCAAGATCACTTCCTGGCATCTTGAAGCTACAAATGCCCAGTGCTTCACAGGAATTTAGCAACCCCTCACCCCAATTAGTGAATCTGGCCAAGCAAACAATTCTACAGGGGAGGCAAGGTGTCCTTCCTGACCCTCTTATGATCAGATCACACCCTGAAGCATGAAATGTGATTACCCTCTCCTGGCCTGCATAACTGCCCAACCGTTCAAAAAAAAAAAAAAAATGTGGCAAGTCAAAGAAGAATTGAGTCGGTAGTGGGTGACTGTATTCCCTTCATATTTATCAAGAACCCAAAGAGGAAACTCTTTCCTTTAGTTTCGCCCTGCATAAAACGTGAGGTGAGGTGAATTAAATTAAGCACATTATGATATGCAGGCTATGTCCAGAATAACAACAAACCTCAGCAAAGAAAAAATGCCATCAGTGAGCACGCAAAGCCAACCAACAAAAATGCACATTCTGTCCTGGACCTAGAAGTATCAGATGATATACATGTAAATACTATTAAATGGTGTCTCCTTATACATGAAGTTTAGTGAACATAATAAAGCAAACGGTAACTTCATCACTGAAAAGACCAACTATAGAAATAACCACAAAGTTAGGACTAGGACCTGGTCCCAGTGAAAGACGAAATTCTAGTCATGTAATCACCAGGACTTTTCAATAACTAGAACAAATCTGGCTTCATTTCAAGGGAAACACTACCAGGTACCTCAGATGCACTGTATTAAGCATTCAGCCCAGCATTCATTCATGAGCATTTTGTTATATGCAAGGCACTCTCCTAGATGTATTAAGAATATTGCAGGATCCCAATTCCAAGAAGCTGAGAGGAGTCTAGTGAGAGAGAAACACTTGAAATAGTGATCGTGGTAAAAGTAAGGGTTATACACTGGGTACAAGGGAACAAGGAAAATGGGTATGTTAGATCTTATTAGACAGACACCAGAATCAAATCTGATATCTTACCTGGGGCAACATCTGGTCACCGTGGGTCAAACTTTTGAGCTGTGTGCCGCCCACCAGGATGAATAAAGCAGGCACATGTCAAGTGGAAGGGATACCAACACGCATAGCTACCACATCAACAAACACAAATTCTGAGGGGGGATTCGAGTTTCTTGACTTGGGGTTGCTTTAAGCAGCATGATGTGCAGCCATGCTTAGCTGTGTGACAGAGAACTGCAAAATGCCTGTCAAAACCCTCGACAAGTGAAAGACAGACAAATTGGGGGGTGGGAGGAGGCTTGCTCTCCATCCTCACCAGCCGATGAACACCTGTTACTTGCGTAGCAAGCTGAGAGACATATTTGGCACATGTCGGCAGCACCAGCAGCATCAGCCCCTCCTCCCGACTTAGTGAATGCATGATCCTTTCTCTGGCTTCTACTGCACAAAAAAAATGCACTTTGCTGTAGCGTTATTAGAAGTGAGGCAGAGGGCCTCCCCAGTGGCGCAGCGTTAAGGCGCTGGATTGCGAAGCTACCTGCAGCTTCTGCAGCGTCGGTTCGATTCCCGGCTGCTCCCCGGACACCAGAGGAGGGTCCCACACGGCGCGCAGACCTCTCCTGCTGCCCGCTGCTCCCCTCAGCAGTGTGCTTCGGTCCTTCTGCCTGCTCTGCTCCCCGCTCTGGCTCTGGTGAATTCTCTCACCCTCCCGTGCTTCTGACTATACCCACTGCTTATATAAATAAATAAATCTTTAAAAAATAATAATAATAAAAAATAATAAAACAAAAAAAAAGAAGTGAGGCAGAGAGGTAAGTGGACTCCTTGAGTAGGTTTTACTGGGGTTTTATATAGGGAGGCTGAAATTTTGGCAATATTCTTTTTTAAATAAGAAAAATCACACTAACCCCACTTGTGGGGACTTTTTTTGAATTGACAATACTTACATTCATTTATAGGCCTGGGTTCTGCAGGAACCCAAGAGAATGAACAAGTCACCTTAATTTGTTCCCATTTTACAGAAATGCAGGCACTGTCCAGTGGTCAGGGACTGTGCAGTCACCAGTAAGAAACAGATTTGATCACCTAAGCTCAGGTTTCTGGCATCTCCAAATGGGTTCTCAAAGAATACAACCAGGGGGTCAGTTCTACCCCACCTCATTGGCTAGAGAGCAATTTAGTCTGTGCCTTTCCTAAAGCAGCAGAAATTCAACTTGTCCTTGATAACCTTGGGATGTAAGTATATCGACTATTTTTGGAAGCCTGAGGTACAGAGGTCCTAGGGCAACACAGACAGAAGTGTTTGCCACTTGGAAACTTTTTGTCTCCAAATAAGCTAGCTTCTCTGGCCTCAGCCTCCTAATTTGTAAAATGCAAACAGTTATACCCATCAGGTTTAGTGGGGACTGAATGTGTGCTTAATGACCATGATGTATTAGGCAGTAATGAGCAAATGATACTGTTTCTAATGGCATTAAAAAAAAAGTCACCAGCTGATTGAGGACTCAGGGTCTGGCCCTGTGGAAGGAGCTGCTTTATTAGTATAAGTGAGACTGGGTGTCTTGGGTCATATCGTATATAAAAGGCAGATGCCAGGAAGGCACAATGTAAAAAAATAAATCCTGTACATTGGTTAAGGTATGTTTGTGTTTGCAATTTGGCTGAGGACACCTCCATTTTTCAACTTTAAAATGTTTCACTTAGTTAAAAATGTAGTTTTAAAATAAACAGCAAATGAAAAATTGAAAAAAACAAAAAGAAATGACATACTCTATCTAGAAAAAGTTTTCTTCTGAGGGGGCTCCAGAATTGGCTCTATGAAAATGCCAGCTGCTGGTTTGTTTTTATTATTACTTAGTTTAAATATATCCCTCACTGAGGGGGAGGAGGGCAATTGACAGCAGCTTTGGCTTCCTGTGATGCTTGATGCTTATTTCACTAAGCTAGTTGTGGGACTGACATGTTTTTCTTTGACATGAGCTCTAAATGAATCCCCTTCACTGAAACCTTTCTACACCACTTATTAACTGTCTCTTCCTCATCTGGGAAACAGAGATGATCTTGCCTGTCTTGACCATCAAATGGCTTTTTCAAATACATCAAATTAGATGAGTGGATATGTAAGTCACCGAAACAGTACATAACACCCTACCAGTGTTATCACCTCTCTCATCAAGTTGTACTTTTCCAAAGACATGTAGTACAGCTCTTAGGGGAGGAAATGGTACTGCTAAGCATTCCTAGTGCAAGATTTTCCAAGTTATCCCATTTCTGGTAATATTAGACATTCTCCTCTGCAACCAGTTTGGCTCTTTAAAAAACACCCCTAGGATGTTGATCTTTGAATACATAATCACAATTTCTTGGAAACTGCTTTCTAGCAGATAATCTGGTTAAATAAGACTTGCAGTTTTGAACCCTTCAAGTCAAAGGATAAACTATCAGTTCCTTCTCCCAGCAGTTTACATACATGCTGTACTATGATTACTCTCCTCTTGCCTTTGACCTTTGATTTGAAATATGGCAGCTCTTGGGCCTCCCTTGGTGGTGCAGCGGTTGAGCACTGGGCTGTGAAGCTGCCCGCAGCCTCTGCAGTGCCGGTTCGATCCTCGGCCATTGGCGAGTGTCCCACATGGCATGCAGACCTCTCCTGCAGCGCCTGCTGCTCCCCCTCAACAGTGTATTTCGTCAGTCTGCCTGTTCTGTTCCCCGCTCTGGCTCTGGTGAATTCTTTCACCCTCCCATGTTTCTGAGTGTACTCAGTGCTTATATAAATAAATAAATAAATCTTAAATAAATTAAATAAATAATAAAAAATTTAAAAAAAGGAATATGGCTGCTCTTTCCATGAGGAATCTGGTCAGATGCCCAACTGTTCAAGTATATATCCATTCCTCTTCCCATTTAAAGTCAAATAGAACATCCCTCCTTAGACTCTGTAGGCCACTATATATTCCAGGGACACTTTAGTGACATTTTACTTCATAAAGCCACACATCATCTTGAGACCAGATAATGCTGACCAGTTAACGTTGACTTCTTGAACTCATATTTTATATAACTCTTAAATGAATTTTTATGTTTTTTTTTTTTTTAAGATTTATTAATTTATTTATTTATTTATATAAGCACTGGTACAGTCAGAAGCACGGGAGGGTGAGAGAATTCACCAGAGCCAGAGCGGGGAACAGAACAGGCAGATTGATGAAATACACTGCTGAGGGGAGCAGCAAGCATGGCAGGAGAGGTCTGTCACGCCATGTAAGACCCTCGCCAGCGGCTGGGGATTGAACCGGCGCTGCAGAGCCTGCGGGCAGCTTCGCAGCCCAGCGCTCAATGGCTGTGCTACCAGGAGAGGCCCAGAATTTTTATGTTTTTTATGAATTTTTATGTTTTTTTATATTTTTATATTTTAAAAATTAACATAATATTCAAATAACATGCCAGTTCCTGTCAAGCTTGTTTTTATTTTAGTAAGTCATCTAGATACAACTAGATAGGGAATAAAGAAAAACGCACAAGTTAAGCCTTCAGGTCTGCTAAGGGTTATCTTAGATAAGACAATGATATTGATTCTAAAATTTACATCTCTGGATTCCAAATCTTCCTGACCTCCAGATTAATATATTCAACTACCTTTTAACATCATTGGAAGACCACCATTTCAAAACCCAAATCAATAAACTCATGACTTTCCACCTTCCAAATGTGCTTCATCTCTTTGTCCCATGTTAAGAAGTGGCATCTCCATCTGCAGGCACTCACATCAAAGGCACCAGAATCATCTTTGACTCTCTTTGCCTTATACACTTCACAAGTTAAATTAACAAATAGGACATTAGACATGTCTAGAGCTGCTGCTCCAATGCCAAAATCTAAACCTGTAAATGTCTCCAAGCTGTGAAATCAAAATGTTAAGAATAATCAATCACTAACAGTCTACTAGGCTTTGAAATATAGCCAACCAAACAATTGTTTTTATTTACTCTGTACTTTCTCTACACACATCTTCCCTCAGTTTGTGGAGTGTTCCTAATGACTGATGGTTTAGTGCTACACAACTCGAAATATTTTTTGCACTCAAATACTCTTAAAAAATTTTTAGCACACTCAACCTCTTAACAAATCCTGTAAATTTTATCTTAAAAACAGTCCTAAAATCTGAGTTAATATTACTACCTACCACCAGCTGCTGCCTGGACAATATACTCCTTTCCTGATTGGGCTTTCTATTTGCTGTCTTGTACTCCCTACAGTTTCACTCCACAAAGCAACCAGAATGACCAATTCAAATGAATATTGTATGAAGTTATGCTTTTTCCTAAAACCAATCACCAACCTTTCCCAATCACACTTAGAATATGTAAATTTATATCTTTCAAACACATGCAAACTCCTCTTACCTACTGTTCCCCTTACCTGGAAATCCTCTCTAAAGATAATCACATAGTTTGTCCTACACATCAGTCAGGTGTCGGCTCAAACTCTCCAGAGTATTTTCCTTCATGCCTAAAGATTTCCCCTTTTGGATACAATTATTCTGTTTGTTTCTCTTCCTGGAAGCCCATACTGCTCCCAGCCTTCTGCTCAAACATATATCCATACTTTTTCACTCACCACTTGAGTATAACTATCATGAGGACAAAACTTAAGAGTGCTTTGTTTATAACTCTGTGGTTTTAAGTAGCTAGACAGTGGCATTTATTCAGTAGGAACTAAATAAATAATTTTAAATGAATTAAAGCATGTAGACTCTGGGGTCTCTTTCTTTTCTGTATCATACAGGTGTTTTTATAAGATGATCTATAAGATCATCACTAGTTTTAAAGGCCCATGATTTCTTGCTTTATTATTATTATTATTATTGTTATTGGTTTATGATCTTGTTTTGTTATATACAGAAAAACAACTATGGCAGAAACTAGTAGCATGAGAGGCAATGAGCTGGATCAAATAATATCCCAAAGTAACTTTTCAGGACTTGTTCTCATATATTCTATTGCTTAAACTTCTTGCTTCCAAGAATTTATATGTCTGTGGAAAATAATTTAGTATACCTGATACCATCACTGCAAAGAATCTGAGTTTGCCAAATTACACAAACCAATACCCTGGTGAAGCCTACATGTTCATGGAAAGCCTTTCTACTTCCGGGAACAAACCCTTCCAGAGAGCATGGACATCCCCAAAATATTATGTTTGAGGTCCTATTTTGTAGGTACTGTGTAGGCAATGTATTATAATCAAATAGGCAATCTGATTGATTACCTGTGTGTAGACAAACCATAGATTACCTGAGCTTCATCTACTGAATAGCTTGATTGAGATAATGAAAAAAAAAAATCATGCAGAAATTGGTGTGTGTGTGTGTATGTGTGTATGTGTGTGTGTGTGTTTGTGTTTAAAGTGAAGGGACAGATAGAAAGCCCTCTTTTATAAAATTCATGGTTGCAAACCACAAAGAAGATTAGAGTCAATTTAGAGTATTATCACTACTAATGTCTACTAATGGATAACAAGAATGGAGCAGTTCACTTTTAAACACCTTGTCAAGTACTCACAAAGAATACAGAGGATATACAAAGATCAGATCTTTTGGGATACAACATCCATCCCATAATCTTTCACAGGAGCTAGAGTTTTGAAGTGCCTTTTCACATCTCAAAATTGTCTCCCACTTCTACCCTCAGAGTCACTAAGAAATCAAACCCCTCTTTCTATGGTCAAAGTATACTTAATCTTTTTACATTTCTCTCCCAGGGACCTTCTGCTTTTTCTTAAGTGTCTAACACAAGTGAACAGTTATTTTTGCATGGAGGCTTACTTAGGATGCTGCAAATGGAGGATTGATGGTAAATGATGGAAAAGATTCATACTGCATTCTTGCATAGCTAGAGTTTGTTTCTTTCCTCCTCGGATCTGCACTACTACATTCCTCCTTTTCCCTCCTACCTTTAGTGCACTCAGTTCTCATGCAGGAGGAAAAATGGGAGAGAATAATTTATGTCATCACAATGTGAACAAGTGTCTGGCAGAGTCTTTCTCATGAGATGATTTCAGGGAAAACCAAAGCAACAGTGATTCCCCCAGTGATTCCCCACTTTAGAAACCAGCAGTCTCTTTCTCATACTATGGTCTACAGTACATGAATAGATTCTACATATGAGTTCAGAACCCACCTGAGAATGTCCCAAGAACTAGTTTTGCTGGCAAGCTGTAAGTGAGAGAGATGAACAGCAAATAGACGGGTTAGATTAGCGGTTGACTGGCAGTTTTGTTGCCAAGATTATAGCCAAGTTTAAACCTCAGGTTCAAGAGGCATATTGCTATAAACGGAAAAGGAAAATTCAACATTGCATCGGAGCACCTGCGATTAGAACGTGTAAAACATTGCACATAGCCTTCCTCCTGTAGTCCTGAAATATGTCAGGCAGAGTGGGGAGCCATGAAACACAAAGTCAAAAGGCCAACTGGGTGGAAGGTTCATTACTAACTCTAATGTGCTTCTTGGCAATTACCCAGACAATCTCGGGCTATGACTTTAACATGTGGTTCTCTATGTGAATCCAAGCCTTGCTGTTTCCTCAGAAAGAAATGGAAGGAGGGAAATATAAAATATTTTCATTTCTTTTGCAGTTTCACTAAAATATAATGACTAGCTTTATATATATATATGAAGGATATTGTCAGGAGTAAAATTGCAAGACTTTTGTTTCACTCTGTATTTGACAAAATACATGCTGTCATTTCAGATACTTTTTCAGATCAATGTTCATGTGCATTTAAAAATATTTAAATGACTAGGAAGTATTGAACTATTTCTTAATACCACTGGGGGTTATTAAATTTAAAGAAAGAGAAAAAGACCTTTCTATTTTTATGAAAAAGTGATACAAAGGTCTTTCCAACTGAGGTGAGCAACTTGTAAACATATATCTAAATGCAGATCTGTGTCCAAGGTTTGGGCTTCTTTTTGACAACACATGACATAAATCCTGCTTAGGGCATAATTGCCTGGGATGGTGGCGAGTTACCAGGTCATTTAAATCGATGCTGTGTGCTACTGCACACTTAAAATTATTTACACTGCTCTTATCCTAGCTACAATCTGTTCTCTCTCCCTAATGCAGTAGAGAGCAATTTACTCCAGAATACCAAAGTCCTTCTGATTTCATTTTTGCTCCCACATCTGCTCCTCTAAACACACGTCCTAGAAATAAAACCAAATAAAGAGGCACATAGAAGCTTTGGAGAAAGTAAGTTTTAGAGTAAACATCAAGAAAATCTCAACGTTCTGTTTCCGACACTTTGCCCTCATTAACTTTAATAGTTGGTTACAGTTGTTCTTTTGAAAGATTTGGAAGAGGAGTTCTTCCTTCCTTTCTTATTTCCTCCCTTCTTTTTATTTTTTTTAAACACATCTTCACATTGAGGATTTTGCAGAGGGTACACCTTGATCAGTTTTTATTTGCAGAAGGCTTAGTGTGTGGCTCAGATTAATCGAGCCCTTGAATCACTGTGAAAAGTAAGAATTCTAATCAGCAGAACTGAAGCGTTTGGCAAACCCAAGAAGCTATCAAATATCAGTGAATTTGTTTAAATCTCAAATGTTTTATTAGTAAACCTTCACGTTACTTATATCTATCTGAAAAGCAGCTAAATGTTCTTAGCTGTACTTGCTTAGCTTTCTTACAAAAAAAAAAAAAAACAAGCAAGGATAGTTAGAAATGAATTGCAAAATCAGATATTAGATTATGTGTAGCTAATGAAAAATCAAGTCTCTATTATTATAAGCCAAGCTCTGAGATGTACTTCTGGCTATTCTCAGATTCTAGTCCAAAAATCTAGGAGTTGTAAACATGCTTAAGACTAGGGCATGACAACTCCATTGGTCTTCCAGAAATTTTCGATCATGAAGGACCAGAAGCAATTAAGTAGGACTTTTTGGTTGTTTATCCCAAACCCATCTGTTCTATACTAGAAAGACTTCAACTTTATTCATGTGTATGGGTCTCAGAAGAAATGATGAGTATTTGAAGCAAAGCAAATACAAAGCAGAACAAGATGTACCCACTGTACTTGGCTGATTGGTTTAAGGTAGAACAGGTGACCTAGTTCTGGTCCAAGAAATTACAAGTCAACTGAGAATCTTCTAAGTTCCTCAGTGACAGACGTACTGGAAGAGATAACTCTCTTTTTTTGGATGTTGGGTTTTATTGATTCTTGATACTATTGTAGTCATCCTATGACCATGGAGTGAACTAATGTGAGAACATGCCAAAAGCTGGAGAGGGGAGAGCAGGAAGAGAGAGTCTTGTATCCTTAATGAACTTCAAGTATGAAAGTGGGACCAAATTGGTCCCACTGGGTAGGGAAGGTTGGGAGCAGAAAATCACAACATCCTGGGAAGTTTGCTATCATTAGTGGTGCAGTAGTAAGAAGTTGCAGTAAAGCCAGGACACACCAGGGGCAGTGCCAGAGCAATTATACTGAAAACTTGAAGAGCAAGAATGGAGATGAGGCTATTTAGGGTCCACATGAGAGCACACATTTGGTTCCTCTGGGGACTTCCTGGATGTATAGGAGGAAATTTGTGTCCAGATCCATTTGTTAACGTCCTTGCATCCCTAGAATACTGTGCCAGGGAAAACAAGTTTGTAAGCAAGCCAATGGTCATGCTGATTTAGGTTGGAATAGAAAATTGATGGGTGGAGAGAGAAGCTCCTTAACAGTTATTAGGTCAAAATGATTTTTTTAATGGTATATTAGTCAGTTGTTGTTGCTGCTGTTGTTTGTTTTTTAATGGAGTTCATTAATGTCTTGTAATAAAACTATGAATGAACACTTTCTGTAATAATATTGGTAACCCATTTGAGATTTTAAGCTTCTGAAGAACTGTTTCTGAAACATTAATGTATGCATGATTCATTTAGGGTCCTTGGTAAATAAATTCTCATTTAATTTAACAATTTTCTTGTTAAATTCTCATCTGCAGATTCTCATTTTGAAGGTCTGGGATGGGACTCAGGAATCTACATTTGTAACAAGTTTTCCACGACTCTAATATAGGTGGTTTGTGGACCATGTTTTTAAGAAACTCTGCTCTAAGAATTCTGTATTAAAGTACAAATGTTATAAAAACACGCAGTTTTCCCCTCAAGAAGGCTTTGCATTTGAAATATTGTTCCACTGTTAGGAATGAGGTTGATACTGAATAGTTCTCTTGGGATCTACAAATAGTCCACAAGTTGTGATTCAGCCACCCAAGAGCTATTGTATTGCCATCATTTTTCTTCATACAGGTTCCTTAAACCTTAGAGAAGGAATTTTTTTGTTGTTGGTCGGGGGGAAATGAGAAATGTGGAAGACAACACTCACTTCATATTTCCTCTTTCATTGCAAATGGAAGCATAAGAGGAGGTCAAAAGCTTAGTATTCTTGAGACCAAGAAACAAAGTATTGATTTGTGATTTTCTGAGAGTAGAGATTGTTATTCATCTTTGAATTCCCTGTACCCACCTGTGACATTGCTCTACCTACTGCCTTGCACGTAATAAGAGTTTGCTAAGTATCTGTCAAGTATTTGTGGTTTGGATGCACAGTTTCCAACCTGAGCTTATAATACCCCTATGATGACAACAGATGATCTTAAATTCTTAGCTCCAGTATTTACCTACCTTTTGTATAGTGGGTACTAAACAAATGTTTGTCGAATGACTGAGTGAATGTATGAATACATCTAGACTGTAAAACTTTATTATCATCTTTCACATGACATCAGTATTCCAAACTAGCTTTCCAGTAACAGAATATTCCCTTCAAAGAAACAGTCACACAGAACCTCTCTAGATAAGATAGACAAAAGCAAAGTTGAGGTCGATGACTTCTCCTCTATGCATTTCTACATTTCTTCAGTAATAGTCTCTGAAGCAATTCCTCTTGAACTAGTTTAAAACTATTTTTCCACATAGACAAAATACTTCATAACACTGCTTTCAGTGATGTCTTCTGGAACTCAACTCCAAAAGCAAGAGAAACAAAAGCAAAAATAAACAAATGGGACTATATCAAACTGAAATGTTTCTGCACAGCAGAAGAGAATATCAAAGACACCATAATGAGGGTATTTACAAGTGATAAGTCCAACAAAAGGCTAGTATCTAAGATCTAAAAAGAACTCATTTAACTCAACAATAAGAAAGCAACAATCCAATTTAAAATGGGCAAAAGAACTAAGCAGACATTTTTCCAATGCAGACACAGAAATGGCCAATAGGCATATGAAAAAATGCTCATTACCCACTTGTCAGCAGGGAACTGCAAATCAAAACTACAATAAGATACCACCTCATTCCTGTGAGACTAGCCCATATTAAAAAGTTCAGAAACAGTTAAGCGTTAGTGAGGGTGTACACTGTTTGTGACAATAAAACCTGGTCCAACTTCTATGGAAAACAGTAAGGAAGTTACTTAAAAATTTTAAAATAGATCTACCATATGATTCAGTAATTCTAGTCCCAAGTATCTACCCCAGAATGCAAAAACACTAATTTGAAGGGAGAGATGCCCTCTTATGTTCATTGCAGCATTATTTACAATAGCCAAGCTAGGAAACAACCAAAGTTTTGGACACAGATGAATGGATTAGGAAAGTGTGGTATATGCATGCAATAAAATACTATTCAGCTATTAAATAACAAGATAGACACTTGCCATTTTTGGCAACATGGATTGAACTAGAATGAGTTATGTTAAGCAAATTAAATCAGGAAAAAGACAAATATCACATAATTTCACTTATATTTTGAATGTAGAGAAACACAACAAAAGAACAGGAAAATTAAGCCAAATCCCTCTAGAAATCTGACTATAAACTTAAAGCTACCAACAGGGAGGACAGGGGAGGTGAGCTAAGGAGAGCCTAATGGAATATGGTGAAAGATGATGGGAGAGGGGCCTCCCCTCGTGGCGCAGCGGTTGAGCACTGGGCTGAGAGGCTGCCCGCAGCCTCTGTAGCGCAGGTTCGTTCCCTGGCCGCCGGCGAGGGTCCCACAAAAAAAAAAAAAAATGCTGGATCATATGCAATTTGTGTGTGTGTGTGTGTGTGTGTGTGTGTGTGTGTGTGACCCTCGCCGGCAGCCAGGGAACGAACACCACTGCGCCACCAGGGGAGGCCCCTCTCCCATGTATTTACCCAAAGGACACAGAAACATCAATTCCAAAGAGCACCTGCACCCCTATGTTTATAGCAGCACTGTTTACAATAACTAAGCTTTGGAAACAACCCAAATGCCCAAAAATAGGTGACTGGATCAAGAAGATGTGGTACATATACACCATGGAATATTACTCAGCATTCAAAAAAGATAAACACATGCAATTTGCAGCAACATGGATGGCACTGGAAGGGATCATGCTCAGCGAAATAAGCCAAAAAGAAAAAGAAAAATACCGGATGGTCTCACTCATAGCAGGAATCTAGAAAACTTAAATAAGGGACCCGGAAAATGAATAAATATAAGAAAGTGAAAATCAAAATCAACAAAAAACTATGAACCAGAGACACTCAATGGGAAGTGGGGGGTGGGGAGGGGAGGGATTGGGGTCAAAATAAGGGGATTGCAATTGTATGGGGAATATAAAAATAAAATTTATTTAAAAAAAAGATTATGGGAGAAATGATGATGGGCATGGTATGGTGACATACATCTGAAGATGTGTGAACTTTACCCCCAAATTATATACAATGTTGTAAACCATTGTTACCTTAATAAAATAAACTACGCAGAATAAATTAACATTGAAAAATAAATAAAACTGTTGATCTATAGAATCTTCACAAGGTTCTTGTATAGCTTTTCACATTTTCAGATTTTGTACTTTAGTATCCTAGGTTATTTAAAAAAAAAAAAAACCTCACTTTTGAATGGCTCTGCTTTCTAAAAATAAGCAGGAAGGATTTTTTTCTTTTCTTCACAGGTGATATGCATTTTCATCTTCTAACCATAGTATGTGTATGCCCTGCACTTTCTTCCTTTGCAAAATCTAAAATAAAACACTCTAGTTAGGAAACAGTCATTCTAAACATTTCTCTTCAATTCATTTTACAGACTGCTTCTGTAAAATGTTCTATTTATTCATAGTAGACTAAAGTATCTATAATTTTTGTTTTCCTTACACATTTTTTCCCCCACCAGATTTCCTCTGGTTCTTTGGTGAGCTGGGAAAAATAAACATCGGTTTATTCTCAGACCCCACCTACTACCACCCACTACCACCACCATCACATCCTCTCAGGTGGCACATGAAACAGGCTGGCCAAACAAAGTACTCATCTCCCTAAACACAATGATTGGTTTAGGAATGAGTATGTCACTTGGAATTGACACCAAGTTCCCCAAGGGAAAGGTCTTCTTTTCATTGCCCTGCTGTGCTATAAATGTGGGGGTTTGGGGTTGCTGGTAACTTGCTTTTTAGCACATAGGAGAAAGCAAAGCAAGAAGGGGAATGACCTGCAGGTATCATCTGAACTCCTGATTCTGACTATGTCACACAATGTTCCACCTCTGACTTAGCATTGTGGGAGCTTAAACATTCCCTATTCTCTTCAAATACACTGAACTGATTTCTGTCACTTGTAATCAAAAAATATCATTTAAATAAAATATTAATTGTTTTCAGAAAGGAATAGGGAATTTACGAACTTAAGTGCACTGAAGAGCATTTGCCATATTGCAGAAAAAATTGCTCTAAATAGCTTTCTTATACTTTTAAAATCTCAAAAACCATGTAAACTATATATGATATTATACTGTAGAAGAGCAAAACTTTGCATTTGTAACACCATAGACGAAACTGGAGGGGATCATGCTAAGCCAAATAAAGCAGAAGGAGAAAGAAAAATCAGATGGATTGATGTATATGTGGAATATAGAGAAACAAAGCAAAGGGTCAGTCAGAACCAAATCAATACAAAATCCTAGAAATCTGACTGCAGAACTGAGATTACCAAAGAGGGAGAGGAAGGGAGCACAATGGATTATGGTTAAAGACTTGGTGATGAGTGCAGGGGTGATGACACACATCTGAACAGGTGTGATCCTGATGGAGGACAAGAATAAAATAATTGAAAAGTAAGTGCCTCAAGACCAGAAACCTGGCTCACACAATGCGAAGAGCTGGAAGTGGGGGTAAAGAGATTAGCATAGCCATTAACTCATCTATAGAAACAGAGATCCTTAGGCTCCACAGCCTAGATTACAAAGCATGAGATCCAGGAAGGTATCAGACTGCTGTAGGGAGTGTGGACAGCACAGGCCCAAGGTAAAGATACAGAGACTGTGCATAGTTATCCAAAATCAGCAATTAACCCAAGGCTAATAAGGAGTAAGCCCCTCCCAAAGAGAAGAAGACTATGTCAGTGCAGTCTCTGCACAGGCTCAGGGCAGCAGTCCCACTGCCCACCTGTGACTATGCAGGTGCTTCTTTTCACCAACTCCCTCCCTCTGCAGGGCAGCAGCTTCCCGCCTGCCCATGACATGTACCCGGCCACCTGCTTGCAACCATGCAGGCCTCTCTTAGGAAACTTGTCCCTTACAGGGCAGCTCTTCCTGTCCGCTTGTGTCTATGCAAGTGTCTTTTACTCTTCATGAAAGGTTGATGCAGGAGGCCAGAATGCAAAAGCCTACCAGGAAGCCCACCTGGGGGCAGGAGTGCAGAAGACCGCCTAGAAAATTCAGACAAAAAGCCTCTCCCCGCCCTACAAATCTTTTCGTGCCCTATGAACTTTTTCCCGCCCCACAAACCCAGGTTCCCACCTGACCTCTCCACACCCTATAAAAGCCTGCCTCCCCATGGCAACTAGTGAGACTTCACCAACCCCCACCTTGGGTCTGTGAATCTTGCCCGGGGGCACAATAAATCCCCCCCACTTGAGAAATTTAGCCTGGCTCTCCTTTTCTTTGCAGCGCCAAACCTTTCACTTCTGTCCCTTCTCTAATAAACCTGTTCTTTAAATATAACTACCGCTATGTTTATAGCAGCACTATTTACAATAGCTAAGCTATGGAAGCAACCCAAATGCCCAAAAATAGATGACTGGATCAAGAAGATGTGGTCCATATACACCATGGAATATTACTCAGCAATCAAAAAAAGATAAACACATGCAGTTCGCAGCAACATGGATGGAGCTAGAAGGGATCATGCTCAGCGAAATAAGTCAAAAGGAAAAAGAAAAATACCGGATGGTCTCACTCATAGCAGGAATTTAGAAAACTTAAATAAGAGACCAGGAAAAAGACTAATCAATACAAAGTAAAAATCAAAATCAACAAGCAACTATAAACCAGAGACACACTACGGTGGGGGTGGGGGGGTAGGGGGGAGAGGGGCGGGGAAAGGAAGGACTAGAGTCAAAATAAGGGGGTAGGTGCAATTGCATGGGGAATATAACCAAAATGAAAATGCATACATTGTGCAAAGATGAAAAAAGATGTAAGAATTATATAAAATAAAATATTTAAATAAAAATAAATAAATATACCTACCGTCTCTGTCTCCTGGAGAAACTTGCCTGGGGAACGCGCACCGTGCGGCTGAAATGGCAGCTCTGGTGAAACCTTTCCCAGAGTGACCCAAGGACCCTGCACACCAAATCCCATTAACTCCAAAGATGACATCAATCCCATGCCTCTGAAATACATTGTTGTAAACCACCCGTTGCCTCAATAAAAATAAAACATCTTTTGGGGTTTTTTAATATTTTCCAAATTCTAAAGAGAAATTTTGCATTCATTTTCAAATTATTTTTAACAAATGTATAATGATAGTGATAGCTAACATTGTATCAGGACTCGACATGAGCTCAATACCTTCCAGGCTAAGAACTGATGTATGTCAGTTTAGCTCATAACACTCAGATAGGGTTGGTACAGCAGTCAGTAGCCAAGAGGCCCTCTAATGACCCCTGCCTCTTGTGTAGTCCAACCTATACTGAATAGGACTGACCTATCTATTATGATATTAGCAAAATGACAATGTGTGACTTGAGTGGCTATATCATAAAATATGTTGCAGATTTTTCCCTTCTCCCTCTTGGTTGACTCACTCTGGAGGAGCAAGCTGCCATGTTGTCAGGATGCACAGCAATGCCATGAAAAAGACCACATGCTAACTGCCAGCTCCAACTCATCATCCATGTGGCCCCCGTTAGGCTTTAGATGGCTGAAGTGCCAGCTTCAATCTTCAGTCCTGGCTGCAACTTTATAAGAGACCTGAACCAGAACCATCTAGCTAAGCTGCTCCAAAATTCCTGATCTATAGAAACTGAGACCAAGGAAAAAAAAAAATCAGGTTTTCTTTAACCCATAATTTCTCTGGAAATTTAATGTAGGGCCGATTCTGTTGCTATCTCCATTTTATATGTTGGGGTTATAAAATGAGTTCAAGATCAGAAAAAAAAAATAAGTGAAATCTCTTGGATTAAAAGTGAAATTCCTTTAGATTTCAAAACCCTATGCCACCTATTATACATACATATTCTAGAAAGGGGGGCAATAAAAGTTATTCTTAAAGGCTCTTCACTTTCCCGCAGCAGCCATTATATGTGCTATCGCTCTTCCATTAACCCTGGAAAAGTAAAAGTAAAACAGTATGATAATGGCATTTTTATAGCTCAAAAAAAGCTGAATATTGGCAATTTCATATGTTGCAACCTTCACAAAATCTTTCCACAGCAAAAACCTCCTTTTCCTGTGCTACCATATGGAGACTATGACACCTTTTATAGTTCTCACAAACTTTTGAGGTAGAAACAGTGTTTCAAATGTAACAATGTTCTGTAAGCTTAACATCAATAAACATCCCATATATTAAATCACAAATAATTATGGAATTTTTAAGAGTGTAGAAATTAAAATGAAAATATGAAGGAGGAAGAAAAGCATATATAGCTAAAACAAAGGCAGTTATATGCAAGCGTATCTGTTGCTTTATCTAATCTCCTTTGTCTTTTGTTACCTTCTCTGTCAATTTTACTTCCCAAAACATTGTCCCAACATGTGCTATGAAAACATTGGGTACCCAGGTACCATCCTCATAGTCTCATCTTTCTCTATTCCAGCCATATACACCTGTGTGTCTCAGCTGTCCCCTGCACACACAACGGCTGCTGCAGAAGCATCACCACTCTTAATTGCTACACTAAAGCATGTCTATGTGCATGCATGTGCCATGGTGCACCTTGTGACCTGACACTCTCCATCTCACTGTGTCTTCAGCAGGGGTTGTCATTTCTGCCATACAACTCTTACCTTCCTTAACCAGCCCCAGTGCAGCCTCTTTAAGATTATTCCTGCATTTTTTCTTATTTCCAGAATGCTGGAAGCAGAACTCTGTTGGTTTGAGCAGAACACATGTGAGCTACACAAAATATGAAGCTGAAGTAAAAATGGAATCAGCAGAATGACCAAACAGGAAAAAGCACTGGGATGCCACTGTTCACAGGGGGAAGCTCCAGGAGGCTCGAACCAGCCAACAGTTCTGCCTAGAGAGCCAACGCAACATGGAGCCTCCAGAAAGCAAATAGTTCATAGAAAATAATGGATTAAAGCAATGTTTTTTTAACAGTGCTAATGACCAGAATGTTAAGGTGAAAGTAGCTGAGAAAGGAGGAAGAATACAGAATTAATTAAAGAAGCATACATTTTTGTATAAGCTCTGCCAACAGCTAGCTGTATTATTTTGGCAAATTTCCATTTCTCTGAGTCTTCTTTTTCTCTACGTGATAGTGATTTGACTAAAAGATTCCCAGTCACTTCTACCTCAACATTATTTTGGTATTAATTGAAGAGAGAGTTGCAATGTTGAAGAAAATGGACTCAAAAGGGAAAAATTTAAATAAGTAGGTTATAGAGATGACTTACAGTGAATAAATAATGGCTTCCTTATTTTTTTTTTTTAACAGGGTATTTCTGAAAGATGAAGATCAGCTGGACTTAATCTTTACTTTGGTCAACTTGAAAGGAAGTGAGCTTTTATTCAGTGAAGTTAGTTTTAAAAGGTACCTCCCTGACTACACTGGATGCCAACATTGCAGCAGGCAATGGGAAAGATGTATGTCATCTCTTGAAACAATTTTCAAAAGGCATATGTAATTACTTCTTCACATGGTCTATTCCAAGCAGAAAAATTAAAAATACACAGGTGGCTTTTCATTGAGCCTTTGATTTCTACGTGTTTTTGGAACAGAAAACATGATGTAAGAGATCTTTTAGCCTTTATCTCCTTTTTCCAATATCTATCTGCTGTCTGTCTACCCCATTGAAGCTCACAGTGCTTGAGGGCAGGAGAAGTCAAATGATTACAAACAATGGTAAACAATATGGTAAATGCCATAGGCTTTGTTGTATTAGAAAATGTTTAACAACTGACTCTGGGGAAAGGCAGGTGCCTGATTTGTCAAGCTTGCCAATTTTCATGGTGTAAATATTCCCACACAGCTGATTTCAAGCAACCATCAACTGGCTACAAAATTATAAATACTTAAAAAACAGCTAGCATGAGGCAGCATAAACATACCACTGAATAGGCATTAACAAAGTGATTTAGAAGTTCACTACTAGTGTTCCAGGAGAAGGTAAATTATCAGGGTTAGGAGATCAAACAGCAGAGGAAGG
The DNA here is from genome assembly GCF_964194135.1 of Talpa europaea. Taxonomy (NCBI): domain Eukaryota; kingdom Metazoa; phylum Chordata; class Mammalia; order Eulipotyphla; family Talpidae; genus Talpa; species Talpa europaea. Next base: position 31,274,572 of record NC_140074.1, read on the forward strand.
TGAGAGACTATACTGATTTCGGGATTCAAGTTTGCTTAAGTCGGAGTACTGGGTTTGTGGAGGAAAATCAGAATATTAGCATAAAAGGGCAGAATGGAGAAATATTGTGACGGGCCAGGTAAGGATAATTAAGGAGTCAATATTTTATCTTGAAAATAAAAGAGAACCTGGGATACATCATTGTATTGCTCAATGTGGAGGAAGAGTTACCAGACAGGGTGAGGAGCACTCCAGAATCCCCAAACCTGCCCGCTCTATAACTAAGTTCTGCCATTGCCACATGTAATGGCAGGAAGGGCACAAAGCAGGATTTCTATGATTCGAGCAGACAGGTGGATAAAGGAGAGTCCTGGAGCCCTCGGTGGCTTTCTCAGGCATTTATTGAGTTTTTACATGTACTGCAGCAACCAGGTACACGGCAGGCAGGGGTTGGGGGCGGTGGGCAGGAAGCCGGGAAGCCTCCAAGTCCCAGGCAAAGCTTCACTCTGGGCTCCCTGGCCTTCTTTCTCCCCTTCTCTCTCTTGTTCTTTCTTTTAGGCATCTGTAGCACAACCATTCCATACTGGATGAGTTCATTATGGTTCTAGCAGCTGTGTTGGTGTCTTCTTGCTCTCCACTGCTCGTCGCCTCACTACATCACACTCTGCGCACTCCATCGCACTCTGCCACACTCTGCTGCACACCTCTGTCCTCAGCACCATGCTGCACTGCACCATGCCGCCTGAAGGTTTCCCCCCCCGCTTACCGCACACCACATCAGGGCAAAACATAATCTAGTGCATAAGACCTTTTATGGAAAGGAACTTTAAGGCCTTCCTGGTGGCACAAGGGGTTAAGACACAACCTATGAGGCTATCTGCAGCCACCGAGCACAATTTCCATCCCTGGCCAGGGAGCTACCCACATGGCGCAGCAGACCTCTCCTGTCTCATCCGTTTCCCCCTTTGGCAGTGTATTTCAGTAGATCTACCTGTTCTGGTCCCCACTCTGTCTCTGGTGAATCCTCTCACCCCCACACCTCTGGCCTGTGCCCCAATTCTTGGATACATAAATAAAGAAAATCTTAAAAAAAAAAAAGAAAGGAACTTTAATATAATTAGTGTTCAATAAAGAGAAGAGATAGAATATAGTTTCAAGCATCCAAAGTTACCCATCCCCTTGTGGGTAAATGCCCAGCCAAACAGGGTTGGCCCAAATCAAGGACACTAAGGCCCAAAAACCTGCCACCAGACTAAGGTAACTTCTGATGGGGACACATAGGAAAGTGTCAGAAGGAGCCCAGCACATCTGAGACAACAGGAGCAAAATCAAAATCAAGATAAAACACTGCCACTGTCAAATTCCCCATAGGTATCTCACCCACGTCTGTTTCAAATGTCTCCTTCCATGTCCCCCAAGTCCCTGTACCTGTCCAAGGTCAAGAAGTAAGTATGGATTCTTCACATGTCTCTGCTCCATGAGCTTCTGCCATGCCCCCTTTTTGCTCTCCATTCTTTTTCCTTCCTTCCCCTTGTTTCCTCTCTAGTTTCTTGTCCTCTAAGCTCAGCTCTACCCTTCCTTGGGTGGGGCAGGGAACCTGGGACCTCCCCTTTCCCTGGGGACCACCCTGTTATAGAAGGATTAAAAAAGGATTTATTTTAGGAAAATGCCTTCAATACAGTGTGAATTATGAACATATTCTGAGTCAAAGTTGTGCTATTTTAAGCAAAAATGGGGAAATTATTATGGCAATTACAACTTTATAGCAACTCAGGTGAATCTAATGAAACCAAAGGCACTTGGATTTTGAAGGACTGTACAAAGCACTGCACAGTTGTCTGGAATCTAAAACATGTTTTCTTTCTGTCTCTTACCCATGCTTTGCTTTATAACTCCATGCACTTCTTTTTCTTTCTCAGCAATGTTTTTTCCTGCAACTTCATTCATATGGTAAAAAAAACAACTGTTGCAAATTCACCCAACTAAAAAAAAAAAAAAAGAATCTGGTTTATCAGGGTCTTATTCCTCCCCCTGTGCCACAGACAAAGAAGGCTGAGTATGAGCTGATAGCTTTAGGAAGTTGGAAGGGAGGGTATTCAAGGGGCAGTCTCACAAAGAAGGCACTAGAAGCTGGATAGATATTCTCAAAAGTATAAGAGAGTGGAGATGAGAGAGACTAGTGAAAAAGATCCATGTTTCAATCCAAACTGTTAAACACATTTTCTAGGTGACATCTTAAGTTAGGTTGCTTCATCAAGACATGATTTCCTCATGAATAACATGCAGATAAAAATAACATCAATGTTGGGCCTCCCTGGTGGTGCAGCGGTTGAGCGCTGGGTTGCGAAGCTGCCCGCAGCCTCTGCGGCACCGGTTCGATCCCCGGCTGCTCCCCGGCCACCAGAGGAGGGTCCCACATGGCGCGCAGACCTCTCCTGCCGCCCGCTGCTCCCCTCAGCAGTGTACTTCGGTCCTTCTTCCTGCTCTGCTCCCCGCTCTGACTCTGGTGAATTCTCTCACCCTCCCGCGCTTCTGACTGTACCTAGTGCTTGTATAAACAAAAACAAACAAACAAATAAATAAAACATGCCTCTATAAAAAAAATAAATAACATCAATGTTATTGGGTAGTATTGGGAGGAAATGAGCTAGCCACCATGAAAGAAATTAGCATATACTGATATATACTAAGACCTAATTAAATACTTATTATTAATATGAATATGTTGTTAAGTTTCAAGTTAATTACAAATATAGGAAATAACTGCTAAATACATAACTTGGAATTTTTATAAAAAACATAAATATCTAAATGTGTTTAACAGTTATATTTTGGATACTGGGGATATAACTATTAGAATATAAGCAGTTAAGGAGGTGGAAAATCTCAACATAGATGGTATAAACTTAACACACTGAAGTTCATAAATCCCAATAGGTAAACCATATTGTTTCTACTTTTCTCCTTAACATAATTCTGACAAGATCTAATTTTTCACTTCAAAGTAGATAAGAAGTAGCAAATTGGGAAAAGATACTCTGCAGGAGATATTCTTTCAATTATTCAGTCAATAATTATATAGTGACACCCTAAGGATATAAGAAGTGATAACCAGCAGGCTCAGTGGGAGGCAAGAACTCCAATATAATAGGGGGGAAAAAAAAGCAAAAACTCAAAGGTAAGACTTTAGAGTCATTAAGTATAGAATCAGAGTCCAAAAAATAGCAGTTATAGCATAGACTTAAGTAAATAAGTTTTGCAGTGATTGATGACAATAATCCCAACTAACCAAGGAAATTTTCATAATAATGTGGAGGTGAAATCAATGGGACATTTCTAGAAAACTGAAAGTCAGCATAATTAGATCATGACATAATAGAAAAATTTTTCAACTCCTGAGGTATGTTAAATAGATTGACAGAAGCTGTGGAGAACATTGTGTTACAAATGACTCTGAGACTTCCTATGTAATCTTAGAAAAGCGTTTTCATACATTCACAGTGATATATAACTTGGATTTCAGAACTGGTCGGGGCTGCCACTGTGTATTTGTCTATCCTGAGATGGAACCTGTTTTGGGATAGGACTGTATTAGTATCTAGATAACATTTTCAAAGAATACCCTAAATCTGAGAGATAAGACTAATGCCTCCAATTTCTGATCAAAGAAAAATTATGTCATTAAGGTTTTTTTTTTTGGGGGGGAGGTACTCCGAGGGGCTAAATTTACTCCATCCACAATTATTTTTGCATATAAAATCAATTTCTCAATTAAGATTTAGATATCTCAGATACTTTAATAATGAAAGAGGAGTGTTAGATCTAAAGTGACTAAGATTCTGATCACTAAAAAGTAATATCTAATATGAATAATTAAGAAATATAGGTTTGCAATTCTTCCTCTAGTGGGCTTAATGTGCATTAGTAGCTACTGATCTCCCTGCGCACACTAAGCATATAACCTATGTCTATTACAGAGAGTCAGCACTATACACCTATAATAAGTAACACATACACAGATACACCCATACACAGAGGTCCAACATTCATATTTATTATAATTACAACTATGGGAAAGAAAATAATTATTAATCATTATGTGAAGGCTCTATATTAAAGATTTAGTTAATGATCTCATATTGCCTTACCAGCAAACTTGGGAAATTAGAAATATTGTGACTGACTAGTTGAGTAATCCAAGATTTGAAAAGCTAAGTGTCTTGCCCAAGGTTACAACACTGTAAGTAGTAGAGCCAGAATTTGAACAATAGAGATCCAATTCCAAAGCCCTCTTGTAATTGGCCCAATAGAGAGATGGCAGGTCACATTCATGCAGTCCTTAATTTTAGCCTGACCTGAGACTTTTGTTCAGGAAACAGTCAGGATATAAGATGGGGATCAATGTGCAAAGAAACTTCCATTTCATACCTGCAATGATGAGGACCAGGCTCTCCAGACCACACTCATATTCTGGCCTAGTGCAGCTTGATGACTAGCCTAGCAACTCTCAAATATCTTTGACTGTGACCCACAGTAAGAAATAAATTTTACACTGTATCCAAGAGTACATTCATACTCACACACATGCACATAAATTTTCAATTATGTCTGTATCCTCTGTAATAGTTGGATAGACTTTCACCAAGTTGAAAAGTAAATTTGTGATTGTCTAGCCTAAAATGTGAACTATATGACTCATACAAAATTCAATGTGAAGGGTCCTGAGGACATGTAAATGTATAGTTCTCTTCCTAACTAAACATTTCCCCTTGGTATAGACAGTACTCCCATATTGACATGTCACAGACAATGGGTTTGAATATGAACTCAAAAGTGAAAAAAAATCTAAGGACAGATGTTACAATCACAGGGTTTGGATTCACTTGGAGAACTGTTACTCACATAAACTTCTTTAAGTAGGACAAATGGCATTAGGGACTTAATGACTGTCCTGAAGAACAGAGACACCTAATATTGTCTATTATTTCAGGGGCACTGGGGTTTTGTTGTTATTTGGTTTGTTTGTTGTTGTTGTTTTTGCCTTTGTTCCTGAGCAAAAGACAATGGAGAAAATGAGAGATAAATGTGAGAAATCAGAGTTTAACCATATGGAAGGGTCCTGAAGCCTTATTTTGCAAAAATGGGTATGAGATTTAAAGAGAAGAAGGCCCAATGTTTTTGTATTGCTTGTGTTTATGAAATGTAAATCCTTTCCTTTCTCCTAAATTATCTTGTATACCCATAAAATTCTCATAATAGCTTTTTGATTTGTTTTTAGTTTTTTGAAATCAGGTAAAGGAACTGAGTTTTCACATCCAGGTGAGTCTCTATTGAGTCCCAAGGACAGCACATTTGGGGTGACAAGAAAATGTAAACTAGAACAATGTCAGCAGATACAGCACATGGCTCTGTAATTGACCATGAAAGGTTATGCCTACCGGGAATTTATGAAATCATTTACTGATGGCTGATCTTCTATGGGATGCAAATCAGAGTATGGAATCAATCTTATTCTGAGATTAAGGAACAGTGAACCCAACTGATATCAAGTATTAGTTTTTTTTTTTAAACTAAATAAACCTACTTAGGGATTTTTAAATTCATATTTGATATATAATTAATATATTCTTATATATATCTATACTATGTATGTATAAGGTATTACTTCACCTTAACAAAAATAATGTATGTTAAATAATAACACAATGTTTGGTAATTTAGGTGGAAACATTATTGAGAATCTAGGCTATTACTAATAAGTAGACCTTCTATAAAATGTTTAAGTTCAAGTAAATGAACCTTAACCCAGGAGCCTGTAAGAGTTTGTTTTCTTACATTTAATTTAGGAATTTATAATTGCAAGGTGCTTTTCAGTTTTAGAATCCAGACAACTAGAAAACATTCCTACTTTCAAAGATCCTACAGGTCAAAACTCTTATTTGTACTGAAAATCTGATCAAAGCAACTCACTACACGCATGGGTACTTGATATTTTTTGATTTACTCTCATTTTCTGTTTCATCTACACCCCTTCCTGTCTTAATGGTACTGGAAATGTACACCATAGTAAGAAAAAAGTTCTACTTTCTAACAGTTACATTTTAGAAATATTCCTTTCTATTGATCACATTCTTTCTGTAGGAATTTGCCTATTTACAAAAAGGAACTGGGAAGGATATGAGAGTAAATAATGGAATTAATGTCCATTGAGTTCCTGCATGCCATAATAAAGGTCCTTGCTTCATACATTTTTTCATTAAATTAATTTAGTCCTTTTTTCTCAGGTAGGTATTATTTTCCCCAGAGAAGGGGCTCAAGATGTGGTGTATACATACACAACAGAACACTACTCAAGAATCAAAAAGGTAAATTCATGTCATTTATAGCAACATGGAGGGAGTTAAAAGGGATCATGCTAAGCAAACAGGAAGGAGAAAAATAAATACCAGATGGTATCACTTATAAGTAGAATATAGGGAAATCAAATAAACAGTCAGACAAAAACATTAAAACCAACCCTTGAAAGCTGACCATAGGTCTGGGCATGGGAGGGGAAGGGGTATTGCTGGGAGAGCACAATGTGTGCTTCAGTGGTGGAAGTGCTAGAGGTGAACTACACCTGAAAAGGGAAATCCTAGACCATTGAAACACTCACAAGGATGTAAAACAATGGTACTTCAATTAAAAAAAATAAACAAAAATAGAAAGTTAAAAAAAATCAAGTCATTGGCTGAGATCATAGTGATAGTAAGTGGTAAGGGTTATTACAAGAGTTTCCCCATGTGCTCAGGTCTCTTAATTAAGTATACCTCAAAGAAAGAAAACGTTATTTGATCACATAAGCTTGGTAAATGCTGAATTAAACAATTTCAAGATTTTTTTTTAACTATAGGATTTCTTTGTGTCATTAATAGAATAAGGTTAATAATCACTTTCTGAGAAGGTGATATAGTAAATATACTTTTATTAACTTTTTAAAAAGAGCTGACTCCTGGAACTAGTGTTTGCTGAATAGATTCACTTTGTGAACAAATACTACACCAAACTGTGTTGCCTCCTAGTGCAATGACATGATCACAGTCAGCCAGCACATGGTTCAAGCCAGGTGGCTGGTAGCACATCAAACATGCCCTGCAATTCTGAATACAAGTAAGGAGTCCTTATTGATTTTTTCTGGTTGCTTGACAGCCTGAGCCCATGGGTGATGTAGGGCTACAAATCCCATCAAATTCACAGGAACTTTTCGACAGGCTGTGTCTGCCTCCCATGCTGCAGTGATAGGGCTGAACCCTTGTTGGGTTTATACATCGATTATAACCTTGGATAACATGCCAAAGCAATTTCTAACTTTCTGGGTGAAGCAACAGCCCTACTGAGCAAAATAAAAAGTAAAGACCAATAGAATTTTCTGCCTTTCTGATGGATATTTGTTTTTATTTAATAATTCTTTTTACTAAAAATGTAGTTTTATTATCGTGTAATTATTTTTATTGAAAAAGTAAGTTTTACCATTCTCACTGAAAATTCTAGTAATTCAAGCACTATAAAAGCATGTGTAGTTAAAAAATAAATAACTATCTTCCAAGCCATCTTACTAGTCTTCTTGTTCAAATTCAGCTACTAAGACGGGTTTCCTAGAAATTCTTTGAGATATTTTCATGCATACACAAGCATAAATACATTACCCTGCTTATTTATTTACTCTTTTTTGCAGGAAGACACATATATTGAAAATTATTATACCCACTGTTCTTAATGTTTTAGAGATTTCCCAAATAAAGCTCTTTTTCATTTAACTTACCTTGTGAAATACCAAGTCTGACTTGTTGGATTGGTCCTTTTAAGGAATATAGTCATATTAACTGATCCACTACACAAATCAACCATTCTTTTTTTTTTTTTTTTTGCACATAGAAGAGTGTAGAGGTGAGGTGGGTGAGAGGATTCACCGGAGACAGTGGGGAGCGGAACAGGCAGATTTACCAAAATACACTGCTAAGGGGAGCAGCGGGTGAGACAGGAGAATTCTGTTGTGCCATATGTGGGTTAGCTCCCTGGCTGGGGGTAAAACTCAGGCCATAGCAGTGATAGCACTGATAGTGCTGAGACTTAACCACTAGGCCACCAGGGAGACCCACAAATCAAACATTCTTTAAGACTATGATACCATTCTATAATGTGAATGTTAATCTTCAGGGAAACACAAAGTAATCAATACATGTGGCATAGTAAAAAGACGAAGAGGAAAGAAGGAGTTGATAGGGCATATACTGAATGTGACTTTTAAATTGTAAGATTAATATGAAATCATTTAAAGGTTTGACTGGTGATTAGAGGATTGTATATATTGTATATATTGTGCTGTCCAGTGCAATAAGCTAATGAGCATTTGCAATGTTTTGGGTGAACTAAAATGTACTCTAAGTGTAAAATACATGGGGTATTTAAGATTTAGAAGACAGGATTTTTTAAAAGATTATAAAATATCTCAAAAATACTTAAATTGGTTACATATGTAATCACATATATTGAACATAAAGTAGAATAATGCAAGTAATTTCATCCTTTTTTAAAGAACTATTAAGAAAATTTTAATTACCAATGCATATGGGGTCACACTGTATTTCAGTGGACAATATAACAGACACAAGATCTAAGCAAGTGCATATTGGAAATGTTACTGATATTTGCTTGTTGATTTCTCCTAGCTTTGAAACTCCATTTGAATTCTTTCCTAGAATGAATATTAAACCTAAGATGATTCAATATATTTAAGTGTTTCATTTAAAATAGAGTATTTAAGAATAATATCTCCTTTTTTCTATCAGAGTGTTATAAACCTAGTCTGAGGAGCAGTGTAGAGAAATGAGAAAAAGGGTTGATCTGGGACATGAGGTCTGAATTCAAATACTGACCATGAAGATGTCTTTGAACCTCAACTTTTTCACCTGTTAACCAAGAATTAAATTATGTGACCTGCTTTCATCCTAATGTTATCGTGAGCATCAAATGAGCAAGCAGAGAAGCATTTAATGATTTATTAAGCACCTCTCAATAGTTGAAAACAAAGGACTAAGAATATCACGAGCAGGATAAACTCCCAAGTTGTCATGTAGCTCAACACATGATCATCTTTTCTTCGTGCACCTCTACCCCAATTTATAGTTGAGGAAACTTGAATTTGGACTTCACCCAGAAAGGTTAAAACCAACTGTAATTATTTGGTTAATGGTAGATTTAAGATTGAAATCCAGGTTTGATTTACTCAGGTTTTCCATTGAGCACCTACTTGGATTCTTGCCCATTCATTCATTTACTCCATAAATGCTTACTAAGAAACTATTATGAACCAGGGACTATGAATGATTCTAATGATAACAAAAGCTAACATTCATTGATTGCACAAAACCACGAGAGTGATCTTTAGGAACTGTAAATCTGGCTTGCCATTCCCCTGAGTCTAACCCTTAAACAGCTTCATATTAACCCTACAATAAAAGTCACACTCTGTACTTGGCCTAACAGCCCCACTTTCCTCTCCAACTGTCCATTCATGCCACTTTCATGTTCTTTTCTGGTTTTCGTTGTAGTTTTTTGTTTTGTTTTGTTTTGTTTTTTGGTTTTTTTTGCCTTAACCACATAGACTACCTTTTAGAACAAGCCAAGGTTTTTCTCTTCCAGAGACATGCAAATGCTTCTGATGAGGTTTCCAGTACTTAAGTATTTTACATAGTTGGCTACTACTTATTTTGTAAGCTCAGCTTAAGTGGTTGCTTGTATCTTGCATATTTACTTCTTTGGTGACATTTTTAGCGGACTCACTGGATTGCACAAACCTTGAGGGCTAGGAATCATGGTACTCTGTCTTCTGAATACCTAATAGTTAGCCTTGTGCTGACACATAGTAGATGCTTTGCAAATGGTTGTAGAATAAATGAGTTATAATGAATTCTTATTAGAAGAAGGATGTGGGGTCTCCCTGATGTCACAAGGGGTTAAGTCTCACCACTATCAAGCTATCAGTAGCCACTGCAGCATGAGTTCTATTCACCCAGGGAGCTGACGCACACAGCACAGCAGACCTCTCCTGTCTCGCCCCTGCTCCCCTCAGCAGTGTATTTCAGTCAATCCACCTGTTCTGCTCCCCACTCTGTCTGTAGTGTAGCCTCTCACCCTCTGCACCTCTGGCCTACACCCCTGTTCTTGTAATGCATAAATAAATAAAAATAAATCGTTTTTTTTTAAAGGAGGATGTGAAGGCATACCAAAAAAAGCAAATCAGACATCTGCACCCCTTTGGTTGTCTGAGTGGTTATATTCCTTTTGCTTTCATGCTCCTGTTAGAAAAATTATAGGAATCTCATCATGCAGTTTGCCAGAATTGGAAAAGCTTGTACTGTTCACAGTTTGGGTGATTTGCCTTCCACATAGTCCTGAAGCCATGCATTATGGATAGTTTTCTGAGGTAAAAACTGCTGGAAAATGAAACAGCAAGAACTAGAGGCTTGCTACCTCCATCCGGACACAGCTGTTGTCCTGACTCTATTCAATTCTTACTCCCTTGGCACTGAATTCAACCAATCATATTCTGGAGAGAACAGCACAGTCGTTGGTATTTAATAAGACACAATGGTATTTAATAAGGCACAATTCTCTCCCATAAATAAACAGGAACTGGGTGTCTGAGTTGAATTTTTGCTTCACTGTAGCTTATTCCTTATATAAGAGTTACACACTAACAGCACTGCTGACACTCTAGCACAGTAAAAATCTAGTGCTGTTTATTATTAATGTCTAGAAACACATAATTTTTTTTAGAATATCACCTTTTTCATTAGGATAAGTGGGTAGGGAGTAGAGGAGAGAAAATGGAAGCTAACATTTGTTGAGTGTCTGTTGATACGGGGAATGTTGTTAAATACTTTAACATGACTTATTTTATCTTCAGAAAGCTTGCCTGGCAAACACAATCATTATCATTTTATCTCTACTTTATATTGACAGAGCAGAGAGTTTAATTAACTTACCCAAAGTTACACAATTGGTCAAAGGCAGAAGTGGGCTATGAAAGCATGTCTATCTTCCTTTGAGCCCACTCTCCCAGAGAAGAAAATGAAATTCAGGTTTATTTTCTGGTCAGCCAACTCAGTTCAAGTTTTGGTCATGAAGAAATCAATATTATGACTCTAAATGGTATTTCTGGATCACCTGAGCAGCAGCTGTGAAACATCCAGGCTGTTCTATATGTGGGAGTAAAAATAAATCAGGTAAATTTTATTATGGAAGTTAGTTTGAAAGCAATATGATACATTTTGCCTTTATTCACACAGAACTTCCTTTCCCTTCTGGTTTGGCAGGGAGCAACATTTGACAGATGACTGGCCCAGAAAGAAAAGAGCCACAGAACCAGCACAGAGCAGTAGTGTGATGGGAAACTATGTGATGTTCATACTTGGGGCAAATTCCCCAAATTATTTGAACAGCTGGACTATGGTTTCACTGTCGGCTGGAAACACATCTCAGCTCCAGTGATACCCAAACAGATGTTCAGCAGATCTTCAACAAATGGCAGGGTGCTTACAGCTGAGAAGATACAGGGCATCTGATAGCGGGAAGGAGAATTGGAGGTTTCCTTTCTCCACAAGAAATGGTGTCAGGTATTAACTTATATAGACAAAAGATATTCAAAACAGAAGAAGGATGCTTAGGTCATCCAGCATTAGGTCCCAGTAACTACGCTGGCCCTGCATGAGGTAGCCTACTGTAGTTACATAATTTCTTTGAACCCCAGTGTCCTCATTCATAAGATGGATATGATTGGTATTTCCTGCCAATGTCCATTGATAGGGAGATCAAATGAAATAGTGAAGGGAAAGAAATTACCTGGCAAAGAGGATGCAGTAAATCAGTCTATTCTCTTTTCCACTTACTAGTTTCCTTGTATATTCCTCAAATTTATTTGATTGTGTCACTCTTTTTGTTTGTTATACCTTGTCTATCAATACCACCCCAAGGAACTTTTCTGAAAACGTACTTTCAGAAAAGATGCTATGACAAGAAGAGAATGTCAGTCCCCACAGTTGCAGAAGTTGGTCTGGAGATAGCAAGACAGAGTCTACCTTCCTAACCTCCTAGAACAATGCAAAGGTGACCTCAAAGACAATTGTTTTTACTCTCCTTCCATTACTGCCCTCATCTCCCTTACTCTCTCTTTATTTCTGGAATCACCTGCTTAGTCCTTGTCTTGGGTTTTGAGTTGGGGGCAAACCCAAATTTAGACAATCTGTAACATGCTAACTTATACATAGTATTACACACTCCTGTTATTACACTTACACTTTCCAGAGCTTTGATAGAGTTATTGTGAATTTGTTCATTATAATATAACAAAATGACTACAATACATTAGTTTTCATACCATTAAATTGGGAATGATAACGATTTCTACTTTGCAGTGGTATCTAAAGATTCAAGGAAGACAATGCATACTAATGCACTTGCTATAAAGTCTACCATCTTTTCTTTTTTAAAAAAGATTTATTTATTTATACAAGAACTAGGGTACAGGCCAGAGGCATGGGAGGGAGGGTGAGAGAATTCACCAGAGACAGAGCGGGTAGCAGATCAGGCAGACAGACTGAAGACACTGCTGAGGGGAGCAGCGGGCTAGACAGGAGAGGTCTGCTGCGCCATGTGGGTTTCTCCCTAGCGGGCTAGGAACAGAACCCGTGCTGCAGAGGCTAGAGACAGCTTCAGGGCGTGGCGTTCATCCCGCTGTGCCACCAGGGGAGGCCCAAAAGTTTACCATCTTAAAGGCTGTTTTAAATGTAACTAATTAATTACTATCATAATTTTTGTTATGAGAGCAAAAGTAATATGATATATGGGCAACCTTGTTGACTGATATATTCTTTGGCCTTTCAGCCAGTCTTCAACAGATACAGTTCTCTTTCCCAACCTCCTCTCATACATAGGTCAGGTATGTAACAGACAAAAGATATTAAAGTACCAGATGTGTTGCCATATTATGTTACTTGGCTTAATTTCACTTTCCTTCATTTTACCCAACTTTTATTTGCATTTAGTTTTGTAAAAAAGGAAAAGTAGAGGGGCTGAGATATTTCCGTGAGTACTAAACATCAAAAGGTTTTAGCAGGAAATAAATTAAGTGTTGAGAAAGAATTTAAAGGAAAATCAGGTTCTGAGTGGGTAAAAGATCAAGAAGAGAGGGTTCATCTAAGCTTAATGGATGGCAGTGAAAAAAGGAACAAAAGCAAGATTTAGATAAGAAGATTAAGGAATGGCCAAAATTGGATAAAAGGGAAAGAAATTAAATCAGAAATAGAGGAAATCAGAGAAGATTTGTAGGTAACTCAGAATGTCAAAGAGGCCTGAAGTTGAGCCCATGAAACTGTTAGAGAAAAATAAGAAGCTGTCATAATAGTACAGGATGCTAGACCTGAAAGGGACATTTAAGATTCTCCAGCACAACCATTCCATTTTACAAGCAAGGAAACTGAGGCTCAGAAACTGCTTCCCTAAGGCTACATCATTAGTAAGTTGCCAACTGGGCTGGAAGCCAGAATTTCTTACTTTTAGTTCTATGATTGGTTCTACTCTATTATTTCTAATAAAAAGATCTTAATGAAAAGGAGTGATTTGATATAACTGACAAATGAGGCATATGATTAGCAAATTGAATCATCTGATCATTTAAAAGGATAATCATTAATAAATCTTGTTATAAGAAAGGTTTACTTGAAGTTGTTTATAATTACACAAAAAACTGGAAACAATTATCCAATCATGGTAGCATGGATAAGTAATAATTTGGCAACTATAAGAATGATCTTTTAAAGATCTTTTAAATGTGGCTTTAGAAATGACTCCTAGCATAGTGGACTATGGTGGAGGACTGTGGGCACTTTGGTAGTAGGAAAACTATAGAGGCCATACTGGAGGGGAGAAATCCTGTAGTGTGAAAAATCAAACAAGGATATAAAACAATGATACATAATTTAAAAAAGAGGAAAGAATGACTCCTAAAAGATTTTTATTTATTTATTTATTTATTTTTTTTTTTTTTTTTACATCATTGTTCATTTTTATTTTTTTTTCCTGACCCCAATCCCTCCCCTCCCGCCCCCCACCCCCCAAAAAGTGTCTCTGGTTCATAGTTTTTGTTGATTTTGATTTTCACTTTCTTATAGTTATTCATTTTCCTGGTCCCTTATTTAAGTTTTCTAGATTCCTGCTATGAGTGAGACCATCCGGTATTTTTCTTTTTCTTTTTGGCTTATTTTGCTGAGCATGATCCCTTCCAGCGCCATCCATGTTGCTGCAAATTGCATGTGTTTATCTTTTTTGAATGCTGAGTAATATTCCATGGTATATATGTATAACCTAAAAGATTTTGATGTCCTCAAGAACTTCATATGATTCTGAGGGAAGAAAGACACAAAACCATAGCAGCAGTATGATCTGAATTATGTAGAAAATATAATAAGAGAAAAAACGAGAAGAAATACACCAGAATTTGCTAATAGTAGGTATCATTCTCTGTGTTTTGGTAATGGATAAATTTTATTTTTCTATGCAGATTTTTGTATTATTCACATCTTCCAAAATAAATGTATACAACTTTATTAGGAAAAAAATTAACCTTTTTCCCTTGGAAAAGCATGGTTGGAAATAATGATTCATCTGAAATTACAATATGACATCATACTCTGTTCTTACTTTCAGAACGAGGATGGGATTTTAATGTTCTTTTATTCCTTCCAAAAACTGGAAACTTGCCTCTTTTATAAAATGACTCCTTACTCTGCAGTAACTTTGCAGCCTAATAACTGCAGCAAGTGATGTAGTTCATGCCATCAACCTGCAGCATTTGTTCTTCATTCATTTATTCAACCAGTATTTACTTAAGTAGTGGCTACACTTTTTTTTTTTTTTTAATGACAGACTAATATTTTTTGCCATTAAGAGATACCTTTATCTGAGTGGAAAAGGCAGATAATGATTTTTTTCTAATTTATGGTGTGAAAGAATAGTTTGGAAATGAACAGGGTGATTTGACAAAATGCAGTGTGTGAGAGTGGGCATGCTAATTCATAAAGCGTGGTTAGGCACGGCCTGTCTAATGGGTACTCTGGTGCCCTGTTAGGACCTGAGCTTTTATTCCCTCAGCTGCTGGAATGCTGGCTCACAAATGAGGCACTAAAGTAACTGTCTTCTGAAGTGAACTGCCTTGGTCACTTAACTCGCCCTTTCCAGGGCAGCCTGCATCCAAAGCCTGGCTGATGTAGGGCTGCAGAGGCCTGGCCCCCTTGGCTCAGTATGGGACAGTTCTGAAGCACCATCCCAGCTCCAGGGCTTCCCACGAGATTATCTGGGGCCTCCATTGTGGCTGCATCACAGCTCCACTTCTCTCTAGCCAAACCTACTTCCCTCACCCCTTCACAGCTCTTACTCCCAAGGACATCCCTCAGTCAATTTTCTACACACATCTGCATGTCAAAATCTTCTGCCCAACAAAAATGACTCAAAATAGTCCCTCCTCAGAGAGAATGTATGCCATCTAAAGATGGAAAGGAGACAGCTATGCCCAGGATCAGAAGAGAACAGAGGAGAAATCCTTGAAGCAGAGGGAGAGCTTTTGAATGTCCAAAAAAAAAGAAAGGAAATGTATTGCTACATTGCCCAAATTCAGCCAGAGTCTAGGAAATTCAGGAATCAAACCTGGGTTAGTCTGACACTGAAGGCTATGTTCTTTCTGCCAAATTATGAGCCTCCTCCCGATAATATGGGTCTTTGTTGGGTGAATTACAAGTGTTCTATTTTAATCATCAGGTATTAGCTCTGCCAATATAATCAAGTTGTAAGTTGCTTGAACTGGTTCCTCAAATACGTCTGTGACTTTATTCTTAAAGTATCATTACTTTAAGTATCCTAGTAGTTTAATTATATCCAATTATATGTTCTTTCACATTATCAGCATATATCCGTAGGAAGCATTTGAAAATTATGAACACACCATTAATTCTACCTGCACACTTTATATGTAGATAATAACTGTATTAGGTCCTTGCCTTAGTCATGCTATTAATTTAAAAATTAATCTGAGTTTTATTTTCTCATCCTGGAAACTACATTTCATAAGTGTTTGCCTGGTGAATTGCCAATAATTAAGCAAATTTGCTTTTGGTGCTTATTGAAGGTCAGTTATTTGGATTTAGCAAAAAATATGATATGAAAAAAGCCACTATATTCTGAACTTTTTTTAAGATTTATTTATTTATGCATATAAGAACTGGGGTACAGGCCAGAGATATGGGGGTGAGAAGATTCACCAGAGACAGAGTGGGGAACAGAACGGGCAGATTGACTGAAATACACTGCTGAGGGGAGGAAGGGGCGAGACAGGAGAGGTCTGCTGTGCCATGTGGGTCACCTCCCTGGCCAGGGATCGTACTTGTGCTGCAGTGGCTGGGGGCAGCTTCAGAGTGCTGCATCTTAACCCCTTGTGCCACCAGGGAAGGCCCTGTATTTTGATCTTTAACAATCCTCTATATTTAATGGCCAAGTATAGCCTGTCTGAATTTACTAATTCATTCATTCAACCATTTATTCCATCTTTTGAACAATACTATTTATTTATTTATTTTTAAAGATTTATTTATTTTATACATGCAAGAGCTGGGGTACTGGTCAGAGGTGTGGGGGTTGAGGGGATTCACCAGAGACAGAATGAGAAACAGAACAGGCAGATTGACTGAAATACACTGATGAGGGGAGTTGCGGGTGAGTCAGGAGAGGTCTGCTGCGCCATGTGGGCAGCTCCCTGGCCGGGGATCAAATTCGTGCTGCAGAGGCTGCAGACAGCCTTATCAGTTGTATCCCAACCCCTTGCGCCAACAGGGAGGCCCTGAACAGTACTATTTAGATGTATTTTATATTCCAGTCTCTTACAGTGATCACTTGGAATATTCTGAATACTTTCCTCTGTTGAGGGAATTAAAATTTAATAGTGGGAGATGGGTGGGAGAATTTATCACAAAATTACACCAGTTACAAAGTGAATTCTTAGAAGGAACAGAATATTTTGAAGAGTTCTTAAACAAAGGAATACAAAAGGGTTGAATATTATTTACTAAGCACTTACTATATGGCACTCCTGAAGCAGGCATGCTTCAAGGGTGTTCTCAGTTAATACTCTCATAAAGTAAATATTCTCATTGCCATTTTACAGACAAGAAAACGAAACAGACAAATTTATTTACCTGTTCAAAACCACACAGCTCAAAAGACTTGGGTTTGAATATATATCACCTTGACATCAAGAGGTTACCTTTCTTACTATACTCTGCCTCCCTTTTAAAAGCAAAAGAACCAGATCTTGATGAGGTCTGAATGTGTGGTGTTTAAGTGATACATTAAGCACTTGTCTCGTACGTATAAAACTACTATTTACATTTTATTTTTATACAGCACTGAGAATCAGCATTATGGCATTCAAACACAAAAGTTTAAGCATTCTTCGGCAACCAAGATCTTGGTTTTCTATGGGAAACCTGTGGAATTTAGCTGTGATAGCCTGAGCACATGGTTTGAAACTGGCTAGCTCCTCTCTGTTCCTTAGAAATCTTTACATCTAGTTGTCAGCTGGTGACCAGGGGCAGAAAACCAAGGAAAGACTTCAGAACTAAAGGCTGGGGAGACCACCCCTGTGTGGGAATAGTAATTGCTTTGGCCTCCTCTTGGTGAGGTTTCAGAATAATGGAATACCTTTTGGATTTGTGCATCCCATGAAGAGTCCTAGGCCTGGACTGAGCTTCCCAGGCAACTCTAGCTGGGCAAAGCTTCTGTGTCCTAGCTTACTCTCCCTGGGCTTGGGAGAACTTCTCAGTTTGTGTCAATGGTTTGAGGTTCTCCAAAAAATAGAAATCATGGATCTGTGAGAGTGCACATACAGATGCACTTTTCGTACAGATACAATGGTTTTCAACTGAAATTTGAATCACATCTCTACTGCTTCTCCTCGGGGAGTAGGATGTGAAACTCACCTGACTTAAACAGAACACAATAGTGGGTCTGTGTCATGCTGCCTTCATAGCTTTGACTGGTAGAATAGCAGCTGCTGAGATCCACAGGGAAGGTCTTGGGAGCAGTTACACGACACTTTACAAGGCAAGGCACAGTTTACAAAGGCATAATTTTCTGCTTGCTATCTCTAAAAAGGAGCTCAGTGAACTAAAGCAGGGAACAGAAAAGGATGCACCCTTCCCAACTAAGCAGTGTTTGTCTGAAATGTTGAGGTTAACACTTGAGACCCTTAAACCCCAGGAGAGTCACTGCCCAGCCCCTGACAGCCACAGTCCGTTTTCTGAGTATTCCAAGTGATCACTGTAAGAGTCTGGAATATAAAATACATCTAAATAGTACTATTCAATAGAGGCAATGTTTTATAAATGGGTGAATGAATGAATTAGTAAATTCAGACAGAATGTACTTGGCCAATAAATATAGAGGATTGTTAAAAGATCAAAATACAGTGGCTTTTTTCATATCAGTTTTGCTAAATCCAAATAACTGACCTCCAGGGCTCAGAGATCCTCAGTGTTTTTTTCTCTTCCATTTGCATTTACTAAATTTGCGTCTCTTTTAACACCCTCCCTCTTTGTCTAGTTAACATCTATGTTTTTGTCCAAATCATCCTCAGCGACTCACACAAGCATTAGCTCCTTTGGAGCACCTTCATCCAGGCTGCTTCAGAAATCCCCTGTGATCTTTTTCTTTTCTTTCTTTTTTAGCACCTCCTATATATGTCTAATACTGATTTTATTTCTTACATTGTTTTACATGTTTGTAATTTCCCTTGTGGCAGAGTTTGGCTAGTTGTTAACCAATTTCCTCTCTCCTGGGCACAGTAAGACTACCTACATGCCCCAGGTTCCCTTATAGATAGAGATGACCAAATGGAGCCAAAAGAGAGAGTAAAGGACTCCAAAAGTCTAGGGATGGTAAAGGCAAGGTCCTTGAAAGTCCGCTTGAAAGGGTGGCCCTCGCAACCGACCCAGATTGTTCTGAGACTTGAACAAGAAGCATATTGCCAAGATTTGGGGGAGGGTTTTGCATTAACTGGACTGTTAATAGGCTCCTGGAGTGCCCACAACAACTTTATGTGCTCATCAGCCAGGAGAGCTCCTAGGAGATAATGGGCAGTTAATTACCAAGTTAGGAATGAAAACACCTTGACCTGACTTTGTTGGTCAAGTTTCTCACAAGAAAGACTGTCAAGCTAAATCTTTCACATTTGTAAATCACTGACAGCTTTCTTTTTTTAATAAACTAAACCAAAAACTTGATTTTTATTCTTGCAACAAGGTCTGTTACTGTCATTTATAGACTCTGGACATAAGTCTATATAATAAATTGATTTGGAATAAACATTAGAACATGATTCTAGAATGTGGTAATTGAGGTCTCTTTCCACATTGGTGTTCATCCACTGATCAATTCTCTTTGGATATTCAATCAGTAATTAAGTCAGCAATTAATTAACCAGCAATTGAACTAATTTTACTATTCTTTCATTTTGCAAGTAAGTCTTTCTTTAGTGCCTAATAAATTTACCTTCCTGATCTCTTACTTTTCCTAATTTTGTAGTCTGGAAATTACATACAAAATGTAAATTTTGGTTTGACTTGCTAGCTCTACTTAGGGAATCATGTTGATTCCTAAATCTCATCACCTCTTATAAACTGCCCATATATTTTATTTATGTTGAGACTCACCGAAAGGCTTAGCAACCTGAAACCCAGGGACGCATTTTCCCCTTTGTGAAAAACTTTGCCATTGTCCATTCCCACTGCTCAATCCCCTTTCTTATTGTCTATGATTTCTAATTTATGATCATGGAACATCCTTCTATTTAATCAGTCATTAATGTCTTTCAGCAAATTTTGTATAGCTTTCATTATGCAAGTCTTTCACTTCACTGGTTAAATTTATTAACATGTATTTTTTTCTTTTGGATGTGACTGTAGATGAAATTATTTTTTAAATGTCCTTTTTGAATTGTCCATTGCTGGTGTACAGAAATACAACTGACTTTTGTATGTTGATCTATTTTGCAACTTTGCTAGATTCATTTCTTAGCTCTAGTAATAATTTTGTGGATTCTTTGGAATTTTAATATATAGAGTCATGCCATATGAAAGTAAAGATAGTTCTACTTCCAATGTGAACATCTTTTATTTCTCCTTCCTGCCTAATTACTCTGGTTAAGACTTCCAGTGCAATGTTGAATAGCAGTGGTGAGAGTGAAGACAATTGTCTTATTCTAATTTTAAGAGAAAAGAGTTTAGTCTTTCAGCATTGAGCATCATATCACTTATGGGTTTAACATAAATGTCTTTTATCATTTTAAGGAAATTACCTTTTATTTTTAGTTTGCTAAGTACTTTAAACATGAAAGTGTGTTAAATTTGTCAAAAGCTTTCTCTATATCTGTTGAGATAATCATATGAGCTTGTTTTTTCTTTTCATAATATATTGATTTTCTTATGTTGAGGCACCTTTGCATTCCTGGGATAAATATTACTTGGTTATAGTTCCTAATATCCTTTCAATGACTTTCTGAATTTGATTTCCTGTTACAGTAAGTCTGCAGGTATCATCATCAATAGTTTCTTGGAAACTTCAACTTTCAGAGAAATGACACACAGCAATAACAGATCCTCAAATAAAGTTGTTTTGTTCAGTGTTGGCTAGGATGTTTTATTTCTCACCAGTGTTATAAGGAAACACTGTTAAAACCAGACAATGTTATTTGAGGATCTGCTATATTTCGTTCAGAATTTTTATATCTATATTCATTAGGGATACTGGTCTATGTTTGTTTTCTTGTGGTATCTTTCTCTACTTGTGGTGTCCTCTACTACTGCAAGATAAAGTACAATGGAAAAACTGGGAAAATTATGTTGATTAAAAATAGCTAAATGAAGAACCAAACTTACTGGCAACAATTGCCACTTGTTACAACTGTTATAAGTAACCACAACCTAAAATACAAACTTACTTTCTCTTTTAGATAACTAAGTAAACTGAGGCTTGTTCAAGTTAAAAGACAGTCTGCCTGTGGTCATAAGACTACTAAATCACAAAATTAAAATAAACGTTGGGCTGAAACAGATACAGATTTGCCCTTTGCCATGACTTAAAAAGATTATGGAAAAACCGAAGGTTAAATGAGAAAGGAACCCAGGTCAATGGAATATACTTGCTTAATTAAGACTCATGGGTTCTAACTTTGGTCCTTGTGTGTAACTTTAAACATCAATTCCCTTTAGGTTCCCCATCCATAAACCAGAAACTGCAATATATCAAGCCAAACTGCTTCAAGGATTCTGTGATGATTAAGGAATAAACTGTAAGGTACTTAGTGAATACAAAGTCCTGGAAGATGCTAAACAATAAAATATTCTGGAAAGCTGTGAAATCATGTTTGTTTTTAACAAACTTGAAACCTGTAGAACATACTGTGTGATTTATCTCTTCACGGAAGGGAAGAAACATGTGGTGCTTCACAAAGAAGTGCGTGGATTTTCTGTGTATAATAGCAGAGACTTGCTAAATACAGATTTTTCCCACTGGGCTATGCTCCTTTTTCAAGGAACTTTTAGGGTGGGAGAGACCTGAATTATTTTCTTTTCACTGTTGTTCACAGAAAAAGGGAGAACTACTTTGTGACTTAACACTGTCTCTCTGTAAGGTACATTCCTCAAGACTGAAAGTGACAGGCCCCGTGTCTCCCTTTGCCCCTCAGAATCACATAACAGATCTCTGTGTTCCTGAAACTCTGTGCTGTGGTTTTAAAATTTTGGTGGCAGGTTCATGGTTAAAAGTGATGGGGATTCTCAGAGTACCAGAAAAAGTTTATGCAGGATCAATTTTTCCAATTTTTAGACAGATTTTTGCCAAGCCGTCCAGAGCAGACTTCTTTTTTTCCATACTTGTCAACTTGGCACGTGGAACTAAGATCTGTCAAGGTCCTAACGGCCTCAGCTGAGACCATTACCACAGTTTAAAGAATAAAGATTACCCAGATTTGGGGTCATCGCTAGAAGCAATCTTTTTATGTGAGAAACCCCTATCCTAAGGGAGAGCAAACATCTCAAAGCATCTGGGTTTGTCATATGAAGTCATCCCGTCTTGTCATATGAGACCCCCTTCCCTTCCCCTTGATGCCCCAGGCCTCTATCCCATTCTATTAGCTCAGGATATAAACCCCAGGTTCGTCCCATTACTTTGGAATTTACAGCCATGTAAATTCTCCATATGTATGCAATTAAATTTGATCTTTTTCTCCTACTAATCTGTCTGATGTTCATTGGTTAGCTCATCCAGGCTGAGAAGAACTCAGAGGGGTTGAGGTAATTTTCCCCTGCACTCAAATACAGGGTTAAAGTAACTCAAAGACACAGGCAAAAAGGTTTCAACATTAAAAGAAATACAGATATATATTAGAATAGAAAGCAACTGCAACTGTGGAATTTCTGTGGAATAGAAAGCAACTGCATCTACATTTTTAAGCTTACTGGTAAGCTTTGAATAGAAAAAAAGAAAGAAGTGTTTTGTGACAGGTCACTTGCTCTCTGCTTTCAGCCTACCCAAGAACTTCCATTGCAGGAATTTTTGGGAGCAGAGCCTCCAAAGATCAGAGGGAAAATCACAGGATCCTGTAGTGTTCCTCCCATCTGTTTGCCTCTGCTCTGGACTTTCATGCCCCTTCCTGCCATCATCATCTCCAGCGGAAAACACGACAGAGATGATTTTGAAATCAGCTGAGATTAATATACATGAAAATACATTTAAAACACAAAATATTGGATGAATTGTAGTTGCTATTTTTAATTATTATAGAAGAGCACAGTGTCTTACCATTTAAGTGTTTAAAATGTAATGTATCACTTTACAAATACTGGAATTTCCTAGATTGCTTAGCTGACTATATTTTGTGTTATTTTAAAATAGATGCCAAGATCCTTGGATCTTATTTCTTTGGTATCTCAAAAAATAACACTCTGTGTATTAGTCAGGGTTCTTCAGAAAAAATGAATCATATATAGGATATATAGAAATATGTAAAAACAGATTTATTATAAGGGGTTGGAGCACATGATTATGGAGCCCGAGTAAAGTCCTGTGGTCTGCTGTCAGTAAGCTGAAGTTTAGGTAAGCTGGTAGTTTTGTTCTAACCCAAATTCAAAGGACTGAGACTAGGGGACCAATACTGTACATCTGGTTCAAGTCTGAAAGCCTAAGAACAAGAGGCTCTGAGGTCGCAAGAGATGAATGTCCCCGCACAGCAAAGAGCAAACTTGCTTTGCCTTTTTTGTTCTGTTGAAGCCTTGACAGATTGGGTGAGGTATCTGTACCAGATGCCTGGTACAGGCATCTCCTTCACTCAATATTCTGAACCTTCATTTCACTGTGTGGAGACTAAGTGTAGGTGTTCAACAGGTACTCTCTTAAAGAGGCTTGATTACCATATGGATCACTGTAACTATTTAATTTTAGTCCAGAAAGCTATGTATTCTTTTCTTTATTAGAGCAAATCAGTATTCATTCTAAACCCTATTATACTGCCTTGTAAACAATATTGTTTTGCAACCTTAAAGTCAGTAATTCCGTAGAAATTAAATTGGGTTTACAGTAAATCCATGATTACCATATAATCTGTGAAGTCTAAATAATGATGTACTTAGCTGTAGAATTGTATGTAAAACACAGAGTAATGATTGCATGGCTATTTGGGGCCTAGAAAGGGATGCCAAATGTTTTGATGGTTGAAGAGCTGAGAAATCTTTTTGTTTTTTTATGTCTCATTTTAATTATGATCTTCAGACATCTTGATACTATCCTAGCTGCCTTTAAAGTGCCCTTAAAATCTACTGCTAAATATTATCCCTTACATCATGTGTTGGGAGTTTGTTTTAATAAATTAAGACTTGTTAAAAATAGAAAGCCCATCTGATTTAAAGTGACAATATAAAAAATTAAGCAGACTTGCCTTCAGCAAATAATCTGTCTCTGTTTTAAGGGGGATCTTCCCTAAGACTGTTTAGGCTTTAAACAATGTTTTTAGAAAGAAAAAGAACTGTTCAAATGGCATTTTGTCCAAGGTGTCTTATCTTCCAGTTTATTTCAAGGTCTCTTCCACAGCTTTTAATTAATTTTGAATAAATCAATCCAAGTTGCTCTCCTAGCCCATACTCGGATCCAAAGCATTCATTGAACCAAGGAATCTACATAGGTAAATGCGATTGGTCAAAGTCACACCATTACTTCACAGCTGACTCAAATCTACAACTCACATATCCCAATTCCTAATCCTGAGTCTTTCCCACTATCTGAAGCCCAACAAAGAAACTCACAGTGAGTTAGCGGCAGACCCCATCTTCTCAAGGAGCTCACAATTTGTGGAGGATGTGAGACAGTAAGAAAAAACATCACAATGACTCAAGAACCAGGGAGAAGTTTCCCAGGGCTAGCACAGGGTAGGGAAGGGGATGCAGCTTTGAGATCGCAACAATCAAGAACTTAAGCTAAAGCCACCATGACAGCTGTGACTGCCTAGCAAGACACCTACTAATTCTAGGCCTCTTTATTTTATGTAAAATTCACAAGTAGGATTGATGTGAGGATGAAGTGTGATCATATATACAAGTTACACTCTAAGCACAATAGCTGGAAGAATTCAGTGAAAGTACTTTGTATGAATGGCAGGATATTATGGGAACATAAATGCTGGAAAGAGATCACCAAATTGGTTCGACTGGGGAAGATAGTGAAGAGATGGCACTTGTGAAGCACGAAGAAGAAGGGTCTCCGTGAACCTCACAGAGAAAAGAAAGAAACAGGGCTGAGTCTTCAGCAGGACTAGGGCATGTAAAGAGTAAAGCAAGAAAGGAAATTAGGGCTCATTGCAGGGCACGCTGAACCATCATTTGGGCTGAATTCAGATTTGAGGACTAATAATTGTCCTCAATTATTACTGTGGGCTCCTCAGGACCAGGTTGATAAAAAAGTGGGAGGTCACAATGGTGAGCAGGTGAGAATCGCCAGCCCAAGCTGTGGGTGTTGAATGTTGGGGAATCACTGAAAACTTGGAACAGTGAAAGTGTGGCATAATTCAATGGGAACTTTTGAAAAGCCTTGCCAGGAAGGATGCATTATAAAGCATATTTTGTAGCTAGACCAGAAAAAATGCACCACAAGAAGTCACCATATGGAGGCAAAGGCCAGAGCTAGAATGTAACTGTGATAAAATGGGATATAACAGAGAAACAGGAAAAGTGGTATATTAGCCTCCCAGAGCTGCTGTAACAAGGTACCACAAACCAGGTAGCTTAACGAACAGAATTCTCTCCTAGTTCTGAGGCTAGAAGTCCAAAAATCAAGGTATCAATAGGTCTATGTTTTCTCTGAAGGTTCTAGAGAATCCTTGCTACACTCCTTCCTAGTTTCTGATTGTTGTTAACAAACTATATCCCTTAGCTTGTAGCTTGCATCACTAATAATCCCTGTCTCCTTTTTTGGTTTTCTTTCCTCTTTCTTGAGTCCAAATCTCCCTCTTCTTTCTCTTATAAAGGTTATAGCCATTGGATTTAGGGCCCACCTTATACTAGCATTACCTCACCTCAGTTAATCAAATCAGCAAAGATTCCACATCCCAATAAGGCCACAATCACAGGCACCAGAATTGGGATTTAAAACAGTTCAATCCATTGTGTGTAACTTCCACAAACTTGAAAAATGTTACAATGTGGAGACAGAAAGGAGTCCCTGCTATTTCCCTGTTATACAATATTTTCTAGTCAATAGAATAAAAGAAAAATCAGTTCCTTTGGTCACTCAGCTGTTCACATTAAACAGATGAGACATGAGCAACTGCCTGCAATGTGTCTCTCACTGAGGTCTAGCTAGTGTGAGCATTCCAGTTCTGACAGCTTCCCTACTCTCAATGAGGGAGAAAGGCTCTCCTCAAGCCGAAATTTAACATCTATGGGAACAGGAGGCTGAGCAACCAATTGGAATACTAGGCTTGCTCCTTAACAAATCTATGTAATCTTCAGTGTCCTAATCTGTACAATGGGCATGATGCATTGATCTAAAAGTTAAATGCTCTTATCCTTGTGTTTACTACATACTTAAGATTTTGAGAAATATAACCTGGTGCCACTGTAATTATTATCACTGCTTTATTTAATAGAAGCTACCTTTTGGTGATAGTTGTTTTTATTAGACTGCCACCTAATCTATGTGGCAACTTGACTTTGTTTTCTGTATCTGTATCTGTGGAGAATCCTATCCCATAGTAACTGGCAAGTCAATCTTGATGCCATAATCCAAGGGTAAAATAAGAAAAGATAGGTCATTTAACCCTAGGTCATTTTATGGTTCCAGCATCAGTCTCTATATTTCCCTTTGCTCTAGGAAAGTTCTATAAGTAAAATATTGATAAAATACTGAGCATATTTTTAAATTTCCTTTATCAAACCCCATTATGATAACTTCCAGGGCACTTTCAAAACATGTTTGTTGGACTGAAATTCTGCTGTACTGTGTTGTTTGAAACCTAAGCTGTGACTGAGAATTTTTTTTCTGAATAGATTTTTACAAAAGCAATTGTTGTAATGGAGGACTGTTCTATAATCATCATATCAAATGATCTCACTGCTTCTTCTTCCTACCTAGTATATATCTCAGTGTGATTCACAAACTTTTAAACGTTATCTGGAGACAGTGTCCCTGACACTATGAAAAACATTGGTTAGCGCAATAGGTTGGCTGGTGCTCCTCAAGGGCAGGAGATGCTTATCATTCATTCTTGTAGCCAAGGTCCCTGCCTGGTACTTTGAGGGTAGCCAAAAAAATCTAATAAATGAATGAATAACTAAGTGACTGAAAACTGAATTCATCTGCATCAAATTAGCAGAGTCCTTATGAGCCTGCATCCCATATCTATTTATTTAGAAACATTCACCAAAAATATTTTACCCATACTTAGTATCAGAGCAAAATTGGGGTCTCACAAGAGCAGAAGCTCACCAAGTCATCTGAGTACCACCTGCAGGCTGATCAAGGTACTATATTCATAGACATTCCTCAAGTGCTTAAACTCACCCTCCCCTGACCCATCCCACCATTTCCCACCCCCTCCACCCCTGCCTGAATTGCAAGCACTCAGGTACAAAAGTTGATCTCTTCTCTTTGAAATCATTGTGATCATCACTCCCCATCTGAATCTTGTGGGTACAAATGAGGGAGAAATATGTCATCACAAATGGGCAGTAGCTTGTAGCAATGAAAATTTTTGATCCAGTCAGCCAAGGGATCACCAGAAGCAAGTAATCAAGAAAGTGGGTTTCCCCACTACTCTTTTGTTCAACAGTCTGCCTCTGCCTAATCTAACAGAGCCTGATGTTCAAGAGACAGTGCATTTGTTACCTCAAATCTTGCTTGAAGATGTTGGCCCTGAAAATATTGAGACTTCGGAGTTCAATTTTTGTTTCTAAATGACTCTAAACTTTTGTTTGTTGCTCAGTCAGTGTCACTGGGATTTATTTGGCTGCTGGCTCAGAGTTGCTATTTGAAAAGAGCAGTACCATATGCAGCACATGCATATTCAGTGGTGCAGTTCTTTTTCTAGGGGGAGGGGGAAGTGCCAGGACTCATGGCTCACAATATGAATTTGCATCCCACTTTGCATAAATTTGCATGTAGACTTCATAAGCCTCTAATTTCAAGTATGTAAAATGAAACGAATCAATGCAATCTACTGCAATTGTTTTCTGAGGCATTAATCACATGAAATACATACCAGCTTTCCTTAACCAATTAATTTAATCACACCCAAGGTTAGGGAAGACAGGAAGTGGTGAATAATGGCTGCTAAGCTCCTGGCCTGGGGCTGGAAGGAAAAATACAGGCTCAACACTGCCCCTGGATGTTTTCTTTCCAATTCTTAAGTCTTCCATGGAAGATTACATTATGGTTTTCCCAGTATTTTATTCTTTCTCCCTTTAGTGCCCCTTTCTGCAAGAGGATTTTATATTTCTACCCTGCTGAACACAGAAGTGGCCATAAGACTTACTCTGACCAATGGAATGTGGGTAGAGGTAATACATGTCCCTTCAAAACAGCAGCTTTAAGAGCCAGCACATGGTTGCATTTCTCCTGTTTTCTTTGTCATGGTATAAGCAATGTTCCATATAAAGACTGTTGCATTAGCTTGAAGCCAACAGCAAATACCAGGATGTATAAACTAAGGACATTTCAGGTCATTCTTTCTTCAGCATATTCCAGTGTATTCTCAGAGATGATGCATTTCCTGACTTATAAAGGAACTATTATTTGGGTTCAGATGTTTGTTTCAGTTTTGTGTATATAAGAACATGTGTAAAGCCTTGGGAATGGAGACCAAAAAATCAAAAGATATGGTCCACTGGTTAGTAAATGTACAAAGCAATTGGGGAAATAATTCAAGATCAATTAAATGTCACCACAATGAAGAATAAAACAGTATATATTATATCTTCCCTAGCTGAGTGAGATTGGGTAGACTATATAGATTTTTTAAGATTGGCAAATCCATAAAAATGTGGTCTGTACTTGAGAGACAGGCCAAGTTTCTCTTTATAGTGCCTCAGAATTTTTCATGTTGCATGGGAAAAGTCTCAATTAAATGCTAATTTTTAAACACCTTTTTTTAGTATCTTCCAATTCACTATCAATTTAAGAGTGGAGGAACTTGAAGCCACAGGAGGGTGTGCAATGAATTTTCAATGATATTTTAAATTCTGAACCAAGAAACCCAGAGCTTCCTGTTTTTTCAAAGTACAAAAATGTGTGATGGAGCCTGAAAAAAATAGTGGAAAATGGATCATAGACATCCAAGACACAACTTTCCTTCCAGCCAACCAAAGCTACTGGCTTTACTTCTCCTTCTCTACAATGCTGTCCTACCAGTTCCAATGTTGAGCAAACTGATCCTGGCCGTAGCATGCAGGAGGTCAAAGGAGGAAGAATCACACAATCCTGAAGATTATTTTTGTTCCCATAATGAAAAGATTAGAAATATACATATAAGACAACTCCCTACAGAGATGAAGGAATCGTAAGTCACAAAAATTTGGTTTTGTATTCTTTCCCTAGGCACACGTAGCCAAGAAATTGTTGTGCATTTTGCAAACTATTCTGCACTAAGTGCATTATTATTTATGCTCTCTAGATTACATGGTAATCATCCTTGAATTGAATCTACCTCCTCCCCAGTATAATCTCTACATAATTAGTGGTTTGAAGGTTGCTTAAGAACTGTAACAGACCTGTAGAAGAAGGAATTTTCCTTAAAGTAATAAAAAATATTTACAGAAATTTTACACTGTGTGAAATGAATCCCAAGGAAAGAAAATAAACATTTAGAGTACAAAGCCATTGGGAAAATAGATTAGAGAAAGGGTGGTCTATCACAGGACTGAGGGTTTATTTTACTTCCTCCAATTGCTCAGAAGTTCTCTTGCATCTTAGATGCTCTTTAGGTAAAGAGATTTTCCAGCAGAGTGAGGCCCTCCTCATGGTTCTTAGATTACAGATGCCACAAAAATGACTTCTCTTAACTAAATCAACTTCTTGTCCATAGCCAGAAATAGTAAGATTAGAAGACCAGTTAGGAAAAACTTTTTCCAAGCTCTTTCCCATCTCAGAAATTTCAGAATCATTAATGACTAGAGTTGACATTTAAAAACTTTGACTTGACTCCCAGAGTAATAAATACCTATTAATTCAGCATTTGAATAAAAACTGATCCTTGAGTTTGAGAGAAGGGGGGAGGTAGGGACATCATATACAGTCTTTCCACATGAGTGTTTCTTTAAATAAATCACAGGTCTTCTGAGGAGAATGTGATCTCCAGCAATTCTGACAATTTTATGGTTATAAAATTTTCCTTCAAGATGAAAAAGACTTTCCTCTATCTGTTCTCTAAGCCTGTCAATTGTCAGTGTCTTGACCACACAGTAATATGAACAGGGCACTGTGGAGCTGTTCTTTTATGGGAGGAGATGAGCACTTTGTGGGGTAGGGTTCAGTCTATCACTTGTGATTAAGCTGGCATTTTCTCATGGAACCCACCATACCCAGTCTCATCCTCTTCCAAAAGTTTCTTCAAGTATATATTTTTATTTGAGATTCTAGAATTCTGACCAGGGCAAAAAGTCTCTCAGGTTCAGAGAGGAAAGAACTAGGCAGAAATATTGTCAGTCCTGAAAATGAGAAAAAATACTGGATTACTCAAGTCTTTGGATAAGATGTTCATAGTCCTTTAGATCAACCTAGTGCTCTTGTTCCTCCCATGCACAGGAATTTCCCACAGTTCTTTATGTCTTTCAAGATTTTCCTACAGCTTTGCACTCAAGTTGGTGGTAATTTTCCACTGGGTTTAAAGGAAGCTTCAGAAGTGACCTATGATCTCAATGTCACTGTAATTTAGCCACCCCTAATATGCCCATTCTTTGGAACACCAATTTTTATTGCTATAATAATTCTCACATTATTTATAAATAATATAGTGCCATAAATACTGACCTTCAGGGCTAGTACAAGATCTTTTTAATCAGGTTTTTGCCTGGTTGAGGTAAGAATCCAACTCTTTATAACATTTTATTACAGAGAGCTATGTTAAATTTTCTAAAAATGTCTGGGACATTTACGGACAAAGGTATTGTGCAGCCATAAAAGTGACATTGTAGGGCCTAAAAAAGCACAGAGGAACCTCATGTGATCCTGATGTTATACGGCAAGGAAACCCCTGTCAAAGAGACTCTGCACAGAGGTAGGAGAGCTACTATATCAGGGTGCTATATTGACAAAGAGGATTATTTCCAGGGAGGCGTTGACCCTCCAGGGAAACAAAACCCAAGCCACATTTAAAGAGATACCATCTACCTTATTTTTGCCTGTGAAACAGGTGAGGTTGCTCTCCATTCACAGAGGAAAATCAGTAAGTAAATGAGTTTAAGATTTAAAAACATGGCCCTCTCGGATACTAGGACAAGAGTGAAAATGAAATAATCACGATGGCAGAGAAACTCTCTATTCAGAAGTTTCTGAAAAAGGGGAATGTGTCTTTTTTGGTGTGTCAACAGGAACCATAATTATACACAAATAGTTGAATTAAAGAGATTTAATGAATGGACTATTTGTATTAAGAGTGGGCAGCTTATGGGGACTAACCAAGGAGGTTGCACCACCAAGAGTTAAACAGTAGTGGAAAGTTATTACTGTTCCTACCCATGAAGGGGTAAAGGAAGGAAGCAGTGCTATGATAGACGCTATGGAGAAGCCGCCCACATGTGTCTTTCCCATGTCAGTACTGGAAAGATACAGACACTACTAGAACCACAGTTTGAAAAAGGAACTAAACAGGAAAGCAATAACCCATCTCCCCTGTCCTTCCTTCTTAAAATCTCCTCCTAGTACCTATCACTGGCTAAACCCAATGAGAAGATGAGTTTAAGGGCCTGGATGATACTGTTCATAGGTTCAGTCTCAAGGAGATAAGAACAACTCAGAAAATGAATTAAAAAGGAAATGAGAAAGGAG
Organism: Talpa europaea; assembly: GCF_964194135.1. Classification (NCBI taxonomy): domain Eukaryota; kingdom Metazoa; phylum Chordata; class Mammalia; order Eulipotyphla; family Talpidae; genus Talpa; species Talpa europaea. The sequence goes on from NC_140074.1 coordinate 31,306,222, forward strand.
TATGTTGAGGCAGCCTACTTGTCTACCACATGTTCTTTCTATTATCTTTAGTAGGAATCCATTTTGGTTTAGGCAACCTAGAGGTCTACACTGGCAAAGAGCAATGAAAATATGATAAAGCATACATTGTATAAAAATGAAGAATGATATAAAATATATGAAATAATAAAAAAGAAAAGAAAAAAACAGAAAATAGGAGATACTGTGCATGTCAAGGAATTGAGATTTTGCCACACCTCCAAATGTGCTGAATCTTATCTAGCTTTGCTTAACATGAAATCACAGCTGAAATCATAGCTTTTCTTTTCCTAAGTACTTGTATGCTGTCTTCACCCAACTGTCCTTCTCTTTCTTTCCCCTAAAATTGTTTATCCAAATTTATACTAGGCCGCTTTATATAACCCAATATCCTGATAACATTATGAAAGTGTTATCTTTACCAGATATATATGAAATGAGAACCAAGGTTTGAAACTAATGATAGAGATGCCAATGATAGAGATGCCAAGGTTTGAAACTAATGATAGAGATGCCAAGGGAAACTAGCGATAGGGATGCCAATCCAGTTTCACCAGTGAAGGAGAGACTGCCATATTTTTTTGGTGTAAATGGAGTAGGGTCACAAAGATATTTGGTCTCTGCCAAATATTATATTTTTATCAAACAAGACAAGTTCAAAAGGAGTGAAAATTAAGGCAAGGATTGGAGTCTATGATCATGGACAGCTTCCATCACTTGCAGGGCAGAAGGAGACTTTGAAGTGGAGAGGAGGCACTGTGGATAGACTAGTAACTTCCAACTAAGTAGACAGGATTTACAGTAATCTGGGCCTCAGTTAATATCTAACTTTTCTCCTTCAAGATGTAAGACCTTGTACATGATCTGTATGCTTCTTCATTACCCAAATTGGGGAATTACCAACATTTATAGGTTATGAGAAGTAAATGTAGTAGCTCGTATAAAGCATTGAACTTACAGTAGCTATCCAAAAGATACTGATTCCCTTCTCATCTTATACATTTGAAACAGTCTTACTTTCTATACCACATACTTTCACTTACTTTCTATACCACATAAACCACTGGAATAGGGATTGACCTGTTCTCCCCTAAATTTATCAGAGGATTAATTTAGAGTCTGTGTGCCTCATGTTTATGTTTGTCATTTCAAAATTCCTTTTTGTTTCTAACTGAACATGTTCTAAAAATAATCCAAAGGGAAAGATATGCTCACTTAAAGACAGAAAAACAAAGCTCACAATTTATATCAGTGAATGGAAACCTACTAAAGGCTTAATTTCTTTATGGAAAGAGAAAAGAAAGATCTGGAAAGAAGGCAAGGGCAAAGAGAAGAGAAGATTTTTACAAGTCTTTTGAGTGTGTCATTTTATAAGTCAATGTGAGGACAAGAATAAGTGCTATTATGGCAATTTTCAGTCTGTTTGCTATTTTGATTGCTGTGAATATGCTAGGGAATGGCATCCACTTTCTGAAATGGCATGTATTTATGTACTGATAAATAAAGCAGCAGGCAAATCTGGGGAGCCTCAAAATCAACAGGGCATTTCTTTCTGGAGTAAGTCTGTGAAGCAATTACAGCTAATTTGGGGCCTTGCGTTAGCATCTTCCTAACAAGGGCAGGTTGTGCCCACCATTGGTTTAATCATCTGTGCCTCAGTTTCCCATGGCTGCTCTAACACATTACCAAAAAAAATATTTGTAATAATTACCATTTAGTGGCTTTAAACAACACAAGCTATTTTCTCACAGGTCCGTAGGTCAGAAGACCAAAATGGGTTGGCAGGTCTGCCTTTCTTTTGGAAGCTCTAGGGAAGAATTTGTTGGTTCTCTTGCCTTTCCACTTCTCCCAGCCACCTGCCTCTCCTTTGCCTATGGTGCCTCTACTCACAGTCTGACCTCTGTTCTGTCACGCCATGGACTTTTCTTATTCTGACCCTTCCACCTCCTTCTTATAGAGTCCTCCATGATGGACTGAGCAGAAAATCCAGGGTAATTTCCCCATTTCAAGATCCCTGACTTAATCACAACCACAAGCCTCTTTTGGCATGTTAGGTAATTTATTACAGTTTCAAGTATTAGGATGTAGGCATTTTTGGAGGGTCTACTAAAAGCTATTTCTCTAAAGACTCACTTATCATCAATTTTTTTGGGGTGGTGCAGTGATGAGAAGCAAAGTACTGGGGCCGGACTTCACTGGTACAAATTCTGCCTCTACCCATCACCAGCTAGATGCTCTGGAGTGTTATCCAATCTTCCTAAGGATAGCATAGTAACTACATCTTAAACAGCTATGAATATTAAATGACATAAAAAGGGCTCACTCAGGGAGTGGCTCTTAGTGCCCAGTTATGGTTAGCTATTATTTTCATTATTGTTCTCATTCCTACTGAAACATAAAGATGAATATAATTTGTATGACTCACAATATCAAGATCAGGAGATCACAGAGCAGTCATTTATTTATCTAACTTTCATGCATAGTAACTCTGGAACCTTCTGGAAGCTACCAGTGCTCAGAAATTCAGATGTTAGTCTTGTAAACCACAAAAAAAATCCTCTTTACATGGAAATTTCTATAGAATAATGTATTCATTTGTCTCTTCAAGGGCCCCTTATTGAGGCAATGGAATTTCTGAGCCTTCAATATAATCTTATGTTTTTCTATAAAAATAATTTATTTACTCATTTTTAACATCTGTATTGATTCTGGAGAATTTTCTGAGAAAAACAAGGAAATCAACAAAATAGCCCTTATATTTACCACCACACGCAAAGCAGCATTTCATGCATCCAAAGCAAGATTATGCATGTATCTCTCCAATGAGCCAACCTATGAAGCACTACTGTTAAAGATCATGTCAATAGACAAAGTCAATGAGGCAAAGATGGAAAGCACAGTCCTTAACTTGAAAGACCAGAATTTTGCCCCTATATACACAAAGACCCAAATACGCAACCTCTTACCAGAGTAAGGGTCTCAGCACAAGACTGCAAGACTCAGCAATGGGTTTACTTTCAAACATTTGTGCGCTTCTGTCTGATTGTTTTATGTTTTGTGCAAGGCTCTAAGACTCTGAGATGAAACCTCAGCACTCTGCATTTCTTGCACAACTTTTTCAAATGCTTGGCTTGTGAGTTACCCAGAACACTTCGGAGGACAGCTCCCAGAGACACCACTGAAAAGTGGAGACGGCACTTCCCCTTCAGTTGAGGAACTTTGGTGCTGAAATCACACTGAAGGCACATGTGTGAGAGGGTGTGAGTGGGTACAGAGGGTAAGATAGTGTCAGGCAGTTGGAGGTGATTAGTAATCCCCTGACAGCTCTATCAAGAGAGAAGGTTAACAACCTGCTAATCTGATTAATTTTCCCTGAGTCATGAAGTCTTGAATCCAGTGACACTGTTCAGCTCTTCACTCTGACAATCAGGGCTAGGAGAAGTGCCGCTATGAGGCAGGAACTGTCACCTCTCTTGCTAGTTTCCTTCACTCTAGATGTCCATACCAGCACATGGGCCTGCAACACAATTTGGATCTCTGGATAGGATTAGATTTATGAAAATTAGACTCAGATGGCACCTTAGCAATCAAGACAATCCACAATCTTTGTTTATAGATGAGATTTATAAAGACTGGTAGGCCAAAGAGACACAGCCAGTACATACTGAGAATAGTACTCAGCTTTATGGGATTGTTGGTCTGATTCTTCTCCTGGGAACTTGTTAGAAATGCCAATTCTTATCCTTTCCAGAACTACTGAATCAGAAACTCTGGTATGGGGCCCAGTCATTTGTGTTTTAACAAGACCGGCTAAAGTTTGAGACTCACTGGCCTAGAGAAATCGTGTTTTCAAAGGTAGAATTGGATTTTGCTTTGGAAATGAAAATGGTCAATGTGCATGATGTGGTTACAATATAACAATGTGAAAAAATTCATTCCATTCCATTAAATGTGAGCACTTAATGTAAGCAATTCTTTCTAAAGCAGCATTTTACTCACAAAAATATCAAAATATATGTGAAATGCATGTGTGTGAAATGCAGCACACACATGCATTTCACATATAATTTGATTTTTTAAGAAAAAGTCTGACTAGATTTCTTTCCAACAACATGCTAGCTGAGCCACTGACAGAGCTGGCAGCATACTATGTAGTTTGGAATTTAAATAAGTAAAATTTTGGTTTATTAATTTGGGAACTAATTAAGGCAGAAAAAAAATAGTACCCTAAATGGCAGAAAACATAGGAATAAATAAATAGCCCATAAATACCAGATTGGGAACAAAAGCTGTAAGGATACCAGATATCACATTTTCACACCACCCCCCTCACTATCAAATCCCCAGCAGGGTACTACAGAAAAATTGCCTGTCAACAGACTAAAATGAATAGTATGTGATCTCTGGTATAATTCCCTTGGAAGTCAATTTACATTAAATGCAGAAAGAACCAATGAAGGGGGTAAAATGGGAACAGAGAATGGTCATGTACATTAGGAAAATTAAATTCTGCAACTTCCAAAAGGGAATCATTCATGGTCCATCTTCCATGGCAGAAGCGCCTCTGGCTACAATTCCTAATGTGCAATCCTAGCAACTCCTCAGACAGGAAGATACCAAGTTGCTGTCTTTTCTAAGCAGGCTCAGACTTAGACTTAGGGAAAATTATCAGGTTTTCTCTGCCACAACAAATACCACCTCGTTTACCATTAGCTTCCAAAGTGATTGCTGTAAAGAGGCACAAAATTCTCATCACAAATTAGAATATATTTATTCTTTCCTAATTCCCAGCAATGTGAATTGCAGACACTGTTGGTGGTCCAAGAAAATCTGATCTTTTTTTCATATTCCAGAGAGAAACAGAAAGATTTTTAATGGACCAAAAAACTGTAAGATGCTTCAACTGTGTATGTTTAGAGTTCACTCTCCCAGGGCCTGTGATTTTGTTATCTGTGCTTTCATTTGTCTTTGAGCTATAATGCTGTTGAGACAGAAGTTAACTTGGAGGAAACTGGTGGTAAAACAAATGTTTCTTCTCCATAGATATTCAAATAAATTCTGTTTCAGAGAGTCAACTGACTTTTTCCTTTACTCTAGAAGCTAGTTCTGTATTGATTAAATCAATTCATTTCCCAAATCATGATGATCTTACATTTTGGGGTTTTTTTTTTTTTTTGGGTTTTTTTTTTGGTTTTTAGATTCTCGTTTGAACTGGTTACAACTGCTTCTCTCATTCACTGCTTAATTAAGGAATTAAATAAAATCTTCAATACCTGTTCATACCTTTCTGCGAGTTATGATTAAACCTTTAAAAAACAACTATCTTCAACAATATTCTGCAGCAATATCCATGGAATAGAGTTCCTTGACTAATTCTAGGAAATAAACCATGATAAATTTAACTGTGATAGCAACCAATCATAATGCCTCTTTTGCCTCTGACTGTTTTGAAGGTAATGATGTGAACACTATCTAGTCAATGAGAATGAAAGGAAGAGGTTCTGAGAGAAGTCTATCTCTCTGATAAATAAATAAAAGGGAGTAAGGGAACAATGGAAACATAAGTGAGGAATGGGAACTGTCCCTTTCCCTTGTCTTTGGAGCTTATCTTCTGAGAGCAGGAAGGTTGGAAATGACAGCTGCCACCTTGCAATATTGGTGAGGGAAAATCAAAGAGAATCTCAGAGAAGCTATCTCTGAGCATTGAGAGCATTTGTTAAGCTTCTGGATCAGCTGATCAACTCAGGAACCACTTCCTCCAGAGTTGTTATATGAGGTAACAATTATTCAGTGCTTAAGTCATTTCAGTTGGCTGTTAGTTTAGTTACATATTACACACACATTTAGTTAGTTACATAAGCATTCTAATAAATTTAGTCACATATTAAGAAAGAAGAAGTAGGGCCTCCCCTGGTGCAGCAGCGATTGAGCACTGGGCTGCAAAGCTGCCCGCAGCCTCTGCAGCGCCGGTTCGATCCCCGGCCATTGGCGAGGGTCCCACATGGTGCGCAGACCTCTCCTGGAGCGCCCACTGCTCCCCTCAGCAGTGTATTTCGTCAGTCTGCCTGTTCTGTTCCCCACCGTGACTCTGGTGAATTCTCTCACCCTCCTGTGCTTCGGACTGTACCCAGTGCTTGTATAAATAAACAAATAAATCTTAAAAAAAAAGAAAGAAAGAAAGAAAAAGTACCCAGAATATCTGACTTGGTGCAAGAGGTTCTTTAGTAAGTCACGTGTGCGTGGTGACAGTGGTAGGTTGAGCAAGCGATGCATATGAAAGTACAGTATAGCCAAGGGGAATGTGATAATGAAGGTAAGAAGGTAAGATAGAAGAATTATTAATGGAATAGTAATTAACAAGAAAATGTTCTTTTTTGCATTATTGTGGCTAAATCAGCATTAAAACTCCAGTTTCAATTTCATACCTAAGGCCACATATTACCAAAGCTAGACTAGAATCCATATCTCCCAGTCCTCATTAGACATTTTTCTCAAATCTAAAGGACAATCTGATATGCTCCATTGGCAGTGATTTATGCATAATCATGATCCTTTTAATCATCCCTATTTATTGAATATTTACTATGTCAGAAAATATGGCAAACATAGTGAGTACATTGCATTGTTTACTTAACTACCTCATGATTGTATATCATAGATGTTGCAGTCCCAATTTGTTCTTGTCTCCCTGCATCCATGCGCTTGGGTAATCAACTCTCACACTGGCTGTGGGTTGGTTAATGGCACAACATGAATTATATAGGCTCATGGGACAATAACACGACACTTAAAGGCACAAAAAGCATTGAACATTGGAGTGTGCTATATCTTGATGCTTCTGGAGCCCTTGCGATTACCACTATGTGAATAAGCCCAAACTAGCCCCTAGACACATGTCATACATTCATCCCCATGACTTTGACCAACAACCACGACCAACCTAGAGTCAGCACAAATTATCAGACATGTGACCATTTTAGATCAACTAGACCTTGGCCAGCTGGCAGCTGAATACAACCACATGTATGAACTCAGAAAAACTGTTTATTTGAGCCCAAAAGAAAGCTGTTTAGTTGAGCCCAGCAAAAAATAAAAAAAATAAATAACTTTTTAGTTTATTGAACTCAACTCAAACTGTCAACTCTCAGATTCATGAAATTATAAATAATTTTAAGTTACTAAATTATGGGCAACATAGCCTAACGGGTAGATTGAAGTATATAAAATCAATGTTCCAATTTTATAGACAATAGAAACTAAGACTCAGAGAAAAAATGCCCAAGAACACACAGCTAGCAAGGGATGCATCTTGGATTCAAATTCAAGTTTATCTAACTCCAGAGCATATGTCTCTCACAATGCCACACAATATATTATTTTAATGTAATATAAGCCAACGTGATATACCACCTTCAGACCTGGCCCACAAAAATCTCTCAAACATTTCCTTCCATTATCTTTCTCCTTTTTACCATCTTAATGAAGGTGAGCATAGTGAACTTGGAGATGTAAGTTGGTGGAGCCAAAAGATGTAAAGAACGGGATCATTCAATCACCACCTGCCATATAATTACCTACTAAACAGGGGATACCCATCTTCAACTTCATAGAACCAAGAATTAAACTTATATTTTGTTAAGCCACTGAGTTCATGGGATTTACGTCTTATGCCAGTAAACTTTACCTTAGCTAATACATAGATCTTGTATCTATGTTCCCTTGTAGAACATACAGGGACTCTATGTTCCCTCCCTGTGTTCTCTCTGTGTTATATGCTCTTGTCTCTAACATACGCATATTCCATTGTACTCATCCTATGAGATGTCATTTTATACATTATTCCTTACCGTATCCTTCCAACCAGCATGGTTCTTCCTCTTTATTTCCATCAGAACATAATAGAGAGGCTCACACTGAATAGACATTTATGGCATTTTATCAAATGAAGTTTTTTGCTCTCAGTATTTCAGGTACAGAGATGTCAGGTATATGTAGCTTCAGGTATATGTACCAATAATTTACCTCTCTAGATGGGAATATTGACTTACTTGTTTTATTTCATTTTTAATCTCTCTCTTGATTTTTCTTCTCCTTAGTCATTTCCCTTTGCCATTCTCTAAATTGTTTCCATGCAATTTGATCTCTCTTGAGAACCCATGACCAGAATGACTCCACAACCAATATTCCCGATATGACTCTCCACACATTTATTAGGCAACACTAACCACTGGGATTTTGATGGGTCTCTATGTGAGATAACACAGTGATTACATATTTCCCCAAAAACCTAAAAAGGTCTCTGTCATTTTGGAAAAAAGTTAAGTCATTTATTATTGCTTGATGGAATATAAGTTAAGAGTTTTATAGAATAGGACCCATTCGGGGGGATTGGCTTCATCTACTTCATTTGGGCCACAGAGTCCTAATGGGAGTCATTTGAGGTTGGAAAAGCTAAATATAATAGGACTGGGATTTCTTGAACGACACTGAAGACTGTAACATTTAGAAACAGAACTCAAAGCACTAAATACTCTAGAATTAGGAAAATTTAAATTCCTTTAGAGCATTTAATTTTTTCCCTTTTGCCTGTCTAATCCCTCACATGGAAATGAGTTTAAGAGAGTCTGTGCCCAGTAGAAATTGGGTTTTGGTTTTCAACAATCTATACATCTCCATTGTGGAAAACTGTTCTGTTTAGGTCATTTTGAAAACAATGAGCAGGGAGATTAAACTCTGTATTCCTATACAACACATAAACCCTATAGAAAATTCAATTTTGATGTGCAAGTAAACTGGTTGTTTCTTATGTGCTTTTCTGCTGTCTTCCAAGTGACCAATTAATTATTCTCTGCCAGGTACGGGGACAGGGGTGCTATGGGATAGGAAACACAGAAACCAAATGACTTTCAATAGGCCACAAGAAACAATGGAATGGTGCAGGCATACATGGTAAAAGGTTGGTTTCAACTGAAGTTGAGGGTTGATAAATTCAGTATGTCTCAAGGCAGATAATGCACAGTGGAACTATTTGATAAATGGAAAAGAAATGCAGAATAGCAATGAGTAAACAGTTCCATAATTATGGTAGAAAAGTACCAAAGCCTTCAGCTGAACCACACACACTTGACAAAGGAAAAAGAACCCAAAACAGTGTGGAAGAATATATTGTCTATCAAATGAGAGCAACCTCTAAATTTTTTTTCAGGGAAAACCAAAGTCAGAGATTGAAACCTTGTTTTTTTTTTTTTTTTCTCTTTCTTGCTTTGTTTCCCTAGCACCCATCACCCCTGCTTTCTTTAATACCAATTAGTCCAAAGCATTCTGTGATGAAGTGAAAGTGCTGTCATCAGACCTGACTGCAATTCTACCTCTGCTGTTTAATAACTAGCTTGGTGATCTCGACTACTATTCTCATCTCTCTGGACCTCAGTTTCCCAAGACATGAGGTTGGCTGATCTGAAGAGTCCTTTCTGGTTCCCTAGTTCTCTCTGTTCTGATTCTTGACTTCAAATTATTTTTCTATTATAACTTAAAATCTTAAGTGTCTTTATCATAAATGCAGCCCAGATGGATTTCTCAGATCTATCAGCTCCTAGAATTTATCACCCAACAGAGGAAGTTTACTTAGGAGTCAAGAATCAGTGGAGACCATTGTTTTAAGTGACCCATATTGGGAAGAGTCCATGTGAGTATTTTAGATGGTCTGTCTGCCCCCTTGGGGAACTGAACCCTCAAAAGACCTTAAGGTTTTACAGGCACAGAAAATTTGAGAAGCTTAATACTTCTTTGTGACCTCATCTTTTAGTAGGTATATTTTAGAACCAACTCTACTTGGTGTTCATATTTGTAAGAAAAGCACAATTGTGGCCAGTTTGGCACCAGGAAAGGTTAGCTGCCAATATCTCTAGAGCAGGTTTTACTGGATGGGATTTTCCTGGTTTGTTTATCATAGTCCACAGTGAAAGTTGAAGCCTGTGGGCTCAAAAATGTAATTTGGTATCTTGATGATTATGGAATCCTAAGGTTGCCACTATGTGAATAAGCCCAAACTAGACCCCTAGATATATGTGGCACATACATCTCCATGACCTTGACCGACAACCAGCACCAACCAACCACCATTAATATTTAAATCTATTAATTGTATATGAATATTCACCAGGTTGCCAGAAATTACTACATGAACCTGTTTGTCAATTTTATTAATCAGTGGGAAAAATTCTGGATATGCAGTTTGCATGACTAGGATATTATTTCCCATCAAATTACCAATTGAGGTTTCTTGTGAGTTTAGAATCACGATAAAGGACTAAGTTTAAGTTCATTAAGTGAAAAAAACCTTGAGAAGTTTTCTTCTGGAACAGGACTACCCTTGGCACTTATATATTTAATATTTCTGGACACTGATGTCCTAAAAATGACTAGAGGCATGGTGAACAGGAGCAACAAAGCAAGGCACTTCAGCCTTGTTTTCTAGAATGTAATGTGCACACCATTTGTGTTATGCAGAAGATCTGTAGTTGATAAAATCCTTGGTTAGGATGCTGTGCATACATGATGTGGGTGAGGATTTAGGTCACTCCAGTTTAAGTTGTGAACACAATATTTCAGTTTATATAAAGAAGGTGGGATATATATGCAGGGGTAAGGGAGACAGAAATGGTGATATTTGGAGGGGTTGGTGTGGGGAAGGGTAGTTCTAGGGGCAGGAATGGAGTTTGTTATTTTTTAACAGTGCTTATGAATTATCTGAAGACGTTCCTAATATACTGATTAAGTAGGTCTAGGATGGAGTTGAGATTTTACATTTCTAACTAACTTCCAAATGATACTGATCTGGCTCAGAGCCACACCTTGGGTAGCAAAGAAGGCTTTACATTTTTTTACTCCAACCAAATGAAAATGACCATCAATTGAATAGGAGGTAAAACATTTTTTAGTAAATTAATTAAAACAGTAATATTTAAAAATTAATTTACAGTAATCTAATTATAAAAGTAATACTAGATTTATACCAATGGTAGCAATATTTCATTTATATATATTCAATAAATTTATTAAAAGAATTGAGCTGTTTTCAAGATAAATATTAAGTTAATGATAGAAAGTTCGTACAATACAATGGCAAAAATCATGTCATATGCAACCAATTCATAGTAAACATAGACTTAAGTTAAACTACACCCAATTTATTGATATAATTCTCATTCTACTATAAAATTTCATTTAAACTTTATAACAGCATTACAAAGTTAAAACTCAATCTCTACTTTAAGATGAGGACAAAGGTAGAACTCTATGTCATTTGGGGATTTGGGAACATCTCAAGATATTGTCTATCAAACTTGTACATTCACTGAGACACACCTTCTTCCTGGGTACTGCTGTCTGCGACTCCCTCCTCCTACACAGTTGTGTCTACACAGTCTCCTTTGCTATGAATCATTCATGGTTCAAATGGGTTAATACTATCAATAAGAATATTCTCTCCATCCTGGAACTCACTCTACATCTTTGAGATGATTTCTTATATATTGGACCTTATTCATTAAATGTCAATTTTATCATTGAACACCCAAACCACATTTGTAGTTTCAATTTCTTTAAGGCAACTCACTGTATCCTCCATGTACTAGATATTTTGTTCCATGTACTAGATATTTTGATGGCAGAACTCCAAGAAAATTTAGGCACTTGTGATTCTCTCAGTGGAGTATAATAACCTACCACAACAATATCCACTGTAATGACCACTTTATGCTTTCTCTTTGACCACTTTATGCTTTCTCTTTGTAATAAGACCTTGTTACTGAGTTGAGGTTTTGCATGCAATAATATTGGCTCTTAAGAATTGAAATAATCAATAAGTTTGATCTTAAGCTGTCGGAAGTTTTGGAATGACTTAGTTTAATTGAGAAAGAAATGTTGCTGATGTAAATCCAAGCAAACTTAGTGAGAGGCAAATCACTAAAATAGCCCAAGTGCTTTAGAATCTAGTGACAAATAATTCTGCACTAAAGGATAATAAACATTTTAGAGAACTTCCAAAAAAATAGTGATGGCAGAAACAAGTCCAAAAGACAGAATTGACAAGTGAGATTATTAAAGGAAAAAAAATGGTGATGAAAACAACTGCAAAATAGGAACTAAAATTGAAATAAAGATAATAAAAGTGGTCATTTCCTTTTTCTCAAGTGCTGTCATTAATCTTTCCTTCTTGGTATATAGAATCTGCACTGCAGCTGAATTTCAGATTACATTACTCAGATTAATAAAGTCACAGTGCATTTATCCACTGGACTTATCAATAAGAGGAACAATATGGTAGCAATAATATGGTAAGAGTGTGGAAAGGATATTTAACCAGATAACCAGAGAACTAGACTCTAATATCAATTGTGCCACTAGCTAATTATACTCAAATGTGAGTCTCTCTCTCTCTTTCTTAATCTCTCTTTATATATATTCATATATATATATTTATATATATATATGAATATATATATTTAAAATAGAATATAGATATTATATGCATATATCGGTAAATGGTATGTATGTATGTATGTATGTATGTTGATAGGTTCTTGGAAACCATGATTTTAAACAAAATTATATACAACGCTACCAGATCCTTGAATGTCATTTTGTTCAGTGTCAACTGAGATTTCTGTTTTCATCAATTTTGTGACAAAACTAAACAATAGTGAATGAAATGACATTATTCAAGGACTTGCTGTATAATACACATATTACTATTCTTACCCTGACACTAAAGTAAGAGGGGCTTTTTCTTCAGGTCACTATTTTGAACAAATTATATCTATCTATCTATCTCTCTATCTCTCTATCTATCTCTCTCTCTATCTATCTATCTATCTACAATCACTTATATATAAATACATACATGCAATTACATATTACATGTAATATTAAATTTACATATTTATTATTATAATCTATAAATTTGAGTCTAAAATTGCATACACCGCAATAATTTAACCCTTATCCAGGTTTAGCTTGGAAGAAAGATGTTAAGAGACAAGCTATTTGTCCTCAAAAAAGTTCACGCTCTATGGTAGAGTTCAATTTTATCAGTTAAACTTTTTCAGGCTTCTTGGACTGACTCATGTGAATCAAATAACAAGTGACAGATTCATAGTGGGAAATTATGAATTCAACAATTTTTAAAAATCAAACTATTTAAAACCTGAGAATATGTAGTTCAACTGCTTTTCTTCATGAACGCCCAAATCCTGCAAAAGGTTCTAGACTTGGCTCAGAATCAGAGTCAAGGAAGATGGATGATTTTAAGCCTTTTTGAGATTTGGTCAGTCACCCCTATTTCCAGTCTATTCAGGTAAAATTTAAGAGGACGCTAGTACTAGTGAGACAACTTCTTCCTTTGATGGGAGTGAAGGCACAGAGATGTACATTTGCTCTCCATTTTCCCTTTTCTAGTTTCCCACACGGCCACCGTCCTTTAGCTAACCATACCATTTGCATTTCAAGCAAGCAGCGAGCATTGTCATTACTTAGGTTAACTCTGAAATACCAACTTAGTCCTGGGGGCAACATTTGGTCAACCTACTCTACAAAATCTTCTCCATAAAACAGGCAGAAAACATAAGAGGAGGCACATCTATTCCCATGCACTCCATCTTGTGTTTCTTCCTCTCTTAGAGGTTCACGTTTTCCTGATCCTTGCTCTAAATTGTGAACTTGGCTTAGAGAACTGCCTATGTACCTACTACACTATAATCTTGAGTAACACAGACTAAAGTAAACTATCAATCTCTGTTTTCAATCTACATTGATTGGAAGAATCATACTTGGCAAAACACGTCTATAGTATGTAGTGGTTCTGGAAAAATGTGACTAGAAATTAGAAGCATTAATCTCACTACTGGCACCTTCCAGGAGGTGTCATAGGAAGATTGAACTTGCATTTGGAAGGTCTTAGCTGATTGTGTGTGTGTGGGCACTGGACCTGCTGAGGCAGGAGAGTCCCCCTTCCCTAAATCTATTTGTGAGCTTCTTTCTTGATGTTCATTCACTTTTCAGTGGAAACCTTTAGGATCCACAGCACTACCTAGAACCACATGGTGTTTAATACATCTTCATATCTTTGGTTGCGCCATGAACATTATCTTTGATTCCAAAAGGTGCTTCTTTACACAACACTGCTGAATTCTCTCTTGCTGCCCAAAAAGGCAGAAATGAACCTGTGAAGTATGGATTCCACAAACAAGGATGCCTATTTCACCAGTGGGAGCTGGCAGCAACAGTAGTGTTCTTTCACCCGGTGTTAACAGCTCTTTGTGAGTTGCTGGGCTATGCCAACAACAAACAGCTCTTTGAGACACCTTCTGACAGAGGTCTCTGGCTTCTCTTCCCTCCTCAGAGATCAGATGCTAGATGCTTCTTTTCTTCTTTCTTCAGAGGCCAGGGACAGACTATTTCCCTTCTTTCTTTTTCCTTCAGAGGCTAAAACTATGTCCCTTCTTCCTTCGGAGGCAGGAGTCATCTCTCCTCTCTTCTGGGGCTGGCATCATCTCTCCCTCAGCTCCCTCTGCCTCTAGCTTATATCCTCTTTCAGGGTGCCCCTCCCACAAGCCAAATTGGACCACTTTTCAATCCTGTGGTTGTTTGGACCATTTAGCACCAAAATCAGCTCATTATCTCACACCTGATTGGTCCATTCCATGATTCGAGAAGTACACTGTTACATAAAAGGTCTTTGAGGAGCAACTGCCACAGCTAACAAAAAGGCAGTACTAGGCTCTGAGCAGCAACTGCCACAACTGACTTGCGGTGGAGCAGCAGGATGAAAGAACACCACTGTTACTGCTGGCTCCCACTGCTGAGGTGGCTGGGTTCCAGTAATACTCTCAAAAACACACAACAATTGGGGAAAGAAAGGTAGGGCATCCTTGTTCCCCTTCCCAAAGTGGCTTTTGTTAGCAACATATTTGGGAGCTGCCCAGGAATCTATAGACTTCTGCCATCAGAGAAGACATTCCTGTCCCCTCTCCAGATTCACCTCCTATCATTTTCTAACTACAACATTATTGTTAATTTCTCCTGTAGATTCCAGCCTTGTGTTTCTGTATGACATTTATTACTGTTTGGTAGAATGGATGGATGGGCTGGATAGATGGATGGATTTATATTATTTCACTCATACCACTAGAGTACACATTTCATGAAAATGTTTTTCTGCTGTATCTCAGGCACCAAGAATGGCATTCAACACACATTTGTTGAAAGAAACAATGAACAATTTCCATTCGAGTTCCTGGTGTGATACACTGGTCAAGATCAGCAATTCTTCATCAGAATCACCTGGAGAAACTTCAAAATATATCAGATTCCAGTTCTCTATATTCCAGATCTACTAAATCAAAATATCCAAGGGAAGAATGTTTAGGAATCTATATTTCTAATAAATCTCCTGGTGTTTTTTTATGTGTAGTCAGGCCAGCAGCTGGTGGTCTAGGTCACAGTTTCAGGAATACAGGAGGAGATCTAGGTAATGGTTAGCAAGTGGACGGATTCTCAACTTTGCCATTTACTTGCTATTGTAGATTACTGGATGATTCTGAGACTCAGCTTCCTCATACTTAAAATGGTAAATTACAGTATCAACCAGGTTTCTGGGGCATGTCAGAGTCAGAAAAACAACATAGTTTTCCCATGGGAACATCCCAAGGCCAGGGGATGGTCAAGATGCAGGGGTAGGACTGCAGAACATTAGCACCAGCACTGCATTACAATCCTCGGGCAATAGCTGGGGTGGGGGGGAGATGGGCATAAATTATTCCTCAGTCCTGTTTAATACCATGAGAACAATGATGCAGTGTCCAAATGGTGTTCCACTGTAATGGAAGCGGCAGGCAGGTCTGAATTAAGAGACTGGAATCCACACTCTACCTCTAAGGATAACCCTTCTTCACCAGCAACTCAGGATGTGGAATAAGCTCCTCTGACATATTTGCCCATGGCCATGTTATCCGGGCTAGAACATAATGCAGGAAATGAAAATTGCTTCAAGCTTAATTTACAATCCTGACATATTATCTTTCTCTCTAGTAAGCATCCCAGGAAGCATTTCACTTTTTATTTATATTTGATAGAAAGTCTCTATGAAAACTGCACAGCAGATTACTGGAGGTGTGTGCACCCCTGTTAAGCCAGTAATGATAACAATATGAACTGTAACAAATGCATGTGGTATTAGTGAATATAATACCAGTGTAATTCCATAATAATCCTCACTTTCTTTCCTATTAAAACTCTATTGGATTTATATGTCTTGAGCCTTAGTATAGTCTCACAGGTACATGTATTATGGGTAGTATTTATTTATATAAATATACTGCAGAAAAGAATCTGGCCTGCTTCCTGTCTTTCTTCTCATTATAAATCTCATGTTTTACATACTGCAATTTACATTTATACAGTGGAATCTGAGCTGTTCCTAGTTCATCAACATTCCTAAGGAATGGGGGGGGATCTTTTAAGGAACAGTGAGTATGTCTTGTCTCAAACCACATTCCAGTGGTGCATCACTTACATCATGGTAATTTGTAAGCAGCTGTATTTACTATGTCCTGTATGTTTTTGGGTTTTTTCCCCACAACAGTATAGTTCATGTGCATGAGGATTACCTAAACATATAATCTGAAATTTTTAAAGAGGATTCTAGATGAGAAGTGATCAGAGATCAAAAGAATACATTTTCAGTGACCCACTTTAGATCAGCAATTAATTAACTATGCACAGAAATGTCGCTTTAAAAAAGCCTTTGTCAATATTCTGAAATTTCTTTTATAGATTTGTGATTAGCTTCTAATTACAGACTAATTACCCTCTTTGTTATCATAGAGAATCTTGAGTGTTGACGCAGAATCTATAAACGATGCCAAGGAGACAAGTGTGGATATAATGTGGCTAGTGCGCTTCCTTCCCCACATGAACAGAGATGAAAGGAGAAAGACAGTTCTGTGTTACTCCAGGAGCAACTCTGGCAGCTTGAGAATCCTGGTGTGAAAATGCAGTGAAGGAATTTTCAGCAATCAGGAAAATGATTTGGGGAACTTTCTGATTTTACTTCAAAAAGAAGTATAAGGTAATTGATAAGAGGGAGAAAAATGGACTTTGTTTACAGATAGCATCTCTGAAATGAAGTGAAGCATCGGGCTTAGAGCAGAGAGTGTGTGTGTGTATGTGTGTGTGTGTGAGAGAGAGAGAAAGAGAGAAAGAGAGAGAGAAATAGTGACAGACTGAGATAGACACAGAAACAGAGACAGTGAGAGAAACAACGCTCATGTGTGTTTGAGAGTTTATCTACCAGTGAAAGAGAGAGAGAGAATATTTGTTTCCTCAGTAAATTAAATGGAAGGTTGAATAGAATAGAAGACAATGTTATCACTACTGAGGGAAGGATTCAATCACATTTGGCGGATGCTTTCTGGTTGCTTGCATGCCGCCTTGATAGATCTAATCTCACTATAGATACGTTTCCTTTTCTATGGCAAATAATATGATCAACCCCTTCTGCTCATTGGTCACGAGTTGTATTATCCTTATCAAACTGAAAGTCAATTCTTGTTTCATTTAAGTCAACTAGAAGGACAAACCATCCAGCCCAGTTGCATTTGGCTCAAGGAAGCAAAAAGTCATGTGTTTTGCGGGTCTCACAATTATGGGAAACATCTGGGATAGGATGGAGACTCATTCATGGATGGTGTGGGGTAAAGAGTCAGGTGCCCCCCTTCAGAATGTAAGTTCCTATGAGGGGAGGATTTCCAAAATCTGTTTTGTGTCCTGTTGAATGGCCAACATTCAGAGCAGTGCCTTTTTCATATAGGATAGTCAATAAATGTTTTTGGAATAAATGCACATCATTATAAAATAGTCAATAAATGTTTTTGTAATAAATGCACATCATGTCCTATTTTCATGATCTATGTTTCTGCTGAGTTCTGTTTTGCAAGGAAACGTTATAACAACAAAAATTTTCATTCTCCCTCCACCCTCTTTTCCAGGTACTATAATGTAGAAATTACCCTGTGGCTTTTTCTAGAACCTATAGTCATTTTTCTACCTTTTTAACAAGAAAATACATTAAGACTTCTTATAAAAACTGATTATCATAATTATTTATTAAGTCACAGAAAGCAGTATTAGAAGAATCACTTCTAAAAAGATATCTGTAGTCTTTCTTTAGATAGGCATTATTCGCTCTGTTCAAAATACAGCAACGTGGCCTCCCTAGTGGTGCACGGGATGAAGCTGTCCACAGCCTTTGCAACACAAGTTCGATCCCTGGCCTGCCAGGGAGCAAACCACATGGTGCATCTCTCCTGCCTCGCCCGTTGCTCCCCTCAGCAGTGTATTTCAGTCAGTCTGCCTATTCTATTCCCCACTCTGTCTCTGGTGAATCCTCTCACCCCCCCCCCAACACTTCTGGCCTGTACCCCAGTTCTGGTATGCATAAATAAATCTTTTAAAAAAAACAAACAACAAAAAAACAAAATACAGCAAGGTAATATTTTCTTGAATATTTACAAAGCAAATGTCTTAAGTGATGGGAGCAGCAGGATGGTCAGTCCTTGGTCTACAGGGCCTCGCCCATCTCTCAAGCCACTACAGATGGTAAGAAGGAGGAAAAGAAGTAAAGAAATGGGCCTGGAGGCAGAGGATCATTGAGCCTGCTCAGGGGGCTGCATAGGGTGGGGTAGGATATGGGTCACTATGTTATCTGTAACAGTTACAACTTAAATAGAGCTTGGCAACTTCAAGAAAACACAGTTTATTTGAACACTTCACCAATTTTTTCATCCCTCCTCTATTCTAGCAATTATGAACACATTAGTTAGATATTTTGTAAATTTCCAAGGGAAATGTAGCTGTAAGCTGCAACAATGGCCAGAAGGCTTTAATTCACAGCCTAACCTCAAATCTTCCTTCTTTTTTCCTGTTATTTATTTACTCAAATTGAACAGCAGAAATTTCACCATTAGAAAGGATGAGAGTATTGAGGGGGCATAAAATGATGATTTTATGAGACTATTAATGCTCATAACTGATGATATTCTGGTACATTGTCTAAGAGAGACTTCACAGTCTATTGAAGGCCTAAATAAATGGTCCTTCCTTGCCTCTGTAATGTAGGTAAATAATAGAACCCTGAACTTTAAAGGAAGATGTTGTGTGCAACAAAGAGTTTTTCTTTTCTTTCCTTTTTTTTTTTTTAAAGATTTGTTTATTTATTTATACAAGCACTGGGTACAGTCAGAAGCGCAGGAGGGTGAGAGAATTCACCAGAGTCAGAGCGGGGAACAGTACAGGCAGACTGATGAAGAAATACACTGCTGAGGGGAGCAGCAGGAGAGGTTTGTGCCCCATGTGGGACCCTCGCCAGTGGCCAGGAATCGAACTGGCGCTGCAGAGGCTGTGGGCAGCTTCGCAGCCCAGCGCTCAACTGCTGCGCCACCAGGCGAGGCCCTGCAGCAAAGAGTTTTTCAAAAGAACCATATGTAAAGTTGATGAAATCACCACATTTCCAATTGTAATTCTGTTCTGAACTTCTCTGCATTCCTGTGTTGACCAGGTTAGCTCACACAGACAGACTCTCCCAAGACACACTTGACTAAAAAGAATTCTCAGCTTCCTCTGGGCTGACACTTGGTACCTTTGCCTCGCACACCTTCTCTCTGTTAGCAAAGTCCACAGGAAGCCTCACTACAACTAGAAGGTTTGATTGGTAAGTATGGAGTCAGTTACAGGGAACTAGTAAGCTAATTCAAACTTTTAACCACATTAGGCACTGAGAACCTTGTAGGTGCTTTCCATGAGGGAATCAGGTAGGTCTGCTGCTTTAGACAGATGCCCTTCCCAAGGAAGGTATTGGATATACGAGGCCAACACTGGCTATTGTGATTGTTCTTCACTTTTTTACACAGCATCAAAATTATTCTGACAAAAAACAGACAAAATTGTTTTATTAGATGACCATCTTGATAACATTCTCTAGATGTTACCATATTGGTGAACAAATCATTTACAACCTGATCTCTAGCAATCTCCCCTTTCACTGTAGTTCAACCACTCATTTTTCCTCATGACTTGTTTTCTCCCCACACTGCCATGTTTCTAAAATCTCCATTTTAAATTTCCTTCTCTCTGGCCACCATCCTTGATCATATACTTGCCAGTGCAACAAGCACTCGGCACAGTGAGGTCTCTAGAACACTGACTGCCCCCAGTGGATCATTACTATTTGCTAACAGCCCAGATTCCATGGTCCATTTATTTCAATCACCACCTTACAAAAACCTCCAACAGCTTTTCCCTTCTCCCCCTCAATTTGTACTCATCTGGCAAAGCTGCCACTTGGGATAAACTTAATTGTCCTCCTCCTGGGATCCTGCACCCCGCTAAAACATGTGACCAAATGCACATCACTGAAGCAAAGTCAATTTCATTGTAAATGCTTTCTTTCAGACCAGAAATTTGCCTTTAATACTCTGCAATTTTATGATGACTTGATATGCTCAGGGTAGACTCCCTGGGACAAGAATTCATATCTTCTTTTTCTCTAAACCTTCCACCAGTGCTTCAAACTCAGCTTGTGGCTTTCATAATCCATTAAAGAACAGTAGCATCAGGTGGGAATAATGTCATCTTTCTGTCATTGACATTTATACCCCTTTTCCTGTCTTCTTACTATTTCGCTCGTGAAGGTCAAGCTCATATCATTTCTTGTCTTCTCAACTTTGTTCTTTGAGTTACTCACTTTTTTTGCATCAACAATCTCTCTCCAACAACTTGCTTTTTCTTTCAGCACACAAATATATTTTAGCTTCTCTCATCCACATACACACAAGCACACACAACTGCTCCATTGTAAACACATTCCCTGTCAGATTCAGGCCCATTTATCTGCCCCTATCATATCCAAATTTCTTGAAAAAACTCTCTATACACAGAAAGTGCTGCCTGCACTTCCCCACATTACTTTCAGCCCTTAATCCACTCAATCTACTTTGTGACTTTGAGGTAACTTCATCCTGTCAAGGTTATCAGTGATTTCATACTGGCCAATCCAAAAGACTGTTCTTACTACACTGGAACCCTGAGTATCATTTGACATGGTTTTCTTGCCCCTGCTCTGTCACTTTACTCCCTAGACCGCAGCCCGCGCCAGATACCCACTTGCCTTCCTCACTGACCTCTCATTTTCTGTTCCCAAGGCTCCTGTTCCTTCTCTTTCTGACATCTCAATGTGGCAATTCTCTGCACTTCACCTTGGACTGTCTTCTTGCTCTACACATATTCTCCAGGTACATCGTAAATCCTGTGGCTTTAAGCACCATAAATATGCTAATGACTTCCACATTTATATCTCTGGCCCAGAGCTGTCCCTTGAACTTCAGGTTTGCATACACACTGAACTTCCAATTTGACAGCTCCCAGATATGTAACACTTCAATGTATAAAAGGTAACTCCCAATTCTTTTGTCAAAAGTATTTTTCCTCACCTCTATCTTCTCCATATCAATTGCAATGGTACCCCATCCATCCAGAGACTCTAACCAGGAATCCCATGACCCACAATATTAATTTAGTGATAAATTCTTTCTACTTCATTTCAAAATATATTTTACCTCAGCTCTCATCTGGGATACTGTGAAACCTGGAAAATGGTTTTACCATTTCCAGTTTTGTTCATCACAAATTCACCCTCAAAATAACCACATGGCTGACTTAAACATACATAAGCTTATGCCACTGCCTGCTTAAAATTTTGAATAGCTTTCTAGTGCACACAAAATATAATTGCCTTTCATTGCCTAAAAGGCCCTCCATAAGGTAACCCTTACTATGGCTCCAAACATAATTCACTCTACGTGATCATTCACAACATTTGAATCACACTGTATTAGTTCAATTCTTTTACCTTTTATCTACCCCAGAGCTTCTGCACATGCTGTACCTTTAGCTGGAATGCTCTAAATAACCTCATCCTACACATGGCTCCTCCTCCACAAGTTAGATACCTGAGGCTTTTTCTGAATGTAACTATCTGAAGAAATCTTCTCTCCTCACCCCACTCCCATTAATCTTTTTTTAAAAGATTTATTTATTTATTTATTTATTTATGCAAGCACTGGGTACACTCAGAAGCGCAGGAGGGTGAGAAAATTCACCAGAGTCAGAGCGGAGAGCAGAGCAGGCAGACTGACGAAGTACACTGCTGAGGGGAGCAGCAGGTGGCAGGAGAGGTCTATGTGCCATGTGGGACCCTCACCCAGTGGCCGGGGATTGAACTGGTGCTGCAGAGGCTGCGGGCAGCTTTGCAACCCAGTGCTCAACCACTGAGCCACCAGGGAGGCCCAATCTTATTAGCTATATCGTCATTGGTTCATCTTCTTAGTAACATATGGCATAATTTATAATTCTTTTAATGCACATTTTAAGAGCATATACTAGTGTTGGTTTGTCTCCCCCACAGGTATAAGTGCATGAGCAAAGTAATTTTATCTGGCCTGTTTACTAACAATCCTATTCCTCACCAGAATATTTGGCCCATGTAAAGTTCTCAAAATATTATTTCTTAAATTAATAAAGGAATAAATTAACATCTTTAAATAAAAAAACTGGAGATGTTCCCACATATTCACTAAAATAACCACTTCTTATGGAAGGGATTTTGTAAGAAGCACAATGGGGGAAAAAAGAAAACTGCAAGGTGTCTGGAGTTCAAACCTAGGCTTCCATTAGATGAATCTTCCAGATCCTCTCAATGTTCTGGGTTTGTGTCTGGGGAAACAGGGTAGAGCTATAGAGAGGCATGTTTGGAAAAGGATGGAGAAAAACACAACCCACTCAAGGGAGGCATGCATTTTCTAGGTTAGGAAGACATTACCCACACTTACAGAGCATCTGCCTTTCCTCAAGAAATCCCTTATTTCCAACAACCATTCCTGTGCTTCTCTCCTCCCCACATCTCCCACTCTCTCTTTTCACGTAACTCCCAAGTTAGTGGCCACAGAAGGAATAATCAGACAGAGGAAACAGACCTGCCAAACTGTCTGGCCATGAGAGGAGAAACAGCAAACAGGTCAAGAGAACAGGAATTCAAAGAAAACCAACACTTGACTGTCTTTGGAAAGAAGCTTTGGATTCCTTTCTTATTTAATTCAGTGTTGGCAGAAGGCAGCAAGGTGTAGAGGAATGAGAGCATGTTGGAGTATTCATTTTCCTATGTCTCTTCTAACAATCACCACAAATGGAGTAACTTCCAGCAAGGCAAATTTATGATCTTACAGTTCTGAAGTTCAGACGTTTAAAATGTGTCTCACTGCAAAAATGAAGGTGCTGGCAGGGCTGTATTTCTTCTGGAGGTTGTAGGGAAGAGTTAGTTTTTTGTCTTTTCCAACCTCAAGAGGCTAGCTGAATATCTTTAATTTTGGCTTCATTACCTTGACCTCTGCTTCCATTGGCACATCTCTTCCTCTGATGCTAACCTTTTTCTCCTTAAGGACCCTTGTCATTACCTTGAGTCCACTCAGGTAGTTCAGGATAATCTCCCTGTCTGAAGAGTCTTAACTTCAGCAAATCTGTAAAGTCCCTTTTGCCACTGACAGGTTTTTGAGATTAGGATAGGGGCATCTTTAGGGTACCATTACTGACCCTGTCACAGGTGTGTCCCAATTTTAGTTTTGTCATTTAGGTACTATTCTGTGGCAGATATCATGTCAAGCATTTACATATGATTTCACTTAATCCTCACATAATCCCTGGAATAGAGGCTCTCTCATATGTATTTTATATGTGAGGAAACCAAAGCTTGGCAATTGGTCTTAAGGTCCTGTGTTGCTTACTCTGTTAGCACAGAAGTCTAAATCCATGTCTGTTTAACTCCAAAATCCATGTACCTGACTGCTGGGTTGATAAAATGTCTACATTAAAGGTCTGGGCACATAGAAGATGCTGAATAAATGGTGAGCCACTGCATACTAAATTCTTCCTAGCCTCAAACAACTATGATTCCTCTGAGTTTTCAATTCCTCGGAGGATAATATATTCACTCTTTCATTTGGCAAGCTTTATAAGGCTCAACACTCTGTCAGACACTGTCCCAAGAGTTGAATACTATACTAAATGCTACTATGCAGTTTAATCGAAACAGTGAGTTGCCTCAGGGTCCAGCTCACAGATGATGCCACCTTTAGTTCCTCTTTAGTTCCTCTTCTTTCCCCCAGATTATAAACTCCTTGAGCTTTTGTCTGATTTTCCAATTGCTCTGATTTGTCCAAAGTGTTTCTTTTACTGCAATGTAGCACACAGCAGTGATCCTATAGAACATTTGTTGCCATGCTGAATTGATTTCTGTGTGGGTTATGTCCCACCGATGGCAAGGCGGTGTCTTTGAATAGTTTTAGCACTGTAATGGGTTGCTCATGGTAAAGCTATAATATGAAGAAGTCCAAAACACATGGGTTTCAAGAAACAATTGGTTTCTCAAACTGGGGTGATATCTTCCCATAGTGACCCCCGTCTTCCAATATGTGAAAAGGATGTGTATGTATGAATGTGTGGCACTGAGTGAGGGGATGAAAGAAGGAGAGGTGAAGCAATACTACAGTCTGCTGAAGAAATACCAAGCTCTCTAAAGTTTGATCAAGAACTGGCTCTGAGAATCAGTTACAGATGGGCTGTATATGCAAAGTACTCCACATGAATGGAACCGCATGTGACTGCAAATGTTCTCTGTAGTTTAGGGCAATAAGTTTCACTCCTACATATTTTTACTCCCTATTCTTCTGTATTACCAAATCTTAGCTTTCCTTTATTTCTTACCTTGCTTTATCATATTATACAGTCATAATAAAAAAAAAGCATAATAAAGATATAGTGGGTATTTTTCTTTTATTCAAAAAGGAATGTCTATAAAACAAAAGTTTCTCAGGCCAAATTTCTGAAATAAATGTTTGTACTAGGGCCCCGGTGAAGTCATGATTCCCTGTCAGAGCCGAATCTGAATCATGAGGCAGCAACATAAGCCTCTGTGTGCTGCACTATGGGCCACTGATGGGCCACTCAATACTTGGTACCACTTGTCAGGAACTAATTGAGGTCTTACAAATTTAATCTAAAAATTTTCATAATTTAAAGAACTACTGGGGGAAGGGGTTTTGTTTGAGTCATGTCTTTGCTAGCAAAATTAGAGTAGCTCAGAGAAGGGAGATACACTAGAAAGTGGAGAAAAAAGTTTCTTAATGTTTTGTCTTCTCTAAGGATTAAATTTAACAGCAGTGTTTTGTGTTTTAACAGTATAGTCATTAATGTTAAATGACTGAGTGTTCCACCATGAAGTCACAAATAAATGCTTTAATGAAACAGAAGAGAAACTAGAATGACTCTAAACTTCTAACCACCTGTCATTTCTTTTTCTACTCTGCTTTATGATTGAATTTCACATAATACAGGGACATGGAGAGATCACTAGATGAAGCATTAGAAGACTGATATTTTTTCTGCCAATAACTAGTTGTGAAATCTTTGAAAAGACAGTTAATCACTATGACTTGTTTTTCTTTGTTAAATGTGTGGATTAAACGAGATACATTAAGACTCCTTCAGGGGCCTCCCTGGTGGCGCAAGGGGTTAAGCATCGCACTATGAAGCAATCCGCAGCCTCAGCAACACGAGTTTGATCCCCAGTCAGCCAGGGAACTACCCGCAGCAGACCTCTCCTGTCTTGCCCGCTGCTCCCCTCAGCACTGTATTTCAGTCAGTCTGCCTGCTCTGTTCCCTACTCTGTCTCTGGTGAATTCTCTCATCCTCCACATCTCTGGCCTGTACCCCAGCTCTTGTATGCATAAATAAATAAATCTTTAAAAAAAAAAAAAACTCCTCAGACTCTCAAACACAAAACATGTTTGGTCAGTTTGCTTTAAGGAAGGATTTTTAAATGTGTGTTTTTGAGAACACATTCTATAGGATGTTAATGTGAGCTACATGAATAAAAGGGTTCTAGGGTTCAAACAAATGTGTGAAATCTAAAGTTAAGCACATTTAATCAGCTTTCTTTCCCACAGGATATTTCTGAGTCACTGATATGCAAATATGCCTCCTATGGTCAATATTCCATCAACAGATATTTAAGTGTCACCTGTATCAGTGACTCTATTCGGCAAAAATAGGCATGGTCCTTGTCCCCACAGAGTTTGCAATCCAGTGGAAATAGTAGACATTTATCCCATTATTATACAAATAAAACATAAAATGATAATTGGAGTTCTACTTGGGAGAGATACACAGTGCCTTTGGACATCTACATTGGGAGATTTCATCTGGTCAGGGAAGATCAGGGAGCAATGGAGCAATAAGGGCCCTAAAAGATTAAGATGAGTTTAGGCGAAGATGAAAGGGAAAGAGAGTTCCAGACAAAACATGTTTAAAGGCCCTGTAGTTGCCAGGAACATATCTGGGCCTGACAAAGCTCTAAAAATGAGATCCAGTATGCAATGTTTCTCTCATTATATATTCTATACATAATATATATATGTATATATATTATACACACACACACACCCCACATCTTCCTGATTCACTCATCTTTATTTGCATACTTAGCTTGTTTCCACAGCCTGACTATTGTAAACAGTGCTGCAATGAACGTGAGGTGTGTGTTTCCCTTCAAATTATTATTTTTGTATTCGTCAGAAACATAGGAATGGAATTGCTGAGTGCATGGCAGATCCATTTCTTATCCTTTAGAGAAACCTCCATATTTTTCATCAAATTGAATGAGAAAATGACATTTCTGATAAAGCTAAGATTCTCTTCTGATATACATACATTTGCAATAATGAGGAGCTAAAGAGGTCCATGCAGTATAAAAGCCTGTCATCACTATAGTTAGTATTGAAAGGGTATTATCTTTACAAGGAAGATAGCCTGGTATTGGTAACATTTTTAGTAGCCAAAATAGAACAAAAAAAATAGCTTAGTGGCTTAAAAACAGGGGCTCATTTTTCTCTTTCACAAGATGATTTAGAGATAGGCAGCTGCTGACTTTGGTCTAGAGAACTGACAATATTTCTTTAATTTTCCTTTCATCTCTTTCAAGGTTATAAGATGACTGGCACAGATCAATTATCCAATTATCATCTCTATATTCAATCTAGAAAAGTGAAAGTTTTCCTTGAGACCCTGCAACCTCTCCAGTTGCCCCTTAAATCTTAATGCCCAGATTTGGATCATATGACCAACCTAGCTGTAAGGGAGAATAAGAAAAAGGAAACAGAATAATCAAAATTGACTGGACCAATCCTATCTCAACACTAGAAGCTAAGTATGCCATTGCTCAACCAAATGGTACTCCACTAGCAAGAAGAGGAGGGAAGATAGATTTCAGATAATAACTGTTTTTTCCCCAAAGTGGGATTTAAAGTGCTTTTTTTTTTGTTCCTGCTAAAGTGATTATTATTCATTTTGTTTTTTATTTAGTCTTGTCCTGGAGAAGTTAGGGGCTTAGACTTCAGGTCAGGGAGATATCATCAACTCATTCTTTGTAGTTGAATGAACAGATATTTACAGCCACAGCGCTGTGAATGTAAGAGACTGCCTTTGAGACAAGAACATTTATTCCAAATCCTTCTTGAGATATTTGGTTCTCTACCTATATGTCTTCCTCTGCTAAATTAGAGGGTGACACTGGTGAATTGTTGGAACTTAAGAATTAGCTCTTTATCACCTCTTGCTACCACTTCTTGAGATGTGTTCAATTTATGCCCGCTAACGATGAAAGCGTTCTCACCAACTTCTTTCTCATGGTGGATCCTGAAAGACTCACCTTTTCATGGGAGAAAAATGAAGGAGGTGGCAGATAAGTATGAGGAAGTGGCTCTGAGACTTCATGACCCAACAAGACCTGAAGAGATTATTAAAGAGCTTCAAGTGACTTAACTATGACATGGAGCCTCCAGAGAGCAACAGGATCATTGTCAACACTGTCCCAGTGGAGGACGCTGAGTGACTCAAGTGCCCTCCCGTTCTGAGAGAAAATAAAAGAGGAAAGAAAGCAAATGCTGGTTATTTGTCTGAGCCACTGGCCCAATCCAGATATTGTGAATTCTTTAGAATTAGTATTATTGCTGTCGATGTGTTTGTATTTATATATTTCCTTTTTGGGATATTCAAGATTCCCAGAATTACTAGCTGAGATACTCCTCAGCTAGTAATGGAACAGGTGGCCATTAAAACTAAGGAACTCTTGGGCCTCCCCTGGTGGCGCAGCGGTTGAGCACTGGGTTGCGAGGCTGCCCGCAGCCTCTTGAGCGCTGGTTCGTTCCCCAGCCGGCAAGGGTCCCACCAAAAAAAAAAAAAAAAAACAAAAAAAAACTAAGGAACTTTTAATTTTCCTTCTTACAATGTCCCACCTAGCTCACTAGCTCATTAAAATATATATATATAAACTTAAAATTTAATATTTATATTAACATATATGTATATAGTTTAAATGAAAGCTGTATAAACTTAG
This sequence comes from Talpa europaea, assembly GCF_964194135.1. Classification (NCBI taxonomy): domain Eukaryota; kingdom Metazoa; phylum Chordata; class Mammalia; order Eulipotyphla; family Talpidae; genus Talpa; species Talpa europaea. Next base: position 31,334,798 of record NC_140074.1, read on the forward strand.
TAGATACAAATAGAGGGCATAAAAGGCTAGTTTATGCTACTATAACAAATTACTCTGAATTTCAGTGGTTTAAAACATCTGAGGTATTTTTCTTGCTCATTTTATGCATCCATTGCAGTTTATCAGTGGCCTCTACTCCATGCCATCACTATCTGGAATTCTGTTATCTGAGAAGGATATAGAAGGTCAAGTGGAGAAGTGGAGAATCGCTCATGTTAAAGTTAATTTCACTTAGGTATCAGTAGCCAAAGAAAATCAAATGACTTCAACTAACTTCTAGGGGGTGGGAAGTAAATCTTTTGTCTCCAAAAGGAGAAAGAAATGGTATAACGATGTAAATAATAATGTCTGCTACAAAATTTGGTATGTCAGTACAAAAAAAAGACTGCCGATAAATTTGATCCAATGCACCACAAACTGGAAATGGCCTCAGAGTTTGTCTGTTGACTAGTAAGCTTTTGCATGGTACCAGTTCAAGTCTTCAGTCTGAGAGCAAACTTCACAAGGGATTAATTACTCTACAAGTCACTGAACCAGAAACATTTTTAGAAACTTCTAATACACTGGCATTTCTCCACATCTACTCCTTTCATGCCTAACTTGCATTGAGACATTGCAGTCATGTCAAAATATGAAAGTACATTTTTAATCATAAATAATGTGTTTAAGGATTTCCTCTTTTTTATCTTGGGCCATATCTGAAGTTCACCCCATATTGATTATTCTCCACAAATGGGGTTCAATGCTGCATTGAGCCTCAGGGACATAGTGAGAGTACTTTAAGTTATTTGATGATATTTTTTTAAAAAATTTCACGTTTTATTGCTTGTGTCTAATTAGAAAATTCTCAAACCAAAGTATATATGTCAAAATGATTTCATCAAAAGGACTGATTGACTATTTCTCCTGAAGTATTATACCCTTTCCCCTTACCTTTAGTGAGAGTGAGGGGTTGGAATGGGGCTAGATTTCTAGTGAATTAGGAATGGGGATGGTGGAGAGATAGGTCCATCACCCCATCACATAGATTGAGGACCATAAAGAAGTAGCTACAAACCTGCTATGCAATAAGTGGTACCTGTTGGTACCAAGTGTTTGTTAACTACAGGTAGTTCAGGGAGTGGGGTCAAGACATTCATGAACTGTTGCCACAGAGTGCAAAGTTGTTTATATTTATTGACACATGCATTCTTCCTGGAAGAGACTTCATAGCTCTTATTAAACTGTCAAAGAAATCCATGATCCACAGAGTATCAAGAATCACAGGATGAACATAAATAAGAAAGTCTGTGGGGCCTCCCTGGTGGCACAAGGGGTTAAACACAGCACTGTGAAGCTGTCAGCAGCCTTTGCAGCACAAGTTCAATCCCCAGCCAGCCACGGAGCTACCCACATGGTGCAGCAGACCTCTCCTGTCTTGCCTGCTGCTCCCCTCAGCAGTGTATTTCATTAGATCTGCTTGTTCTGCACCCCACTTTCTCTGGTGAATCTTCTCACCCCCTGTACTTCTGGCCAGTTCTTGTATGCATAAATAAATAAATCTTTAAAAAAAGGTCTATGCTCTCCAGAAACTTATGTAAACTGTAGCTTCATATCACTAAAAGATAAGTGCATGTTGTTTCACATAGATGTATATCTAAAAGTCAGATATAAATCATGCAATAGAACTTATGAGAACTAAACAATCCTTCGTAGATAATCATGTTCCATTTTATAAAATTTATGTAAGTTCAGATTTTATAGTAGGAAAATATACAAGCTATTTCAGATAAATTACAGCTTCTAGGTAATGCAGAATTATGTTAAAATTCATAGGTCATAAACATACACACATGCATATATGCACAAACAGACATACAAACACACAGACATGACAATTTTTTTTCCAAACTTACAAATCAATATGCTCTTTGAATTATACTTCCCTTCTTTTTTGTTCATGCCACTCCTACAGACCACCCACTTCCCTTAGTCCAGGATATTCTGACAATTTTTTCATTACTTCTCTCAATGACAGGACCCTCTTGCTCATCACTATGATATACAGAATATCATGCATAAATGTAGTTTAATTTCTCCATGATAAAAAATAGCATTACTTGAGTCTAATTCAATAATAAATATTCCTTCCCTTTTGCCAGACATCTTATAGTCTACCCTTGGTGTTTCATTTTCCTTCAAAAGTGTAGACATAAGGCTCGAATAGTAGAAAGAACACAAGACTTACAGGAATTAAACATGGGTTTAATTCCTGGCCCCACTCTATTTTATGTGCCAAGTCATTTATTTTCTCTAAACCTGTTTCCCCATCTGTAAAATGAGGAAAGACTACCTGAATAATAGTGTAAGATTACATAGAGAACTGCTGTTAGATTTTTAAAAATGCATGAATAATAATGAGTGAAATTAGTACATGGGTTGGTAGAAAATGTTCAGGTACTTAATGTTGCTGAATCTGATCACAGCAAGTGAATTCAACCAAAAGTTGGAATTTTTCACATCAGGCTGGTTTCCTAGTATTTCCAGTTGGGTGTAGAAACAAAACAGTTGAAGAGATTATTTTCAGAATTTCCTGAAATGTGTTTTTTGAGAAGAGTTTTAATAGCTAGGATACAGAAATGAAACAAGACAAAAGTCATAACGGTTACACCCCATTTGCTGTGCATAGTAATAGCCATACATGAAAGAAAAGTTTCCCACACTACATTAGAAAAAAAATTGAACTCATTAGTTACCTAAAATGACACAGTGAAAATATGCAAAAGATCCTTACAACCATTTTTTTCCTCTAATGGTTAGAAATCAAGGAAGCTCTGAAAGTTCTATTGTGATTATTGTATGCAACTGGCATTTCACATAATCCAACTTGTTATGTAATCAGCATACTATGTTTATGATTTGACATATGCACTTATGGTTCCAAATACTATCAAACTAATTGTGGCATTGAAAATATGAAATTTTGGGCACTTTCTACAAAACCAGGAAATGGAAGCTACTGTTTCTTTCTCTACACTTTTTGATGTGGTCCTTGATCTCTGCTTCCCTCTCTCACCTTCCCCACCGGAACTGCACTGCCCCCCATCCTCCAGCACAACCCCACCACCTTCCAAAGCTGAGCTGTGGTTCACCAGTTCTTCTTTCCTCCACATCTCTACTCATTCTCACCTCACCAATGACATCACAGAGAGGTTGATGACCCTGCCTACTACTCTTTTCCCTCTTCCTTAATTTCAGCTCTAATCCATCTAAATAAATCTCCTCTATTTCACTAATCAACACTTTACACTCCAATATTAAACAGAATTGTTCTGTGTCAAGTTCTAAAAAATCTGAAATATCACTCACTGACCTCAACCTTCCATTTATTTTTCTACATTGCCATACTTCCAAGATCTTTCCCTTGCTCCCTCTTTATCCAACAGGTCCTTTAAATCAGCATATCAGACACAAAAATTAGACAATTTATTTATTTATTTATTTATTTATTTATTTATTTATTTATTTAAGCACTGGGTACAGTCAGAGGCGCAGGAGGGTGAAAGAATTCACCAGAGCCAGAGTGGAGAGTAGAACAGGCAGACTGATGAGGTACACTGCTGAGGGGAGCAGTGGGAGGCAGGAGAGGTCTGCGCGCCATGTGGGACACTCGGTGGCAGCTGGGGATTGAACCAGAGCTGCAGAGGCTGTGGGCAGCTTCGCAGCCCAGTGCTCAACCGCTGTGCCACCGGGGAGGCCCTAGACAAATTACTTTTAGCTTTTTGTAAAATCACATGAAAATTGCATCATGATTGGAAGATCTACAATGGTCTCATCAACTCACAAGAATTTGTCACCCTCTTGATCTGCTATTCACACTACCAACACTGGGGCAATCCCACCATCTGTTTTTCCATGCCCCCATTTTAACCAGCTGAGCATTTCTGTTGAACTGATGTTGGCTGGATACAAACTTCTTTCTTTAATATAAATGCTACAAAAATTACATTTAAAAACAAAACACTACATTTAAATTTTACTTCTCTTCTATTTAAAAGACTGTTTCTTAAGAGCAGTAATAAGCTCCACAGCCACACAATTAGCAATTATTTGGCTTTAACTATAAGCTTGAAATTTTTCTGGAACACTCTATTCTTATGACACCTATTTCCTTTCATAGTTTGCTCATTTGTTGATTAATTTGGTAACATAGCAAGATAAAATTCACCATTTTTTGTCAAGTGAATTCACATTGTTGGACAGACATCAACATCACCCACCTCTAGAACTTTTTTTACTAATCACCATTCTACTTGTTTTTATGAGTCTGATTATGCTTTGTATGTCATACAAGTGAAATTATACAGTCTTTGTCCTTCCATGACTGGCTTATTTCACGTAGCTTAATGTCTTCCAGTCTTATCCACATTGCATCTGATGACAGGACTACCTTCCATTTTAAGATTGAAAAATATTACATTGTATACATGTGCCACATTTTTCTAATCCATTCATCTCATCTTTCAATAGACATTTAACTTTTCAATATGACTTGCGTATACCTTCAGTTCAAGAAAATGCCCTTCTATTTCTTCCTTTCTATCTTTTTTTTAATATTTGTTTATTTATGCATACAAGAACTGGGAAACAGGCTAGAGTTACGGGGGTGAGAGGATTCACCAGAGACAGAGTGGGGAACAGAACAGGCCGATTGACTGAAATACACTGCTGCGGGGAGCAGTGGGTGAGACAGGAGAGGTCTGATGCACCACGTGGGTAGCTCTCTGGCAGGCCTGGGATCAAACTCATGCTGTAGAGGCTGTGGAAAGCTTCATAGTGCCGTGCTTAACCCCTTGCACCACCAGGGAGGCCCCCTTTCTATCTTCTGTCATATAATCCCTGGGTCATTTATTAACATCACTTAACATTTACCTCAAGATTCCTATCCCTTTGCCCAAGGTAACTTGGCAATGTATTAGCAATGACTACTATTTCTTCATGATTCAATTCACTATGTGAGAATATTTTTAAATTTTCCTTTCTAACCTTTCTTACAACTGCATATATTTCACCATGCCCACCACCAAATATCCAGTCACCATCCACTATCAAAAATTAGTCCCTTCTACCTATTCCCTCCAGCATTCTATTGTCAAATGAACAGAATTTTTGATCCCAGTGTTTACCCAGGTGTCATTCCTGAGATAGTTGTATCAGGATGAATTAAATGACTATTTAAAATGTGGACTCCTACATGCTCCCTTTACTAAATCAAAGTCTATGCCTAAAATGCAGGAATGTGTATTCTCAAAAAGCATCCTAAAGAAGTCCTTATTCTATCTAAGATTGGAATACCATTAGTCGAGTGGCCCAAATAAGATCACTCCAGCTGCTCACCAGAATACTGAATCAGAATATCAGAATCTCTGAGCAGGACCTAGGCATCATCACTTTTATAAAGCACTCCATGTGATGCTAATGTGTGAGGATTAGAACTGAGTCACTGCTAAGGGACAATGTTTATTTAACCCATCCTGGTACAAGTGGGGGTTCATTTAGGCAAGAGGATCCTCACTGGCTCAGTGGCAGCTCATATGATGAACCCATCCAAGGGCCAAGTGGTGGTGCCCCCAAGGCAGACAGAACCCAGTGGGGGTTCATCATGGCATACTGACCCACCCGAGGGCCAAGTGGGGGTCCGGAGACATGGGGACCCACACTAGCCCATTTCAGTTCATATTATGAATCCACCCTGGCTTTAGTAAGGTGCCCATATGTGCAAGGAAATACATATATATTCCTTTAGCAGCAAAAGGATTGGCATGATCTTTACTGTTTGACTGAAAGTTGGGGTTTTGATAAAGCACTTTCTCTCCCTCATACTTCTCCATGTGTAACTATTTTTTTGAGGTCTTGTCAGGATTTTCTTCCTTAGCTGTAAACACTTCTACAAAACTTTTCCCACCATTTTACCAATTCCCTGATCTTTCACCAAGGTTGCATCTCTTGTGATTCATGAGGTTTGCCCAGCTAAATCCCAACATTGTGTGAGATCTACTTTGGATCCATCCGATCTTCCCAGCAGCTGGGCATGGAGAGCAGAAACACCAATCACACAGTAAATGCACACCAAGCAACTGCAGGGGCTTGATAAGTGGAAGATAATGGAAAATAAAGCTTTCCATGGAGAACTGGAGCTTCACAGACACTAACACAGGGAATTGACTAAGGAATTAAGAATTTTTTTTTAACTCTACTAGGTTAAATACTTTAGTAACCTCACAATCCTCACACACTTAAGTAAATCAAAGTAACTAGAACACCAACTCCACTTTTTGGGGTAGATTGTTTTGTTGTGATGCTTCTGATTTTTTAGCATAATTATTTCCTTCTTTTCTTGAAATATATGAAAGTGTTCAAACAGCAGGTTAAACAGTTTTCTGAACAACAAGATTCATTAGAACTATCACAAAGAAGTCTGCCTACTTATCCTGAGTTTCTCAGTCTCTCTCCTCTCTAAGCCCATCACACAAATCATGAAGCAGGATACAAAGCCACGATAGGATTCCATCTGGCACACTGCTTTACACTGTTCAATAGAGTTCACAGAAAGAAACTTGGAGACTGCAGAGAAAGACAGTAAAGTCCATAGAGGTCATTTGTCAACTGGTCAGTTTCATCCAGATAGTACAGACTGGAGGTCAGATTTAAGAATCTCAATTCTCTGTGCATTATTGTTGCCTTTCATTGTCTGTATACTAATTGCTCCAAATCTTTCTCTTACCATGCCCAATCTCTTGTCTAAGTGCCAGATGCAAAATTCTATTCATCTGCTGAAATCTCTGCTGAACTATATCCTAGACACCTCATTTCTAACATTCTCCAAAGAAAATCTGGACTCTTTCCTTCAACTATCACTTGTTCTCCTAAATTCACTATCCTAATAACTGCATCAAATTATTCTCAGATTCTATAATGCTCTGAATCTTCTCAATCCTCTTTCTCCATCGTCCTCTACTTCTAATGATATCTATCAGTTTAATCTCTTAAAATATTTTTTGGATCCCATCCATTACTGCTATTATTCCCTTTTCTTCCCCCCCCACCCATTTCTTATCTAAAATGTAGACATCGCATCACAACACACATTTTTTTAATTTAAATTTTATTTTTATATTCCCCATACAATTACAACCCCCTTATTTTTACCCCAAGCCCTCCTTTCCTCGCCCCCACCCCCCATAGAGTGCATAACACACATCTTGATCTACAGTCAGTTCCCCCTCTACAGTCAGTTCCTCCTTCTACTTCTACTTTAATGGCCAAGAATGAGTTAGAGTATCTACCCCACCACTGGAAAGTCTTTTGGGAGCTAAAAGCAAACCTTAATTCTTTTCATTGAAATAAAATAGTAATACCAGATATCACAGAATAGAAATCAGTCAACAGATTTACTCACATCCTCTTATTTCTTATTAAATGGAATATCTGCTTATGATCAGATATCCCCCAATTCATTTTCTGCCTTTTGCCTGAAGATGAAAGGCGTCAAGGATCCACATTTCCCCTAAACACTTGCAGTCTTGCAAATAACACAGATTGTGTATGAAATAACAGAATAGAATTTATGATCAGAAATAGTCCCTGGGGTTAAATCTCATTGTTCCTGTAAACAAGGACCAAAATCCCAGAAAAGAAAAGGATTTGTAAATGTTATTCACCCTGGGACAAAAACACAGGTATCTTACATTAAGAAACAACACAAAACCCAAAAAAGTTTGACAAATGTATTTGAGGAGAATAGCTGAAATATAATATCTCCTACTATCATAAGAAGCAAAATTATTGCAACATGGGGTTGTATACAATTCAGAGCCCTCTGCAGGGATGTCACCAAAATTATCCCAAAAAATATTGCTTATATAACAAAATTTAATCCTATAACCGGGAACTTTCACAATCATTACAATATATTTTGACCTCATCGTTCCCTAGTCTATCAACACTTATCCTTTTCACACTAGTCCACTAACTAATGACAGAAATACAATATATATTTTATGATTTCATTACTTTCTTAAGGTTGTTCCCTTTACTTAAGTGTCCTTCCAGTCACAACACATGGAAATGCTAATTATTCTTTAAGGTCCTTCATCCTCTATAACACTTATTTCCCATCCAAACAAAAATAAACCAATTACTCTTTTATAGTCTACTTTGTTTATACCAATAGTTCAACACTTAATGCTTTGCACTAAATTTATATATAACAGAAGTCTACAGCTTCTTCTTTGGGTATATAAATTATCCTCTATTTCTAGGAGTTGTGACCTGGAAAATATAATGACCTCATATCTGGACAGTCACTATGATCTATACACATTGAATATATTCTCTGGTAAGTCTATATAGTAGTTAATCATTATAGTATTTATTTATTTATTTTTATTTAATATATTTTATATAACTCTGAGATCATTTTTCATTTTTGCACAATGCACATTTTTCATTTTTCATTTTGGTTATATTCCCCATACAATTCCACCCCCCTTTTTTTGACCCTAATCCTTCCTCTCCTTCCTCCCCGCCCCATAGTGAGTCTGGCTTATAGCTGCTTGTTGATTTTGATTTTTACTTTATCATAATTAGTCTTTTTCCTGGTCTCTTATTTAGGTTTTCTAAATTCCTGCTGTGTGTGAGACCATCCAGTATTTTTCTTTTTCTTTCTGACTTATTTCGCTGAGCATGATCCCTTCCAGCTCCATCCATGTTGCTGCAAATTGCATGAGTTTACCTTTTTTGATTGCTGAATAATATTCCAGTGTGTATATATACCACATCTTCTTGATGCAGTCATCTATTTGGGCGTATTTGGGTTGTTTCCACAGCTTAGCTATTGTAAATAGTAAACACTATAGTATTTAATTTAGGGAGAGTGAACTTGTGAACTGTAAGTAAAACAATCAAAATAGCAAGATGTAATCATTATCAAAGTCACATTAAACCTATGGCCAGTATCTTCTATATCAGGAGAAAAGGACAGGACTTAAACAGGAGAAAAGGACAATGCTGTCTGATAAAGGACTGAATCGGCTGGGAGAATGACAACCATCCTGATTAATCTTCAAAGAAAAAATGTTTCCCTTCAATGAATACCTGCAGGGGGGTAAGAAAAAAATGGTAATGTATACAAGAGTTACTTTTCCTCCACATCCTCACCAACACTTGTTGTTTGTAGTCTTTTTGATATGGGCCATTCTCACAGGTATGAGGTGGTATCTCATTGCGATTTTGATTTGCATTTCCCTGAGAATGAGCATTTATTCATGTGCCTGTTTGCAGCTTGCATGTCTTCTTTGGAGAGGTGCCTATTTAGCTCTTCTGCCATTTTTTAGATTGAGTTATTTGTTTTCTTTTGTTGAGTGGTCTAAGTCTTTTGTAAATATTGCATATCAACCCCAATTCAGATGTATGGTGTTCAAATATTGGGAATGAGAATGGGTCCAGCTCCTATGGAAAACAGTGTGGAGGTTTCTCCAAATATTAAACACAGATCGACCATATGATCCAGACGGCCCATCCCTAAATCTCTACCTGGAGAATGTAAAAACATTAATTGAAAGGGATATATGCACTCCTATTTTCATTGCAGCCTCTTTTGCAATGGCTGCATTATGGAAACAACCTAAATGTCCAAGAACATGTGAATTAAAAAGATAAAAAATATATACACAATGGACTATTACTCAACCACAAAAAGATAAAACTCTTGCCATTTGTGACAACATGAATGGATCTGGAGGTGACTGTGCTAAATCAAATAAGTCTATAAAGAAAGACAAATACCAGATGATATCACTTATATGTGGAATATAGAGAAACAAAACAAAGGGTCACACACAACAAACCAATAACAAACCCTAGAAATCTACTGTAGAATTGAGGCTTCCAGCGGGGTAGTGGAGGGGAAAAGTAAAGTGTGGAGGATCACAGTGGAGGATGGTGGAGGACTATGGGTACCCTGGTGATGGGTGTGGTATCATGGCATTTACCTAAGAGTTGTGATCCTATACCTCTGGATCGCAAACCAATGTTGCTTTAAAAAAAAAAAAAATCCTTAAAAAAAAAAAAGAGAGAAAAATAGGGGAGAAAAGAAAGCATATGTGTAGTTTAAAAAGGAAAAAAAAAACTGGTTAGGGAGAAAAGGATGTAAGAGCAAGAAAATAAAACACTTGAGTAAGAGAAGCAACAGAGATGGATGAAGAAATGAAAGAGGAAGAGGAAAGAATCAAGAGAGCCAACATATTCACAGGGCATTTGCTCTGTGCTAGTTAGGCAACATGCTACTTTGACTAGATAAAGAAATAATAAAGATTGAAGGAGACAGAAAAGCTGGGGCAGGTCATAGTGAGTTGAGACTCCTTTTAGGTTCACTTAACTGCACTTTTTCCCAGATGTGCTATTCAGATGAGTCTTCCAGACAGGCGTTGTTTAGTGATGCCATATATACTCCCCCTTAAGAGATTTCATAGAGCCTTCTTAAAGAGCAGGCACTTAAAATGCAGTAGGGAGGATTTATTAGTAATGTTGTAAATAAAATAGGTTTTCCTTTGCTTGAATGATGTCAGCAGATTTGTCTCTTGCTCTGTCATCAGGCAGGAGTTTCCTAAGAGAGTCTCTGGAGAGCACTTTTAGAATGGGATCAGCCATACATCTTGTTCTGGGCACCATTAACTTAGACACAACCCCAATTTGAATTGGGAAAAGGTTTAACCTTTTAAAAAATATGGTCTTTTTGATAAAGCCCAAGGGGGGGAAATATATACATATACACATATATATTTCAAACGAAATAGCATGTTTTCTCTGTCCAAGAAGTCTGCATTTTTCATGAGGAAGGGGTTCTCGCTCTACAAGTGGTGAACCTTTGCCCTGTCCCATTCATTCACACAGCAGGCCTGTTCTGTCAGCCCACACCTGGGCCCCTCCTGCCTGAGACTCACTCAACTAATGACCCTCTGCATGACTGATTTTCTCTGTGCACATTAACTTTCACAAGAAGGCTTTTTATTTTTCTCTCTCTGCGATGAACTTTCTCCACTTCAGAGTCTCCAAACTTGAAAACTTGACATATTTTGAACAGAAATGACATATTTTAGAGTTAGGGAATAGGAAGAGGAAAAGAAGGGCAAAAGGCAAAGAAGTACAGGTGTAAATAAGCACAGAAAATTCATACGATTTTCACAAATCCTTTCATGCTCTTCGTTGTGCACTGACCTCTTGAAATGCCTGGGTTTCTGAGAGGCAAAGAATAATACCTGGAACTTACTGAGCATTTACTACTTACCAGGCACTGAGCTAAAATCTTTCTCTACATCTTCTGATATAATCCTCACAACAACCTGTGCATACTATTTTAGTCCCCTTCTTATAGATAAAGAAACTCAGGTTTAGGGAGATTATGAAACGTGCTTAATAGATAGCAGATCCAGTACTTAAACCCAGTTCTTCCTCATTACTACAGTAAGCTGCCTTAGGAGCAACTCTCAGAAACACAAGTTATCTTAGAAGGTATTACATTATTCTTCCCCATACCAGTGAGACAGTACTTCCATAAGATTCTCAAATCACCTGGGATGTGCCAAGGCAAGACTTTACCTGTTCACCTCCATGTTTTTAAGGCATTTTCACAAGTACCACATTTAATTTTACCACAAGCCTAGGGAACACTTAGAGAAGGACCTGAACTTACTTGATAGATTAGGTAACTGAACTTTCTCTGGTGAATATCTCAGGCAGATGCCACATTTGCTACAGAGGTCTTCGGTATTTAATGGGTGCTCATATACACTGGAGTAATTTAATGTAAGAGAAATGATCAAGGAAGCCAGGATTTCCTTGGGTATCTACCTGGAGTAAGTGGGGAACTGGTGAAGGATTAAATGTAGAGAGGGCTCTGAGTTAGGCACTGGGAGGCAGGGATTGCTGTAAGGAGTCTGTATAGGTAAGCAGGAGGGAGATGAGGTGCTAAAATAAGGTGCTGTTTTGGGGATTGGAAGGAACTAAGTGATCTCACGAAACAGTAAAGACAGGAATGACAGGACTTGGTTAACTACAAATTAACCAAGGTGAGGGAGAGGAAACAAATACTTGTGGGAATGAATATCTAGGATTTTGGCAAAAGAGGATCGGGAGGATAGCACCTTTCCTATATGTCTTACATCTATTTGCCTAATTCCACATAATGCCAATCACTTTATGCTACCTAAATTGGCTCTTCTGCAAGTTAATTTCACCTATTTGACTATAATATCCTAGAAGATGGGAAGCATATTTAATTTATATTCCCTAATGCTAAATGTTTGTTGTTAGGTGGGTGGGAATGAAAGAATAAATTAGACATGACTCATCCTTGGGCTATGTGGACAATTCCTTCTTTGTCATTCATTTATTAGGCCACCTTCCCGGTACTAACTTAGATTTTTGCAAGACTTAAATCCCTCCATGTTAGACTTTGCTTGAAGGGAGTTGCTATTATATGCCACACAAATGAGTGCAGGCCTGAGACCTAAATAGAATCAGCCTATGAACAAATAGTAAGTACTTTAACTTGAATTGAGAATTCAAGGGTGTTATACTTCCCCAACACCCATGTGGTATGATACCTTCCGATATATCATTGCTATGCAGGAATGAATAAGGTAAGATTTGGGAAAGAGCTACAGACAGTTAAGAATGATAGGGATCTAATAGATTTTTTTTCTAACCTTTTTGTAAAGTGAAATTGGCCCAGCCTCCTTTCATTGTCCTGAACTGAACAAAGGCTGTGTTTGAGTGTGTGTGTGTGTGTATGTATATTCTCCCAAGATGAATAAAGAAATTAGCAAATTAGATTTCCCTAATTTCCCATTTCACTAATTCTCTAATTTCCCCTAATTCCATTACCTTCCCCCCTCCTTCCTCTCTCTCTCTCTCTTTCTCTCTCATGTTCATATAACATTTAACAGAACAAATGTGCATTTTCATTGAAGATTTAAGCCAGAAATTGTCATATTGTGGGTATGTATTTTGCACAGCCTTTATTTTTCACAAGGTAGCAAACTGCAGCTCAACAGAACAAAAAAAAAATTGCTTCTGTTACATGGGGACTTCAATTTCTAATAACAGTGCATTGGGAAATAATCATTTTCCCCTGCCCATTGAACACATTTCCTGAGCAAGGCAAGATACCAACCAGTGCTTGCAGCTACTTATTCAGGACCAGGTCCAGTCAGACAATAGGAAGAAGGCCACAGAGAAAATAAAAATAGCCTAATAACTGTTATTTTCCTCTCACTACCATTGCTGACCCTTCACCTCTTCCTTTTCACTCCATTTTACTGCCAACTAACATTTATTCACTTAATTCTTCTGTATCAATGCTTTTAACACAAACAGCCAAAGTTGCCTTATGGGAATTTCTGACTCTTTTTTTGGCAAAAGCTCTTTACTCAGAAAGAGAAAGCATTCTCTACTCTAGACAGCTCTGCAGGCTTATGCTAACTGCTCACTTGTAAGCATGCTGATTTGAGTACATCAAAAGACACTTTTAATAAAAGAAAAAGAGAAATCAATAAGGGTAATATATTCAGCATCCACAAAAATACCGTCACTGAGTAAGCACACACTCACTCAACATTATTTAATATTACTAGGTTAAGGGTCAATGTAGAGACTTGGAGTCAGATATGCATGGGCACAAATTCAACTGTCCTGGGTTCTGACCTTGGGAAAATAACTGGCCCCCCAAAGCCTCTGTGTTATGATTTGTAAAATTAGATAATTGCAGGATGAATCAAATATGGTATAAAAATTAACAACAATGTAAGAAAATAAATTTAATAAAAACATTAATAAAAACATTATTGCTACCTTGTGTACGTAATATGTGTATCACATTATTATTTGGCTCATGTTAGATATGCCATCATTGGTAACTAGTATTAATGTTATTATAGTTATTATCATCCTGAGTAAGTCAGAATCTTCCATTCACATAGGTGGATCTATTATCCCCTATTATTGACCCATTTCTCTTTTATCAGCAGGAGCAGATTATGCTTTTATATTGCCTTTTAACTCTCTGTCAGCCATTTAGGGCTCCCAAAGCTTTCCTTTTTTTTCAAATAGGGAACTGACAAGAAAAATCAGTGTTTTATCTTACACATGTGAGAATGGTCCATATTAAGAAGCATAGAAACAAAAAGTGTTGGTGGGGGCATGGTGGGGGAGAAAGAGAAATCCTCTTATACAGTTGATGGCAATGTAGACTGGTCTAACTTCTATGCAAAACAGTATGGAGGTTTCTCCATACTCCAAAATATTAAAAACAGATCTACCACATAGTTCAGCAATTCCACTCCTAGGTATCTATCCAAAGAATGCTAAAACACTAATTTGAAGGGACATATTCACTTGTATGTTCACTGAAGCACTATTTACAACAGCTATGTTATGGAAACCGCCTAAGTAGTTAACAACAGATAAACAGTAAAGGAGATATGCTATCAAAAAAGATAAACTCATATCATTCGCAGCAACATTGATGGAGCTAGAAGGAATTATGCTCAGTGAAATAAGCCAGAAGGAAAAAGAAAAATATCGAATGGTTTCACTTATAGCAGGAATATAGGGGAACCAAATAAGACATCAGTGTAAAAAAAATAACAACACTACAAAACCCAACAAAGCAAAAAATGGAAAATTATAAATCAGAGACATACAGCAGGGGAGGAGGAGGGAGAGGGATCAGAGGAAGGGAGGGAGGGAGGAGCACAGGAGACTGAGGTGATGGTGCACGGGTGCATTGGTGAAGGAAACTATGGGGACTACACCTGAGGGGGTGGGGAAAAGCAAATATTATTTAAAAATGATCAATGATGTAAAAATAAAAAAATAATTAATAAAAAAGATGTGAGATATATATATATATATATATATATATATGCACACAATGGAATTCACTACTCAGCTATAACCAAAAGATGAAATCTTGTCATATGCAACAACATGAGTGGAGCTGGAGGAAATTAGGCCAAGTGTAATAAGTGAGAAAGAGAATATTTCACTCATATGTGAATAAGAAACAAAACACAGGAACAGACAAACTAAACCAAAACAAACCCTAGAAATGTGACTTCAGAATTAAGGTTACCAAATGGGAGCAAGAAAGGTAGGGAAGAAAGCGTGGAAGGGGCCCAATGAACCATGGTGAAGGATGATGGTGCTTTGGTGGTAGGTATAGTGTGGCAACATATACCTGAACAGGTATGACTCTGACCCCTAAATTGCACCATGATGTTAACCAACACTTCAATAAAAATAAGATAAATCAATCAATTAATTAGTGTGTGTGTGGGGGGGGGGACTCAATGTACCTGTCCACAAACCCCAGTCATTACATCCTTCTCATGGAACCCTAAGAAACTTCCCTTTGTGCACATCTTGGTCACCTCTAAATGGCAAACAAATTCACCTCTTACTCAAAACAGGATCACACAATAGAGTTTCCTGTCATCACTATCAAATGAAACCTGCTGTGATTATGTATGAACTTACCTGTTAGCCCAAAGATTTGCTCTTTTCTGCTTGAATCTCCAACTATGCCCTGGAGCTTGGCACATGGTGGGTACTTAGTACATGTTGAATTAATCCATTGACTGATTGATTACATGCCTTTCCTGGAAAGTCACTCTCTTAAATTAGGAAGCTAGGAAATAATTCAAAAAGAAAAAGTATGAGATCTGGGCAGAGAGTCCAACAGTATCTACTACATCATTTTACCCGCAGCTTCCTAAAAGACTCACTCATTCCTTTTTCTTCTACTTCTACAGCAATCTTGGCCATCTGATCATGTGCTATAACCAACAAGGCTTTTAAAGTTGGCATACTGGAGTTATTTATTTCCATCCAGAGGCTATACTGGCAATTTGTTTAAGCTGCCACCTGGTGGCGCTTGATTTATGGCCTCATGCTGTGAAAAGCCTAGCTCCCCACAGGCATGATTAACTGAATCACAAAGAATTGAACACTTTTGCAATACACTTTTGAAGTAAATGAGGCTATTTCTTTAAAAATTAAGACAGTTGAAACAGCAAAATTGAATTTCTATTACTTTACATTAACTTAACAATCATATTATGCAGTTATCATTTCAGGTGTACTCATGATAAATGGTCCCAAAGAGACCCAGAATAAAGTTGTGAAACCCTATGAAGCAGAATTTTGGAGTTCTTCATTATTAGTTCCTTTCTGGTAATTTGAAAAATATTACTTACATTTCCTACCTCACAGGCTGCTTGTGAGGATTCAGTAAGATAATGATTTGAAAGCTTTTATAATCCATGGGGTGATACATGGGTGGGAGTTGTTAATATTATTCCTACAGTCCACTAAGAACAGGGCCGAAGGGCCTCCAGAGACACATCTTTTTCAATGGAAGGCTTTCCATGCTGTTCACTGTGTTCTAAAAGGACACACATGGAAATACATGGAGCTAATAGGCACTGGGCATGAGCACATTAAAAAAGAGCAGCCACAGTCTCTGGCTATCACAGCCAGGAAAGAGGGAGAGAGTTCCCTAATATTTATCCACAGAAGTCAGAAGTATCACATTTCTTCCAAAATAGGAAAACAGTTTATAATTTGGACTTTAATTAGGAAGTGAGTCTTTCCTCCAAAGGGAGCTTAAATCCCATCATCCTTTGTCATGGCTTTCTGAGAAGGATATCCACGGAGAGCCCCCAGATTAAGAAGGCTGCAGTACGGAGCCCCTTGTAGTTATTCCTGCGTCAGCAGAGCTGCTGCTTCTAGGTCACTGAAGTTACTAGTACCAGGCTAGAAACAACTAGAAAAACTGGACAAAATATATGAAAGGATAGTTTTTAGATACTATGCCAGATGACCTACAACCTAGGACTGTGACCCCCTGGAAGAAAGGGGAGCAACAAGGAGAACCTTAGGCTGTTCCTGGTTTTCCACCTGGAGGTGCTCTATAGGCATCGATCAGGGAGGTGAGCCCAAGCAGAGGACAAAAACCTACCTAAGTGGTGGTACAGGATGAGGGGGCTAAATTTAAGGGAAGGGGAGTGGAGAGGAGGGAAATACACCCAGAAAGAGGTCCAGAAATCTGCATAAGTTTCCACTTGCATGTGTTACCTGGTTCTAAGCAGTTACACCATAAGCAACTTCTCTGCAAGTATTTTTGTCAGCAACCTTTTTGCTGCAAAACCAATTGGTCACAAAGGAAGTTCACTGTAAAACAGAAAAGAAAGAAAATAAAGAGGCACATTCAAAAGGGTATTATGAAACACGACTTCTTTCATGAGTGCAAATTCATGGCCATACTGTGCAAAGCACTGATTTTCTTTTTCCATACAAAAGAATGAAATCAAGAAAAAAGGGGTGCTCAAAAGGACATCATGAAACATTAACTACAAAATACAAAATATTGAACATGAATATATTTTTTAAAAACACAAGATACAAAATATTCAAATACATTTTTAAAATATACATGCAAACCCAGATGGTATACTAGGTAAAGATTACATCAACTTGCAATGAATTGCTTGCTTGCTTGCTTTTTGTGAGTCTATGCAATGATATATGAGTTGCTTTCTTATTTCATCAATGGAGATATGAAAGCAAACTGACAACTAGCTTAAATACATTAAATGAAGTCAGTTGAGGGCAGCTGATTGATTTATCAATGGAGAGACAAAACCAAACCATCAACCAGTTAATCCTTTTCTATTTTATGGAAAAATCGCCTTACACTCGATTAATTATGTTGCAAAAATATGTGCAGAGCAACTATACACTGGGCACAGTGTTACCCACACTAAGCTGTGCATGGGTGGCTGACATTTCACAAACCATCAAAGCATTGCTTCTACCAGGAGCTTGTAGCTCAACAATTCAAGAGGTCACACCAAATGGAAGGTAAGAGTGAGGTGGGGGGAAGGGAGTTGGGGGGGTGATGAATGAGAGAGGGAGAGAAACAGAGACAGAGAGGCAGATGCACCAAGTCTGCGACATCTGAGAGCACACTGTACAACAACAATGGAATCCAGGAAAGTATCAATGGAATCCATATCCAAAAAGAAAATATTTTGATTAAGTGCAAACCCTACTGCATTTAATTTATGTTATTGCAAAGTGTGGGTGGCTTTGTAAAATCCTAAGTAATAAAATCATTGGGTTACTATTATAAATACAGACTTTACGAAACTATTTTAGTAGCAGCCAGAATTACGTGCCTTGCATGGAGAAAACTAAATGAGCAGAGCTGATATTTAGCTGGTAAGTATTAGTTCATCCGTATAAGTCACTAATATTAACATGCTTCCATTTGGAGCCCCTGACTCTTCGCAGGGACCGACCTAGATCATCAACCAACTATATTTCCCCAGGTCCTTTTCAATCTGCGTGGAACTTAGAGCCTAAAAGATTAAGACGTGCCAAAGCAGGGACGCTCTAGGCCTCCAAACACCCGATTACTTGCTGCCCAAATAATGTTTCATGTAACTTCTGACAAGCAGTAACCTTATCAAAGTCTTCCTTAAAATGTGTGTTTTCCTCTAGATATTAAGGGCATACATTATATTATTAAAATGTTATGTCGAAGTCATGCTCTAAAGAGCTATCAATGCTGAACTGTCCAAGAGCATAAAACAATTTACGCCAGGGAAATGGCCTATCTGCTAATATGTCAGCAAAAAAACAATCAAACCACAACCAGAGATTCATATTTGTTCAGAATATTCCTCATGATTAATAACAAGGAATAGAAAATCTGGTCAGAGTGGCAAGCCTGCATCCCACTAGCACCCAGTATCTCCTACAGGAATAAATGCCTTGTCTCCTTTGGTGGCTGTAAGAATTGAACCTGCCCAACACTCCTTCATTCATTAAACATTTATTGAGCATGTACTCTGGACCAGATATGATGCCACAGTATAGGAAAAGAAAAGGAAAGCAGGGCCTCCCTGGTGGCGTAAGGGGTTAAGACACAGCGTATGAAGCTATCCGCAGCCACTGCAGCAAGAGTTCCATCCCTGGCCAGGGAGCAACCTACATGGTGCCAGACCTCTCCTGATTTGCCCACTGCTCCCCTCAGCAGTGTATTTCAGTCAATACACTTGTTCCGCTCCCCACTCTGTCTCTGGTGAATCCTCTCACCCCCCCCACACACCTCTGGCCTGTACCCCAGTTCTTGTATGCATAAATAAATAAATCTTAAAAAAAGGAAAGCATTTATATTCCTTTATTTTTCCTTAAGAGCCTCAACATTACTTATATATCATATTGCCTTTAAAGAACTAATTTTCACACAGCTGCATCTTCAATACATGGGCATAATTTCTGGCACATAGTAAGTACTCAATTATTTTAAGTTCCTTCCTCCATCCTTTACCAGGTCAGTAGATCTATATCAGTCATACACACATATATTCATACATGCACACATACATAGCTGTATATACTTAACTATCTAACCATTATCAAGTGGTCCCATTATCCTTCACTTTATGCATTATATATTGTGTATGTGATTGTTAAGTATCAATCAGGGAAACCAAATCGCTAAGATAGTATATAACTCTGTGTGTTTATTAAAAGATTCATTACAGGAATTTTACATATGAAACTGTGGGAGCTGGTTAAGCAGTCCTTGTAAGGCTGTGGTTTTTCAGGTATAATACTGAAAATTGAAATCCACAGGGCATACATAGGGTAAAGAAGACAGAAGTAAAGAGAAGGAGAGCAAGGACAAGCTGCAATTCACAAGCACACGTTACAAACCATGATAATTGACTAGAACTTGCTGGTTGCTCTGGCCTCTGATCGAGACAGTACTGGTGTCCTCAAGAAACCTGGATCATTCATTGCAGAGGTATATACATACAACTGGATTAAGACCCTGAGAAATGGAAGAAAGAACCAGAGGAAGGGGAGCATTTATAGACCTAACCAATTAATCAAATCACCATAAAAGCAACAATATGCTTGGGCTATAAAATGGTTTAGATTATACTATTTCCCTTCCTCGTCCCAAAGCTCACACAAGAACCTCTCTAGTGGTCAACCTTATCCAGAAATATACATGGAAGGAAATTCTTGGAAATACATTTTTGCCAAGTTAACACTTTACAGAGCCACCTACTTAATCTCATAGTTACAGGAGATGAGAGTTTTTATATCCATTGTACAGACAGAGAAATTGAGACAGGAGAGTGTATGATCTCAAGGCTCGTAATGAGCATATGTGGGATTTAATCGCAAAGTCCCCTGCCCCCTTCAGATTACAGCAAGAAACAAATCAAACATATGCTCATAGGAAGCAGGCTGGGTAGACCAACATGCTGTTTCAGGAGACAGCAAAGCACAATAGTAGTCATTGGGGAAGAGCTAATCACTGCTGGGGCACCAATGTAGCTAAAAATCTAGCTAGCAAAGCAGACTTGAGTCACTTTCAGTATGACACAGAAATCCTTAACAGAGGTCCTATAAGAAGGCATGCTTTTGAAAATAGAGTATCAAATCAGCAGCTGGAATCAAGATAGCCAGAGTGAAAAATGCAGGAGGCACAATTCATTCAGAAGATGGTGTAACTGTGGCCACTGGACCTGTACAATACAGTGGTTCTGATGTCAGCAGGTCATGTGCTAGATTGCTTAGCTAATATTTACTCCAGGGTAGAGAGCATCAAGGTGAGACAATTTAATTAGGGAATGGTGAGGGACTACCCTCATTGATACAAAGTATTTACATGTTAATCAGTCCTGCCCACTCAAAAGTTTCTCTCTCTCTCCCCCTCCCTCCCTCACCCCCACCCCCTCCCCACACTCACACATGAAACTGCTACATATTAGACAAAGTTGAGAACTGAGATATCTCCCAAGTTTTTTCACTCTTTGGCTACTACTGAAGCTAGTGCCGTCAAACCTGTATTTCGCACACTGTCTAGAAAGCTGAAATTCTTTTTTTTTTTAATTTTTTTTTAATAGAGGCATGTTTATTTATTTATTTATTTATTATATTTGTTTGTTTGTTTTGTTTATACATGCACTGGGTACAGTCAGAAGCGCAGGAGGGTGAGAGAATTCACCAGAGCCAGAGTGGGGAGCAGAGCAGGCAGAAGGACCGAAGTACACTGCTGAGGGGAGCAGCGGGTGGCAGGAGAGGTCTGCGCACCATGTGGGATCCTCCTCCGGTGGCCGGGGAGCAGCCTGGGATCGAACCTGCGCCGCAGAGGCCGCGGGCAGCTTCGCAACCCAGCGCTCAACCGCTGCGCCACCGGGGAGGCCCTAGAAAGCTGAAATTCTTGATGGCGATTGGACTCCTTCAGTAAGTCTCATCTCATAAAATTTTGAAAATTGAGTCTCTTAATGGCAGATGACCACACCACATAGCTGCAAGTGTGGAACTATCCATCTCGCATTCTAGTAAGAACAGGAAGGAAATATCTTTAGAAGAGAGAGAATTATTTTATTTATGTAAATGATAAGTAGCTTCAAAAAGCTGGGTCATATATTACAATAGATGTCAGAGGATTCATGCATGAACAACAGACTGAGCCTGATAGAATCCAGAAGGAAAGGCCAGCATTGTGACAGGGAGGCAGTGAGTCCAGCATTGCTGCATTATTAAACATTTCTTGCATCAGGCCAGCAGCCCATTTGTAGTCAAGAACTCTGGAAGGGTCCCTCCACTTCATTGTTGTCAGGCTGGAAGAACAAAGTGGGAGGGGGAGGGGAGAGCTCCTCCCTTCCACCAGCACAACTCTCATGCATGGAATAGATAACGCATTCCCCTCAAAAAGTAGACGATCCATTTAACGCAAAGAGTAGATAATCCAGTTCATTCACTTCTCATGCACTCACATTTGGGATAACCTATTTTATTTTGGGGAAAAAGTGCTTTTTAAGAATTTCATTCATAACCCCCATTTTTGAATCTCCCTGAGATTTTTCATATCTCTGACCCTGTTGGACACAGGAATGTTAAGAAATTGTTCTCAGCTTTCAAATTCTGGTGAGACCAGGAAAGGAAATCAAGACTCTCCCTCTAAAAACCAGCGTTCAGATGTACCTCCTCAGCCTCACCACTAGTGTATCCTGAAGCTGAAGCTCTTAATGCTGCTGGGAATATCCTTTGTTTCACATAAGGAAAAAAAATACCAGATGTTCAAAGGGGACTAGAATAATCTGTTCTCTCTCACAAGGAATGAACAACTCCTACAATATGAGAAACATTTTAATTTTGTCCTATTGTAACTTATAATGATTAAAGGGGCGAAGGCTCATTAAATACACTGGATATAAAATGAATCCGATTTTATTGTTCTTTCCAAAGTTGGCCTGCATTTGAAAATGTAAATAGCGTGAGGATACTGCAGCATAAGCAGTCTTGTGAAACTAGGGTGAAACACACAGAAGGAGAGCAGGGTTATGTTCAACGCTTACTAATGAAGCTTTCAAGCACCAGGGTTTGTTACAACTCCAAGCTAACTCATTCCATTTTGGATTATTGATAATTAAAACAAATAACCGCAGGGAAGATGATCCATCCTCCTTGCATGGGTGCAGTAACTAATCATTTCGGCCAAGTAGCATAGCCAAGGACACCCAGAGAAACAGGACTTGCAGGCCAGAGCCCTTTCCATTCACTTGATGCATTTCTGTTAGTTAGGATTCATAATAAGCTGGAGGTCTTTAAGATAGCACAAACCAACTCCTTAGAAGGGTTCATTAAGAGGATGGCATTGAAGGAAGGTATTGCATCCATCATTTTTCTACATCAATTTCCCCTCAATTTTATAATTCCATTTTTTTAAAGACTGATTAATAATTCCTAGAAGAACTGGGTTGCGGGCTAGAGGTGTGGGATGGCGGGGGGGGGGGGGGGCGAAGGGGGTCAGAGGATTCACCAGAGAAAGAGTAGGGAGCAGAACAGGTGGCTCTACTGAGATTCACTGCTGAAGGGAGAGCAGATAAAATGGGAGAGGTCTGCTGTGCCATATGTGAGTTAACTCCCTGACAAGGGATCGAACTCAGGCTGCAGAGTGATAGCACTGTGATAACCCCTACCCAGCAAGAAGGCCCTATCATACAATTTTTCAGGTATTTAGTTTTCTTTTCTATTGGGTTCTGCATCAAGCAGCTGAAGGGTACATCAGCGATTTGAAGCCACATTATCTGTTCTTCATTAAGAAAAATGTCTAAACAATGACTTTTAGTTTAGAGGACAAAAGACACGACTCAGGTTGCATCATTAGATAAAAACATAACTTGGAGAATCTATTTATGTAACAGCCACATTTCATATCAGACAACATACTACTGCTCTGCTTCCTGTGCCTAGTCTGCATCCCTTCCTGGCTACTAACCTGTAGTTGTTACATGTCTCTAGCATTAGTCTCACTTCACAGTAAGAATTTCTGGAAAATTCAAATGCCAATGCAATAAAAATATGTAAAATTTTATTTTTGGGCAGTTTTATTAAGCTTTAATATAAAACATACAATGGACTTAAAGTATATATACAACTTGGTGAATTTTCACATATTTTTAAACTTTTAAAAACATCAGCACAATCAGTATAGTTGTCTTAGTCTGTTTGGTCTACTGAAAAAAATGTCATAGATTGGGTAGCTTAAACGACAGGCATTTCTTTCTCATAGTTCTGGAGACTTGGAAGTTCCAAGATCAATGTGCCAGGAGATTGATTTCTTGTGAAGGCTCTCTTTCTGGCTTACAGATAGCCACTTTGTACTCACATGATCTCTTTGCATGAGGAACAGGGAAAGGGAGAGGGGAGGGGGGAGAGAGAGACAGAGGGGGGGGGGTGAGGAAGGGAAGGGACTAGGGGACAAGGGAGGGGAAGGAAGGAGAGGACTACTATCCTCCTCTTCATGTAAGGACATTAACCCTATCATAAGGGTGCCACCTTATCAACTCATCTAAACTAAAGAATCTCCCAAAAACCCCACCTGCAAATGCAGTCACATTGGATTTTAGGGGTTCCACAGGTGAATTCTGAGGAGACAAAACATTCACACCATAACAATATTGACTATACCTATCTCTCCCCAAAGATCCCTGATACAGTTGAATTCATCATGCTAATATTTTGTTGAAAAATTTTGCACCTATATGCATCAGGATGTAGTTACTTTACAGTTACTTTTTCTAGTAGTTTCCTTATTGGTTTTGGCATTAGGGTAATGCTGGCCTTATAGAATTCACTTAGTAGTGTTCTTGCCTCTTCATTTTTTTGGAAAAGTTTGAGTCTTCTTTGAATGTTGCTAAATTTCATGAGTAAAGCCATTGAGGCCCAAATTTTTCCTTATTGGGAGGGTTTAGGTTACTGAGTCAATCTCCTTATTACTAATTGGTCTGTTCAGGTTTTCTGTATCTTTATGATTTAGTCTTGGTAAATTGTGTGTTATCGGGATTTGGCCATCTAATCTAGATTATCCATTTATTAGCATATACTCATTTTATACTAATTGCTTATGATTTTTTGTATTTCTGTAGTGTTAATGGTGATATCTTTTGTCTCTTTCACCTCTCATTTCATATTTTATTTATTTGCATCTTCTCTCTTTTTTTCTTAGTTCTAGTTAAAGGTTTATAAATTTCATCTTTTTTTTAATTGGCCCTTAGTTTTATTGATCTATATTATTTTTGTGGGTTTATTTTCCTATTTAATTTATTTCTTATCTTTTTTATTGCCTTCCTCCTGCTAACTTTTTCTAGCTCCGTTTTCTGATTCACTGAGGTATAAAGATAGACTGTTTATTTGTATGCTTAATTTTTTCTAAATGAAGGCTTTTATTGCTATAAACTTACCTCTTAGAATTGCTTGCTGTTTCCATCTCAGATTGCTTCAGAATATTTCACGATTTTTCATTTCTTCTTTGACTCATTCAGAAGTGTGTATTACTTCTATACATGTTTTATTTTCCAGGTTTCTTCCTGTTATTGATTTTGACTTTCAAGTCTGTATAGTTAAAGCAGATACATGTTATGATTTTAGTTTTCCTACTTTTTATAAGGCTGTTTTGTGACTTACCATATGATGAATCCTGTATAAGGTTCCATATGTCCTTGAGAAGAATGTGTATTCTGCTGTTGTTGTGTGGAAGGTCCTGTATATGCACATTAAGTTTATTTGGTCTAAGTTATAGTTCAAGTCCAATGCTTCCTTATAGATTTTTCTATCTGGATGATTTATCCATTATTGAAAGTGTGTATTGAAGTCCTATACAGTTATTTCATTGTTGTCTATTTCTCCCTTCAGATCTGTAACTTGTTTAATTTACCTTAATTACCACTTTATAGACTGTATTTCCAAATATAGTCACATTCTTAAGTACTGGAGGAGGATTTAAACACAATATAATTTTAAGTTCAGGATCCTTAGATGAGAAGACTATCCTAAACTATCTTAACATTTACAGTACAATCACGGGAGTCCTTATAAGAGTGATATAGGAGATTTTGGGGTTAGGAGAAAGCCATGGGATGATATCAAATATTGGAGTGAAGAAGTTGTGTACCAAGGAATGCCTGACTCTAGACACTGAAAAACATTAAGGAATGGATTCCTTCCTGAAGTTTCCATAAGAAACCCATCCACCTAAAATAATTTGAGAGTTAAATTCACCTGTGAAATGGCCTCATTTACTGCATAATATACTCCCCCTCCTCAATTTCTTGCCCTACTTTCTGATACATTTTGTGATTGTCTCAAGTTGACTGTACAACCAAATTTCTTAAAATTTTCTTAGCTGGTAGATTTTGCAAGTATTCTATTTTAATAGCTCTCAGAATGCACCTGAAGTGGATGATAAGGTGGAACTTGGTGGCCATATAGGGCATCAAGGGTCTGTGAAATATGATGGAAGTCAATTCAGGGTCAAATCCTGGCTACAGATAAAAACGTGCTTTGCTCATACAGAGAGTTGGATTAAGCTGTCATCCTTTGATGGGTGTCATGGGAATAAACACGGGTTTGCATCGTGCAGATGTGCATGGCTTCAAACTGGAATGTTGTCTGTTTGCACTAGGGATATTTCCTAACTCATTCTAAGACACAGGAGTGTTGACAGGGAGTTCTGGGTGAAGAACAGTATAAAAACCATTGGGAAGTTTTCTGTCACCATAGTCGCATGATTTCATCTACAATAGGATATAGTCCATTCCTTCAGATTAATATAAGAAATGCAGTTTTCCCCTTTGGCCTATTTCCTTATTTTTTGCTGTTTTTGGTGTATGTCCACGAACAAATAAACATAGATATGAGTCTACTGCATAGCTAAATGTCATGATACGAAGTTCTCTGGAAAGCCATGCCTTTTTAACCCTAAAACTGTATCATTTGGCATTTACCCTTAGGATGTGCTGATAGGAAGACTAGCTTGCCAAAACAGTACTATCTGTCTCATTGAGGAAATGTGTTTAGTTCAAACTCTTGGTCATTCTAACATTCATTATCTCCCCAATGCTGTACATTCACACACACACACACACACACACACACACGTAACATACACACACATACTGTAGTGGTGGTGGTTGAAAAGGACCAAGCTTCCTCAGAAAAGGGGAATTTCCTGACTTATTTCCAAAGAGAAATGTGTGTTTTACCTCAAGTTAATAGCCAGCATTACACTTACAACACTAAGGGCCTCCAAAGTCAGTAATTACCCTAACTCATCACTATGCCTTTCACTTAACACAAGTCACTGTTTCCTCCTCCACCCATTATTTAGAGATACATCATCCATCTTCTTTTCTTATTCTTCTTCCTTCCACTTCCCTTTTCTTTCCCCTCTCCCTCCTTCTCTTCCTCCTCCTCCTCCTTCTTAAGTCACCCCACCAGAAGTTGGCACAGGGTCAGACAGAGATGTATAAACAATTCCATTCAACACAGCCAACATTTCCCAACATTTCCCAACATTTCCTATTTCTTTGTGCCAACCTTAGTGCTAAGCATCTACTCAGTGTAAAAGTGAAGAGTCATGGATGGACCAAACTTTGCTGTCCTGGGGAGCCTCCAGAGATACTTTAATTGTAGTCAAAGGATCAACAGCATTTCCTGGTTATCTGTGGGGTATAAGAACTGGCTTGATGCAGTTGTGAAGCATATATTTCAAATGTCTCTTCTAACTTTTTTGGTATTCATAAGACTTTATTTCATCAAGTATTTGTAAGCATGTGGTGATATGACTGGAAGGATTGCGAAAAGCTAAATGAAGTTTTCTTCAAAATTGCATGTAAATAGAAAAGTTAAAAATGGAGCCTTTGTACATCATAAGGGCAACTCAGACACTCAGTCTTAATGGACCATCAGACAAGTGCTTGTGTTATGTTTGGATTGTTCTCAATGGTAGTGACAATATGTTTGCTTTTGTTTATTCAAGCTACATGACCTGGACTCCCTCATGATCAAGAGCAGTCACTTTTGAGATATCTTGGTGACAGAATGGGCACTGTAATGAAACCAGGTTTCATACATGTCAAGTCAAACAGTCACTCAGGGCAAAAATAAATATCCAAAAGATATAAAAATGCGAGATACTGAGATATTTCCTTTCCTTATAGAATACTGATTACAGAGGAAGTGTTACCCTGTAGTGAAAAAGCTGTAAGTTCTCTGAGCCTGAGTTAAAAAAAAAATTAGATGATTCTTATCTGAGACTCCCACTCAATTCCTGGTGTGAGAATAATTGAACTTGTTTGATGATATTTCACAATGGGAGCAATAAGTTGAGAACTGTAAAAGTCAGGGGAGTAGTATTCATTAAGAGAGGAATATTCAACTGTCTCCTGAAAAAGCATTAACAAAATTTTGTGGGAATATGCTGTAAGACGAGACTGCCATTCATTCCTCAGGTGGCTGCCCATCAAGATAATCAGTGTTGCTGATGTGTCCTGATGTTACTAGAATGTGTGGGAAAAGCAGTGTGGACATATGAATTAGTAACAAAACCATGAAAAATTGTCAAATCTCAGTTCTTGGGTGTTTGGTTTGGTTGAGAGGTAGAGAAAATGACTTCTACCACACTCTGGGCCTTCAGATTAGGACAAAGGAGGGAAGAAGAGAAGAGACCCTTTAGCTGGGTGGGGATCACTATACTAGGGGCCAGGGCAAAAAGCAGGGTGATTCTGCTGTCTGGAACTTAGTAGAAATAGGTAACATATCTCAAGAGATTATTAATATGGAGAGCTGTTTTATGGGATTAAGTCCCTGTCAAGAAAGTTTTGTGAAGCCTCCAGATACCACCTTAGAAATATACATAACAAACTAGATCAGCAGTGATGATGAACAGAAAGGGTTCGCCTCTAACCCATAGCTACCCTGGTGTATTGAATTCCCATTGTTAATGTAACACATTACCACAAACTTAGTTGTTAGGACAACTAATTTATTCTCTTACGTTGTTTCGGAGGTCAAACATTCAAGTTACTATAAACTGTAAAGCAGGAGTAAAATTCATAATACAGAGAAAGATTTTCAAATTAATGCAATTTGCTTCCAACCCTCCCCAGTCTATCTTCCTTCTGTGATAATGTACTCAGCAGTGTGCTTTTGTTTGTAAAAAGACACAGAAAGTAACAACACCACAGAGCAAAAGCCAGAAAAGCAACAACCTTAGACCTTAGACTAAGACTTCAATGAATACTTCTTCAGAGGGTCTGGCCAAGACCTGATATGATTCTCTTTCTTTTCAATTTAGTGGATTTTCTCGCAAACATGAAAGGAGTTTACACACACCTTAGACAAAGACAAAATGTAGCATGCTTGAAACTGCGGACTTAAAACTTCCATGTGAGTTCTTTATCTGCTATGATAACTCCCAGGTACCACTGGCTTACGAAGACAAGACAACACCAAAACTATGACACCTCAAACCAGTCAATGAAATTTTGAATTCCAAATCTTCACTTATATCTATATCCTGCAAGTCAATCAGTGGTCATTTACTCAGTGTGAAAATTAAGCCTGAAAGCTTCCCCTTCTCAAGCCACTCTCAGCAATTCTTTCCCTAGGTAACAAGTGCAATTGATTTTTATTATTGCCTTTGGATTGAGCTGTGTAGTAAAAGTTCAAATATGTGTTCCATATTTTTATCTGCATATATACTTTAATGGGTATAGTGTGAAAATGTTAAGTTGGTATAATTAACTCCAAGCATTTTAAATATTTTAATTATATTGTTAGTTAAGCGAAGCAGTTAGTATCTCTAATCTAGACTGCACATCTAAAATTCAACATCAAATGAATGCCAACTGAAATGGGAAATAAAAACAAAAGCTGCAGAAATCATGCAGTGATTGAGTTTGTCCTATATGATTTGGTACTATCTAATAGTTCTACATCTAGTTTGATTGTTAAAGCAAAGAGAGCAAAAGAGAGAGAATTTTTTTTTCTTAAAACTTAATTGAGCCTTTTTCTGTAAGGGACTATCTGCAAGGGAGTACTTTTATAAGCTACATTTTCTCTTCCAGCTACCAGAATATGTTTTTTCTAAGGGTTTACAGAAGCAGAACCCAAACTAGCCCAGTATGGGGAGTGAAGGACTGTATCATTTGACCTGGTATCTATCACCTAAAATGGATCATTAGGACTCATTTGACATATCTGGCATCTGGGTAAGTGCAACTCATATCTGTACTGTGATGCTATGTCTTCCCCAAATGTTCTTCTTCACCAACCTGCTACCTATTTCAAATTATTCTTTCATGACATTGTTTTTTGTCTGTGTACTAAACATAACTGCCCATCAGATTCACCTGCAAAACTTGTTAAGAAACAGATTCTCAGACCCTGTCCCCTACCTACCAAATCAGAATCTCTAGAGCCAGAGCACAAGGTACTTACATTTTCCACCAAATTTCCAGCTGTCTATAATATAGTCCAGCTGATACAGTATTTGCGTACTACTGGTTACACCACAGGCAGAAACAGCAGCAAAAAGAAGAAACTATTAAAACAGAAAAGAGAGAGTCCCTAGCCATATCACCAGAGATGAGTTTATCAGATGAGCTAGCTGTCACCTTGAATGGCTTCCAGAATGTTTCTATCCCAGAAATCACAATCTCAAATGCCTTCAGAGCTGGCAGATAGCACAAATAAGGCCAACTGAGTGGAGGGCATGTGGGTTACTCAGTCTGCATTTCAATTTCTCCTTCTTGATAGAAACATGGGAACAAAAATAGCCCAGACTCTTCTCAACTTTTTCATAAGAAGGGTAGTGGCACAAATGAAGAAGAAGAGCTACAAGCATTCAGCTGCAATATCCAGAGTAATAGGAATGATTGAGGAGTTTGGTATCTGCAGAGTTCAGACCACATCTAAAGTAGACAGCTTATACTCAACTCCTGTCGATTTTTGCAGAGGCACAAGCACGTGTCAAAGGAGCCAGAATTAACAAGAGCAAAGGGATCTAAAAGAACAGTTAGGCAGGAATGGGAAAGCACTCATTTTAAGTTGGATCTGCCTAACAGGAATGGAAGGCTAGTCCAGTGATCTCTAAGCAAAGTAGAGACAACCAATTATTTCATTACATGAAATTTTGATGACAGTAACTGGGATTTAGAATCAAACAGATCTGAATCCTAGCAATCCAAATGTGAAACCTTAACTGAGTCTTAATGTTTTACTTTTTAAGTGAAAGGTAATTTCTAACTTGGACAGTGTTTTACAAGGTTCTATGTGAAAATGCATATGAAAGCAGCAAACATATGTCTGGGCACGCAGTAGAAACTTGAGTAAGTTTTTTACATTTTTCTACGAACTTCCCATAGTTGAGTTATATCACAGTGCACTATTACTCTCTTTACATTCTTGGCTCTAGGAAATTCTAAGAAAATGGTTGCTTTTTCTCAATCATGTATGCCACTTATAAAACCAAGTCAACTCAGCGAGTGCTTTCGTAGATTTTTGCAGTATCTCTAAGATCTCTCCCAAGTATTATACCTGAGATTAGAATAGTAGGCAGACATTAGAGGATATTCTGTGTTTTTTTTTAATTTGTTTTCCATTAAAAAATTGGTGATGTAATTTTGCAACAGTAAAACTGTATTGTCTCATGTTTCCCTTGATGTAACTCAGAATTTATCTGGTCTTTCTCACTGAGCTATCACACACACACTCAGAAGACACATGACATTATTATTTATTACCACGTCTCCAGGATCTGTTTTGCCTTTATATTTCTTTTTGTGACATTTTAGAACTTTTTTTTTTACAACTTTGTTCTGTATCACCTAACAAATAGAAGTAGTAAAATAGAAACTATATTCTCACACAGAAAAAGTAATTTTCCAGTTTGCTAATCTGGGAAAAGCCAAGAGTACCACTAATAGCAAAGCTCTTTTGATTAATTCATGAGCATTAATTGAGGGATTACCACAGGTTAGAAACAGTGCTTGATACAGTCATATATGTGGGAAATGGTTACATGAGGCCCTCCACAAACAAGTAATCTAAGCCAGCTTCTTTTCAGGGTAAAGTAATATATCTAATGATGGTAGGTTTGCTCATATATGCATGTGTGTGATATATATATATACACACATATATATGATGTAACCTGACAATTTCTATGAAGGTAACACAATCATATCTCGATATCAGTTATCCTGTCATTTGATATACATTCTCTAGACCTAGACTGTAAAAAGAAAGCAAAAGATTATGGCACTAGATAGAGATTCATGGGATAATTTGCATTCCATCAGTCTATCAGTCTCACCCTTATTAAGTGGATAACCACCTTTTCTGGTAGCAATGTCTCTTAATTATATTAGCACATAATGAATGAAGACTTTTACATGTATTGATACAAATATTACTCACTTACCTTCTATGTGTATCTATTTACTTATGTTACATACTCTTCCATACTGTGACAGAGACTACTAGCACTTCACAATCATGTACTTCCTATTCTTCCTGGACACCCAGCTAAACTAGTCTCCATTAGGACTGGGTGTGACCACATAACTAAACTCTAAATCTATCCTGTAAAAGCATCTACATCTGGCCCCTTTGAAACTGCCCATGTATACCACCTCTTTACACTCAAAATTCTATGATATGCCATAAGACAACCATAGTGATACTTAAAATTATCATGGAAGTCACTACTGAAAATGTCAGAGCCACCATCTGCCTGGGACTCTGAACTTCTCCCAGGAGAAGATGTGTCCTACCAATCTAAACATCTATCCTGGACAAGAAATATAATTCTTGTTACTTAAGTCACTGAAATTGACTGTTCATTATTTACTACTGTCTAACTTACCCTAGTAAGTTGTTAGACACAATGATTCAAGAGTCTGTAATACCTTATGCTCACTGATTTACCTCAGCACTTTGTTAAAAATCAATTGGTTACCTAAATGTGCATCTAATTTTAGACTGTATACTGTTCTATTGATCTGTATGTCAATTCTTATATCAATACCATGATTCTTATACAAGTATAGTAGTTTCATAGTAAGTTTTGAAATACATTTGTGTTTTTCAATTTTTTTAAATGTTAAGCTATTTTAGACTTTTATCTTTGCATATAAATTTTAATGCCAGCTAAGCAATTTCTATTTTTAAACCTCTTGAGATTGTATGGGATATCTAGGTCAATTTGGGAAGAATTGTTTTTTTTTTTTTAAAGATTTATTTATTTATTTATACAAGCACTGGGTATAGCCAGAAGTGCCGGAGGGTGAGAGAATTCACCAGAGCCAGAGCGGGGAGCAGAGCAGGCAGAAGGACCGAAGTACACTGCTGAGGGGAGCAGTGGGTGGCAGGAGGGGTCTGCACACCATGCGGGACCCACCTCCGGTGGCCGGGGAGCAGCCAGGGATCGAACTGGCACTGCAGAGGCTGCGGGCAGCTTCGCTACCCAGTGCTCAACTGCTGCGCCACTGGGGAGGCCCCAGAATTGTTATCTTAATATACTCAGTCTTTCAATCCATGAACATGGTGTGTGTGTGTTTGTGTTTGTGTGTGTATGTGAGTTTGTGTGTATGTGTATGTAATCAGAGCAATCCTGCCCTGTATCTTTTTCTTCTGATTTCAAATTTTGTTCTTTTCCTTTGGCATCAATAATTTGACATTTCTCACCACAGAATTCTTTTTGTTTATTGAACTTCATGATTTCTTAGTATCTTGTATTCACAAATGTCAGTTTTTCATCAAATTTGGGCTATTTTTAGTCATTAGTTCCTCAATTTGTCTTTGCTGCCTTTTCTTTTTCCTCTATCTCTGGTTTTCTATCTAAATGTACATTTGTCCTTTTCATATTATCTAGTAGGCCCTTGAAGTTGTTCACTTTTTTAAATCTTATTTTGGTCTCCTTCATTTGCCTTGTGTAATTTCTATAGCTCTATCTGATAGCTCACCTACTTTATAAAATATCATATTCATTCTGCTGTGAAATCCACCCACTGATTTTTTTTTTATTTCAGGAATTATATTTGTGTAGAATTTCCATTTAGTTGTTTTCATTGTTTGTATTTCTCTGATGAAATTCTCTTTTGCTCTTTTGTAAGATTTTGTAATTCATTAAGGATATTTAAAACAGTTTCTTTAAATCCTTGGATTCATTCCAACATCAATATCATTTTCAAGTTGAAGTTGGTTGATTCTATTTTCTCTTGATCATGTTCCCCATTTTCTTGATTCTTTGTATGTTGAGGAAATTCTAGATTCTGTTTTCTTCTAATTAGCATTTCTATGTTGTTGCTTTGTTTCAGTAGATAATTTCTTTGATTAGTTGAACTTCAAACTCTTTTTCTTGAATGGAAGCTTTTGTCTCTCTTCAGATTTTTTGTCTTAGCTGGGCTGCATGAGTAGAGAGATTTTGAGTCTAACCACTTTGTGGGATTCTCCAGCTTTTTTCATCATTCAGTTTTCTTCCTTTTCTTTTCAGCTTCCTCACATCAAAAAGCGGCAGGCTATTCCATGTGTGCTTTCACCTCTACCACGCTCATCAGCATGAAATTCTGTGAATCTCAGTCTAGAAGTCCAGAAATGGAAACCTACCTTTAAAGTTCCTGTGATTACTCCCCTGGAGCAGTATAAACTGCTCACCAGAACCTGTGTGCTTCTGTTCCCTCTTATTACCTTCCAGGTGCCAGCCCTAGTTTCAATTCAGATTTTTCATCTTTGGCTGAACCACGCTTGTTTGCTTCAGGGGTCAGAGATATGGACAGACTGAGTTTAGAGATTTCTTCATTGGTTCTTTCCTTTCTGTGATTCTCCCACTATCTTCAGCACCTAATATCCCAGTTTCATTTTTCTGGTGTTCCCAGCCAGAAGGATAGCTAGTTGTCTTATCTGTGTTCCATTAATTCTGTGTTCTGCAAGGGTTGCACTTAACCCTACTTTAAAAGTGATAGAGATTAGAGTTGATGTGAATAGTATTCTACCTTTCCTCCAAGTGAGTGCACATTCCCCAATGGTCTGCCTGCTTCTGTTCACTGCCCAATGCCTTCAGGTGGGAATGTTTTGTACTAAAACCAAGTTGAATAGTTGTTTCTCACATGGGATGGTCATCTCACAAGGTTTCAGCTCATCATGCCCAGAAAAAGAAAACCATCAAATGGCTCAAAGCAAGGAAATTTTGTACCTAAAGAGATTTAGGGATCATTTTTGTTGGCGCCTTGCCTCATGGCATCAGAATACTTCCCCCTTCCAGGATTAGCTGTGCTCCTTCTGGTCCAGTGCGCATGACGACCTCCGGCGCACCAAATAAGGTCATGTGTGTAATCATTGGCTAGGCACTGTTGGCCTGCTTCTTCCGCTTTTCCCCAGCTATAAAGCCCCGCTGAAACCAAAAATAAATGAGACATGCTTTAGCTGAACCGAGTGTACGTGTCTCCCTCCGTGGTATACCCCTGTTCTTTCAGGTCGCTGCTCTCCCCCCGAGAACCACGTTGACCAGTCCGCGGGCTCGGACACATTTTGATGAAAGAATTTACACCCAGAGAGATTAAGTGATCAATAGTCACATACCTACTTAGTGATGAAACCATTAAAACATCTATGTCCTGGTCCCAGTCCTAGTGCACGGTGTGTCAAAAATAGCACTGTGACATATTTGGCAAATGGGGTGAACTAATAGAGAAGAACTATCAGAACTCAAGAGGAACTAAGAAACTTCCTATAAAAACACCTACCCTGATAGAAAAAGGAGCCAAGACTGATGGATCTGTTCAGCATGGCAGCGTAATTATTAACTTAAATCCTCCTTCCTTTCTGACCCCCAGAACATGTGTATGAGTCCTATCACAGATTGAACTGTTAATGCAATCTGAAAGCCTTTGGTGTAAAACCCACCTTTGGTATTCTTGGACGAGAAGGATATAAAATGATGAGTATTCAAAGTACTTTTTCTATATGTGCCACAACCTATACTGTGACTCTGGAGCCTCCAGGTTTCCAGTGCATCCACAGGACAAGGGTAGAATCAGAGGAGGTAGACAACACCTGTGAAATACAGCTGGGCAACCCAGAAGAAGCAGAATGTTTCACTTTAAACAGCAAAAACAGGTTTATAGAAGGGGCAGGGACTCCCTGGTGGCGCAAGGGGTTAAGCAATGCACTATGAAGCAGTAGCAACCTCTGAAGCATGAGTTCGATCCCCAGACAGCCAGGGAGCAACCCACATGGTGAAGCAGACCTGTCCTGTCTCACCCGCTTCTCCCCTCAGCAGTGTATTTCAGTCAGTCTGCCTGTTCTGTTCCCTGCTCTGTCTCTGGTGAATCCTCTCACTCCCTGCATCTCTGGCCTGTACCCCAGCTCTTGTATGCATAAATAAATAAAATAAATCTTTAAAAATAGAAGGGGCAGTGGTTCCGGCAGGATATGGTGTCCTCTACCAGAGAGGGTCCGGGATAGCACAGGGAGATTGTCCTGATGAAATGTTTTTTGAGAATATACTGGACAGGGCCCTTTAAGAAAGGAACTTTACTAGGAGTCATGCATTTATGGGTGACACTAGATGCATGAAGCACACATGTTTACTGTTGGTATGATCCAATTCACAAATTCTGGTCTGCTATGACCTAAGGAAACACAGGTTACAAATATATATTAGCCAGTTGATTGAATATAATTGTCAGTTGGTGGAATTGAGATGAGTAGATAAAAAATATATAAGGGATACTTTCAAGCAAATGGAGTACTACATAGAAAGTCATAGAAACAATAGGCACACAGAAATTGAACTAGTGTCTTTTGATTTCATTATTTGCCAAGACAGCATATTGATACCTTTAGATCATATCAAAATTGACCAACATTCATTCTAAGCTACTCAGATTATTTCATTAGTGTAAATATGAATTTTATATTGGAGGGACAATAGAAAAGTAACAAAGTTTCATTCAAGGAAAAGCTGGAAAAACATCAGTATTTCAAAATGTAGATGTCGATGCCTTATTTGTAATGAAAAGAGCACAATCCGAGTAGGTGAGTAGAGGATGCCCACTGCTGAAGCAGAGGACAATGGGGACATAAAAGGGACAATGAGGTCAGATATGTGGACACAATGGAAGCTGCTCTATGGAGGAAGGTCTTGAATATGAGGCCATGGAGTTCAGATTCTGTTCAACAGGCTATTGGGACATCTCCACTAGCTCTTGAGCAGGGGCACAATGTGATACATATGCTGCTGGAAAAAGATAATATTGGGGCAGTGTGAAATGTTCTGAAGGAAGGAAAGGGACTCACAGAAGCTTCTTCAGTGACAGGTTGTGATCTGGGTTGGACAGTGATAGTAAAAGGAAAGAGGGGAGCCATAAATATCGAGACTTGCAGATTCACTACTATCGTGATGAGTACCCTCGGAGTCTCTAAAAGGAAAGGCCTACACATTGTTTGTTTCTCTGTATTGTTCCAGACACCAGCATGGTATGTGGTGCTTATGTCATGTGGCAGCCAGGATAATTTCTAGAACATTTCTGAGCTTTCTTATAATCATTCTTTTCCCTTTTCTCATGCCGAAGATGGTTTGCTTTTCATGTGGTGCTTGTTTGTGAGCACAGAGGCCAGAAAATAATTAGGGGGTACACAGTCTCCGCCATGTGTTTGTCTAACACTCTTAAAAGGGAACACACTTCAAAGATCCCCATGTCCTTTGTGTCTGCCATACTTTTAGCTTCTGTCTCTCTGGTGGTTCTACCGGAAATTTGTCATTCATGCATTCAACTCTGCCTTGTTGTAGGAATTTTCAAAGCAAGGCAGTTCTATCAACACCCCTGCCTCCTGTTAAATGAATACCTAAGAAGTTATATTCTGGCAGCTTATCTGATGGTGCTGAGATCAGAGGCACTATGATTTCCAGCAGTAGGAGGTTGATACTAATATGACATAGAATAGGGCTACAGCTTCTGCAGGATCCCCCTGGTAGCACACTGCCAGCTAAGCTGGCTTCATCTGACTCGCTCTCACATGCTGCCTACACAACCTCACCAGTCTTAACATCAGGAAGATTCACACACTCACACATGGAAATGCAGGCTAGGAATATAAAATGATCACCTATAGTCCATGGCCAGAAAACATGTAATAATGGATATGGACTCATAGTCATTTAGTTTTGCTATAATGGATCATTCTTTCTGAAAGGCTCACCTATAATAGGTAAAATCCCCTTTAATGTGATGGGGTCATGACTGCATGACTAACCTGAGTATTGGCCTTAATATGTCACCACCTTCACCAATGTCATCATTGCAAACATTATTTTGCTACATGCACAGAGGTAAAGCCCCTTGTTTCAAGGACCGTGTTTCAATACAGCATCATAAGGGAGCCTTTCTATTAAACATGAACCCCTAGGTAGAACAGCAGAGGAGCCTTCACTGAAGCAGGGGGACCACTATAAACATGAAGGGAAGATGAGGCTGCATATGAGAACTGGAAGATACTCTATAGAGATGAGTCTCAATTACTGAGTCCTAAATATAGAGATGCAATGTATGTCCAGTGATTTATTAAAGATAATATAACAGATAAATATGATCATGGAGAGAATCACCACTTCACTTCTGCTCACAATTCCTGATCTACCCACACAAAAAAAGGGGGATCCTGTAAATCAAGTAGTCCCAAACTACATCACAGCTAATGGACCTGACTGACAATAGCTCTTTTCTGGGAGCTAGGAGCGGGGACATGAGCTTAAAGGTCATGTACCTTAAACAGTACTTTAAATTGATCCTGAGGAGCCAAGGAAAAGTGGGGGAAATGGAGAAGATCCAGCCTCAGATATTGCAGAATGAATATCAAGCACATGTGCAAGTGGGGCACGGGTAGGATGCCGT
This sequence comes from Talpa europaea, assembly GCF_964194135.1. NCBI lineage: Eukaryota > Metazoa > Chordata > Mammalia > Eulipotyphla > Talpidae > Talpa > Talpa europaea. The sequence goes on from NC_140074.1 coordinate 31,373,167, forward strand.
GCACCTCCAAAATGAGAAGCAGAGATTCTGAGAGGATTTGCAATCCCCTTCTCCCTAGGACTAGTAATACTTTCTATAATTGGCTTCCATTGGAAACTGTTGGAATAAATTTCTTTTCATCTGAGCTGCTTCACAAGGAATTCTGTCCAATAGAAATAAAAATTATTCAACTAAATAGATATCCTCAAATGTTATTTGTGAGTTATATAAATAAGGGAAGGAGTGTAAGTAGTTTTTACAAAGGAAACAGACAAAAAATATATCAAAATAAGCCCTAGAATTCTGACTACAGAACTGAGGCTACCAGAAAGGGAGAGAAGAGTGGGGAACAAAGTAGGGAAAAGCCCCAAGGAATTGTGCTAAAGGACTAGGGGTGCTCAGGTGGTGGTATGGTTTGGTAATACTCATCTGAGAGGTGTGAACCTGCACCTCTGAATCATGCACAGTGTTTCAACCCAATGTTACCGCAATAAAAAAAAAAGTACAAAAATAAAATGATAATTGATAAGTATAAAATTCAAGTAGTAGAACAATTATATAATATGATCTCATTTTGAAATAATAATAAATTCAGTCACATAGAGAAGAGCATCAAAGAAATATGATATGCACCAACTTTTCAGAGTAGTTATCTTTGGGAGTGATATTCACTTTTTATGTTATTAGTTCCATAATGTTTGAATTTTATGTGACATTTGTGATATGAAAATAAAGTATGAGAAAGTATTAAAAAATAAAAAAAAAAAAAGCCGCACACCAGGGATCCCTAATGATCTCACTTTAGAGTAAAATATTTCCAGCAGCACATCTGGAAATGGACCGTAGTTCATGGCCTAAATTGTTCTACCCGCATTCAAGTAACCATCACACTTTCCCTCCTGGGTATGGTTTCCCTTTCTATTCATATCATTGGCCCCAAAAGCCTTTCCTGTCTACACAATCAAAAACATTACCCTACTATCTTATCTACTTATTCTGCTTTTTTTCTCTACTTTGAACTTATTACTCTGTGGTAAGAAATGGCTATTAGGGCCTCCCTGGTGGTGCAGCTGTTGAGCGCTGGATTGCAAAGCTGCCTGCAGCCACTGCGGTGCCGGTTCGATCCCCAGCTGCTCCAATCCCCCGGCTGCTCCCCGGCCATCGGAGGAGGGTCCTACATGGTGTGCAGACCTCTCCTGCCACGCCCGCTGCTCCCCTCAGCAGTGTACTTTGGTCCTTCTGCCTGCTCTGCTCCCCGCTCTGGCTCTGGTGGATTCTCTCACCCTCCCGCGCTTCTGACTGTACCCAGTGCTTGTATGTATGTATGTATGTATGTATGTATAAATAAATAAATGAATGAATGAATGAATGAATAAATGAATAAATAAAATAAATCTTAAAAAAAAAGAAAAGAAATGGCTATTAGCTTATTTGTTAATTGCTTGCCCCAAACTACGTCACATATATTTCATAAGAGTGGGGATCTTTGTTTTTACTCACTATTATAACTCAAGAAGCTAAAGTAATGATTGGTACTTTATAGGTACCCAATAAAATATTTGCTGAATGAATTAATGAATGTTTTTAAGGAACCAAAAGGTTCTTAAGAAAACAGCTCATGTTTAGTTCATCTGTGTTATTCTTATTGCATTGATACAGAACTTTGTACACAGTAGTTACTCAACAAAAGCTTATTATTACATGAATTTTAGCCATTTTAACAAGCTGCATATGTCATGCCTTCAAATTCAACCAGCAGAGACCTTATCAGAGTTCTGCTTAAAAGTACAGGGTGGAGGCCTCCTCTGGTGGTGCAGCGGTTGAGCGCTGGGCTGCGAAGCTGCCCCCCGTAGCCTCTGCAGCACAGGTTCAATCCCCGGCCATGGGCAAGGGTCCCACATGGCGCGCAGAACTCTTCTGCCATGCCCACTGCTTCCCTCAGCAGTGTATTTCGTCAGTCTGCCTGTTCTGTTCCCTGCTCTGGCTCTGGTGAATTCTCTCACCCTCCTGCACTTCTGACTATACCCAATGCTTGTATAAATAAAAAAATAAATCTTAAAAAAAAAAAAAAGTACTGGGTGACCTGACATGGTTTTCAAGATTTGGGGTGAGCAGTGAAGCCTGAGAATAACATCTTATTGGTCTCCTAGAATCTTCACAGAGAGGTATAAAATAACTGCAATTGAGGATGACTTGGAGAAGATGATTCTCTTTTTTTATCACCAGATCCATGTTTATTTCTTTCCATTCTAGAGCCGTACATATGAAGGATCCTCCTGCCAACCACAATAATTTCAGCATAATAATCTCATCCTTCCTCCTAGACACATCTCCCCCAAAGGCTGTGATGACTCAGTAGTCATTTCACCCATTGCCCCAGCTCACCCACCTCAGAGTTGGGAACCCTGTCACTCCTGCACGAGGAAAACAAAAGGCAGCAGCATCATTTCATGAACTTCTAGGGCAGGTATTTTCACCTTAGCTGTTCATGGGACTCACTTGGTAAGTGTTTAAAAGGCCCAGTACCCAGGCTGCACCCAGCCCATTTAGGTCAGAAGCTCTGGAGGTGGGGCCCAGACATGAAGACTCTTTAAAGTTGTCCAGACAATTTAAATGAACAGTCATGACTGAGAACCACTGCTGAGATACGCTTTCTGGAGGGAGTCTCTAGAACTTAATAAAACAGGACTATTCAATCCAAATTACATGTTGCCCAATGGGAAACATGTGGCAAGCTGACAGTGGCACCTCAGTTTCTGGCCTCAGAAGTGTCTTTCCAGCCCCCAAGAGTTTATTTATGCTCTGTATAGAGCAAGATTAGAAGTGCCTGGGAATTGATGTAAGAATAATCTTAACCAATAAGATATAGATAAGGGAGGGCCACCCTGGTGGCCTAGGGGTTAAGTCTCAGCACTATCATGCTATCATGTCTGCAGACTGAGTTTGATTCCCAGCCAGGGAGCTAACCCACATATGGCACAAAAGACCCTTCCTGGCTCACCTGCTGCTCCTCTCAGCAGTATATTTCAGTAGCTCCACCTGTTCTCTCCCCATTCTGTTTCTAGTGAATTCTCTCACCACCACTCCCCCCCCACACACATACACCCCTCTGGCCTATACCCCAGTTCCGCATGAAAATAAAAATTAATTAACTAATTAAAAAGGAATGGATAAGCCCCAGCTTTTCTATTCCTTTCTTCCTAGGCATATTAGGTATGGTTTTTTTGAAGCTCCCTATCAGGACTGAGCTTCAGTAACCCATAACAGTAGGCCCATTACCTAATGTACCTCATATTAGCTTCTCACCCTTCTCTGCCATTCTCTGTGTCACCCAACACTTTGTCTTCCAGGGGTGACCTATAAAATAAACTACCTGCAGTCAAGGTCTGATTTTATGGTCTGCATTTAAGATAATCCAAATTAAAACAAGTTACAGATTTTGCAGCTTCCTTTCTCTTTCCCCACTTTTCACAACCCAATTTCAAATTTCATTTCCCAGAGCAGCAGAAAATTATAGAGCATAAGCTTTAAAACTGAAAAAAGAAAACCGTACTCTAGAAGAAAAGTGTGATTTACAAGCTTTACATTCATTTCCAGTGCTCGATTGGAAAGGTATTTAGTTTGGAAAGGCTTAGAACCAGCTTGCATGGATGAGCAGCTCCACGAAGTAGCTAGAGGCTCCTTATGCTTGGAGGATGTTATATATCCCATCCTCACCTTCAACACATATTCCATCAGAAGTGCATTTTCTCTGGATCAATAGGAATGACAGACAGGGTCTGTCAATTGTCTGCTGCTCTTCGTGGCAAAGACCATCTTAGGTTAAGAAGATATGATTAGAAAGTTTCTGAGCACTCTCAGTTAGGACCTGAAGTTCCACTACTTGCAGAGAGCCTCAGAGAAACAGTAGTGCACACTTCTGGCTGATATCCACAGGCTCCTGGATATGAGACCTAATGTACCAGCTGACTCTAAGTCTTGACTTACAGTCAATTGTATAGAAGGTCCCCAAGACGTAGTTAAAACATTTAACACACTAAAATGCAAATACTTGATGTTTGCTCTTTTAAGTAGCTAAGTATCATGTCATATCCCACCTTTCCCCCTAGAAATAATCATTATAACCACATTCTGGTTCTCAGAGATTTCAGAAAATTTAGCTGATACTGATGAAGATGTGGAGAAAAAAACACTTTCTTACTCTGGCAGAAATATAGATCTATTGGTATAAATTCCAGAAAACAATATGTCACTTAAGGGCCTCCCCTGGTGGTGCAGCAGTTGAGCACTGGGCTGCGAAGCTGCCCTCAGCCTCTGTAGCGCCAGTTCGATCCCCGGCTGCCAGCGAGGGTCCCACATGGCGCACAGACCTCTCCTGCCATGCCCGCTGCTCCCCTCAGCAGTGTATTTCATCAGTCTGCCTGTTCTATTCCCTGCTCTGGCTCTGGTGAATTCTCTCACCCTCCCCTGCTTCTGACTGTACCCAGTGCTTGTATAAATAAATAAATAAATAAATAAATAAATAAATAAATAAATAAATAAAGCCCTGTCACTTAATAATCTCTCTGATCTTCATTTTCCTCAACTCTAAAACATGAAACATAATTTCTGCATTTTTCATTTGTTGTGAAGTTTAGAGACAATGTACACAAACACCCCAAGTGGAGTCTGTCATTTTAGCAGGACTAGTCAAAGATAATGAAATACTTGATTTTAAGGAACAACAATGGGTGGTAGAACTAAGATGGGGTAGAACTTACAAAAATTTAATAGTTATTATTGTTGTAAGGAACTTAAAATCTCACAGGTAAATATTTAAGCAGTGGGACTGAGATTTTGTATGTTTTATCAGAGACCTTATAAATATTTTTATGTTCTGAAAAAATAGTGAAAAGAACTCCACTAAATAGCTGTAATATCAACAATAGCCTACACATTTTAGACTAATACTTTATTCTTATTGCTAGCTCATCAAAAACTTTTAAAAGCATAATCCATAAGTTCCAATAAAATACTTGATAATTAATTTTGCTGTGCTGCAAAAATATTTTATTCTCTAATGCTAGGATTTCTCTTGCTCCCTTTCTTTTCTTGGTTGTTGCTGCTTTCTTTAACCTAGCACCCAAATATCCAGTACCCTTTTGGGTCTATGTCACAAATTATTGACTTCTACATTTCTACAGAACACTAGAAGTCAAGAGTTACTGGGGTTCTTGAACAAAGTTTGAGCAAGCAGTTTTTATCTACCCAGTCTTTTTGTACCAGGGATTATTCCAGGGATTATTCCAAACTCACTTTCTCAATACAAAGGCTTATAAATGTTTGATTGCACTCATGCTGATTGTATTTAGAGTAAATCAGATTATCATTTATCTCTAACATGGCTTCACAAGCAATTTACCTAAGCTCATCTCTCTTTCTCTCACTCACACCCACCCAACCACCCACCCACCCAACCACACACACACACACACACACACAGAGAGAGAGAGCATCCATCACACAGGCACTGTTTATCAATGTGGCAGACTACCAGGAAAGTTTCAGAGAGGGAGTTAGAAGCATTGTGCCTGCTATAAGGTGTGGAATTTCTCTGACCCTACACAAATATGGGAATGCTAGAAAAGGAAGGGCAGGACAGAGATTTGTAGATTTAGAAGACAAGTCACTAACCAGTCCTCCCAAAGTGCTGGGGTAGGTAGACAAGTGGGGATTTTCAGAGAAATCTAAGTGAGGAATAATAAGCACAAGAAGTTCATGAGCTGTATGGTCTCTGTATAGCTACTATTTATATGGGTATCTGTTGAATAATCTAGACAATAGGCCTAGCAATTGCAAATAAGAGCTGAACGTGGAACAGTAAAGAAAAAGGACAAGCTGGGTATCTCTGTGCATACTTCTTTACCTTCCAAATATTGCACAATTCTTGTTTTGGCTCTCAAATAACTTGGGTATATTTAGGAAAGGACATTCTTAGAAATGCACTAGCCAGGATAACCAGTACAATTAAGTCCACACCATATCAATTTGTCATCCATAGTTACCTGTTTTAACCAAATTCAATTTCCAAATAAAGACAATAACAAAATCATGTTTCTTTCTAACATGATACAAATATCTCAACAACACAAAGCCCTCCCCCAAAAGAGTTGTACACTAAGTCCCCTGTCTCTTTATACATTTTTGAATGATGTCCATTCTTCTGTCTGAGTCACTATCCTCCATTTATATCTACATTTTAAATATTGTTAACACATTTTATGTTGGAGAATATGGGAATGTAAAAAGGAAAAAAAGAGAGAGAAAATGGTATTCTATACACTCATGCACATATACATATTCATACCAAAATAAAGAACTACTGATAACTACAAGATCATTTCTATAATACGTCACATCATCAACCAATATAACTTCTTTCTTTCATTACCCTGCAAGCACTACCCAGCGCTTAACCACTGTGCCACCAGGGGAGGCCCTGTGGGTGGTGATTTTACTCAGAATCATCACTCACAGGGAAGACAAATTCATACAGAGGGTATGTATCTATGCCACTGAGAACAAGTGCTAGTCTTTGCACAATGGAAAAAGTCCAATGTAATCAACCTTCCACTAAATGGCTAGTTGGTGTCTCTTGGGAATAGTGACATATTGTGGACTCAGTGTTGGTCTCTGCTGTTGGCAGATTAGATACAGTACTGCCTAAAGTCAATCTGGTCTTAGTAAGCAGAAGTAAATGTGCTGAGCATGTGTAATTTCCATTTCTACCACCTTCATCATGAGTCTGCTAGGCAAGGAGAGGGATGGCTGGGGAAAGGGTTGACGAACATCCACAACATGAGTTGTGGCTGGGGAAAGGGTTGACGAACATCCACAACATAATATCTATCCAGTTATTAAGATTTGTATCTGCTGAGGATGATCTTTTGGTAACCAATCACATGAGACACTTTATACTTTGTGCCCAGTTTGGAGAATTCTATTCACATGCCACTTCTGGACTACTTGACGTCAAATTTTTCAATTGTGTTTTTTCCAAATCTCAGACCATTCAGTCAAACCATCAGTCACTACCCATAAACCCACAGATTTGGCCATTCCTATTGGACAAAATGAACAACCAGATGCACTGCTTTAGAACAGGAAGAGAGGCCAGAAAAAGCAAATTCTCACTTTCCTTGGAAAGGATATCAATGAGAGACAAAACCTGATGGTCTTGGGGGCTCATGTCCTTCCCCTTTTGGACATAGAGCAGAAAATTGGCTTAGCACCACTGCAGAGATATGGCCTTTTGTTAATTTCAACATTCATTCCAGCAATGTCCCTAAGCCTCAATATGCAAACCTTGATCTTTGATATGCATCTTCCCTAGCATGTTCCTGGAGCCCAAGCATGATCTCTTGTTTTACTACTTTTCACTACAAGAAACCAGGAGCTCCATCTCCCTTTTCAACTAATTTACATAATAGGGTGCATATACAGGAGTTATTTTTTGCCCATTTAGCTTTCTGGATAAAGCATACCTCTGCTGGACTTTTGGTAATTGTGCATACAACGCATCTATTTCTAGCCTATACTACAGGGTAATGATAATTTAGGGGAGTTCAGGCACTCTATTATTTTCCTGATTTTAAATTCTCTATTTAAGCAGTTCTAAATGGACCCATAGAGGCAATGGGTTGCTGGAAACCATAGTCTCCAGTTCAACCAAGTTGGCATCAGAACAATCTAGCACAATATTGATGTAAGAAAAATGAAACATGCTGTGGAAGAGGAAGGAAGAGTCAGCAGAAGAGGCTGAGAAGTAATAGAAAGTAAGAAAACAGAAAAACCAGCAGGATATGGTTTATCAGACCCCACACAGAAAGTTTATTAAGAAGGAGAGTCAACATTATACCAAATGCAGATAAAATAAAATGAAATGAGAACTGGTCACTAAACTTGAGAACATGGAGATTGGTGTTGATTCTCAGGGGAGTTGGGTGCTAGTGTTGGAGGTAAAAGACTGAAGTGACCTGAAAAGAAAAAGATGCAGACAGGAAAATAAGCAATGTCTGCAAGGAGTTTTGCTAAAAGATTTGTAGAGAAATGCAGTGGTAGCTAAGAAGGTGTGCTAGATCAAGGACATTTTTTTTTTTAAGATTTATTTATTTATTTATACAAGCCCTGGGTACAGTCAGAAGCGCGGGAGGGTGAGAGAATTCACCAGAGCCAGAGCAGGGAACAGAACAGGCAGACTGACGAAATACACTGCTGAGGGGAGCAGTGGGCACAGCAGGAGAGGTCTGTCGCGCCATGTGGGACCCTCACCGGCAGCCGGGGATCTAACCGGTGCTACAGAGGCTGCGGGCAGCTTTGTAGCCCAGCGATCTACTACTGCGCCACCAGGGGAGGCCCTCAAGGACAATTTTTGTCACTATTTTTTTAAAGATGAGAATTCACATTTGTAGCTATGTAATATTTCATTATGTATATATAACATATCCTTTTTAACATTCACTATTCAATGTATTAGCCTTTACATATATTCTTTATTATATCCATTGTGACATAAAAATACTGTTATATATTTTGGAGAACATTCCTTAAAAAAAGAGAGAAGGAGCAAAGTAAGTATTCCTTAAATATAGTTAACATGATTCAAGTTGGATCTTTTTCTGCCCTTTCTCAATTCCAAATATCACTTCATTCCTAAGAATCTTTCAAAATTTGCAAAGGAAAAAATAAATACTAGGAAAGAGTAAGAGTTAAAACATAAATGAAGCTTCAAGGTTCCCTTTCCCACTAATATATGACTCTGAAGTGGTGAAGGTGTCTAAGACATTGTTATGACTTTAAAACACCAGGATCATTCAGTTCTCTATAAATGTCTCATGACAAATGCAGAACTCCATAAGAAGTTTATTTTAATGGTCTTATTTCTTACAAAAGACTTTCATGGTGAAAGAGAAACTCATCAGTTTACCATTCTTGACAAAGGTAATAATGATCATTAAAATTTTAGTGATATTTAGTACCCCCCTCATATTTATTGAGGTAAAGCTGGTTTATATCATTGTATTTGTTTTATAAATTTTAGGTTCAAACCTCTACAAATGTGTATTTTCACACTATTATACTATATCTTTTGTACATAGGAGTATACATATCCCTCTGAATTAGTATTTTTTTGTATTCTTTGGATAGATACCCAGGAGTGGAATTTTTGGATCATATGGTAGATCCATTTTTTAATATTTTGACAGTTCTCTATACCATTTTCCATAGGGGTTAGACCAGTCTACATTCCTAATAACAGTGTATGAAGGTTCCTTATTCTCCATGACCTCACCCAGAAAATATGAAATCTTGACACTTACAACATGGAAGGAATTGGAGGGGATTATGCTATGTGAAATAAGTCAGAAGGAGAAAAGACAACTACTGGATGGTTGTATTCAAATATGGAGTGGAAAAAAAAACAAAACAAAACAATGGAACAGACAAAACTAAACCAAAACCAAAATAAACTCTAGAAATCTGACTGCAGAATTGTGGCTACCATGGGGCAAATGTGGGGGTTAGGGGGCAGCACAGGGAACAGATTGTGGGGGGAGATTAATGAACGGAATACGGTGAAGGATTATGAAGCCATTCCATCCCCATTGCTTCTATTTCTATGGTGAAATAAAAATCAGATTCATTAAAATGAGATGGGAAGGGAATATTGAGAACTTGAGGAAAGAGAACTAATCGGTAGAGTTCTAGGAATTAGTGGACAATCCAAAATTTGCAGCATTTTGCAGAAATGCAACACTGGTACAAATTTACGTTTCCTGGAATTTTTTTGTAATTATATAACTGAGTGGTAGGAGCGGGTCAGATATTGGTATAGTGATTACCACTTTCTTGTGAGTCTCCGGTGACTTCTGATTTTGTATAAGTATTTTTTCAAAGAGTGTAGAATAACTATGGACTGCAAAGAAATGAAGGGAGCAGAGAGAATTCAGGTTGCTTTATTTTAGCAAAGTCTCTGAGTCAAACTTTACGGAACAGGCTTAAGAATAAACATTACATACTTTAGCTACACATTGATGACAGTCTCTTGCCCTGTACATTTACAAAAGGGTATTTATCTTGAGTTTACCTTTTTTAGGTACAAATGACATGGGATTGCTGCCAAGTTCTCATCTGTAGGCTTTGTTTTTCAGGGTTTTTAGGGTTTTATTTTAAGGGTTTTTAATAAGAGGTCACATAGAACAGGAGAAAACACTAGGATAGAATTACAAATTTCCATCTGTCCATTCCTGACTTGGCTGCTAGTCAGCCGAATGATCTTCATTAACCTATCTAAACTATTAGAATACCGTATCTTCAGGGTTTCCTCCAGTTTCAAAACTTGCAAATCAAGGAACTCCCAGGGAGAGAGAATGGTCCTGAGAGCATGAGTAATCACAGCAAGATATGTCCTGAGGACTTTCAAAAGAGCTCAAACTGAGTTCAGAGCTCTACTGCATCCAGCAATGTCCAACAAGCAGAACAACAAGAGACCTGGCTTACAGTATAATTTCTGTGTGAACAATAAATTTACCCTGAGAGAACACCTGTAGTTATCTGAATAGCAATGGGCAATACTGTATATTTAGAATGTAGATGTGCCTTAAACGTATGGGGAAATATAACCAAGATGAAAATGCATAGATTGTGCAAAAATGAAAAATGATGTAAAAAATATATATAGTAAAAATTTAAAAATAAATACATTTAAAAAATTTGTGTTTATCTGAAAAATATGTTTTAATTGAAGTATTACGGATAATAATAATATAAGAACTTTTCCTCGGTACCCTGAGAGGCAGATGAGGGTTTGTAGCAGGTATGATACTGATTTAGCAAATAACCAAACTGACTCTCTAAGGCATGCAAGAACAAACAGGAGAGATACTGAGTGTCTCCAAAAATGTAGGGTGGAATGGTTAGTGGATCCCAGTTCACTCCCAGCTACACTAATATTCAGAAACGCAGATATACAAGTATACCGGGTTGATTTTCTTTTTAAATAATAAAAAGTGACTCCTCAAGATACACCTGAAAATCACACCATAAGTGCTCTGAAAAACTAATTTATCCTCTTGCCTGAAATCAGATCCAAACCTCTGTCTACCCTGCATCTTTGCTATTATTGAAGACAACTAGTAAAAAGCAGCTCCACAGTCAGCCTCAAGAATATATCTTCAAGTTAGGAAACACTCACTCATCAGCCCTTTCCCTGTCTGAAGTCAAGGCTGGTAAAGCTATTAGGTATCAGAGTTCTCATGAAAAGAGTTCTGAAACATGCAAAATGCTATTCAAAAGTAATCTTGGTATTATTTAGACATGTGACTACTAAAATTCAGATGTGTTAGAGTCAGAAGGAATTAAACAGGCAAGGTGGTAGAAACAAGAAGGACCTACCCCGTGATGATAATGACTGTATCCAACGGTACATTAGTTGGAAAGAAGCCAAGGTCCTGAGAAGCAGGAAATGGAGAGCCTTCCAAGAACACTCCATCACAGTGGTAACTGAGGAATGTGCTGAAACGTTGGCTAGATCTCCCAATCTGCTTTAGGGTGAAGAGAAAGTTAAGCAACAATATAAACATTTGTTAGAATGATTTGAGTGAGCTGAAAGATGATATATGAATATAAGCAAGTCTTGTGACAATCTCAACTGCATGCACAGAAATAAAGCCTCAAAGGATTTGAGCATTGTAAAGCTGAATCAATAACCACAAACCATGGTATTATTTTTCTTGTGTGATTGTCCAACCATGTGCTGAGCCACCTCCATACATGTGAAGATAATTACCATTCACTGTCAAATAAAGGAAGCCTTTTTGTAATATTGGACGAAAGACAGAGATCTTCAAGATTCTGAAAGCAGTTTCAATAAACATTAAACTCATAACAGAAAAGAAAGCTATTATAATGATCATGATAAAGGTCGGTGCTGTAAACACATACTAATAGGCCTACTTAATAACTTCCTTGATGAGAGAATCAGTTTTATACCGATATAGGAGATGAATATCTAACTTTGTGACTGACTTAGATTTAAAGGATTTCAAGTCATGAGAAGTACTGAGAGGAAAAGTAGAATGAAGATATTTTTTTTTCCCAGTTTTGGTTTGGGGCAGGGAGATTGTTTTGCTTTGGCAAAACCCTCCTTTTCTGTACATAAGGGACAGATATTCCATTGTAGGCCCCCATCTCTTCCTGACTTGATGGCCACTCTGCTACCTCATTTTTTAAGAAGAAAGTCATAAGTTGAGCATGATCTATGACTGTACTTGAGAAATGCAGCACTTGGTTGGATGAATTACTCCTTTCTATCTCCATCCTACAGTCTTGCGAGAATTCCAGCACCAGAACTATGAATCATTTATTACAAGTCCAAGGGGTAAGGTCGGCAGGACTTAATCTATGATAAACCCCTCTTCACTGTGTTCTCTTTGTGGTTATTTCACAGCCACTCGATGAGAGGCTGGGTAAGCAGACCTAATTTTCTAATTCTAAGGATAAGAGGTTCAAAAAGGATGACAGGCTGCACCTTCTACCAATTCTTCCCAGTAGTAATGAAAGGTGAGCCACGTTGGTGGTAATGAGCATTCATGCTGAACCCAAAACCACTTCACTTCTGCATCCAGTGAGCATTTGCTACTATGATGTGAACATTATAAATTGATCCTCCATTGAACCTCCCTGGAAAGTCACTTTTCATTGCCATTTTTGGATAGGGTTGTGTTTCCTCTCCCATGTATTAGGAGACCATCTTTACAAGCAGCTGGTGAAGCCCATCTCAAAGATCTGAGGCAGCTGTGACCCATGGCCTCTTCCAAGAGACAACATTAAACTTCCCAAATCAAAAATTCCTAAGTGATTGCAAAGGGGCTGGGTCATTGCCCCTTAGATTCTCAACCCTTCTGCATCGCCTCACTTCTCCATTTGTGACACACATACAGACACACATACACACATACACATGCACACACAGTGCATGTGTTCTTTTAATCACCCATGAGCACAGCCTTGTGAAATAGGTACTATTTTTACCCCCTTTAATAGATAAACCTCAATGAGCCCACGTGCCAAGTCCATATAACTAGCAAGTGGCAGAGCTGGGTTTGTGGCTTTCTGTTGTTTTTAACCATCACACTTTCCCAATTGCTTCTCTGAAATGTATCAGCCAGCCTCCTATTTAACAGATGACAAAGTTAGGTCTAGAGAGATGAAACCAATTTTTCTCAAAAGCCTACATCTTCTTGGATCCTTAGATGGAGCTCTATCTCTGATTCAACATTGCTTTCCTCGTGCTTCTTCAGCTATTGAGATTCTTAGAGAAATGTGCTATTGCCACAAAGCTATATACACACCACTAAAGTAAAAAATACTTAAGTAAGAGCAGCCATCTCTTTTCATGCATGATCTAGCTGACCTGCAATAGAAAAGATTCCATCACAGAAAAAACATGCATGACTGTGGACTCAATGTCAAGGGGGGCCTGACGAGCCTCTGACTGATTTGGAGAAATAAATCTGTTTCATTTTCCCTTCCAAATCTTCCCTAAAATAGAATGGCTGCTTTTCTTAAGTAAGACAAGGAACAGTTGTTTGAGCCAGGGCTGGGGTCGGTGTGATGCCAAATAGAACACTGTAAGTCATTTAATTGGAAGGTCAGTCAAGTGACTTGATAAGTGACCTAACAACGCTGCTTGTTTTTCTCACAGGTAAACAGAATGGCATTGCTCATCTTCCTGCCATCAGAAGGGAACTTTCAAAGTTGAACTTCTCCAGTGTGTGTAGGTGTGTGTAGGTATGTGTGTTTTTGTGTGGGGGCCACACATACACATGTGTCTGAGTTCCCAGAGACAAGGGGACAGAAAGGAAGACAAGAAGCAAATGAGGCAAAGAAAAGTCACTTCTGCTATATGTTTGTCTTCCAGGAATTCAGAGCTTGTGGGTCTTTCAGCATTTCTGTTTTCCATTTTATACTGGCATATAAAATTCGATACATAAATGGACACAGCAGAGTACGTGTGGGCCGGAGACAATAATTAACTTTAATTCTTTATACTATGGAAGCAATGACTTATTTCATACACTTTGCTCATTTGTGTTTCTTTTCAAAGTATATTTATAATAAATATGTTATTTCTACATATAACTTACCAACTATTTTTGGTGTACTTGTGAAACCTGTGCTAAACACACACACACATACACATACACCATTCAACAGCCTTCATAATCCAACATACCCTATCACACTCATGTCCCAAACATCCATTATTCTGACATGAAGGAATTTTTTCTTGTTCTCTGAATTCCAAATCTTTTACCCTCTCCTCTTCTCATACCGTTTACTCTGTTTTAGATGCCTTTTCCTAAAATCTTAAAATCTTTTTTCAGACTACAAAAGTCTTACACATATTTCAAAGCCCTGCTAAAGTACCACCTTCCCTGTGAACATTTCCCCCCTTCCCCACTACCCTTAATCTCCGCTCCACACCCTCTCCCTTCACAGATACACTCATCCAGTCCCAGGGAATGATTTATGGATAGCTGTGCATCTGCCTCTCCATCCTATCTCAACTCTTCCTCTACTTTACATATTTGAAATTCCTTCAGAGCAAAGGCTATGTCATTTATCCCTGTGTCCTACTCTATCCCACCCCCTCCACTCTCTCCTTAGTCCATGGTAAATAACACATCTTTCAAGTAGAGTTGCTGAATGATGTCTGAATTAACTGATTGGTTGATTGGATTGAATGAAATACATTTACATATCTGTCCCCTAGTTCTAAAAATGAAATATATTGAACTAACCTAAACCCTTGCCCGAAAGCATATTCTTGGCAATGCTTCCTACTCGATTCTCCTTTGTATAATGAGTGAAATCAAGTCAAACACACAATCATTTGAAACCTCCTCCCTAAAGTTTAACCTCTATGCTGATTATTTTCTATTTGTCCCTGCAGATCCATTTTTCACCCTGCTCTTCCCTACCCTGTGCTCTAGAACATGAAATTTTAGGGAATTGCATTCCATTTCACTCTCGAGCTTTCAACTAATGGGTTTAGTCAATGGACAGCACAGGAAGGACCCCAGAGGGAAGGAGGAGAGAGGTCAGGGTATTCACCAGGAATACAGTTGGGTAGTAGATGTGATAATCTTTCCAGGCCCACAGATCCTGTCAGACAGCGTCTATTAGTTTCCTATGGCTGCTATAACAAATTACCACAAACTTGGTAGCTTAAAACAATACAATTGTATCATTGTATAGTTCTATTAGTCATAAGTCCATCACAGGTTAAAATGGATTAAAATCAAGGTGCTAGCAAGTCTGGGAATCATTTCCCCACCATCCACAGCTTCTGGGGGATTCCCACATTCTTCTGCTAATAGCCCCCTGCCTCTACCATGAAAGTCAGAATATTGCATCTCTCTGACCTTTCTTCCCTCATCACAACTCTCTGATCATAACAAAGATGGGTGCTTTGCCTGTAAGGAGTCATATGACTAGGCTAGACCCATCAAGATGATTCAGGATAACAGTCCCAGCTCAAGGTCTTCAACCTTAATTGGATGTGCAAAGTCCTTTTTGCCATCTGAGATAACATATTCATAGGCTCATGTGATTAAGACACATCTTTGAGGAGCTATTATCCTTTCTAGTACACAAGGCTTTAGTTCTTGTCAGTTCTAATAATTCTGTCTCCTCTATTCACTCCTTCAGACCTAGAAATGGCAATGACTTTTTGATGTTGCTAATGCCTGGACATCACCATTCTATGTGGGTTTATTTACCCTACCCTCAACTCTACAAACAGTTTCTTCATTAATTCCTTTCAATTAACCCTTCAACATGCTAGATGACCCTTGTCAGGACCCTAACAGATAATCATAATGCTTTTCTACCCACCACAGATAAAACTGTGTGGCTTGAGTTTGCTGCAGGAACAATACCATTAACCTATGAACATCTGCAGCAGAATCCAAGTCACCAGTTGTCTTGATGTATTAGGACCATTTCACCCACCACCCACTTTCTTTGTATTTCTATGTAGGTGAAGAGTTGAGATGGGTTTTCATATTTAGGAAATATGAAGAAGTGGCTTTCTCAGCCAAGCTGATAACTAGGTAACTCCATTACTTTAGACACTGTTTAAAGATTAGCTCACCCATTCCCCCTCCTCAACCAGAGGATGAAGGACCTGAATTTCTCCTAGAAAATCAATAAATTCAAGGCTTTGCTGGATCTGAGAACAGGAAAAGTGAGGTTCACTGCAACACATTCTTCTCCAAAATGCCTGCTCCTCATACTTCCACCTCAACACTTCGCTTTGTGATTAATAACATCTGCTTTGGCAAGAAATAAGATTGGTTTTGAATCCAAACTCTATAATTTAGACAAATGAACATCTCCAAAGCTCAGTTTACTTATCAACATAGGAAAGACACCATCCACAAGGTAGATGAAAGATTTAAAAGACTACAGAGATCTTAACATTGTACCTAGTGCATAGGTAGCTCAATTCCTGCCCATTTCTTATGGCCAAAACAAAATCCTCACCTCCAGTATTCCCTCATAGATTCCTCTAGACTTCAAGGGTCTTTCCTTTAAATACTTGCTAACCTTGTAACTAATAGAGCAAATACTTATTATTTATTTACAGTAAAGGCCTATTCTTCTTCAGAGAGAGAGTTATGTCTTCTGATGCTTTAGCATCTCCTTTTGTGCCTAATCTAGTGTTGATATAGAATAGCCACTCAAGAAATATTAATTTGTGACCTTCAAGAAGTATTTACATCATGAAGGATATATCTCTTCAATCTTTTCTCCAACTGCTCTTGACTCAATTGTCATTCTGAAGTTAAAGGAAAAAGTAATACAGTACACATCTATTAAAGGAAACATTTTTATATGACTTTTCTTATCAAGTCATAGTGGTTTCTCATAATGTTCTAAGCCATCCAGAGTGTTTCTGCTTTTAAATTCTCTGCCCGACTACAAGACCATGTGTCAAAATATGTGCTGTAATTTTGACATTAGGAAAAATGGCAACTTCTCTACTCTTTATATTAATTATGATAATCTAGGTAAATGAAGCTGCAAGAACAAATAGGGCCCAAATCCCAACTGCTTAATATAACAAAGGTTTATTTTTCTCTTGTGAAAAATATGCTGCAGATGTGACTGTCTACTTTGCACCCCACATGAAGCCTCTCAGCAACCCAGGCTGATGCAGGATTCCCATCCTCAAGATACACTATCTGACACATGCAACCTCCTCAGCTGTTTGACTACAAAGAGAAGACTAAAGAGCCTTACACTAACAATTAAATCTTTGGGCATAAAAGGGAAACACAACACATACACTTGCAACCCAATGGTAGAACAATAGTCACATGATGAGAAGTTGTGACCCTTCTATTGAACTGTAGGAAGAGGAGAACCAGAAAGACAAAGGCATTAGAAGTCAGTACCACATTCCTTGAGACACTCGTCCAATTCTACCTCAAATGACAACTTTCTCTCCTCCTGAACTACAAACACTTGAGAGCAGAGATTCTATTTGATTCACCACTAATTCTATCCCCCCCCACCCCGCCCACCGCCATGGCTCTATATCACAACTCCTGGCACACTATTTAGATGTCTTGTATTTATTGAGTTCATTCTTTTCATTGATCAGATCCTCATTCCATGCATACATTGTACCTGGTATTATTCTAGGTGACAGAGATACAGATCTGAACAAAATATGCGCAGTATCTCTAACCTTACAATACTAAAATTTTAGTGTTGAAAGAAAACAAAGTAAAAAAGTGGACAAAATTATGTGTCTTCCAATGAGTACTGCAGAGATAAGTAAATCAAGGAAAGATATTGTTAAATACATATGTGGCAGGGGTGAGAGCAGGTAATGACTGTGTAACCAAACAGGAGTGAAGGCTGACAGGGAGTCCTGAACTCTTTGTAGTTACAGAGATGAGCAAGGTGAAGATATAGTAAAGTCAGTCTTTAGTCTTGGCCTCAGGCAAATGGTAGTGGTAAGTGTTTGAGTATTGGGAGCTGGAAGAAGCAAGGATATTCCCAGAACAATGACACGTTTGGGGTTCTATTTTCTTTTTTTTTTTTTTTTTTTTAATAGAGGCATGTTTTTCTTTCTTTCTTTCTTTATTTGTTTGTTTTGTTTATACATGCACTGGGTACAGTCAGAAGCGCGGGAGGGTGAGAGAATTCACCAGAGCCAGAGCGGGGAGCAGAGCAGGCAGAAGGACCGAAGTACACTGCTGAGGGGAGCAGCGGGCGGCAGGAGAGGTCTGCGCGCCATGCGGTACCCTCCTCCGGTGGCCGGGGAGCAGCCGGGGATCGAACCGGCGCCGCAGAGGCTGTGGGCAGCTTCGCAACCCAGTGCTCAACCACTGCGCCACCGGGGAGGCCCCTGGGGTTCTATTTTCACTCCTTCAAATAATGATGTCATGTCCAGAAAAGGGTTGAAGCTTCTAATTGTCCTTTAATTGCCAACAGAGACTAAGAGACAAGTAAAAAGGCATTTTAACCATACCATCTAGGTAAATTCAACTGATTGTCGAACATTTTCATGAGTTTTTTATATTTTCCTTTCTTGATTCAAATAGAAATTCCTAATAGTATCTGTAGAGCCCATTAAGATGCCTTTCTTATGGCTGTTAGCTGCTTCTGCATACTCGCTCTTCACCCTAGTGTGAAATTTCTGCCTTATGAATTGTTGGAAAAGAGACTTTTAAAAATATCTGTGAATTAAAGACCTCTTTGAGGAATATTCCTGCTGTTTTGATGCTTCTTTCATTTTTCTTTCATGCTTTTATCTTCTTCACCACACCCAGATAATCATCTGGACTATGGTGCTTATGAATATAACATTGATACGTATCTTTTGTAGATTTAACTATCTATAGCATGCGGGTGATCTTTGTTCAGCCCAGATAACTGATTTTTTTTTTCTTTAAAAGGGTAGATCTTCAGAAGCTGCAGTCATTTTTATTAATACGTAATACTAAAATCTTCCTCATAATGATAAAAGTAGAGTAGGGAGGCAGTTGGCCCAATTCCTGTCAATGATTTCTAATTATCAAGTTTCCTTGTACAGTCTTGAGCTTAAGGTTGATGATTTGAGGTTAAGTTGATGCCTTTAACTTCTATTGGCAAAAAAATGTAGCAATTATTGTCATTTTTTGGTGACTCTCTATAGGCAGTATATAAGTATTTTATATGGAGTGCCTTCTGTTCTTGAGTAGTAGAGTAGGCAGATATTATTATTATCCCCATTTTGTAGATAGAAAACTGAAACTCCCACAATTTCATAATTTCCAAAGTTATACAGTTGCAGCTACAAAGTGATTGTTTTGGTTACTAATATGTTCCAAAGACCTGCAGTACCAGACACTCAGGTACTAAATACATGTATTTTTTAATGTGTAAATTAAAACCAAGCAGAATATCTGAGTTTAAAATAGTACGCTTCTATCTCCTAAGTACTCAGAAAGCTGGTTGTTCCTACAGAAACAAAGATTATTTTAAGCTCTAATTTTCCCATACCTAACCCAGTTGCTGACAGTTCATTCCATTCACAATTTAGTCTAAATTGCTTGCTTTCTCTTTTTAGTGGATATTATCTACAGGGTCCTGAATATACTGACTTTACTACTTAGTACACTATAACTTTAGAACTCCATTACAGATGTTTTAAAAGGATTTTAAAAATCCTTTAAAAATCCTTTTTTAAAAGGATTTTATAAATTGTTTATTTGTATAATTGGTTATTGGTATAAGGTGGCCTTATACCAATAGCGCTCAACCAGGCAGTTTTGCACCTCTGAGAACACTGGGCAAAGTCTAGAAATATTTTCAGTTGTCACAAGAAGGAGGAGCACTATTGGCATCTAGTGGGTAAAGGCCAAGGATGCTGCTAAACATCCAACAATGCATAGGTCAGCTCCCTACAATATCGAATTATTCAGCCTAAAATGTCAAACTACAAAGTTTGAGATAACATGCTCTAGACAAACTAGAAATTATGCAGGAGGGGCCCATCTTCCCGACTTATCTCTCAGCATTACCCTCCTTGTCCCATTATAACTCTTATGGAGGCAGACAGACATATATTTCCAGGGCCTTTACATTCAGCTCTTCTCTGGAATCCCTTTAACCACAACTCATTCTTCACATTCTTCTGACTCCTTTAAAAAAAATTTCTTTTGATCCCATCCTCAAAGAGGTTTGCAAGATAATTGACTAGCCAATCTCATATACCAATTACCTTTAACTTAGCCTTGAGCATAAAATGAGTCATACTGGCCAATTAGCCATAGAATGGATGAGATCTTTAAAAAGTTTAGAATAATATTTTTTTTAACATTTCTCCCCCAGAGTACAGTATTTTATTTGCATTGGTTAAAGCAGCCCATCCTCCAGTCTTTTCATCTAAAAAGAAAGTATCCCAAGAGGCCCTCCAGGATAGCAGGTGGATGATATAATTCAGTCAGGAGATAAGGAAACAAGTTTAATCTCCCCAAATTGCCAAGAATTTTCCCCCTGATTAGGACACAGAATCCTGAAACTCTGCATAATTTAAAATGTACTTCTTCGGCTAATGGAAAAGGACTGAGAATAGAAATAAATCCTTGCTATAAATAATCAATGCTATCAAAATGTCATGATAAAATCTTCTCTGGTAGGCCAGAGACAGATAGTTTTCTAGGGTTTTTTCTGGAAAGCATCAGGCTGTACACCACAATGACTCCTTATTCATTTTACTTATTTATTAGTTAGTATGTCATTTTCCAACTACCTCCATAAAAGATTCTATACAGACGCAAAGT
Source organism: Talpa europaea (assembly GCF_964194135.1). Taxonomy (NCBI): domain Eukaryota; kingdom Metazoa; phylum Chordata; class Mammalia; order Eulipotyphla; family Talpidae; genus Talpa; species Talpa europaea. The sequence goes on from NC_140074.1 coordinate 31,394,031, forward strand.
GAAATACTATCTATCTATCTATCCAATAATGTGTATTTTTATATCTATAAAAGCAGAGTAAATAAAGAGAAATAGAAAAAATATCTATTATATCAACCAAGAAAGTCATACCTTTCTCAAAGTCTGTGTCAGGTAATAATTACATTTATTGTTAATGTATTCATCTTACCAACAGACTTACTACTGCTCAAAAGCAACTTTTGTCTTATTCATCTTATCATTTGCATAAAAGAGTGGTTAGCATATACTAGGTGACATTTTGCCGCCAGGAATTAAAACATGAGTTCATTAATTTCAATTAACACTAATTTTCCAAGTTTGCTGGCAGCCTGAGAGTAAAAATGGAAAGGAAAAAAAAAACACATTTGGAATAAAGGAATGATGTGTTTACGAAAGAAAGACTAACTTGATAAACATATAATATATAGCCTATATTGAATCTGAGGGAAGAACAAACTAGAATAGAATTGAAATGCCTGAATGAGTTAGAGAAGGAGAGAAGGAGGGAGGAAAAAGGAGAGAGATGAGGAAAGAGGGGAAGGGAGGGAGTTACAAAAAAGGAACAACCCCAAATGGAATGCATACAATGAGATGCTTAACTTGGTCCTGGGATTACCTGATGAGTAAAAGAAAATCTTCAGTCTTTACAATACTCAGGGGGAGGGAACCCTCAACCTTTGGCTGCATAGTTAATCCACTTGGAGAGATATTTTAAATACTAGTACACCCAAGCTATTCCTTTCCTCCAGAGCAATTAAATCAGAATCTCTGGGGATGAGGTCCACCCAGGCATGAATAGCTTTTAAAGCTTCCCAAATAATTATAGTCAAGGTTGAGAACCACAGACTTCTAGTCTAGTAGAGGGAAGTAATGAAGTTGAGTTATTGAAGAAATGACTGGGAATTAGCATTTATTTAGTATTTATTTACTCCATCCTAATCAAGATGTTATGTCTTTTACATCTGCCTCATATTATTTTCATGACATCCCTAGGAGATTAAGTATTATTATCCACAGTTTAATGGTGAGAAAATTACAGAGATGCAATCCTTGGAACAAAGGAGTTTTTAAAAATGAGAAAGAAAGGCAGAACGTATAAAACAGACATGGTAGGGAAAGAAAGAGGAAGCTCAAATACAACTCAGAAGAACTAGGTTCACGTCTTAGTATCACTAATTATAATAGTCGCTTAACTTGTCAGGGAACCTGTCAGGTCACTAAATTAAGAGTAAAATGGCTAAAATCTAAAATTTTATAAATTTAGCGAAAGTACACAACAGACAAAAGTAATATAACTGTGGTTGTTGCAACCAAAAAGATATGGCAGATATCACAGATGGTGGGAGGACTAGTCACTAGTCTAACTTTCAAATGGTATTAGAATCTCATGGAGGGGACCTCCCTGGTGGCGCAGGGGTTAAAGATAGTGCTATCAAGCTACTGCCAGTCACTGCAGCATGAGTTTGATTCCAGGGAGGTGACCCATATGGCACAGGAGACCTCTCTTGTCTCACCAGCTGCTCCCTTCAGCAGTGTATTTCAATAGATCTGCCTGCTCTGCTCCCCACTCTGTTTCTGGTGAATCCTCTCACCACCACCACCCTCATCTCTGGTTTACACCGCAGCTCTTGAATGCATAAATAAATCCTTTTTTTTTTTTTAAGAAAAAAAGAATCTCATTATCTCATTGAGGTTGCCATGGTTTAGTTAGGCCTTGACTCTGCAAACTCAAAATCCTCTTTGTGAGGTCATTTGTTTGGCTCTGAGGGAGTGACACACAGTAACACAACACTAACACAACACTAAAGAGTCCAATGTATAAACCATTCCACCAAAGTACTACAGTTTAATGACAGCAATGTTTCTATTAACTTTTTTCAGGTCAATGAATGATTTTTTTAGTTTATGAATCAAGCCAAAGATGATGACAGCAAGAAATTTTCTTCCTATCCCCACATTTATTTCTTTTGCCTTGCAGGGTTTGTGAGCCATACCAGAAAAAATCAGATAAACACTATGTTGTATTATTTTTCCCCCTCTTTGAGACTTTTTTTGCCACATTCCATGAGTAGCACCCCCTATTAATATTGTCTCTATATAATACAAAACTATCTCATCTCCTCATTAATCAACTTCAGCTGGTTCCTTGTCAAGGCTTTAGTTTATACTTGACTATGTTACAACTTCAATCATAGCTTTACAGTATATCAAGTTACAGCCTCAGCATGTTCACAGACTCACAGGCTCACTCTACTTCAAGCCCATGAAGGAAACATATACAGCACTGAGAAGGTGAGGACACACAGAATCCTGGCTCTGCCTCCAATCATCCAAGCAAGAAGACTCCTTTCATGAAATAAGGGAGAAAAGCACTACCACTATTTCTTTCTGCATTACTAAAATTTTTAAATTATGCATTAAATTACCATCATACAGTTTACCCTGAGGAACTTAGTAATGTATTTTTCCTAATTTTCCACCCAATTATCTTGACTGGGTTTGATATTCTCAGACTATCTTTACTACTGATTGACTACAACAAATCACAAATCTCGTTTGCTCTACTTAAATTCTCCTTCATTACACTAACTTTATCTCGACTGGGAACATTTTACTGTTTCCCTTAGCTTCTGATAACCCTCTCTATAGAACTTTATAATTTACCATTCTCTTTTTGGTCTTTTAAGAACTTGGTGATGTCTCCAAAAGAAAACAGAATATATTGTTTTTTCCACTTCCCAGATGATAGATAAGTGACACAGTCGATAGGGGGAGGCCTCAAATTCCTTTCTTGATTCCAAGTGTTCTTTCCAGAACTCAATATGCTATAAGTTCTTCAACTTTATACATTTTTACTAATTCTTATGAGGCTCTAGACAGTCATCCTGTCCCTGGGGTTCTACTTTCTCCCTCCAAAAAGAAAGAGGAAGAACTAGGTTCACATCTTTTTTTTTTTTTTTTTTAAGATTTATTCATCTATTTACACAAGCACTAGGCACAGTCAGAAGCGCGGGAGGGCTTAGAACTCACCAAAGCGAGAGCAGAGCAGGCAGAACAACGAAGTACACTGCTGAAGGGAGCAGCAGGCAAGACAGGAGAGGTCTGCGTGCCATGTGGGACCCTCACCGGCCGCCAGAGATCTAACCGGTGCTGCAGAGACTGCGGGCAGCCCCGCAACCCAGCGCTCAACCCGCTGTGCCACCGGGGAGGCCCCCTAGGTTCACATCTTAATATTACTAATTATGATAGTTGCTTAACTTGTCAGGGAACCTGACAAGGTTATGTTGTTTCTTAGTTTTTATCAGATTATGTTGTTTCTTAGTTTTTAGCAGATGTTTTAGGACAAGTGTTTGAAAAACAAGGCAGATAAATACTAAAAATATATATAATGTTAACTAATTAAAAAGTCTAAGACATCACTTCCAACAGCACAAATTTTAAGAGGTCAAGGGCCCTTTAATCTAGAAAGAAGACCAAGTAATGGCCATATTCACTTTCTTCTCTACATAAAGGATTAAGACATGGAACACTGAATCACAGTTCTCAGACTAAATGTTAGAAGATTGGCATCCACACGCATTTAGGTCAGACCTTCTTCACTGCAATGATTAGACATTGGAACAGAACTCAAAAGTGACTTCCTGTGTAGTCACTATTTCTGATGATGTTAAAAGCCAGCTCTCTTATAGGTGGGAAAACAGGAACACAAGTGATTAAGAAATAATCATGCCCTCACCTTGGTGACATATCAGCATCTTGGAGTAGCAGAGATAGGCGGAAGAGAGTTATAAAAGAATCTTGCTCAATATTACAATAATATATATTTAGAAAACTCAAGTGGCCTTATTATGTTCACTTTATAAACTAAAAAAGCCAGTGTAACAAAGTCTTATGTATAACATGAACCAGGGAGATAATGGAGTGGGATAAGAGTCACGGGTATAGTTTGTGTGTATAAAATGAGAAAAGAGGAAAGGTTGTTTAAAAAAAAATGTTTTGCTGCAGTTACATCATGTTTCCAGTGATAGGTCAAATGAATTTAGAGGTAGATGATAAGACTCAGAACTCTTCCAAATCAGGGGTGCTGCAATCAGCTTGATGCATACCAGTCTTCTGTCATCATCCAGTTTTCCATTTAATAAGTGGCCAAGTATACAAGACCCAGAATGAGGCAATCAAGCTTGGAAAGGCAAATGCAACACAATCACTGACATGAATACAAAACAAACTTAAGAGTATAATATTGGAGAGACACAATCTGACATATATATATATAGATAGATAGATAGATAGATAGATAGATAGATAGATAGATAGATAGATATAGATATATAAATGCAGGGTAGAGAGCACCAAGAGCAATGGGTCCCAGAGGAACAGAAACAAGTAACAAAGTACTCAGGGTTGAGATTTACTAAGCGAAAGCAAAGGATAACTTTCCTTGAGCACTGATCAAATCTACAATCATATAAATAATATACATATTTATAGTCATACACTATGAATTAAGTAAAGCTATTATGTATTCACCAAACATTGAACCATGGAAACTATTCTTTAAATCTATGCTGTGCCCATAAAAAATAATTTTTTGGTCACAGAAACGTCTTTGGACAGGTATTTTTCTTTTTTCCAAAATGAAACTGCTTCCTCCCCAGTGAGAAGCAGATGCATGGAAAGTTTCAAATTTTAAATATACTCTGTGTTGAAGTTATATTTGTGCAGAAAATAATCTTAAATGGTTTTTACTGCATAAAACTGAGGGTTGACTTCTTTGCTTTCTTTTTCAACTGCCCAAATGTCAGAAACAGCTGAACAGATGTTTCTCTCAATATCCAATAACAACAAAAAATTCACCTTTAGGATGAAATCAAGCATGAAAATTTCAAGTCCAAAGGAAAATTTTTCAGCAAGTTCCAAGCAAGTAATGTAAGTTTCAAAGCCAATGATTCCAAAATCTCAATCTCATGCCTTTTTTTTTTTATAGAGGCATGTTTTATTTATTTATTTGTTTGTTTGTTTTGTTTATACAAGCACTGGGTACAGTCAGAAGCACGGGAGGCTGAGAGACTTCACCAGAGCCAGAGCGGGGAGCAGAGCAGGCAGAAGGACCGAAGTACACTGCTGAGGGGAGCAGCGGGCAGCAGGAGAGGTCTGCGTGCCATGTGGGACCCTCCTCTGGTGGCCGGGGAGGAGCCGGGGATCGAACTGGTGCATCAGAGGCTGCAGGCGGCTTCGCAACCCAGCGCTCAACCGCTGCGCCACCGGGGAGGCCCAATCTCATGCCTCTTGACAAAGATCCCGATGTTCAAGTCAGTTCAAGTTGCTGTATTTATTCAGGATGTACAATGTGCATGTGGTAAAACATATAGTTCCTGCCCTCAAGTTGCTTAGCTCCTAATAAGCTTAGGTCCTATCAGTTAATGGAGGCAAATTCAGTTATGTCTTACCTTTTGAAAAGCTGGATACCAAAAAGTAACTTATATTCCTGGTCAGTCCCAGCTGGGAAGCAGAATAATGATACTATCTATAGGTTGTCTCCACACTGAAGAATGTTTTAACATACTAGTGGCATGTTAAGCGTGAGTTGAAGAATGCTCAAGATACAGCAAATATGTCATGCACAAGTTGAAGGATGCTCTAAGTATCACCTGTACATAAGATAAAGTTGTAACCATTAATTGTATGTATCAGCTTGCTTGGACCATGGGGTTCTCAGATTTTTGTTAAACAATGTTCTGGGTATTTCTCAAAGTGTTTTTGGATGAGATTATCATTTTAATTGGTAGAGTACAACTAATTGCCCTCCATAATGTAGATGGGCCTTATCTAATTAGATGGCCTAAATAGAATCAAAAGACATCTCCCACCCCCAACTTAGAGGTAAGAGAATTCTCCAGAATACTTCCTTTGGACTTTATCTGCAACATCATCTGTTTCTGCCTTATGGTCTTGAACTTGAATATTGGCTCTCCTTGGTCTCCAACTTGACAGATTGGGGCAGATTGGACTTCAACTTGCTAATCTCCAAAATCACACAAACCTATACCTTATTAATATGCATATATAATCTCTTATTTAATATATATCCTATTATATATCACAGTCTTCTGGAGAACCCTAATACAGATCTCAAAATACTACCTGTGCGTTGATCATGAGTTGAAAGATACCTTTCATATCACCCTTTCTTTTTCCTAACTACCCCTCCTTCCACCTCCACCTGCTTTCTCACAGGTCAGGCCTTATTATTCTGCTCAATTTAGCATGAAATCCCCACAAATAGACATTGGATTAGACAAAAAGGTAAGGGTACATCTAATGTGGTTTCAAACACCACAAACATACAAAGAACTAGATAAGCAGTTAAAATAAAACCCAGTTACTAGCGCCTGCTCTGCTACAATTCAAAAGGACATGACCCTGGTAAATCTCTAAACTAATCACTCTGTGTTTAATTTTTATCAGAAAAAAATGAGAGTGTTTGGATAAAAACGTATGATTTCTCATAACAGGCAGAATATGGGAACTATTTCATAAGAGTCACAAAAAAATAAAGGTCCAAGGAAACACATGTATCATTCTGCTGTTGTAGGCAACTAGAGAGGTTTCTGGAAAAGCCAGTATCCATGACAGACCATGGAGACCAAGAAACTTCAAAGAAGGAGATGCTCTAAGGGTATGGGAGAAAGGCATGATTAAGCTGGAAGGGGAGCATGCTGATGAGTACAGTCAGCAACTTCCAACTGAATCCAGGGAGAGCTGGCGAAGCACCACAGAGAAGGATTTCAGCTACCCAGAGCTGAATGTTTTATGTGAAGGGAGACCAGCTAAAGGAAGCTCAGGGCAGGTCACATTCAAGGAAGATATTAGGAGGATGGGTTATGCAGACAGAAATGGGAAAATATGGTCTTTCATCCAACAAAGTATATGCAAGTAAGAGGGGTAGGTAGGCGTTTAGTAGTATAACTGATAAAATGGATGGCTGAAGAACTTTACCAGATGATAGGGAAACTAGAAATGGGAAAAGAGATGAGGGTCTTCTTTTATTTAAAGAGGAAGAAGTAACTTAGTGTGGAAATATATTCTCCTTGAAGGAAAGAGGGAAAGTTTAGACAGACAAAAGAGTGACCAGCAGGCAGGCAATACTTAACCCAAGAAATACATTCAGTACCAAGATACCTAAGGAAATAGACACGTTGTAAGTAAGTCACATCAATAATAGTATGTCAAAGGTACATGGTGGGGAAAGGGCAGAATACGGCTTGAAGAAGCATTACAGAATTCTGCTATGTCCCAAAAATCTAATTCTTCGTCCACCTCCAGCCCTTATACTCTATTGAGCATTTCTGCAAATCTTGAGCCTAATTCCTAATCTTGTTTTGGATTATGTAACCTTGCCATCTTCCCATCCACCACGGATTATCAAATGTCCAATAGATCTAGAGGCAAAATTCCTCTAATTCAGGGACCAAATTTTATAAGTATCTGTAACCCCAGCACTGAGATTATTGCCTGGAACACATTAAATCTTCAAAATGTTTACTGGGAGAAATTCATCTGGAAGAATCACCTTGACTGTAAAATCATCTTCTTGATTAATCAGCCATTTGTTGAATGCTTTCCATGAGCTAGGATCTGCTCTAGGCACCAAATATAAAAAAGACGAAAGACAGCTGATTCTCAGTGCTCACACGTTAGTGAGCTAGCTTTGCATAAAGGTAGATTAATTGTTATTTAGGTTATGGCTGGCCTCAAATAAAAAATCCTAGCAAAAACTACATAATTCATCTATCATCCATCTCTGCACCTGTTAACAATTCAGCCAAAGTGTATTTAGTACAACATACACCAAAAGTTTATGAGGAACCATCATATATGTACAAAAATGCCCACCATCACAATCACAGACAAATACAACATATTATAGGGACTAACAAATGTATTTATTAAGATTAAAAGGCATCCATAGTAAGAGCAAGGCTATAGGACTTATAGACCTAGTGTGGAAGAAACACAGATTTACAAATAAAAGGCAGATGATTTTCTGTAAGAGTGTTTAGGCTTATATTTTCCATGTTATAGAATTTTGATGATCAATCTGGAGAAGGAAAAAGAAAAATGTAGTGTTGCTTCTGGTAGCAGTGTGTGGGAGTTTGGGGAACAGGCAGCCCAGAATCCCCCACTTAGCTTCCCCCTTGGAATCTGAGCATCTCTAAAACTCCTGTGCATAATCTAGGGCCCCACAGTGTGAAAAGCACTACTCTCCTACAACAAAGAGTAGGAGACATACATCTTGGGTCTTTTTTCCAAATCTTGGGCTTAGCTTGCTAGATAACAGATGAACCCATGCTTTGGTGTCCTCAACAGAATATAGACCAGCCCACACTGACTTGTCTCCTGGAAATCCTGAGAGGATAAATTAGGCATCACCTGCTAAACTTGAGTTTCAAAGAGGAAAAGAAGGGAGCAGGTGAGGGGTGGGCTACCTGCAATCTTATTAACAGTCAGGCTTTGACAATCCCAAAGTAGAAGCCTCCTGAGTGAAACTTGCTTCCCCACAAAACCCCAGGCCACTGTGCTCCTAGGGAATGAAGAGCTGGTTTAGACATTTTGGACCAGGGGAGAGCATTTTCCAATAAGAATGACAATTTAAGGGTCAAGATATAGTGATTTACCTAAGGACAGGAAAAAAGAAATGGAAAAAAAATGGTTTTTAAAAAATCAGCTCTTCTACAAGGGACATATAGCCACCCCCTTCTCAAGCTGAGCAAGGCAGTTTTATTGTTCATAATTTTATTGACTTGAGAAAGCAAACCAGCTTTGCCAAAGACAACCTTCTGTGTGCCTGAAGAGTTCAAAGCCATGGGGCGTACACTCTGCTGTTTGATTCCTTTCTCTTTCTGCTTGTTGACCCAAAAAATGAGACCCCCTACTCGACCCCCCCAGCCCCGCAGCTGCTTCCTATCTTTCCTTCACACATTTCCCACCTAGCCATAACATCCTCCTCACTCCTTAATGGAGACTCTGGTTATTGTTTTTGCACTGTAACTTATTTAAAATCACTAATAATAAAACTCAATAATTAAAATCACACAATTGCTTCTAGAAACAATTTATTCTGTTCCACCACAAATTATATTTTCCTGCAAATCAAGGTCCTTTCCATTTTCCTAGCTCAAGGGTCAGTAGGAATCTAAAATGGACTCTAATTGCTTTTATAAATAAAGTTTTAGAGGGACATGGCTATTTTTATTTGTTTATGTATTGTTACTTTCAAGCCACAATTGTAAAATTGACTAATTGCAGCAGAGACTGCCTGGTCTTCAGTCTGTATTTACTATCTGGCAGTTTGCCAGCTTCTCTATCCAAATGCCTGCGGACATCTCAATTTGGAGGACTTGTAGACTCTTTAAATTCAAGATGCTCAAAATTTAAGTCATTACTTTCTCTGAAATCAATACCTTCTCCAGTGCTTCTTATTTCACTAAATGATATTACCATCAATCTGGTTGTCCACATAATAAAGACTGGGTGGTTCGTTAGTGGCCTCTCCTTTATTTTTCACCCTCAATTATTAATATTAATACAAATATTAATACTAATATTAACCACTAAGTTCCGACCAAGTCATTTCCCACCTTGTGGCTAGAATGTTCTGTCCAAAAGACAAAAATATGGTTAGGCCACTAAGCCCCAACATAAAATCAACAGATTTTCATTCTTCCTGGCTACAAAGACCTCTCTGTGTTCTCAGCCTGCCTTGTTGAAAGCCCACCATAGTTTGCTTCTTGACTATGTCTCTCCAAGTCTTCTTTCCACCAGACTTCCTGGCTGCTGACAGTTCCTTGATATCTCATGTGAGTTTTCCATCACCTCTGAGACTTCTGTTTCTTTACTTACAACAACCTGCCCTTTGCATAACTCTTTCTGTATAATTCTTCAGGATCCAGTTAAAATAATCACTCCTTCAGGGACACCTTCTCCCACATCTAGACAATATCTTTGACTGCCCTGTTTGTGACTTTATATCTCTTGTTACAATGCACTTCTTACTGTTAAAACCTGCTAATTTTCTGGTATAAGTCTCCTGAGAACATGTAGCTATCTGTCTGTCTTATGTATAATCAGAGTGCTTGGAAATATAAAATTCTTAATATACTTACTTATAAAGTGAATGAGTAGATCCATCTTACTTTATTTTTTTAAAGGTTAGTTCTGTGGTTGTACTGAAGTTCTAACTGTATAAAAAATGCATATGGGTGCTAATTAGACAAAGGGGCAGAATGTACCAGTTAATAATTTATTTATTAGCTTTTAATTCTAAACCTACCATTCTTTGGGATCCATCTTACTTTAGAAAAGAGTAGTTGAAAGAGTGGAGGAAATGGGAGAAAGTGTTACAGAGGAAACTCAGAGAGTCCTAAGTCCCTATCATTTTTCTGCAGAAAACAGAGTATAATGCTGAGGTTTTTGTGAAGATGTGCATACTTGGGCAAGAAATGGAATTGTAAGCAGGGTTTTCTAGGTGTGAGAAAGAGGAAGATTAAAGAGAAAAGAATATAGAGTTCAAAGTACTGCATTGGTCAGGACCTTGCTATTATGTTATTATGCGATATTTTCAGATTGAACACTAGGTATCTTTCTACAAGCTAAAAGAGGTCTTGATAATGTAAATTTTCCTTTAGTCAGTCTCTCGCTCTGTTAAACCAAGTTGTAAGCAAAACTATATCCCCAGCTGAACCTACAGGACAGCACATCTGCTAGTCATGCCTATAGTTTCCATTATACTTCCAAATATTTTGGTTTCTTATAGGACTGTACTGTGAGAGGCATGCTTGAGAATTAAAGTCACTTCCTAAGATACACAGGTAGGAGTAGATCTGACCTTTTCAAATAAATAGCCCAACAGCATCCTGGTTTGCATTTATAGCCAAAAATATCACTTTAGTCTTCTCATTTAAGTTAACATCATGAATGAATAGAAAAAGCAAAATTTAAGAAGCAACTCATGGATACACATTAAAATGTGTTGTAATTTTGACTACAAAAGTAAATGGCAGAAAAGAAACAAACCATTTGAAATAAAAGTTTATCTTTAAAAGCAGGGAGTTAAGATATAATTCTAAGGTCAATGTATCAAGAAACAGTGCCATAGTGTTTTCAGTTATAGAGATCTGAAGAAGTTATGGAAGTTGTAGAAGGCAATGGTAGAAAGAACACAAAGTTCTCCCTTCATGTTCTCAATTCCTGACAAGGTACACCATTAACACAAAGGCATTTAAGTAAGTTCACATCTCCAGGGGGTGAGCTCGCAGCTAGGGTTGGGACAGAACCAAGGATGATAAGATGGTTGTCTTAAGTCACCGAAACTCTGGACTTTAACACTCAGATACTCTGAGATCCAGACTTTGCTATAGCCTGTGAATCCAAAGGCAGGAGGAGAGAATCCCAAAAGGAGAATCACCAGAAAAGAGAATGATTTTAACAGAGAAAAATCACTCTTAGCTCTGAACAGCACAGAAGATCCTCCTGACAGCATAATCCTAGTAAGGAAGATCTTTTAGTTTCTGAGGATCAAGTGATCATTTTTCTCACAGTCACTTCTTATATTTGCACCTTTCTGACATGTTGCATGATAACTTCTCTGAGGTTACTTGTTTGGGGCAAACCATTGTTTAGGTATGAGTCACAACACCCTACATGGAAAAGAAATATCTACAGGAGAATCTTATGAATGAATGGACCTTCCTTAATGCCCTGGATGTAGATGCCATGAAATCATAACTGCGGAGTGCCAGTCTGCAAGGTAAAGTGGATGAGAACTTTTTGTTTTTATATGAGTGAAACAATCCAGTATTTGTCCTTTTCCTTCAGAGTTATTTTACTTACGATTATCTCCTCCAGTCCCATTCGTGTTGTCACAAATGTCAAGAATTCACCTTTTTTTTAACTAATTAGTATTCCATTGTATATACACATATATCATATCTTCTTTATCCACTCAACTATCTCAAGGCACTTAGGTTGTTTCCTTAACTTGGCTATTACAAATAGAGTTGCAATGAACATAGTGCATGTATCCCTTCAATTAGTGTTTTTGCATTCTTCAGGTAGACACCTAGCAGTAAAAATCCTGGAAAATCTAGTAGACTCATTCATAATATTTTGAGAAGCCTTAATATTGTTTCCATAGGAGCTGCACCAGTCTACATTCCCACTAACCGCGTATGAGGATTCCTTTTTCTTTACATTCTCACCAACACATTTTGCTTCTGCTTTTTTGATTATTTTTCAAAGATTTATTTTATTTGTTTATGCATATAAGAGCTAGGGTACAGGCCAGAGGTGGGGGGGAGGAGCAGTGAGAGGATTCACCAGAGACAGAGTAGGGAATAGAACAGGCAGACTGACCAAAATACACTGCTGAGGGGAGCAGCAGGTGAGACAGGGGAGGTCTGCTGTGCCATGTGGGTCAGCTCCCTGGCCAGGGATCAAACTCATGCTCCAGTGGCTGCCAATAGCTTCATAGTGCTGAGACTTAACCCTTTGTGCCACTAGGGAGGCCCTTCTTGGTGTTTTTTGTTTTGTTTTGGTTTTTGTTTTTTTTTCGATAGTCATCATTATTACAGGTATGAGAAGTCATCTCACATTGTTTTTGATTTGCATTTCCCTGATTATAAGTGATAATGAGCATTTTTTCTTGTGCCTATTAGCCAGCTATGTATCTAATTTTAAAGTGTCTATTTAGATCTTCTGCCCCTATTTTGACTAGGTTTTTGTTTCCTTTATGTTGAGTTGTAGGAGTTCCTTTTAAATCTTATCTATCAACTCCTTGTCAGACATATGATATGCAAGAATCTTCCAAAATTCAGTAGGGTGCCTTTTCATGTTAATGATAGTTTCTTTCACTGGGCGGAAGCATTTTAGTTTGCTGTAGTCCCATTTGTTTATGTTTGCTCTTGATTTTCTTGCCCTTGGAGTTCCTGAAGACTTCCCTGAAACCAAAGTCATGGAGTGTTTTCTCTCTGTTTCCTTCTATGTATTTTATGGCTTCAGATCTTATATACAAGTCTTTAATCCATGTTGAATGAATTTTTGTGCATGGTGTGAGACAGTGATGTAGTTTCACTCTTTTGACCATGGTTCAGTTTTCCCAACACCGCTTGTTAAAGAAACTTTGTTTTCTTCAATATATACTCTTGGTTCCTTTGTCGTAGATTAAATGCCAATGTAAGTGTGAATTTCTGGGCTCTCAATTCTATTCCATTGTTCTCTGTGTCTATTTTTATTCCAATACTACTGTTTTCACTACTACAGCTTTGTAGCATGGTTTATGTCTGAGAGTATAATACTCTCTTTTTTGTCAGGACTGCTTTGGCTATTCAGGACCTATTGTGGTTTTATATAAATTTCAATAACATTTGTTCTATTCTCTGAGGTTAACGCTGATGATCCTCTTGGGAGTGAAACAAGGAATATCCTCTAACTCCATCTTGCTAAAAAGTTGAAATCCTGGATGAGGACATTCTGCTTTGGCTACTTCACAATAGCCTACCTCCTGGACAAAACAAAGTTCACTTAAGTTCGTATCCAGATCTATTTCTTGAATAAATTCCATTTGGACTCCAGTCTCTGGTGACTTTGCCAGACCAGGGTACAATTCCTCATCACAGACCAGGGTAACAAGATTATTAGAGTGTGTGATTATTCTGGAAAAATATGCCTTACCCATAAATCCTTGTCAGCCAGGAGAAACTGGGACAAATTCTGGAGCCTCTTAAGTGTTATAATATCTCAGAGTATGTCCTTCTAGACCCAGAATTTAGTCTAGAGGTATGAAAGATGCTTGAAATGAAAAGATACCCCAAAGGAAATGGCAGCTTTTCAGTGGAAAGAAGAGGCTATATTCATCAAAGTTCTTAGGAAGAATTTCCTCAAATTATCCAAGGTACATCAATTTCAAACTGAGAATATAACCTATTAGTGGAATTTGAAACCAATTTAGAGGTTCTCGGTCAGCATCTTTGTTATTGCTGCTGATTTTGTTTTATAATTTTAAGGCTTTTTCTATGTTAATACACGCTTAGATTTGTTTAACTTTTTTTTTTTTACTTTCTCATAGATATTAAAGGTACGTACTATTTCTTTTTTTTTCAGTTATATATCATGTTTGCATACGTGTGTGAATCTATTAGGTCATAATATAAAATATAATAATTTAAGGGTCATAATGTTTGTGAAGCTCTGCAACTGTGTAGTCATGTTACAACCTCTTCTACCTACTAGGATCAAGCTACAGAAAAAACTTGGGTTTGACATACTTATAATCTAAACACATTTCTCATTTAACTAGCTCTCTCCTCATCATTAACAAAGAGACATATCATAATATAACAAAATATTCTCTAACAATTTTAATGTAATAAGTCCACAACAGAGTAAAACAACTGTCAATCTCTACATGTATTGCTGAATTACCATATAGTGCTTCTAATTTTGAAGATTATTCTGAGAAAATGTAATGTTGATTTCATATTACATTTTGATGATTCAGTTCTTTCATGTCTTTTTTTTTAAGTTTCCTACCATACTTCACCAACCTTTGACTTTCATATAGTCATTTCAAGGTTTTCTAGGACTCCTACATATGTTCAGAGCATAAGTGTCAATCAGCATTTTGCCTTACCATCTTATGTATTCCATCTAGTGGTCAAAATAACACCTAAAGGGAAAGCAGGAAGCAGTATACCACAAAACATCAAGTTCCAAGATGGTCCTGATAGAAGCCATCAACACAGCCATTTGTCATCTGTTAATGTCTAGGAATACAATTCTTAACAAAAATGGAGGCTTCCTATACCTTCATAAAATGACAGGAAAGTATGACTTTTAGCCTTAAGTATTGGCAATGAAACTCAGGAGGAAAATATCATGAGGGGGCTGTATGTAATCAGCTGATTGACCAGTGCCAGTAAAACCAATGTCTAGTTACTCACTTGAACACTTGGAAAAAAGTCAAACACTAAAGGTCAAAATCACTTAGGTTATTACATTAGAATTATGCAATTCATCATGAAATTTTACTTCTTACAAATACAAATACTCACTTGATTGATTATGCTCCAAGGTAAAGCTGTGGGCAAAACTCTCTACAGTATAAAGAGCCCTGGAGCAGGGGAAAGCTAAAACACAATTCTAACACTAAAGCCCTTATAAATGTTGTTTTTCAGTTCTTACTCAGTTCAGATCCATTCTTAAATGAATTTCCATTAATTCACCATCTATATTTTGAAAAACTACCCTGTGATAAGCATTCTTCTGGAACAAAGACAAAACAGGAAACACAGAAACTGAGTTTTTCTCTAACATTATATGTTAGTGCAGCAGTATAGTAAAAAAAAAATAAGCAGATCATAAATTCCTAAAACAATTTTAGCTGGGTATAAATTCTATCACAAAAAGAAATCTGTATGTAATAGGATAGAAAATTATATTGGGGTTGAGGAGACTCTTCTAGATCAGATGATCAGGGAAGGGTTTTTAAGGGCATGGATTTTGAAACATGACTTGAATGTTGAGAAGGACCCATATGGGTTGATATAGGGAACAGAATTCCAGGTAAAGGAAACAGCATAATATTACTATATTATTGAATACTTTATTATTGAAGAATTTCAAAGAGGTCAGCATTGTGACTGGAAATTATAAAGAGAGAGGAGAGGAACAGAATGAAAACACAGTTGCAGGTAAAAAGTAATGGAAAGAATGGTATTTTATATTAAAGGGAAAATAAAGCCAAGAAAGTAAAGGAAAATTTGAGTAAAGGCATGAAAAAAATTTTTTTTGAAAAATTGCTTTGGCCATTTTGTGATGATGGGAGAAGGCAGTGAAGATTGATTGGAAACAGGACACCAATAAGAAGTTGTACAGGTGAGAGCTATTTAAGGCTAGAAATGGGATGACAGCAGGGGAATTGAGAAGAATCAGATTCCAGATGTGTTTTTTAGATAAAATTCTAGATTGTGTGTAACTTGTTAGGCTTATTAAAAGTGCATAACAACATGAATTTTGTAACTCAGTATAGTAAAGCAAATTATAATGCATCTAAATATTATAGTGTATATCTTGTCTTTGGTTTTAGCAATGAGTCAAATTCATATAAATTGTTCCCTAAAGAACTATGCTTTGTAATGCAGTTACTTCAATAAAATAAAATAAAAGCAGGAAAAAAAAGATAGAGCTAGTACGCCTGGCTGATTGTTTCTGGTAGAGGAAAGGAGGAAAGGAGCCAAGGTTGACATCAAATATTTGAGTCATTAAAAGGAATTGCTAGAAGAGGGAACTATTATTTAATGAAGGAAAAGGGAAAGAATATAGAGAGTCGTTTGGCCATGAAAAGTGTGAAGAACTTGTTAGAAAATCTTCAGATAATTACTAAATCAAGAATTTATTAAAACCTGGGATATTTCTCACCAACTAACTTGAATTTGTACCATGAGCAAAGACTGATATTAAGAACAAGGCTTCAACTTCTTTAGATTACTTCTACTGTATTGCTTTACTAAGGAACCCTAGGTTTTATGTAATTGTTGAAGTATCTATGCATTCCATCAGTGTTTATTGAGCCAAGTATTAAACTGAGACCCCAGAACACTACTGAACAAAGAGCCTGCTCTCTAATACAGGAAACAGACACAAGTCAGCTGATCACACAACTGCAGTCTGTGAGAGAAAGAGAAAATACGGCAGTTTGTGATCTCGTCTGGAGAACGGGGAAATGTTTCCTCATAAGAGCTGTTTGAGCTGAGATCAAGGTATGAGTCCCAGTATAAAAAGCAAAAAGGGAGAGAAGCAGAATAGCTTTGCAGAGAGAGGAATAAATGACTTTTGGAGGAACTGATAGGGCTTTTGGAGGAACTGACAAAGACACTTTACTGAATCAAAAGAAAAAAGGGAAGTGTGGTAGGACATAAGACAGTAAAAGGTAGTAGGTAGTAGGTAGAAAGGTAGAAGAAGTAAGCAGAGACCAGAATGTACATGGCCATCTTAAAGCTTATCCTACGAAAGTGGCAACACTAAATCTAAATTCCAAATGATTATTCTGCTACTATGGAGACTGGATTAGAGGCAGAGACAGAATATGGCCTTTAGAGACAGAATACCCTAAAACCAAACCATGTTCCCCAACTGACTCCCCAACATACACACATATACATGCATGAATACCATCCTATAATGCAAAATAAAGACAATTATACATGACATTTTGTTACATTTTATTCAAACTCTACATGACCCAAATGTACATAGGTGTTGTAGAGGAGTTTTTAAAATATTCTCTTCATCCCCTTTTGTATGTCTATGTGGGTGGGAGAGGATACATGTCCTCAACTTGCTGGTACCTTAGCATATACTCAGTCCACAGGTTGGGTAAATTGTCATTAAATAGGAAAAGGGCAATTGTCCCTGTGAGAGATGCTGGCGAACTGGATGAGCACAGTGGTCATGAACTATTTAGGGCGTCAATAAATGGAAGAGCTTTAAGATGCACTGCTAAAGAGGAAAGTGGACAGGTTAAGGCTTAGGTAGTGGACAAGGCAAGTGGATAAATATTGTCATTCAATTAGGGAAGAGTAGAGGAGGACTATGAAAATGATTCAGTGATGGCCTGGTCCATGCTCAAGAAATGAAAGGCACTGAATGCTTCTCTTATCCATGGCAGACACTGATATTATGATAATGCAAACCAAGCGTTCTTTCTTGCTGAGCCTTATAGTCAATACTTCAGATAAGGCCTATCTGCCATTCCAGATCAAGTACAAGTCCCTCATTTAGAAGGTAAATAAATGAGACCCAATGCAAAAAAAAATAGTTTTACAGAAAAGGCATTTTCAATAAAGGCATCATCTAAATTACCTTTTAAATTTAAATTTTAATGAGAACACTTACTCTAAAGTCCACATATATGCATTATCTCTACTATTTTCTTATATCTGTAATTTCTTATATCTGTAATTTACCTGGATTCACATCCAGGAGAGTATTGAGAAATCACTGGAAAACTAATCAGTAAGGGTTGCCCTGGTGGCACAGGGGGCTAAAAACAGCGCTATCAAACTATAGGCAGCCACTGCAGCAGGAGTTCCAATCCCTGGCCAGGGATCAACTCACATGGCGCAGCAGACCTCTCCTGCCTCGCCAGCTGCTCCCCTCAGCAGCGTATTTCAGTACATCTGCCTGTTCTGCTCCCCACTCTCTCTGCTGAATCCTCTCACCCCCCACACCTCTGGCTTACACCCCAGTTCGTATATGCATAAATTAATAAATCTTTAAAAAAATAAGTCAACACTAAATGTAAGATATAGTGTGAATATAAATATAAATCAAAAGAAATAAATGATAATTGCATGTTTCCATCTGCTGTCTTAAGATTTATAGGACTGTGTTTTAATCCTGGAATAAAATAAGAGATCTAGTCTATCACTTTGAAGATGAGGACTGAGGTCCAGACTGGTGAGACTTGTGGCTCAGGGTCACAAAGTCTTAGTGAAGTTGGGGCAGAAACCAACTCTTTCTGAATTCCATTTCATCACCCTTTCCAGAGATAGCACTCTCTCCACAAACACACTGACGAACCCTCCTGAGGAAGACAAATACAAAAAACTCACATACAAATACAACTGAGTGATTGAGTATAATTATTATCAATCATAGTTTATAATTCCCCAAACACATTTTCATAAAAGACTCTTTGTTCTTCTTATCCTGCCCTTACTCTCAGCTAACACCTGTCCAATAACCTATCCAGAGAGTAATGGGATTTGTCCCTTCATCTCCCTACCAGTTTATAGGAGGATGGAGGAATATAGGGAATATAATAAAATGATGGGTGAGGATAAAACTCCATTTAAGAAAATTCAATATTCATGCATCTAAACTTATAAAGAGATAAATTAGGGGGATTATTCAAATAACACCAGACTTTGTTATACATTTGCTTTTAATAGCATGCTCCATGAGAACTTTCTAAATATTTATGGATTATTAAGTAATTGACATGAAGATTGGGGGTGGAAGGAGGGAGTCTTAAAATTAGAGTGTTAAAATATTCAACTAACTGATGGAGAGGAATTTTTCAAAAATAAAAACTACTTAAATTACACTGTATAAGAATGAAAAATATAATCTTAGGTATCAAAATAATCTCATATGAATTAAAAATACAGTTTCCTCAGATGGGCAGATGAAAAATTGATTGTGTGATCTTTGCATAATGCCCATCATATTTCAGTGGGTTTAAAGACAAACAACACTTTAAAGGGGCTCTGGGAATTGTATCTTGGGGACTTAGTGATGTGGCCTTGTTTTTCACTTTTGGAGTCTTTTCTGCTTCTATCCTAACTGCTTCAAAATTAGAAGATAATGTTTCAAAAAGTGTTATATTTGACATAGAGATGTGCTGATTGATGACTCCATTTATTAAGATTCCCTCTGAAGTGTTACATATATTCAGGCTCACAAACTCACACCCGAAACACTCCTACTCAGCAGCATACTTGGTCTTCAAATTACACTCCTCTGCTTTTGGCTTTGTGCAGCCTGCTCAACTTTTGGGCAAAAAAAAAAAAAAAATCAACTTTTATCTGTAATAATAGAGTTTAGAAAGTTTTCCAAGAAAAAGGTAAGGAGGATAAAAGACAAACTAGAACTTTTTATTCGAGTTTTGTCTGATGGTTTCTAAATGTTTGGAAGGAATTAGATGCTGCCACTTTAACCAGATACGAAAAATGGATTCTGCTCTAGGAAAGAGAGGCCTTGAAGTTTAGGAATACCTGCAGTCCACACTTCATGGTGAAATAATTCAAATTGCTAGGAGGCAAGGAAAGGATGAGAGAAGAAACTGGGGACTCCAAATTAGATGTAAACTGGCTTAGGGAGATAGAGTGAATGTTTGTAGGCATTTAATGCTCACAGCATACAGCAAGGAAAAAAAAACTAAATGCAAAACATGGTTCAGGAGGAGATCCTTTAGAGCCGATCCTTTAATGGACCTTCAAAGATAGCATTTCTCAGGATAGGAAAGGGAGAGTGGCAGGGGGAGGAGAGAGTAAAGGAAGGGAGAAAGAAGAAGGAATAAGGAACTGGGTCATACGATCTGAAGTACAAAGATGTAAAAACCAGAACCAAAGGTATAAATTCCAAACTGAATCCAAAGGCAAGAAAAAAATGTTATTTCAGCTTAAAGACCATTAGTCAGAGTAAGAAAATTCTCCCTAGCTCAACCTTTTGTTCTATTCAGGCCTTCAGTGGATTGGGTGAAACCTGCTGACATTGGGGAAAGCAAACTATTTTACTCAATTTAGTGATTCAAATGTTAATCTCATCCAGGAACATAGACACACACAAAAAATAATGCTTAACAAAATATCTGGGCACCCCATAGCCCAGTCAGGCTGACACAAAAATAACCATCACTATGATTAACTATCATTGCTATTCCTCTGGGGAAGTAAAATTTGCCTAGCACTAAATTCCACAGAAATCATTTGGGAAGCACTGAATAATTTGGAGTAAATGTTCTAAACAAGATTTTTTTTTTTTTTTAGTAGATATAGTTATAGATTTGATTTGGCTTTTTTTTTTAAAAAAAAAAAGTTATTTTCTGATAACTACTAAAGGATTGCCATAAGAAAACTCACTATGCTGTAATTCTGAAATTAGCTGAGGTAAAATGAATTCAACTGTGTATTGTTCTGAGAACAAACTGATCCAAAAATAAAGCTTGTAGTATCTAGAGCAGTAAGTGAACAGCAGATCCTTTGACTGGTCTTTCAGAGATAGCATTTCTCTTAACAGGGCTTTCTAAAGATCAAATAGAACACAATTAAAGCTTTCACTTTTTGTCCAGGGTCCAGAATTATGATGTTCAGTACTGCTTCTGGAAAGTGGATTTTTCTGTTTAAGAGCACAGCTGGGACATGCACAACCACATAAGTCAATATCATAAAATTCTTGTCCTCATAGCATCTGTCTTGTCTGAACCAAGTCCTGATTCTACTCAGGAAAAGCAAAAAAATTCAAGAATAGGAACAGATAACATGTTAGTTCTACCACACTTAGTATATGTAATAGTTTTTAGGAAGAGACAAAATAATGTCCCTCCTTCCCCACCTCCCCACACCAAAAAAAAACAAACAAACAAAAAAAAAAATACAAAATCCAGTCAGAGAGCAGACAAAGCAGATCATGGATCAAGAATATCACCTTCTGGGCAGTGATTCCCTTAACAATTAGTCATTCTTTAGACATTCAAGAGCTTTTTAACTGCAGATCATTGTTGGTGCTCTTAACAAGTGCTCAGAAGGGTATGCACTAAGGTGAAGGACTTGTGGGTACTTTGGTGGTGGGAGAGTTATGGTGACCACACCTGAGGGGAGAAATCCTGAACTGTCAAAACATCAACAGGGATGAAATATCAGTGCTACTTCATTAAATAATGGATGGATGAATGGATGGATGGATGGATGGATGGATGGATGGATGGATGGATGGATAAATAAATCAAGCTCAGAAGGTCTAGCAGTTTGCTTTTGAAGAGCAACAACAATATGAATGTCTATATACATCCAACAATATGAATGTCCAACAACAATATGAATGTCTATATACATACCATACTTAGAAAAACACCTGTTAAACTTCAATACCTTTCACCCTAAAATCACAAGTTCCTGGAGCTGTTTTCAAAAGCAACAATTAGTTTAAAAATAAAAATGTTAAAAGGAATCCTATCATGCAGGAACCATGGGATCCCCACATCCAAAGCCCTGAACCAGAGGCACCTGGTGGCTGCCCTAACGGCCTTTTTGGCTCATGTTTCATTCAGGAGTAACAGACAGAGTCAGATTATCTGAACTATCTGATAATTCTGATGTTCAGAGTTTAGCTGGGCAAGTGCAGGCTCCTTGAGCCTGTCTCCCCCCTTTTCAGGGCTTGCATCCACCCAGAGGTCTTCTAGATTTGCTGAAACAGCACTCTAGTGGTAAGCAAATTCTGATGTGTGGTTTTGTGGTCTTAATGGAAAACAAGAAAATCAAGGACCATTGCAGAAAGGAATTAGATTTTCACAACTTTAGAAGACAAAGGACTTTCGTCAAAATAGAGCAGTTTAAGTTCTCATTGTGCTCTGGATTGGGATGCAGTAAAGATATCTTCAATATCTTTATATTTATTCCAAATTGCTTTAGGAGGAATTTTAATGGTATACAGAATGTGTAATGATCTACTGCCCTCGTGTTTGTCCTGGGTGACAATAAGGAACTACCAATTTAGAGTTACATTTTCCACAGATTAGCTTTTTAGCTAGAAATTATATGAGTGTATGTGTGTCTTTATGTGCTTGTTTGCTTTCATTTATTCAGATCATTTCTAAATATTGCCATATGGTAATTGAGTTGTAATGTTGCAGCCTCTCTGAAAGGAAGATGGAGTATGAAATGGGTCTCTAAACAATTCAGCCCAGCCAACACAGGCAATAAAGGGGAGGGAAGGGGAGGAAAATATTCTATTTGCCATCTCTCCCCTTGGAAAATGCCATTTCCAGGGAGGTCAGCATCCTACACTCTAGTGCCAGTCAGAATTAGAAAAATCTATTCAAATGTCCTTTATGAGCCCAGAACAACTGTTGGAGCTCTATAGAAATTGTGCGGATCAGCTAGTATTTAGAGTAAAACAGCTGTGTCTTGTGGTTACTTGACTCAGTGAACATGGTCAATGGCTCAAACACACAAGAAACCACAAACCTAGGAAACACCATCCCTTCCTCACTTGAAAGCCTCCCACAGCCCTCAGCCTTGAAGCCGCTCTTTTCTTGCACAGGTTGACAGGGACCTGAGTATGCTGGAGGCCTATGTTCTCCTGGAAGGAGAGGCGTGCAAGTTTCTCTGCCCTTTCGTTAGGGGGAAAAGAATGTCCCAAAGCTATTTCCATATAGGCTTTGTGGACTCCAACCCCACCCTCAGGTCCCAGCCACCTTCCCTTTGGTGCTGATGGGATTTGGAGTTCCCAGTGTCTTTGGCTTTGACCTGGGGTGGGGGTGGAATCCACAAAGCCTATATGGAAATAGCTTTGGGACATCCTTTTCCCCCTAACACTTTCGCACTCTTGATGTGCTTTTCTTTTCCCTTCCCTCCTTGCAAAAATCAAAGAAGACATGATACCATTTGCTTAGCAGAGAGGACAGGGGAAAGAAGAGATTATAAAACCTTGCTTGTTTCCTTTCTAGCACATTCTTTAAATCTCACAATGGGGCTACTGAGTTCCCCAAAGACTGACTGGCTTCAAAAGTTCCAGGCAGCTTAAAACAAAACAACAGAAAATACAGAGCAGTCTCGTGCTTCTGAAACAGCAACCACAACCCAGCAGTGAAACCAACAATCCAGAAACAGCAGCTGGGGTCAGGGGGAAGGGGAGGCATAGGGGCTGGGGTAGGCCAGGGCTTATGTTCCAGGAAGATTTCTGAAGAGCCCCTTTGTATATACACCAATCATTCTGCGTAATAAAATGCTATCTGCAATAAAAGGCATTCTCCCATGGCCTCTGCATGCTAATGAGCTCCTGATCCACATGCTCTGGGCTGGGAAGGAGCATGAAAATTCTCTCCACACCCAAACCCACTCTTTTCAGTAGCTGCTGGCAAATATTTCACCTGGAAGACTTGATTAAGAAGTAATTGCTAACTGGCACCGAAAGCCTTAATGTGACTTCTGGAAACAAACAAACAGGAAATAGTAAACTGCTCCTTGCTTAACAAGGTAGTAGACACCCCCCCCCCCAAGCTAGTCAGGTCCCTAGGAAGATTCTGTAAATTGGCAGCTGTCTTTAACCATTTCCTTCCCATGTCTTTTGGAACAAGGCTCAGTGAAGTAAGTGATGGGAGAATCTGGTAAACATGCCTCTAGTGCTGTCATTCTTACAGGGGCAACAAGGACCAACAGAAAAAGCACTAATCCCCCAAGTGAGGTTATTTGAACAGGTGTCCGTCAATTTATATGGGAACACTCCACGGAAGGAAATAAAATGGCTATGCATAAAAGAGAGTTATAGAAGTGGGGATCATCTTTTCTTCCTCTCACCAAATGTTTTTTTAGCAACAATCACCATCAACCCACTCATATCCAATCACATTAACCTTCAAATCTGTGGCCTCATGCTTTCTCTTGGAAATTAAAATGAATTGAAAGCATATATTTGTGTGCTCTATTTTCATTCCATATGCTTGCTTTTCTTTCCTGCCTCTCTGCCTCCTTAATTCATCCTTACGTAGACAATGTACTTAGAAGGCAAGAGCACAGACTTTGGAGTAGTTTCAAGTCAGGGGCTATTTGTTTGTGGGGATCTGAGACTATTTATGAGAAACAGACCTACAGATCTTGTTTTATTTTAAGTGAGTGAAAGATACTAAAATCACTATGGAATTAAAGAAGTACTAAATCAGTCTAGGAAAAGGATCATGTATTACGCTTAGCATAAATTGCACTTAACTAATCCATTATCCCAAACCCTGCCCCTTCTCGTGAAACTCCCATCGCTGGAAATGAGTTTCTTATCACATGTCCAGTGGCCCAACTTGTAACTTTGCTATTCATTCTAGTTTTATAATTCTCACCCTTCTCCACTGAGTTATTCAGTAAAATATTCCATGTCCTAAATGCCTTGATGTGTTCCTTCAGTATCACCTCCACAGTAGAATAACCTCCACAGCTGCATACCAGGCCGTGTTACCAGGTGGCATTAACGCCATTCAAGTTACTGAGAATTTACCGTATACTCA
The DNA here is from genome assembly GCF_964194135.1 of Talpa europaea. Taxonomy (NCBI): domain Eukaryota; kingdom Metazoa; phylum Chordata; class Mammalia; order Eulipotyphla; family Talpidae; genus Talpa; species Talpa europaea. The sequence continues at coordinate 31,418,866 of NC_140074.1, forward strand.
GTGCTACAAGTTTGCCTTTGTCAGTTCAGGCTGCTATAACAGAATTCAATGGACTGGGTGATTTAAACAACCACGGTGTATCTTATCTAGAGGCTGGAAGCCTGGGATCCAGGTACCTGCCTGATCAAGTTCTTGGTCTCTTTCTCATATGTTCTTGTACATCAGGGGGTAGGAGAGAGTGAGAGGAAAAAGAGAGTATGTTCTACCTGTAATTTTCTTCTGGTGAGGACAGTAATGGTATCCTGGGGGCTCTTACCCTCTTGACCTAATTACCTCTTAAAGGCACCCAACCCCAAGTACCATCAAAGCAGGGCATGGACATATGTAATTAGGGTTGGGAGTAGGGAACACATATATTCAGTCTATAGCTATGCAAAACTACAAAAAAATAGAGACACACTATAGGGGTGGAGGTGGGGAAAGGGAGTAGGATCAAAACAAGGGGGGGTGGGAATTGTATGATGAAAATGCATACATTGTGCAAGAATGAAAAACGATGTAAAAATACATAAAGTACAAAAATAAAAATAATAAAAAAATATTTTTGAATAAAAAAAGAGTGAATAGTGCACGTATTTTGTCAAAATCTGTATTAGTTTCCTAAGGCTGCCATGACAAAGTGCCACAGAATGGTGGCTTAAACAACAAAAATTCCTTTTCTCACAATTCTGGAGGTATATAGTCTGAATTAAAGGTGTTAGCAAGGTGGTTTCTTCTGAGACGTCTCTCCTTTTCTTTTAGATCGCCATACTCTCCCTGTACCTTTACACAATCCATCTTCTGTATGTGCCTGTACCCTAATTTCCTCTTCTTAAAAGGATCTAGTCATATTATATTAGCATCGATCCATCCTAGTGACCTCATGTTAATGTAATTATCTTTTTAAAGGCCCTATCTCCAGATAGTCACACTGAAGTTCTGGAGGTCAGGATGTCAACAGATGATTCTGAGGGGACAAAATTCAGTCTATAAGAAAGTCCTTTCATATTTAGCTTTTTTCCCCATCAATAATAAATGGACTCCTTTATCTTCACTTGTATCAAATTTCATATGGAGCATAAAATCAGCATCATCTTAGCTGTTATTTGCTTTGGTGGTGTTATTGCCTGGACAGTAGCTTTTCACTGTAGTGTGTTCCCCATTGAGGAATTCTATATCCTTCATGCTTCGTCAACTTGTCATCTAGCCTCCATTAATCCTCCCAGCTCCAAGAGGAGGATGCTTAATAATTTTCATTTGCTAAGCAAAGAAACAAACACAGGAATTTTGGCTAATTTATCTAAAACTGTTCCACAGCCAAGCTGTCAGTCTGTTGGGGGTATAATTTTATTATTGGTATTTTACAATGACGTAAGTTTCTTCATTCTGTTTCCCATTTTTGCACATGATCCTGGAGGTGAAACTTACAGTGACTTGGAGCAGAGAGAGATTTTCTGGTATTCATACCATTGGAATGGACAGACAATTGCAAAATAGCTGTGAAAACATTACCTCATAAGTATAACAAACATAAGAAGCATTATAAATTAGTATGTACTTATTTGAGCCAGGCATTTCCTTCTCACTTACCCTTACAATACTTGTATGAGGCAGTTTACTCTAGTTAAATGTATAATCATCATATTAGACAAAGTCAAGGACCATTTGGTTTCTTTAACACTTTAGAGATTTCTTCTCTAGATCACTGCCATTTTCACCTGACGGTGAAAGTGGTAAGACTATCTTACCAAACAGAATGGTAAGAACCATCTTACCATATTACCAAATAGAATTAAGAAACCTAAACCATTTCAAAATACCAATAATAAAATTACAGTAATCCCAAACAGACTGACACTGTGGCTGGGAAACATAGTCTTTAAAAAATTACCTTAGAGGGGCCTCCCTGGTGATAAAAAGGGTTAAGACACAACCTATGAAGCTGTCCACAGCCTCTGCAGCACAAGTTCGATCCCCGGCTGGCCAGGGAGCTACCCACACAGCGCAGCAGACCTCTCCTGACTGGCCCGCTGCTCCCCTCAGCAGTGTACTTGGGTCAATCTGCCTGTTCTGTTCCCCACTTTGTCTCTGGTGAATCCTCTCACCCCCTACACCTCTGGCCTGTACCCCAGCTCTTGTATGCATAAATAAATAAATCTTTTTTAAAAATTACCTTAGATAAAAATCCTGTACCTAACCTAACACACTGTAGGTGCTCACTAAATAACTGTCTGTGGTATGAATACAGGAATTGAATGCCTACTTTGTGAAAAGAAATGACACCACCTTTGTAGTTCATTATGATAGGAGATATAGATGATTATTACCCATGGGTGCAGGAGAAAAGTTGAGATTCAACTTAATATGTCCTAATTATTAACTTAATTGTCTATCTTATTTCTAATACCCACATTTTTTTTCAAATTACCATGTGCATGAACAATAAGTTTACAATGAAATTCAAAAAGATTCAGGAACCTGATTCTCAGAGAAAGTTGGTGATAGATCAATACTACACTGAAAAGAAGCAACCTAGTCATTAAATCTGCTTTCTGTTTAGCTGAGAAATATTCTTTTTCAAAGAACTAATCACATATCCCAGCACAATTAGTTTAGCACCAGGAATCCTCATGAAAATTTGAACCTGAAAAACATTGATGAAACTTTCTAGTATAATCTAGAACACTTTAGAAAGGAAAATATCATGGCAGAGACAAACTATTAAGCAAGTGAACTGTCCTTTTTGAGACGTGATAACAAATGGATTACTGCTTGGCAAGTAAATATAATAAAGAGGAAGAATTTCAAATCCCCTGTGTGCAATGAGGAATAAATATCTCAAGATGAGGAAACCACACTGAGAACAAAGACAAATGTCAAACCAGCATCTCTCCATTCACTTATTTTCTTCAACAATATTCCCTAACTCAAGGGTAGTGATATACAGCCTATATTTTTTAAAGATTTATTTATTTATGCATACAAGAACAGGGGTACAGGCCAGATGCATGGAAGGGTGAGAGGATTCACCAGACAGAGTGGGGAACAGAACCAGCAGACTGACTGAAATACACTGCCAAGGGGAGCAGTGGGCAAGACAGGAGAGGTCTGCTGCACCATATGGGATTCTCACCTGCCAGCCGGGATCAAACCCATGCTGCAGAGGCTGCGGACAGCTTCACAGCTGTGCTCAACTGCCTGCGCCACCAGGGGAGGCCCAGTTATGTACAACCTTTCAAATGGTGTAGCATGGATAATGGGAAATCAGAACTGACCCTGCCCATATACAAAGCAAATAGTCTGTGCATTTAAGTGCACAGACATTGAAGAGACCTGCTTCTCTTCTTGATTGCATTTCTAGGCCTATCTCCTGTTCCCTCCATCACTTAGTGATGTCAGAGAGCCTGTGTTATTGTGATGAGGGAAGATGTCAACCCCAGGAGCCAGGGGGCCTGGGTTGTAGTGTTTGTGCTTTGAGTTCAATGGTCTTAGGAAAATCATTTCCTTGTTCTGTGTTCTACTTGTTTCCTTGATAAAACAAGGAAATCAATTTTTTTTTTTTCTAACAAGAGTATTATGGACAATGGCAGGCAAGGAAAAACTGTTTATAGAGTAAGACGGTTTCACACAGGGCAGAATGGCCTCTTGGTAATAAACGTCAGTTGTGCTCCTGTGTCATTGTGACAGCCCCAAATTTCCCACATTTGCCACTTTGTGTGAATGACTGAAGAAGAAGGTCTCTTAGCCCTTTTCCAGTGTTAGCCTTTCAGTATTTCTTACATGCACAATAACAAGTCTGGACCAGTAATGTGTATTTGACATTGAACTATGATCTTGACTTGTTCTCCGCAAGCCTGCAAAATGGTTGTTTCTCTGGAGATCCCTGACTAGTGTGTTAGCTCTATTGCCCAGTCTGTGAGCTTCCACAAATCAGTTAACCTCTCTGAACTTTAATTTCCCCATGTATAAAATGGAGATGATGGTGACATCAAGATTATTGAATTTCATCAAGATAACAAGATTATTGTTTCTCTGAGGCAATGTAAACTGGATAGTACTCTTGGCATATAACTTGCTCTTACTATGCATCTTTTAAAGCTTCCTCTCCCCACTTCCTACTTCCTACCTTTGCTGCCTTGGGTTGCTGGGAATAAGCATCTTATATCCTCATTTGCCCACTTCCTCTCCCCACCTCTCTCCAAAAATGGAATTAAGTTAACGACTCCACTTTTGCTGAAGGTCTGTCTTCTGATCCATGTGCAAATTGCCTGAAGATTATTTCCATTTGGCATCAATTTTAAGGATGAATTTAAAAGAGTTAAACACTCAAACCTTAGCAAGTTTTCATCTTCTGGAAAAAGTTTTTGTTTTTCATAATTGGAGACTATTAAAGAAAACAATTATTGGGGACCCAAAAAAAGGTATTCTTTTGCCAAACCAAAAGCATCAAAATTGCTTCTATCAATGGAAACAGTCCAAGAATTTGAAAAACAAATTCCAATATAAGCTGACAAAATCAAGTTGGCAATTTCTTCCTGTAGATTTAAAGATACCATAAACAAGGAGATATAGTGTTTTTTTTTTTTTTAATGAAATTCTCATCTTCCAGCAGGAGCCATTATTTTAGCAAATCAATGCTTGTTGCTAAAAAGAGAAAGCTTAATGGATGAAAGTTGCGGTAAAAGCGAAGCTCCCTCCAAACAGATTTTGAAAGGAAATTACAATTCTGTAAATTCTGCTTCCTCTCTTTCTCTGTTTGCATTTCCATTCTCTACTGTTGCTGACTCCAAAAACCAGATTTTTCACTCCAGTTCTCATTCTGTTCATCTTTTCAGCATGAATATCTTTTTGACACAAACAACTTCATATTATAGGGAAAGAGGATTCTGATTCCTGAATTGTAAAGTCGAATTTGAAGCATTCCTGTGCCAAATTCATCCACCTCTACAAAACATAGTAATGAAACACTAAAGATATTATTAAATATCAAAATAATCCACAGCTATTCAAATGTAACTGAAGGACAAGGTTCACATTCCCCTTAAGTTTAGGTTGTTCTAAAACAATAATGAAGATCAGTTTTTACTAAAGCAAACATTCAGTGAAAAATAATCCTGCATCACAAAGAAAGTATCCCCCAGAAGTGTTTATCAAAAATTTTTCATAGTTATACTAATTACCATAATCGATTTCACCAATGTCAATCAAAGATTATTTAGAAAAAAAATTAAAGTTTAACTGAAAAAAAAAAGGCATTCCTTAACCTATGTAATGCATGGTACTACTTAACAGATGTTCAAGAAAAAAATAATAACAATAATAGTTATTGGTATTAGTTACCTTTGAAAAATACTAATCATCGGGCCTCCCTGGTGGCACCGAGTTAAAATCCTCTAGCTATCTGCAGCCACCTGTGGCCTAAGTTCAATCCCCTGCCAGAGAGCTGACCTACATGGTGCAGCAGACCTCTCCTGTCTCACCTCCTCAGTAGTGTATTTTGTAAATCCAACTATTCTGCTCCCCACTTTGTCTCTTGTGAATCCTCTCACCCACTGCACCTCTGGCCTACACGCAAGTTCTTGTATGCATAAATTTAAAAATAAATTAAAAAAAAAGAAAAATACTAATCACCCTTTGAAGGATAATGTTTCACATAGCATATTAAAGGACCTAAGAAGTCCTATAGTAAACTAACTTATTTCTCAATGTGTCCTCAATTTATTTGACTGCAGGATTTCTCTTTCATAAAGCATCTATTAACATACATCAAAACTGAACTCTTTGCAGAACACTGTTGGGGAAAATCCAATATAAGATCTCAACCTGTAATATCACCTACCTCACCCTGTTGCACATATGCATTGACAGACACACACACACACACACACACCCATAGTTACCCACTCTTACTATCCAATATAGCTTTTCAAAACAAGCTCTGGGGGGCCTCCATGGTGGCTTAGGGGTTAAGTATCAGTGCTATCACCTCTACATCCTGAGTTTGATCCCTGGCCAGGGAGATAATCCACATGGCACAACAAACTCTCCTGTCTGGCCTGCTGCTCCCCTTAGCAATGTATTTCATAAATCCACCTGTTCTGCTCCCCACTCTGTCTCTGGTGAACCCTCTTACCCCGCCACACCTCTGGCCTGTACCCCAGTTCTTCTACTAGCTACCGCTTGCCATCCAACCTCAGGATACTGCTCTCCTTTGAGCAGTAACTTATGTAATCATTAGTCAGTAACTTAAGGGTAAAAGTAAGGACTCAGGAATAAGAATATATAGATTTAAAACACAGTTTTATAATTTACAAGCTTTGTAATACATAAGAAAATTGAATTTAATAAGCTTCAGTTTTCTGCTCTGTAAATTGGGCATGTGATGGCGCCTATTCCATTAGGTTACTGTGCTGTTTAAATGAGATCATGCCTTTAGTAGCATGTCTGACAAAGAATAATTTTCAAGAACACTAAGTAAACAAACACATGCATGAATCATATCAATAAACCTCAGTTCATGCATTTCTCCTGCTTTACAAATTTCCCTTTTAGATTAAGACTATTTTCTAAATCTTCTAGGGAAAGACTTTCTGAGACTTGATAACAGGACCGCACCAGACAATAGGGTCCACCTTTAATTTAATTTTATTTTTTTTTTTATAAATTTTATTGTTATATTCCCCATACAATTGCAGCCCCCCATTCTGACCCCAATCCCTCCCCTCCCGCCCCCGCCCCCCTAAAAGTGTCTCTGGTTCATAGTTTTTTGTTGATTTTGATTTTCACTTTCTTATAGTTATTCATTTTCCTGGTCCCTTATTTAAGTTTTCTAGATTCCTGCTATGAGTGAGACCATCCGGTATTTTTCTTTTTCTTTTTGGCTTATTTCGCTGAGCATGATCCCTTCCAGCGCCATCCATGTTGCAGCAAATTGCATGTGTTTATCTTTTTTGAATGCTGAGTAATATTCCATGGTATATATGTACCACATCTTCTTGATCCAGTCATCAAAACTGCATGGTATTGGAACAAGAACAGACATACAGACCAATGGAATCGAATAGAAAATCCAGAAATAAACCCACAGATTTATGGTCAACTAATCTTTGACAAAGGAGCAAAGAATATGCATTGGAGCAAAGAAAGTTTGTCAATAAATGGTGCTGGGAAAACTGGGTCGCTACATGCAAAAGAATGAAGCTTGACCACCACCTCACACCATACACAAAAATCAACTCAAAATGGATTAAAGAACTAAACATAAAACCTGAAACCATAAAATACATAGAAGGAAATATAGGCGAAACACTACGTGATGTGCACATCAAAGACATCTTTACAGACACATCACCCAAAGCAGTGATAGTGAAGGCAAAGATCCACCTTTAATTTTAATCATTACTGCTACTTTACTGTTGTGTTTGTAAGCTAGTCACCTACCCTGTCTGAAACTCAACATTCCTTTACCTGAATGTTTGCTTAATTGTTCTTCGTAAGTTCCTCAGCCCCCTCTCATACCACTCACTCTCCTTGCTTTCTGTGCCAGGCTTAATAAACAACACAACACCACCAGATTAGGTTAGCTACCCGCATGTTCTTTCCCTATAGTAATACTCATTACTCTTTATTGTAATTTTTTTTTTATTGTGGTGAATGAGTCTGACTGTTTTCCATTCTCTCCCTGATATTTGTCATAGAACATAACACACTGGTTGTTTCATGAATAAGTGAATGGTGTTGAGCTCCTCATTCAATCCTCCAATCTTATGTTCCAGTTTGCATATACCACATATGCCTCCCATACATATTTATATACAACCCTAACCTTATGCTATTCAGGAATAAATGTTCCATGAACTAGGAAAGAGAAAGTTCATAATCAAATATAAATTGAATCAAAGAAATAAGAAAACATGAACTTGTTTTTTACAAAGTTTATCCTGCCACAAAGGTATGAGGATTTCCACTTTGAGGATGTCACTTAGAAAAGCACAGGAACTTTCCCATAACCACATAATTATAAAATGGCAGAAATGAAATCCAAACCCTAGATTCTATAACTTTCAAGCAATCTCCTTTCAGTTTTCACAATGCCATCCTGTCTGGTTTAGATACCACACCAATCAAAAATAGGATACCCATAAAAGATTCTGAATACAGATTTCTTAAGACATATGGGGTGCAGCTAGTGCCAGCAGATCATTGCCAAGCAACATCTATAGATAAAAATTACTAGGTTGTGTGTAAGCAGCAGTATCCACCAGGATGAGGTCCAATCAGACACAAAAATTATCTGTCCCATATTGTCTTTTTAGCATGACAATTTGCAGGAATGCGAAAAGCCCGGACACTGAGTCAATCAACCCTCAAATCTAATCATTGCTCTGTCACTTCAGTGTCTTGATTGGTTATCTCTGCGCCTAATCTTCTAAATCTCAATATTCTATCTATAAAATAAGGGTAATTTCACCTGTTTGATAGAGTAATATGAGGTCCCGGTGACTCACAATGTTTAAAACCATTAGGTGCTCCCTTTGTTCTCACTCTCTCTGAACAATAGTTTCTGATACAAGAGAGCTATCTTCTTAGGTAGTGCCTAACTTTCCCTATGGGTAATCTCTTTGCTGATCCATACTGTCACAGAACCTAGTTCTGGTTGTTAATATCTTAGCCTTGGAAAGAGCTGAGTTGTTGACAGAGAAAGATAATAAATCCTTACTCCAATCTGGCTTTGAATCGATGGGCCAGAGATAACACAGAGCTTTATGCTGAGAGAACACCACCACATTGGAATCCCACATGCCCTGATGCACGTTAAAGCCAGTCCATGCCATCTGAAGGGGTCTTCAGATTGTGAAACTGAACACCTTTCATCTCCCGACAAATATGCTAGAAGCTGTGTAGTCTTGAACAGCTATCACTGTAGCATTCATCCATCTCTGCTCCCAGGCTCCAAAGTCAGTCAAAAACCAAACCTCCTGGTGAAGTTCAAATGGAAAGACATTAAGATTGGGTCCACAAAATGGAAAAGTGAAGCTTGGCAGAGACCCAAAGGGGGAAAATCTGGGAGTCTCTTTCCTTAAATGTTCTTTCCACTTAAGGGATAGTTTTGCCACCATAGTTCTAAGGAGCAACGTAACAAAGCTCTGAAAAGGAATCTGACCCCAGATAGACATTGGAGGCCTACTGATTTCATCAGTAATGTTTTGAAAAGTTCAATTAAGGGTGAGAAGGAAAAAAAAACAATAATTGTGTCTAAAGAGTGGGAAAATTCAGTTCCAAAAAATGTGAGGCTGGAATTTTCAGGCTTCCTGAAGTGTGATAAGGATCAGAATGTAATGGAGCCAATCAATTATGCCATTAAGACAGTTAGCCAAGGGAGAAAGATAAAAAAAAAAGAAAAAGAAATACAGGAAATCCCGACAAATGCAAGAAAACAGTGCTTAATAAGAATGACCTTCAAGAAAGTACCCTGTGTTTTCCCTTCAACGTCCATCTCTATGAATATTTTTCAAAAGCCATAAACATGAAATCCCAGACACCATACTTTCATGACTCTTTTTATTTGAAATATCTACATGTACACATAGTTTTGGACCCTGTGCTAGAGCTGCAGAAAAAACTGTGAAAATAGACTCAGTCTTGCACTCAGAAAGTTCAAATTCTAATCGGGAAAATAGACATTAATTAAATAACCAATAGAACTTGGTGAATGAGGGGTGCCATTGAAGGCACCCATAAGGTGACTTATGAGATAGTATCAAAAGTATGAGTAATGAAGCAAATGCATATCAAAAGAGGAATGTATGAGAAAGATTTTGGAAAGACCGAAAAAATAAGACAGAAAATGTGAGAAATCACTTCACTGCACTAGGGCTAGCAATTGAAACACATTGTCCCTTTGTCTTTTCATCACTCATGCTAGATTCGAAGTCTGGGGTGGGGACACCCAGTTATGCACGCTTAGGTCAGGTGTCCTAGAAAAAGAAGGGTCCTCTTCTGTTGACTCACACAATGTGAGTTCTCAAAACTTGGAAAGTGGAAGGTAGAATATTGGACATTAAAAAAAAAAAAGTCTAGTGTGAAGGAAGAAAGAATAACACATTATTGAGAGTAACAACAGAATGCAAAGTGACCTGAAGCATAGAGAGACTGAGAGATGGAAAAGACTGGAAATGTAGACAGTCAATACTAATTCAGATTGTTGTAGGAATTGCAAGGGTTGGTCTTTTACCTTGAGGCAACAAGCCACTGATGGATTTATATATAGGTTAGAAGCAAATAAAATTGCATTTTGGAAAGATCTTTTGAAGCATAGATGACAGAAGAGAGGGACACAGGAGTGAATGGTGCCCCCTTCAGAATGAGGCACATGGCCAGAGCTACCTGAGTACTGACTGCTGACAACTCACATCTAACTTGCTCTCTGGAAAACTGCAGATAGACAGCCATAGATGACTGATCTATGTTGCTACAAAGGTTTTGGTGATGCTCTGAAAGGGTCTCTGAACTCTGGGATTTCCAGAGTTGAGGACTTTTTGCAACTACATAACAGCTGAAATTCCCCATCTGTTCAGTCATGCGACCCTCACTCCTTACAGTTAGTGAACCTTGCTCTCCTCAGCATTCCCAAGCACACAAATCTCCATCTCAGCCTTTACTTTCCAACCCAAATCAGCAGGACAAGCAAAAGATGGTAGGAACCTGACAATGAAAATCAGTAGCTTCAACCATGGTGGTGGTGGAAATTAGGGAGAAAAGAGTCTGGATTAAATTTTTTCAATCCGGGGACTAGGGGCACCAGAATAGTAATGAGAGAACAGATCATTGGCAGAGTCAGTAAACAAAACTCACTAATCCCTTCCTAGATTAGACACTTCCAACTTCCCTAGTGTTTGAAAGGAAGAAAGGAACAGTCATTCCTTAGCACAGTGGCCCCCAACACAATTTCAAACCTATCCCTATTCTAATAAGCACTAATGCTCCCGCTGTAATCAGCATCTGTCACAGTGTGTGATTTGCTGGGAGCTGGCTGCCTCCAGAGCTCAGACTCTTTGGCTTGGAGCAGCTGTTTCAGCTCAGGCTCTGCTGTCTGATTCTTTGTGGCCATGTCACTAAATTTTCCAAAAGTCAGCTCACTTTATGGCCTTTCTCCCCAACTCTCACCCTCCCCCACCACTGCCCCACCTTCTCTCTGTTTCAAAGCTGCTGCTGCTCAACACGGAGCTCAAGCTGCCAAGAGACTTGATTCCAAACATGGAGCATTTAAAAGGTGACAGATGAGATGATGTCATGGCATCTAAGGTAAAAAGCTCTTTCTTCCTCCAGAGTGGTTTAACTAATAAAATTAATTTGCCTGTTTAAGATTTAAAATAAAGACAAGATGTTTCGATTTTTCAATAAAGATGTTTGGCAGGAACAAAGGGAGTTATTTGCATGCTGATAGGGCTGGTTGGGAGCCAAAGTGCACACAGATCTTCCTGACACCAACACTGAAGAGCCTTGTCTCTCCCCTTCCTTCTGTTGGTTGCAGAGATGTAGTCTGCTAAGATTAGTCTGCAGAGATGTAGTCTGCTAAAATGTAGTCTCTCCAGGGGAGAAATGGACAGGGTGAGGTGGGAGTTTCAGACACTGAGCACTTGGCCTTCTTGGACCCCAGAGGATATACCACATGGGCCTGGCAGTGACAACTCACAGTGGTCCCCTTCTTCAATGATGGGGCCCAGCTCACTTTACCATTTGTGGCAATCTCTGAACAGATGAACCTTGCAAAGCCTCATGAATTCCTGTCTGCTCCTCTGCAGTGCTTCTGTCTTTTACTATCTCTCCCCAACTGATTACAGTTGCACTCAGCATTTCCTCCACCACCAGGATGGCAAAGCTGAAACTTAAAAGAGGCCTTTCTAGTTCCCTACTCTTCCACCTTCTAGGCTCCCCTCAGCCCACTTCCAAAGGGATGGCTATAACCCTCTGCAGGAGAATGAGGATGACACTGAATTGGCATTCAAGTCATAATTTGAAAAGAGCCCAGAAAATTTTCAGATCTTTTCACTGGATCTGGTCACCCTGACAGTCCATCTTTCCCCAGACTATAATCAATCATTGCAAGTTAACAACACACTCCACTCTACAAACTACTCTCACACACATTACTGCATGTGATGAACATATTATTAGCCAATTTCATAGATGAGAAAACTGATGATCATAGGGAATATGAACAGGATAATTAGAAACTGTATGGAAGCCTTATTACATTTATTGCAACTGAATCTTAATAACAGTACTGAGAGAGAGCTGGGGAATTATGTTCCATTTCACATGAGGAAAGGAAGACTAGGCATTTATATGACCAACAAACTCAAAAAATTGGTCTCATATTTGTAGTTAGGACAGGTTGCCTTCAAACCCATCCCCAACCCGGTCTGACTATTTATTTCAATTTTCCAAGAAACTGATCAGTCCATTTGATCTATTTACTCCTGAACAACACTTTCAAGTTGGAATGTCTAAGATACTCTCTCTGTAAGCACCTTCTTTTGTGTCCCAATTATAAAACACAAACTACCTTTAAAGTACCTAGAGAGGGCCTCCCCTGGTGGCGCAGGCAGTTGAGCCCAGCGATGTGAAGCTGTCCGCAGCCTCTGTAGCACTGGTTCGATGCAGGCCGGCCAGTGAGGGTCCCACATGGCGCAGCAGACCTCTCCTGTTGTACCCGCTGCTCCCCTCAGCAGTGTATTTTGTCAGTCTGCCTGTTCTGTTCCCCGCTCTGTGTCTGGTGAATCCTCTCATCCTCCCACGTACCTGGCCTGTACCCCGGTTCTTATATAAATAAATAAAATCTTAAAAAAAAAAGAACCTAATTAAAAAATAAATAAATAAAGTACCTAGGGAAAAAAGCTACTCACACCATAGGTCTCATCATCATTCAGTATCAGAACAGGAAACAGATACAATATTGTCATCACCATAATTGCTATCTCTGTTACCCTATCACCACCATCATCATCATTTTCTTCATCAAATCCTGACTGTGGAGCTCCCGCAAGCATTTTTCTTTCCTTTGCAGGCATTTTTTTAGAACATGAAGCAGACATGGTCCTTGCATTTTGTGGTAATGTTCAGTAAGAATTTAGTCTCTAGAGCTAGTTGAAATTAATGAACGTTTAAGATAAGTGACTGAGGGAAACTGAATGGTTGAACCAAAGTAACAGTAATCGGTTTATAAGACAAACCTCATAAATAGCATAGAATGAATATGCTACTCAAAAAAAGGAATTAATTAACATTTAACTACTATGTTTTTTTCTATCCATTAACTAAACATCTCTACAAAGGATTTGTGGAATGGACAATTTATCCTCATGCTTTTGGTTTTCTTCACGAATGGTGGAAATGAGAGAGAGAAAACACTTGATGCATCAGCAAAACAACCCTCAGTCCAGGCTCAGAAGAGTACTATAAGGATGTGACTGATGCAGGATTGAATATAAGCCTTCTTTCACAGCTTCCTCCTGATTGATGTTCACTTTGCAGGACTGGAGCACTCCCCCAAAGTTCTGATAATTGCATCACATTCCCAACAAGGCCAGCTATATCTCAGCATATAGCTGAGTTCCTTCCAGATGGTGCACATGTAACAAGTATATGTTGACTAAATTAACTAATGATCAAATTCACTTCTTCTAACCACATCGCCAACATCAGTTCTCATTCCATATTCCAATTTTCACTATTTTTCACCCTCAAAAAGCAACCCTGAATTATATCAAGGGTAACAGTACAGCACTTCTCCATTTTCATCACATTAGCATTTTGAAAATAGAGTCAATTACCTTGCATTTGTTTCACCTCACCAAGCCCCACACAGCCCTTTTTCTCTCGGGCATTGTCACGTACTCTTGGTTTTCTTTTCCCCTACTGACTGTGAGTTGGAAGACATGGACACTACTACAGAGGCATCATGTTCAGGTACTTGCTTAGGAATGTGTCCATAATGGGTACTTAATGCAGCCTGTTCTTTTTTTCAGTGTAATCAAATATTTTTTGTTCTCCAGCAACCTGAAGGATTTCTTCATTTGGGGCATTGAAACACAATTCTTCTTAGAAGCAAAAAAATGGCACGCTGACCAGATGTGCCTAAGATCCCACTAACCCCATCATTAGTGAGTCAAGGGTGAGGGAGGAACAACCCTGAGACCCAGTCTTCATGGTTGTAAGAATGTAAGTGATAACCCTGCAAGATGAGTTAATGTTGCCCACATGATGTATGGGTTGTACAGGTAAAACACAAAACCAAGGCCATCCAATAGGCTCTGTGGTTTTTTGGGAACCAGTGAGGTTTGGAAAGCAGGGAGGGGAACTGATTAGCCCCATTTTCATTAACTTACAGAAAAGCATTAGTATGCTACTGAAGAACAAAGAAATCTCTAGCCAAATCATTTCCCAGGTTAGGCTTTGTGGTGTGTCTGTGTGCATGTGTGCTGCTGTCTGTGGGAGTCCTCCATTCTGCTGCACCACTGATGTGTGCAACTGTCTGGGACTCATTACATGACTGAAAATCAAAAACAGCTGGCAATTCATGGGGCAAAAAGGCAGATCCCATTACCAGGAACATTAGCGACATGGCCCGTTGGGAGGTAAATTGTATAATGATAAATTCATAGAAATATTTGGACTTTGACCCTGCCGACCACCCTGTTGGCCTTAAAATTCTACTTTAACTAGACTACCTGTTGGTTTTCTTCTTGTCATTCACTCCCTCCTTGCTCAAATCTTAGTTCTCAACCTACCTGAAGAATATAAATACATCCCAAATTTTCATAATGGTCTTCTTTTTAAAGCTAATTTCTCCATGTAATCTCATCCACTCCCATCACTTTCCAAGATGTATTTCCCAAATTATATCTCCATTCCAGACTTTGTTCCAGGGTCCTGACCCCTCCTCAAGCCCCATACATGTTGCTCCTTCTGTGTTCCTTTGTTGGTTGATGGCACCAGCAAGAACTCAGTTTCCCGAGACAGGGCCTCAGACTTGACCTCCACACCTGCATTCTCAGTTTGTGGTCAATTAAAATTGACTTTCTATTATGAACGATGCTTTTGCCTAAAAATGTCTTGTGTGCCAGGTACTGCCTTAAGCTTTACAATCCAATGAGGAAGACATTATTACTATCCCCATGTTGGAGAGAAGGAAACCGCCATGTTGAGGGATAAAGCAACTTGCCTAAGGTCACACAGTTCATAAAAGTCAGGGTTTAAATTCAGGAGTGGGGCCTCAGCATTCTTGTTCTTGAATTGCCCATTCTGTGGCTTCCACATATCCAGTCCCACTGCTTAGTAAATTCATTGTCTATCAATTAATAGTTGTCTCTTTCTTTATCCTATACCTGCACAGATTTTTCTTTCTAAATAACAAGTCTCATTTCTGATATCTCCAATCTAATCTGATCCTAGTAGATCTTGAATCTACTAACAAAAATCCAAACTCCAAAATACCCAACACCTCATCTTCTACCAGTCTTCATTCTCAAACACCCTGCCTCTCCTTCCCACATTTCTTGGCTCTCCTTTACCAGAAAATAATTATTATAGTGATTTTGTGGTCAGCCTCCAGAGTGTATCTGTTTCACAATGGGTACATTCCTTATTCTAGCTCACTAATTAGCATAGCAATTCTTTAAAGTATTTTTCTTATCTCTTTCTTGCCAACAAGAAAACTTGGGCTCTGGACAATTAAAATTTGCCTCAGACCCCTTGGAAAAGAATGAGTAATGATATGTGAACATAGGAACCAAAATTCACTTCCTTTTTCCTGTTCAACCTGTAATTAACTGTATGTAAAAGTGTCCAAATTCTTAGAGTTATTCTCTAGGTTACAAATTTGGCTTTGACGTTATCCCTGTGAATTCTTTTGGAGAATTTTGTTTGTCATTTTTTAGGGTATCCAAGAAAGGTGGTGGTGGTGGTGAGGGGTGGGAGAACTAGGCCCTAAGGATGGAGGACTGTTGAGGGAAGGTTGGCCTGAACAACAGTGGCAGTGTGGCTGACAACCTGATTGTGTTCAAGTTCTTAAATAATCAGGAACTCCAGTCCCAAAAAGTCATTAGTTAATCATGTTCAAAAAACCAACCAACCAGTAAGTAAAATCTTACAGTTACAGCTTTGTACTTGAAAGCAGGGAAGGAAATGTTCTTTAGGCAATAACTCAGCTGCCACCATATAAGTAAAAATGAATTGCTGGAAAGTCTCTTAAAGTTTCCTTTGTCTCCTGCTGTGCAAAGGAAGAAGCACACCTGAATTTCCACCAATTGTGCAAAACATCTCCACATTGTAAAGGACAAGGGAGTAAGATGGAACATCATTAAAGTTTATCTGGGGCTCCTCCTCATTCAGCCAAGCTATCTACCTCTCCAACATCAGAGGGCTCTCTACCCTCAGGCAGACAGTTGTGTATAGTTGCCCCCCCAGGGTCAGGGTCATGGAGTCCTTACATAAGATCTCCTCCTGAGAGTCCCATTCCCAATGCAGAACACACTAATTTTTATATTTCTACTAATAGCCTTTAGGATAAAACATAAGGACATAGGGTGTTAACAGTGGAGAGAATTTAGAGTCCTGCTCCTTGCCAAGTATAGTAAATAAATGCTTCTTTCCCTCTGTGATCACATCATCTTATTGCCTGAATACTACTTCGCTTAAGAGGAACGTCAAGACAGCCACATGTGGTGAAAAGCTTACTTGAGGACTCTGCAGTTTGACCATAAAACTCTTAGCTCCATTCTTCCAACTTCCAACATCTGCACTTAGATAAAACTTGCCAAGTCCCTTCCTGCCCTGATTATAGTTATCTAGCAGAATTGGCCTTAGAAGAAAATGAGAAGGGATAAACAAAGTGAATGACTGTGCTTTCATAGGATGCTAGCTGTGTGCTAGGCCATGTTGTGGTGTGTTTGTACTTATATTTTCTCAGTACTCATAATAAGTCAATGAAGTCAATGGCATGATCCCATTTTACAGACGATAAGACTTAGTTCAGGGAAATCAGGAAACATACCTGAACATATATATGAACACATGTATCACATACATATGAATGACAGAGTGGTGATTCAAATGGAGAAAGACTTCCAAAGGCCACTTTTATGCCAGGGTTGGCAAAAAGTAGCTCATGAGGATAAAATAAGGTTAATCACTATTTTTATATAAAGTATATTAAAGCATTGCCATGCCCATTTGTTTACCTACTTGTCTTTGATTGCTTTTGTGCTATAACTTCAGAGTTGATGAATTGTGATAAAGACCCACATGTTTAAAATATTTACTATCTAACCTTTTACAGAAAAATTTTGCCCGTGATTTAGATATATGTTATTTGAGACACCAATGAAAGTACTGACTTCAAACTTTTTCATAGCAATGCCTGAAACTTCAGATTCACTTCTTTGAAATCACTATCACCATATGGCCCTTTCAATTTAGAGGTATTGAAATAGGACTGTACATCAGCATCATAATTTATGAATATATTAACATAGCAACAGGACTTAGTGGTTGGAGAGGATTCAGCATTCTGAGGGAGTCATTTCAAAACTCATCTGCACGAATGATGAGAGAAGATTCTGAATTTAAAGGATTATAACTCTAAATAACACTTTTGGGCTCTAGCAACCATGTTGTGGTACCAAACTCAACTGAATATCATCTAGCAGGACTTCTTTTCATGTCAAAAGATCATCATTATGTCCAGTCAAGAAATGGGCAGAAGGACTTAAAAGACACTTCTCCAAAGAGGAAATGCAAATAGCCAACAGGCATATGAAAAAATGCTCAACATCCCTTATAATCAGGGAAATGCTAATCAAAACCACAATGAGATACCACCTTACACCAGTAAGAATGGCACATATCAAAACAACTAGCAACAACAAATGTTGGCGAGGACGTGGTGAAAAAGGAGCTCTCCTACATTGCTGGTGGGAGTGCAAACTGTTCCAACTACTATGGAAAACTGACTGGAGGTTCCTTAGTCTACTAAAAAATGGAGCTACCATATGACCCAGGAATTCTACTCCTAGGGATCTACCTAAGGGACACAAAAAAAATACCTGTACCCCTGTGTTTACTGCAGCACAATTTATAATAGGTAAAACCTGGAAACAACCCAAATGCCCAAAAATAGATGACTGGATCAAGAAGATGTGGTACATATACACAATGGAATACTATTCGGCAATCAAAAAAGATAAACTCATGCCATTTGCAGCAACATGGATGGAGAGAGAAGGAATTATGCTCAGTGAAATAAGTCAGAAGGAAAAAGAAAAATATCGGATGGTTTCACTTATAGCAGGAATATAGGGGAACCAAATAAGGCATCGGGGGGAAAATGGTAACAATACAAAACACAACAAAACAAAAACAGACAATAGTAAACCAGAGACATCCTGCAGGGGAGGAGGAGGGAGAGGGATCAGAGGGAGGGAGGGAGGAGCACAGGGGACTGAGGTGAAGGTGCACTGGGCATTGGTGAAGGAAACTCTATGGGGACTACAACTGAGGGGGTGGGGGGAAGCAAATAATGTTTAAAAATGAACAATGATGTTAAAAAATATATATATATATATAAAAGATTGTCATTATGGATCTCTGATTTTCCAGCAGCACAGAGATTTCAGTGAGTTCTGGTTTCTGTAGTTTGCTATTCCAGTAACCCCAGATCCACCAACAATGAAAATCTACTGGGGCAGTTGTGGACTTCCTGCTCCATTCTCCTCCCAGTGGAGTTTCTCACAGCAGTTAAAACAGATTCATAGCTAGGATTAACATTTCTGTGGAATTTTCTAGAACCAAGCCAGAATATTTTTGCGGGGTTAATGAAGCAGCAAGACACTGCACTCGAATTAATCTAAACAAACATCTCTGAAAATGACTGCAAATACTTAGGAGAAAACTTGGACTTCTAGCTTTCTAAGATTTAGTAACTGAGGTTCAGTGCCATCAAAAGTAGGTTTATAAAGTTAATACAACAATATGCATCAAAGAAACCCAAGAGATTTACTACATATCGCTCGGCTGAAGTGAGGAGAATAGCAACACCACCTCTCAAGAGTTAGAAAACAAATTATTTTCAAGACATTTATCTTTTTTTTCTCTAGAAGGTAGTTCTGAAGAATCTTTCTAATCATCATGTGTCTATAATTCCAGGAGCTATTGTTCTCTGTGACCTTATAGTCACAGAGTAACAACCCCAGTTGTGCTCTCTCCCATATCACATGCTTTTTCATGTTGCATCACAACATCTGCAGCTTTTAAAGTTAAATAGATCTTAATATTCAGCTCAGCTACTATTTTTTACAAGTTATGGTGGGTGGGCTCAAGGAATTTATTTAGCGTCTTCATGTTTCTACTTCTTAATCTCCAAAACAAGTCATAAAATATCTATATCACAGTGAGACAGAGTACACAAATTGTGTCGTATGGTGTCCTCTAGTTATTCAATAATATGTTTTCAGCTCAAAACACCTGAATGACTCATTAGTCTCCGGTAAATGAGCCATGAGCCATCTCCCTCTTTCTTAGGTATTTCTGTCCCCTGACTACCTCTAATCCAGATCCTTAGGCTTGAACTAATCAGTAAGAGGGCTCCATCTCATCACCCTTACTATTTCTATTTTCTCACCTGTCTCTTTCACTCCCTGGGCACCTTGTCTTTTCTTAGAAGTTTAAGAAAGAGGAGCCTCCCTGGTGGCACAAGTGGTTAAGGCGCAACCTATGAAGCTGTCCACAGCCACTGCAGCATGAGGTCAATCCCCGGCCAGGGAGCTACCCACATGGTGCAGCAGACCTCTCCTGTCTTGCCCGCTGCTCTCCTCAGCAGTGTATTTCAGTCAATCTGCCTGTTCTGTTCCCCACTCTGTCTCTGGTGAGTCCCCTCACCCCCCACACCTCTGGCCTGTACGCCAGGTCTTGTATGCATAAATAAATAAATCTTTTTAAAAAGACAAGTTTAAGGAGGATTTGCTGAAAAACAAGCAAATGCAGTGGCTATAAAAATAACATCATGATACAGTTCTATGTAGATGCACACCTGAGATGAAAAAAAAATTACTGAATATTAGGCATCAACCGTAGCCCAACAGGTGACAGACTTAGGATGGTGAGATGACACTGACAAGCCCTGCCTTCACTTTCTCCTTAGTCAATTCCTCCATTATGATAATGGTGGTTGTGGTGATATGCATGCTTTAGCAACCATTTGTCAATCATCTTCTTATCTACTATCTATACCTTAATGTATAGACTATACATCTACTATCATGCATGGTAGTAATTCCTTCTACAGTTTATTTTAACCCTCTACAGCTCTGCATAATGACTATTACTATGTTCATTTCAGAGGACAATGAGGCTGACTCATCTGATAGCTCAAAAATAGTAAAGATAGGACTTGAATGCAGTTGTGAGTAAAATCCATGACCTTTCCTCTTTGCAACACTGATTTTCTTAGATGTATGATACCACATTTTTTCCCTTTTATTCATCCTCCCTTCCTTCTTTATTTGCCTATCCTCATTTCTTTGCTCAGAAAGAATAAAATTATTTTTTTAAAACCTCCTTGTTCCTTTTCCTCACTTTTTTTCCTCCCAAGACACATTTGAGAAATCACTTTTAATGATACCAAATCATTTTTTTATTGGTGCTCTGCAGAGACAGTGGTGTCACACCAGGAGCTCTAACAGACTGATATATTATAGAGGGAAACTGTTCAAACTGCAGCCTCATGCTGTGGTGCTGCTCACAACTGCTTCTTAATCTACAACCCCGGGGTTATGAATGACAACCCATGAAAGGTCTCAGAAAGTTAAAGCTACAGAATGAAAAGGTCCAAATTCACAGTCATTTATGCAACCAACAGATAATAAATTTTCACTATGTTTTAGATTCTGGAAATAAAATTATAGTCAAGCCAAGGTATCTGTCCTCATGGAGTATCTATTCTAGTACTGCAGGTAAAGTAAATTAGTAATTCAAATATAGTAGATTAAATATCATCGGAGATTAGAGTGCTATGGGAGAAGAAAGTAAACAGAAAAAGAAGGACCTGTGTCAGGGCTATAATCTCCTGGAATATGCTATTTGAGGTGTTCATTATGAAACAGAATACTCTCTGTTTCGATTTTGGCAAAGCCTAATGGGAAACACTTGTCTCTACTCTGTGGTGTGAATTGGAGTGATTCAATCAAAGGCTAAAGGTCGTCCCACTGAATTGACTCAACCACAAAGGCTTTTAAGTTGATACCAACAGTCAACTGGGGCCTCAAGCAGGGTTGAGCGCAAAACCTCAATTCTTGCTCCATGGGTCTGTCCATGTATCTCAGTGTTCCTCAAAGCATAGGTTCCAAGAGTGAGCTTGTACAATTCAACCATGAAAGTCACAAAGCCTCACTTCCACTTTATCCCCTAAGTCTAGAAAATCATTAAGGTCTATCTAAGAAGACATGATCAGATGTAAGTTTTTCATAGGGGACATGACAATGATCTATAAGAACATGTAAGATGAGATATGCGGTTGCAGTCGTTTCTGGAAAACTTTATTAAAACCCTGTTCTTCTAAGTCTACTGTCCATATTTCATTCAATGCTTTCTTGGAGAAGCTAAATATATGGACTCCGCCAACAGCATATTATCAAATTCAGTAAAAGCTTGATGGAGAGAGTGAATTTAAGGTATTCACTCACCCAGCCTTTGGTGAACAGGTCCATCTTGGTCAGTTATGCCCTTCAACTGAAGGCCCAGATCCTATCAGGCAGTCCATACCACCCAGCTTTCTCTAGGTCTGGTACTCTCTGTTTACCCTTCCCTTTTCAAAATCAGAGCTGAAGATTGTGCTTGTTTCTAGTCTCAAGTTACCACACTAGCCCTATGATTTTCTATACCCTGCACTATTCCTTGATATTTCCTTTGCCCCAGTTATAGCCATATAATTTAATGCTTTTATTAAAATATTCTATAATTGTGTAACATGAATGTGCCATCTGTTAGGAGTTTTTGTGCCCCCTCACATCTTTTTTTTAAGATTTATTTATTTATTTATACAAGCACTGGGTACAGTCAGAAGCACAAGAGGGTGAGAGAATTCACCAGAGTCAGAGCGGGGAACAGAACAGGCAGACTGACGAAGTACACTGCTGAGGGCAGCAGCAGGTGGCAGGAGAGGTCTGCGCACCATGTGTGACCCTTGCCCGGCGGCCGGGATCGAACCGGCGCTGCAGAGGCTGCAGGGCAGCTTCGCAACCCAGCACTCAACCACTGCGCCACCAGGGGAGGCCCAGCCACCCCCACATCTTGATTAACATTTCTAGTAAAGGTTATCTGTTGAAGGTGATACAGTAAAGTTTTTGTTTGACATAGACCTTCTCCTCTCAATATCTAGCAATATTGGATAAATATATAACCAGTCTAAAGTAAATAAGAAATTTGTTTCTATTGACCAATAAAGGGAGGAATATGCCAACAGGTAAGCAGGGTAGAAGCCATGGGATTGCTAGATTTGTGATACAGAAATAGATACAGTGGTATACACAGAAGTATATAGGGGGCAAGAAACTGCCCAATACAAAGTATGAGACTCCATGTAATTAGGGGGTGATGTATGGCTCTCCCACCCATGAAAGTTGATAAAATAACTCATCATGGTCTCATGCTATGGATTATAGGAAGCTGTGGGTTCAAGAAAAACAAATTAAAAATTATAAGCCAATGTGCCCAATAATAAAATGTCCTTAAACAATAACTTGGACACTTAAAAATGCCCAAAAGCTGAAATTCAAAAACTATGAATAAAAATGAAAAATAACAGAAGTAAGTGCAATGATCCAGAAAGAAATTAGAGAGGAAGAAAAAAATCTCAGAAATAAAAAATTATAAGTTATTTAAGGGAAGAATAGAATCAAGGATTATAAGGAACAATGAATAAAAGGCAAGAAAACAACTGAAAGAATAAAAGTGAGCAAAAGAGAGCATGTCAGAGAGAAAATGACTAAAAAGCAAAGAAAATACACCTTCTATACAATTGGAGTCACTAGAAGGAAAGACATACATGATCTCAGAAACCTTTCCAGAAATAAGAGAAAAAGGAAATCTATACATTGAAAGGGTCTACCACATACCTTAGAAAATTTATCTGGAATGATCATGTCGGAAAAAAACAGAATCCAATAAAGTAGATGAGTTTAAAGAAAAAGAAAAATTTCTGAAGATCTCCAGGCAAAAAGAAAACAAAATATTACTATAAGGGTAATAAAATTATGCAGGCATCAAATTTCTGATGAGAAAATACAAAGAAAGACTAGAGTTAATTGCAACGGATTCCAGAAAAGAAAGGAGCCAAAATTTTATATTCAACTAAGCTCTTCTTTAAGCAAGAAGCTATAGAAAGACGATTTTGAATATGTAGGAATTGAGGAAACACATTTCTAAGAAACCTATTCTTTCATTCAAGAAATGGCTAGGAAAATTTAACAAGAGTTGATAGAGATTCATATGTATTTTTTAAAGATTTATTATTCATGCATACGAGAACCAGGGTACAGGCCAGATGTGCAGGGGGTGAGAGGATTCACCAGAGACAGAGTAGGGAACAAAACAGGCAGACTGATTGAAATACACTGCTGAGAGGAGCAGCAGGCCAGACAGGAGAGGTCTGTCACACCATGTGGGATTCTTGCTGGTCAGCCTGGATGGAACCCATGCTGCAGAGGCTGTGGACAGCTTCGCAGCACTATGTTCAACCGCCTGCACCACCAGCGGAAGTCCCGAGATTCATATATTTAATCGAAGATTTCAAATGAAACAAAGATGGCATTGTGGGTGGGAGAAAAGTGTATAATATTCTTTGATGCATCTTAATATTAGGAAATAGAGAAAAGTAAAATCAAGTCATAAATTTTTATATAGGAAATAGGTGGAAGTCAAAAGCTATCTTTTAAAACCTATAAACTAAACACTAAAAAAAAAAGTAGGAGGAAAGAGGAATAAGAGTACTATAAAAGATATAAATAAAAAGCTAACCATTAGAAGAAAAATACAAACTTTTATAAATGCTAAAAAAAAGTTTCTAAAAAGAACAAAGAATGATACACATAGATTGTGTTACATAAAATAATTTGACAGTGTTAAGAACAAACATATCAGTCATATCAACAAATGCAATTAGGTTTAACTTGGCAATTACAAGAAAATGATTTTCAAATTGGCTCAAAAGCAAAGCTCAACTCTGCATCATATAATAGACATATCTGAATTAATGTGACTCAAAAGCTTAAAATAAATGGACAGGAAAAGATATACAAGGCTAATGGTAACCAAAAGAGGGCAAAGTTCCAATCCTAATTTCAGGCATAATGGAATTCAAACTACAAACTACAGAAGATCAAGGAGGGCGACAAAGACATCATAAGGGCGGCAAAGATACTAATAAGAAACTTTACATCACTTAGAGTACAAGACAGTTTAAAATGACAATATTTATAAAAAATTTTAGAAGACCTAAAGAGTATAATAAATAGTGTAGGTAAAAATAGATCTTATGGATATATAACAACACATGCTGATTGTAGAGAATTTAACTCTCAATTACCAGGGAAGATTCTTGATAATTGATCACACATTAGTTCACCAAAATAATGTTAGTAAGTTTTACAAAATAGAAATATTGCAAAAATACTCTGGTCACAATGCAGTAATAGTGAACAATTTTAAAACACACCAAAACCCAAAAACATCCAAGAGAAAAAGAGTAATTATACAGTGAAGAAACTGGACAATCTCTTAACCAAATGATCAAGATTAACAGTGTCTATGAGGGACAAACAAACATGATGTCACCTAAGATGCAATACCCCAAATTGCTGAAATGGATCGTGTGTGTGTATGTGTGTCTTTTTTTTAATTATTATATATTTTTTACATCATTTTTCATTTTTGTGCAATGTATAAAGAATCCTCAGTCTTCAAGTGAAATGGGAAATATAAACAGAAATTATAAAATTAATGAAAACACTCCATCAAAATCAATTTGGTATATTCAAAGCAATAGAGAAATCAAACATACCTTTGAGACCATATATCAATAATATTTTTAAATGAAATTTAGTTTCCAACTCAATAACATAGAAAAAAGACAACCAAGAAAATTATGACAAAGATAGGTATAATGATAATAAAAGCCTATTAATGAGATAGAAAACAAATTAATAAAAATGCAACTTCTTTTTTAAAATCACCAAAATGGAGAAGCTACCTGCTAATTTAATTTTTAAAAAAGGAAGATTATACGAAGACACAAATGAAAAATTACAAAGGGTGAATGTTAATACAGAGGAAATGTTATAAATTATAAGATCAATTTCCACACCCATATGCCAAAAATTAGGAAAGTAAATGAAATGAATAATTTGCTATGAATATTTAATTTGCCAAAATTTACTCCAGTATAATTAGATATTTTAAATCATCAATTTCCAAAGAAGAAATGACAAAAGTTACAGTGTTCTAAAAATGAAGTACAATTCCAGGTGGTTTCACAGGGATCTCCATGAAAACTTTAGAGGCCATCAGGTAGAACTAAAAATATATAAATATTTTCAGGGAATATAAAATGTAAGAGAACCTCCAAATCCCTTTTATGAAGCAATTTTAATAGCTTACATAAACAATCAAAATAACACCAAAAAAGTGAAAATTGCAGACTAATATAGGTTATGTCAACTGATGCAAAAATTCTAAATGAAATATTTGCAGGTAAACTCTAATAGCACATTATGAAAACAGTGGATCTTGACAGAGTTTATGCAAATTCAAAGATTGAGCATTATCCAGAAATTCTTTAAAATACTGCACCAGATTAATAATGGATTTGAGAAGGGCCTCCCTGGTGGCGCAGCGGTAGAGCGCTGGGTTGCGAAGCTGCCTGCGGCCTCTGCGGCGCCGGTTCAATCCCCGGCTGCTCCCCGGCCACCGAAGGAGGGTCCCACATGGCGCGCAGACCTCTCCTGCCGCCCGCTGCTCCCCTCAGCAGTGTACTTCGGTCCTTCTGCCTGTTCTGCTCCCCACTCTGGCTCTGGTGAATTCTCTCACCCTCCCGCGCTTCTGACTGTACCCAGTGCATGTATAAACAAAACAAACAAACAAACAAATAAATAAATAAAAAACATGCCTCTTTAAAAAAAAAATAAAAATAATGGATTTGAGAAGAAAAATCTTATAGTTATCTTCAAAGATGTGAAAAAGGCTTTTAACAAGACCAAATACCCAATACTAATTAAAAAGTAATTGTAATTATAAGAATCGATATATACTATCTTATCTAAATAAAACATACACAAAACACAGCCTTAAATCTAATATCTTCTCTAAAGGAGAAATATTAAATTTATATTAAATAAATGAATATTAAAAACAAATCAAGTATGACTATTGCTTCCACATTTGACAATTGTGGGAATATTGCCAATATAACTAAAGAAAAGGAAATGATTAAAGGCATATGAACTTGTAAAAAAGTACAACTATCACTCTTTGCTGATGACATGACCTGAAAACCATAGATAATAATAATAAAGCTAATTGAAGCAATTAAAAATATTGAGCAAGCTGGTAAATTTTTAAATTTTAAAATAAACATGAAGGCTGATAACCTATGTATGCACAGATAATCATCTAATGGAAAAGAAATTCTCACATATACTAGCAATAAAAGGATAAAATACATAAAAATAAAGTTATTTTTAAGAAGTGAGTGTTGGAGGCGGCCATCCTGCGCAGTAAGCAGAAGGGCCTTGACCTGAGTCCCTAAGGCATGTGAAAACACATGTGTCTCGGAGGAAAACCTCTGGGTGGCAGGACTTGGTGTTGAGAGCCTGGAAGTGAACTGCGTACATCTCCACAGATTGACAACAACAAAATAATGAGCGAACTTCCCAGGCTCAGGCTAGGAGGCGATAAGATTATGTGTGTGAGAACTAACCGTCTGGTATCCTACTGTCTGAAGTAAATAGATAATAGTAAGAAAATAGACTAATTATTCATACGTGTTATCATTATGTGGTATGCTTTGATGTTACACCTGCTACAATTAAAATAGTATATAATAAGCACTAAGACAATAAAGATTTGCTGCATGCTGGACATGACAGTCCCCCATGTCTGATTTCCTTCACCGTCGCGGGTCAGGGTCGGACTCACTAGAAGTCCACAAGTGAGTAATGCCCATATGAAGAAAACTATTTAAGAACAAAATGATCACAAAAGACAAGAAAAAAAAAAAAGGAGATTTGAATGAATGGAAAATCATTGTTTTAGCTTGAACCATCTCTCAATTGAGCTAATGGCGCATGTAGTAGAAACAGTCCTTTGCCACAAAGCCTGTAAAAACCGTGTATCTGTGCCTGATCTTAAGTTCTAAACACCATTCCCCACTAAAGAGAATCACAGCTCCTTGGAGAAATGGCTGATTCCTGTGTTGGGGGATGATAAGTATAAGATGAAACTGAAATACAACTGTTGCGTCAGAAAATATGGCAGAACAACAGAAAAAAGTGGGCATGTATCACAAAGACACAGGAGACAGTTTGAAGGAGCTGCAAGTGACCAAATCCAGAAAATCTGATTATTGAGATAAAGGGGAATTAAGGGGTGGAAGGGGGAGGAAAGGAAGGAGGAAGACAGGGAGAAAAAGGGGGGGGGAGAGGAATGAAATTCATAGATTAATTAAAGGAAAAACTCCTTATAATAGCATGCTGAGTTATTAAAAAATCAAGAAAAAATACATTTAGAAAACTATCATTTGGTAAACATTACTGTAAAAAAAATTGATTCAGGTAAGTATCATTAGTAGATGCTAAATTTGGGGAGCAGAAGAATTTAACAGGCAAAAGAGGATCTCCCACAGTCACTTATTAACTACAAGAGAAAAATAGTAACTATACAGTGAAGAAACTGGACAATTTCTTAACCAAATGATCAAGATTAACAATGTCTATGAGGGACAAACAAACATGAGGTAACCTAAGATGAATACCCCAAATTGCTGAAACAGATCTTGTGTGTGTTTGTGTGTCTTTTTAAAAATTATTTTATATGTTTTTACATAATTTTTTCATTTTTGTACAATGTATGCATTTTCATCTTGGTTTTAGTCCCCATAAAATTCCCACCACCCATTCACCTATGAACTATCACCATGGTCCCCTGTGTTCTTTCCAACCTTGTTTTGATCCTACTCCTTTCTCCCCCCACCAGTATGTCTCTCACTTATATTTGCCTGTTGATTTTGATTTTCACTTTATTATAAAGAAGATGTGGTACATATACACAATGGAATATGACTCAGCAATAAAAAAAAAGATAAACTCATGCCATTTGCAGGGACATGGATGGAGCTGGAAGGGATCATGCTCGGTGAAATAAGCCAGAAAGAAAAAGAAAAATACCAGATGGTCTCACTCATAGCAGGAATGTAGAGGATCCAAATAAGGGATCAGGAAAAAAAAATATATAATGAAATCGATCTTAAAAGAGAAAACAAAATTGCTATTAAAAAAAAAACCTGTTTTGATACAATTGACAAAATTGAGAAATGAACTATGGTTCTATTCTAAATTGAATAGAACCCAGGATGATGTAAAAGGTCATTTTTAATGACAGAATATAAGCCAAGGTCCCTGCTCTCAGATATTATATTCTAATTGAGAAAAGAAAATCAGCTCTAGAAACAACCAGAGTAACAGAAAGGGGGAGAAATGGTGGTGATGATAAGAATAGAATATGGGTAACAATACAGTGCTGCTAGAGTGCCCTGAGAAGTCTACACAAGCAGCAGGAATATAAATAAGACCTTCAAGAAGGATGGTTTGAGGTAACTTGTAAAGGGAAGGAAAGGCTTTTCTAGGTAGAAGCAGCAATACCATGAGCAAAGAGGTAGGAACAAACATATGTAGTAGGTGAGACTGTGCAGAAGACTTGGGTAGAAAGTCAGTGATGGAAAAGAAGAGGAAAAATACTTGTAAGTGTGAAACATCAAGCAAAAGTTGAGTACAACTGCATTTAGTTAGAAGACATTAGATGATGCAAACAGACATTCATTATATTATATTATTCTTTATATTTTTAATTTATCTTTTTAAATTTGGGAATCTTTAAATACTTTGCTCAAATCTTTTCCTCTAGGGTTATTTTGTTTTATATGGGGAAACTTCTTTTCCACTACCATCCAAAAGAACTTTCTGTGATGATAAAAACAGCTTATATCTGTCATGTCTGATACAGTGGCAATATGTAGCTAGTAAAATGTGGCTAGTGTGACTGAAAAATTCAGTGTTTAATCATATTAAATGTTAATTCACATAAATTCAGTGAGTCGCACATCCCCATTGGTAACCATACCAGACACACAGGCTTGTACCAAAGCTGTCCTAGAGCTTGCAGTGAATGGTACAGATACATGCCCTATATTCTCATATAAAGGTACAGCTTCAGTGCTCTCCTCCTCCTTATTTTTATGAAGGCAGCATGTATTACATAAGGTATGACAGTTCCAGTGAGCTTAGAAAGTAATTAGGTCAAGGTTTCTCATTTCTGAAATGTAAAGGTCACCTGAAGGATCAAGAGCATTGAAGCTCCCTTGAAAACTAACCAAATATTTGGAATTCTGGTTTCTTTTCTTCTTTTAGTAAGCTCTTCTTCTGCCTGCTTTAATGAAGTCTGCAGCTCAAGTGATCAAAAGCTGGAAGCAGCCTTCACAATGGCCTCCCACTAAGGCTCCTACAGGAAGGACATGAAGGGGTCATGATGCTGTGAGCACTTTCACTGTGATCTCAGTCCCTAAAACCCCACGGAAGAGTGGCAAATTAAGATGCCCTTCTAAAAATTCAGCTCCCAAATTTTTGGCACATTTAGACTTTTCCTTGGGTATAAAAATCCTTCAGGCCCTTATGCTCAAGAATGTACATTTTCTCTCCTAAAAATAAGTGAGCAGCAGGTGCCATACCAAACAAGTCTTAAATGATTTAAGCTGCAGTTGGGAAGGTTCCATAATGTAATTCATTCCAGTTACTGCTCATTTGGAGCGGGGGGAGGCTTTTGATCTAGCTGCATGAATTTCAGATCATTTCTATTGGACAGTTATAATTTTGTTATCAGTCTTGCAAGTTGAACTTATAGTCCATTTGGAATAATGAGCACGCACAAGCACACACACATTCCTATCAAAGGTCAACATCACTCAATGCTGCTAAGAATAGGTAATATGCAATATTTAAGGGTTACTGCTAATTCCTTTCTAGCATTCTTTATGACATTTTATGCCCTGGCTCTATTTTATCACTGCTAGAAAAATGCCATAAATAATTGGCTTGGGATGGGCAACGAGTGTGCACAGCCTCTCCTCTGATTACAAAATAATGATGAGCATTTTATATAAGAAGCATAGAAAACTTCCTTCTGCGTTATTAAAGTCAAAATTTCAAACATTTTGTTTAATTGTTCCCATCAAGCATGCAAGAAATTTCCATGCTATTTTTCAAATCACCCTTACTATAGCTGTAATATATTTCAACTCTTAAAAACATGACTATGCAGAGACTCCAAACATACATTTTTCTAAAGAAGACAAACAGGTGACCAACAGGTATGTGAAAAGATGGTCATCATCTCTTATTATTTAGAAAATGCAAACAAGGGCAACACTGGGATTTCACCTCACATCTGAGAGAATGACTATTATGCAAAAGACGAAAAACAAGTCTTAGGAGAGAGAAGGGAATCCTCAAACACTAATGATGGGAATGTAAATTGGTGCAGCCATTATGAAAAGCAGTATAGAGATTTCGCAAAAATCAAATAAAAAAATGCTAACAATCCAGTTATTACACTTCTGGGTATTTACCTGAAAAATAAAAATTAAAAAATACACTAATTTGAAGAGATATATGTACCCCTACATTTAGTACAGCATTTTAAAAATAGTCAAGTCTGGAAACAAGTTAGCCCCAGGGAGAGATGGAAGGATAAAGAAGATGCAGGTACACACATACACACACCACACACACACACCCCCCACACACACTCGGATGCTATTCAGCTATAAAAAATGATGAAATGCTGCCATTTGCAACAAGGATGGACCTAGAGGGTATTACGCTTTGTGCAATAGGTCAGAAAGAGACAAACACCATATTATTTCACTTATATGTGGTATACACAGAAAACAATGTATATTTATTTAGATGAACTAAATAAAACAAAAATAACTTATACTTTTAGACTTTCTTACCAATTATCAATTGCTAGAAGGAAAGAGGGAAGAGGGAGAATACATTATGATGAATGACAGAAGTGGACTTTTAGTGGTGAACTTAATGTAGTATATGCACACACTGATTCTCAATGAAGCACATCTGAAACCTATATATTATAATGCAATGTTACTTTAATTCAAAAATAAATAAATGAATAAATAAATAAATAAAACTATTATTTCCAACACAAATAAGGAATCCTTTTTTTTTTTTTAAGGTTTATTTATTTAAGCACTGGGTACAGTCAAAAGCAAGGGAGGGTGAGAGGATTCACCAGTTCACCAGAGCCAGAGCGGGAAACAGAACAGGCAGACCAATGAAATACACTGCTGAGGGGAGCAGGGGGCACAGCAGGAGAGGTCTGCGCATCATGTGAGACCCTTGCTGGAGGCCGGGGATTGAACCAGCACTACAGAGGCTGCAGGCAGCTTCGCAGCCCAGCGCTCAACCACTGCGCCATCAGTGGAGGCCCGGAATCCTTTTGTTTTGGTTAATAATTAATTTGCAAAAACTAAAAGAATTATGTATGCATATAATGATGTATTTAACATTAATATGCAAGCAATATACAAGAGGGTATAAAAATAGGAGATACTTAGAAGATATCAAGTAGGAAGGTCAGTTGTTGTAGTCCAGGGGAGGCTAAAGATCTAACCTCACAGTCTTTAGTGATACATGCAGATCTCATGGGCCGGCAGCACATCACCCTAAGAGAAGCAACCTAATGGGGACATTTCATTAATGAGATCAAGCTTCCCTGGACTTGCACTGAAAGAGAAAGGCAGGGGATAGAGACCAGAGGAGTTTCACTGCAGTAAGGCAACACAGTTGCCTCTGCCTCTTTGTACCACAAACCCTGCAGAGGTGATATTAGACCAATGTATTTCCTCAAGTTTATTTACATATAGTTTTTTCTCAAAGTACCTTCCTCTGTGCCCCACATTTGACTTGACTAACCCTCCAAGGAGTTTATGTACATATTTCCATTCCAAAAGAGATTGAAAACTGTCCCAAAATTTGGTATAGAATAAAAAATTTAAATCTGAACAATATGATATGCAAATTAAAAGTATGCAATTTTATTATTCCCTGCCTCAAAATAATATATCCAATACTAAAGAATACAAGTTATGTTTCTCTAACTTGCACAATGGTGTTGTGCAGGCTATGACAGCCTGGCTGTGTTGGTTCAGAGATGCCTCTTTGAGAGATGCCTCTTCCAGCATGCCACTTTCTGATGGGACACCTGGTGGCACAACCCTCCTTCCTGCCTTCTAGGCCAGGGAAAATTAATGCCTTAAGAAACCGAATATACCAGAAATAAACCCATAGTTTACGGTCAACTCATCTTTGACAAGAGAGCAAAGATATGTAATGAAGCAAAGAAAGTTTGTTCAATAATTGGTGCTGGGGAAAATGGGTTGCTACATGCAAAAGAATGAAACTTGACTATTACCTCACACATATTTAAAGACTCATCACCCAAAGCAGTGATAGCAGAGGCAAAGATAAACAGCTGGGACTACATCAAATTAAAGAGCATCTGTACAGCAAAAGAGACTGTAACCAAAACAAAGAGAAACCCCACTGAATGGGAGAAAATTTTTGCACATAACACTAATGATAAAGGACTGATCACAAAAATGTACAAAGAGCTGACGAGACTCAACAAAAACAAAGTAAATAACCCAGTCAAAAAATGGGAAGGGGCCTCCCTGGTGGCACAGGCACCGCACTGTTAAGCTGTCTGCAGCCTCTGCAGCACGGGTTTGATCCCCACCAGCCAGCAAGAATCCTACATGGTGCGGCAGACTTCTCCTGTCTCTCCCGCTGCTCCCCTCAGCAGTGTATTTCATCAGTCTGCCTGTTCTGTTTCCCGCTCTGTCTCTAGTGAATCCTCTCACCCTCCTGCACATCTGGCCTGTACCCCAGCTCTTGTGTAAATAAAATAAATCTCTAAAAAAAAAAATGGGCAGAAGAGCTAAAAAGAAACTTCCCCAGGGAGGAAATGCAAATGGCCAATAGGCATATGAAAAAATGTTCAACATCCCTTATAATCAGGGAAATAAAAATCAAAACTACAATGAGATACCATCTTATACCAGTGAAAATGGCACATATTAAAAAAACTAGCTACAACAAATGTTGGCAAGGATGTGGAGAAAAAGGAACTCTCCTGCTCTACTGGTGGGCGTGCAAAATGGTCCACCACTATGAAGAGCTGTGTGGAGATTCCTCAGTATGCTAAAGATGGAGCCTCCATACGATCCAGCCATTCCACTCCTAGGTATTTACCCAAAGAACACAGAAACATTAATTCAAAAGGGCACCTGCACCCCTACGTTTATCACAGCACTATTTATAATAGGTAAGCTATGGAAACAACACAAATACTCAAAAATAGATGACTGGATCAAGAAGATGTGGTACATATACATGATGGAATATTAGTCAGCAATCAAAAAAGACAAACTCATGCAATTTGCAGCAATATGGATGGAGCTGCAAGGGATCATGCTCAGCAAAATAAGCCAGAAAGAAAAAGAAAAATACCTGATGGTCTCACTCATAGCAGGAATTTAGAAAACCTAAATAAGGGACTAGGAAAAGGACTAATTATAATACAGTAAAAATCAAAATCAACAAGCAACCATAAACCAGAGACACACTATGGTGGGAGGGTGGGGAGTCTGGAGAGGTGGACGGATTAGGGCCAAAATAAGGGGGGGTGGGAATTGTATGGGGAATATAACCAAGATGAAAATGCATACATTGTGTAAAAATGAAAAATGATGCAAAAAATACATAAAATAATAAAAAAAGAAAGAAAATGAAATTAAAAAAAAAGAAACTGGATATAGAATATATAAGCAAACCAAATATAGTCAACATCATTGAAAATCAGGGGACCAAAAGCCACTGTTCAGCAGTAGTGGATTATATTATTTCCCCCTTTTTACTTATTCCTGTCCTAATCCACATCTTTTGCCTCTAGACTTTGCAGTTCCTGCCACTAAAGGGGCAGAGTATATTTTCTCAGCCCCTGATTTTGGGTTGAGATATCTGAGATGCTTTGGCCAATAGAATGTAGCGGAAATAACAGTGTTGTTGGTCCAAACACTTCCCTTGAGAAACCTGTGTGCTGACACTTGTCCTCCTAGGCCTCTTTCATTGCCATGAGAAGAACAAGCCCCAGCTTGCCTAAGGGTCCTAAGCATGAGGAGCAGAGCCACTCTCGTCACTGCAGACTGAAGCTGCACCTCCCTGACCCACAGGGCCACTTGCCTTCCACTTGGCGTCCACTAGAGTCCTCAGCGGAGCCCAGACTAAGTCAATCAAAGCCCAGTGGGACTGCTGGTGGGTGAGCAATTCTAAGCGACTGCTGTTTCAAGCACCTGTATTTGTGTTTTACAATTGTGTGTGTGTGTGTGTGTGTGTGTGTTAAAAACACTTTCTTAGTAAATTTCAAGTATATAATACATTATTATTAACCATAGTAGGAGGTGGGGGAAAAGGAGGAATTATTGGTCAAAGGGTAGAAACTTTCAGTTAAACCACTGTGTTTTGCAGTGGTCTATTACACAAAATTATTGTTGCAACAGAAACCAATATCAACCTCCACAGGATTCTCACAGCCAGTACTATTTCAAGCACTGCATGCAAGTAAGAAACCGGTCTCTACCACTCTCAGAAATCCCAGCACCTCTCCTTTACCCCCCACCATCTCCCTACCTAGATGAGGCCAAACCCCTCCTTCTTCCTGCCAAACATTAGTATCTTGTCTTCACCCTACTCACACAGCAACTGGAGCTTAATTCCTTGATGAACTAGGTCTTCCTGGTTTTGATATTTGATACTTTACCTACTTTCTCTAACCTCACTTCTTATTTTACAAATGAAGGTAATTATAATAAGCTTTCACAATTATTAAATTAAGTGAGATAAGTGCCTAGAAAGTAGTAGAAACATAGTAGGAACTCGAAAATCAGTAAACACTACTATCATAACTCTTAATAATCACTCTCCTTATAATGATCTATCCTGAGACCCAAAGATAAAAAAATCCCTTTTGGTAAGATCAGAAAAAAAGCAGCTAGAATAAAAATAATTGCCAACTAGAAGGCTCACCGAGGAGACAGAGGTAAGCTGGGAGGCTTGCCCATGCTGGGCGCCTTCTAGCCTGCAGTTCCAGCCCAGAGGGGAGCAGCACCCACCACTGGGGCAGACCGGGCATGCAGGGGAGCACGTTCCCGCATCGCCATTTTACAGCAGGGACCTTTCTTTGCTGGAGACTTGTGAACCCAGCAGAAGTTGAGGAGCCAGTGGTGAGCTGGGAAGGTCGCCCAAGATGCCGGCCAGTACCAGCAACACAGTGTCACAAGGAATACAGCAAATTAGAAAACAGGCAGTAGGGAGTAGAAAAACCACATGCAACCCAGCAACTCCTCAGCAAAAAAGCACACCGCAAAAAGAAAACCATCTACCAGATTGAAACGACAGTAACTTGGAAGAACTTCTGAGTCTTCCAGATAGAGAATTTAAAATTGCCGTGATTAAAAAAATAACAGAACTCATAAAGGAAAACAATGATAAGGGGAAAATAATTAATGACCAGAACAATGAAATTGAGTCCCTAAAAAGGGAAGTAAAAGAAATGCAGGAGATCAAAGAATTAATGGAGACGCTAAAGAACTCTGGGAAAAGCAATGAAAGCAGAATAGATGAAATGGAAGAACGAATAAGTACTCTTGAAGACACAGAAATAAAAAGAACTAAAACAGAAAAGGAAGTAGAAGTATGAAGGAAAAAGACCGAAGAAAGACTTCGGGAACTATCTGACTCCATGAGGAAAGAAAATATAAGAGTTATAGGAATCCCAGAAGGAGAGGAGAGAGATGTAGGAACAGAGAAAATATTCAAGGATATAATTGAAGAGAACTTCCCAAACGCAAAGAAGGAGCTGAAAATTGATATACAAGAAGCAAGAACACCAAACTTCCATGACGAAAGGAAAAATACAGCAAGACACATAATAGTAAAGCTCCCAAGAATCCAAGACAAGGAAAAAATAATGAAACTAACAAGAGGGAAGAAACAGATAACATTCAAAGTGAAACCAATCAGACTGACATCAGACTTCTCTGAAGAAACACTCCGGGCAAGGAGAGATTGGAGGGACATAGTCAACAGACTCCAAGAAAACAGATGCCAACCAAGAATACTCTATCCCGCAAAGCTCTCCTTCCTCTTTGAAGAAAGAATAAGGAACTTCCCAGACAAACAGAAACTCTGGAATTTTATTACAACTAAACCCCCACTCAAAAAATACTACAAGGAGTCCTAAAGCCAGAACCTCAGAGGGACGAATAACAACAAAAGAAGGCCAAAGAAAGTTATTAAAAGAATAAATAAATAAAATCAAAGGAAAGACAAACACTATGGCAAATACAGATGCTAACATATCAATACTAACTCTAAATGTAAATGTACTAAACTCTTCAATAAAAAGACACAGAGTTGCAGGCTGGATTAAGAAACAAAACCCAACCTTTTGCTGTCTCCAGGAAACACATTTAGCTGCAAAAGATAAAAATAGACTCAAAGTTAAAGGATGGAAAACAATTCTACAAGCAAATGGACCAAAAAAGAAGGCAGGAACAGCTATACTCATATCAGATAAAACAGATTTCAAACTTAAAAAGATAAAAAGAGACCCCAGTGGTCATTACATTATGATCAAGGGGACAATACTTCAAGAAGAAATAACACTCATTAACATATATTCACCAAACAAAGGAGCACCAAAATATATCAGACAACTATTGGCATCTCTGAAAACAGAC
Organism: Talpa europaea; assembly: GCF_964194135.1. NCBI lineage: Eukaryota > Metazoa > Chordata > Mammalia > Eulipotyphla > Talpidae > Talpa > Talpa europaea. The sequence continues at coordinate 31,456,046 of NC_140074.1, forward strand.
ATCAGAGAAAACACATACATAGTGGGAGACTTCAACACACCACTATCAACAATGGATAGATCAACAAGACAAAAAATAAGTAAAGACACTAAAGCTCTAAATAAGGATCTAGAGTGCTTGGGCTTAACAGACATATATAGAACACTAAACCCAAAAAAATCTGAGTATACATTTTTCTCAAGCGCACATGGATCATTCTCTAGGATCGATCATATACTGGGACACAAGACAAACATTAACAGATACACCAAGATTGAAATCATACCAACCATCTTTTCTGACCATGAAGGCATCAAACTAGAAATAAACCATAAAAAGAAGGCAAGGTACTCTCCTACCTCGTGGAGATTGAAACCCACACTACTGGAAGACCACTGGGCTAACGAGGAGATAAAAGAAGAAATTAAAAAATTCTTTGAATTGAATGACAAGGACGACACCAATTTCCTAAATGTATGGGATGCAGCAAAAGCAGTAATAAGAGGAAAATATATAGCAATAGATGCTCACATCAAGAAACAAGAAAGAACTCAAAGAAATAACCTAATCTCGAAGCTTAAAGATCTAGAAAAAGAACAACAAAAAAAACCCAAAACCACTAGAAGAAAAGAAATAATAAAAAATAAAGCAGAAATAAATGAAATCAAAACTAAAAAAAAATCCAAAAGATCAATGAAACCAAGAGCTGGTTCTTCGAAAAAATCAATAAAATAGATAAACCCCTAGCCAGGCTCACAAGGGCAAAAAGGAAGAAAGCACAAATAAATAGGATCATAAATGAAAGAGGAGAAATCACAACGGACACAGCAGAAATCAAAAGAATAATTAATAACTACTATGAACAGTTATATGGAAACAAGTTCAACAATCTAGAGGAGATGGACAAATTCCTACAACTCTACAATCACCCAAAGCTAGATAAAGAAGAAATAGAACACCTAAACAGACCAATTACAATTAGCGAAATTGAAATGGTAATCAAAAACCTCCCCAAAAACAAAAGCCCAGGACCTGATGGATTTACAAATGAATTCTACCAAACATTCAGAGACGAATTGGTGCCTACCCTTCATAAACTCTTCCAAAAAATTGAGAAGGAAGGTATAATACCTAACATGTTCTATGAAGCCAACATTACACTAATACCAAAACCGAACAAGGACAACACAAAAAAAAGAAAACTATAGGCCAATCTCCCTAATGAACACTGATGCAAAAATCCTCAATAAAATTTTAGCTATCAGAATCCAACCGTGTATCCATAAGATAATTCACCACGGCCAAGTAGGATTCATTCCAGGGACACAAGGATGGTTCAACATCCGAAAATCAATCAACGTTATCCAACACATCAACAAAAATAAATATAAAAACCATATGATAATATCAATAGATGCCTAGAAAGCTTTCGACAAAGTGCAACACCCATTCATGATAAAAGCCCTTAAAATTCCTGGGATACAAGGAACATATCTCAACATCATAAAGGCCATATACGACAAGCCAACAGCCAGTATCATTCTCAATGGTGAAAAGCTGAAAGCAATTCCATTAAGATCTGGAACAAGACAAGGATGTCCACTCTCACCACTGCTTTCAATATAATACTGGAAGTCCTAGCCAGAGCAATAAGACAAGAGAAAGACATACAAGGAATCCAAATAGGAAAAGAAGAAGTCAAATTATCACTATTTGCAGATGATATGATAATATATATAGAGAACCCCAAAAACTCCATAGGAAAACTAATTGAACTCATCAATCAGTTCAGCAAAGTGGCAGGATACAAAATCAACATGCAAAAGTCAGAAGCCTTCCTATACACTAACAATAAATCTGAAGAAGAAGAAATGAAAAAAACCATCCCCTTTATTATCGAAACAAAAAAAATCAAATACTTGGGAATAAAACTAACAAAAGAGGTAAAGGACCTTTACAAAGAAAACTATAAAACACTGTTAAAAGAAATAGAAGAAGATACAAAGAAATGGAAAGACATCCCCTGCTCATGGATTGGAAGAATAAACATTATTAAAATGGCCATCCTACCAAAAGCAATATACCGATTCAATGCTATTCCAATAAAAATTTCAATGTTATTCTTCAAAGAAATAGAACAATTATTGATGAAATTCATATGGAATCACCAAAAACCCCGAATAGCCAAAGCTCTCCTGAAAAAAAAGAAGGGAATGGAGGCATCATACTCCCAGATTTCAGGCTATACTACAAAGCCATAATCATCAAAACTGCATGGTATTGGAACAAGAACAGACACACAGACCAATGGAATCGAATAGAAAATCCAGAAATAAACCCACAGATTTATGGTCAACTAATATTTGACAAAGGAGCAAAGACTATGCATTGGAGCAAAGAAAGTCTGTTCAATAAATGGTGCTGGGAACACTGGGCCGCTACATGCAAAAGAATGAAGCTTGACTACTACCTCACACCATACACAAAAAACAACTCAAAATGGATTAAAGAACTAGACATAAAACCTGAAACCATAAAATACATAGAAGGAAATATAGGCGAAACACAAATGGCCAACTGGCATATGAAAAAATGTTCAATATCACTTGTAATCAGGGAAATGCAAATCAAAACTACCATGAAATACCATCTTACACCAGTGAGAATGGCACATATTAAAAAAACTAGCAACAACAAATGTTGGCGAGGGTGTGGAGAAAAAGGAACTCTTCTGCACTGTTGGTGGGAGTGCAAACTGGTCCAACCACTATGGAGAGCTGTGTGGAGATCTCTGGACCTACTAAACATAGAGCTTCCATAGGATCCAGCAATTCCACTCCTAGGTATTTACCCAAAGGACACAGAAACATCAATTCCAAAGAACACCTGCACCCCTATGTTTATAGCAGCACTATTTACAATAGCTAAGCTTTGGAAACAGCCCAAATGCCCAAAAATAGATGACTGGATCAAGAAGATGTGGTACATATATACCATGGAATATTACTCAGCATTCAAAAAAGATAAACACATGCAATTTGCAGCAACATGGATGGTGCTGGAAGGGATCATGCTCAGCAAAATAAGCCAGAAAGAAAAAGAAAAATACCGATGGTCTCACTCATAGCAGGAATCTAGAAAACTTAAATAAGGGACCAGGAAAATGAATAACTATAAGAAAGTGAAAATCAAAATCAACAAAAATCTATGAACCAGAGACACTTTTGGGGGTGGGTGGGTGGAGGGAGGGGAGGGATTGGGGTCAAAATGGGGGGGGGTGAAATTGTATGGGGAATATAAAAATAAAATAAAAAAAAATAATTGCCAACTCATTGCAACTTTTTACTATACAGTATTTAACACATGACTTGGGGGGCGGAAGTATTTTCAATATGTTTTCTTGCTGTAAGCAGTTTTGAAGTTTTGAGAATTTTTTAATTACTGGAAATTGTTCTAATGTTTTTGGCAGGTTTCTACTCTTGATTATTCTAAAAAATTTGAGACTCAAAATGTCATTGAACCAATTATTTAGCACCTATAATACAGCAGATCCCCTGTTACTTACTGTGTGAGATTAAAGGGTTATAAAATAACATCCTCTCCCTGTATAATGTTAGGAAGTTTTTATGTTGACATAGTAAAAATGACCCAAGGTAGCATGTGCTGAGTCAATGTGAGAGAAACTTAGATTACTAGAGCAAAACTAAGGTAAAAAATAGATGGAATACTCAAATGGACATAATTTAAGGAGACTTTAACAAAAGATCAGTATGTAGAAATGAAGGCAGAGTGGCACTGCAGAAGGAGTAACAGTGGGTGCAATCAACAGCCCAGACCTGATAAGTGAGAGAAGAAAGCATTTACCTGCGCAAGGGGAGCGAGAGCCTCTCTAAGAAGGCTGTCCAACAGGAGCAGTGATTTGATGGAGGAATCCAGCCCAGACTCAGGGCAAAGGGGCATTTTGATGTTATCCATTCTTGTCATCCTCCCAGGACAGACAGCAAAATGGAGAGAGGATATGAAAGAGCAAGCATAATATATCCAGAACACTAGGTCACAGGAACCAGCACCCAGGATGTTTTCTTAGCCTATCAATAAAGACCTGCCTGTGAGCTTAACGGTAGACCTTATTAGTGAAGACTCACTCCCCCTGGACTTTCCCAGGACTTTGGAATTTGAATCAAGTCAGCACAGCCCCTGATAGAGTCCTCCACAAATCCAGAGGGCAATTAAAAAGGTGAACCTTGGATGAGATTGTAGTCAGTTCGAAAGCAAACTATCAATGAGGAATTCTGGGCTCTTTCCACACTTTCCTCCAGGGGAAAAACATAGGTAATGATCTTCAAATTATCTCCCCTCTATTCCTGTTTGTTTACAGTTAGAAGAGATTCTGCCAAAACACCTCATAAAGGAAAGAGAAAGGAGAGATTATTCTTATCTAAACTGCTATGCAAAGTTTTAAAAATCATCAAACTGGTGATTTTCATGCTAATTGAAAGAGCTGGTATGGAATTATTTTCATGACCTTATTGTATCAAACCTTAACCTCCAGATTTTCCCGAAGGTGAAGCTCACTGCTTCCCATGGGACCTTATACTTTCTGCCAATGTAATTGTGGGTGGTGGTGCCATTTGGAAATAACTATCATCTTTGGTTTCAACACAGCTCTGAAGACATAGTGATAGTTGGCATTTTCAGCCCCTTGCTTGCAAAATGCATTAGCCTTTATGCATACATAGCTGCTTTCCAATTCAAAAATGACGGTTTTGTTTTTAATCCAAATAAGTTTTCCATCCTTGCCTACAACCTCCAAATGATTTCATTGCCTTTATTTTCTTAGTGTAGTCTCTGGATGAGAATGCAAACATGATTTCAAGTCCTCCCTGAAATCTCTACTTCCCTGAAGGTTTTATTTATACGAGTATAATAGGGATTGATTGTACTATAGGATAAACAACCTTCGGCTTATGTAGGAATGTTTTTAACATCCCATTTCTATTCACACATGTTCTCAATGTCAACCAAGTCTTATATTCTATGCTCTTCAATGCTCGCCTTAGGGCCTGTTCTTTTTCTTGATATTGCAAGTTAGTAGCAAATAATGCCATATTTAAGATTTCAAAGGTAAAACATTATAACCTTCTCATCTCTATTGCCCATAATGCAAATCTGTAGTGCAGTCATATTTTTCCAAAGGACTCTCTCATAATTAAATGATAGACATTTTGGAAATTCATCTTTGTGCTTCTTTCTTTTATATCTAAATCCTCTACTTAGAAAAATTTTATGGCATCCAGTCCCATACAGAATAATCACCAATCTCCTATATATATGTATAACACAAACATTTGAACAACCCCTCTGTGACTGGTACTCTAATAGGTGCATAGGGCATTTTAACTACTGTTCACACTGAGCTCCTTGCCTTTTTCTAATATTCAGCTTTTCTCAATCTCTTGATTTTTTCCATCCACTTGTCCCCCATTTCCCTTCTTATTACTATTTCAAAATTCTCCTAAACAATATCTTAGATGGGGTGCCCTTCCCAACTTCTTCTGAGTTCATCTCTCCTTCCTCTGATACAAAGGAAAAGAGTAATCTTCCATCTTTATTATAGTCCTTGTCACCTTTGCTGAGATTGTGGATATATCTGTCTATCCTCAATCTGTGAGCTCTAGGAAAGAAAAGTTGGAATTTTGAACCTCCTAGATACCTAACACCTAGCACAGTGTACATGCTCAAAGATATGCTGACTAAATGAATGCAACAAGCAGAAAATAAAGTAATAGTTGAAAACTTGAGAAGAAATGTTCACCCACATTAAGAATTACGCTGCCAGACACAAAAAAAATGGAAAGACATCCCCTGCTCATGGATAGGAAGAATTAACATTATCAAAATGGCCATCCTACCAAAAGCAATTTACAGACTCAACGCTATTCCAATAAAAGTCTCAATGACATTCTTCAAAGAAATAGAACAAATATTGATGAAATTCATATGGAGCCACCAAAAACCCCAAATAGCCAAAGCTCTCCTGAAAAAAAAAAAAAAAAGAAGAAGAGGAGAATGGAGGTATCACACTCCCAGACTTCAAACTATACTACAAAGCCGTAACAATCAAAAATGCATGGTATTGGAACAAAAACAGACACACAGACCAGTGGAACTGAATAGAAAATCCAGAAATAAACCTACAAATTTACAGTCAACTAATCTTTTACAAAGGAGCAAAGAATATGCAATAGAGCAAAGAAAGTTTGTTCAATAAATGGTGCTGGGGAAATTGGGTTGCTACATGCAAAAGAATAAAACTTGACTACTACCTCACACCATGCACAAAAACCAATTCAAAATGGATTAAAGAACTAGGTGTAAGACCTGAAACCATAAAATATACAGAAGGAAATATAAGTAAAACACTACATGACATACACCTTAGTAACATCTTTAAAGACACATAACCAAAAACTGTGATAGTGAAGGAAAAGATAAATAGCTGGGGCTACATCAAATTAAACAGATTCTATACAGCAAAAGAGACAGTAATGAAAACAAAGAGACACCCCACCGAATAGGAGAAAATTTTTTCACACAACACTAATGATAAAGGACTGATGAAAAAAATCTACAAAGAGCTGACGAGACCCAACAAAAACAAAGTAAATAACCCAGTCAAAAAATGGGCAGAAGAGCTAAAAAGAAACTTCTCCAGGGAGGAAATGCAAATGGTCAACAGGCATATGAAAAAATGTTCAACATCCCTTATAATCAGGGAAATGAAAATCAAAACTACAATGAGATACCATCTTATACCAGTGAGAATGGCACATATTAAAAAAACTAGCTACAACAAATGTTGGCAAGGATGTAGAGAAAAAGGAACTCTCCTGCACTGCTGGTGGGAGTGCAAACTGGTCGAACCACTATGGAGAGCTGTGTGGAGGTTCCTCAATATGCTAAAAATGAAGCTTCCATATGATCCAGAAATTCCACTTCTAGGTATTCCACTCCTAGGTAGTCCACTCCTAGGTATCCAAAGAACACAGAAACATTAATACAAAAGGGCACCTGCACTCCTATGTTTATCGCAGCACTATTTACAATAGGTAAGCTATGGAAACAACACAAATGCCCAAAAATAGATGATTGGATCAAGAACATGTGGTAAATATACATAATGAACTATTACTCAGCAATCAAAAAGATAAACTCACGCAATTTGCAGCAACATGGATGGAGCTGGAAAGGATCCTGCTTAGCAAAATAAGCCAGAAAGAAAAAGAAAAATACCAGATGGTCTCACTCATGGAAAGAATTTAGAAAATCTAAATAAGGGACCAGGAAAAAGACTAATTGTAATGAAGTAAAAATCAGAATCAACAAGCAATTATAAACTAGAGACACACTATGGGGATGGGGGGGGGTAGAAGGGAGCAGGATCAAAACAAGGGTGGAGGGAATTTTATGGGGTCTATAACCAAGATGAAAATACATACATTGTACAAAAGTGAAAAATGATGTAAAAAATATACAAAATTAAAAACCCAAAAATAAAAAAATAAATAAATAAAAGAATTACTCTGCTGGGGATCTAATGTATAATATGATGTCTATAGTTGATACACTGTATCTTTTAATTGAAATTTGCTAACCAAGTAGAACGTAAATGTGCTCTCGCTCTCACACAGGCATGCACCCACGCAAAGGTAAATATGTGAGGTGATGAACTGTTTTACTGACTCCATGAGAGGAAATCCCTTAACAGTGTAATATGTTTATCAAGTCACACTGTACATTTAAATATATAAAAGTGGAAAAAATAATTCATAATTTAAAAAAAAAGAATCACTCAGCCAGAAACAAATGTTATCACTGAGGCCACCAGTTATTTGAAAATTTTTCATTACCAGCTGGCAGACTGATAAGCTAGGTCTTGAAGGAAACACTAACCCTGGCATGCACAGGACTTGTTTGACATCATTCTTGTCCCTAGCACAACAATCCAAGTGGCTGTGTCTCCCAGGAAGCTGCATTTCAGAAAAGGATCTTAAAGACATAGGCACTCAGGGAGTCTTCAAATCTTTGTATATGTGCCTTGGGTCATTAACCACAAAACCAGAGGTTTCTCCAAGAGGTCTTTAAACTGTATTTAAACCTCTACCTCCAAATTTGTCTCACTTAGGACTGAACACAGCTTACAATTAATAGTATTCTTTAAGGAAAAAATATTTCTGGAAAATAGAAAAGAACAATGAGACTGTCCATTAGGGAATGCCAGTTACTGTAACAAATACATTCCACAATATCAGGGTCTCAGCAGTTATTTCTCATGGTGTAACAATCTAATGCAGATTTACTACTCAGCACAGTTTTCTTCAAGGTGATGGCACAGAGACCAGGGTTTCCCTCTGAGGCACCACGAACAGGCTAGAGCCATCTTCTTCATTCTTTCAGTGGAAAGAGAGAGGAAAACCAAAAATGGTAGAGCAACTGCTTGAACGCAGTAGTCAGATCCACTGGTAAAAACTGTTCATGTGGCCACTCTCAGAGGCAAGAAGCTGGGACATGTAGACCTGGCTAAACACCCTCCTCTTTGTAACAACTTTGTACAGCAGAGGAGGGAGCACCAGCTCTGATGTCAATTAAGCTTTCCTGACACAGTGATTCTTTATGGAGGCAGTGCTAATAAGGAGACATACTTCTATGAAATTTATCCCAGTTCTCCAAAAATAAAGCTTATTTTGACCATAAAATACAATTCCCGACTCATCCAACGTTTCCATGTAACACACTTCTACTACAATTGTGGCTTACCTTCTGAGAATTTGCATAAAGAATCAGAGTTTTGATTTCAAAGTTCAGAGATCACTGTCTCTTCTGAAAGATTATTCTGGATAAGGTGCATTCAGAAACTTGTCTTGTGTATATTCATGTGGAAATTTTTCCAAACAACTGAATTTGGAAAACCAGCATGTTGCACTCCACCTGCCCCTAGCCCTACACCCTGAAGATTCTAATACATACGGCACAAAGTCTTTCAGAAATGCCCTATAAAAGAAATATGTCTCACTTTGTTCAACCATTCCTCACACTTCTTAGACCACTATGTTTATATTTTGAAGGCCAGCTATTAACTCCAAAATGTTGTGCAAGAGGACAAAATAATAAAAACAAAAATTAACATTTATTGAAGTCTTTCACGCGCCACAAACCACACCATCTGGTTAAATGAAAATAACCCACTATGAATCATTTATCCACTTAAAGATGAAGAAACTCAGGCTCAAAGGGATTAAGTATCAAAGATCCACCTTTAAAATGTAACTGTTTTAGGGCCTCCCCGGTGGCGCAGCGGTTGAGCGCTGGGTTGCGAAGCTGCCCGCGGCCTCTGCTGCGCCGGTTCGATCCCCGGCTGCTCCCCGGCCACCGGAGGAGGATCCCACATGGTGCGCAGACCTCTCCTGCCACCCGCTGCTCCCCTCAGCAGTGTACTTCAGTCCTTCTGCCTGCTCTGCTCCCCACTCTGGCTCTGGTGAATTCTCTCACCCTCCCGCGCTTCTGACTGTACCCAGTGCATGTATAAACAAAAAACAAACAAACAAATATAATAAATAAATAAACATGCCTCTAAAAAAAAAAATAAAAAAAATAAAATAAAATAAAATGTAACTGTTTTAGTCACTGAGAAAAATGACCAAGAGCTTTTGTATTTCTGTGCCTTTGGAGTGGCCACTAACAAAAATAACACAAATGATATCCAAGCCCCATCTTAATGTCAGATGCATGATGGGGATTCACCAAAGATTCCCAAGGCCAGTGCACCAAAACTCTACAGGAAACTGGCTTGTAACTCTCTAACCAGACTTTGCTAACACGTGTACTTAGTAGTAGTGAGAACCAAAGAAAAACAAAAGGCAGCCCAGAGCCCTGAATATAGAATTTTCCACAGAAAGAAGTTTCTCCCTCTGGGACCAATAAGTTGCAGTTCCCAAGAAGTTCTGGGACTATATGAGAACTAAATTTCTACCAAGAACCTTGCTAGGTAATGGTAACACCTCATTAAGTTGTATAGGGCCACTCTTAAAATACTTAGCTATACACTTGGGGAATCCAAAGAGTAGACATTTTGTTCCCATTTACCACCCGTCTCTTAGAAATGCCTGAACTTTCAGAAAATAGGATCGTTTCATTTCCATTATTGCATTCATTTTGGGGAAGAAACCATTTAGGGGATCAGAAAAACGATTTGATCAGGAATCAAGAGATCTTGACTCTAGCCTCAACTCAACCAATGACATCTACATGAATGGACAAGTCTTATGTTAAAAACAATTATTATTAACTTCACTTTCTGCTTCCATTTCTACTTGTTAGATGTTATGGTAAGTATTCTTCATCTCATTTAATCCTTATTTTCCTCTAGGTTGGGCACAAGTCATGACCACTTTATAGATAAGAAAACTGAGGGTTGGACATGTCAAATAAAAAAGAGTGGGAGAATTTTGGTTCTATGATTCCTTGATCTACACGAATGGATTCCAAGACCCACCCATGGTCATACATAGTTCCCTACACCACCCCCTCTTGGGCTTCTCATTCATCCCAAAGTTGAAGGGTCTTCAACAGCCATTTTCTAAGTTTTCTTCCTACTCAAAGTTCCTGTGCTCAAAAAAGACACACACTTTAAAAGGTTTTAATTACTTCTAGGTAAAAGTTATAATTTCTGGTAGTTGTCACTATTGGATATTACTAACATTCTGAATTATGACATGAAATCTCAAATATTAACCATCATTACATGGAATCTCAGTTATCAAGTGTCCATGTGGGGAAAAAAGTTTGTGGATCAGTAAAGCAAATGACATACATATTGTTATTTTTCCAAAGATTTAACTCAATAAAAATAAGTACACAAATAAGTTAGATTTACCATGAAGCAAATGAAGCTTAAGTCTCCAAGTCCCTGGGAGAAGCCCTACCAATTTTATATAAAAAAATTTGTATTTTTTTTAAATAGTGGCCCATAATTGTGTAAGCTTCAGGGCCAAGAATACTCAGACTCATCCACTGTTTAATGACTCTACAGTCTACCTGCCTTTGATGTAAATCTGGAATCTACCACTTAACAGTTGCGTGACACTCTTCAATAAGGGGATAGAGTGGAGGATTATTGTGTGCTTTAAAGAATTTATTGCAAGAAAGCACTATACAGAGCATATGAATTGATGACAACATGTTATAAACTAGTATGTACTTGTTATTTTAAAAGCATACATAGATATTACATATGTACATATATATATGTATGTATATACATGCATGTGTGTATACATATATATGATTATTTGAGCAAATTTGATGAGCTGCAGTATTGATTAACAACTGCTACTTTGTCTAGGTGGAGTGCCACTCTTAGCACTCCCCATTTAAGGAAGTGTTTTCACTCAGACCTAGGATAGAAGCATACTCTGAGACAAATTTCCTAGAAAATACTCCCCATTGATTGATTTAGCTGTATCAAATAATTAGAAACTAGGTGCTTTCCTTGTACAAGGGTTACTTTTGTGTTCTTCGCTTTCCTAGTAAGTCCTTCAATCAACTCTTCTCAATACTGAATTCTTGATTATTGCAATTAAAAATTTTACTGTCCAAAAGTACACATTAGATATGTATTGTTTTATTTTTTTTCCTTGCTTAATAGCTGCATCTCAAGTTACCCACTAATTCAAAACTTTCTAAGAGGAAATAATGATGATGTAACCACATTGGCTGAGTATCACTTTTGGCTGAACATCATAACTACGGTCATCTAGTTTTTTGTCATAATGCTATGATACAGTTGAGGCAAGTATTCCATTTTACACACAAAGAACTGAAGTTCAAGGTAGTGAAAGGCTTGTCCTGGATATCACACTAGATAAGGAGGGAACAGAAGAAACCAGAATTTCAAACTCTAATTCCAAGACTTGAGGTTTAAACTGAGTGAGATTTTCAATGTTCTAGTATTTCAGCAGGATAATGTTTTTTATTTTCTTTTTAAACCTGGATTCTCACTAGAAAAAAAAAATCAGGTGGTAAAACTTTTTTTCTACTATATATCAAACACATGAGCAGGAAAGGTTTCAATAAGTGTATGCAGTATTCTTCTTGTGATCGTTATTAATAATTTCAGGCACTGTAACCTTTGGAAAAATTTCACTTAATAACCAACTTGCTAGAGCCTGCTTAATGAGTATGTAGATATAATGGAAATTGTCTTTGTCTTGTGACAAAGACATACAAAAATTATTTGTATGTCTGGGGAACACTAACTACTAAAAGAGTTCTTCAGATCTACTGTCATGTTAGAGAGTTTGCAATTATTCATGTTGGGTTATGACACTGCTGGAAATTTAGTTTTCACAAATAAAAATACCAACAACAAACTATATAAAAATTACCAAAGACAATTATAGCTTAATGCCACAGAAGTAAGCAATTGGAACTTAAGAAAACATAGCAAGACAAAAGTTATGGGATTTGGAGCTGAAAGATCTGAATTTTAGTTCTAATTAGTTTTTCCACTCTAACATTCTGTTTCTCAGCTTTATGCAATGATTTTCTAAAAAGGCACCACTTAGTGCTGTCTCATTCAGACTAGTATTGCTGGATTTTTTTAACCTTCAAATTTCTTATTTTTTACTAAACCTTTAATCAATTCCATTAGTGATCTTAAAGGAGGAGTAAATAGCACATTGATGAAATTTTCAGCTGATATTTTTTTAGGAGGTGGTAGAAACCCCTCTGAGAGCAAGTAAATAATGCAGACTCTCTGGCAAAGATATATTGGGGTCCAATTTAGGAGGAAAATGCAAGATATTTCCCTAGGAAGCAATAATCTAAAATACCAGTGAACAGATGAAGTGAAATAAACTTGGTCGTAAAATCAAGACACACAAGCTAGGAAAATGAAAGCATATTTTCCATCACCAAAAACTAAAGAAGCTACAAACCAATTCTATGTCTGGAAGAGTTTAAGATGATATAATGTTACCCCATGAATCAGGGGCTTGAGTAAAGCCACTAGTAACAGGAAAAGATTTCTAGCTGAAGAGACACAGAGCAAATTTATTAAAGAATTTTGGATAGTAGGAAGTAGACATTTGTCATCATCATCATTATCTTCATCATCATCATCATCATCAAACTTTCTGCTGATAAGCATTTTACAACTTTTAAAGCACTTTCACATGCATGGTCTCATTTGACTCTCAAAACAACTTGGTAAGGTAAACAACAAAAGAATTATAATTCCTATTTTAAGACAGAAAATCAGAAGTTAAACTGAAGAAGTAATTTCTACAGTGTATTTAATTCATGGATCCGGGACCATCATAGAATCTCAGAATTTGACTCTCCTTAAAAGCATCTAGCCCAAACCCTTCTTTTCACATAATAAGAAACTGAGGCTTGGAAAGGGAAAGTAACTTTCTCCAGTTTAGAATACAAGTAAGTAACTCTAAAACGAGCATTAAACCCAAGTTTAATGCATCAAACTTTTCACCAAACTGTTTCCTCCTATGGTATTTAAAGGAAAGAATGATTAACTAGATTCAGATTGGTTGTAATATGTTGCTGGAAGGACCCAAGACTCTCTGTAATGCTAGATGAGAAAGAAAGATTTTCACTAAGATATTTGCAATAATAGTGACACTTGCAATGGAATAATTAGATGCAGTTTTGAACACCTCTGAATCAGAAAGATATAGATCAAATAGGCAGAAGAATGAAAATGATGCCAGCAATGTGGGCATTGATTTATGAAGAGAAGTCTAGAAGATTAAAAGTGCTAAATATGCATGACTTGGATAATGACTGAGGAAAGACAAGGAAGTCTATAAATATTTGAAGGGTACAAATGCTATAGAGGAAGCAAAAAGATTTTTAAAAAGGTGGGGGGCCAATTCTGTTAGGATTAATGAAGCCCAATGAAAAACAGAAAAAATGAAAGTTGAACATAAGGAAATACTTAAAAATGAGATTTATTATTTTCTAGATTTGTCTTCCAAAACCAGACTTGTACTCTGTCATTTGGGACGTTTAAAATCTGATTGAACCAAAATACCAAAGTCAATGACACAGGAAGCCATGTTCCATGGATACATAAGGACTGGCGTATAAGTGCTCAAAAGTCTTTTCCATCTCTCATTTTTATAATCCTGAAACCACACAACACTGTTTTGATTTTCATTCCTTTTGAAGGCTGAGGCTCTGGAGCTGTTTGTAGTAAGAGTGTGGACTCTCCGGGTGTTTACAACTCCTCTGTTCAGTGCAGGGCTCTAGAGAGGACTTGGCCAACTCAACCAAATAGGAGGAGATCAGTATTGACTTTATAAAACTGTTTCCCAAATAAATGAGAAAATTAAACATAGCAGCTTCATGAGGGAATAGATGTTCTGTTTTCACTCAATTCTACCCACCCTCCTGCTCCCATATGAACAGTAAGACTAGCTCTTGCATCAACAAAGAGTATATAAGAAGCATCCAAGATGAGACAAAGGTTGTATCACTATCATTGTCTGCTTGTTGCTGGTGTTTTACATATGTTGTCCAGATTGCTAAACTGCATTCCAAGTTCATAGTTTTGCCATTCCCACCAGTATCTGTGATACCTGCCTGACCTGGGGCCAATTTAGCGTGTTGTCAACATCTATGCCCTCTGGGTTCTGATTCTGTGGTCATCCACTGCTCTGCCCTGACTCCAGTACCCATGTAGTTTGATACTGAAATGCAGCATAGAAGATTACTTTGGTAAATTAAAAAAATAAAACTGAGAATTGACAATAAGCCTGCTAAATAAAGAGAAGAAAATAAGGAAATCTAGTACGGCCCCTTGTATGTGCTGTTGCCAAGATTTCCATCTCCCTTATTAACCAGAGCACTAACTCAGGTCGCCTGCTTACTTTCCCATTCCTAAAGACAGTGTCTTTATTGCTCACTACCACCCATCCCTATGAAGATGCCCTTATCTGGCAATGAGAGCACAATACATATGTTAGGTTAATAAATGCACAATGAACCCCACACTGCTGAGTTGGCTGAGGTGCAACCATCAGTTTTTGTATCACTATGTCTTAGAACCGTTCTCTGGTTCCATATGCCCAGCCACTAGAGGGATCCTAACTGGACCCCCTGGAATACTGACACAACTATCTTTGAATAGCATTGCTTCCCAGAAATCCTAGCAGTTAGGTCCATATTGGAATTATGCAGACTCAGGTATTAGCCTTCAAAAAGTCCTACCTTATCCCATTACTTCAAGAAAACATGATTTGGGTATTTGGTGACCTCCAAGACTCTGGAGTAATGCTCCAAAGATTATCCCTTTAACTCAAATACAGTGGGGATGCCACATGATCTCCCACCAGAAGCCTTATCACAACACTTTCACTTTTTAAATTCTTTCTCTCCTTTTTTTTTCTTCTGGAAAGCTTTATTCTCTTCCCAAAACAAAAGAATTCCTGAGATTTTTCAGGCAGAATCCTGGCTGCCATTACATTTTAAACCATTCATTAACAATGTGCTGTATGGAAAACCACTGAAGATCATTACAGCTGTAGTCAGAAGCCAATGTGCCAGGATAATGAAAAACAATTCGGCAGTTCCCCATGCTCTGTTAGTTGTGTTTGTCATAAATGAGTTGTGGAGATTTGGAGTGAATGATCCATATCATATTGAACTGTCCTTTTTTATTGCTGACAATTGAAGGTGACTGAGAAGCAGGACCAGTATTAGACTGTATCTAATTGGAAACCTTCTCTCATTAATGTCTGGTGTTGACTTGTATTACTTGATGAAATTAGGACCACAGTGGATTGGATTTTATTATACAGAATGAACTGGTTGAGCTCTCTTCCATTTCAGTGTTTTTTTAACCTCATCCCACCCCTAGTTCTGTGGCAGAAGGGGCCCAGCAGAGCAGGAATTTTGAGTGAGACAGGGCTATGCATAAACAAAGCAGAGCCAGTAATGTAGTAAAGGAAATTAAAAACATATGGACTTTTACGCCACATATGTTTGAGCAGTTCTTGCATACTGCTATGGAACCAGAGGACCAGGGGAACCTCTGAGAAGTCACCTTGGCCCCAGGATTCCAGGCAGAACTGCCCAAACTCGGGTAAGGCAAATGAGACCTTATCAAGAACTCCAAGTCCTTACTCCATCCTCTCCCAGCCAAAGGATATTGCCTTGATGAAATGAAATCTTGGAAGAACTTTTTGGAAGTTTGGGTTATTAATTGATGTATTAATTCCAGGAGAAAAGTATTTGGATCAAGGAATGTAAATTTTATACTACCTATGTTATCTCTTCTCTGACCCTTATCAATTCTGGAGGAGAAAAAAGGAATACGGGTTGGATGACAAAACATGAAAAATTTGAGAAGACTATGGAGTAAAATATCCCAGATTCATGGGAGAAAAACGACATGGAAGAAAAACGACAGGCCCTCCAACAAAGAGAAAACAAGCATGTTTTGAATAGTTTTTATAGTTTTTACATACTGTGGCCAAATCTCACAATATGCTTTTTAAGTAATTATTAGTGCCAAAGAGGTTGAAGTTTTGCAACCTGATTCTGGAGACCCATAGACAGGCCCATTTAGTTTGCTGCCTGCTTAAAAATATCTGATAATGCTGATAAAAATGACCCACTTTCTGAATGATTGGTTGAACATATTATAAATGTCAGAAAACTTTCAAAATGCTTAACAACAACCAGGAAGTTCAGAAATTTCATCTGTAAACATCACAAACCAGTGCCTGTAGTTTTATTTGTTTTCTCTTAAACCCTACAGTTTTGAGACATAACTTTTTAGAATGTACATTTTATTGACTCAGAGATATATACAGTCATGTTCAGTTTCAGAAGATGAAGCAATGGCTGATATAAGCTATTTTGGTGCCTAACAAATCACCAAATCTTAAGTCTGATTGTTCTGACCCTGTGATATTATGATAAAACAGAGTTTAAAAAACAGAGGGAGCCTGCTCCTGACAAAACTGTGCTACTTCACCAGTAAGGTGAGTATTTCCTATGTTCACTCTCAAACCATATTTATCTTGTGATTCTTAGGAGGAATTTAACTTCTTAAGAAATTCACTCTAGATTGTTAATGGCACTATTATATTTAATCCATTGCCCTAGGAACATTCAGAAGTAAAAAGAATCACTAATTCATTATTCAAGGTTATTTTCTTTATCTGCATGGACTTTTTTTTACTCAGGCAGCAACCCAAACTCATAGTGGATGATTATATCCATCCATTATCTCCTGGTCTTCAACAAATCACAGATTGCTAAAGTTGGAGGGAGACTTACAAGCCTCAGTACTATTTCATCATTTTTTTTTTTTCAGGTCAGAAAATGGAAGTCTAGAGAATTGAATTGATACCGAAGTGACTTAGTGAGGCAATGAATGAACTAGTTCTAGTGCTCAAATCTTAACTCCTAATCAGGTGCTCTTTTCACTCTAGCACCCTACCACCTCCACTCTACAATGTTTCATATCCCAAATCCTTCACTCTGTGATATTATGGGACTTTCTTTCAGACAAAGAAGAGTTCCCTGACAAAATTGAAGGTGGCAGAAAGGGCACCATCAGGCTAACACAAAGTCTATTATACAGAGAATTCAGAATGTCAGTGATAAGTGGTATATGCTGCCTAAATAGCACTCCACAGAAAACTCAACAGAGGGGTAATTTATAAAATTCTATACCAAGAAAATTTACCTAACCATCATGCTGATGTTAATACATGTTTGCATTTTTCTAACTACCACCAGCATCTCTGCCAAGGAGACCTTTGCAGAAAAGGGACTGAAACAGGGTTGAAAAGTTGTTGATGACTAGTTGGTAAAATATAAATAATGCAGAAAGCAAAGTAATAAGGATCCCGCCTTATATTAATATAAGAGAATTTCCTATTAACTAGATGTGATAGGGTTCTAGGAGAATGCCATTTTTAAAGCGTCTACTCACACACTGTGTTTAGTTGATACCAAACATCTGGCTGGAGACAAAACCATTCAATCAACCAGATGTTTAGTCTACCCTCTGCCAAACATCTGGGCGATCGACAGAATAATTTCCTTTTCATTAGGGAGCTTGACCACAGTGACCTAGAGGTGCAATCACAGCATGAGAACACAGCTGAAGATGATGGATATCTTGACCCACCAGGATCCCCAGAGTGGGACAAGTTTCAGGATTGTATGGATCAATTCAACATCACTTTAGTTTGAGATTTGTTGGTTGGTTGTTGTTCTGAAACACCCTGATGCCAGCACATTTTTTTAATCCCTACTTCATAAAGAGGAAAGGCCCTAAGTTGAAAAAGAACACCTTATAGACAGTCAAGGACAGGAGGCCATTGGCTAAAAGCTACAATGGTTTCCTCCCAAATTGTCATTAAATGACCTTCTTCTGCTGTTTCAGCTGCTGTGGAGGAAAAGGTGCAGACGTTTTGTTGGCACTGGCCTAGAGATTCATAATGAGTACAGAACTTGGCTCCATTATAAAATATAATCCATCTGACAAAGAGAAATCATTTAATGGGCACTCTCTTAATTATAACAATTTGGAAAAGGGAGAAGTTGAGGACAACAGCAGAAAGCATAACAAAGTCATTTAATGACAATTTGGTCTTTGGACTCTCTTCTGGTAGATAAGTATCCCCAAGGATTAGAGAGGAAAATTGTTTACCAATATTTTTCTTATCAATTCTAATCAAAGACAAGTGGGGGTTAGAAAAGGAGGGAAAGTATTTCATTATCAGATATTAAGGAAAAACAGGATAGCTATGACAATTGTTATTTATGATATTATTCTTTGGAATTTTCTTCTAAGGCTTGAGAGGCCTCTGAAGAAAGATTATAGTCATTCAGCCATGGGTCACATCTCACTCAGGAACACTGCAAGATCTGATCTAGGAATCTTCAGAAAGCTAGATCTATACCACTGCTGATAGCCTCATAGGGAGACTGTCCCTCTAAAGATAAAGTGCTATTTTAGTTTTTTTCCTTGCTTATGATCATAACAGTGGTAATACCTTACAGGTGCTCAGAAATATCTGGTTTTAAAATTGCTTTTGTTCAGATGACTTCTTTTGATCCTGGCAGTTTAAAGTACAAGGTTCAGTTAAAGGATGAATATAATCAAATATGTACTTTATGCCTCTTACTTTCCAGACACTTAGTTCGAAGTACTTTCACATGGCAACATATGTATCCTACGCAATCTATATGTATAGTTTGTATGTATTTTCACCTCCTTTTTAACTGAATAAGATTGGGTTCAGAGAAGTTAAGTAATTTTCTCAGTCATCCAGGCAGTGAACATCTGGGGTAAAACTGAACCCAAATCTCTTCCAAAGTCCATGCTTTATAAAACTGTGTTGTATCTACAAATAATACTTTAAATTTGCCAAGACAAAACAAAATCAAAAATCTTCATATAGCACTTATAAGCTAAGATCTAATTTAATGTAATTTATTTAGTAACATAAAATCATTATATACATATATATTACTCATTAGGGAGCTTGGCCATAGTGACCCAGAGGTGCAATCACATTTTAAACCCTCTTGGAGGCAGTCCAATCTGACATTTGACCATCTCTGGAGCTTCTGAATAAAATTTAAGAGAACTAGTTTGGTAACAAATTCATATAGTCAGTCATTGCAAATATGTGTAAGTAACAACCATCGTGTAATTAGCAATGCAAATTGTGCTAAGAATGAGAAGAAGTATAAAACATGATTCCTGACTTCAAGAAATACATGATTTGGTTAAAGAGACTAATAAATATCGTTAGTAACAAAGAATGGCTTACATACAGGAACACAGTAATAATCAGATATTTAATATTTGAATCTTTTAAATTGATATAAGAAACTACCATAAGCAGAATACAGTGAATATGATTTTTACATTGTTTGTACAGCTAATAATTATTCTAGAAATCTTATGATAATATCAAACAGTATCGGAGTAAGATGAGAAGAAACTAATTTTTGCAAGTTCTATCTTGTCTTAGGATGTCACTAGAAAAAAAACTGGAGAATGATAGTTACAGCTCACATTCCAGGGCTCATAACTAATCAACCCACAACAGCACTGTGTAGGTGATGTTATTACACTCATTTTATAGATGAGGAAACAGGTAAGACAGAACTCAAAACCAAGGTCTGCTGATAACAAAAATCAGATCTTTCTTATAAACTCAGAAGGCAGGGCACTTTTAAAGATAAAAGGGGAAAGCGAGTATATTTTGAGTAAGAGTTTCAGAAAATCTGGGAAGTGAGACTGAGTTTTTTACACAGCAGAGTTAGAATTCATTGTTCCCTCTTACTGGAATGTTTTTCCTTCACATGTATGCATGAGTTATTCCTCACTTCTTTCAGGTCTTTAAGGTCACCTCTTCAGGAGATCTTTCCTAACCACCTTATGTTCCATATTCCCATCACCGTTACTTACTTACTTATTCCCATCACCCTTCCTTACTCTTCTTTCTAGTATTTATTCCTTAATACAGCAGTGCCGGGTGAGGGGCAGGGAAAGGAGGGATTGGGGTCAAAATAAGAGGGTTGTAATTGTATGGGGAATATAAAAATAAAATTTAAGTTTAAACAAGGAAAAAAATATAGCAGTGCCTAATGATGTGCTAAATATAACCTCTTGATCATAACTTTGGCCTTCCCCAGAGGATACCACAGACACTCCCATATAGCCTATCATCTCTCAGACTAATGGCATTATTGATTTCTTCTAGCCATGGAAACATATGCAACCCATGGGCAACCCAATTAATGAACATGGGTTCTCTTTCCATTTATTGGTGTCTTCTTCATTTTTCCTCATCAATGTTCTATGGTTTTCAATGCACAGATCTTCTACCACCTTGATTAAATTTATCCTTCAGTATCTTATAGTTTTTGATGCAACTGAAATGGTGCTTACTAACATTAAATTCAGGGAAATGCAAAAATCCCACAAAAAGGCATCACATCTTACATGTTAAAATGACTATCATTAAAAAGAAAAGAGAGAACAAATGTTGATGAGGTGCATTATTAATGGAATGTAAACTGGGACAGCTTCCACCAAAAAATAAAAATAGAATTAGCATATGATCTAGCAAGCCCACTTTAGGGTACGTCTCCAAAGAAAATTAAACCATTATCTCTAAAAGATATGTATACTCCCATGTTTATTTCAGCATTATTTACAACAGTTAAGACATGAGAACTGTCTAAGTGTCCATGCATGAATAAAGAAAAAATTACATATACATTAGTAATATTTAACCATGAGCAAAAAGGAAATTCTGCCCCCCATTTACAATATGGGTGAAATTAAAGGCATTATGCTAAGTGAAAGAATTTAGACAGAAAGAAAAATACTATAATGATCTCACGTATATATGGAATGTAAGAAAGCTGAACAGAGAATCAGAATAGATATAGGGCTAGCAGGGACTGGAGTATATCTAGAACTGCTGGTCAAAGAGTACAAACTTTCATTTACAAGATGAATAAGTCTTGATAATTTAATGCATAGCATAATGACTATAATTGATAATATTGTATCATATAATTGAGATCTGCTAAAGAACAGAGCTCAAATGGTCACCACACACCAAAAGAAACAGCAACACTGTGAAGTAACAGATGTGTTAACTAAAATTATTATAAGTATTTCATAATATGTATATATAGAAAATCAGTGTTGTACACCATAAATTTACCCAATGTTATTTCTCAATTACATCTTAACAAAGTTAGATGAAATATCCACATGAATGGTTGGTGAAATGGCAGTAGTTTTCTTTTCTGGAGATTTCAGAGCAACTTCTCCAGTGTCAGTTGTGAGGGCACAGGTAGAGAGATGGGTAGCTAGAGCTGAGTTTAGTCAGCCCCATACACTGACACTGGCACGTGGTAAAACCCTGGATAATGCCCTTCACACAACCAAATCTCAACTTCAAAACTCAAAAAATTAGACAAGTATCCCTTATCTCACAGAGCTGTCAGAATTAAGTAAAATCATATAAGCACATTCAATACATGTTTGCTAAATTGCTGAGTTCTCCTCAGTGCTGCTCCAAATCCTTCCCACATAGGGTAGAGCTGTTGCTTCCTTCCTTGAGTTCCACCTTCCTTCAAGTCTAAAGTGCTTCCCACATCCAAGGGAACAGATAATGACAGCAGATCTGAGTGGCTGATAGGACGTACACAGAGATGAATGTGAGCATGTGGGGAAAAGGGCAGACTGTCCAAATCTGTGTCTGCACGCTATCTGTCAGGGAAGGTCTACTCCTGGGGGACAATTCCCCATACTTCTACTCCATCCCAGGGTATTGCCATTTGTTGATGATATTTATGATGTTCTGTCTCTCACTCTTCTCCCTAGAAGCAAAGGGACAGCTTCCTCAGGCATGTCTGACTTCATACGAGACCAGCAGTCTTAGCTTCTCTGCTGTCATGCAGGTCAGGGAGCTGTCATGAAGAAAGAGGGAAGGAAGGAGGGAGGGAGGGGTGGAAGGAGGGAGGGATATTAGTGACATTTCCACTGCAGGGTCTCTCTGGATCTCTGTGGAAAACAAGCTCTGGGCGCAATGGAGGAGCAGCCACAGGCTGGGGCGGGAGCACTGGAAGTCAAGAAAAAGAAGGAGATATGAAGGAAACTGTGTTTATTGGGTCTCTACTATGTGCCAGCCACTATGTGCTACTACATGCACTGCTTATTACATTCTTTCAGCAGTTTTCAAGTTAGTGATGGATTATTCATATTTTATTTAGTGCTCACAGGGATTGAGAAACTTGCCCAAAGTTACACAGCACATGTACCCTTTTCACCTCATCCTGCTGCTCAAGAAATTCTGGTCACCAAAGAGCCTTCCTATTACAGTGAATCATGTGCCCAAAGAGCAGGACACTTGCTTTTTGATGCAGGCATTTTGGGCAAATCCTAAGCAACCCATCACTGCTGTGAAATCGAGAACCTCAAAATGACCCTTAATTGGGTGTGTGAGTACTGGGGAGCACTCTCGCTCACTTTGGGAACATGACCACTGAGAACACGAGATGGCGACAAGACCCTTCATGGGTAAAGGGCAACTTGGTGGAGTGAAAAAGACAAGAGCAAAGACACGATCAAAATATTTTGAACTAGGATTGCCTGTCTAGGAAAATCTACAGAGTATTCATGGTAGGCTGGTAACACTGTTAACTGTAACAGAAAGCAAGACCATGCATACAGACTCTGAGCTCACAGGCCCTAGAAAAAGTTTCCTTACCTGCATAAAATATCACTAGGATAGACTAAAAGCTTTGGTCAGATATCTGTGATAGGAGAGAATTCAGTCTGAAAGATAGTGACAGTCTTTTGATGCTTTCTCTTTCCTCCAACTTCCCAGCCTTACTCCCAGTTAACAATCCCATACATCACTCATCCTTGGGTGCAAACTTCAGGGTATCTGACATTCCACACCCTGATTTCAGTTCTATCATATGCCCTTCTTTGTAGTAGCAAGAATATAGAACTTGGAGTAGCAGAGCTACAGGTGAAACCATGGCACTGTCCCTCACAGAAAAGGAGAGCTTAAATGAGTCACAGAATCTTGGTTTATTCACCTGAGAAAAGATGATCCTAAGACAATAAAATTAGATAATGTAAGAAAGGGAACCAGTGGTGACTGGTATTTCCCTTTTGATTCTGATATTTCATAAAAGTTGAAGTCCTGAGCTATCTAAGGAAGATAAAGAGGAACAATAAAGTATCAAGGTCTCTCCATACCCTTGCCTCCTCTGATAATGTCTGCTGGGTCCAAGTAACCCAGGGCTCCCTGAATCAGTTTAGTTAAGAAGCAGACCTAAAATCAGGCTTGCAGGTTCCCACCAGCATGACTGTGGCAACGGGCCAAGAACCCATGAACATGGAGTTAGAAAAAAAGAAATAAAAAATGGAAGAAATGGAAGCGGATATGAATCATGCACAGTTCAACATGGTTATCCTGGAGGCTAAGTGTATAAGGGCCAGGCTTTGGCTGACACCCCCATGCAACTCCATGTGCACCAGCCAGTCTAAGGCAAAGACCAAGGCACATCTGTAAAAGGAATGACCTGGCTTTAATCTAAGTATCTAAGCTTGTCTAGGGCACTGATGCAGTAAAGATTCCCAAGGATCCTCAGGCTCCTTAAGACTACACTAAGCCTGCTCTGAATTGGAGTGGAGGAGGTAGGGAAGGAAGGAAGCAATGAAGATGTTGTCCCCTAGACAGATGAGGTTAGGAGAAAGTGCTAGATTGGAATTCCTAAAGTGGGTTAAATCATTAACCTTCCCATTGACAGGCTGACTTAACTCTCTTGAACCATAATCTTCCTATCCATAAAATGGATTAACTAAGCTACAGTTCCTCCTACTTCTAAAATTCTGTGATTCTTAGAAAAAAAGAATAATGCAATTTTAAACTATTTTATAAATAGTCATGAAGGCCCCACAGTGCTTGTTGTGCTTTAATAGAATCTACATATTAAAAAAGAAAACTTACATTCATCCTCACTTATAATTCTGACCTGATATGAAGGACTAATTGAACGGTCTGCTGCAATATGCAATCATAGAATGAAGCCTGGAGTAGCACTCTAAACCTGATTCAAAAACCTGGATCCCTTTGCTCCAGCTGTGCATCTTCTGACAAGTCACCTCTCTGAACATGACCATCCCCCTTTTCCAACTCCTCAGAGTCTTGATATTTATAAAATGGAATCACGAAAGCAAAAGTATTTTGTAATCTACAAAGGCCTAAACAAATGCAGTTTTGCTATCCTCTTTCTTGTCCTAATATCATTTCATTTTATTTCAGCACAACACAGTGATCAAAGTTCAGCCTTGGATTAGTTCTTTAGATCTGGCGCTGCCAATATAACTGGCAGATAAACAGGCTCTATCATGGGAAAGAGTGGCAGTCATTACTAGAGACTAGAGATTAACAGATGTTCGCAAAGCAGGGAATCGGCACAATTCCCAGTTGATTTGGGCTTAGAGGTGTCTGGTGGCTCAGGTCCCACAAAAGGATCTTGTCCCTATAATATTTAAACTCAGAAATTTTAGTAGCCAGTGGGCACTGGGGTACCATAGCAAAGGTAGCAGAATCACCAAACAGCACAATAAAAATATCTGCCCTATCTCCTCCTATCCCTGGCCATGATATCAAGATGGAACCCAGAACTGTGAAAGTACTCAGGAAACGTTGAGAGTCAGTGGCCTTATAGCATAGATCTAAGTAAGTCATGTATGTCATCCCATGTCTTCCTGGTATCCTTTGCTACGGTAATGAGGCAGCCCTGCTCTTCTTGGCAATGGGGCCCATCAACTAAACATGCCCCTTTAACACTGGAGCTGCATGGTGGTTTTGCCTACTCAAGCAGGCAGATAGCTTATAACTGTACTTATGGTACAGGCTAGTTCTCCCAGGTCAAAGGCACGATCCAAAACTAAATCTATACTAAATTTACAAGCCATGCATCTCGTAGAAGCCAGGTTCCTAAGCCAAGAGGGAAATTCAACAGCTAGCCAAATAAGACACACAAGCCAAATTCCAGAGCCGAGTAGATAAATCCAGGAGCTGAATTGCCAAACCAAAACTGTGTTCAAAGCCAGCTGTGGCCAATCATTGGTTGGAAAATGCAGCTCATCACAGGCAGTGAAGCTCTATGAGAAAGAGCAGCCAAGAGAGCAAAAGGAGTCATTTTGAAACAGTCATGTGCTTACAGCCTCAAGCTTTCTTTCATTCAAACTTTACATTCATGAATGAAGACAATGTTGTAGTAAAAAAACTAGCAAGGAACGGATGCTACATGACTAGCTCTGTTTTATTTTTTTCCTTGACCACCAAAGCCTACTATTCCTAAACTAAAAAGAAATGCACAGAAGGACTTCCGGAGGAATGGGTATGATTTTATTTTTCCCATCAATGTACTTCTCTAAAATGTTCTCTCACAAATACATATAATTTTTCTTAATGGGTACAATATACAGTGCACTTAAAACATGAAAAAAGTGAAGTTTACTGTTAAGTCTGTTGCTACTGCAGGTAGACAGCAGTAGATATTCTATGACATATGGTTAAAGTATTTTCTTTGTAAACTCTTTGCATAGCATTTGTGCTTCAAAACTAATTGGCCATAAAGCAACTTTGCTGTAAAGGGGAAATATCTAGTTTGACTTCACAGTTTATTTCACAGTTTAGCTTCAACTGACATCATTCTCTCATTTTTATATTATATAAATCTTAACCATCATAAGTGTCTATATAGTAACAAGTAGACATGATGATCTTTAAAAAGTGGATGATAATAATGACAAACATTGACTTGATAGAAAATATAGTGATAAAACTTACCAGAAGTGTGAAATAAGTGACTGCACATTAATACTAGAAAATGATAAGGTATCAGTTTGCAAATCCTTCATGAGCACAGCCATTCCTCCTACCATCAAAACTAAAAATTTATAACCAAGCTGTGCCCAAAAAAAGAAATGGCTGCCTGATTCCTGATGAGTGTAAGATTCTTGAAATTGATGAATATGTTTTGCTATTTGATAATGGAAAATTAGTTTTTCATGTTTCATTATGTCTTTCTAATTCATGTCCCTCTTATTTCTTGACTTTGTCCTTTTTATGGCAAACTGCCTTATGGCCAATTAGTTTTGCAAAACTATTTACAGTGAAAATGCTTTCAGCAAAGAATTTATGGCAAATCTACTGGATATATATATATATATATATATATATATATATATATATAAAATGCTAGAGTCTGCACTGTATTGACATAACCAGCTCCCATACAACATATCTTTCCTGGCAAAAAGATACAGTCACCTGTTTCCCAATGGTGTGATTCAAGCTACTCTAGGAGGCTGGTAGGACAGCTATTCTTAAGTAAACAGAACTTTAAACTCCCTTCAAATTATATCCCAATGGCAGGTAGGTGTGGGTTATGTATATTCCTTCTCTCTTGAGTCCCTGGAGTATCTCTGATGCTCTAGATTGAAGTGGAAGGGGGTGGGGGGGGGAGAAGAAAAATCAAGGACATGTATCAGCTCATACACAACCCAACCAGGCACCCATAGAATGCATATCTCGACTGAGGAAACACATTTCTTCTTAACCAATCCAAAGCACAGTTTGAGACTAAATGAAGAACTTGAAGACTCACTCCTTCATTCAGCAACTTCGGTTAACTCCACGTGTACAATCAATACCTGTTTTGAACACTCAGATTTGTTCCAATGTGATCAATATAATTGGGAACAATCTGAATATAACACAATTTTCACATTTGCTTATGTGTTAGTTTGTAAGTAGGTTAATGAAGTAGTGTGTACCAAGCTGAAGCAAACATAGGAATACACAAGACACACACAACCCTCAAAAATCATCTCTGTGTGTTATGAGCCACTCCCATGGACATCTGTGTTACAACTTGCCATCCTATTCCAGCTCAATGACTTCCTGTAACCCACAAGCTGCAACTCTCTCAATGCCCAATTCCAGAAGCAAACCTCAGGTCGCTCTCAAGGTAACAGGTTATATTTGATTATAGTATTTATTGTATGTCTTTCTATTATACTGTGTATAAAACACTATATTTTTTGGTTATTATTTTTATTTTTGTGTGTCATTGATAAAAATTTTAAGTGTTATATCTCTAGCTACTTTTTACCTCAAAAGCCCTGTGGTTTTCCTTGTATGGTTTTGCACAACAATTTATTTTTTTAGGTATGCAAAAATCATGTTATAGAACTGACAGCACAAGGCTTTACTCTAAGCAAAATAGAGATAAACCAGGTAGTGTGCTATGTTGGAACTTCTGCCAACATTAGCAGGAAATTTATGCTTTCCTGAGTCTCATTCCTCATAGGCTGTTGAGAAATTAATAAAATAAGAAACAGTACTGTAATTCTCCTATGAGAATTAAAATAATAACCAATTAGGAGACTGTGCCCAGGAATCCACTACACATAAATTGAAAGTGCAGAATGGCATTTCCAGGAAGTGGGAATTACACAGGAGACAAATGGTGAGTTGTTGACCATGTTGTCAGCATGTGTGTCTTTGTCTAGCCACTAATAGTGAGCTATGTTTGCATGAAAATAAACATTATTAAGTTTATATGTGCAGTACAGTTTATATAAATTCCTGGGTTGGTAGTTCTGTTTACCTTGCTGGGAGGGACAAAGATTATGTTGTTTGAACAAAGAAAATAATCCAGTCAAAAAATGGGCAGAAGAGCTTAAAAGAAACTTCTCTGAAGAGGAAATGCAAATGGCCAACAGGCATATGAAAAAATGTTCAACATCACTTGTCATCAGGGAAATGCAAATCAAAACTACCATGAGATACCATCTTACACCAGTGAGAATGGCACATATTAAAAAAACTAGCAACAACAAATGTTGGCGAGGGTGTGGAGAAAAAGGAACTCTTCTGCACTGTTGGTGGGAGTGCAAACTGGTCCAACCACTGTGGAAAGCTGTGTGGAGATTTCTGGACCTACTAAACATAGAGCTTCCATATGATCCAGCAATTCCACTCCTAGGTATTTACCCAAAGGACACAGAAACATCAATTCCAAAGAACACCTGCACCCCTATGTTTATAGCAGCACTGTTTACAATAGCTAAGCTTTGGAAACAGCCCAAATGCCCAAAAATAGATGACTGGATCAAGAAGATGTGGTACATATATACCATGGAATATTACTCAGCATTCAAAAAAGATAAACACATGCAATTTGCAGCAACATGGATGGCGCTGGAAGGGATCATGCTCAGCGAAATAAGCCAAAAAGAAAAAGAAAAATACCGGATGGTCTCACTCATAGCAGGAATCTAGAAAACTTAAATAAGGGACCAGGAAAATGAATAACTATAAGATAGTGAAAATCAAAATCAACAAAAAACTATGAACCAGAGACACTTTTAGGGGGGCGGGAGGGGAGGGATTGGGGTCAGAATGGGGGGGCTGCAATTGTATGGGGAATATAACAATAAAATTTATTTAAAAAAAAAAAAAAAAAAAAAAAAAAAAAGATTATGTTGTTTGACTACAATATGTGGTAAACACTACATGTTAATTATGTTACTGGTGTTTTCCAGTGTTTAAATATTCATAACAGGTATGCCGGTAACATCATTAGATGTTCTTAAAAACACATGGTTTGAGGAATAGTAACTATATTTTAAGAATGACATTATTTCAAGCATATCTGGAAATATGTAGGAATTCTGATTTCTCATTCCAAAATCCTGGAGATTAAGATCTGTCTGAAATTTGAAATGCTAATCAGGTATGGTCATTGGCCAAAGTAAACTTGTATAGTATGAAGCCTGAATGACATGTTCTCAGAGATATATCAGGATCTTGAAATCCAGGGTCCAGTATCCTAGGAACCATTTGTCATATTTCCACTAATGTCCTTATGTTTTTCTTGACCAACTGTCAGAGATAACTGAAGTTTGAATTTAGGTTCAGTTTGGTAAACTAAATTTTATATATATATATATGCACATGTGTGAGGGTAGGGTATAGTTGGGAAATCTTTATGCCTCCTGCACAATTTTGCTGTGAATCTAACATTACTCTAAAAAAGTATATTTAAACAAACAAAAAACCAAAAAAAAACACAGTTTCAGTCTGGACACAATACACACCCATACACATGCACACAAATACACAGACAAGACCAGAGACCAAAACTATAAAATTTTGTTGGTTTTATAAATGAGCAGCCTTTCTAACACTGTAAGTTTCAGTCTCTGTCCAAGTGGTGAAAGGGTTTTCCATTTCTCACACACAAACACACATCAGCTCTTTGTGCCTCTTAATTTCAGAGGAAGCTGGCATTCCTCAGTAAAGCCTTTTTGAGGTTCACAAAGGCTCAGTTGCCATAAATCAAACATTGGTGACATGAGGGGAGTGGAAGAATAGTGCTGCTGGTAACATTTTCCCACCTTGCTGAAAGAGAGTCCAGTCTAGAGTTAATGAAATGAAATCTCTTCATGATGAACATGAATAAGGCTGCCAGAGCAGTTCTATCTTGAAGTGATTTTAACCAGCTTGTGAGATTTAAGCCCAGTCTCCAAATCCAGAAGCAGAAGCAGTCTTCATCCCTCACTTGGAGATAGCCAGAAGAATGCCTAAGCCCAGAGCTCTGTGCAAAGCTGACTAAAGCTGGGACATCTTGAAGGCATTGAAAGAAATGAAGCAAACAAATGAACGTGAATCCAAGAAGAACCAAATTTGTTTATGTCTCCTAGGCAGTAATTTTCCTCCAAAAGAAAGTGAAAACCATCTTTGGTGATGGTAGATGGTCTGTCTTCATGTATTTTAAATTCAAAATTGACCTTTTTTCCAAACTTATAGGTGAATTGAGTTGCAATTGAACAGGAAAATTTTGTAGCTATTTGTACAATGCACTTATCTGGAGAGGTTTTTTAAAACATTCCAATGGATTAAATAAGCCCATAGAGTGGACACTGAATTCTGAATTATCAGAGATGATTGCTTGCCTGTTTATTTGTATTTGTTAACCTAAAGATAACTTTAATACTAGGTTATGAAGGACACATGAGGGACAAAGGCAGAGGTAGGCTTCTATAAAAGATATTTTAATTTTTCTTTCTTCTTGCTATTTAGAAAAGAGCAAACAAACTAGAAGGAGAACAAAGTAGCCATGTAACGCTTGTGATATTACCATTGATAAAGAAGTCACCACCTTCTCAATTCCCTATCCGCCCAAGGTTTGTTGAATAGAACCTAGTCATTTTTCTAGGTTTATAAAACAAAGATTTCTGAGGTTGAAATAATCTGTATTTGGAAGACATACTTCCAAGAGTGTATCCCCTCCTTTGCATCTATTGCAGAAATGAACTCTTACACAAAGGTTTCAGATGTTTAACTCTGTGTGTGGGTAAAAGGTTCTATCTGTCCTTAGCTTTTGATAAAGAGTCTTTACCCTTACTAATGATTCTTAGCAATCTTAACCAATATTTTTTTCTTTGTGTAAATCTCTCAAATCCTAACTTACAACTTATTATTTTATCATTACATATAACTATAGAAGTTTATACAGAACTTGAAGAAGTCCTTAGATACTCTTAGATTTTCTCCTAAAATATTTTTTATACCAAAGTGTTATGGATAATGTTGACTTTGCTAAAGACTTTCTAAAAGATATGGACAAGGACTATTGCATCACTAACTCTACACTCTCCCATGCAAAAATAAAATCCCCATTGCACAAATTCTTCTTTCCTTTTTTCTTGGGTTCTCCTGTTCTGCTGATTCTACTCTCCTCTACTATCTGTATTTTAAAATTCTCCTTCCTTTTTTAGCTGTTGAGGACCTTTGTACCACTAAGACTTACCTCCCACAGTATGCTTACAAATGCTTCTTTTCAACATCACTCATTTTTTCCCGGAAAGGCATTTTCATGTTCTCCCAAAAAGATACAACTTTCTTCATATTATCCTTGATTTACTTTCCTTCCCAATTGGGATATCTGCTATAGAAAGAGAAAAAGATGAAAACCCCAGTCAGTAATTTGAGGTACAGATTTGTGTCTGGGATCTTTTAAATCTCTACTCATGGACCTTACCACTGTTTGCCAAATCATAAAATTGTAGACTATTGCAAGAGAAAATATACCTCCACCAAAGGAAAGAATGACACATTTAATGTCTAGTGTAATAAAAAATGATTTTTGACAAAAAACCCAACTCTGTGATTTAAGAAATGGAGGCTTTACTAGGACTTTTAAACTCTAGAACCTAGGACTTAACTGTATATTTTGTTTTAATGTTTGAAAGGAGTTCACAAAAATTAGGTATTGGTGCTAAATCATTTGAAAAGTTTTTACTTAAGGGCTTCCCCGGTGGCGCAGCGGTTGAGCGCTGGTTTGCGAAGCTGCCTCCGGCCTCTGCGGCGCCGGTTCGATCCCCGGCTGCTCCCCGGCCACCGGAGGAGGGTCCCACATGGCGCGCAGACCTCTCCTGCCGCCCGCTGCTCCCCTCAGCAGTGTACTTCGGTCCTTCTGCCTGCTCTGCTCCCCGCTCTGGCTCTGGTGGATTCTCTCACCCTCCCGCGCTTCTGACTGTACCCAGTGCATGTATAAACAAACAAACAAACAAACAAATAAATAAATAAAACATGCCTCTGTTTAAAAAAAAAAAATTTAAAAAAAAAAAAAGTTTTTACTTATTTACTTTTTCCTCTTGCCTTAAGCCAGTGGGACTGAACATATAGAATGAAAATTGTTTGATTAGCCTACCTCCATATTCTCTTCTACAGTAATATTATCCTGATTTCCCTTTTTGTGATTCACCTTTTCTCTCACTTCCTTCCATTGTTGTTTTGAAGAAGATAGATCCTGACTGACCTGAGCCAATCTGCATATCCTAGTCCCTTGATTGTGAGCATTAGTTCAGAAATTAGCCTATAATCCAGAGACCATTGCTGGGGCCTCTGAGAAAAAGAAACACTCTCTCTCACTCTGACTTTAGCAGAATTAGAGTGCCTACTCCAATCACCTCAATACAATGAGGGGAGCCAGACTGTGGATGAAGATAACACCTGGAAGAAGCAAAGTTGATAGAAGTCTACTAGTCACATTATCTGTGCCTAAAACTAGCCTTCTCAAGACTTTTCAGTTTCATGAACCAAGAAATTTACTTTGAGTTTTGCTTGTTTAATACATAAAGTCCTAAACAGTACAAAGTATGTCTACAGCAGCATCTAACAAAGAATTCTTTCTGTATTCATTTTCTAGTGCATTTACCCTATAAGCATTTATAGAGCGCCTATTAAATATCAGGCACTGGGAAGAGAAAACCTAGACAAGATAGACATGTGAGCATATATGATACAGTGTAAAGAAATACGAACAATAGTTGAAGGTGCTTCATGAAGACAGAGAATAAAGAGACAAATTCAGTCAAAGAGTGTCAGTAAAGAAGTTTAGTAACCAAGGGGGGAGGATTCTAGAAAGACCATCTAGTATGTGCTAAAGTCCATTGGCATGAAGCAAGAGAGCTTCTCTAGGAATTACCTAGAGACTGTTAGGACTTGCATGTGGGTGATCAAGCTAAGCACAGAGCCATGTGGTTGGAAAGGAAGGCTGAATCCAATTATGAAGGGCTTTGTACATCTGGTCATCAGTAACTTATATACAGAGGATGTAATCATCAGAAACAAAATTTAGGAAGATGTAGACAGCATCCACAAGTGGCAGCACAAGTGGGTTCCTTTGTCTAATCCCCCAAAGCTGCCTGACTCCTGGAGCTTCTCACTAGAGTCAGAGTTGCCTTGTAAATATGCCTCTCTCACCTCCCCCACTCTACAGCAAAGAGGGATTACAAGACTGATGCTGACAGACTCCTGTGCTATTGTGCATTTCAGATATTCATCTGTGCTCTGGAAAGTGGCTTGAAATTCTCCATGGAGGGTGCAGACAGAAAGGTCAACAATTATGCAAAATGAATAATGGGCCTGGAGCAATCAGGCCACGCAGCTGCTGCAATGAATTCTCTGAAACCCGCCTGCCAGGTGTCCGTGTCCCTGCCCAGTGGCCCCAGCCAGGCGTTTGCAGCCAAGTCCTTAGTTAACCAGTATTCCTAGACAGCTGGGGGGATCCTGAATGGGAGCAGAGAAACCAAAAAGGCTACAGCTCTGAGCATGGAGAAAGGTCTTCTTGATGTTTCCTCTGAAGCTCAGTAAATGATCTGCTCCCAGAGGTAAGGGGTTAAACGTGAGCCAAGAGTTAAAAAGTCCAGCCCAGTTTCAGTGTGCAGCCATCATTGCCCATAGTGGCCTTTTGTTCTGCGAGGACACTACGTAGCTACAGCTTTCCCTGGCATGGGAACACTAGTCAAGCAGGAAAGTATCATTGAGAAGCTGCTATGTGAAAGGTGCTAGGGGAAAATGGAGTCACACTCAATGCCCCCAGAAACACAGGCAAACAGCTAACATGCCAAATGAAGGCAGACAGAGCTGAGTTTTGGTCAGAGAGGAAGATTACACATGTGCAAAACATGTCACCCATTTTAATAAATGGTGATACTAAAAGGTAGGCAGCATTGGGACTGATGAGGAAACTAAGGACCAGCCAAGTAAATGATCCAAAGTAGGAAAAGGAGGGGCTGGAATCGATCAGCCCAATTTCCCCAATGCACCTCTTACTACTTAGCCATGGAGAGAGGAAAGCACGAAGACTCTAGTAGTAAATCTCAGCTCTCCAACTAGGATTTTTGGAGTCCCCCCAAAGCCCTGGTACAAGAAAGGGCACGTCTCTCTATGTCTCTTCTACTTGGAAATTGGTGAGTCTGGGGGAATTGGGTTTTCTTCTTCAAAAGAAATTAGCTTTTCCATGACCTGTGATATAAATTTTATTTTTTTATTTATTTATGCATATAAGAGCTGGGGTACAGACCAGAGATGCTGGGGGTGAGAGGATTCACCAGAGACAGAGTGGGGAACAGAACAGGAAGACTGACTGAAAAACACTGCCAAAGGGATCAGCAGGTGAGACAGGAGAAGTCTGCTTTGCCATGTGGGTTGCTCCCTGGCTGGCTGGGGATCAAACTCATGCTGCAGAGGCTGTGGATTGCTTCAGAGTACGGTGCTTAGTCCCTTGCCCCACCAGGGAGGCCCAAATTTTAAATACATTTTTATGAGGGCTGTGACATGAGTTCCCGAAGCCAAAGCCCATGCCTCTGAGTGAGTCCCTGCCTAGCAGGAGAATGATCCTGAGTGAGTTCCTCCCCTATTTCAGTCTTCAGAAAGAAATTGCTCAGCAGCACCTGCATAATAACTAAGGAACAATTAATTGTAGCCCAGTTCTGCCCTGATTAGTGCACCCTTCACCATAGCATAGGAACCCCTGTCAATCACCGGGTTTTGCTTCCCAAACCCTTAACAATAATGACTACTTATTGACCATGCTATGTGTTAGCTCTGTGCTATGGGCTTTCATCACATTGATTAGACCAGGAGTCTGCAAATGTGTGTGTGCGCATATGTGTGAAATTCTTACATAAACAGTGTAAATTTGGTTCACACATCTTAGTTTTAATTAATTAATTTTTATTGAGGTAATGGTTTACAGCACTGTATATTTTTAGGTGTATAGGTTCACACCTCCAGCAAACACTTTCTTAAAGTCTGAGAGTAAATAGTTCAGGATTTGTGGTCCAGATGGTCTCTTGCTCAACTACTCAACTCTGGCATTGTAGTGCAAAAGCAACCACAGACAATACATACATGAATGAGCCTGTCTCTGTTCCATTAAACCTCATGGACAAAAACAGGTGGCTATTTCAGCTTGCCAACTGCTAGTCTGGAGCAGTGGTTTTTAAACTTGAGCCTGTAGCAGAATCCTCTGGAGGACGTGTTAAAACACAGATTGCTGGGACCTACTCCCAGAGTTTCTGATTCAAAAGTTCTGGGGTAAGAACAAGAATATGAGTTTCTAACAACTTGCCAGGCAATGCTGATCCTGCTTGTCCATGAACCACCCTATGAGAACAAATGGTCTACAGACAATTAAGCTTTTTACCCATTTTATCCATATGGTGATGACTGCAAGCTAGACTTTCAGTGGTGAAAAGTGTAGTATATACAGGTGTCAAAACATATAACTGAAACTTAAACATCTGCTGTTATAAAAATAATAGTACCTCAATTAAAAAAAAAAAACAACCAACCCTGAAGCCAAGTAGCCTGTTGAATCCTGCCTCTTCCACCTACTGCTTGGGTAGCCTGAGTTTCTTTATATTTCTGGACTTCATTATAGAATTAAGATACTAATGACACCAACTTTGTAGGTGTCCTGTGTTAAATGAGCTAACTCATGTAAGGTACTTAGAAAAGTGCCTGGTACATGACCAGTCCTGAGAAAATGCTGTGAATATATTGCTTCATTTTATTTTCTCAGCAACCCTATTCAGTAACTCTGTTGGGCATTTTATAGGTGACTCAGCTAAGACACAAAGGATTAAAGGTATCACCAGAAACTTATCAATGACAAAGTACAAATCAAACCCATGACCCCAGAATTGAGAGGTGACACTTTCACCCTCTGTACTGTGCCCCATCCCCAGTACCTGAAGCACACACACTGCCTCCTGAGGCCCATGGATATAAGCCCTTGTGAAGTGGGGTCTTATGAGTCTGGGTCCCAGATGTATCCCCAGGTCTTCCCTTGGAACTGCAGTGGGACAGTGCTCTCCTGACTCTGATACTCCTTCCCCCCACTTCTGAAATCCCTAGTCTACATGCTCTAGGTCAGGGGGTCTTAATGACAACTTTTAATCACAATGGGTAAAATGTTTTACATATAGTGTTTTACTTAATCTCCGTATAACTTCATAAGGTAAGCACTGTTGTTATTCCCATTCAACAAATGAGAAAACTGAGGCTTAATGGAAGTTGACTATAATCAGGCAGCTAGTGAGAACACCAAGGCAGAAACAGATCTGAATGCTTCCAACGTTTTCTTTCTTTCCACTTACAAGATCTTCCTCCTAAAAGGGTATTAGAAGTAAAAATTGAGAGAGCACTAACAGTTAGTGCTTACTGCAAAAGATTTGAAATGCTGGAAGTGGAGTGATACTTCTTTGACAATTTTGGTCAATTTCTGAAAAATATGTATAAGCTTCAGTGAATCCACACCATTCAGGTAAAGACACATTTGCAAATGTATTCTTACCAATTTGAAAGAGGAAAATGCTACACTATGAGAGTCTGGCTCTCATGTGGGTGGCTTTTACAGGGAGAGGGAGGGAGACGTTTATGAAAAGAAAGGCAGTGCTGGGTGGCTTTGACCCCTTATCCTTAAAAATGAAAAGAAAGAATAATCAAATGTACGCTGAAAATATAACAGCAAACAAGCTCTGAGGTGACATTTGGGCTGCGTGGTTTCCTTCCACTCTGTGACAATGAGTGCCTGTTCAGCTGGCTTTTGCCAATGCCAAAGAAAGGTCTCTTAGCTAAAATGTCACAATGCATCTTATTTTCCATTTTCAGCATGTGTTCCAAGGGGAGACTGACACTCTGTCCTGCCCTCACGTACCACTTTGAAAATAGCAGTAAAACTCAAAGAAAAGTAAGAAAGAGGGGACGGTTTGGAGCTGGCTCAAGCTCCCTGGTTTTTATTTTGCAGGGGGTGCACCTTTGGGTGGGGAAGAGATGGAGAAGACTAGAAGATGACTGTGACATGATCTCCAAATGTACACTTCTGGGAAATCACAACAGACATTGATCTATTTTTCCCATCTGTGTGAT
Source organism: Talpa europaea (assembly GCF_964194135.1). Taxonomy (NCBI): domain Eukaryota; kingdom Metazoa; phylum Chordata; class Mammalia; order Eulipotyphla; family Talpidae; genus Talpa; species Talpa europaea. The sequence goes on from NC_140074.1 coordinate 31,493,416, forward strand.
GCTCTGGAAAGTGATGGAATTACATTTAGAAATTAGAAGAGACCACCCAATTTAGTGGTTTTTCCACAAGGTCCTTTGTCCAAAGATCATTTGGTGATATGGAAGATTGAACCCTGCCTCAAAGGCATAGTTCTCCTCCTGTCTAAAACTAACCCCACCATTTGGACTGTCAACGCCACATATTATTCTGGCCCCTGCTTACATCTCCAACCTTATTTCTCACTGTTGTCCTCTCTGTATTCTGCTATTGATTTTGTAGTTTCACTTTTAGAAAAATAGATTCATTGTAGACATTCCCCTCCTGAGAGTCTCCACCCATGTGGTTCCTTCTTCCTAGAATAGCCTTTAAATACACCCAACCACCCACCTTTCAAAACCTTCTTCTCAACTCCTACTCATCTGTAACCCTTGTGAATCTAGGTAATTGTGCCCAAGCACAGGTTCCAGAAAGACATGGAACAGAATCAAAAAGTATTCTCAAAATAACTCAGTTCCTCACCTACACAAGAGAATGATTCCAATGACCAATCCACTGGTCAACCCATGTGACAGCATCACTTGTTTCATTCTGCACCCCATGCTACCACTGGAGTGATCTTTCTGAACACAATTTTCCTTTTCCATCCATTTTCACTTTGGGTCCTATTGTTCAACAAGTTTCAATGCCCAAACATACCATCTATTCCCACATGCCAATGCTTTTGCTTTTGTTGTTTTCTTAAACAGGATTGCTTTCTCCTTTCTTAGACTGTCGAAACCTTAATTGCCTTTCAAGACTCAGTCAAATGCATCCTGCTTTATAAATATTTCAGCATCAGAAATTGTCATTTTCTCCTCTTCTGTTTGAGCTATCCCCTCTTACAGGACTTCAATATAATTCACATTATTGTGATCTGTCTGTATATTTCCCTCTTCCACTGGAAGAACTGCTTGAAGTCAAGGGTTCTTTTTACTCCTCTTTGGCTCCATAGAAAAGTGATTTGTACTGCAGGCACTTATTACATAATTACTGAATTTAAATTTATATAACATTTTAGTACTTCATTGTATTCTCACATATATTTATTCATTCATCATCCCAATTTAACATGAGAAAATTGAGATTCACAAAGTTCAGTGACTGGTCTGAGGTAATAATTTATCAGTAGCCAATCTAGACTTGAAGCCACATCTCTAATCCCTCTTGCAGGTCTAAGCTTCTGTGATTCTATATTTCTGCTCAAAATTGTGTTCCAGAAAGGAGAGGGAAATGATTATTTCATTAAAATTCTGCAAAGAGGCTGGCAAATGTTCTTCCCTTATTTGCAAGGCTATATTATGCCCCATTGGAAATGAACATTAAAAACATTAGCTTCAGCTATGTAACATAACAGCAGCTTCTTTTATTATCATTGTTTAAACATTTGGGTAGTAAGTAGGTATACCTCATCCAACATATGTTCTCAGTCAAACATATATCCTCTATGCAAATTTTATGGGGTTATCTTTTGAGGTGTTATTTATTCTAAAGATAGAAAGGGCCAACATACAGAAAATAATGAACTTTACTGTACCGGAAAAAACACCTTAATTATGTAGGTCAAAAGAGTCCTTAGCCAGATAAGCACAAAGGCTTAGTAGCATTCAAAAATCACTTTATAAAAATGGGGTGGAACCGACATAGGGATTTGCATATGTATCTCCTGGCATATTAAAATAAGATTTGACTGTTAGAAAACTGCCTTATACAAAGTCCCAAAAACAGGAGAGATCTTTTTCTGTGGTTTGATAGTATCAAAATCAGCACAATCAAGGACATGTTAAAGTGGGGGAAATACATTTTTTTTATAATCTTGACAGAAACCTATTTGTACCACTTACCATATAGAATTTTGACTGCAGACCTGAAGCTACCACAGGGTGAAAGGTCAAGAGCAAAGGGGGAGGGGGCCCAGTGGACTAAGGTGTAAGATTTTGGTGGTGGGTATGGTATAGTAATGTACACTTGAAAACATGTGAACCTATACCCCTAAAACATACAGTGTTCTAAAGCAACTCTACCTCAATAAAATAAAAATATTAATTTTTTTAGATAATATTGAACTCACCCACATGATGGATATTGAGAAATTTAATTGATAAAACCTGTTGACAAGAAAACTTGGAATATAGTACATGCTCACTGCATTAATACATATTCTTCTCAAGCTAGTTGCATAGGGATATAATATTCTCTAAGACATGGGTTTCTAGACGAAGCTATGAAAAAGTTAGAGAAAATTTGAGAGGATATATTCATCCTGTTTCTATTCTAGATTCTAATTCCCTTCCTGAAACATTCTTTGAATTTAATTTTCCTGATCTTTTAAGAACAAACATTGTAGTATCTCCAGGCAATCATCTCTGATATATTAAGGAACAAAAATATTTAAGCCGACAGGAAGAGAATGGAAAGTAAATTCCTTATATACAGCAAATATAAATATCAAGAGATGGGTTTTATCCCCCTTTTCACTTCACAGTCCTTCCTAGTCAACCTAATTTGGATCTCACTGAACTAGTGTTTCTCAACTGGAGGTGACTTGGTTCCCCAGGGGAAATTTTCAGGGCTTGGTAACATGCTTGGTTGCCTCACTGGGTGGTACAACTGGTGTCTGTGGATGGAGGTCGGGGCACTGCTAATCCTCACAGAGTGTGACGAATCCCCACAACAAAGAATCATCTGATCTATGTCAATAGTGCCAATATTGAGCAACCCTGAGCTGAACAAACTGTGATCTAACTAGACATGGGTAAAGGACATGGGTAAAGGATCCTGATCCAATCCAAACAGTATTTTGTGAGTTTTTCTCTATGTGTTAAGCCCTTTACTAGGTCCTAGAAAAAGTGTTCCAAGAGGTTCAGAAGAGCTTAAAGGCAAGAAACGAATTTGGCAGTTGCAGGTCAACGTTCATGTGGGATTTTTTTTTTTTTCTTATCAGGACACTGATTTATCGGGAATTAGATTAACAGGAATTCTTTGGCAATAAGATACAATAACAGTTTACATCAGAGGTAGTCTATAAAAAATTGCAGGGTTTAGGGGCATAATAAGTCTTTCCATGCAGATTACCAGCTTCACTTAGCTAGAAGCTATATGTAGGAAGAGTTACTTAGAGGGGTAACTTTTCACTCTGCTTTAAACATTAATTAGAAAGTTAGCTAATTCTGACTGGGAAATAAAAGACCAACAAGTTTGGTATGAGGTTGTTGCTGTCATTATTTTTGTGGAAGGAGTTGTGGGATTTATTTTCTATACTCTAATTCCAAAATGTAAGCCTCCCTTTCCTCTCCCTTTTACCTTACATCATATATTTTTTAAGGTATTAGTGTGGGGAGTCAAGGGAGGGTTAAAGAGCAGAAGACTATTCCCACAGGGGAGTTCTTTCTTTAGGAAGAAGAAGAGACTAGGAAAGATTTCAAGGTGTGATAAACAACCCAAGCTGTGTCTCTCATATTTTGCAGTCTTTTCTGGCTTCAGATTACCACATTAAGGTGACAGACACGGAGCCAGCACCACTAATAGCTACCTGTCATGGTTAGTGGAGAATTTTGGTATAAGGAGTAGGACCTCAGAGCCAAGAATTAAGGTTGAAGTATCAAAAATGTTCTCCTCTGCTGGATCAGAAGAGAATCTAGGGAGGCAGGGAGGACTCCTTCTATCACAGGAAGGCCAGCCCTACCAACTATCTCACTGGCCACTGAAGACTAGTGGAAGAGGAAAGTGATTATGAAACCCCACAGGAGACTGCAGTATTGGGGCAGAAGACCATATCCGAAGACTAGGGTTAGATGGCTGGGAACCAGAAACCAGGAAGACAAACAGAATATGTAGTGTATATATATATATTTAATAAATATTTATTCTCAGTACTAAGGGATATAGTCAAACCCGTAAAGGACTTCATAGTCCTAAAACTTTTGGACGCTGTGGAATCCCCAGGGTCTGTCAACAGGAAGATGTTCAATAGGCAGCAGCATTAAGGGACCTAGCAATAAACCAGTATCTAAACATGGCAGGTGGAAAATCTCTCCTATACTCTGAGCAATGTGAAACCTCCAAAACAATCTCGTAAGTTTACTTTTATTACTCCACAGTTAAAAACACAAAAGTTCAGAGATGTTACGCACAAGTCTTCACAGGCAAAGACAGTCAGGGAAATGTCAACTTACCTTTACAAAGCCTGTCATTCTCATCTTTTACATTGAATTGGCATCCAAATCCTCTGCATAGAAAGGCATCGGATTGGTCTGGAAGTAAACGCTAGGGACTCACCCACGGTACTTTATTTGGGTACCTGATTCCAGTCCCTGATGCATGGATAGGGAAAGGTAAACTCCAGCCTATCCAAGAACTTGGACATTATGTAAAGAACCAAATCATTCAGAAAAGAGGGCAAGGCAGTGGTCAGTTATTGGGCTTGGGGAAAAGCCAGTGAAAGGAGCAAGATTAAAACTGAGCTACTGACTTCCTTACTTGGATATCACAAAATGTAACTGAGAGTGTGATTGTGTAGGGCTGACAACTGAAAGACAGGATGCCTACTTAAACACAAATTTTAGATAAACAATGAATTTTTATAAGCATTAGTAATCTTTGAAAATTGCATTGGACATATATTTTAAAATTATTCTATTTATCGGAACTTGAATTAAACTGGGTACCTGCTATTTTTTTTTTCCCTAAATCTTGCAACCATAGTGATTGAGGCAGTCTGGAGCCAAGTCACAGATGGGGATTAGGAACCACAGTCATGAAAGAAAGAAGGACACAGGGAATTTAGCAGATGACTATTGGGAAAAAACACCCACCAGCACCACTTTCTTAACAAAAGTTTTCCACCATTACAATTTAATAACTACAGAAATGACGTTTGGTAACACTCAAAATGTGTTTTAATGATTAAAGGAAAACAAAGCAAAACAAAATTAAAGCAATAGGGAAAAAAAAAAAAAAAACCTCCTAGGAGTAAAGGAATGGGAGGCTGTAGTATGTAAGCATGATAGAGAACAATTTGAAAAATAGCCAATTTAGGGCCTCCCTGGTGGCACAGGCAGTTGAGTGCCACACTGTGAAACTGTCCACAGCCTCTGCAGCACGGGCTCAATCCCGGCTGGCGGGGGAGAAACCCACGTGGCGCAGCAGCCTCTCCTGTCTTGCCTGCTGCTCCCCTCAGCAGTGTATTTCATCAGTCTGCCTGTTCTGTTCCCCACTCTGTCTCTGGTGAATCCTCTCACCCTCCTGCATATCTGGCCTGTACTCCGGTTCTTGCATAAATAAATAAATCTCTAAAAAAAAATTTTTTTAAATAGCCAATTTATACAGAATCACCATAGAGGTCTGTGCTAGAGCTGATAAATGAGTAAAAATGAAGGTCACCTCGTAGTACACAGTGTTCAATGCCTTTTCTTTCTGAAAATTTTGTAGTTTAATTATAGACATAAGTCCAGTGGATTTTTTTTAGCCTACCCAGCTGACAATCATATGTAATATTTTTATATGAGTATATGTCTTCCAAGTCCACTGCAATAAATTTACAAGTCAGTTTTGACAGTACTATTTGTTAATAATTAGTCCCTCTCTATACAACCCTGAATGATTTGGTGTGTGTTCTGCTGTCCAGCTGACTCTCAAGCAGCCTCTCCCAGCTCATCCCACTCTGTTCATGCTTTCTTTCTGTCCTAAACACCTCAAATTCCCTCATGCCTTGGACTTATTCAGACTGTGCTTCTGCAGAACTCTCTGGTTCCTGGTATGGCTCCTTCTTCTCCTACAAGCCTTCTTCTACAATCTTCTCCTCCTGCAAGTCTTCTCCTACAAGCCTTCTTCTCCTACAATCTCTGGTTCCTGGTATGACTCCTTCTCCTACAAGCCTTCTCAAACAGACTTTCCTTATTAGCTACATTATTAAGTTAATGCATATTCAGTTAGTAACTATTACCTTTCTAAAGAGCCCTAGAAATTACCTTCACTTTATCTATCACAAATTGATTGTGATTGATTGTCCCTCACTGGAATATAAACCCTCCATAACAAGGGCCATCTCTGCTTAACTTTATACTCTGTTCAGAATCTACCAGTGTTTAGCAGGAAAAATGTTTTTGATAGAATAATATGTGTAAAATGAATGAATAAATTATCGGAATGAGTTAGTAAGTGAAAGAATGAATGCTTATGCTTTTCTCCTGGAAGTCATGTTTTATTCCAAGTATATGAGTAAGACAAGCTCTGTTGTCAGCTCATGTTAGCATATCTTAATTGCATTCAGGCAGGCATCAATCTATCTATTCATTTACTCATTCATTCATTTGAGAACCCCTTATGTATCAGACCCTGTGCAGATTCTGTCCTTTTGAACTATGATAAACCAAATCCAACTCCAAGTAAAATCAGAAAATATGTAAGTGATGGCATATATCATAGGGTCTCATGGGTCAACAGTGTATTTTATATAAATGAATTCCTTTTCCCACATGCACTTCACAAGACCCAAGTTCATTAACTGGAATTTTTACCTCCTATGAAATGTGCTTTCTGGCTCAAATTTGAAATCTTTTGAAAGACAGGGAATTCTCATAAAAGCCTTCAAGATAAAAATGTACAAAATGAAAGAAAGGAATTTTCAGATGAGACATGAGAGCTAAAGCAAGACATGATTCATATCAGTCATCATTCCTGTAACAAACCTCATCAAACTGGCCACCTGTCCCAAACATTTTGTTTGCAACCATGGAACCTGACTTTGCTTTCTTCCGTTGTGTGTTAGTTTCACGGCAACCATTAAAATGCAGCAACTCTCTAGCTTAATTTGTACATGTAATTTGTGCTTCTGTTCTCCCAGTTTTTTCAAAGCTGCTAGTCCACAAGCACTCTTTCTTAAAAAACTACATGGCTTACGTCTAACCTGCTGTCTATTGATTTTACCATGGCATCAAAAGTTCTCCTCCTACTTCTGAAGTAAAGGATCACAGTTAACCGGAATGACTGCTTAGTTATTTTGAGTCTTTATATCCTAGGGTAGGTGATTCAGAGCAAAAATAGAAATAAAAAATGGAAAGTGAAACAAAAAAATAATGCAGCATTGCTGTCAAGGTCACCATTGTATTTTAGGGGCAGGATTGCCCTAGGTGAAAGTATTTTAATTTACCAATTTGCAGAGATAAAAAACATCCCACTGTGAAAACCACAGAGTTCACAGTAGTGTGTGGCACTGATGAGTTGTACCATATGATAAAGCAAATTGAGATCAGGCATTTGCAAGACCATTTTATGGTAGGGGGGATATCATGTGAAGAGTTATAATATGGTTAATGGCATTGCAAGACTGATCTTACTAATTTTACAATTCTCTTTTACGCATAGGTTATCATACTAATTAGCTACATTTGGAATTTGCCATTTTAATAGAACAATTTTGCATTTCCCTTTGTTTAAATTCTGTAGCCTCCAACCTGACATTCAGAGATTCCAATATGTTTTAGCACATCAAATGCTCCAGGTGATTAGAAACAAGTACCTTGGAGTAGTCACCCTTCGAGAATGGTATGATGAAAGGAGCATAGGGTTACAAACTAACCTGTGTCAATTACAATGGCAATACAGATGTTGACAATTCACTTAGTCTCTTTGAAAGTGTTCATTAAAAATGGAAATACAGAACCTTCATTGCAGGCCTACTGTGAGAATTAAAATATTCTGTCTCATATGCCTAAGATGCAATTCAATGACTAGTCCATACGTAGTGATAGGAAAGTACAATTCCTTTATTCCTTTCCTTTTTTTTTTTTTTTTTTGATGGCTGCAACATTCATGTGAGCAGGCCCAAGAGTAAATAGTAGAAATTTCAAAGATTTTGGTAAGAGTAACTTCATATCCCAGAAGTTCCAAAACATTATTTTCCTTTCTACTCCTCTTGGGTAAAATCAGAGGTTTTGCAAGTACTGGCAACATTTGAAAAACTGATGCTTATGAAAATTATAGCAATGGAAGCCAACAATTTGCCATAATTGGAAACAGAAATTTTAGGTGAAAAAATAAAAATTACTGACCTTGGTTTCAAGTCCAAGGCATGTTTATGTATTTTATCATGGCCTGGACACTTCATGAGAAACTAGATCCTGGGCTTATCTTTCAATCATGTGTACCTGTAGGTGACATGCACCATGAAAACGGGAGAGGTTAGAACGCTAGCTGGACACGGGCACTGTCATCTCTACAGTGTTCTATTAATGTCAAGTATTATCACGATTGTTATTATTGTTATTGTTAAAACTATAGGTAAAAACTGGGAAATCCGCCAACAATAACAAAGATTATTGTTCCTAAAGTACTAAGAAAGGCAAAGAAAAGAGACTGCAAAATGTGGTTCATTTACATAAAACTCATACCAATTACAGTTATAACCATCTGGAAAGCTTATCATTTATCCTTAATATATGCCTCCAGAAATTAATACTAGCATGTAATCTGAATGTGATCCAGTAAAATAGGAGATCAGCTAAATGCTTGACAATGGCTCCTTGTGAAAATTTAAAACTTTCTGGAGTCCCATCCTGAGAAACCCCACCTGTCTTAAAACAAGATGGATACCCCAAAGTTCTCATTTCTATCTTTGTTTCTGTATCTCCCTCAGACCCTTATTTTCCTTTCCGAAGAAGGGGTTAGCCAATGTTCCCTTCTTTCCCAAGACATCTTCTTACACTAAGATAATGAACAGAGCTTTAGAAATACAGCATAGAAACAACATGTAGTAAAGCCCAAATGGGGTATTCAAAGATAGAAGGGACAGGTGTACATTGGAAATACAATGGGCCTGACCACTAGACATATAGCTCCTTTATGATGCTGCCCCTCAATGCTTCTGCCTTATGGGTTTGAACTCTTTGCAGGCCCTGGAAGGTATCCTCCTCCATTTTATAGACTTTTGGACAGACTTCCAATGCTGAAGCATTCTTTCTCCCCTTTGTTCAACCAAACAATTCTTACCCATACTTCCTGTTTCTATTTAGCTATTTCTCCTGAATATATTTCCTAATCACTCCTTCTCACCATTGGCCATCACAGGTTAGTTTTGATGTTTCCCCTATATGTTCCCATAACAACTATCAGAGAAACTTATCTGAACTATAAACAAATCTGTTTCTACTTCTAGATCATAAGCTGCTGCAGGGCCTGAGCCTCTTTCACTATTTTGTTTCCAGCATCTTGCATACAGCAGGCAATCAATAAATATTAGCTAAATTTATGAGTTTTAGGAGCCCCATCTTGAAATAATACACAAATAGGCTGATTCCTCAAGAATACAAAGCATATCATTCATCATCCTTTAGTCAATTTCAGTGATGGAGGCTACCGAAATGGATAATTTGGATTTGAATTTAGTGTTTGCTTTTGATAAAACTTATCAGCCATCACTTCAGCTATTTTCCTTTGCTCTGTAGAAAGTGCTCTGAGATTATCTTTTTATAATTTGGTTTCTAATTAAAGCAAGAACAATCAAGATAGGCAAGCAAATCTGTGCTGGCTTTGTCATTAACCCTAGTGGCTTAGCAGACCCTACCCATGCCTCAGTGTGCTCCATCACTATTGGTCTTGCCCTAACCTGTTCCCAGAAGAAAAATGAAGGAAGGAATATAAAATTCCAGGGTGATCCCTAAGGGTCACACATAGCATTATTGTTGTGATAAATACAATTATGTATACAGCAAAATGTTGGTCTTCAACATCACAGCCTCTCCACATTCTGTCTGTTCTCCTGAAATTAGCAAATTGGCTTCTGTTCTTGCTGTATGGGTCTGAGAGGCAGCCCAGTTCTTTGTTTAGGTTTTACAACCCCATTCACAAACTCAGACTAACTAAAGCCATAAGGTCAGTACCTTTTGAACCCAATTCTGCTACTCCCCAAGCAGACCAATTAAAGAGCCCACCTGCTGTAGATGGTGTTGCCTCCCTGAATATGATCACATATGGCTTCTTTAAAGAGGAAAAAAATGATGAATGGCAAAAACACATGTTTATATTTAAACCTGCTATGCACAAGAGCTTTTAACTCTTGGGTTAGAGAGTTTCATTGGGGTAATATGTGTGTCTGCTGACTGTAAGAATGATTGTCTGTCAAGCAGTTTCACAGACTCCATGGATTCCCTAAGGGGAGTAGGGGAAAAGCAGAGGGATTGTTAACTTGGAAACCAGAACAAGTTGAGGATTCATTCTCACCTTGTGACATCTGCAGTTTGGGAAATGGGAAGGCTGCAAAATGATCTCATTCATTTGAAGCCTGAGACTCACACCTCCTCCCTTGTCCCTCTGCCTATCATCTGTCTATTTTTAAAAGCAAAGAATCTGAAATATATTTCAAAAAACTCAAATGATGCTCACAAGAGCCTAAGTCCCTGGTTCAATGACTGATTCTCTGGAGAGGAGAACGGGGACTTTAGCTTTGCTTTCTGTCCCTTCCAGAGCATAAACATAGTTAATAGACAACTGAGAATTTCAACTGGGATTTATCTCAGCTACTTTCCTCAGGTCCCTGAGAGCAGGCACTTTGGTCAGAGAACACTAACAGAGAGCTCTTGGTCTCTTTTAACTAGCCCTCTGAGCCTAGTCATCCTAAATGAGAGATCGTTGGCTTTTTCTTCTCACAGGAAATTCATGTCAGAATTTTGCATAAGATTTGTACTATGCATGAATATTCAAGAATACAACTAAGACAAATCTTTAATTTCTGCTACCAAATCTATGAGGACAAAGAATAACAGCTTTACATTATAAGAAAGGCCAGCATGAGGAACATTACAGGATGTAACAAGCCTTCAGTTAGATCCACTTTTCGCCCACTTACTTTTGTATACAGCTTCAGGTTATTCCTTATAATGAAACAAATATTGTTGGGGAAAATGTTTGTTTTTTTTTAAAAAAAAGCATTTAAAAACTTTAAATAGGAGGGTGAGTGAATGAATGCAGCTGGTGAGATAGAATGCATTCAAGTCCCCAACATTCTCTCATTTCCACTGATCATTAGCTTGAAGTTCAGTCCCATGATGCCACTGAAATCCAGAGAAGGGTCTTTTTCTTAATCTATAAAGCTGAGGAAGTGATGGGTGGAATAGACTAGATAATCATTAAGACAGAGCTTCCCAGCTACTATGCCATAACACTGGTATGTCTCAAATAGATTACGAGCGTGCCAAGATATTGATCAGCCCTCATGACGAATGGGCCTAGTCTTAGACAACAAATGCCTCTAGATCAAGCATTTCCAGCCACAAGCATCCTTTTCTGTTTATTGCGATCTGTTATAAAATTATTTTCACTTTATATATTTTCCATGCTGTGAGAAAACGTTAGAAAACACTGGTTAAAAGTCTCTTTGAATTCTATTATTCGATTATCCCCTTAAAGGACTCAGCTTTGTAGAAACCTAACATATCTTTGGGTGAACAGGAGAAAACAATAAAGTAAGAGATACAAAGGGATAAGGTACATTATGCAACTTTGGAGATCTTCAAATAGACGATGACCATAACCAACACAAACAAAAGCTAAACACAAGAAAAAATTGCCTCTGATTATTATATGGATTTTCCCCCAAATTTTTTAATTACTTGTAATAGTCTGATTTTCAAAGTCATGTATATGCACATGGAAAACCTGAAAACTGTCAAGTACAAACTAAAAAATAACCTTTCCTTTGTCACTATACATGGAGATAGTGACTTTTAACATTGCATGGATAAATTAAAGTCTATTTAGCTATTTCTCTTTTGTTGGACATATAGGGTCTTTCAATGTTTTATTATTGTAATTACTACTTCTATGAATATTTATATACAGCACCCCTACTAAAAAGAGAGTATCCAAATATGCATTAATCAGTAAACTACAGGACCCAACATGCCTTGCATCTCCCACAGGAAGTGATGTTTTTTCCTCCTCTGGCAGAACTGAGAGAGAGGTTCTGCCAAGATTTTATAGGGGGTTGTCACCCTTGGATTAGGAAAGTGCATATAGGTCTCTCTGTGAACACTCTCTCCAACCTGCCCTCTCATAGGCTGCTTCTGAATAAATTAATTTTGTTATTGAATAACTAATGGCTTTTTGTTTGAGGTCAACACTTTAATGAACATATTTCCCCCACCTTTGATTATTAGGAAACAAATATCCTTTATTCCCATTCCTGGTTATATTCTTAGGATTGATAAAGTCAATTCACATGGCCTGGCCCCTCTCACAAATCTAAAACTGGGCCTACAGTAAACACTGTCAAGGAAACATAATCACAATCCACAAATTCCACCTAAACTTTAGTTAGCTTAATTTAATCTAGAAAATAAGTTCTGCTAGCCTTATAATCCCCAGCCTCCTAGTCAACCCTGCCTTATTGGTGTGTTGCCTCTTCTAACATTCTATAAAACTGACTCTTGCCCCAAAAACCTAGGCAGCAGTGTTCCACTACTTGTGAGGCACTGCACGCACACACATACCCTCACCCCAAATCCATGGATTGCTTTCCCTTGCATAAAGGACATCAAATTCTTACTAATTGTTTCAGATTCATCATTTGACAGGATGGATTCTTTTCTGAGAGAATCTGGGTAACAAATCAACATCTTAAGATCACTGATGCCCACAAATTAATGAAATGTTTTCCAGAAATATGCTAATTTTCACCAACCTAAGAAAGCTCTTTTTAGTGTCCTGATTATACCCTCTCCTACACTTTCTCTAAATTGATGTGACATCTTGCTTTAGTTTGTGTTCCGAGTTGAATCTTTTTTTTACATGTAAATTATCAGCAATAGAATTTTAATGGCAGAAAAAGAAGTACACTATGACCCCCTGACCCCACTGGAGAAAGGAAAAGATTATAGGAGGAGAGGTGGGTAAGAGTTTGGATTTAGTGGTTAGCAAACTAGTGATTAACCTGAAGGTCAAATTCTGCCTGCTGCCTGGTATATGTGTGCCCACAAGCTAAGTCTGTCTTTTGCATTTTTAAATGTCCGACAAAATACCAAAAGCTGAATATTGTTTTGTAACATGTGAAAATATGAAATTCAGATTTCAGTGTCTATAAGTAAAGTTTTATTGGAACACATCCATGCTCATTATTTATGTATTGTCTATAACTGCTTTCATGCTGCAGTAGCAGAATTGAGTAGCTACAACAGATAGCACAGCCCAAGGAGCCTAAAATATTTATCATATGGCCTTCAACAAAAAAAGTGTGCTGACCCACTGCCTGCGGGGCAGTGCAACAATGTTCAGATTAGTACAAGTGACTGGACTGCTCAGGTGTCATGAGTAAGAACTTCAGTTCACCTGGGATATTCAAATTTTCAACCTGTTTGGAGTGCGGGAGTATAAGAGAGTGGCACTGAGCAGAGGGGAACATAGTTCAGATGTACAGACAGGGAAATAAAGAATGTTCTTTCTAAGAACTAGATGTTCTTATTAAGTAGTTTCAAAGCACAAAAGAATTTGAAAGTCTAATTCTGAGTCACTGTATTATTTGTTTGCCTTGCTAATAAATTGTGCTCAAATTGAATTCAAATCATGAGTCTTGTTAGAATCTCACATACACACAAATAACATTATATGGAATTATTATTATCATTTATTAAGCTCTAGAAGAGAGCAAGGCCAATACAAATCCATGAATCTAGAGCAAAGCAGAAAGATTCTGGTATGGGCACTAAGAAATTTAAAATTTACGGTAGAACCTGCCATTAACTTGTTATGTAATCTTGATTGCACCATCTAATGTATCTAAACAACATAATCTAAGAGATGGAGTGCAGAAAAATTCATGCTTTCTCCAGCTCTGATAACAGCTGATTTTGACTAGTCTAATTCTGTGCTGCCTGGACCCGCAGCAGCAGTAGCAGCAGCAACAGCAGCATCTGTGAACTTGTTCGAAATGCAAATGCTTGGGTCTGCTGCGCGCCTATGGAATCAGGAAATCTGTGGGTGACACTCAGCATTCTATCTTAACAAGTTTTCCAGATGATTCTGATGCCAGCTCAAGTTTGAGAAACACTGATGTAAATCGGGTGTTTCTCTTAAAGAAACCTTTCCCAATTCTAAAAAAGAACTTTGGATGTTTAATTTTAAAACGTCAGTGACATGTTTTCCATTTATAAACACCTTACCTCAAAAAAACTCCTCCCCATGACTCATTTTTCTCTTTTATGGAAGTATTGATTTATTTGAAAACCACACTGAATATCCTATTAAGCAGGATCATCACCCATCCCACTTGAATAGAGGCCACGAGCTATGGGAGGGAAGAAGAGAAGAAAGCCCACAGTTCAGGGCCTCCCTGGGGGTGCAAGGTGTTAAGCACAGCACTGTGAAGCAATCCTCAGCCTCTGCAGTACAAGTTCGATCCCTGGGCGGCCAAGAAGCTCCCCACATGGCACAGCAGACCTCTCCTGTCTCGTCTGCTGCTCCCCTCAGCAGCGTATTTCAGTCATTCTGCCTGTTCTGCTCCCCACTCTCTCTGGTGAATCATCTCACCCCTGAACTCTGGCCTGTGCCCCAGCTCTTATATGCATAAATAAATAAATCTTAAAAAAAAAGAAGAGGAGGCCCACAGTTCAGCTCACACACCTGATGTAGGTACCACCTTGAGTCTGTGCCCTTGAATCAGCCCACACACTCAGGGCAGACCCATTACCAAAAGGGAGACCAGAAGGGAAACTATTATCTGGGTGATTTATATTTAATGATGAAAAGTTAATCTCAATTGTCATCTGAACCTTTCTATGGGTTTGAACTCAGAATTGGTGAGACAAGCAAGATAAATTTCTGCCCAACCACAAATGTGCACACCATACTGTTAGGTGGTTTGGAAATGTACTGTACTGGAACCCTGGACACTTGGGCTGGCATGACACTTTGCCCCCCCCCCAAAAAAAAAGAAAAAACACTATGTGACTCTGAAGAAAATCATGTACTCTGTCAAAACCTCGATGAGTTCATTTAGAAAATGAGAATAGTATCAGTTCTTGTGTCACTTCATAGCATTCTGAGGAAGACTGAGTTTAAAAAGAGGTACAAAAATCTTTGTGCTCGGGCCTCCCTGGTGGTGCAAGGGGTTAAGCACCACACTATGAAGCAATCCACAGCCTTTGCAGCATGATTTCGATCCCCGGCCAGCCAGGGAGTAACCCACATGGCAAGGCAGATCTCTCCTGTCTTGCCCGCTGCTCCCCTCAGCAGTATATTTCAGTCAGTCTGCCTGTTCTGTTCCCTACTCTGTCTTTGGTGGATCCTCTCACCACCTCCGCATCTCTGACCTGTACCCCAGCTCTTGTTATGCATAAATAAATAAATCTTTAAAAAAAATCTTTGAGCTCTATTAAAATGCAAATTATTGTTACTCATTAATACCTAATAGTGTTCAGAATATGCTGATATCAGTTAGGATTTATTCAATTGAATGTAAGAGAAAGTCAGCCAGGATGGTTTAAACTGGCTAGGAATTTTGTTGTTTTTGTTTCAGTAAGTTCAGAGGCAGGCAGTTCAAGGCTACTTCTGTTGTTTGAGGAATTCAGAAAATTCTGGCTTGGCCAGCTTCCTCTCCTATCCCCAGTATGCCGCTTTCATCCTTATAGTTGCAAAATGGTGACCTGACTGACCAACCAGCAACTGGATCCCAAACAGGAAAAGGATTTGCCTGCTGAACCTGTGCCTTTAATAAAGAAAAGCAACAGCTTTCCTAGAAGGTCTAGTAGAAAGCAAATGTAACTAGAAAGTTAATGAAAACAACTGAAATGAAACCAACAGTACAGTTAAAATGTAAGTGAAATTTCTAGTAATAAAGTAATTAAGTATAGAATTCTATCTTTTAAGATGGAGGTGGGGGATGGAAATATAATGTCAGGATGGATAAGCCTGCTTAATAGCCTAGGCAAGAATTAAATACACAAAAAGCAGGAAATGTGCACAATTCTGTGCTGGTTTCAAAAGAGACTGACACCTGAAAATTTGGTATTTTCATCCTCTACAGTGAGAGAAGGGCTCTGCCATCCAGGAAAAGGGGTGGAGGGTGGGCATCTAGAATGACTGGTAAACAGACAATCAAGGGATTTGATCAGCCCTGGTAGGTCTTTCTGTGCCTTTTGTTTCAATCTCTTAATGTCATTCCTTGCTGTGTGAACATCTAAATACTGATGAGATTTCTCTTGTTGAATTATCCAATAAATTAAGAAATTTTCTTGTTGCATATGAATTCATGGTATTTGCATCACTGTGATTCCTAATGTATTTGATTTTTTTTTCCTAATGTATTTTAGATTTCTATCATCTTATTTCCCATTCTTTCTTTTTCATTGCTTCTTTTCTCTTTCAATTCCTCCTATTGGAATGATGTTTATTTATTCTTCTTCTTACCCCAACAATTTGTGTGAAAGTAGGTATTTTATTTTTATTCTGTTATGAGTTGCCCTTAACTTTTTTTTTAAAGATTTATTTATTTATACAAGAACTGGGGTACAGGCAGAAGTGCGGGAGGGTGAGAGGATTCACCAGAGGCAGAGCGGGGAGCAGAACAAGCAGAAGGACTGAAATACATTGCTGATGGGAGCAGCAGACGAGACAGGAGAGGTCTGCTGTGTCATGTGGAAATCTCCCTGGCCGGCTGAGGAATCGAACCGGCCCTGCAGATGCTGCAGACAGCTTCACAGCGCTGTGCTCAACCCACTGTGCTCAACCCGCTGTGCCACCAGGGAGGCCCTGCCCTTAACTTTTTACCATGTTAATTTGATTCAGTGATGTCTGAAACTAATCATTAGCTTCCCTCCCTTCTTAAATAATCAAACACCAAAGAATGCCTTAATTCAAATCATCTCTTTTATTCTTCCACTTAGCTGTGGTACTTCTCATTTGGTTTTTACTAACCCTACCCTTAAAATGAGTATCCTGGGCCTCCCTGGTGGCACAGGGTTTAAAGACACAGCACTGTAAAGCTATTGCTAGCCACTGCAGCATAAAGGTCAATCCCCAGCCAAGGAGCTAACCCACATGGCGACAAAGCAGACCTCTCCTGTCTCACCCGCTGACCCTCAGCAGTGTATTTCAGTAGATCTGCCTGTTCTGCTCCCCACTCTGTCTCTGGTGAATCCTCTCACCCACCTCCACCTCTGGCCTACACCCCAGTTCTTGTATGCATAAATAAATACATCTTTTTAAAGAGTATCCTGTACAAGATTCTATTTTTCAGTGAATGCTCATTTAGATTTATTCACAAATTTACAACTATTTTTGGGCCTCCCCTGGTGGCACAGCGGTTGAGTGCTGGGCTGCCCGCAGCCTCTGCAGCATTGGTTCAATCCCCGGCCACCAGCGAGGGTCCCACATGGCGCACAGACCTCTCCTGCCGCACCCATTGCTCCCCTCAGCAGTGTATTTTTTCAGTCTGCCTGTTCTGTTCTCTGCTCTGGCTCTGGTGAATTCTCTCACCCTCCCGTGCTTCTGACTGTACCCAGTGCTTGTATAAATAAATAAATCAATCTTTAAAAAGAAAAAAAAATTACAACTATTTTTGCTTACTATCTTTTCTTCTCAACTCCTTTCTATTTGGTTCATTTCTTTTTGTTTTGTTTTTAACTAACGAGCACATTTTAGTAATTTTCTATAAAACCTGTGATTAGTAAACTCAATTTTTTCCCTGAAAAGTGTTTTCCTTCAATATCAAATGAGGTACCATTTCCCTGGGAAACTCAATGTGTTCTGTCATTCAATGCCAAGATTGAGAAGCATACCAGTCAAGCTGTGATTCCTCTCTTAGAGGAAGTTCCCTGGTCCTCTGATTTAATTTAAGAGGTTCTCTTTCATGATCTCAAGTTCCCCACACTATGTTCCCATTCACTTAGAGTGCCTTGTCAATTGGAGAACTTAATTCTTTTTTCAAATACAGAAAAATTTTAGAATGTTTTCTTTTAACAGGTTGCCTATTCTTTATTCTTTCTAGGGGCTCTTCATACTTTCTCATGCTCTCCCACAAATCTCTTAGCTGCTCTTTCATATTTAATACTCCTGAAATGTGTATTGTAGGTGATTTCTTCATACTGATCTTCATATTTCCTCAATCTTCCTTCACTTGCATCTAATGCCATTTAGCACACCATTGAGGTCTACGTTTTCTGTTTAGCTCCATTCAAAGCTATTATTTACTGCCTGTTTACTATATGCCCGATAATTTTGCAAAACTATTTTTCTTTAAATTTCTAGTTGTTATTTAATCTATCCCAAATGTTAATCTATAGTCTTTTCCAATATTTTATTATTTCTCTTTTGTTAAAGTACTGATTCCTTCTTTCTTGTTTGTATAAACTCACAGACTTATTTTTTTAATTGTGAACTCAGTTTCACTAAGGAGTGTTTGTATTTGGGAGTAGTATGAGTCCTGTACTTTCTCATTTCCTTCTGCCAGGATAATCCTGATTTGCCAATTATGTTGGATCTATTTTTATGTTAATTTCCTATCAGGACTTTCTATACCATATGAGCTATGTAAATTTTGATTTTTTGATCATTCAGGTTAGAGGTATTGGGTTTTGATTTCTCCTGAATGACAGTTGTAACACCGTAAGTCTCTGGTAAGAAATAGGCCAGCAAACATCAAATTCTCCAGATCTTTACCAGTATTTCGCTTTTAGAACTTCTCATCCATGTCTTTTGCCTTATTTAGGTCAAGGTTATCTGTCCCTATGTGAGCATGCCCCATTCCTAGGGTTGCCACTTATATCTGCTTTACTTGTCATTCCAGTTTTTGCTTCTCTTTTCCTTTTTGTTGATTTAACACAGACAATGAAGTTACACTTTAAAAACAGGACATCAACAGAATTCTAAATGAAATAGCAAAATTCTTTCCTCTTATGGCTTATTGTCAATTGTTTGCTGATTTCAAGTCAAGCCTGTTTCTAGCATTTGCTTCCCTTCAACCTGGTATGCAGCCACAGAGATATCTGGCCCTTTTCAGTGTGGGCCTGGGCCCCAAATTAATCATCAGCAACCACTCCTTGCTCCAATTCCAAGTTTCTCCTATTCATTTTTGTTCTCTCACTCTCAATCTCATTCATACATGCATACTAACACACACATACATGTGTGCATGCACACACACACACACAACTCGAGTGGGGGGCACTAATTAAAGTTCTCAACTTAATTAGCAATTATTAGCAATTAAGAATATAGATAGTTTCAAGGGAGAGATTCTCCTTTTCCACTCTTGCCACTATATTCCCCAGAACTCATGCCTTTTCTGATCTTGCTTAAGACAATAAATACCACTGGCCCTATCTCAGCTGCCTCTTGAATGCCATCTTGTCCCTTTGTGCTGAAGATGCTATAAATTGTGCTACGCTCCCTAATCAGCTACAAAATCAAGTTTCCATACATCTATCAAAGCTAAGCTCTTTCTGTTCCAAGTGAAATGGGACTAAAACTCCGATATAACAAGGGTAATTTGGCTTCCCTGTGGCTCCAATTGTTTAGGTTTCACTCGAAGATAGCTTTGACTGTGCAGGTTGATTATTTCCTGTGGCAGGATATTTCTGCCATTTTCCTCAGTAGTTGGCTTTTTGACCTGGGGAAAACCCAATTAATAACATCACTAACCTACCTTCCTTGATTCTAGTACGTTTCGAAGTAAGGTGACCATATTATTTAGCTTCCAAACTGAGGTACTTTTGAGTGTAATTACACCAGGTTATAAGCAAAAGCCAGGACGATAATGGGCAAACCTTGCGGTCTTTTACACATAGGCACCCTAGCTCCTAATCTTGACCTCCTAACACAGATGTAAATTATGACCGTAACTCTATAAGGAAATGGTTTCTTTATTTGTATTTCCTAGAGAAGGTTTGGCTTGATGAGTCTAAGTATGAAAATAAGACACCAACTAATATGGGTAGACAGAAACAAGGAAGGGCAGAAGAAAAGAGAGACCACTACAGGCCCCTCCAGTTACAGAGCATCAGTTTACTTCTCCTCTAGTACAACTGCTTTGTCTGAATAGTGCTGGAGCAATGTGCCACTGACATGAACTTAGAAATGTAAGAGCTTTATGAGATACTTTACAGTCTCACTGTCATAGTTCATTATTTAGATAACATTCTCTTTATAAAAACTTGTAGAAGAATTCTCACAATTTTGTCTCAGTACCAAAAACGTATGTCTAGTCTATACAGTTATATGGTTTTTATGGGCCCAAAATCATAAAACTTTTTTACTTTTTTGTTTGCAAAATTAAGAAGCTCAGAGTAAAATTTGTATTCTCTAGGAAATGAATACACAATATGTATATTCTATCAACTTTTCTCTTTTTTCTATTTTAATTTCCCTCTAAACTTATTCCTCAACTGTCTGTTTTTAATTTTACCTTTAAAGTTAAAGCTACTTCAAATGGAATGGGAAATCCATGTAGTTCCTTGCCAATAAATTTACCTCTTTTTTAAAAAATGATTAATTATTCTTATTTATTCATTTATTTATATCAAGGTGAAATTCACAAAACATAAAATTAATTGATCTTCTTAAAATCTTATTGACAGCACTTTGTGTGATTCAGAGATATTTTGATGACTACAGGGATATGAACTTAATTAAAGCAGTGTTATGTTCAAAGATGCACATGTAAGCATAGATTTGGACAGGACTTTTCACTTTGTGAATGAAAACATGGCAGTGAAAAAAACAGGTATATGTGTCGACAGGCTTAACTCAAACAGTTCTTCTTATCAAAGATTCTTCATTAAAAAATCTCACTTGACTAATTTTACTTTCAAATGCCATGAACACTGTCACAAATCATTTAGAGATTCTAGAAGTAAGAATCTGTTATGAGGAACATGCTATAATGATTTGGACACCATCCTGACATTTTATTCCCTTGGTATAGGATTTCTGACAAGCTATGCTTAATGGGAAAAAAAAGTTTAAAATAAAGCTGAACACTGCAATAATTGACTATGGAGTAAATAGAATTTCCCAATACACTTTATTTCCAACACCTTTATTTTTCTTTTTCTGGAAATTGTTTATTGGCCATTAGATCCAAATGTGGGGCATACCCTTTATTACTTTGCAGGGAGATATTTCAAGATGTGCTATATAAATCCCCTACTGTCCCTCTGTTTCCTCTCACCAGCAGCTCACTCATCTGGATGATAAATAACTTCATGCTGGTGTTAGAGTTTAACTAGCAATGAATTTTACTGTATTGCAATATTTATGAAAGCTTTTTAAAATGTGGTTAAGTGAAAGCCTTCTTGTGGGCTACAATCAATATTTTTAACATGAGGCAGAGAATCCCAACCTTCAGAGTTTCTTTCCACTCACGAGCTTTACACCTCCTTCTTGACAAAGGGTCCCAACTCGAGTCCAGTCAAGGAGACTCCATGTTAGAAAAACGTTTTAGAGTTTTGTAGTATTATTCAAGTTGGAATGTTAAATGTTGGATGTTTTGTTTTCTTAAAGATTTTCCTCCCTCTGGCTAGAAGGAAACATGCAGCCGGGGAATTTAGGCCAAGAAACCAGAGCCATGATAATTACCATTTCCAGGCTGCGGCACCGTGTTTTCTATTAAGCCTGTAGAGCAATTAGCAATGTTTTATAACAGCTGTGAGAATTGTTGCTTGACCTCGTCTGATTACAGTTCTGACACTTTTAAGAACAAATTGGTAAACAGTGTTGGCTTCAGAGGCCTTTTCAGAGTTTGTAGGAGAGGAGTTGGCCTGTGGGGAAGGAGAGTCTTTGACAGAAATGGGCTCAGAGGTGGCCCAAGCTGGAGAACAAGCGACCCAAGAAAAACGCAGCCTTGTTAGCGTACAAGGACAGCTGGTTCCCGGGCTGGGGCTCAAAGGCAGAACCAACGGCAGCATTCCACAAACCTAGAAGAGATTCCAGTCAGGCAAGTCTAAGATGGGGAAAAAGACAGCCTTCTTATTTCTAGAAGTTGAGAGAATAATTCCTAGATAGAGGAAAAGGAATTATAACTCAGTTCCTACCATTTTCAACAGCCTGACTGAAATTTCAGTCTCTGCAGGAAATCATTTGGATGTTGCCACTGAGCCACCAAAGAAAGGACTTCTGGTTCCAACACAGACCTATTTTGATGTGCAGAGAAGGTCCCAAATATGATTTAGTATCCAGGTGCTAGGGTTCACCACAAATTCGCCAGCCAATCAGAACTGGGGTTGTTGTATACCAACTTGTCTATAACTTGGGTGGGGACAAGTCATTTAACTTCCTAAACTTTAAATTCCTCATCTATAAAATAGGAATCAATTTTTAAAATACCAATTAGAGAATATGAGAATTAAAAGGGGAAATGGTGAGTTAGAAAATGGGTCAGCAAACTACAGCCCATGGACTAAAATCAGACTCCTGTCTATTTTTGTAAATAAAGTTTTATTGGAACATAGTTATTTATGTGACTGTGGTGGCTGTCACATTGCAAAGGCAAAGTTCAGTAATAGTGGCAGAGAACCATAGGACCTACAAAGCCACAAGTATTACCTGGCTCTTTACAGCGAAAGTCTGCTAACCTCTGGACCTGACCACTTAGGATCCTCAACTGCAAGGTAAATTTGACAAGAAATATCTATAGGGGGATTGTATGAGAATTCAAACACGATGTTGTAGCACACTTGTGTTTACGACTCTGCCATGAGTGTGTCCCACGTCTTTTGTCACTTGTAAGAAATGTTTAATGAAATTTGCTAATCATTTTCTAGTTTTCTAAATTCAGGCAAATTCAAAGTGATTCAAGCAAAACTATTTATTCTCATTTTCATTCTTGTGTTTTTTAAGAGGGAAAGAAAAGGAAGTGCCCTCAGCACCACCACATCTCTTGATGTACCCAGGGAGTATGCTGCTTGCCATATGTCTTAGGTAACAGAATTCTTTTTGCTGTAGGTAAGAATTCCCAAATTAAAAAAAAAGAATTAAACAATTCAGACATCCACTATTATTTGACAGTAGGCTCACAAGTGCATGGATCTAAGGTCAAATCAAACCTATGAGACTATAGATGGAATTTCTGCATCTCTCTTGAATTTCTCAATCTGTTTATGATACCTCCACCTCCTTACCTGGTAATAGTCAAAGCAGGAAGAAGGAAACAGGAAGAAATGGAGTTGTTCCTTACAAAACTTTTTTTAATTAAAAAAAAAAAAGTTTTGTGAAAATTCAGGAAGGCTCTTCTTTGCATTAATTGTCATGATAGGGGCCAGGGAGGAAGGGAGGGGCACCATACCTAGTACGGGAATCTGTACACTCACATGCAGTATATGCTGCATGAAGACACTATATGACTGATGCTCTGTTTTCTTTAAACTAAAACTCTTGCTTTGAACTGAGATTTGTGACCTGGTGATGCCCAGTGGAGTGCCAGACATTGATGCCATCAGAAATTAACCAACAAGGCCACCATGCCAAGGTCAAGATAATTGGGAAGCTAATAACAAACTCTGGGGGCTGAATGTGATGAATACCAAGAACATCATGAATGATGGGCTGTTCTGATAAACTGATTCACTTATGACTAACTGCTTTTGTTCACTTACTATAAAGCAGCAAGTTAGAAATCAGATGTTAGCATCATTTCTTCAGGGTGATATGCCCACTATTCTCAGATCACTGGCCAGCTGTCTAAATAAACACTTCTTACAGATTCAGTTCATGTCCTGTTCATTGGCTTTCTGTAGTGACAGGCAGAAGGACCTGGCATTTCCAGATTCATTCAGAACAGAGACATATGCCCAACCCCTAGAGCAAGATGTACACAGGAAGGATGACTGCTAATACTTTATTAAACCCTTCAAGAACTATCCCCTACCATACTAACAGGGTAAAGGCAGGAGGAAATGACTGCTGCATAGCTTAAGCAGTAGCTTAATAATTTGCCTTATTAGCACTGTGAAAAAAACCACATACATTCTTGGAAAATGCACTTTTCTAAGCACATAGCAAATCCTTTTCACATATCTCAAAGCTCAGATCATTCTGGAGCACCAGCCAATGAAATACAATAAAGCAATGTTTCCCAAGGTGTGTTCCCTGGAATGACAGTCACTACGGAAAAATGTTCTATGCTCCACTATGAAGCAATCCGCAGCCTCTGCAGCACGAGTTCGATACTAGGGAGCAACCCATATGACACAGCAGACCTCTTCTGTCTCGCCCGCTGCTCCCCTCAGCAGTGTATTTCAGTCTGTCTGCCTGTTATGCTCTCCATTCTGTCTCTGGTGAATCCTCTCACCCTCTGCACATCTGGCCTTTACCCCAGTTCTTGTATGCGTAAATAAAAAAATCTTTTTAAAAAAATGTTCTATGCTCCAATAGGTTGAAGAAATACTGCATACTCTATGTTCAAATGCAAATTTTATAATGCAAATTAGCACAGAAAATCCCCCCAAAAGCCCTGCAATGAAGAACATAATCACCTTTGTTTTACTTGTGTATTTAAAGAGGTTTTTATAAGTCCTCATAGGAATCGCAGAAAACTAACCTGAGTCCTTATCCTTAAAGAGGGAGTGGGAGAATATAACTTTGACAAATGAAGATGGAGCCCAACCATTTACCCCCAGCAGTGCCAGAGGGAATTTTTCCCTTCAATGATGACATACCTCGATCCCTAGTCCCCCTCTTCCTCTGCTGTGTCTCTACTGGAACAGTTCCTAATAGTAACAGCACATAATGATTTCAAGCATGCCATTAAATTTAACCACTATCTGGGGGTCTCCAAGAGTAGATTAAACACATCAGAGTTAAAATACCAACACAAATACATTCTGTGCCAGTTATGCCCATCTTAAGTTTTATGAAGGCACAGACCCTTCCTCCCTGGTTAGCTTAAAGATCCCCTTCTGAACTGTGGGGTGTGATTATGGGAGGGGGCACTGATGGTTAGGATTCAGGTACTTTGTTTCTAAGGTCTCTGTTCTGAGTAAAATAATTTCCATTCTTCTGTCCCAGATTTAGATGTTTCTTCTAGTCATGTGACTCATCCCATTTTTTTTTTTCACCTTGTGTATGCCTCATGGAAATAATATGAGATTTGTAATTATAGAAACCTAGGCTCATATCCTGCTTTCCTATATCCTACCTTCATGCACTTCAACCCACTCATATATAAAAAGCAGATAATATTTAACTCAAGGTGTTTTGATAATTATATTATAAACATTGATAAATTTCTTACCATCAGTTCGGGATTAAACTAAGTAAGGAGTAAATTTTTTGCTTTCCTTTATTGGTCTATAGCTAGGAAGTGGAAGAATAGGTATACACTGAATGCTTTCGTATAGTTTGCCATGCACCGTGCTAAAAGTTTTATATGAATTATCTCATTTAATCCTCTTAAGATCCTATGAAGTTGGTATTATTATTATCTCCATTTTATCAATGAAGTAACTAAGATTTGTTGAGCACCTCCATCACTGACCAGTCTTTTCAGGTAAGGAGTCCAAAACAAAACTGTTGAATCCTACTACTTACTCCCTAAGCCACAGCAGCAGAAACCACAAGCTCTCCATTGACACCTATTCTTCCCTTCTGCTCCTGTGAGCAGAACCCTTTTGGGCTGGGATTTCTAAGCAGGTAGTGCTCTGCTCACTCCTCTACTTTTTACCGTGTGTGTGCAAATAATGACTGATTCCAAGAGGATGGCAATGTCAAAAGATGGAAGGAGTCTGGATCTCTAATCACCAAGTGGAAGAGATATTTTGCTTCCAAGAAGGACCCACTTTGGTCTGTAATGTAAGCAAGAAATAAATTTCCACTCTGGGCCAATGTACGTTGGGTCTATTTGTTACAGCAGTTTGGTCTACCCTAACTACAAAAGCCTTAAGAGGGCTGATCTATTGTGTGCTCACTATGACTTCTTATGACCATTGCTGTTTATATAATAACTTCCCTCACTAATAAACTTGAATCCTTTGACATGTTTTGATCTAAGATGGCTTTCATGTTTCTAGTTCTTGTTTTCAACTATGCCCCCATTACTTCCAGGATCCCCAGCCTGCTTTCTTTCATTTTCCACGAAGCCAGTGTTTTCTACCATCACCCTCTCTACTCCTTCTATTTAGATCCTATTTAGCTTCATTTCATCCCAATGCATTATTTCTTCCTTGGTTTGGTCTGCTCAATCCTTTTACAGTATGATATTCAAATATTTACAAAATTTTGATAATTGTGTACAACGGTATCCTTACATTGTTCCCCAAAGCCCACTGACAGCATTTAATAGTTTACAATGGCAGCAGTCAGAGAAGGAAATATGTGGGAGTAAAGTACACAAGAGGTTAAAAAAAAGATTGTCAAAATGTGATGTCTCCCCACAAGTAACTTTATAGTCTAGAAAGAAAGCTGCATAGAGTGCCAAAGTATATGATTAGGGCTTTCACTGGAAGATAGGAAGAGCCACTAAAAAGGATATATGGAGAGTAAAGAAGTATAGATAGTAGGAAATAAGGTTTGAAACCTCATCTCCAGTTCTAATGAAATGAGATAAATCCACAGCTTGTGTATGGAGTACTTTCAACACTAAAGAAGAAAGATGAATGTCTTTTAAAACTCATATACGTTTCCAGAAACCACAGTATATTGTCATAAACTTGGTCCCCAGTGCTCTTCTACCATGACAGAGGAGAACAGACAGGCATATCTTATGGAAGGGTCATCTTTACAGGATGACTCTGTGACCAGCAGTTCTACATGAGCACTCAACTCAGAGCAGTGCCTTGGGGAGCTGCTGCAGCAAATGCACTGGTGGTAAGGAGAAACATGGTCTTTCCAGGCATTTGAAACAGAGCACTTAGAGCATAATCTAACTTTCTTTAAAAGCAATGACGATTGTCCTGTTGTTGAATCAAATGAAGCCCGATGAGACCACTGAGATATGAGTGATATTTGCCCTCCGACTTTGTGTTGCCCTCTCACTGTTACTTCACAAGGTCTGGTGTTTTCTTGGATCCATTTTTCTTCTAGGCCAGCACTTGACATTTCTATCAATATGGCTGATTTGGTTAAGTCCACCTCTTAAGTTAAAATTTCATTTTTGTAGAATTATGTCAATAATAAATGGACTCAGAGCGAGGCTTGAGGACTTGTTCCATAAAAAAAGGACACATGAAGCTGCTTACAGTTGAGAGGAAGAAGGGCCATTCAGGCAGGTAAACTCTGTTAAGTACCTCCTATGAATAAACCAAACTGAAGGGAGGTAAGAGCACTTAACAGGCCTTAAAATCATCATCATTTTCCACCTCTCCACAAACTACTGATTTGCAACAGGAGATCATGTGTTCCCAGTATGTGCAGTCATTCACCTTGGATTTGAATCTGGGTTCTAGTCTTTAATTTTAAATAAAATCACTTGTCAGAGTTGTGACCTCTATATAATACTAATAATGACAATAGTAATAATAATAATATACACCCCTTAGGGCATGGACTGGTAATGAAGGTTAAATAAGGTGACATATATAAAAGTGCCTAGCACATAGTTGGCATTCATTTTCTCTTGAGAATGTCTCCTCTTCTAATGGACGTAATCACGGTGCAACTATCAATACAAATATCCCCCTACCCCCAGTGCTTGGTCAAGAGATGACTATGTGTGCAGCATGAGGTCAATCACACACCTTCTCACCTGGTGATCTGAAACATGTGTCATTAAATAGGAAGATAATAGAAACTAAGACTTTCTAATGGGAGGTCCTGGAAGAAAATGTGTTCGCCCTTTAGTTCCTCATACCTGGCTGGAGAGAGTCCTCCTGCTTCCTACTCTTGGTAAAATCCAGTTGTTTAATTCCGCCTTCATGTCTGCAATTTACCTAGTATCTTTTCTACAAATACCCTCTTTTCCTCTTGAGCTAGCTACTGGAAAATCATGTGCTTAGGTTCTGGTTTCTACCTAGTCTCCTTGTTACAGTCACCCTTTTCCCTGCAAGTTAACTGTTGTGGGACAGGGGTTATGCTGGCAAAGAGTGTCAAGTGCGACACCACGCTATCCTCTACAAAAATAAGCTTATACTCATACAGAGGCAAAGACTCGAAGATATCTTGGTAGGCCAGCAAAAAACTACCAAGCCAATCTCTACTGTCATATAAAAATAATAGCTTTTAAAGACAATGGTGCTGGTGCTGTATTTCCTAACAGGGTAAAAATGGTCCTATTTTGACACCTGATGGCTGAAACAAACGTCTTGTCTAACACAGATTCTCGCTTCCTAAAGGTCAAAAAATAATAAGACTGTGAACCCTTGGGAACACTAAGTGACCACAAAAGACAGGGGCTTGGCCTCTTTCAGAACAATGCTCAGAGAGCCTCACAGAACACACTAAGGGCTGTTTTGCTGCAAAAACAATCCATACGAGCCACTCAGGAATAGAACCTCAGTAAGAAGGGTCAATTCCACAGTGTTGACAAATAAGAAAGTTCCAGGATATGGTCCCAGCATAACCAGACCAGGGTAAGGTTCCACCCACTTACATCCAATGAAAGCTGCTCTGAAAGCTTGTTTTTAACAAGCAAGCCCCATGAGTCAAAGGAAGCTGTCAGAAGAAGCTGTGTCCTGCACTTGCTGGAAATCCAAGCAAGAAAAACACAAGACAAAGCAAAAAGCAAACAGTGAACAACTGAGGATTCAGAGTACAAACTAGAAATATACTGACACCAAGTGAAATTTAAAAAGAAACTTAAAATATTCCTTGCCTGAAGCAACAGATTTGCCAAAGGAATGATGTCACATGAAATCTGTTGAAATGCCATCATTTCTAATTTGTGAAACGTGCCAGTTCTCTGTAGTAAGCCTAGGTTGACTCCTTTATTATCAAGGATTACCTCATCTAGCAAATAATTCTTTCTAGTCTTTTTTAGCCATCTCTAGTTTGTTTCCTCTCCTACTTCCCACAAAAACACTTTTCAATTTTCCTCTATTTACTAATTTTCAACCTTATTTACTTTCAGAAAACTGGAATTAAAAAAGAGAAGATATATAACCCAGCCACCTCTAAAAACTTATTTTCATCCACTATCACTTCTTTTCCTTCTTTCTTTGAAGAAGCTCATTCCCATCTCTGCCAAATGCAAGCTTTTATCTATGCTTTTGATCAAGCTCTTTTTTTTTCTTTACAACGTTGCACTAAGACAAATCTTTCTCTCACATTCTATCTTTCTCTACATATTACCCCTAGCCTCTCCATCCATCACACAATCTACAAATAAAATGAGAGGAATTTTTATTTCTTCTTTTTCCAAACTGGTAACAAAACATGTCCCATCATAAGCTAACTAAATCTGGAGAGAAGACAACCATTCCTTTACCATGATAAATCACAAGTCCTTTACAGCCCAGGCATTGCTTATTCTAAAGTCAAAGGTCTGATTTTGTTTCATGTGCTCTATCTCAAAGCAGGAGGGCCAGTTACAATAATGTGTGGGACTTGAGGCAGAGTGAAAATGTGGGCACCTATTCAAAAGGTAGGAGGAAAACACCATTAAGGGAAGTCAATTGATTATAAAGAAACAAAACAAAAGAACAGAGGAAACTAAACCAAAACAAAGCCTAGGAATGTGACTGCAGAATTGAAACCACCAGAGGGGGTGGGTGGGATGGGAAACAAAGGGAAAGGGGCCCTAACAGACTAAGGTAGAGGACTATAGGTGCTCTGGTGGTATGTGTTGTGGTGGCGTACATCTGCAGCAGTATGAAAGTATGCCTCTAAATTACACACAATCTGTGTTACACCAGTGTGACTATAATAAAAATAATACAATTTAAAAAAAATAAAATTTAAAAATTTTCCTTTCTTCAGTGGTGTTTCTGCTGATCTGTCATGATGGGGTTTGTTATTTAATGTTACCATCCCTATGGCACCATAGTACCTCCTGGGAGTATATACACCCTGAGGAATCCTGGCCTGTGAATCAGCGTACAGCCCACCAACTGCTGGGTTCTCCTCCTACCAGCCACTAAGCTGACCCACTGGCTTGAAACAAACTCCCCTTCCCACAGATTCACCTTCCAGCCCATGGTAGGTGAGCAACCACCACTGGATTGCATCTACCAAATCAGGAAACACTCAGTATTTGAATAGTGGGTATCCAGGAGGCTCACCTTGCTAAGTTACCCACCTTGCTAAGTTTCATGGTATTGCAAATGCCTGACTCTGACCCTCCCTGAACCTAGGCCCCTGCCTAGTTGAGTATGGGGAAGGGGGGCACAGAAGGCAGAAAAAAAAAACAGAAGAGTAGTAAGTGGAAAGCAAAGAATGGATAGGCCTGGGCCATGAAGAAGCAGGAAGAGCAGACAACCAAGGATCCATTCCAAGGAAGCACAGAGAAGGAACCTGAGCTGAGACTTTGAGCCCTGTGATATATGCTCCATTATTTCATTAAACTTCAGTAGTAAAACACAAACTCGTTGATAAAAATTATTTAGAATTCATGACAGTGATAAAAGAACATTAAACCCCAAGCTTAGGACCCTTCTATACATGAAGTTCTATGTGACAAGTCCATGAAGTTGGACTTTCTGGCAGCAAACCACATTTGCCCCATCCCCTTGATTACTTTCATGATATTAACCACCTCCTAATAATCCCATATCAAATTTTACTCTCATTCAATCTACACTCTATTTTATCAATAAACTGAACTTTCCAAAACACATTTGGCATGTCAACCCTCTACTTAAAAATCCTCCAGTGGTTTCCCCTTGTCCTCGGGATAAAGTTGCAGAAAGTTGCAGAAACAGAAATTTCTCTGCCTACTTGAAGAAGAAAGAGTTTTAATCCATACAATTAGGGATTTGCAAATTAGTCAGAAGAACCAAAGGAATGGCCTCCAGGCCAGTTCCCCAGAAGTGGTTTCCAATTCAATACAACAGAATTTGCCCACCAAAAGTACTGCTGCCTCAGACAGACACTAACATGGACTATCAGGAGGCTACCTCTCAAACTGTTGACATCAAAATTTATCTCTAGCATTGTAATCTCAGATCAGGATATCACTGCTACCACGACAGACTTTCAACTCCACAAAGAACTAGAGATTAGATACAGAGAAAATGCAAATTCTTTACCACCATGCTTGCACAAAGATGCTGCCAAAAGCAGCAGAAAAATAAGCTGCCCCTCATTTCTGCATTCCAAATCTTATAGGAAAACATCTGATTGATAGTCTATTCTATTGAAAGAGATTTGGGGAAGACAGGGTTTTTTACTCTGAAGTAGAAAAAGCCTCACCAGAAGGAAGCTGGAATTAAATAAAGCTACTTCCCACAGATACCAAAATGTCAATCTGATTTTTCACTCTTCTCTATCATTCTCACTCTTCCCATGCATCCTTCAGTTCACCCACGCTGAAGATTAGTATTTCTCCTAGAAGGCTAACACTTTAGAATCCTTCTACATTGCTTACAATATCCATGGAACACCATTTCCTTCATTTTCAGACCAGGCATCTACACTTCACTCTTCATGGCCCACTTTAAACACCTCCTCTGAAATTAACAGAAGTAACCACTTCCTTCTGCATGTATCCCTTATCCACTTATTGAACACCACTGTTACTAAACCCATTCATCTTGTGTTTTTGTGTGAGCATATCTCTAGACTGAGTGGTTCACAATCACAAAAATTGTCTTCTTCCTTTTATATCCCCTCTAACTAGGCCAAGGTCTAAAATATACAACAAATGTATACTGACAGAAGGAATCTGCTGAGCAGAGCTAGAATTCTTTCAAATCAGACTTACTTATAAAGTGAGGTAGGTCCATATATACTAATAAATTTACAAATAGATTATGAATTCTGACACCTTTCAAGTAGAATGAAATAGTTATAGAGCAGAAAAGATACATGATATTTTGACATATGGGTATAATATAAAGCATTATACCTCTCGCTCTCTTTTTTTCAGAGGAATCTAGATGGGGAACTCATGAAGTTTAAGTATCAAAAGAGAAGCAAGTCAAGTGCCTAGCCTATTATTTACATATTTCCCTTTGTGGTAATTAGAGAGCCTTCATTTTCTTTTACAATAGTCATAATTAGAATTTATTACAAACCATGCACTCCATTTAAAAAAAAATAGAAACTACAACATTCATGTGGTTTAAAATGTATTAATCCAAGAAGTTTGAACTATCTGTGTCTCCTTAAAGTCTTAGTAATGAAGACTATACATAAAACCTTTTAGTGGATCCTTTACCCTCAAGGATATCTGGTACTTGTTTCATTTTCTTTTTTGATGAAGACATATTTCAGTTAAAATGAAAGTGGGATGTCAAATATTTTATGATATGAAGATTCTTTCATTAAGTATTTTTCTTTGAGGAAATAAGGTCCTCTCGGTGCTTTAACTGCTCCCTTAAGAAATCAGACCTTGTAGGCAAGTTATTATATTGGAGTTGCATCCATAGCGGATGATTCCTTGGAAATGAATACAAGGATAATACTGCTTTGGTAAAGATCAAATCCACTATTCTCCATGAAACCAAGTGAAATCACCTCTACCAGCTCAGGCTCTCCTTTCTCTGAATTTTTCTATTGTACTTTGAATTTTTCATTAAAAAAATTCAAAAAAATATTGATTAGTGTCCACTATGTTCAATGCTTTTCCAGAAAGATATGAAATAAACCAAGGTCATACACCATTGGGGCCACCCTGTAGTAGAAGAGACAAGTCATGTGTCTGATAATTGTAATATAAAGAAAAGAATAAAGGACCAAATTCTATGGTTTTTAAAAAGGAAAGGAGATTTATACATAGAAGTTTTTTCAAATATGCTTCTATTACCTTAAGATTCTGAAATGGTATTTTGAAAGAGGATCTCAAGTGATTCTGATATACTTCTTTCTTTCTTTAAGAATTACTGAAGTAGGAGGAGTCCAAAGAGTATAAAGATCATTTCCTGGATAGGAAGTAAGGACCAGGATGAATTGTTCTGAAAAACAGGAGTACCATCTCCAACATCCACAGAGACCAAGCAGATGATGTAAATAAATGAAACATCCTACAGAATACTGATCAGTGGGAACTGTGGCTAACTGGAATGCACTTGTTCTTTATCTTATATAATAGCTACTTCTCAGATCCAAAGAACTGTTTCATGAAAGGAAACATAACTAATACTGTTCTATCTTTCAATTTTTCAGAAGATAAAATAATTTTGGATCTTTTTTGTTGAATTGGCAATGAACTCAAACATTTTAAAACATTATGTATCTCCACTCTGCTCAGATAAACATGTATGCAGGCTAGACTAGATTTCTAGGCTGCTGGCCATTAAATGAAGCCACACTATTTCAGGCTCTATGCTCGGTACTGGCATACATGTGACAGTGTTCCTGATGACAAAGTGCCTGCAGCCCAGGGGAACTTGAAAAGAACATTGGCAGCAACTTTAAAGAGTAACCAGGGCCTCACCATTCTGTGAGAGCACAAATGAAAGGACATTCTCTTCAGAAGTAGGGACATGTGAGTGTAGTCTAGAAGAATGAGTAGCATTTTCTAGATGGATCACTGCAAAAGGAAGAGTCTCTGTAAAAACTAAGAAATATGAATGCGCCTTTCCTCAGGAAGATCATAAACATCACCAGGGCAATATAATTCCTTTTTTCCTTTAGTGCACTTTATCCAAGATCAAGCATTGAAGACTCTTAGTAAATAGTTCTTGACAAATTGTGAGGCTCAAGATTATGACATATATAAACATTAAATAGTTTTTCCAAGAGATCTGCAAGAATTATCACAATTTCCAAAGCCTCAAACCCTTGATTCACTTCAGTGTACAATGATGTGCCAAGGCCCTTAGATTAGAAAGAAAAGGAAGTTCAGGAATCATGCCATTCCCTTCCCAAAGCCTCATGTAGCTAACCTGACATTGCTCACAGGCTGATTAACTAGGAGTGAGAAATACATATTATTTGCAATGTTCTCTTACTCCTCTTGTGTCTTGTTCTCTAATTTTATTGCCCCCATCAAATCATCAGTAAAGAGCCAAACACCCAACTCATCTGTTTTACTACCTACCAACAGTTTTGAAGGAAGAGCTAGAATAAGGGCCTATCAGACAGATCAGTGATTTCTGCATTTTCTGAGAATTTTGGTCATTATTTTGGCCCTGTTACTATGGATGAGTTGAGTCAGCTAAATATTTCAAAGTCTAAAGTAGACTATGCTTCAGATTGCTTTGTCAATAAAATGATATTGAGTCATAATTCCTTTCACCACAGAAGCCAGAAATCCTAAGCAGAACTACAATTTCTCCACTTAAGCTGTGGACAAGTATACTCATTCCCAAGAGGACTGACACAGCTCAACACTTAAGTGGAATAGATACGATTTCAAACTATCCTTATCTGTAAGCAACATGGTTTAAAAATTTGTATTATTTCATAGGATGAGCAAGAAATGAAAGCAGGAAATATACTGCTATGTAAAGTGCCATGGAGAAATGATAAGGAATAATGCCAAAGCTTAAGAGGTGAACATAATTTGCTACCCCTCTGTTTTCCAAAGGCTGATAGTCTATATGGGTGAAGTGAACTAAAGGAAAAATTTTCTTTCCCAAACTATCTATTTCTTGGATCATAAATCTCATCCAGGAAAAATATTTTTCTCTCTCTCTTTTCCCTCTCCAATCCCCAATTTATATAGTTCTCTGCAATTTCCCTCAACATCATTTACTAAATATATCATAATATACTCTTTCCCTGAGGCCACTATTTCAAGAGACACCTTCCCCCAATCTGGGAATTTCTCAAATAAATCACCTCATTGGACTTTTTTCCCTCGATATATTTAGTGCTGGGAACACATTGGTGAAGGTTATAATAGCTAAAATTCTACTTTGAAATGTCAACATATTTGGGGTGTAGGCTTAAGGTACAGAATGACTCCTTGGGGCAAAGTCAATCACCTCTTTGGTTTGTTGAGTCTCCAGAACTATTCTACAAATGTTTTTGTTAAAATAATAATCCTCCCCTTACCCCAAGAAAAAGCTGTGCCAGGCACTCTTGCCCTTCATGTGGTTTTGGAAGAAAATTCAATCCATACATTTTTTACTTACTTAGACTCAGATCATTACATGTTTTAGGCACTTGTTGTCCCACAGCCAAGACCTTTGGCTATCTGAGTAAATATAAATCTATATCAAAAATGAGAACTTGTTTGAAGCTCAAATCCTCACATTTGAGGCAAGGTTATGCTGTGAAACTAGCATCTCCTTTTTTCTACTTGTTTCTGTCTAGGTCAGGAGTTAGCAAACCATAGCCTGTGGGCCAAATCTGACCCAGAGCCGATTTTGTACAGCCTGTGAACTAAGAATGACTTTTATATTTTTAAAGTGTTGTAAAAATATATATAATATTAAAAAAAACTTAAAGAATTATAGGCAATAGTGAATGCAAGTGACCCACGAGTTTAAAATATTCAGTATCTGACCCGTTACAGAAAAAAAAAACATGCCAACCCTGATCTAGGCAAGCGGACATCCCTCCATGATATGGGACCTCATCAACAGTCTAAACTTGATTAGCATCTTTCTTTACTTAGTCAAATTAAAGTGTAAACAACTCATGAAATGGAAGAAAGTTGTTTTATATGATTTTGTGATACATTAGTTTGGGTTCACCCAGAAGTCGACCATGAGACAAAGATTCACATGCAGGAGGTTTATTTGAAAAATGACCGCAGGAAACACTGGTGGCTGGGGGGTGCACAGGACAGGACAGGGAAGCGACCAGTAAAAGATGCATTATCACACAAGTTTCCTTTTGTGGGCAAATGAAATTTCAAGCCACAGGTTAAAAGGACATAATTTCAAGCCACAGGTGAACATAATATAATTCCTGTTGCAGACAAGAATCTCAGAGTCATCCCACATGACAGGTGAGGGAGGCAGGGCATCAGTACACTGACACTCATCAGGCTTGGTTGAGGGCTGCTTCCTGAAACAATTTTCTGGAACTCCCAGGTTGTGGGCACAACAGTAAAGGGGCTTCTCCAATTACTAGAGAATAACTCAGTCTTCACACAAACACATGTGGTTTGAAGTCAAAGTTTAGTGTTTGAAGATACTTGAGTGGGTATTGAGAACATCTGCTATAATGCATTCCTTGCAATTCCCTACATTTTATTTATTTATTTATTTATTTATTTGTTTGTTTGTTTTTTTGTTTATACATGCACTGGGTACAGTCAGAAGCGCGGGAGGGTGAGAGAATTCACCAGAGCCAGAGCGGGGAGCAGAGCAGGCAGAAGGACCGAAGTACACTGCTGAGGGGAGCAGCGGGCGGCAGGAAAGGTCTGCGCGCCATGTGGGACCCTCCTCCGGTGGCCAGGGAGCAGCCGGGGATCGAACCGGCGCCGTAGAGGCTGCGGGCAGCTTCGCGAGCCAGCGCTCAACCGCTGCGCCACCAGGGAGGCCCAATTCCCTACATTTTAAATGAACTCGATAATGTCAATGCTTCTCCAAAGAAGTTGCAGTTTCTTTTTTCCCAAGTTTTATTGAGAAGTAATTGACATATAAGGCTGTATAAGTTTAAAGTATATAACATGTTGATTTCATATTTTTATATAATGCAAAATGATTACCATTTTAGCATTAGCTAACCCGTCCCTCCAATTTCTAAAACAAAATTTACAACATGAAGGTTAGTGGGAAAACTAAAGTCTCTACTTTTACAAAGGAGATTTTCATCACTATTTTCTACCACCCATCACAGATCCTCTTCACAATATAAGCCAGCACTTTTGTTGGTCTGAATTGTTTTCATGCCTGACAATCCATGCTCCTGGTTTACACGCCATTGACGGGCTGTGATTTCTAGGCCTGCTTGCCCATTCACAAAGAATACTGGGCCTGAATGCACCTAAAGGAAACCCAGTGAATCCCTTGAGTTTCAGACACATTCCTCCCTGTCCCCATTACACAGCCCAATCTAATCTCTGCATGGTAACAGGGTCATCTGCCCTTAACAGTATAGTTTAGATTAGTCTGTGAGTGTTAGCACAAGTGTTGGTATAGTATAGTATAGTATAGTATAGTACAGTACAGTACAGTACAGTATAGTATAGTATAGTATAGTATTGTATTGTGTAGTAACTCATTTCTTGGTCCATTTGTCTACACGCATGAAGAGCCCATGGTATCTAGGCTGCAGTCATAGCTTTAGGATTAGTGAAGCAATAAAGTATACACCTACCTACTCCCACTAGAAACTAGGGCATCTAGTTCAATAGAGATAAATTGTGGAGATAGACACAGAAATTTTCCTCATAGGTTATTGGGAATTATAATGGAACCATTCTTACTTTCACATCTTGTTTTCTAGACTAGTGTTCCATAGTTATTGAAGACACAATACTATATAGTAGACATTAATTCAGAATATATATTACACCATAAAAGTTAGTAGGCCATTACTAAACGGTGTATTCACCAAGATGGTGTCCTAGCTGTGCTTTAAGAGCCACTGCAATAATTCTGCCGGGCAGCAAACATCTCTTGGATTGAGTATTGTATTTGAAGGTCAGTGGATTCCATGGTGGTTATGTGCTCATTTCACATTTTCTTCCTTAGAGAATGGGTTACCTAACACTAGGTGATATAGGATCCTATGAAAATAAATCCAACAGTAAGCACATGATCACTCTGGGCCTCCATACAGAAGTGTGAACAAAGTCATCAAAAGCATGGAAAGTGCTATGGTCTGAATGTTTGCATTCTCCTAAAATTCATACCCAAAAATCCTGACCCGCTTCCCCTCCCCCCCACCCCACCC
This sequence comes from Talpa europaea, assembly GCF_964194135.1. Taxonomy (NCBI): domain Eukaryota; kingdom Metazoa; phylum Chordata; class Mammalia; order Eulipotyphla; family Talpidae; genus Talpa; species Talpa europaea. Next base: position 31,531,238 of record NC_140074.1, read on the forward strand.
CTGCCCAAATGCAATGGTGTTTGTAGGTGAGGCCTTTGGGAGATACTTAAGTCATAAAGGTTGATCCCTCATGAACAGGTTTAGTACTTACATAAGATATCCCACAGTTCTCACTAGCTCCTTCCACCATGGGAGGACAAAACAAGAAGGCGCTAGCTCTAAATTGGAAAAAGTGTCCTCACTCAGCTGTGCTGGTATCATGAGCTCAGAGTCCAGCCCAAGAATTATGAGCAATAAATTACCGTTGTTTGTAAGACACCCAGTTTGCAGTGTTTTGCAATAATAGCCTGAACACACTAAGACAGGGATAAAGCTACACCTCAACTATGTATTAATACAAGGAAGAATGGATTTTTTCCCTCAACAAGTAGAAGGAGTCCTATTAATTTGCCAGAAAATAGCTAACTGACTTTATCAAAACAATAGCACAGTAACAAGAACTCAGCATTGGTCTTTACTGCTAACATTTTGGACAAAGTACAATAGAAGTTGGGTCAGCCTTGGTAAAGGAGCTTGTGCTATGGGTCTGCACACAGTCTCCAGCTCCACCAGCATGGTTACTGTGTTCCTGAGTCCACTGTGCATGTACTGGTGGCCACAAACACAAACTTCTCTCTGGTTGTTCAGTGCCACTTCTGCGGTGGATGCCTTCTGATAGTCACTGGTAGAAGACACAACTATCTGCACACTCTGTGTCCACTACCATGAGATTATCGACCACCTTTTTCCAGCATCTTCTTGCCCCTAATTTTCCAATATTATTCTTTTCAGGTTCATGACTAATCTGAAAAGAAACTCACCATTACCCAGGAACTCATGTATATCTTTATTTCAGTCCATTTGTTCCTGTCCATCAAGTGGCTGGTCAGATGTCCTGCTCAAAGCTCTGTCTACAAAGAGCATTTATTCTTGTTACTATCTCCCAAGGTCATCCCAAAGTAGGACTGTATTTAAGCTGAACTACATACTCAACCAACTCTTCTGCAATTCAGCCCCAGATACTTTCTTCTTCCATCATTTTATCACTTTGAACTTCCTGAATTCATAGGCATGAGAAAGAAAAGACATCAATACAACAGGGGTAGATGACATGGGGCTCTGGGCCACCTGTTCACTCAGCTGTGCCCTCTGGACATGCTCATGCCTGATCCTGAGTGTATTATTTCCATCACACAATAGAATAATGCTGTGTTCTCCTAACATTTTTATTTAATAGGCCTGACAATACTCAACTCATCATGGACAGCTTCAATTACATAATCACTACATATCCTCCATGAGGAGGAAGAGCAAGCCAGAAACTGCATCTCAAACAATGATTATTTTTCTGATGCAGATGGCATGGCCTTGCTCCAGGGGTCTATGTTACAACTCTCTATGGGGCTTGCCAGAGACCCTGCCATGATACCTAAATAATTTGGGATCTGCTGAGTCATATGGCCCAATCAGCTGTACTAAACATGTACTGAAGATTGATTCTACCATAGAGCATTTTACTATTCTGCACTCCATTCAAAACTTCATTAATCACATGACAAATTACTTGGAACAACCTTACCAAATGTGGTCTGCTTTCTCCAAAATCTACCTACTAATTTCATGCCTATCTCTTAGACTTACCTAGCAGGCCCCTGATTTTGGCAGGGCTTACTCCTACCCAACTACATGCATATATTTTACTAGAGCATCTAGAATATTTGTCATTTCTTACTCCCCAGGTCCAATTAACATGATATTCCAACAATAAAGTGAATATAATACTATAATATTAAAATGTCAACAATAACATACCCCAGTTTTAATATAACCCCCATTACCAAATTCTTAAGGAGTAATTAGAGTTCAAAAATTAAATTTCCATGTAAATTAAAGCCGCAAGTAATTAAATGTTCAAGTTTTATTATCTTTCCCTTGTGAGTTAAAAAGTCCTAGGACACTAAAGTTGAAATCATCCTTCCCAGTTTCTTCTTCTGGTCAGCAGGATCTCAAAGGAATTCTTAATGCCTGGGTGGAGTGGAGTTAGGAGTCCTAGAAATCAATAGTTTCTCACTGGAATGGATATAATTTATTCAGAACCTCCAAAGCTAAACCAAGTCAATGCCAACCATGTTTTTATTGTGCCTGAATTCTTAAAGTTTAGTTAGGCTATGCACTGGTCTTCAACCCACCACAGTTAGAAAAAAAGCCTCTAGTACTTTGCCCAAGATCAGACAGCTTGCTAATAAGGCAGAGCACCACTAAGATGCAGATCCTAAGCAGGCTGCCCTGAGAGCCTGGACCTTGCTCCTGTGCCAGTTTTAGTCTTGCCAAGATACTCGTTAATCTATGCCAGGTGTAGGGAGCACAAGATTTATGGGCTTAAGCTCATTTGGACTTCAGATTCATCAAGACATTAATTTTGGCACAGCCTATTTGGTGCTTTATATTTAACCATAACATTGTCTTTTTCCTTAGAGGATACTGCAGTTTTCTTTGAAATACAGCAACTACTGCCACCAGATGTTATTTGAGGAAGCTTTTTTTCCCATATGGTATATTTAAAACCTCCTGATTTCCATTTCTTCAATGACACCCCAGATTCTAGCACCCCAGGACTAGACTGAGTATAGGCTTTATCAAGTAACAGAGCATCTTCATTCTTTTGTGAGCATGCAATTTCAGTGCACAGTGACTTTTTAAAAAAAAATATCTGACTCTGAGTAAAGAATTTCTAAGACCTAGGAAACAAATTCCCAGGTAATGTTTTTCCCTCATTTGCAATGAACTAACCTAGAATGAACTTGGGACAAAATGGTGATTGATGAGTTTTAAACCCAAATACAAATCATCTGAACCCACGGTAGCCTTCTCACACCTAAATTTAGATTGGAATTTAGGGGACTTGAACTGCATCTAGACATGGGCCCTGACAGATTGAAGTCAGCCTCCAATATAGCACAACTCAGCTTTCTTTTACTTTACAAACAACAAATACTATTCTGCAATGACTACAAGGTCTATATTTAAAGAAATGCTTCTCTATAATATTAGTCTCAGCTACACCTGTCTGGCTCATATTCAAGCAATAGCTTGTGCCTTAAGTCCACCAAGCCTGCTGAAAACCCAACATGGACAGAACTCAGAGGAAGCGTGGCATGCATATTTCCTACAGGAACTCACAACTAAAAGGAAAAGGGTGGGGCTATGCATGTCTAATTTCTCTTTATAAAATAACCAGTCATAAAAGTCAGCCCTTCTCTACCCCATCAAGTGAGAAGTCAGTGTGAACAGTGGAGAGTCCATTAGGGTTACAAAGAGTAGAGATTCTTCCTCATGGAAAGAAAGTCTATGATTAGGAAATAAACATTTTATTCTTAAAAAAATAATAATAATAAAAGACTAGGAAGATTCCTGGAAAGAATAGTGGAAAATATAGATTTAAAGACCATGACATGAAGAAAGAGTCCCCGTGCACAAGAGAAAGCAGTAAGAAGAAACACATGAATTAGGTTAGCATCCAAAGGCAGCAATAGCATATCTTGTCTCTAAATCTCTATCTGTCTCTCTCTTTCTCTCTCTCGCCCTCTCTACGCTCAACAGCTGTTATAAATTCAACCAGAATTTTAACATAGTCAAAGGAAGGTAAAGAAATAAAAGAACAATTTTGTTCTCCCTTCTTTGTTCAAAATAGACAAGTTCTAGAAACCTGAACTGATGAAGAAAAGCTTCCAATGATGAATCGTATATGTTATTTGTGACCAAATATATTTCATCAGTGTGTGAGAATTATCAAGTCCCCTATGCTCACATAACCTCTTTTCTCACATGGCAAAGGGAAGTTATTTATGCCTTCTGTACCTATCAAAGTTAAATAAAGAAGAGCTTTGTAAAAATGAGTCACATGTGTTCACTAACATTCCTCTTTGCCAGTGATGAGTTCCATTTCTTCATCAGTTGCTTGGTGGTTAGTGGCTATTTGATTATAGTCTATGCTTTCCCATACACTTGACCCAGCACAACTACCAATTCATTTCTAAACACAAAGCCTTTGACCACTATGATTTGCTGCAGTGGATCCTAAACAAGTTTTTCCAATATATTTTTTTTTTCCCTTTCCTTGAGGCAGACTTAAGACTGGATTATCTGTTTGAGAGGCTTCTTAGCATAGCTCAGTCTCTGTGCTTTCAGAGAGACTGTATACTGTCTCGATCATCCCATTTGTCCCTTTCCTTCTAGCATGAAAGAATAAAAGTAACAAAGGTAACCACCACTTACTGATCCAGCCATTGTGTTTAGCAGGTTATATAAATAACCTCTTCTTATCCTCATGACAGTTCTAGGGGAGGCAAGAATCTCTGTTTTATAGAAGAGAAGACTCTGGTAAGTTATCAATAATTAGTGAATTTTACACACACACACACACACACATCAAGATTTATGGTATATCTGCAGAGACCTTGCAGTGAGTCACTGGTACTAATCATAAGGAATACTCTCTTAATCCCAGACGAAATCTCATATAACTTTTTTGATAAACCCACATGGCCATCTGACCTGCTATCTTACTTGAATTGGTAGTGATATCTCATTGAATCCTTATCATCAGTCCACATTATAGCAATTATCCTCCTTGTGTAGGGCAGGGGGAAGGCTATTTTAAAAAGTTATTGCTGTTTGAGTCAATTGCTCTTACAGTACAATGGAATTTCTTGAGAATAAAATTATTCTTTCAGCGGGTAGGCCATGTTTATGAGATGTATAGATGTAGGTATAACCCAGATGATGAATGAGTAAAAGGAATAAACTCCATTACTTCTTATTTTGCTTACAAAATTTCATTAAATAAGAAAATCTTGTAACTTGGAAATAATTTATCATAATCCTTTAATTTTATATACAAGGAAACTTGGCCCTATAGATGGTGAATGGCAGAGCTCCTACAGCACACAAATCCCTCCTACTCAGCAACCTTTACAATGTACTGCAGCAGGTGCTCCAGAGGACACAAGGGTAAGGAAAACAGATTCCCTAACTAAAACACTCTCATTCATGAATAAATTAAGAACTCACATACACAATAGAATATTACTCAGCAATCAAAAAAGATAAACTCATGCAATTTGCAGCAACATGGATGGAGCTGGAAGGGATCATGCCCAGCAAAATAAGTCAGAAAGAAAAAGAAAAATACCAGATGGTCTCACTCATAGCAGGAAATTAGGAAACCTAAATAAGGGACCAAGAAAAAGACTAATTATAATAAAGCAAAAATCAATAAGCAACAAGCAATTATAAAAGAGACACACAAGGGGGGTGGGAATTGTATGGGGACCATAACCAAGATGAAAATGCATACATTGTGCAAAAATGAAAAATCATGTAAAAAATATATAAAATTAAAAAATGGGGAAAAAAAGAACTCACATAGTCACAATTAAAAGTATACAATGTGTGCCAACTCAAAAAAAAATGCAACTACTACTACTGGATGTCAAAACTAAAAAGCTCAGTTTAGTGTAGACCTGCATATTATGTGGAGAGGCATTTAAGACTAGATGATTAAATGTGTGTATTTTTATGCTATTTTTTATGCTATTTTTAACTGCAAGCAATGGAGAACCCCATTCTGACTGGTTTAAATAATGTAGAAATATATTAGTTCCTTAGCAAAACAACAGAAGTAAAGCAGCCTTCTCAGTTGGTTGCCAGAGTGTCTCAATATATTTCTCTTCCACTGACTTCACTATCAGCTTCTTTCTTTTTTTTTTTTAACTAATTCATTTATTTTTAACTGAGGTAGTAATGGAGTACCCCAATAAAGGTATTTTCACCATAGTGAACCTACCACCAACTCACCCATATTCCACCACCATAGACCATTGTGCTTCCTTCCCTCTTCGTTCTTACCCATCTCTCCCAACCTCCCCATCAGTTTCTTTCTAAGCCTAGATCCCCTTGTGACCATAAAATGGTTTTAGGAGTAACTATAAAAGGATTTAGTAGTGGCTACGTGTCTCCTCGCTCACAGTGGAAAACAAGTACCCTTGCCCCAACCATAAGTAACAAATTATTTTCATTCTTATTGGACCAACATGGATCACACTGTACCTACTCTGTTCCGTTTTAACCTTGGTTCCTAAACCAATTACCAACCACTCCATCACTCCTTTATATTATACACATATGTATATTTCCCTATTACTATACAATAGGGTAAAAAGAGATTGGAATTTCAACAATAATACCTCTCTAGTAAGATTTCATAAGAAAAAGGAAAAGTAGGCAATCCCAATAGAGAGGATAGTTAAGAATAAAGACATAGGGCCTCCCCTGGTGGCGCAGCGGTTGAGTGCTGGGCTGCAAAGCTGCCCACTGCCTCTGCAGCACCGGTTCAATCCCCGGCCATCAGGCAAGGGTCCCACCTGGCATGCAGTCCTCTCCTGCTACGCCCACTGCTCCCCTCCGCAGTGTATTTCATCAGTCGGCCTGTTCTGTTCCCCACTCTGTCTCTGGTGAATTCATTCACCCTCCCGCACTTCTGACTGTACCCAGTGCTTGTATAAATAAATAAATAAATCTTTTTTAAAAAAAAAGAATAAAGACATAAGGACAGTGAATTTAAAGTGTGAATATCTTCAAAAATCTACAAAGAGCTGATGAGACTCAACAAAAACAAAGAAAATAATCCAGTCAAAAAATGGGCAGAATAGCTAGAAAGAAACTTCTCCATAGAGGAAATACAAGTGGCCACCAGGCATATGAAAAAATGTTCAACGTCACTTGCAATCAGGGAAATGCAAATCAAAACTACCATGAGATACCATCTCACACTAGTGAGAATGGCACATATTAAAAAAAAAAAAAACAGCAATAACAAATGTTGGCGAAGATGTGGAGAGAAAGGAACTCCCCTGCACTGCTGGTGGGAGTGCAAACTGGTCCAACCACTATGGAAAGCTGTGTGGAGATTCCTCAGTTTACTAAAGATAGAGCTTCCATATGATCCAGCAATTCCACTCCTAGGTATTTACCCAAAGGACACAGAAACATCAATTCCAAAGAGCACCTGCATCCTTATGTTTACAGCAGCACTATTTACAATAGCTAAGCTTTGGAAACAACCCAAATGCCCAAAAATACATGACTGGATCAAGAAGATGTGCTACATATACACCATGGAATATTACTCAGCATTCAAAAAAGATAAACACATGCAATTTGCAGCAACATGGATGGAGCTGGAAGGGATCATGCTCAGCGAAATAAGCCAGAAAGAAAAAGAAAAATACCGGATGGTCTCACTCATAGCAGGAATCTAGAAAACTTAAATAAGGTACCAGGAAAAAGAATAACTATAAGAAAGAAAAAAAATCAAAATAAGGGACCAGGAAAAAGAATAACTATAAGAAAGAAAAAAATCAAAATCAACAAACAACTATGAACCAGAGACACACTTTTGGGGTGGGGGGGATGGAGGGATTGGGGTCAAAATCAGCGGGTTACAACTGTATGGGAATATAAAAATAAAAAAAAATGAAGTGTGAATATCTGAGTCTACATGGAGTCTAAAATATACACAAGAGATGTACAGAAGGGGGGAGAAAAAGTTGCAATGTTAGGTTTGGTCCACATTAAGGGATTTATGTATTAACATGAGGTCATTCGCTTGTTAGTGATTAGGGTTTACTGAAAGCATTTTTTGTTAACTTATACAACATTAGTTTACAACACTGTGTAGATTCCAAGATAACTTTCTCACCACGTACACCACCAAATGATCATTCACTATCGAAGTCAACTAACTGGTCCTTTCCACCCATTTCCTCCAGCCCCCTTCCCCTCTGGTAACCACCATTCCATTGCAGAGTCTAAGGATTTGGTTTTGGTTTTTTATATCCCACAAATAAGTGAAATTATATAGTGTTTGCCTTGCTCCTTTTGACTTATTTCACTTAGCATAATCCCCACAGGGTTAAGATGAGGGAGAGGAAGGGAGACTATTGTATTTTTTTTATTGATGTAATAATAAAAAAACTTGTTTACATCAAGGGTCAAGTTTTTTTGGCTTTTGTTTTTTAAAAAGACAGGGATAATAATCATAAAACTACTTTAGAAAGTTGTATCTGGACATTGTTTTCATAAATGTCTAGAGTGAAAAGAGATCTGCTAGGTGACCATATTACAACAAATTAAATGCACTAAAACCCTAAATTTGATGAAGATTAGTGGAGGGGAAAGGAGGTAATAGAAATTGAAGAGATAAAAACTAGCGAGTTTTTGAGTGATTGTATATAAGCAGAAAATAACTCAGATGAAAGTTGAAGGCAAAGTTGAAAATAACTCAGAATCTGAGAAGAAAGGAGTGGGAGTTGGTTGGAAGGTGTTGAAGAGAAAGATAATGAGCTCAGTTTCAAAATTCTAAGGCATTATATGGCGACTTCCAGAAAATAGTTAGAATTCAGGTCTGAGAGTTGGAAGAGGTGAAAATTGAATCAATGGGAGCTTGACAGGAAAGAAGGAGCAAGTAGAGAAAGATGAGAAGGGGCCAAATACAAAACCTCCAGGTGGCATCTACATCCTATGAACCAACACAGGCTAGAATCTGGTAAGGTGACTTGAGAGAACAGAGAAACAGAAGGACAACCAAAGTTAACAGGAGCTATCAGTGAGCATTCCAAGATAAGGTAGTAAGGTAAAGCCATGACATGCTATACAAAGGTTAAATGGAATGAAGAGTGAGAAAAAACCTGTTCCATAAGGTGAAATGAAAGTGATGTTTCAGAGAGCAATTTTAGCCAAAAGAAAATGGTAGAATAGCAGGGTGAATTAATTGAATGCTTAGAAAAGTTTGATGCTACTTTGAGTTTGATTACAACCTACAACATTCTCACCCGTGCTTTTATTTGCTATTTCACAACAGCCCTGAATGCCTCAAGAGTTATCACCATGCCTTGTCCACCTTGGGCCCCCTGCTATGTATCTCAGAGCTAGTGCTCCAGCCTGGCAAGGTGATGGGTAAAAAGAAGGCAGACATTTGATTAAATGGAGCAGAGAAAAAGAGAGGACTAATTTAGAGAAAAATTAGAAATTCAAGTGAGTGTGAAAATAGCAGACAGGTGGAGGTGTTAAACTTGGCAAAAGAGGAGACTAGAAAGAAAAATGTAGATACAGGAAAGAGAGCTTGCGAGGCCTCATTTAGGCAGCCTCTTATCTATAATGTCAGTAAGAGCTGAAGAAAGCCAAAGAAAAAGATGTGGTGCTGTCCACAAGATGTCAGAATTTAGATCAGAACTAGTCATTGTTTTTGGCTTTTGTTAAACCTGTACATATCTTTATTTTTTTATCTTTCCTGTTATATTTTTATTGTTCTCTTCAGAATCACTTCTACATTCTTCCAATGCTTCTAATATATAACCTCATGCTAGATTTTTTTTTAAAGATTTTACTTATGTGCACAAGAGCTGGGGTGCAGGCCAGAGGTGTGGGAGTGGGATGGTGGTGAGAGGATTCACCAGATACAGAGTGGAGAACAAAACACACAGATTGACTGAAATACACTGCTGAAGGGAGGTGAGCAGCAGGCAAGACAGGAGAAGTCTGCGGCGCCATGTGGGTCACCTCTCTGGCCTGAGAGCGAACTTGTGCTGCAGTGGCTGCGGATAGCTTCATAGTGCTGACACTTAACCCCTTGTGCCACCATGGAGGCCCATGTTAGCTTTCCACAGTTGTGGGCTGGAGTCTGTGGGCTGGGGAACCTAGCCCTTCTCCTGTGTGCAGCAGCATTTAAATTTTCACTTTGACAAAAAGAGTGGCCTTTCATCACTGTTGTAAAATGAACTGTGTCCCGCAAAATTCATGTTGAAGCCCTACTCTCAATATGATAAAATTTGAAGATGGAGCCTTTGGAGGGTAATTAAGGTTGTCATAACAGTGGGCCTATATCCAAGAGGAACTATGTCCTTACAAAAGAAGGACACATGACAAAGTTCTCTCATTCCTCTCCTTGCATACACCGAGGAAAGGCCATGAGGACAGACTGTGAACGTGACCGGTACAAATCCAGAAGAGCACTCTCACCAGAAACAGAATTTGCCAGCAGTCTGGTAGACTTCTAGCTTCCAGGATTATGAAACAAATCAATTTCTACTGATTAAATTACCCAGTCAGTGGTATATTTTTATGACAACCCAAGGGACTAATACAATAGCAATAAAGCAATGGTGTTTGTTTTTGTTGTTGTTTTAATCAGTCCCAGATAATGTCCTAGATCTGGAGTTCTTAAACCTGGGTTCTAACACTAGGTTCTAATTAACTACAGGCATTGGACAAATAACCTCTCTGAGCTTCAAGTACAGCATCCAGAGAACAAAGACACTGAAATAAATCATCTCAAAGGTTCTTTCTAACTCTGCTTCCAATAGGCAAATTTAGTGTTAGAAGGTTGCACAAATGGAGACTACATCTTCTCCATTACTAAAAACAGATGTTCAGGAAAACTGGCTGCCCAAAAGACATACATTTATTTGTTTATTTATTTTTATAAATAAATATAAGTAAATCTTAGCTGTTTTTTCACAATATAGGATTTCTCCCCTCAGGTATAGTCACCATAGTTTTCCTACCACCAAAGTACCCATCATGCTAAAAAAAAACTCTTTTAGTGCAAAGATTCTAGTATTTGATAAGGTTGTTTGCAACCCCTGAGAAGGTATAGTCAAGAAAGGCTTGGCAGGGAAAAAAGTGTCATTCAGGGAAAACACTATCGATTTTTATGAAGTGAATTGTAGCCTTCTCCTCCCCTTTCCTTTCTCAACTGTGATTAGGCTATACTTTTCTCAAGTTTACAGTAATGATACCTTACACTCAACACTATACATTCTGAAGAGTGCACTCAAAAGTACTTTACCAGCCTGTAGAAGAGAGTCCTGGCAGGGTGTCCTGCCAGGTCCTGCCTGCTTTGCTTCTCCTCCTGGTTAGTTAAACAGCAGGAACTCCTTTTAGGGCAGGAAGAAAAGGGAGAGGACTCTAAAGAAGCATATTTCTACTAACAAAAAAGTAAGGATGATTCTGGGAAGGGAGAAAAAAGAAGAGCATCCCCACCAAAGGTCTAACATGTGCCAGATGTTAATACTTGATATTTTCACCTGGATGAACTCATTCTAACCACGTTCCTTACAAATGGCCATTAAAGTACTCTACTAGAAAGGTTAGCTTAATCCCATGTGGTCCACTTCCTTACCAGGATTTGGCTGTCTATATTCATTTTGACCCAATAGCCTCTGTGGAGGGCAATGAAACCAATTTGTGAGGAACAAAATGGTGGTACTTTGCCATCAGGAGTCAGTGAGTCACTGTTTCAGACTGACCCCTCTGTCATGAGATGATGAGACATGGACAAGCACTTGGCTTTGAAGTTAGAGAGTTTCCCAGATAGAGAAAATAGTAAATGCAAATTTTGATGGTTGCAAAACTGTACTTCTCTAGGATACTCATCCTTTTTCACATGTTCCATGTTACCAAAAATTGTGTGTGAATCAAACTGATAGTCTAATCTAAAAATGTTTTCTACATATGTATACAACTTACAAATATTCAAAGTATCTTCAAAAACTTTATCTTATTTCAGTCACATGAGTTTGTCAATTTTAGATACTAGGAAATTTAAGTTTAAAAATGTTCAATGATTTAGTCTGAATCACCCACCCATAAAATATTGATAATACACGAAAGGAATATGATTATACAGAAAAATTTCAACCCAATAATATTATAAGTAAATTTTTAACGAAGTTTAACAGATACAGAAAAAAACACACAAGTATATAACTCAAGGAAATTTTACAAAATAAACATATTAGAGTAGTCAGCAGACTGATTAAAAAATGGAACATTACAAGGACTTCAAAAGTCACAACTTACAGGAATCAAAACTAAGGAAGCACTCAAAATAGGAGATTTTTTTTTCTTTAGGTAATTTTTTTTTTAATTTTATATATTTTTACATCATTCTTCATTTTTATATAATGTGAGCTATATCATCTCAGGTATAGTCCCCGTGAAATTCCTACCACCAATTCACCCGTGTACCACCACCATAGTCCCTTGTGGTCACCCCACCCCTGTTTTGTTTTGTTTTTTTTTTTAATAATTCTTTTTTTTTTTAATTTTTTTTAAGATTTTTTTTTTTTTATTTATACAAGAGCTGGGGTACAGTCCAGAGTCACAGGAGGGTGAGAGGATTCACTGGAGACAGAGCTGGGAGCAAAACAAGCAGACAGACCGAAAGCACTGCTGAGGGGAGCAGTCGGTGAGACAGAAGTCTGTCTTGCTATGTGGGATTCTTCCTGGCCGGCTGGGAATTGAACCAGCACTGCAGAGGCTACAGACAACTTCACCGAGCTGTGCTCAACCCACTGTGCCAACAGGGAGGCCTGCCCCAACCCTGTTTTGATACAGCTCCCTTCTCCCCTCCTGCAGAATGTCTCTGGTTTATAGTTGCCTACTGATTTTGACTTTTACTTTATTGTAATTACTTTTTTTTCCTGATGACTGACTGACTTTAAAACTGAGATGTTTATTGCAAAGTTATTTAATATAGTAAAAAACTGGAACAATTTTAAATATTTCTTGGGGAATGGGAAAATGAATCATGGTATAGTTATAAATCCAGTATTAGTCACGTTTGGTCTCCAATTGAAATGAAAGAGGAGTGTAGTTTTCAATCTAACAAGAACATACCAGATATGCAACAAAATCATAGGTTTTTAAAAAACTGTCAGAGAACTGAAAATAGAAAAAAGTTAAACTAAATTTCCAGAAAGAGTCATTTCTACAAGACAAAAGACGTATAGCTGCTCTCATCTTTGACAGAGGGGCAGGAAGAAGATAAAGACATCTTACATGAGATTAAGGAGACACAGCTGTGTTTTTAACAAACTTTTAATAACTGTAAGTGAGCTATCATGAAAAGTTAAAACCTTGATTACCAGCCATAAAGTGAGTCTATACCTGTCTAACAACTCTTTCCCACCAACCTTCTCAAAGTCAAATCTTGAGTATACTGGCAGAAACAGAGAAGTAAAACTGATATAAACCTTATAAGAGCTATATAGACATTTCTCTAGTCCAAGACTGTGGCTTACTGAAGGCTAAGGAAAGGCAGGAAAGTTGACAAAAATTCTGTTTTTTTATTTAAATAATAAATTTTATTTTTATATTCCCCATACAATTGCATCCCCCCCATTCCGACCCCAATACCTCCCCTCCCGCCCCCCCCCACACCCCAAAAAAGTGTCTCTGGTTCATAGTTTTTTGTTGATTTTGATTTTCACTTTCTTATAGTTATTCATTTTCCTGGTCCCTTATTTAAGTTTTCTAGCTTCCTGCTATGAGTGAGACCATCCGGTATTTTTCTTTTTCTTTCTGGCTTATTTCGCTGAGCATGATCCCTTCCAGCCCCATCCATGTTGCTGCAAATTGCATGTGTTTATCTTTTTTGAATGCTGAGTAATATTCCATGGTATATATGTACCACATCTTCTTGATCCAGTCATCTATTTTTGGGCATCTGGGCTGTTTCCAAAGCTTAGCTATTGTAAATAGAGCTGCTATAAACATAGGGGTGCAGGTGTTCTTTGGAATTGATGTTTCTGTGTCCTTTGGGTAAATACCTAGGAGTGGAATTGCTGGATCCTATGGAAGCTCTATGTTTAGTAGGTCCAGAGATCTCCACACAGCTCTCCATAGTGGTTGGACCAGTTTGCACTCCCACCAACAGTGCAGAAGAGTTCCTTTTTCTCCACACCCTCGCCAACATTTGTTGTTGCTAGTTTTTTTATTATGTGCCATTCTCACTGGTGTAAGATGGTATCTCATGGTAGTTTTGATTTGCATTTCCCTGATTACAAGTGATGTTGAACATTTTTTCATATGTCTGTTGGCCATTTGCATTTCCTCTTCAGAGAAGTTTCTTTTTAGCTATTCTGCCCATTTTTTGACTGGATTATTTACTTTGTTGTTGTTGAGTCTCATCAGCTCTTTACAGATTTTTGTGATCAATCCTTTGTCATTAGTGTTGTGTGCAAAAATGTTCTCCCAGTTGGTGGGGTTTCTCTTTGTTTTTGTTATTGTCTCTTTTCCTAATTTGATGTAGTCCCAGCTGTTTATCTTTGCCTTCACTATCACTGCTTTGGGTGATGTGTCTATAAAGATGTCTTTGATGTGCATATCACGTAGTGTTTCACCTATATTTCCTTCTATGTATTTTATGGTTTCAGGTCTTATGTCTAGTTCTTTAATCCATTTTGAGTTGATTTTTGTGTATGGTGTGAGGTAGTGGTCAAGCTTCATTCTTTTGCATGTAGCGACCCAGTTTTCCCAGCACCATTTATTGAACAAACTTTCTTTGTTCCAATGCATAGTCTTTGCTCCTTTGTCAAAGATTAGTTGACCATAAATCTGTGGGTTTATTTCTGGATTTTCTATTCGATTCCATTGGTCTGTATGTCTGTTCTTGTTCCAGTACCATGCAGTTTTGATGACTATGGCTTTGTAGTATAGTTTGAAGTCTGGGAGTGTGATGCCTCCATTCCCTTCTTTTTTTGTTCAGGAGAGCTTTGGCTATTCGGGGTTTTTTGTGACTCCATATGAATTTCATCAATAATTGTTCTATTTCTTTGAAGATTGACATTGAAATTTTGATTGGAATAGCATTGAATTTGTATATTGCTTTTTCCAAGAAGCAACCTAGGCCTTTACTTAGTATGCTGAAATTTTCCTATTAAAGCTACAAAAGGGTAGGGGAAAATGAGATTTTCCAGAGTTTCAAAAGGCAGGAAAAGGAACATGAACATAGAGAACCTGCTAGTGATTGCAAGGCTTGCATCCATGCAAAGAGGCAGAAGAATCAATCACAGTTTGTAAATCTGGTGACTGTCTTCCAAAGCAGAGAGAACTCTCTAGAATCTCATAAACACTCAACTCTCAAGACTTGATCATGCAGCAGTCCTAACCCTTCTCTCAGAACAACTGGAGTCTTAGTAAACTGAATTTAGCTAAAGTTGCAACTAAACCCAGGTCCTACATAATTACAGAGTAGATTGATTCAGCTTCTCATACTAGAAAACTGACCAAAGAAGGGATATGATCTTTTTTTAGGGGAAAATATTCTTTAATTCAGTTTCTACTTATTTTATACATGATAATCTGCATATAATCAAAGTTTATAATATATGTATACAAAAAAGAAAATGTGACCCGTAGTAAAAAAGGGTAATAATCAATGTAAGTAGGTTCTCAGATGACCCAGATTTGGAACTACAAAATGAACTATAAAATTGGAATGCTATATATTTATAATAATCTAGAAGAAAAATCTGGAAAGATGGGAATTTCAGCAGAAAGTTGGGGGTTACATAAAAGGACTAAATGGAAACCCCAAAAATAAGGAAGCACAATAACATAAATGAATAAATTATTTGAAGGGCTAAATGGCAGCTAGAACACAGCAGAGGAAAAAAATCAGTGCATCTGAATACAGGCCACTAAAAATTACCCAAACTAAAATGCAACAACAACAACAAAAAAAAGAACATGCAAAGTGAGTATTTGAGATCTATTGGACAATATCAAATCATTCAGCATAAGGGTAATTGTGTAAACACTTAGAAGATGACACAGAATTTACAAACTATATTTACAAACAGAAACCTGTTTAATGATTTTGAATCCTCTCAGCATATCTAACACATATGAAAGGGTTGAAATGAAAGATTTAGGGCCTCCCCGGTGGCGCAGCGGTTGAGCACTCGGTTGCGAAGCTGCCCGCAACCTCTGCGGTACCGGTTCGATCCCCGGCTGTTCCCCGGCCACCGGAGGAGGGTCCCACATGGCGCGCAGACCTCTCCTGCCGCCCGCTGCTCCCCACAGCAGTGTACTTCGGTCCTTCTGCCTGCTCTGCTCCCCGCTCTGGCTCTGGTGAATTCTCTCACCCTCCCGCGCTTCTGACTGTACCCAGTGCATGCATAAACAAATAAACAAACAAATAAATAAATAAATAAAGCATGCCTCTATTAAAAAAAAAAAAAGAAATGAAAGATTTAAAAAGCGAGCTATGGGAGAAAGAGTTAATTTGGATAAATTGGTTTTTATATCTTTTGGAGAAAGCATAAGATAAACATTAGTGGGTCTCCCCGGTGGCACAGAGGTTGAGCGTTGAGCGCTGGTTTGCAAAGCTGCCCACAGCCTCTGCAGCGCCGGTTCGATCCCCGGCTGCTCGCCGGGCAAGGGTCCCACATGGTGCACAGACCTCTCCTGCCGCACCCACTGCTTCCCTCAGCAGTGTACTTCGTCAGTCTGCCTTCTCTGCTCTCCCCTCTGACCCTGGTGGATTCTCTCACCCTCCCATGCTTCTGACTGTACCCAGTGCTTATATAAATAAATCTTAGAAAAAAAAAAAAAAGATAAACATTAGTGCATTATAATTCAACTGACTTTACCTTCTACCCTCAGCCAAAAGCAGAGGTGGAGGGATGCCTGCTTTTACCTCAAAGAAAAGGGAGACTGCAGCTTGGGGACATGGTGAACCTGCTTCCAACATCTCCCTGGAATGGACTGCCCACTTGCTTTGTTAGAAGTGAAGAGAAGGAGCTGGTTAGGCATTCTGTACTCCCAGGGCAAAGGACACTGGAGTTTCCCCATAAGAGGCACGAAGAGACTAATTCACCAGAGTTGCTATAGCAACTCCAAGTCATTGTTATTAGCTCAGACAAGTCCAGAAGGAGTTGTCTTCATTTAAAGAAGGTGAATTCTGTGCCTGTCCAATTTTGGGTGTGGTTACATCATCCAGCAGAATTGGCTACCATTTCCAGTATACACCTATAAGTTGGAATAAACTTGAGTTGCCCATAAGTGACACTTGGAGAAACCACCAAAGCAGCTAAGGCATAGAGAAAAGTAAGAATCATCTTGAACACACATAGTGGTGTTCTGCTACCTACAGGACAAGGGATTCATGTGCGCTAAAATATTTTGGAAACACATGGATACTGTTCTTAAAAAACACATGACCAAATATAATTAGTATCATGAAGTAAATACCAATTTCTCTTGTCATTTAAGAAAAGAAGACACAATTAACTGAGACTATTTTTAAAGTGTTATAGTGGGCAGGGAGGATGAATGCAGAGGAAGTCAAAAAGTGGAAAAGTTGATATCTGACCTAAATTAGAAAGCACATAGATTAACAAGAATGCAGTGGGCAAAGGGAAAGATATTTCTAGCAGACAGCAGAGGGAGGCAATATGGTATCTCAGAACCAGAGCGAGCTGTGTTATCAGATATACCAAACTTCACATTTCTGTACCACTACCTTATAGTGTGTGACCAGGAAAAATTACAGTAGTCCTCAGGATCTCAGGTTCATCAGAGTAACAAGAGAGCAAGAACCCCGCTACAGTCTGAATGCTGTGTGCCCCCCAATTCATAGGTTGAAATACTAATGGTTAACGTGATGATATTCTGAGGTGAGACTTTTGGGAGATAACAGGTAAGGAATGGGATTAGGACCCTCATCAAAGAGGCTCAGGGGAACCCCTTACCCTCTTGGCCATCTTGGATCATAATGAATAGTCTGACCCAAAAGAGGGTACTCACCTAACTATGTTGACACCCTGATCTTGGACTTGTAGTATCCAGAACTGTAAGAAACAAATTCCTATTGATATTTTGTTGTGGTATCCAGTCTTTGGTATTTTGTTGTAGCATTCTGAATGAACTAAAACAAGTCCTAATTCTAATTTTTGGCATGTAAGCACCCAGTAATAGTCATTATGGGTGTGGTTGGTCCTACATTAAGTCAGAGATATGGGGAAATGTAAAGGTGTGTAAGAGTGATCATAAATAGGGCCTCCCTGGTGGCACATGGAGTTAAGCATAGGACTATGAAGCTATCCGTAGCCTCTGCAGCAAGAGCTCGATCCCCAGCTGGCCAGGAAGCTACCCACATGGATCAGCAGATCTCTCCTGACTCGCCCGCTGCTCCCCTCAGCAGTGTATTTCAGTCAGTCTGCCTGTTCTGTTCCCCACTCTGTCTCTGGTGAATCCTCTCACCCCCTGCACTTCTGGCCTATACCCCAGTTCTTGTATTCATAAATAAAATAAAAATAAATCTTTTTTTAAAAAAAAGGGATCATAAATAATGACAAATAGTAGAGGAGAAAAAAAGTAAAAAAAAAAAAAAAAAAAAAAAAAAACTGTATCCAGATCATGAAGCTCATGGAAGGCCTGGTGAGATCAAGAGTTTGGGTACTTGTTTGGTATGTAATAGAGATCCCTGGGGGGTCTTCAGAGGGATCAGAGCTGGGCTTTAGAAGAAATAACCTGTAAACTTTCATATTATTGTACAGAACCACTTAGCTGTTTCTTATTTAGAACCAGAATCCAAACTCACATTTTCACAAAGCCTCTGAGGCATGAGTTCGAG
This sequence comes from Talpa europaea, assembly GCF_964194135.1. Lineage (NCBI taxonomy): Eukaryota > Metazoa > Chordata > Mammalia > Eulipotyphla > Talpidae > Talpa > Talpa europaea. The sequence goes on from NC_140074.1 coordinate 31,549,698, forward strand.
CCCCTGGCTGGCCAGGGAGCAAACCACATGGCACAGCAGACCTCTCCTGACTCACCCGCTGCTCCCCTCGGCAGTGTACTTCAGTCAATCTACTTGTTCTGTTCCCCACTCTCTCTGGTTAATCCTCTCATCCCCCACACCTCTGGCCTGTACCCCAACTCTTGAATGCATAAACAAATAAACCTTAAAAAATGCTAACACAAACCACTGAAGCAGGCAACATAGCCTTAAGAAAGAACAGTCCATCCAAAAGGAGGTGATCCCCACCTAACTTAAAGATCATTATTTCCATGTGGGAGCACTAGTATATGTAGTCATGTTGTGTTGATTTTTCAAGAAAAATATGGAGCTTTATGTGATACTGTTTAGATTTTCTACATTGAGCATATGTTTTAAACACCATTAAGGGATAAAACATACTATTGATTTGAAGCTTCTGGCCTGAAGCCTCCCCTACTTGAGAAAGACTTTTAATTTACCTTTGTACAATCAAGTTCCAGGAAAGTACTACCTGTTATTGCTGGTGTTATCCCAAAACAATGAAGAAATATTCCCTTAAAGGTGAATTCAAATCTACACCTCTAGAAAAAGAGAAAAATTCAAATCTACACCTCTAGAAAAAGAGAAAAATTACCTTTAGAATGGTATTTTTCCTGCCTCTAGTCATCACTGAAAAATAATATTGTGCTCCAAACTCAACTAAAAAACCCCATTATCAATTTCAGTATTTCCCTCTCTGATAGCTTCCATACTAAAACAGGATCATGTAATCAGAATATGGAGTCTTAGTTGACTCTATAAGTTTATTTCTTTAAGGTTTTTAGGAAAAGTTAAACTTGGAGTGATTTTCAATATTCTCTATAATTTCAAAACATAGTTAGTTCTATGTTATTAAGGTTTTGTCTTCCTCACTCACAATATGTAATATGAATTAGTGCATTCATTGAGTGCTAAGCACTTGTGAGAATCCTCACAACCACCATATGAGGGAAGCATTATTATAAGTCTCATTTTACAGATGAACAAGCAATGATCCAAATAAGTTATTATGAAGCTAATTATCACTGAGAAAGAAGTCTTTGTTATGATAAGCCAATGAAATGTGGGGATCATTTGTTACTGCAGCATATCTAGCCTATTCTGACTGAAAAAAAAATAGTTAAAAATAAAAGTCAAATAATTCAAACATCTCATGAACACCAAGGCTACAAATAAGTAAAAATTAAAGAACAAGACAGGAATTGATGAGACCATTTTGGGGAAGAGCAATTGGCTCACTATGGGTCTCACCCCCTAGTCCTACAAGGAAAGAATGTGGGTACCTTTCCCTCACCTAAACCTACTAAGAAGGACTTCAACAGGACAACTGAGAAAGTTGCTTAGGTTGTGACTGTTACCTGGAAAGCCTAAAAATCAAGAAGTGAACTAACTAATTATGGGAACAAAGGAGAAGTTGCCATTTTGTTACTATCATCCTAAACTCCCAAAGACGCTGACATGAAATGTACACCATGCCCCAGGAATACCTGTGTGGGAAGTTAATGCTCCAAAGAGTGAATGAACCATCACAATAATAAGGTAAAGGTGAAATATTGGACTCGAAAATCTAAAGAATCAGCTATATAAGGAATGAGCTAATATATAGGTCATGTCTACACCACGGAGATTCAGGTAAAAGAGCCATAGAAGTATGGGAATTCCCTAAGAAATTACTAATGTAACTATTGAGCCAAAGATTCAGCTTAAAATCTAACAGGTTCAGAGAACATGACATCAGTCCACAATGGTTTTGCTCAAGTAATAACTGTTCCTAATTTTTTTTCTCTCTCTCCATACTTTCCACCCAACTCCATCACTACTCCTGGAGAAATTAAAACCTAAGTTAGCAAAAAGGGAAAGGGCAGAAAGATATATCAAAAAAAAAAAAAACTTTCAAATGAACAACTTAACTTTATACTTTAAAGAACTAAAAATAAACAAACTAAGCTCAAAGTTAGAAGAACAAAGAAAATAATAAAGATTAGAACAAAAAAGAATTTTGAGATCAAAGAATAACAGAAATGGTTGAAAAAAATGAAAAAAACTGACAAAATAATATCTATACTAAACAACAATGAAAAGGGGAGAATGCAAATAAATAAATTATAAATGAAAGACGAGACAAATCTGATGACAGTTATAGAAATACAAAGAATTATAAAAGCTATTACAAGCAACTGAAAAAAAAATAGTTAAAAAAAAAAGTCATAAACAGGAATTAATGTATGCCAACAAATTGGACAACCTAGAGGAAATGTATAAATTTCTGGAAATACACAGTTTACCAAGATTGAATCATGAAGAAACAAAAATATGAACAAACCAATAACAAGAAAGGGGAATGAATTAATAATCAAAAACCTCCCAATACAGGCCTCCCTGGTGGCGCAGGCAGTTGAGCACAGTGCTGTTTAGTGTCCACAGCCTCTGCAGTGCCAGTTCGATCCCCGCCGACCTCAGAGCAACCCACATGGTGAGCTGACCTTTCCAGTCTCACCCGCTGCTCCCCTCAGCAGTGTATTTCCTCAGTCTGCCTGTTCTGTTCCCTGCTCTGTCTCTGGTGAATCCTCTCACCCTCTCGCCCATCTGGCCTGTACCCCGGTTCTTGTATAAATAAAATAAATCTTTTAAAAAAATAAAACCTCCCAATAAAGAAAAACCTGGGACCATAGATTTTCTGATAAATTCTACCAAACACTTAAAGAAAAATTAATGTCAATCCTTCTCAAACTCTCCCAAAAATCTGGAAAAAAGGGAATATTCCTAATCTCATTTTATTTTTTTCAAAGATTTATTTATTTATGCGTATAAGAGCTGGGGTACACGCCAGAGGTGGGGGGGGGGGGGGTGAGAGGATTCACCAGAGACAGAGTAAGGAACAGAACAGGCAGATTGGCCCAAGTACACTGCTGAGGGGAGCAGCACTGGCAAGTCAGGAGAGGTCTGCTGCACCATGTGGGTTACTCCCTGGCCAGCCGGGGATCAAACTCGTGCTGCAGAGGCTGCGGATTGCTTCATAGTGCGGTGCTCAACCCCTTGCACCACCAGGGAGGCCCCCCAATCTCATTTTATAACAATAGCATTAACGTAATACCATAGCTAGATAGAAAACTATAGGCCAATATTCCTGATGATTATAAATGTAAAATTCTCAAAAAAATACTACTAAACCAAATTCAATAGCAATCAAAGAACATGATTAGTGTGATTTAATCCTGGGATGCAAGAATTATTCAACATACACAAATTAATAAATATGAGCAATCACATTAACAGAATGAAAGAACAAATGATAAGATTATTTCAATGGATGCAGAAAAAGCACTTAACCAAATCCAACAACCACTCATCATAAAAACTCAACAAATTAGGCATAAAAGTAACATATTCTAACATAATGAAGGCCATATATGGCAAAACTTCAGCTAACACATTCAGTGGTGAAACATCGAAAACATAAAGATTTCCCTCTAAATCAGGAATAAGACAAGGGTACCGATTCTCGTCAACTCATGTTCAACACAGTACTTATTGGAAGTCCTAGCCAAGAGATCAAGCAAGAAAAATGAAATAAAAGGCATCTGACTGAGAAAGAAAGAAGTAAAATTTTCTCTTTTAGCTGATGGTATGATCTTATGTAAGAGAAATCCAATACTCTACAAAAAAAATTCTACTACAGAACTAACAAATTCAGTAAAATTGCAGGACATATACAAAAATTAGTTGCATTTATGTACACTAACAACAAATTATCTGAAAAAGAAAATAATTTCATTTACAATCGCATCAAAACAATAAAATTATTTAGACTTCATTTTAACAAAGGATGTGAAATTTCTGTACATTGAAAACTATCAGATATTTATGAAAGAAATTGAAGACACAAATAAAGAGAAAAATATTCCATGTTCATTGATTAGAAGAATTAATATTATTAAAAAGTCCATATTACCCAAAGTAATCTATACTTTGGGTACAACCTTTATCAAAATTCCAATGGCATGTTTTCTACTGATAAAGGAAAGATAATATTAAAATTCATGTGGAACCACAAAATACCCAAAATTGTCAAAGCAATCTTGAACAAGAAAAAAAAGAGAGATCAAAGCTGGAAGCATCTCAATTCCTGATTTCAGTATTTTACAAACACTAGTAACCAAAACAGTATGGTACTGCATAAAGCCAGACACATAAACCAATGGAACAAGAATGAAAGCACAGAAATAAACCTATGCATATGTGATCAACTTATGCATACCCCTATTAATTAGGGGTAATATCCAAAATATATTTGACAAGGGAGCCAAGAAGACTAAGTGAAGAAAATATAGTCTTTTCAATAAGTGCTGCTGGAAAACTGAATATTCAGTTATTCACATAGAAAATATTAATTTTCTATCATATGCCACTCATGAAAATCAACTCAAAATAAATTGAAGACTTGTATGTAACTTCCAAAACTGTAAAACTACTAGAATAAAATATAGGGGGAAAGTTCCTCGACACTGGTCTTAGCAATGATATTTTTGGATATGACAACCAAAGTATAAGCAAGGAAAGTGAAATAAGCAAACAAAACAAACAAGACTCATCAAACTAGAAAGATCTTGTACAACAAAAGAAATGATCAGGGCCTCCTTGGTGGCACAGTGGTTGAGCGCTGGGTTGCGAAACTGCCAGTAGCTTCTGCAGCGCTGGTTCAATCCCTGGCTGCTCCCCGGCCACTGGAGGAGGGTCCCACATGGCGTGCAGACCTCTCCTGCCGCCTGCTGCTCCCCTCAGCAGTGTACTTCGGTCCTTCTGCCTGCTCTGCTCCCTGTTCTGGCTCTGGTGAATTCTCTCACCTTCCCGCGCTTCTGACTGTACCCAGTGCTTGTATAAATAAATAAATAAATCTTTAAAAAAAAAAAAAAAGAAATGATCAAAAAGAAAAATACCAGATGGTCTCACTCATAGCAGGAATCTAGAAAACTTAAATAAGGGACCAGGAAAAAGAATAACTATAAGAAAGAAAATATCAAAATCAACAAACAACTATGAACCAGAGACACTCTATGGGGGTTGGGGGGCAGGGAAAGGAGGGCTTGGGGTCAAAATAAGGGGGTTGTAATTGTATGGGGAATATAAAAATAAAATTTAAATTAAAAAAATGATCAACAAAATGAAAAGGCAACCTACGGAACTGGGGAAAATATTTGCAAGCCACACATTTAATTAGGGGTAATATCCAAAATATACAACTTATATAACTGAGTAGCAAAACAAAACAAAACACAAATAGTCCCTTAAAAATGGGTAAAGGATCCTGACTAGACATGTTTCCAAAGAAAATATTCAAATGACCAATAGGTATGTGGAAAGGTGTTCAAAAATATTCACCATCAGTTAAAAGCAAATCAAAACCACAATGAGATGCCACCTCACACCTGTTAGAATGGTTATCATCAAAAAGTCAAGAGATAACAAGGACATGGAGAAAAGTGAACCCATGCGTGCTATTGATGGGAATGCAAACTGATATGACAACTATAGAAAACAATAAAGAGGGTCCTCAAAAAACTTAAAACCAGAGCTAACATGCTTCAACAATTCTTCTGACTGTATGTATCCAAAGGAAATGAAATCACTATCTCAAAGAGATGTCAGCACACTCATGTTCACTGCAGAATTGTTTACAACCTAAGTATGGCAAATAACAGATTAACGGGTAATTAACAGGGTAATGGGTAAAGAAATTATATTATTCAGTCAAGAGAAAGCAGGAAGTCCTGCCATTTGAAGAGCATGGGTAAACCTTCAGGGAATTTTGCTAAGTGAATTAAACAAAAAAGGACAAACACTGTATGATATCAGTTATACACAGAATATGAAAGAGTCAAACTCATAGAGTAGAGTGGAGGTTACCAGAGACTGGCAAAATGGGATATGTTACTCAAAGGGTACAAACTTGAAGATTATAAAATTAATAAACTCTGGTGATCTAATGTAACATGTTGTGATTACAGTTAAATAATACTTAAAATATACTTGAAATTTGCTACAAGAGTAGACCCTAAAGTTTTCTACACACACACACACACACACACACACACACACACACACGCGCGCGGTTACAAAATTGTAGCCATTTGAGGTTATGGATGTATTAACTAACGCTATCATAGTAGTTATTTGCTTTATAAACACATATCAAATCATCACAGTATACACCTTAAAATTATACAAACTTCCATATCTGTTATATCTTAGTAAGGCTAAAAGGGAAAAACATAGGTTGCATAGACCACAATATAGTTACTGGAGCTCTTAGGTTAAACCTTAAACATTCAAGGAGAAGGAGACAAACTCATGATTTGAAAATGAAAACTACTTCCTGACTGCACAGTGCAAGTCTAAGTGGAAAAAAGAAACAGCATTCCTAATCCTGCTGGGAATCAAATTTTCACTTCCCTAGAAGCATACAGATGTGAGTGACAGTGAAATTAAAGGAAATAATCAAGGAAAAATAAAACTTTGCCTCACCTTGTCTGTGGTATGTAAATGTGTGGACAAACATCACCACAGACATTGAGGAAATTTAGAACTCTAGTCCTGATGTGTCTCCAGAGGGTTTAAGGTATGATGCTATATTGAATTCATATGCTTGCATAGATACACACACACACTCCTCATTTCATGTACATGGAACATACCAAAAGCTGGAGACAGATTGTCAAATGTTCAAGTTTACCTCCCTACACCCAATTTGAGGGATCTGAGACCCTGTCAACAGTTACTTGCTGTGTTCTGACCATTCACCCTAAGTTCTGACCTCCAGTCAACCAACTATGATGAATGCAGCAAGTCTGAAAGGCAAGGACCCAGCTAAGGCATTTATTCCTAGCAAGAGAAACTCTGATGTTATAGCCCAGCACTCTTGGTAGCCAGGCCTAGCACCATCTTAAAGATCTTCGTTATTAGAAAGGAGGGCAGTGATGACTGATTCCTTGGGGGCATGCACAGGTCACACATATTCTATCAGACATATCTAGTTAGCCCTACTTAACTTTCCCTTTAGAATATCTTTGGCAATCACTCTGTTTCATTCAAGATGGTGAAGAGCTGTAACTGAAAAATGAATTTGTAATATACTCTGAGATATATTGCTTTAAGTCAGTTCCATTCATAACACAGGGGTTGTAGGCATCACAGAAAGTGTAGCAATTACTCGGTTTGAGCCTAAAGAAATCATCAGACTCTGCTGCTCTGCTTTTGGAATTGCACAGCAAAAGCATTCAGAAAATGCTTGGGATCCTTAAACCAACTACATGAGAATCAAGTCTTGATCCACTAGAGTCTCGGGAATTAGAAATTCTCTAGCTCTAATATGTCAGGCAGTGAGGAACCAGACATGTTAAGCCAAAGAGATTTATCCCTGAAAACTCACTCAAATATTAGTTAACATGTCTATCAAGCACCTACTAGCACCAGGTACTATAATAGATGTCTACAAAGGCATCATATTAACAAATAGCTGAAAAAGCCTGGTAGAAAAAATTGAAGCAAATGCATAAAGATTATCATGCAATGGAGGATATATTTTACACCTAAGAAGTATAAATTGTGCAAATTTGAAAGATAAATGGAGTTTTCATCCACAGAAAGGAAAGGAAGATGTTCCAGGCAAAGGTATTGCTCAAGGAAGATGTTCCAGGCAAAGGTATTGCTCAGGCAGAGATGGAAAGGCAGAAGATTTTTTTGGACAACCGTCCTGTCTGTAGCTGAGTGGGTGGGCTACAGTTGTGTAGGGAAGTTTGATTTCCCCTAAAACCAAGAATCTGAGTCAAGAATATGGGCTCATATAGTTTGTTTGGAGTGATTCCAGGAAACCCAAGAGAGGAAATACTGATACCAGTCAAGAAAGGAGGGAAAATCACTGAAGGGTGAGTTCATGGACTCATGGGTAGGCTGTCACCATGGGCAACTAGAACATTTCTCCCTAGAGATCTACTGAAAGGCTCTACAGCACACAGTCAAGAACTGTCTTCCTAAGGGACAAGGGGACCAGACTAGTTGGCCTCCAACCCCCATTGCCGCTGATGCAGGGATATTAACTCTGAGGTACTTTAGCTGAGCTTGTTCCTATAGTAGAGGAAGCTCTCAGGCAATGAGATACAGGAACTTGAGCTAAGAATAAATCTTTCAAGTCTACAGAGAACAGTCCACTGAAACTGTAACAGGGCAACCCCGATATGAAATGGATTGCCTGACTGTGGGTCCTTACCCATGTGCTTAAAAGTGACTTACGGTAAGACTCAACTGCAGGCACACACAAAAAGGTTAATAAAGGGTTTATTTACAAAACACGCAGAAATGAAAAAATGAATAACTCAGGTAGATAAATTGGTGAATGCATCCTATGTTCCGCTGAGCTGGAATCCCAATAGCACACTGAGAGTGGGTGAAAAGCGAAGTGAGACCCCAAGGCCCACATGTCTGGTTATATACCAAAACTTAACTCCACCCTCAATTCCCAGCAATCCTCCCTTCTTGGCATTCTGAAAGAAAAAAAAAGAGTTCAATATTATACCCCCCTCAACGGGCATCCAGTCCTTCAGTTTTGTTGTCCAGTGACTAGCCACTAAAGATCGATGAAAAGATGAGTGACCTTATCAAACCATCCATGTCAAAGAGTGAAGACCATTGAGTAAAGGCCTGAACTAGGATGATGATGGAGAATGAAAAGGGGTGGGTGGGTGCCCAAACTGGCAAGAAATGGCTGCTGCTTAGATATAAAAAAAAACAAAGGTAGGGCCTCCCCAGTGGCGCAGAGGTTGAGCGCTGGGTTGCGAAGCTGCCTGCAGCCCTTCAGTGCCAGTTCGATCCCCAGCTGCTCTCCGGCCACTGGAGGAGGGTCCCGCATGGCGCACAGACCTCTCCTGCTGCCCGCTGCCCCCCTCAGCAGTGTACTTCGGTCCTTCTGCCTGCTCTGCTCCCCGCTCTGGCTCTGGTGAATTCTCTCACCCTCCCTCGCTTCTTACTGTACCCAGTGCTTGTATAAATAAATAAATCTTTAAAAAAAAAAAAACAAAGGTAAAGGAAGATCCAGGGGATTCAGATTTTTAGCCCTAGCAAAATAGATAGCATAAATAGATACATAAATAGAAACAAAGACATCAGAAGAGTGCAAGGTATGGAGAAGAAATGTTCAAATTTTTTTTCTTTGTGGAACTTGAATTCACAATACAACTCTCTCCTATTACCCCGTCACACTCAGCATTCCCCCAGATCTTTGCTGGCAGTGTATAAACCGTGACAACCACTTCCAGGTCTTCAGGGCTCACAGTAGTAGAACTGAGGGTCTAAGTCACATCCACTGTCATCAGCTTGCAATAAACAGGCTTTTTGAAAAAAAGAAAAACTTGACAGTCTTTCTTCCTACAAGAGTGCAAGCCTGTTCTCATCACTGGGACCAATCCAGCCTGGGCTAGTATACAGGCTTTTTCCCCAAGTGGAGGTTAAGACACAAGCAAGAAAGAACACCTGGCTTTAATGACCCAGGCAAATGGGAGCCTTCCTCCTAAAACAGTACCTCAGGCCGCTCCCACATGTGCACTGTCAACATAAAAATACCCCCAATCCTGTCAGAACATTTATAGAGTTCTCTGCTTCTCTTTGAACCACAAATGCAGCTGAACGAATCAATGGGGTTTTTTTTCCTCTCTATTTTGTGAGAGTTCTAATTTCTATCTGTTTGTTTTAAAAAGCTGACGGGAGCTACCTTCCCCCACAGGATCAGTTAGAAACCCCATCAAGTCAACATGGTGTTGGGGTATGGATTTATAGCAATTGTACTTTTTCAACCTTTTTTCTCAAGGAAGGAAGAGTGCTCAGGGGCCTGTGCCCAGCTGTAGGATCTCCTTGGGAAAACAAAATCACAGGACAGAGTGCTGGAACCCCTAGGATGTCTGCCAGAGGTAGCCATGTAGGGTGCATCCTAAGATCAAATGCAATTAACACATGACTGCTAATGATTTAGAAACTGGGAGTGAGGAGGCTATTGTGGAAAATGAGTGAATCTCTCAAAAAGCCAGACTTCGGTGAAGGGGGTTGGCCTAAGGGAATACCTAGGGGTTGATGGGTCCTGCTCTGGATGTCAAAGGGTACCAAGCCCTACTTTGGGTTCCCTGGCCTAGAGTCCACCAACCAAACTCAGCTTCCATCTGGGCTTTCTTCACAGGCAGCTTAAATTCTAGTTGGGAAAACTGTGATCAGAGCTAAGAGTGCCACCTACAGACACTTTAGTGCTAGATTACTGGAAAATGCAAAGAAAGTCACACATTAGCTGTGCAAGATCCTAATAGATCTTGAAATGCCTTCGGTAAAGAAGGATGGGAAGGGAGGGTAAGGGAGCAGGCAAAAACCAGGAAGTTCTGAGCATTGGGGTAACTGGAAGAATGCAGGTGATATACACAGATACTGGGGAATTTGCAATAGGGCATCATTTGGAGTAGGGATGAATTCGTGCTAACTCTCTCCTCCTCACACACAGTCTGGACCCCAGAAGGATTCCTTCTCCACTCTCCCTATTTCTGACAGCATTCCAGACACTTGCTTAAGGTCTGGACTCTGAGCTCCTGGCAATTTGTGACAGGTCGTGATAAGACTCCTACCTCCATGTTTCTTACTGATTTACTCAGATCCTGTATTTAAGGAAAGTGACATGGTGGCTGGTCCCCTGCCCTGCTTATCATAGGTCAGCATTGCTCTCATTGCTCCCACCACTGACCCTACCTCTACCACTTCAATCTTTGCCTACTATCAGCTACGAATTTTCTCAAGATTTTGGGTGTATGAAATTTGGTCTTTTCTTGGAAAAGCACTGGGTATCAAATTTTAAAACCTCAGGGTTTTGACATGTGCTTTTTTCTCCAGATATTTTAAACAGTTAACTTTTAACCCAAATGAATGAACTTCCAATGGGAGAAATTCAAGCTATCTTGCAATACAGATTCCCCTCTGAATCCTCGGTTAAACTTCTCTATATGTGTTTATCAAAAATGCTAAAATTGTCCCTTGCCTTGTTATGTTATACAATGGGAACATTTAAACAGAACTGAATGCAAAGCTCAGCTCAAGGTGTATGACCTTGGGCAAGTCGTTCATTTAGCTAATCTGACTCAATTCCCAAATGTGTAAAATAGAAGGGGAAAAAAGCCCATCCTTCACAGGCTGAGATACTAATTTAGACATAATAACATCCTTAAAGTAAAAACAGTGTCTTATAATGTTAATTATCTTTTCTGGATTTTCCTCCTTCCAGTTCCATCAGGTAGAGTGATCAGTAACACTTTCTGAGCAGTGTGTTTCACTATAGCTCAGGTAGCCTCTTCCAGCAGATCTCAGGTCATATTTCCCCTTATTAACAGAAGGTCATTACATTAATTAAACACTTTCTCATGCTTGTCAGTGACATCTTAATTTAAACCCAAACTCTCCCACTTCAAACAGCATCTACTAAAAAAGGACAAGAGAAAAATCACAGTCCTCTGATGCCAAGGCCACCTTCCTGCAGGTACCAGCTTTTATGAATGATGAGATCGAGCAAGTTCAGGGTGGCATTTCTTAATAAAAAGTACCAAGACTGTGCATACAAGGGAAAATATTTGCCAGAAACTCTAAAATGCACAAGAGGAGCTATGGGGAAAGTAAGTAATAATCATGATTTGATTCTTTTTTCCTTTTATTTCTCCTGAGAGTAGAGTTCATTTTCCTGGCTCCCAACACAATGACACCATAGTGGACACATGTATATTTTTAGAAGAGATGAATTATTATTGACCTCGTGCATGTATTGCTTTTCATCATCCCAATCACACCTGCATGATGGGCATAACACAATGATTGGACACAAAGGCCATTTCCTGAACAGAAAGAGCATAAGCAAACGGAGATGATCCGAAACGCCATCATACGTACATGATTTATCTACTTGAGTCAAGAATGAGGGGACATTCCTCAGTTTATTTCCCACTGAACTGATCCTTTGTTTCCCTCCATACTTGCTTTTTAAAATATAAATTAGCGATTTCCTTCCCCCATGAATTAGACCATTCATCTTTGTATATGAAGACTTGAGGAATGATGTGAGAGAGGAAAGGGTGAGAAAATTTATGTTCAGTCCTGAGAGGCTGATTCACAGGCCAGGGAGGGAAAACCAAGGTGACAGTGAAAGGAGAAAGCATCAGCTTCACCTTCTCCAGATTCAAAGCTGAAGCTCATTTTTCTGATCACACAAGCGTGACTCAAAACAAACAAAATGTAGGGCCTCCCCGGTGGTGCAGCGGATTGAGTGCAGCGCTGTGAAGCTGTCCACGGCCTCTGCAGCGTGGGTTCAATTCCCGGCCAGCCAGGGAGAAACCCACATGGCAAGGTAGACCTCTCCTGTCTCGCCCACTGCTCCCCTCAGCAGTGTTTTCGGTCGGTCTGCCTGTTCTTCTCCCCACTCTGTCTCTAATGAATCCTCTCATCCTCCCACGCCTCTGGCCTGTACATCAGCTCTTGTACAAATAAATCTTTTTAAAAAAAAAATGTAACCCTCACTACTCTCTGCAAAGAACTTTGCCTCCCTCCTTTTATAAACAGTTGGGGTCAGAGGGAGATGAAGGTGAAACCACCAAAGTTGAGCCATAGGAGCTGAAGGAATCAGGGTGTAGAATAATGACATGCTGCTTTCCAGGCTATGAGCCAACGATGTCATGTGACCAACACAAGGTACTTTATTCTCTCAGTATCTCCACACATTGCAATGGCAGAGAGGAAGGAAAAGGACAGACGTTATAGCTTGCTAGTAGAATCTGAGCTTCACAAAAAGCGAGACACTGAAACTAACCCACTCTGAGACCAACACCAGTCACAAAGGCACAGAGTTCATCTCCAGCGCATATTTCCAAACTTTGCTTTGTTGAGAAGTAAACATGTATTCACATGGAAACAACGTAACTTCTCAGGGTTAGGACCTGGCCCTCATAACCCATACTCTGTCTTGTGAAGCAGGAGCAGAGGCAGGCCTCCAGTTTCCCTACTCACACTGTTCTCTGTGCCGACAGGAGCAAGTCAGGAACTCCACAGTCACAGTCTTCCTGGAATCAGTTGTATTTGATTAATCATTTCAAACCTAATTTGTGGATGAGTGTGTAGAATGGCAAGCTAAATTCACATGAACCTTTAAAATAAAACCCAGATGTGTACAGAAACTAAATGGCACTTAACCCTGTGATTAAATAAATGTTCATTGTTTTAACTGCTTTCTTCAATAAGCATACCTACATTTATTTGGGGGGTGGAGGGGACTTTTTTTTTTTTAAGTCAATAAATCTTAGACTCTTCATGCAATCTCTCACTGGGAAATTCAGGCTGTGACACTAGGTATAGGGTCAGTGACTCCCCTCTTACCCCGGGCAAGACCTGAGGACTGCTGAGATGCAAGGCTCTCTGCACCAGACCTGAGACTTAGGAGACCTGCATTCAAGATCCACCTTCATTACAATCTCACATGACACTAAGCATGCCGTTTCTACTGGCTGCTCATTCATCCAATAAACATTTATTGAGTTCTTACCATGTGCTAGATACTATGAATTAGGAATGTTCTTAATCTATAAAGTGGGAACAGTAATATTAGCATTATCAGTATTATTAGCAGAATTATCATGGGGAAATAAAGTACCACTCACAAAAGCATTCTACAGCTACAGTCCTATGCAATTACAGGAGACATGGTGACTTCAGGAACTTTGTAGAACAGAATTTCCTGGGTTAGTCTTTGAACATGATCATTATGTGTAACACTGTTTCCATGCAGGGCATACTATGTTAGAGTCCCAAGGAACATATATCCCTCTCCCTGGCTCTTCTACCTCTCCTAACCACTCTGTCTCCACTCTCATATCACTCACAGGGGTGGCCCATAAGAGAAAGAGGGCACACCACAATAAATTTCTCTTTACCACTGGTAACATCCACTGATCAACTTTTGAGATCAAAATGAGAATATACTGGCTTAAAGGACCCTTCTGAACCTGTAGGGCACCATGCTGAATCCATTACTCTTTCAAAATAGTACAGAGATCTTTTTCCACTGAAATATGCCTCTGCATTGTGGAGTGAAGGTAGCCGTGAGTCCTTCAAGGGAGTACATCACTGACAGCTCAGGTTCACAGCAGAGAAGGGATGCAAAGATACAGTTCTAGAAGGAGCATAGCTTTGGGGGCTGAGTTTTCAGGGTTTACCGGGAAGGTCACTCTGCAAAGAGTGTGAAAAAAGAAAAAGAAAAAGAAGTGGTAAAAGTAAAGCAACTTCCAACCAAAATAAAATAGCTGTTTTTATCTCAAGGAAAGCTTTTACAGAAAATTTTGTGGAGTTGCTAAAGAGGACTACTGTAAAGGATGGAATGACACCAACATACCTGGATGAAACCCACCATTAGAAAGGGGTGAATACAAACAATTGCCTATTAAGCCAAAGAAAATCACAGAGCCTTTTACTTTTTTGGTTTTTAACTCTTAGAATGATTGTAAGCCAATTTTAGAAAGCTTTAAAGAAAGCATCTGGAAACAAAGGAACCAATATCATTATTGTTATATTCCTTCAAAAGAGACCAGACATAATTCCTTCTAGCTCCATCCACATTGCTGCAAATGGCATGAGTTTATCTTTTTTGATTGCTGAGCAATATTCCATTGTGCATATATACCACATCTTATTTATCCAGTCATCTACTTTTGGACATTTGAGTTGTTTCCAGGTTTTACCTATTATAAATAGTTCTGCAATAAACATAGTTGTACAGGTGGTCTTTTGAATCAATGTTTTTGTTCCTTTGGGTAGATCCCTAGGAGTGGAATAGGAGGACTATAGGAGAACCAAATAAGACATCAGTGTAAAAAAACAATAACAATATAAAACACAACAAAACAAAAACAGACACTTATAAACCAGAGATATCCTACAGGGGAGGAAGAGGGAAAGGGATCAGAAGGAGGGAGGGAGGAGCACAGGGGACTGAGGTGATGTTGCACGGTTACATTAGTGAAGGAAATTCTATGGGGACTACACCTGGGTGGGGGGAAGCAAACATTGTTTAAAAATGAACAATGATGTAAAAAATAAATAATTGAAAAAAAGAGAACAGAGAGACTACTTCCTGATCACATCTGCACATGCCCAAGGACAGAAGCCCTTTTTGCAAATGAGCACTCATATGCAAAGCACCTGCTATATGCTCAGGGAACTGAAATGAGGATAATCCCTGAGTTCTGTTTGCTCACCATTTATTGGAAATCATATACCTACAAAAAATAGCTTTCCAGAAGGAAGCTGATGTTAAGAGGTATCAAGTCATAATATGGAATACTGAGGAGACAGACATTAATTTTGACAAAAGATCTAAGAGTGCTACTTAAAGGAGAAATATTTTGAAAAGATAATATACATTTGTGGAATTTGAAGAGGTTAGCAGTTTGGTAATGAAAGCAGTAATCATTGGTGAAAATGCCAGCCACACTGGAAGAGGGGGAGGCAGGGGGGTGAGTGAGAGGGGGAGGAGAGGTAAGGAGGAAACAAAAGAAGGGTAGGAACAACAACAAAATATGCTGGCACCAATTATTTGCACCATCCTTAGTTTATTTGTATCCCCCCCCCCAATTTCCCTTAGGATAACTAATTAATTTAGATGGAGAGAGTTCAGCAGATGCTATTGGTTGCCTCTCTAACATCTATCCTCTTTCTCCCCCATCACTCAAGAAGCTTTGAATTTTAAGACAGGCTGGTCACATCCAAACACACAGGTAAATTGGTCCACATTTCATGTTACCCTCTGCACTTCCCCTGCCAGCATCTTGTTCAGGAGTAAGCCTATGAAGCAATTCTGGTTAATGATAACACAGGAGCTCAACCAAAATATTGCCTTGATATCCACAAGCGATCTAACGAATAAGGCCATTTTTTGCTTCTTCCTGAATTTTATCTGGCCAAGATAGAGAGCCTGGAGCTGCTGACAAAGTGGGAAATGGAAGGAGGCTGACTTCTAATGATGGCACTGAACTAAGTCTCTGCCTCGCCGCGTCATGCTACCTGAGAAAATTAATGTCTTTACTGCTCCAGCCAGCTGCTGCACATTCCTCATGCTGAGGGAATCCAGACATCAGGAAGTGCCATATCTTTGTTCTACTCTGACTAGTATAGGAGATAGTTCATTGACACAAGGTTTTGTAGGTTTAACAAAGCCTTTCTATAAAACTTCTTACTAGAGCCCAAATTTGGTCCTGATATGAGCTCCCTCTGTGCTCTTCTCCATGGGCTCTTGCATGTACTTTATCTACTAGGTCAGGGACCACAGACTCTCTTACTGGATTCAGCTGGCACTGAGACTAGCAGGAAGGATCCATCACATGGAACAACTGAGAAGAAAAGGGTGGGATGGGGGTAGGACCAGGATATCACACCGGCTGTAAAACCTAACCATGGTGCCCAAACCACTGCTTCACCATCAAGCCCTCCCCTTATTTACGACATATAAACACCAAAACATCTTATACTCACTCAGTACTTCCTATTTCCAAAGCACTTGGAACATTACTTTATATATATCTGATCCTCAAGAAAACACCAGGAAGTTGAAAGAGCAAGTGTTTTTACCTCCATTTTGTAGATAAACAAGCTAAGGCCCGGAATGATAAAATGACAGTTGGTATAATATGGGACCCAGCCTTTGGAATTCATTCCCTAAAAAGACACAGGAATAGGGCCTCCCCTGATGGCACAGCGGTTGAGCGCTGGGCTGCGAAGCGGCCTGCAGCCTCTGCAACGCCAGTTCAATCCCCAGCCACCGGCACATGGCACACAGACCTCTCCTGCCATGCCCGCTGCTCCCCTCAGCAGTGTATTCCTGTTCTGTTCCCCACTCTCACCCTCCCGCACTTCTGACTGTACCCAGTGCTTGTATAAATAAATAAGTAAAAATCTTTTTTTTAAAAATCTTAAAAAAAAAAAAAGACACAGGGATATCAGTATAAATGCAATATCTATATCATTAAGTATATATATTATTCTAGGTAATATTTTATAAATATATCTAATGTTATTATTAAAATAGATTTAATTAAATACAAATGTGAATCACAACTGATTGACGCCATGGGGAGTTTTTACATGATAAAGGAGATAAAAGGAGATAAAAGGAGATAAAAGACAAAAACATTAAAACAAATGTGAAAGGTATAGAAAAAAATTTTTTTATGGGAATTACAAGGAATTCAGAGGAATTACTCCCATGTCTTCCAATTTGCAATGCAGGCATTTTTACCCTACCATATTCAGTACAGTTAACAAACTTTTTAAATTAATTTTTTTTTAGCCTCTACAATGTAGGATAAGTAGAAGTGAGAGGGGACAGCTGGGAGACAAGGAGGAAACCCCAGATAGAAAGAATAGTCTATGTTACCCAGACAAAAAGGCATTAATAAGCCTGCTGCAGGGAAAAGTCCAGCATCCTGGAGCACTGGAGGCAGCAAACAAATGCCACCATAAAGCACAACAAAAACTGCTGTCTGCCAAAGGTTGGCTCTGACCTCCACTGAGGCCTTGGAAAGTCAGGCTGAGGAGCTTGCATTCTCATCTACAAGTCCATGGTTTTCAAACTTTTTCTACTCACAGGCCCACTAAAATAACTGAAAAGCTATGTGCCTAATATATCTGCAACTTACTTTTAATTGCATGGAAAAAACAACATTTGTTAGATGCATAAATGAATGACTAGGTGCAGAAACATGTGATAAGGCAAATCTACTAAAAAGTTTGTAGAATCTGGGCCTCCCTAGTGACGTAGCTGTTGAGTGCTGGGTTGCAAAGCTGCCCGCAGCCTCTGCAGCACCGGTTCAATCCCCGGCCACCAGGCGAGGGTCCCACATGGAGCACAGACCTCTCCTGCCACCCGCTGCGCCCCTCAACAGTGTACTTCGTCAGTCTGCCTTTTCTGTTCTCCTCTCTGGCTCTGGTGAAGTCTCTCACCCTCCCGTGCTTCTGACTGTACCAAGTGCTTGCATAAATAAATAAATAAAATCTTTTTTAAAAAAAAAAGTTTGTAGAATCTAAGTGACTCAAATACAGGTGTTCACTGTATAATACTGCAGCCTTTTCTGTAGATTTAAATGTTTTCATAACAAAAATGTTGGAAGAGAAAAATGTTACCCCACATACATATTCACCTTTTTTATCATAGGTTTACATTCTTTATAAATAAAAGAACATAGACAATATTAAACATCTTATAAAATGAAATAAGAATTAATTATTATAACACAAGCATTGTACTTCATAAATAGATTTTTAACTACATTATTAATAAAGCACAATGAATGACAGAAATCAGTAAATAGTTATTTTTGTTTCTTATGCAATTATCTTGAAAAACTGATAGTTGCTGTGCATTTCAGTTACATTTTAAAAATCGGCATCATCAGACTTTTACTGTTTTGGCTTTTCCGAACGCGGACCAACCCAACACCAGCTAAATCCAAACTCAACACTTAACAGACGGGAAAAGCAAGAAGCTTGAGGGGATGAAGTCATAGTGATTAACCATTAAAGGAAATTTTCCTATTTCAATTTACCCTTCATTTGATATTCAGAGGTTTTTATGTCCTACGGCAATATACCAAAGAAGATTTAGGATGGGTAGAAGACAATCTTTCTTTCATAAGGGACAGAAGAATCATGTGATTGCGGGCTCAACTGGATATCGAAGATGTAGAAATTGCTTTCTTAAAATTAATCCATGCACACGTACACTCTGGAACCAGTTTGTGTAGCCCAATTTGGAGACTATTCTCTAAAAAAGAAGTCACCACCTATAAGATGTTCTGAGAAAGGACAGGATAAGTTTTAGACTGTGATATGGGAATGAGTGTGTGGAAGACAGATTTACAGGGCTCAAGTATGAAGGATCAGGGATACTTGCTAGAAAGGAGAGCTTTTAGAGCAGGAACTGGGAAAAGAATTCAAGAAATATTTTGAAGACATAACGCTCAGCTGGATTATGACTAACCAGATGCTGGGAGCAAAGGAAAAAGTGAAGAGTGGCCATTTGATCCATTATGGTAAGGAATAAGTATACGTGATGGAAATTTAATATATGCGAAGCCTTCTGAGGATAACATGTATTACAGCATTATCAAAATTCTGCAACCTTTTGTGCTTCCTTCGGCAGCACATATACTAAAATTCTGCAACCTTTGATTTTAGCTTTTTTCCCTTTACATTAAAATTTGATCATTCAACCTAGATAGACTGCCCCTCAATGCTGGGGCCTCAGCAGTTCCACCACAAGAGATCACACATCTCAGAGCTGATGAGGTCATGGGGTACCTGCTTAGTCCCAAGATACTATGAAGGCAGTTGAAGGAATATGGAATGAGTATTGGGGGAACAAGTCTAGAGCCAGTCCTACTACTACTACTCTTTCCTATATGACTTCCAATATATCACTTAACCTCTCCGACCTTTATTTTTATCATATGGAAACCAAAAGCTGTCAAGAAGATGATCTGCAAAGACCCTCACTTCCCTAATCTTATTATAAGGCTCAAAAATCAATTGATTCTAGACAGGCCAACTCCACAAGGGTGGTGAGAGAGTTAAGAAGTTGAATGAAGAATCTGACAGATCATGAAGATGAATTAGCTGCTTAGGAAAGTCGATAGGTGTAAATTGCTATAGGCTTGGGGGCTTTCTGTAGCCCCTAGTCAGCACCTGGAGGAAGAAGGTGCTAATGATACAATGGGGACAAACCACTGATTGTTATTAAGCAGCAGGCAGTGGAAAATCCAAATTTACACGAATGTAATCTGAATTGGTGCCAACATCAGCCCTATAAAGGTTCTTGGAGGTGGGTGACAGCACAGAGAAGTTGAAAACAATGGTCAATAATAAAGCATGAAGTTAAATTCATATATGCATTTCTCATGGTTTCTTTTTTTTTTAAGTGATACTACAAAGTGCCTCTTCCCAACTAAGGCAAGAGTGCTAATTATTTCCAAAAGCATGGGCCTACCTTTTCTTTTAACAAATAGAATACTGGTATAGGTCTTCTGCACCCTCTATCTGGACTTTATCCAGACTCAAGGTGATTCATCTGAGACAAAGCAAAAAGAAGTATATTGGGTTATAAAATGGAAGGAAAATGGACAAAGAGCAGAGTCTGGGGTCCCAGATACCTGAACAACAATTCCATTCAGACTGGTCCATTCCAGTAAAGAAATTCATAAATTTGGGTAAAAAAGCCAGACACAATTTTCTGACTACACCGATGTTAGGCACAGCGCTCTCACTTTTGCAAGATCTGTACACTCACTTTAGCAAAGTTCTCCGATCTTCCACTAAAGCAATTCTGTTTCCTGTCAGTTATTGCACAGGAATTTGCTTGAGAATCAGAGAACTACAGCACGTCCTCACTTAACATTATCCATATGTTCTTGGAAACTACAACTTTTAAACAAAACAACATACACCAAAAGCAGATCTTCAAATAAGGTCGTTGTTATCAGCATCTGCCAGGATTTTTTTTTTTTCTCTTCAACATTATAACAAAATGGCATTGAAAAAGACATTATTTGAGGACCTGCTGTACAATGCATCTCTAAAGGGATTTTGCTATTCTAACTCCCATCCTCCTGAACTGGCACCCTCTGGCCATCGTGGACAGCATTCCTCATGGCCTACGTTCCACTGTCTACCTAGGATGTTTCTTCCTCCCTCTCTAAGTCCCCTTCCTAAACAGAGTCTACCCTTCAAATCTCTATTTTTTCAATTCACCAGTTCTTACTCCATTTCTGAGCTCCTGTTATTCTCATAGATCATGACTAATAATTCAAAACTTGATAGTACCAATTTTTTTTCATTCTTAAAACAATTTTGCAACTATTCATTTTTGTAGCTGAGGGACATGTCTTACCTTTGTTTTAATTTCCTATAATACAAAGGTCAGTTTTAGGTACTGGCAGACACTCTTCTCTCTGACAGGTTGATTGATGATGCTCAACCTATTTCCCAGGATTTAGAAGAGACAGGTTTGTCTCTCCTCCACCTTCACCTAGACACAAGTGTGGGGGTGGCAGTTCTGGGACAGAAGGGCTTTCCCTAGCATCAACCTGCCCTGCCCCTTCCCTACTGTGGCCCTGAACTCCCAGCATCTGGTCCCAGTCAGGATGTACCACAGAAAGTCTCTCAGAGGTTCCTCCTTTGAGACCTACAGGCAACTGAGCAAGACCTTGATGTGGGGAAGAGGAACGCCATGGAGGGCAAGGATGGTGCCCTAGAGTGAGAAGACTAAGTCATGTTCTCAATGTGGAAGGAGGAACATGAGTCCTGCATGGTGGTGACGGCCTCCAAGCATCTGGGAAAGTATCCTGTGAAGTAAAGCACCTCGGGAAAAGGAAAGGTCACAACTGAAATAATGGGGATGAAGTAGGAAAGAAGTGGAAAGGTGAGACCAAAACTCAGGCATCAGGAACTTAAGCGCAATCACCAGAAACCCACAAATTCAAGTATGCCTAAACCTCAGTCATCTCAAATGAAGCCCCAGAGTATGACAGAGCAGAAAAGGGAGGAGCAATTTCCCAGAACCATACACCAGTCACTGAGTTTATCTGAAAAATGTGTGCTTTTCATTGATGAAATACATAAACACAATCTTGCTCAGCAATGCCTCCAAGGTGTATGTGAGGAATGAACACAGCCAGTTTATTATAGCAGATACCCTCCTGGATATGATGCATAGCAAGTAAAATGGAATACTGACCTAATTCATAACTTAGTAGCCAAGATAAATATGAAGCCAACTTGAACAATCTATGGAATTACCATGTGTCAGGCATTGTCGTAAGTCATTTACAAATACTGACTCCTGTTAACTTTCACACCAGCCTTATTATTATCCTCACTTTATAAATAAGGAATCTAAGGCACAAATTAAATGTCTTTACAAAGGTCACACAGCTACCAAGTAGTCGAACTGAGATTTGCACCCACCTTGTCTGGTTCCTCAGTCCTTAGTCTTAGCTATTTTTTTCCCACCCCATGTCAAGCCATTCTGCTTTTTAAGCTGGGATCTTTAGCCAGGTGACACAGAGGTGACAGCAGCAGTAGAAGATTATTAGCTGTGCTACCACCTTTCCCTACACCCTCAAACCTCCATCTGGAGCCTAGTTTCCTAGATTCTTCTCAACATGGAACGCCTCAATCAACCCTATTGTCCTAGGTGCAGAGAGCAAAATCTGAAGAAAGAAATATTTATGAGTTTATTGATAGAGTATAATAAAATTTCTGGAACATTCCACTTGCCTACTCTGTCTTGTAAAAATTTTAAAGCAACATTACTGCTGAGTCTCATACGGACAATAAAAGAACACGTTGTTCCTTGTTCTTGGTCAACAAGCAGGCACTGCTTTCAAGCCCACAGCACCCATCCAGGGACCGAGCCTGTGAGCAGTACCTCCTCCCCATGGACCTGCTTCCTGGACTGCTCCAACCTCTCAGTCCCTCAAAAAGGCAAACATTCAAGCTTCTGCTGTTTTATCTGCTGACCATGCAAAAACAAGTGACAATTTAAAAGTTGTCCAGAACTCTCTGAGCTTCAAATGCTTTGTCACACCCACAAATTGGGGGACAGGAGGAATCTATAGAACCTATATCCAAATTTAGGCTTAATTTTTATCTATAAATTATGAAAATACTCTATTTTTCCTACGGTTTAATGACCAGGAGATGAATCCTCCCAGGTCCCTAAAGTTATAGGAAGGAAATGCCTCCACTTCACCATTGTAAAACTTTCACACACTGACAGTTTCCTTTGCTGCTGCTTTACTAGCTTTTCCTGCTCACACCCACACCCTCCCTTATTTTTCCCTTAATCCCTCCCTCCCCTGTTCTCCCCTCCCTTCCTTTCCATCTTCCCTCTATTCCTCTATTCCTCCCTCTTTCCATCCCAGACTAGAGGCAGCCAGAGTTCTGTCCTCCTGTATTACTCTCCCTCTCCTCAGTACATACTGCTTCACTTCAGGTGTGTGAGAGTAGTTGCTGAATCTGTCATTTACTCTGCTTAAACAAGAAATAGACTTTCCTGGATTGGAGGTAAAAAATATGCTTTTGAAGAAGGAGCCAGTGGAGGCCCATATTTACAAGACATTTATTGCTGCCACTTTATGGGGAAAATTAGTCTTTTATGCTTTCAGTAATGATTCCCCAGGCCCTCTTTTCAAACCGGCATGCCCATAAATTCCTTGTTTTTACAGCAGGGCAAAAATGTGCTAAAGCATGCTCTTCCTCTCTCGCAGCATGATCTGGTTGAGGATGGAGAGGGATCCTGGGAAGAAGACAATACCCTGGCCTGGACCATGATGCCAGCAGCCACTGGGGCCCTTTGTGGACACTTCTTCCAGAGGTGGGGGCAGTGCTGTGTAACTGAGGGCATCCATCTGGAAAGCACACATTTCTTAGAAGTACAGCTGACATTTTAAGAAAAGAAAGCCCAGGTGTTAGGCAGGGAAAGCCTCACCCAGGCTCTCTGCGGCTTGGCTGGATTTCAATGATGCTAGCCAGATGCTGTTTGAAGAGGGTTCCCTCATGCAGGGCATGTCGCCTCAGTATATCCTGTCCCTAAGTGAGCTAGATATAACTGCTTTGAAGTTCTCAGGTAAAGTCAACTGTGGACATGCTGTGCAGAACCAGAGAACTTCCTGGTACCATGCCCAATGGCCTAGGCTTCCTTTCCACCAGGTCTATCACCTACTGTCTGAGCAACCTCTACTATCTTACCCTGACTTAGTCATTTTATACTCCCCAAAATATGATTCAGAGAGAGAATGAAAACATAATTTTAAGCATGATGGTTAAAAGCAAGTCAATTCCTATTTACTGAACAGGGGCAGGAGGCAGCATTTGTGGGAGGCTGTTGAATTCTTATGATCAGCCTTGTGCTTTCATGCTATTATAATTAATAATAATGCTACAACTATGGGAGGTGGTATTGCCTAGTAATAAGCTCTTCTCAGAAAAGAATATTTGAATATTCTAATTACAGGGCAGTCATGCTAAACTATAGATTTGGTTTCAGCTGGTCTGAGATGAGATCAAAGATTCTGCATTTCCGACAAGCGTCCAAAACAGCTGATGCTCCTACCTAGTCCAGGGACAATCCCCTCAACTTTGAGCAGTGAGGTAAAGAGCTCTGACTTTGGAGTTAGATTCAGATTTGAATTTGGTTACTTATTACCTCAGGATATAGAGTAAATTCTTAAAATTCTAATCTTCCAGTTTCTTCAAATCAAAAGCAATAATAATTGTCCATTCTTTTCCTCATGATTGATATGCATTTCAAGTGAATATACACGGGATAGAGCTGTGGAAACTCTAAAATGCTTCTACAAATACTAGTTATTACTTGACTCTTTTCAATGGTACTATTTTAAGTACTGAGTTTTTCCAGAAATATATTTTGTAATAATGTATGAACAGAATACATGAGAAAGAAATTCCAAAAGGTTGTTTTTCTTTCATGGCCCCCTCAAAGATCTGTGATTAAACAGGCAAAAACAAATCACCTGCCCTATTTTTAGAGAATACTGAGAGAGGGGGATTCTATCATATTTCTTAGTAGGCTGTTCAGTCTCCTGTATAAAGGAGCATTTCTTGATTGAGTCATTACTAGGTTAACAGGAATTCTATAACTGGTTGATTCAATAAAACCATCTGTTGTCTCGGATTTGGCACTGACTAAATGGCAGGTAGATGGGATGAATTTTTCTAGCCTCATCTAATACATGTTCAATTAAGTAGAAAAGGCACAGACTTCAAGATCACATATATCATATTGTCAGAATGTTAACCAGGATATAAAACAACGCACTTCATTAATTAAAAAAAAAAAACAAAAAAAGATGACTTATATCCAGTTTAAATTTAGAGTCTACGGTTTCTAATTCTGTGGTGCCTAACCAGATTGCTTGACCTCTCTTGAGTCTCAATTCACTCATCTGTAAAGTAGGACTAAGAATTTGCACCTCAACATATTTTGGGAAGTATTGAAGAATATATAAGTTTATGAAACCTAAAATATGATCAATAAATATTAGATTCCTCCCCATTATTCTGATTCTGTGCTGGAAAACAAAGAATGGATGGTCACCTTTAAAATATTAAAAATCAGTCAATTTTCAAAATAATTTCTATGTACCAAGGAATTCACTAAATAGTTAAAAGGAATTCTCTCATCTAACCCTCATATAAGATAAGAGAAGTATCCAAGTCTAGTCCCTTTACTTAAACTAGCAATGGCAGTACTGGAATACTAGTTAGGTCCAAAGGACACTAACTCCAAGGATTTATCCTAGATTCCCAACCTCCCCCTGAAATAACCCTTCACATAGAAATAGCCTACAATTCAGCATCAGTTTTCTCTTTCTCCCACTCTCAGGACACTTGTGTCTGCACACAAATTGGTACAAAAGATGTTGCATTTTGGAATCAATCCCCTAGAGTGCAGTCTGCCACTAGGACAACTCTAAGAACCACAAGTAAAGGCACATTGCAACAGGGCAAATAAAACAACAGATCTAGAAATCAGATAAATTACCAATATGTCAATATCACCTTGCTTCCTTCTATAAAAATTGCATATTAAAAAAAATGCATGCTATTTAACTGAATGGATGGGAGGATAAATTGAAGGAAAACTTTTCACTATATAAAACACAAGAACTTCTCTGAAGCCATTTTAAGATTATAGGATTTGTGTTTAAGTAATCATTCTCAGAACTCCTTAGATTTTTCTTCCTCCTACAAGGGCAGCTTCACCCTATATTCTCTTCTCTCAAGTAACATTTAAGAAGAGAAGTAGAAGTCAATTTTTAACAATGGTAAATTCTTACCATCACATGGGTGGAATGTGATGATATGTCATCACTGACATGGGGAAACCGATGGAGACTTAGGCTAACTTGACAACATAAAAGTCTCAAGACTGTGTAAGAAAAACTACAAGAACTGGTTGCTAGGCTCCTGGACTCAGAATTCCAATTCCTGATTCCATGATAGATAGATTGATTGATTGATTGATTGATTATATTAACGCAAGTTGAGAGATGACCATGTACCACACTGAGTGCATACTTAACACTTCATTTAATACTTTATAAAATGTGTTTAAAAGCTAGTGTTGTTCTTAGTAACAGATGAGGAGACCAAGTATCAGAGAAATCAGGTAACTTGCCTAAGGTACAGCTAATGAGGTCACTTCGCTCTGACTTATTTTGAATAGTAAACTTTTATGCTTCCTACCTATTATTTTTCTCATTTTCCTTAAGCTTATATAACTTTCATATGTTGGTGTGTGCATGTACACACAATACATGTGTACATGTATTAGGCCTCCCTGGTGGTGCAAGGGGTTGAAACGCAACCTTTGAAGGTATCTGCAGCCTCTGCAACATGGGTACGATCCCCGGCCATGGAGCCACCCACATGGAGCCTGTTCAGCTCCCCACTCTGTCTCTGGTGAATCCTCTCATACCCCCCACACCTCTGGCCTATACCCCAGCTCTTGTATGCATATATAAATAAATCTTTAAAAAAAATAGTCACAGTCACTGACCAACTTAAAATAATATATTATTCTTTTTTGCTTCACTCTCCCCTCTGGTCTGGTGCTAGAGGTCATACACCAACAATGAGGCATGAACAGAATCAAGGAGTTGCTTAAATAAATCACGTAATTATTACTGTTATATCTTCTTCAATACACAGAAGTTAAATCCAATACACAGGAGCTTCCATATGGCAGTTTCTTTTTCCACCATTGATAGCCACCAGAGACCCTAACTCACTTATCCCTAGGTTATCCCCACTCCCATCTTCACATGACCCCCCTCTGGTATACACGACTTATTGCGGTGTAAGAAATGCTGGCCTGGGATTTCAGAACACCTAACCCAAAACGCTACTCCTACTATCACAATCCCACCCATGTGAACGTGAGCAGCTTACTCACACTTTCAGGGTCTCAGTGTCTTCAGCTCTAAAATTAGACAATAAAGTTCAGACTAACTTATGGTTCAAAGGATGGGGTCAAAAATCTAGTGAAACCATAGATATGAGAATGCTGTAAATGCCCTATGGGCTGCACAGTAGTAATTTCCTAGGATTCATTAAATCCTCACTATATACTACACAAAGAAACTGAAATAAAATGTTTTACTAAATCCTAAAACACCGTGAAGCAGAAATTATTGCAGTTGAGGAAGCTGAAGACCAGAGTAAGCTGTGCAGGACCACACAGCTGGGGAACTAGAACACAAGTCTGTGTTTGTTGTGTTCATAATA
Source organism: Talpa europaea (assembly GCF_964194135.1). Lineage (NCBI taxonomy): Eukaryota > Metazoa > Chordata > Mammalia > Eulipotyphla > Talpidae > Talpa > Talpa europaea. Next base: position 31,577,148 of record NC_140074.1, read on the forward strand.
TTTGTTTCAGTAGTGACAACTTCAGCACTGCAAATGATGATGTGATGATGATGATAGGGCCTCCTTGGTGGCACTAGGGGTTAAGACGCAACCTATGAAGCTATCCACAGCCTCTGCAACAAGAGTTCGATCCCCAGCCAGGCAGCTACCCACATGGTGCAGCAGACCTCTCCTGACTCACCCACTGCTCCCCTCAGCAGTGTATTTCAGTCTGCCTGTTCTGTCCCCCACTCTGTCTCTGGTGAATCCTCTCACCCACCACACCTCTGGCCTATACCCCAGTTCTTGTATGCATAAATATTTAAATAATAATAATAATGGGGTGGGTGGGGTATCTATTTTTATTGGTTTTATCATGAAGAAAAATTGGTTTGTGGTAGGGGCATAAGAAATGGTTCTCAATTGTCTGCCCACTAGAACAATCTAGCAAGCTTTTATAATACTAGCACTGGGTTTCTAGACTCTAATTTGTTTTAGGGTGACACCTGAACACCAGGAGTTTTAAAAGCTCCCAGTTTATTCCAATGCACACACAGAGTGGTCAGCCACTGCCCTGCAAAGAAAGAGGCATATTAAGGGAGTGCAAACTGGTCCAACCACTATGGAGAGTTGTGTGGAGATTTCTTGACCTACTAAACATAGAGCTTCCATAGGATCCAGCAATTCCACTCCTAGATATTTACCCAAAGGACACAGAAACATCAACTCCAAAGAGCACCTGCACCTCTATGTTTATAGCAGCACTATTTACAATAGCTAAGCTTTGGAAACAACCCAAATGCCCAAAAATAGATGACTGGATCAAGAAGATGTGGTACATATACACCATGGAATATTACTCAGCATTCAAAAAAGACAAACACATGCAATTTGCAGCAACATGGATGGCGCTGGAAGGGATCATGCTCAGCAAAATAAGCCAGAAAGAAAAAGAAAAATACCGGATGGTCTCACTCATAGCAGGAATCTAGAAAACTTAAATAAGGGACCAGGAAAATGAATAACTATAAGAAAGTGAATATCAAAATCAACAAACAACTATGAACCAGAGACACTCTATGAGGAATGGGGGGCGGGGAGGGGAGGGATTGGGGTCAAAATAAGGGGGTTGCAATTGTATGAGGAATATAAAAATAAAATTTATAAAAAAAAAAAAGAATATACACCCCAATGAAACAAGTTAAAAAAAAAAAAAAAAAAGATCTGGGCTCTGACTGCTCCCTTCCGAAGTGAGAAGCAAGTGGGTGGGGGAAGGGAGAAGCGTCTGAGAACTGATGGAATCCAGTATTCACTGCTGCACTCTGAATGGCAACTTTCCCAGCAGATACATTACCAGTCATGTCCCAGTCATAAAACATAGAGCTCTCATTTCCTCAGCAGCCTTATATACGCTGAGTGCTTTTCAGCATTATTAACCTCCATGATCAAAACAGATAGGAAGACTGAAAGCCAGGGAAAACCTCTTTACATCTTCTGCATTGCAAAGCCACACAGGGAGAAAGAAGTCTGCTTGCAATGTGAGCATTCCTGCTTGAGCCAAACAAAGCCAGAGCCTGGACAAATTCACTTTGTGTACCTAATGGGTTCAGGATGGCTGTGGATTCAGAGAAATGAATGTGTCCTAATTAGACTCATTGCCATGAGTATAATAAACATGTCTTGTTTGAACAGTGTTCCACATAAATGAGGCTGTCTCAGCTTCTCTTAGGCGCGCTTGTATGCAAAAACTAGGATATACAGAACAAACATCCCTTATTTTAAGATTACCTAACATCTAAACTCCCCACTGATTTAGATAAATCTCAGGATTGGCAGGAGACAGAGTTCACTTCCTGTTGGGGAAGCTGGAGAAAGACAGTTGTTCCTCCTGCTCTTCCCAGGATGCTGCCATGTGACCATGTGATTTGGAATAACAGAGCACACACATCCTCCCTGTGGTACCTTGGTTCTTCTAGAGAAAAGTATGGGATCGGTGAGCTATGTTTCATGGTGGCTGTGGCAGAGGACCCAAGAGCAGAGAACCCATGTTTAAGGAGACACAAACCAGCATCATGTGAGTGCCCACTGACTGTGGTGGCAGCAGCAATGGAGAAGTCTCAACTGGCCAACAAAAGTGTCCTCAGCAGATCTTCCCAGGACCATGCCCCAGCCATGCTGGCCTCCTTTGACTACAACATGAACCTGTGGTCCATCTTCCTGAGAGTCAACTTCCCCTAGTTGCCCAAGTTACCAACTGCCTTTTAGGAAATTCCTCGTCTCCTTAATTTTGCCAGAGTAAATTGGTTGCTTCCTAGCAAGGATTTTATTAGTGCAAGGTAATATATGGGGATTTAACTATCATTTGTCTAACTACTGCTTGTTCAGTCATTACCCCATGATCCTACACTCTAGAGATCTTAATAATGTGGTAATGTCTAAACACAAACCTTTTTCCACTCCTAAAAACTCCTCATGTGCAAAAAGCAAACTGTGCAGATTTACTTCTGTACTCTTTTCCACCATTGTGAGAATTTTGTATGCTCTCAAGTGATAATAACAACTAATGACTTAAGAAGGAAGAGTTAATTTTCTAGTCTGCAGAACGAAAACAAAAATAGTTCACAGCCTCACTCAGGTCATAAAAGGGACTAAGTTAAGTAAAATGAAACAAATTGTTGAAGTACAAAAATTTAGTATTCTATTTTTGACTTATACATAATCCTAAACCCCAAATCTGTCTTATTTGGTCTTTGGATATAGTACTCAAGTGTATCCAAAATTATCTCTAAACATTTTTGTCTGACATCTTTTCTGCGGGTGGGGAGATAAAGTGTTTTGATCTGAAAGATATTTTCTTGGTAACTGAATTGAGGGTAGGATAGGAAAAGAAATCCAAACTTCATTCTTCAGCCTTCTGCTGTACTGTGGAAGTGTGTCAAGCTGCATTTCCGATCAGGAGTCCACAGAAAAGGTTATCATAGATCAGTCAAGGTGCTAACATAAATGTCACCAAAGGAGTCAAACAGAGAGGATGCAATATCACCTAAACCAGTAATTTTCAAACTAAAGACCATCTACTTCATGTCCAGAGCCCCTGATGTTCTCTCATTCCCAGAGTACTTACTCTCTCAAATCATCATCTACAGGTAACAAATGGCCCCTGACTTGAAAGAAAACATTGAACAGTTGAAAAAAAACATGGGGTTCGAAACAAATAAGAGTTAGGTTTAAATACTTTCTTGACTGTTATGAGTTCTATAACCTTGAGCAAATTGCTCACGTTCTCCAAGTCTTAGTTGCTTCTGTGATATGTATATATGAAATTATATAGAATGTCCAGCTCAGTGTTTTGAATATAGTTAGTAAAAATGATTGACACATTCAGATAAGGTAATTGAGGAGGCTTGAGGAACATGTATTCATTCGTACAAGACACATTTATTGTATATTCATTGTGTGCAAGGTTTTATGTATAAAACCAGAATCTGACCTAAGGAAGCAGGTAATAATGAATGATCAGCTAGTTCTTATAATCATCAGAAATATATCTGATACACATCTCATTTTCCTGCATCTCCTCAGAAAAAATTCCCATGCATCTGCCCCCCCCAAAAAAACACCACTCAAATCCCTCTCCTAAAAACTCCAAAATTGCTACTTTTCTAATTGTTGCCTTGGCAGAGAGTGTGGTGTAGTAACATGAATCTGGAGAGATGTGACGCTATGCCTCTGAATCACACATTTACAATAATGTAAATTTTAAAACATTATATATAAAAAATAGCTAATTTTAACACTTCAAAGGTACTCTATACATCTCTTTACTATATTAATTGATTATTTTCTGTTTTTGCTTTAAACTGCCCAATTCCAATAAAAACTTAAGGCATTTTTTCCTATAAAATATAATAAATAAGTATAGTTTACTTTTTAAAAAATATATAGCATAATAACCCCCTTCTCCATAATATCTCATTTTATATACCCCTTCTGCACTCACAGGCAATGGAATGTTTAGCAACTAATGTAAAATATTCAGCAACTGGTTCTCTGAAGTGGGAGCAAACCCTAATTTGTAGTATTTGACAATTTTTGTAATTTAAATACTCTCACCATGGTTGATTTTACCTAACCAACATGACATCCCTGAAAACATAGTCAGGAAGGATGCTGACAGCTCTGATGATGGCTGTAGCACATCATGGTGGCCCCATGTAGCATCAGTCATTCTTTATTTACACTGTGCCCAAGATGAGTGACTCTCCTCAACCTAACTCAGCATCTGGTTATATGTCTGGTCTCCTCGCCCCAGTAAGCTAGTAGCTCCTTGTGACAAGAACCTTATGAAAGCTTTCTTGGTATAGCTCCAGAATGCTGGCTATACTCTCTGGCCCAGAGCAGAGCCTTAGTGATGACTTTTAGGCCAGTGAAGTCACAGGAAGTTTTCCACCCTCCTTGGCAAGCCTGCCCTCTTGGAGCTACAATAAACTGGCTTTAAAAGTCCATAAGGTGTATCCTCAGTTTCCCAACTCCTCTTCAGCTTCCCAATGTCCTTCCTCTCTCTTCTCTCTTCCCCCTTCCCATTAGAAAGTGCAACCTGCAAAGAGTCTGGTAGCATCCATTTACAGGATGAATTAAATACCCTGTTTCCACAAACATGTCATGTCTTTGCTCAACCTGAGTAATGGATCATTTTCCTTAAGATAATTAAGATTATTTCAGTGGCAGAAGTAAAAATTTGATGGCAGTCACTTATTTCATATGAATATAGACAGGACCTTGTGGAAATCTCTCTCATCCAAATGACATTACAGCATTTGCAAATAATCTCAGGGTCTCAAGCCTCAGCTTGAAATTCATGGTATTTTTAACCTATACTAAGATAAACTGACCATTCACTAAATCACCAATCCATCCTAACAGACACAAGTCCAAGATCTCATCAGCCCAAATTATTCCTTTTTTTGTTTTTAAAGATTTGGTGTCTACCAAAGGGTACTTGTCACCCCAAGTCACACAGGGGTTTTGAACTCTTTGTCTTAGCCATCTCATTCTCAAAACAAAACTGTCCTCAAACACAACTCACTTTGTGTAACAGCTACTGTCCCCAGCAAAGGATATTAAAATCAAATCAGATATTAAGAATGCTAAGAGAGCTCACTTTTTTTTAATAGTAAATTTTATTTTTATATTCCCCATACAATTGCAACCCCCTTGGTTTGACCCCAATCCCTCCCCTCCCCGCCCCCCACTCCCCTTAGAGTGTCTCTGGTTCATAGTTGTTTGTTGATTTTGATTTTCACTTTCTTATTGTTATTCATTTTCCTGGTCCCTTATTTAAGTTTTCTAGATTCCTGCTATGAGTGAGACCATCCGGTATTTTTCTTTTTCTTTCTGGCTTATTTCGCTGAGCATGATCCCTTCCAGCGCCATCCATGTTGCTGCAAATTGCATGTGTTTATCTTTTTTGAATGCTGAGTAATATTCCATGGTATATATGTACCACATCTTCTTGATCCAGTCATCTATTTTTGGGCATTTGGGTTGTTTCCAAAGCTTAGCTATTGTAAATAGTGCTGCTATAAACATATCTTCTGCACTGTTGGTGGGAGTGCAAACTGGTCCAACCACTATGGAGAGCTGTGTGGAGATTTCTGGACCTACTAAACATAGAGCTTCCATATGATCCAGCAATTCCACTCCTAGGTATTTACCCAAAGGATACAGAAACATCAATTCCAAAGAGAGCTCACTTTTAAAGGAACATTGGTAAAAATAATAGTAAAGATTATTAACAGTCTAACTGCTCATGAGATGCCAGTCACTAAGCAAACTGCTTGGTGTACATTTGCTCCTTTACAACCTTATATAGAGTAATAAAACCACTGATGACATAAACAATTGGGACATAGATTTCTCTAACTTTGAGATTAGCTTAATTTTATGCTTTCCTAAAGTAATGCTATCATTTCAAGGATCTGGTGCAGGTAGACTGAGTATGTGTGCTTTCGTGCATTTACAAGGCTACATTTGCTACACACAACTAGCAAGAGCCAGGCCAAGCCTTAGGAAGCATTAATTTCAGGCATGGCATGAAATAATATCCACATGAATGGATTATCTCATATTCAATCACATTTGTTTCAGTATTTATTTAATTAAAAACACAACTATATTTATAATGGCAGCCTGTGCCTTCCAAGATCCATAGCCTTATTTCCTTCTGCAAGCATTCACTGAAGAGGAACTTTAAGTGCTTCTCTTCATAGCCAAATATATCCTATTTTCATTAGAGGTGCCGGAGCACATAGACATTCACCATAACCTTATTGATAATTGCACCTGATTAACCACAAACTGCAAAGAAGGAGAATTGAATGCTTTTTATTAATTAACATAGTCAAGTCAAGGAAAACAGCCTACATGAGGGATAGCTTGTTTAAAAATAATTGACTCATTAATCTTAACCATATGAACATGTTCGCATTAGCAAGGTCAGTCACTAGAAAGGATTCAAACTGGAATAGCACATTCACGCAAGTATGATTTTGCAGTTATTTCATTTGGACTAGTAAGGAATTACTTCAAACAGTGAAGGTTTTCAGAAGGACACAGTCACACAAAAAACAAAAGTTTCATAATGGCTATCTTCAATTTTTCAAGCTGTAGGGCATCTGGGGGTGGGGGGGAAGGAAATCACATTCTAGTTGTTATTCCTGCATAGAGACAGGGTCTACACCCTAAAAGCAATCCCACAGGTACATGCTTCCTCATGCTATGATATTGTAGACAGAATCACCAAGTGTACCTCAAAGCAGCAGAAGTGTGCGTGCCAGGGACTGTAAGCCAGACAGACATTGCATCCTGGGGACTATAACTGGCTGGGAAGGGATTTGGGTGTGGGAGCACTTATGCCTGGAAAGCAGTCAGTTAAAATAATAACCAAAGGAAGTACTTCTTCACACAGCAGGTGGTAAACATGTGGAACTTGTTACTCCCAGAGAGTTGAACAAGTCAAGAAAAGTAAATAGGTTCAAGAAGGGTTTGGAAAAATTGCACATGCCCAGTGTTTCTGGTAGTCAAGAGAGGTTCTAAGTGTTTGGATGCATTCTCAGCTTTTAATGTTACAGAGATATCTGCCACACTCCTTTACAAAACACTCCTGGTTCCAGACTGTGCAAGTATCAGCAGTATGAGCCAATTACCCAATTGGGCATATCTTTTGCCCTTGTAATCTGAAAGGTAATGTTAAGAAGAGTGCCCACAACAAAGCAATCAGGGGATCTGGATGTTTGTGCTGGCCCAGCTTCTTAAAAATTGTGTGACTGCAGGAAAGTCTCTAAACCTCCATGAACTCATCTGTGAAATGAGCTTGATTTTAGCTTTCCTCCTGATATCAACTATTATTGTAAGAATCAAGTGAGATAATGCTCTCTAAACTATACAACATGTGAGTGCAACATTTATAATACAAATAATCCTGGATCCCTCATGGCTAAAACATAGGAGTGCCACATCCAAAAGAAACAAAAATAAATCCTAAATTAGCTGAAATGATTATAATATGGCTAATGTCTAAAGGACCCAACAACCTTCTCATTATTGCAACTGCTTAAAATCTGCTCTCTCTGCACCCATCACAGTCTTCAGATTGCCTGGGCCACTCTGTGGCCAGACTTTTCAAGCTTTATTTAGGAAACCAGATCAATTTCCCATTATCACCACCAGCAAAATCAAGTCCAGGATATGAACAAATTAGCAGAAGGGTGTCATCCCTGGGAATGTTTGCATGTTAATTTTTTGCCCCCCCCCCCCACAATTATTTCCCACCATAGAATGCAGTGATATGGTACATTAAAAATTTCCACTATTTCATGTGAGAGGTGTAACAAATAGCAATAGGTTTAAAAGCTGAACATCTCAAATCAACACATGTTCCCTGCACTACCTGCTCTTCTATAGATATTGTGGTAGTGGCAAGGGTCAGGGAAATTTAGGTCACCTTAGAAAGGCTACCACCCCTAGGGATCACCAAAACTGACACTCTCTGATCTATCACATTGTGCCCCTGCAATAACTTGCTCTCATGAAGTTTCTTCTCTGACTTTTCTCTGCTCACAGTACAAGGTACACAAATTCAGTGGCTTTGGGCTAAAAAGAATCAGTGGTTGAGTTTTAGTACTACTATTTAAAAGCTTGAGACCTTGCACAAGTCACTAATCCTCTGAGGGCAACTGTTATCCGATCTATAAAAATATACACACCTATTGGGAATGAAAGACATATAAAGCAGAAAAGTGCTGGGTAAGGACAAAATAAATAGCAAATGTGATTCACACAGATCCCCTCAGAGTCTACATAGATGTAAAAGGTGCCACCAATATTGGGTGCATGTGTGGTGGCATGAAAACACCAGCTGCTTTAAACTTACACAGTGCCATTCCAGTGATGTGGGATTCCAGTGATGACTACCCAGGGAACAACCAAACCATTGGCTCATTCTCCTAGCGTTCCACCTCAGCTGGCTGTTCAAGACACTGCAAAACTGCTTTTGCTCCAGAGGAGACTATGGCCTGGATCATCCCCTGGAGTCACTGTGGCAGGTGGCGTTTGTCTTGTCTTCCACAAACTGTTGTTCTCTTCAAGGATCATTGCTTGTCTAAGCCACATATTAATTTCTTGATATTCTGCCATGATCTTCCTTTGACTGGTGCAGACTCCCATGTAAGCAGATCACTCTGGGCCTATTAAATACTGTGTTTGCTTCAGAGCCAAATAGTGACTGTGTAAACATGCTGTGGAAAGGGATGTTTTCAATGAGCTATATTAGAGGTCAGTGCATAGAAAGTATCATTCTCACCCACATTTCAGGGAGGGTGAAAAGATATTACCACACGCACTCCCCAGAGAATCACACAACCCAAATCAGACAACCCTTAGATTTTCTAAAAACTAGCTTTTCCCCTTCATCATCTGAATAACTCAGAAAAACTCAGAAATTACCTTATACTTTTCTCCAAGAGAAAACTAATTATTCCCATTGTAGCCAGCATTGTAAAATATTCCATGAAACCAAAGACCATTTTTATTTCAGGAGCAATCAAATGGCATGTAAGGAAACAGCAGGGGTGAGTGGGGATTAATTTCAGGATCTCACAGCCATTTATATTGATTTTTCCCAAGTTCACACAAAAGAAAAGATTTCCCAGCTGAGCTGAGATCAAAAGTGGCACATTTAACAGGATCTTGAGGATCCAGAGGGCCATCTTGTTTAAACACTCTGAGTTTCTACAATATGATTGTTTATATCTTATGTCTACAAGAGGGCAGACAAGTTATCCGGGGGGAAGCAGGTGGCATATAGCAGAAGTTGTGTCCTAAAAGGCAAAGCTAGTTAGCTCTACAAAACATCTCAGTGAATCAGTGTACAACTACTACACTCGATAGCCATGCTCACTCACTGTCTCTCTCCTCCCTAGCTACAAGCATCACCACCATCAGAAAGAAATGTGAGACACAGGCAACAGAGGGCAGCGTGAACAGGGAGCAACAGGCATCATGACAGAACCCTGCAAACTCAACTCTATGGAAAGCAGTTCCATTTTGAGAGACTGTATCATCAAAGAAGACAATTTGAGAGTGCTGCCAAGGCATCAATGGATATCAGAGAGAACAGCTTAAATTATTTTAAGAATTTTAACTCCTGCTGCTAGAACATCAGAAAATCCCATGACCCCTTGATCAAGAAATAGCACCAACATCAAAGGATCATAGGGGAAAGAGACTAGAATATGACAAGATTAAGTCATCACATTTCCCCAAGCATCCAGAAGGTCAATCCTATATATAGGACATAGTTTTAGGTGGTTGGAGGAAGTAGACCACAAAGGTGAAGTGTCTCAGACTTATCCTGAAGAATCTCAAGTGGCAGGAAGAAAATAATTAGGGAGTCTAAACAAAGACCTACTGAGGATGCTGGTTAACAAATTTGTTAACAGTGGCAAAAAAAAAATGTCTTGGTTTACTACTGAGGGGATAAAACTCAAGTTGGGTTTTAAAGGAAGATTTGAAAGGAAAAGAAAAATGGTAAAGGTAATCCTGTAGATTTTACGCTGGTTGTCTGAGTAGTGACGGCACTAAGAAGGATGAAACAACATATGGAAGCAAGTTTGGGAGGCAAATAAATTCAATTTGAGATAAACATGAGGTCCTTCACTTGATCCATCAGATGACATCTAAAGTACATTTGGAAACTCAGGTCTAGGTCTTTACAAACCTGGTTGCACTCTTTCTTGGGTGCTCTCTCTGTGTTAGGATCAGTAATACAGCAAGGAGAGTTGTGGGCCCACATAATGCATGTGACATGGAAATTTCTGCTATGGATCAGCAAAGCCTGGTAGAGCCATTGCATTTAGCCACTATTCTCTGACCTTATAATTTAACTTGAGAGAATTTAGGTGGTTGAAGCAGGAGAAACTGTTGAGATCATTTATATCTTCTATCAGCTTCTCTAAAATGTTTTTTGTTGGTGGTGGTGGTGATGGTGTTTAAAGTCTACTGAATCTATCCTCTAAGTCTTGGGGGAAGTTTTCGCCATGGGTCTAGTGGAGAGGGTCACTATGAAGGCTTCTTAATAACCTGCTCTACAAAGTCATATCCAACAGATAGGTAAGGACTTGTGTTTTATAGCAGCTTCGTGGAGTTAAAACAAGGAAAGTCCCTTCCAGAAGTGAGGAGGCTCCAGGAACCACAACAATCCCTGTGGTGTTCATATGATGCCAATAAAAGATGGGAAGCACTTCCAAAAAAAGACCTAGTCTTGACAGGTGACCATAAGTGAGAAATGTGAACATATACTGCAAATTCTACAAGGTTGTTCAACTGGAAGGCATTATTACTTCTCAAATGCCCAAAGCTGTCTCCCTATTGCAAACAGCTTTCAGGAAAGCTTCTTATTTCATATTCACACAAAGTAGATAGAAGCTGAAGCACAACTGCCCCCAGTTTTGTGTCTTTTTTTTTTTCCTTGTTAATTTATTTATTTATTTATTTTTATAAATTTTATTGTTATATTCCCCATACAATTGCAGCCCCCCCATTCTGACCCCAATCCCTCCCCTCCCGCCCCCGCCCCCCCTAAAAGTGTCTCTGGTTCATAGTTTTTTGTTGATTTTGATTTTCACTTTCTTATAGTTATTCATTTTCCTGGTCCCTTATTTATGTTTTCTAGATTCCTGCTATGAGTGAGACCATCCGGTATTTTTCTTTTTCTTTTTGGCTTATTTCGCTGAGCATGATCCCTTCCAGCGCCATCCATGTTGCTGCAAATTGCATGTGTTTATCTTTTTTGAATGCTGAGTAATATTCCATGGTATATATGTACCACATCTTCTTGATCCAGTCATCTATTTTTGGGCATTTGGGTTGTTTCCAAAGCTTAGCTATTGTAAACAGTGCTGCTATAAACATAGGGGTGCAGGTGCTCTTTGGAATTGATGTTTCTGTGTCCTTTGGGTAAATACCTAGGAGTGGAATTGCTGGATCATATGGAAGCTCTATGTTTAGTAGGTCCAGAAATCTCCACACAGCTCTCCACAGTGGTTGGACCAGTTTGCACTCCCACCAACAGTGCAGAAGAGTTCCTTTTTCTCCACACCCTCGCCAACATTTGTTGTTGCTAGTTTTTTTAATATGTGCCATTCTCACTGGTGTAAGATGGTATCTCATGGTAGTTTTGATTTGCATTTCCCTGATGGCAAGTGATGTTGAACATTTTTTCATATGCCTGTTGGCCATTTACATTTCCTCTTCAGAGAAGTTTCTTTTTAGCTCTTCTGCCCATTTTTTGACTGGATTATTTTCTTTGTGTTGTTGAGTCTCATCAGCTCTTTGCAGATTTTTGTGATCAGTCCTTTATCATTAGTGTTGGGTGCAAAAATGTTCTCCCAGTTGGTGGGGTTTCTCTTTGTTTTTGTTATTGTCTCTTTTGCTGTGCAGAAGCTCTTTAATTTGATGTAGTCCCAGCTGTTTATCTTTGCCTTCACTATCACTGCTTTGGGTGATGTGTCTGTAAAGATGTCTTTGATGTGCAGATCACGTAGTGTTTCGCCTATATTTCCTTCTATATATTTTATGGTTTCAGGTCTTATGTCTAGTTCTTTAATCCATTTTGAGTTGATTTTTGTGTATGGTGTGAGGTAGTGGTCAAGCTTCATTCTTTTGCATGTAGCGACCCAGTTTTCCCAGCACCATTTATTGAACAAACTTTCTTTGCTCCAATGCATAGTCTTTGCTCCTTTGTCAAAGATTATTTGACCATAAATCTGTGGGTTTATTTCTGGATTTTCTATTCGATTCCATTGGTCTGTATGTCTGTTCTTGTTCCAATACCATGCAGTTTTGATGATTATGGCTTTGTAGTATAGTTTGAAGTCTGGGAGTGTAATGCCTCCATTCCCTTCTTTTTTTTTCAGGAGAGCTTTGGCTATTCGGGGTTTTTTGTGATTCCATATGAATTTCATCAATAATTGTTCTATTTCTTTGAAGAATGACATTGAAATTTTGATTGGAATAGCACTGAATCTGTATATTGCTTTTGGAAGGATGGCCATTTTAATAATGTTTATTCTTCCAATCCACGAGCAGGGGATGTCTCTCCATTTCTTTGTGTCTTCTTCTATTTCTTTTAACAGTGTTTTATAGTTTTCTTTGTATAGGTCCTTTACCTCTTTTGTTAGATTTATTCCCAAATATTTGATTTTTTTTTGTTTCAATAACAAAAGGGATGGTTTTTTTGATTTCTTCTTCTTCAGATTTATTGTTTGTGTATAGGAAGGCTACTGACTTTTGCATGTTGATTTTGTATCCTGCCACTTTACTGAACTGATTGATGAGTTGAATTAACTTTTCTGTGGAGTTTTTGGGGTTCGCTATGTATAATATCATATCGTCTGCAAATAGTGATAGTTTGACTTCTTCTTTTCCTATTTGGATTCCTTGGATGTCTTTCTCTTGTCTTATTGCCCTGGCTAGGACTTCCAGTATTATATTGAAAAGCAGTGGTGAGAGTGGACATCCTTGTCTTGTTCCAGATCTTAATGGAATTGCTTTCAGCTTTTCTCCATTGAGAATGATACTGGCTGTTGGCTTGTCATAGATGGCCTTTATGATGTTGAGGTATGTTCCTTGTATCCCAAGAATTTCAAGGGCTTTTATCATGAATGGGTGTTGCACTTTGTCGAAAGCTTTCTCAGCATCTATTGATATTATCATATGGTTTTTATATTTCTTTTTGTTGATGTGTTGGATAACGTTGATTGATTTTCGGATGTTAAACCATCCTTGTGCCCCTGGAATGAATCCTACTTGGTCGTGGTGAATTATCTTATGGATACATTGTTGGATTCTGATGGCTAAAATTTTATTGAGGATTTTTGCATCAGTGTTCATTAGGGAGATTGGCCTGTAGTTTTCCTTTTTTGTGTTGTCCTTGTTCGGTTTTGGTATTAGTGTAATGTTGGCTTCATAGAACGTGTTTGGTATTGTCCCTTCCTTCTCAATTTTTTGGAAGAGTTTGTGAAGGATAGGCACTAATTCGTCTCTGAATGTTTGGTAGAATTCATTTGTAAATCCATCAGGTCCTGGGCTTTTGTTTTTTGGGGAGGTTTTTGATTACCATTTCAATTTCGCTAATTGTAATTGGTCTGTTTAGGTGTTCTATTTCTTCTTTATCTAGCTTTGGGTGATTGTAGAGTTGTAGGAATTTGTCCATCTCCTCTAGATTATTAAACTTGTTTCCATATAACTGTTCATAGTAGTTACTGATTATTCTTTTGATTTCTGCTGTGTCCGTTGTGATTTCTCCTCTTTCATTGATGATCCTGTTTGTTTGTGCTTTCTCCCTTTTTTCCTTTGTGAGCCTGGCTAGGGGTTTGTCTATTTTATTGATTTTTTTCAAAGAACCAGCTCTTGGTTTCATTGATCTTTTGGATTGTTTTTTTAGTTTCGATTTCATTTATTTCTGCTTTGGTTTTTATTATTTCTTTTCTTCTACTGGTTTTGGGTTTTTTTTGTTGTTCTTTTTCTAGATCTTTGAGCTTCGAGATTAGGTTGTTTCTTTGAGTTCTTTCTTGTTTCTTGATGTGAGCTTCTATTGCTATATATTTTCCTCTTATTACTGCTTTTGCTGCATCCCATACATTTAGGATATTGGTGTCCTCCTTGTCGTTCAATTCAAAAAATTTTTTAATTTCTTCTTTGATCTCCTCATTAGTCCAGTGGTCTTCCAGTAGTGTGGTTTTTAATCTCCATGAGGTAGGAAAGTTCCTTGCCTTCTTTTTATGGTTTATTTCTAGTTTGATGCCTTCATGGTCAGAAAAGATGGTTGATATGATTTCAATCTTGGTGTATCTGTTGATGTTTGTCTTGTGCCCCAGTATGTGATCGATCCTGGAGAATGATCCGTGTGCGCTTGAGAAAAATGTGTACTCCGTTTTTTTGGGGTTTAGTGTTCTATAGATGTCTGTTAAGCCCAATTGCTCTAGGTCCTTATTTAGAGCTTTGGTTTCTTTACTTATTTTTTGTCTTGTTGATCTATCCATTGTTGATAGTGGTGTGTTGAAGTCTCCCACTACGTATGTGTTTTCTTTGATGTCTGTTTTCAGAGAGGACACAACAGTTGTCTGATATATTTTGGTGAGTATATGTTAATGAGTGTTATTTCTTCTTGAAGTATTGTCCCCTTGATCATAATGTAGTGACCATTGGGGTCTCTTTTTATCTTTTTGAGTTTGAAATCTGTTTTATCTGATATAAGTATAGCTGTTCCTGCTTTCTTTTTTGGTCCATTTGCTTGTAGGATTGTTTTCCATCCTTTAACTTTGAGCCTATTTTTATCTTTTGTAGCTAAATGTGTTTCCTGGAGACAGCAAAAGGTTGGGTTTTGTTTCTTAATCCAGGCTGCAACTCTGTGTCTTTTTATTGAAGAGTTTAGTCCATTTACATTTAGAGTTAATATTGATATGTTAACATCTGTATTTGCCATTGTGTTTGTCTTTCCTTTGATTTTATTTATTTATTCTTTTAATAACTTTTTTTTTTTTGGCCTTCTTTCATTGTTATTCGTCCCTCTGAGGTTCTGGCTTTAGGACTCCTTGTAGTATTTTTTGGAGTGGGGGTTTAGTTGCAATGAAATTCCGGAGTTTCTGTTTGTCTGGGAAGGTCCATATTCTTTCTTCAAAGAGGAAGGAGAGCTTTGCGGGATAGAGTATTCTTGGTTGGCATCTGTTTTCTTGGAGTCTGTTGACTATGTCCCTCCACTCTCTCCTTGCCCATAGTGTTTCTTCGGAGAAGTCTGATGTCAGCCTGATTCGCTTTCCTTTGAATGTTATCTGTTTCTTCCCTCTTGCCAGCTTCATTATTTTTTCCTTGTCCTGGATTCTTGGGAGCTTTACTATTATGTGTCTTGCTGTATTTTTTCTTTCGTCGTGGAAGTTTGGTGTTCTTCTTGCTTCTTGTATATCAATTTTTAGCTCCTTCTTCACATTTGGGAAGTTCTCTTCAATTATCTCTTTGAATATTTTCTCTGTTCCTACTTCTCTCTCCTCTCCTTCTGGTATTCCTATAACTCTTATATTTCCTTTCCTCATGGAGTCAGATAGTTCCCGAAGTCTTTCTTCATTCTTTTTCCTTCGTACTTCTCTTTCCTTTTCTGTTTTGGTTCTTTTTATTTCTGTGTCTTCAAGAGCACTTATTCGTTCTTCCATTTCATCAATTCTGCTTTCATTGCTTTTCCCAGAATTCTTTAGTTCTTCCACTAATTCTTTGATCTCCTGCATTTCTTTTACTTCCCTCTTTAGGGACTCAATTTCATTCTTCTGATCATTGATTATTTTTCCCTTATCATTGTTTTCCTTTATGACTTCTGTTAGTTTTTTAATCACGGCAATTTTAAATTCTCTTTCTGGAAGGCTCAGAAGTTCTTCCAAGTTACTGTCGTTGCAATCTGGGGGCTGGTTTTCTTTTTGTGGTGTGCTTTTTCTCTGGAGAGTTGCTAGGTTGCGTGTGGTTCTTCTCCTCCCTACTGTCTGTTTTCTAATTTGCCGTATGCGTTGGGACACTGTGTTGTTGGGACTGGCCGGCATCTTGGGTGGGCTTCTCTTCTCCCCTCTGGTTCCTCCAGGAGTCATCTGTCAGTTTCAAGCAGTCTTTATTGGAGAAAGGTCCCTGTCCTAAAATGTCGATGTGGGGACACACTCCCCTGTGCGCCTGGTCTGCCCCGGCGGTGGGTTCCTGCTCCCCCTCTGGGCTTGGACTGCAGGCCAGAGGGGGTCTGGCGTGGGCGAACTTCCCCCGCTCACCTCTGGCTCCTGAGGAAACCTTCTGCAGGTAGTCTTTACTGAAGAAATGTCCCTGTTCTAAAATGGTGATGTGGGACACACTCCCTGCGCGTCCGGTGTCAGGCACACTCTTCTGCGTGCCTGGTCTGCCCTGGCTGTGGGTGCTCGCTCTCCCTGTGGGCTCAGACTACTTGTTCGGAAGGGGCCGGGTATGGGCTAACTCCCCAGCTGGCCACTAGCTCCTTCCGGAGCCTGTGCTGTCTACAAGTCGCTAGGTGGCGCCAAAGATCTCTCCTAGAGCCCTTGGGGAGCTGATTTTCCACCCCGTGGGACAGGGAGCAGAGCGGGGATGGTAGGGTACACCTCAACGGCTTTGGGGTGCTGTGTCTGCCTTGTGCCCCACCGTCGTGGGGAACCCACGCCCCTAATTTCGTGCCCCAGGTCTCAGTTCCAAAGCCCTCAGTTCCAGGACGCGGGCTGTAGCCCAGTTCAGTGGCGCAGGAATGGCGCCTTTTGCACCGCTCCCGTGCCTGGGCGCCTGGTTCCTGCTTACTCAGGGAGGGACCTTCACCTCAGTGAGGACTTCCGCGCGTCTCCCCGCAAGCCTAGGTCGTCTCCCAAGCGATCCTGGTCTGCACTTGCTTTTCAAGTGCGCCGAGCGCGCCGCTTTCAGTGCAAGCTTACCGGCAGCCCGGGCTGTGTGCACGTCTCCCGGGGTCTTTGTTCTTCTCTAATGGCGCCCGGAGCCGTTCGCTCACCGCCGTGGCGAATCCTGCAGGTTTCGCCTCAGCTCCCGTTCACGGGGTGTGGTGGCTGCAATAGTTCCTTTCCACTCACAGTCCCGCTTGCTGCGTAGTTTGTTCTTGGTGGCCGTTTTGGTTTGTTTTCCTCCTCTCTGCCGGTCGGAGAGTGCCGCCTCTGTGGGCGGGGGAGGGGAGCAGGGTTCTGCGCTTCCCTCCCTTCTGGTCCTCTTTTATGGCCGCTTTCTTCTTCGGGCAGTTTGCTGGAGTCGTCCGTTTATCTTCCGTGTCCCAGTTCTCACTGGGACCTGCCGCTTTTCCTCCCTATTAACTTTTTTTAATGGGAGATCTTACTCGCAGCGTCTCCTCGCCGCCATGTTGCTCCGCCCCCCCCTCCAGTTTTGTGTCTTTAGAGGAATTTCTGACATGAACGAGCAGGTAAAAATGTGAGTGGGAAAGTGTATTTGCACCAACGTGGGAATGGAGGTAAGGGACATCCGGTAAATCCTCTATAACTGAGAACATAATATTGCTACTAGTGAACCTAATCACGGAGAAGAAACATGGACATGCTTGTCTTTAAGCTGAAGTCACTGTGCAGTCACCATTTTTCATTTCATTTTTAGATGTGCTATGTGATGCAGTACATATGAAGACCGTGACAGTAAGAATGGCAACAAAAGTATAAATAAATATAGATGTGTACAATACACTGTATATTTTTACATTATGTAAATTTGTAATAGTGAAACAATGTTTTCCATTTTGTGTCAGGTCTGCTCACAAGGGTCCTGAAATTCTTGGCCTAAATTCAATTGCTGTTGGATTGGAAGTGAGCAGGGAATGGGTGACTGGGGATGAGTGTATGAGTGTGTGTGTGTGTGTGTGTGTGTGTGTGTGTAAGAAAGAAAGAAAGAGAGCGAGAGAAAGAGGGAGGGAGATATGAGGGATTCGTGATCTCTCTTCCATATTGATCCACATTCTTTATTTAGCCTCTAGGATACTATGTGCCTTGTAGATAGTACTTCTTTGTTCCAAATCCTTCTTTTCCTACTAGTGATGAGATTCTACAAAGCACATAAATATATTAATGGCAAAATGAAGAATGGGAAACACAACAGTCATTAGAGAGTATAGATCACGAATCTCTCTCTTACACACATGCACGTACTCACGTGCACACACACCCTCTGCCCACTTACAATCAAATGGCAAGTGGATTTAGGACGAGAATTTCAGGGCTCTTATCAGAAGACCTGAAACAGAATGGAAAAATAGGTCACCCTGCTGCTTATTTCCAGCATTCTCAAGAGAACTTCGTGCCTTCTGACAGTGACAGCAAGAGTGTCTGCTTCTATTTCTGACTCTTCCTTTAGGAGGCCCTTCAGGGCTTGGCTGCTCTGTTCCAAGAGCACACAACCCAGGGCACTCTGGCAACTTGCTCCAGTTTCTATATTAGAGTTAGCATTTGTGTGCTGATATCCTTTTTTCCGAATCCATTTTCCATCATTAAGAAACCTGAGACTGGCTGCCAGAAAAATCTGTCACCCTTGTTCCCTCTTCCTGCCAAGGCCCATCCCTTCACTATTTGAGAGAGAGAGAGAGAGAGAGAGAGAGAGAGAGAGAGAGAGAGAGAGAGAGAGAGAGAGAGAGAGAGAGAGAGAGAGAGATTATTATATGATGAGTTATGTAGCTACAAAAGGAAAGAGGCATTAACCTTTCATTCCACACTCACTTTATCTTGAGTTTGAGAAGGCTCTCTCAGCGTTCAGGGGCTACCAATATAGTCTAGCGGTTTTTCTTATCCCTCTGAAGAAAGACAGACACCCCACTTTATGGACAAAGTAAGAGACATCTCTGAACAACAGGGATCATATACCATCTTGCAGGGAACATCTGACCTGATATACTGATCTGCACTTTAAAAGCTTGGTGCAAGTCTAATTTTGTGCCCATCAGTTCAGATATTCATCAATCAGCAGTTGGTGGGGGGGGGGGGAAGAGTCAGGGGATAGGTAAGTGGGAGAATTGCTAACCTTAGTTCAGAGTTGCTAGGTTGGAAAAGCATGGAGAAAGCAAAATAGCTGATGGAGCAGACTGCCTGGCTGACATACAGGGAGTCCAAGCAGGAGGAAAGGGTACCCTATGTGTGAGACCTGAAAACCTACCTGCCAACAAACTGTTCCAGGAAAAAGTCACAAGTGAAATCAGGGGCAGCATCCAAGGGGCCCAGGAGCCGATTCAACTTTAAACATGCATTGCAAAAACATTCATAGAGAAAGACTTCAGGTTCACAGTAAGCCAAAAAAAAAAAAAAAAAAAAATCAATCTTTCTCCCTCCCCACCTCCCTCCCTTCCTCTTCTCCTCCCTCTCTTGTTTTTTGTTTAGTATATGCATGCCCCTGGTTCTATAAAAGTTTGCATAGACCTCTAAGGGAAAAACAAACACAATTTTCTATATGAAGTAGACTTGCAAAAACAAGAATGAAAAGAGCAAGAGAGAGGCAAGGAAGAAATTGTGGGGTGTGGTGATCACCATCACAGACAATCTAGATTAAGGACATTTATTGCAAATAACCTATAATCTAACTTTGAACTACTCTGCAGACATAAGTTACATAACACTCACTAACCAATACAAATAAAGTATAACCTGCATCAAGAGAAACAAAAATTTAATGTTGGGGAAAATTTACTGTGTTCGAGTCAAAACTAACAGTTATAGAACATACCATATGCCAGTTGTCTCATTTCAAGCTCATGGTAAGCCTACAGTATTGTCATTATCATGCCCCTTTGTAGATGAGAGAACAGGTCTAAAAGGTGAAATGGTCTGAACGTTAAGCAATTTCATGTATAATTTATTCAATGATAACTTGACTCATGCCACAAAATTATTCTTTCTTTGATAAAAGGCTTGAAAGAGGAAAAGTCAATGGCAGTGCAGATTCTTCAAGAAGCAGCTGGGTAGAACCTACTGAGTCTGATGGGTTGACAATGTTTCTCTTCTGTCTTTTTTACATAAGAATTCATTTGCTCCTCATGGCAATCCTGGGAGATACATAATATGATGGTCTTCAGACCCATTTTGTAGATCAGCCAACGGAGGCCATGAGAGATTAAGATCTGCCCATGAACTGGCATAATCATGACAAAACCTGGATTCACTGGCATGGAAGCCTGTGTTTTTTGCCCTACACCTTACTTCACTCCTAGTAAGAAATACTGTCTTGAAAATGAAGGACAGCATTGTATGTTGTGCAAAAAAATCCAATTTAAATTGATTACGTGTCTGAAGCGCTAGATGCCTGCCTGATAATAATTTGTCCTCTCTTTCATATTCTCTGAGCAATAATTTATGGGTCTCAGAAAGCTGACTTATACAACTGAGCAACTAAAACTCCTGCAATTAATTTTACACTTGTGCCATGCTTCCTGCATTTCCATTATTGTCTGGTTCTGATTTTCTACATCCTGTTCCAACACTGGGACTCATTCAAAACCAGGCACCTTCTTTATAGGTTCCACCCAGCTCTCCACTCTCAACCACCTTCAGAGGCCTGAAAAATCATTGCTCCATATTTATTGCAAAATCCCAGAGAACCGACAGATAGTCTGACAGGCTGAAACTTGACAGCTGCCTGCCCCACCCCCCACCCACCTCTCCAAAAAGCAAAACTTAGGACAGGATCCCAGAGTGTTTACAGTCTTGCTTCCTGCATTAGCCTCATAGATCCTGCACCCGGATATAAGATTAAGCAATGGCAGAAAATCCAGAGTTCTGAAAATATACTGTCAGCTGGTATGACAGAAAACAGATGCAAGGAGCTCAGTTTCTTATGGTGTATGGTGGAGGAGTTAAAGATTTTAACAAGCAACAAGAGTGGGGAGTAGGAGAAATAAAGGTAAAGGCTATGAACTAGCTGCCTCCAAACCTTTGTTTGGAAGCAATAGTAAGAGAATTATGGTGATTTCACATTTCTTTGTCCCTACTGAAGAGCACTAGAATGTAAGTCTAAGAAAAAGAGTAGACATAATCTCATTTTTCATTGGTATTAATCAGATTGCACTGTTATGCTCATATCTGGCTTGAAATTGAGAAGAGATAATTTTTTTGGTTTTTTTTAAGATTTATTTATTTATGCATATAAGAACTGGGGTACAGGCCAGAAGTGTGGGGGGTGAGAGGACCCACCAGAGGCAGAATGGGGAACAGAACAGGCAGATTGACTGAAACACACTACTGAGGGGAGCAGCGAGCGAGTCAGGAGAGGTCTGCTGCGCAATGTGGGTAGCTTCCTGGCCAGGGATCGAACTCGTTCTTCAGTGGCTGTGGGCAGCTTCATAGGTTGCATCTTAACCCCCTGCGCCACCAGGTAGGCCCGAGAAGACCTGAATTTTTACCATATGACGACTGCTCTAAACAAGTATGAGAATGTAGACACAAATTTTTAATGTGTTAATGGAAGAAGTAAAATATTTATTTTTAAAACACATAGTGCTATCCATCTGAAAATACTATTACAGAGTGACAATGATAACTCAAGTGTCACAGACACCTGACTTCACTTGTTTCTAAAGTACCATCACCCATGAAATAATTCCCTATTATCACATCTATTTCTGGGATTCCCCCAGGGATGATCTTACACATTCTTAAAATCAGTCTACTCCTATAAGTCATCTCTGGCACTTCTATCACCACACTAGAGCCCTCAAGGGGCCAAACCTGGGCCAATGGTGACTGGGTGCAAAGATGCCACCTACCTGCTGTATGACACCCACTTCAGGAGCCAGAAAGCAGTATTACTCCTGCATTTCTGCTTTTTGGTGGTTTCAGTAGAATAACTTTGTTATATTTTACCCATATCCCTTTATCTCCATAGAACCATAAAAGAATCCCTACGATTGGGCCAAAAAGATATGGATCTGAGTGATAGCCTTCAGATGTATCTGAAACACCCTTTCCTGTGACAATATAGGCTTACAATAAAGTCAAATTTATCATTTGAATGCCTTTTTCCTAAGTGATTTCTCAGCATCTTAACAAGATAAACTTCTACCAAATTCATCTAAACACTCACCAGACATTCATTCAATCAATCATTCATTCATTCAACAAACGCTTACTGAGTATCTACAAAAACAGCAAAAATAGTTGCTTCTCAACCTTCTAAAGCAGCTTCTCTTTTGACCCTATACAAGTCCTAGGTATACTTGCTCCTTCTGAAGTTCAGAATCTGCCAGCAGTCACTGGTCACCATAAGGAGGTATTTAAACTGTATCACCACCTGAATGCATGTAATAGCAGTCATTCCACATACAAAATACCTTTTCTGAGAAGTACCCAGAAATCCATAGGCATAGCTATCCTTAGAAAGCTGCTATAGGTTGTTGAGGAAAATAAAAAACACCCTGCCACCAAAAGACTCCTCCATAACAATGAAGAAAAGAGAGTAGGCTTTATTATTGTAGAGTAGACATCATCAGATACACACACATGTACGAGCACCAAAATGACTGCCATGTCTGGAGAAAATGTCACACAAATTTATACAGCAAAATGGAAAAAAAGCAAAATAACAATTTTCTTTATCTCCTTGACAGATAAATGGATATATCTCATAGTTGTCTTTTGTATATTTCACATGAGGAGGGAGTAATTTCAGAGGCATCTATTTACACTATCAAGGATCAGAAGCTCCATGGTCTTGTACTGTAATTTCAAAAGGTGAGACCTTTTGCTGAGCCCATTACATTTTCAAGGATCTACCCTTAAAAGGGTGGGTGGGGGGCCTCCCCGGTGGCGCAGCGGTTGAGCGCTGGGTTGCGAAGCTGCCCGCGGCCTCTGCGGCGCCGGTTTGATCCCCGGATGCTCCCCGGCCAACGGAGGAGGGTCCCACATGGCGCGCAGACCTCTCCTGCCGCCCACTGCTCCCCTCAGCAGTGTACTTTGTCAGTCTGCCTGCTCTACTCTCCCCTCGGGCTCTGGTGAATTCTCTCACCCTCCTGAGCTTCTGACTGTACCCAGTGCTTGTATAAACAAACAAACAAAAAAAAAACAAACAAATAAATAAATGAATAAAATACGTGCCTCTTTAAAAAAAAAAAAAAGGTGGGTGGAGAACTGACTGGGAGAAAATTTTTGTACACAACACTAATGATAAAGGACCAATCACAAAAATCTACAAAGAGCTGATGAGACTCAACAAAAACAAAGAAAATAATCCAGTCAAAAAATGGGCAGAAGAGCTAAAAAGAAACTTCTCTGAACAGGAAATGCAAATGGCCAACAGGCATATGAAAAAAATGTTCAACATCACTTGCAATCAGGGAAATGCTAATCAAAACTACAATGAGATACCATCTCACACCAGTGAGAATGACACATATTAAAAAAACTAGCAACAACAAATGTTGGCGAGGATGTGGAGAAAAAGGAACTCTCTTGCACTGCTGGTGGGAGTGCAAACTGGTTCAACCACTATGGAAAGCAGTGTGGAGATTCCTCAACCTACTAAAGATAGAGCTTCCATATGATCCAGCAATTCCACTCCTAGGTATTTACCCAAAGGACACAGAAACATTAATTCAAAAGGGCACCTGTACCCCTATGTTTATAGCAGCACTATTTACAACAGCTAAGCTATGGAAACAACCCAAATGCCCAAAAATAGATGACTGGATCAAGAAGATGTGGTACATATACACCATGGAATATTACTCAGCAATCAAAAAAAGATAAACACATGCAATTTGCAGAACATGGATGGGGCTGGAAGGGATCATGCTCAGCGAAATAAGCCAGAAAGAAAAAGAAAAATACAGGATGGTCTCACTCATAGCAGGAATCAAGAAAACCTAAATAGAGGACCAGGAAAAAGAATAATTTTAAGAAAGAAAAAATCAAAATCAACAAACAACTATGAACCAGAGACACACTATGGGGGGCAGGGGCGGGGAAAGGAGGGGTTGGGGTCAAAATAAGGGGGTTGCAATTGTAGGGGAATTATAAAAATAAAATTTAAAAAAAAAGGGTGGGTGGGAAAATAATCACCTGTCTCCTCAAAGAAAATCTCATCATTTACTCCTAACAACTACAGTGGCTATTATCAAAAAGAAAAGGAATAACAAGTGATGGGAAGGATGTGGAGAAAAAGGATGCAGAGAAAAGTTATCGTGGGGATGTACTATTGGTGGGAATATAAAATGGTGCAACTACTATGGAAAACAGTATGGGGGGTCCTCAAAAAATTAAAATTACAGCTACCATATGATTCAACATTTTCATTTCTAGATGTTCAGGCAAACAAAATAAAAACACCTAGCCAAAAGATACATGTACCCCTATGTTCACTGGAGCATTTTTCACTACAGCCAAGATATGCAAACAACCTAAGATTTCATCAATGGATGAATGAACAAAGAATATCACACACCCATACACTGATACACAATGGAATACTATTTGGCCATAGAAAAGAATGAAATCTTGCAATGTACAGGAACATGGATAGACTTTGAGGGGGTCATGTAAGTGATATTAGTCACAGACAAAGACAAATACTACATGACTGCACTTACAGGTAGAATCTAAAAAGCAAAACAAACAAAACTCATAGATACAGAGAACAGACTAGTGTTAACCAGAGGGGATGAGAGTTGAGGGGAAGGAAACATGGTTAACGGGAATCAAGAAGTATAAACGTCCAATTGTAAAATAAACAAGTAGAGGGAGTGTAACATATAGCATGGGGACTATCATCAATAATATTGCATTGTAAATTTGTAAGTAGCTTAGATGGTAAATAGACATATTATGGTAATCATTTTGCAATGTACCCAAATGTCAAAAGTTGTACTTCCAAAACTAATGTTGTATGCCAATTAGACTTCAATTTAAATAAATAAAATTTCATCACATACTCCTATGAGGCCTAAGGGTCCAGACTGTAAAAGGGACGCACACTATTGAGTTGGAAATCACTGGATGTATATGAACAGGAGTATAGTTCAGTATAGGATGTCTTACACAGGATATTTTCAGGCACATTAACAGATAATTTAAGTTTCCAAATGAGCATATTTGCATTCAGCTCTCATTTCATCCACAGGTATGTCATCCATAGATAGCAAGCCTCAATAGGAAATGATGATTGGAGAAGGAAACAGGGGATGTGGAGCTCACAAGCCAAGAAAGGCAAAGTACGACAAAATGGAAGGTTCTGAAAACACTGAATAAAAATTGTGCTGGTTTCATAAGCTTATTGAGAATCAACAATTCACTCACTGTGTGTATTCAGGCATGTGCCACATTCATATCTCTCAAATTGATAAGTGGCTACACTAACATTTTCTTAATCAAACTTTATTGAGTTTTCAATTGTTCACAAAACTATATAATTCGCTTTCCCTCCACCAAAGCTCCATGTTGAAGGGGAAGTAAGAGGTAGGAGGAAGGGATCATGCTCAGCGAAATAAGCCAGAAAGAAAAAGAAAAATACCGGATGGTCTCACTCATAGCAGGAATCTAGAAAACTTAAATAAGGGACCAGGAAAAAGAATAACTATAAGAAAGTGAAAATCAAAATCAGCAAAAAACTATGAACCAGAGACATTTTTAGGGGGGCGGGGGGCGGGAGGGGAGGGATTGGGGTCAGAATGTGGGGGGCTGCAATTGTATGGGGAATATAAAAATAAAATTTATTATTTAAAAAATAAATAAAAAAAAATAAAGGCCTTGGAACCATCAAAAAATAAATAAATAAATAAATAAATATGTTCTCAAGGAAAAAAAAAAAAACATTTGTTGGGCCTCCCCTGGTGGCGCAGCAGTTGAGCGCTGGGCTGCGAAGCTGCCCGCAGCCTCTGCAGCGCTGCTTCAAACCCCGGCCACCGGGCGAGGGTCCCACATGGTGCACAGACCTCTCCTGCCGCCAGCTGCTCCCCTCAGCAGTGTATTTCTTCGTCAGTCGGCCTGCTCTGCTCTCCCCTCTGGCTCTGGTGAATTCTCTCACCCTCCCGTGCTTCTGATTGTACCCAGAATAAATAAATTAAAAAAAAAAAAAAGAACAAGTGGTGGGGGTTCACACCCCAGCTTTAACACTGCCTGCAAGCCTGGACCAATTCTTTAAAAAAAAAAAAAATTTTTCAAGACAAAACTTAAAGGCACTGAGTTCTTGTTGGCAAATACACTCTAATATCTAGTAAAACATAACCACTTCCACCCCCGCCACCCTCCAACTTCCACCCTCCCCTCTGGTAACTAACATATTTTTCGTATTTTATGGCAGCATAATTTATTGATGTAGTAGTTAATATTTTAGTTTTTCATTTTGTTTTGTTTTGTTTTGTTTCTGTTACACAAGAATGAAAGGAATGAGAGTTATATGTAATTTGGTGTCAGAATTTTCCTCTGGTCACTGTTTCCTCACCTTAGTACATTGGTAGGGCTGAAGGCAGAATTTGCTTGAAAACAACATATTTTTCAGGCATTTGTAGAGTCTGAAAGGGCCTCTGCCTCCTGAGCTGCTTGAATCAGCCAGAAAGACTTCAGTACAATCACAGATATGGTGTTGAGGCCTAAAAGCCTTTTAACTCTAAACAACAGTTTAGATGCTGTTTGTTGAAGAAGTAACTGCATCTCTGTTAAAGTGGAATTTTCCATGATGTACCCTTTGTTAGCTCTAGAGTTAAAAGGAAAGACCAAGTTTATAACATCTGCCAAAATGCATCAGTGAGAGTGTCCAGTATCATTTTGAATTTTTTGTTTTTTTTGGCTATCACTGGAAGTAACACTTGGGTAGATTTTATGATCCTTCCATTACATTTTAGTTTAACAGGAAGTCTACCCTGAAGTCTGCAGGAGCAAATAAGCACCTCAGTTCAGATACCCACAAGTCAGACCATCTCATTGCCTACTGACTTATGCTTTCTTTGCTTTCAAAAGACAAGCCCTTCAGCTCCAGCAGCAGTAAATATCAACTAAAGACAAGCTGTGCTGACTGATAATCACGGTTCTGCCCGGTCCCCTCACCTAGTAACACTGGCTAAGAAAAAGACCATCACCTGGTGACTCCCCTCCCACCCCACCCCCACCATGTTGAAGGGGAAGTAAGAGGGAGGATTTCCCCATCAAGAACATTTGTTAAAATATTTTTTTCGAGACAAAACTTAGAGGCACTGAGTTCTTGTTGGCAAATAATATACTCTAATATCTAGTAAAACATTCCCTTTGCTTTCTGTTAGCACAATTCCTTTCTAGAAACCACAGCAGAAGGAGTTGCAGCAGGCAGGCCACACCAGGGTCATTTTTGAACATTAACTTTTGCCTACTGAAGCATACTGTAAGTGGGAGCTCAAAATAGCAGACAAATTCTCTAAGAAAATTGTGCAAATTCAAACTCATCTCTAAAAATAATTTTCTAAACAAACCATCTAAATTAGCCAATTATCATTTTCATTTTTCTAACATTCGATATTCTGTTCAAAGAGAACATGATTTTGTGTGATTATTTCTGGGTGTTGGGATTACAGAATGTAATTTTTTTCATGCTCTTCTGTATTTACACTGAAACAACAATGCATGCATTTTTGTGGGGAGTGTTTTTTTTTTTAATTTTGGGTGCTTTGAGTATTTTATTTTTATTTTTGATGTGGCTCAGTTTTCTGAAAGCTCACTGCCTTGAGCTGTCTTTCAGTCTGAGAGAGGTCTCAGGAGTCACCTGAGCCTGCCAGATTTGCGAAGCAACCAGTTGTGGTGCACACATTAGTTTTATTGCCTCGTCTGGTTGTAATTTAAGAGAGACTTCAAATCTGTTGAATCAGATACCCAGGGGCAACTCAGAAAGGAAGAGGCTCACCAGGTTTATTGCGTTTACTGGAAAGAGGGCAGAATGACTGAGCGCAGCCAGGATACACCAAGGGCGACACTTTTATATGGGGATCGGCAATTTAATTTGTCTTTGGATTTTATGAATTGCAGGCAGAGATGTATTTGCAGGGAAATACATGGGCATTTTTGAAAGCGATTAATTAAGCATGCAATTTATATGAAAACAATTTACTGCAGGACATTATCAGGGCACCCAAAATGCACATGCAATTTCCTTGCTTCCTAATTTGTGGACATAATTTATTTTGATTGTGCAATTAGGAAAGGAGACCTTTATTAATTTTGGAGCAAGCCTAAAGAACCAAGACAAATTTAGCAGCGAAAGAGTCTGCCTTAATGGAAAAGAGGAAGGCGCAGCCTTGGGCTTTTGGCTAGTGCATAACTTGTAGCCACAGAATTTTTTCTATTTCTGTTCCTGACTTTCAATAGGTCATTTAACTACTCTGTGCTTCAGATTTTTCTCTTATAAAATAGAGCTGAAAAAGCTCTCCTCTCAAATTGACATTTAATGACAGGTTTGGATGACTGCAGTGGTTCAGTTATTCATTTGGTAATGGGGGCTGCCCCATCCTGGCTTCACTATAGCCCGTTCTTCCCCAAGCCTGCCCTTTGAGGTAAATACAACTCACCTTCCTGCGATACGTTCATCACAGTGCCCTTACCCATTGAATTCCTTACCCCAGACTCACAACTGTCAAGAATGGAAAGAACACACACTGATAAAGCAGTTTTGTTTTAGGAGAAGCAAACTACCAATATGGAAATGGAGCCCATGACCCCAGTAACCCAGCCCTGTAACAAACAAATAAATTAGTCCAAATTACTAAACCACCTTGATTATTTTCAAATAACAACATCCTCTAACGGAAAGCCGTTTTTTTGTTTGTTTGTTTGTTTGTTTGTTTGTTTTTTAGGAGTTAGGGGAAAATATCAAATCATCAACAGAAAAGCCTTTTGGACTCATGAAGGAAGAGCTCCTTGGCCTCTGCACTTCAACTCTTTCACCAATGCCCAGTGAACACAGAAAAGAGAAAAAAAGATGAAAGAACCAGCATGTGCTAAACATGAAGCTATAACAGGCCACAATAGCTCCATGAAGTGGGTAAGTTTATTCCCATTTTGCAGAAGTGACTCAGAAAGATTAGGTGGATTGCAGAACTACAGAGTCCATGTACTTTCAACTTGACCATTCAAGCTGTGGGCTTCTCTGGGAATGCAGAGAGATGGGACAGAATAATCTTTTCCCTCTCTGAGCCTTCTGTTTGGCAGTTAAATATTTTAAGAGACATCTTAGCAACTCTCTGAATTCCAAATGGCACTTTGTGCACATGTGCTAAAAATCATAACTTTCACTGTTTAATCTTTGACCTTTCCTTGGTTTTTTAATAAACTGCCACCTCCAATTTCAAGAACACCTGATTGTTCCTTTAGCATATTCACAAGAGTTAGATATATATATATATATATATGTGTGTGTGTGTAAATATATATATATATGTGAGCCAGACTTTACATTTTTTCTTACATACAGATGACGATGCCACAGAATCACCATATATCCAGGTTAGCAGAAAATAAGCTTTCCACAGCCCCACATGAATCAGTATGATCTGATCTCCCTTGTGTGCTCACTCAATTCTCAGATTCAGTCTGGATTCTTTGGCTTTATGAGTGAAAGGTAATAGATTATGAAAGCCAAAGAAATGCCTGTTCACTGCCAATGTTTGTATTGTTACAAAACAAGGATGGTAACACCAGGAAACAAAAAAGTTTTGTTAATTGAATCAGGTGCTAGAAAAACCTGGGAATTAGAAGCAATGCCAGTTTGCTTCCAATGTTGCTGCCGTTACCAGAACACTATTAATCACCCAAAGCTAATGATCCCAATGCCATCCCCAGGAGTGGCTCCTTGAAACCCACTACCAGATCCAACCATGGATGCTGTCATGCAAAGTCAACCTGGAGTTCTAGTTGTTATTATCTCTAGCTCTTTTAACTCACCCATTTCTTCCCTGAGGCAGACCACTTCCTAAAGCAGTTTCTAGGATCTGCTGGAGGACTGCATCCAAAAGGAGTTCACTCACCAACAGTCTTGGCCCTGGTGCTGACTTTAAATCATACTTTCACACTCCTCTATACCCTAGAGTAATTTCCTCTCAAAGCTCTGGCAGACATTCCCTAAGTTCTGACCTAGCTGGGCTTTGCACCAGACCATCAGAACTTCAGAGGCTCTTTGGGGACCTTAAAATCAGTAGAAAGACATAAGAGCAGAGTTTTGCCAGATTTTAAATACCTTAAAGGGGTCAGTTGATGCTCCTTCCCAGAAGGAAGTGAGTCTGCCAGAATGAATAAATTCCCTCTCCTAGAAAAAAAAAAAACAAACTGCTAATAGCTCTAAAATTATAACAATTAAAAAGTTAGTAAATAGAGCTAATAATCTGTCTGCCTGTATCCTATAAATAAGCTTTCTTCCTTTGTTTAGGATTGTTTAAAGCACACCTTCATGAGGATATGAATGATATGCATGCACAGTTCTCCTGAATACAAATGATTATCCTGATGACAGAAATGATATCACACACAATTCATCGACTGCCTACTGGGACACTGTAGATGCTTCATTTATGGTATCTTATTTAATCATCACAATAACCTTACAAGGTAGATACTATCATCATTCTCACATTACAAATGAGAAAATGAGTTCAAGGCAGTTAAGTGGCAAATTAATAAATGGTAGAGCTAGGATCTGAACCCACATATCAAACTCAAAGTCTGTTTTCTTAACCATTTGTGAATTCTGAGTTAGAAACAACCACTTCATATAAAATCACTATTGCACCTTTAGATCTAACAATTAGCTGGATGACTCTTGGCAAAATAAACCTTTGTTGATCAGCTATTTACTCATATATATATATATATATAAACTAATAATGACCATCCTCCAGGTATAATAATGTGAAAGGACTTTTGTAAATAATAAAACATATGAAACATGAATGATAATTTCAATTGGTTTCTTGGGAACCTGGGCAGCAAGATTATAGAAGTAGACCCTGGAAATCTTGATGTTATCGGCTCTCACTTTAATTACATGACTGCCTTCGTGCCCTGACAGCTTAGTGAGGTAGGAATGAGATGCCTCGACCACACCTAAATATCATAGTGGACATCTGTCACTGGATGGCAAAATCTTTTGATAATTCTCCACATTGCAAATCCCACTTTGTCAACATTGAATTTTAAAAAAAAATTCCCAGTCTTCTTTACGATTACAGAACAGACTTATGGCTTAAATCCCATCACACAGACTCACCCATGTGAAACTGATTCTGAAAAGATGAGCAGAAGACAGAATGTCTCTTTTGTAAATGCCATTAGTGAATTTCTAAACTTTTTGTTGGTGTTGGAGTTTTCTTGATCATGGCAGAAATGACATGATTTTGGAATAAGGGGGTAAGAAAAGCACCCTGACCGCAAAGAAAAGTGTATGGCAGTAGCAGCCACCACCAGGCCAGCTCAACAGTACGAAGTGCAAGTTCAGCCAAGGTGTTCTTTCAGCCTGTCAATGATCACCTGTGCTTTCTATGGTACAGTATTCCTGAGTAACTTCATTTCTGCTTATAATTGCTAGAGAGGATTATGCGGTCTAAGAAGACTGCCTAAAGTTGCACTTATATCTTTTCCTCTGTCAATTATGCAAGAGAAAAGCAACTGTTTGCAGAAGACCAACATGTAAACTCCATGTAGGACTGTCCTGGAGAGTGGCTGCCTGAGAGAGTCAGAATGAAATGACAATGAAGGTGACGGAAGCTCCCCAGGTCTGTCAATCAATGCCCAGATCAGCACTGGGCTGATAACAGGACGGGTCGTTTTACACACAGTCTGTCATCTACATGATCATCTTGAAAGATAATTATTACTATCACTCAACAACTGAGAAATCTTTTTTTTTTTTTTTTTATAGAGGCATGTTTATTTCTTTATTTATTTGTTTTGTTTGTTTGTTCTGTTTACACATGCACTGGGTGCAGTCAGAAGCGCGGGAGGGTGAGAGAATTCACCAGAGCCAGAGCGGGGAGCAGAACAGGCAGAAGGACCGAAGGACACTGCTGAGGGAAGCAGCGGGCGGCAGGAGAGGTCTGCGCGCCATGTGGGACCCTCCTCAGGTGGCCAGGGAGCAGCCGGGGATCGAACCCGCGCCGCAGAGGCCGCGGGCAGCTTCGTAACCCAGCGCTCAACCGCTGCGCCACCGAGGAGGCCCACAACTGAGAAATCTTAAGTTCAGAAAGCGTAATTGAATTGTAGCCAGTCTTCATAAATAGAATATGGATTTGGACCCCCAAATTTCCATGCTCCTGAGGATCAACCTTCCACAAAAAGAAAAACAGAATCACCTACTTTAAAAAGATTTACCCACTGGTGTTTAATGACCCACCAAAAGAAAAGCTATAGTTATACTTTGGTATCCATGTAAGGTATTTGCCAGGAAGAGGTGTATTTAATCTGAAAGAATAAAGATTGATTTTCCTATTACTCATTCTAGTGGTTTTATGTGTTCAAATGGCAAAGTATCCTAAGAGGCAATTCTAAGTAATGAAATGTAAGCAGCATCTATTTAAGGACCAAAGCATTTAGGTTTCAAGAAACGCTGTTATTAAACATTATTATATTTATGATTTTCTTTTTTCTTAATTTTGAGGAAAATTACACTAAATCACAAATGTTTGGTTTTACATTCTTAGTGACAGAAAAAAGTGACAACATAGGGATGCAGGAAGGCAGCTGGCTCTGACAGTGGCTCCAGTGGTGGATGCTGATGCCTACGCAGCGGTCCTCACTTTTATGGCCTTTACTTTGTAAGAAGAAAATAATAGAAGAAAACTTGACCCAAGTCAAAAAAGATGTCTCAAGGAAATAAAATGAACTATTCCATAAGCAAAATCATTTTAACAGGAGTCCTCAACTAGGTCAGTCTTTTCTTAGAGTCTAAGAATCCAAAGATTCAGGAACATTAGTATAGAAGAGAGAGACATGAAATGTGTTGCAGTATAGTGCTATCTTTCCTTGGTGCTGAGATAACAATGATTATGAAATGGTCCATTTGGATTAAGTTTTTTTAGAGAAAAAAAAGCAAAAAAGAAATTTTATTTCAAATAAAAATTTTGCTCTTCACATGAAACCCAATGTTATAATAAAAACTAATTTTTAAGGGGCCTCCCTGGTGGCGCAAGGGTTAAAGTCTCAGAGCTATCAAGCTATCACCAGCTACTGTGGCGTGAGTTCTATCCCCAGCCAGGGAACTAACCCACATGGCACAGCAGACCTCTCCTGTCTCACCTGCTACTCCCCTCAGCAGTGTATTTCAGTAGATCTGCCTGTTCTGTTCTCCACTCTGTCTCCAGTTAATCCTCTCACTCCCTGTACCTCTGGCCTACACCACAGTTTTTGTATGCATAAATAAATAAAAATAATTTTTTAAAAAAATAATAATTAGGGCCTCCCTGGTGGCGCAGCGGTTGAGCGCTGGGTTGCGAAGCTGCCCACAGCCTCTGCAGGGCCGGTTCGATCCCCGGCTGCTCCCCGGCCACCGGAGGAGGGTCCCACATGGCGCGCAGACCTCTCCTGCCGCCAGCTGCTCCCCTCAGCAGTGTACTTCGGTCCTTCTGCCTGCTCTGCTCCCCGCTCTGGCTCTGGTGAATTCTCTCACCCTCCCGCGCTTCTGACTGTACCCAGTGCTTGTATGTATGTATGTATAAATCAATAAATCAATCAATCAATAAATGAATAAATCTTTAAAAAAATAATAATTAAAAAAACTCTTAGATTCAATAATGGACCTATTATTTTTTAAAAATAAAAATAATAATTAAAAAAAACTCTTAGATTCAAGCCAAAGATTCAAGCCAAACTCTTAGACTCCTACTAAGAAAGGCTAAAACACTGGTAGTCTGTCACTTCTGCTTATTCTTTTTTATTATGACTGGATTATAAGTAATTAATTCAAACAATAAAACAAGAGAATTTTACTATAATGAGATGTCTTTAGCCTTTAAAAGGCAAAAATATAGGCAATTCTTAGTGAAAGAAGTTGGAAATTGGGGAATCTGAAGATGTACCCTATCTGCATTTCTTTTCTTTCTACATAGCTTCTTCATTCTAATCTTTCTTTGAAAACAGGCTTCTTTTTTATACTCATTTCATGGTAGTATTTGATCACTATTCAGGAATTTGGTAGGTTCAAATTCCCCCCATTCCCAGGAAAGAGACTCTGATTGTGTAACTTAAGTCACATGTCCTCTGTCTTTGAGGGGATGGGAGTAGGGGAACTTGGGCCATGTACAAAGATATGGTGCCAGGAACCCAACCACATGAATATGCCAAAGCTAGAGGAATATAATTCCCCAGACAGGAAGAATGGTTGACAGTCTGAGAAGTCTGTCTCCCAAGCCCATCTCTAGAACCCTCAATTCCAAGTCCAGAGATCTTTTCTCTGTCCAGCAACTCACACAACCCAGATGGACAGCTTGGGACATAAGCAATGACTTTAGGTTTAGGAGACCTCATGCTATGGGGCAACTACTCAAACACCAATTAAGTCCCAGCCATCAAACATGGATGTCATACCATCCCTGTAAGCACAGATTTAAAGGAAACAAGGACTTTGTAAGACATTTGTAAAATAAAGGTGGAAGTTTTACTATTTCAATTAAGTGTAAACTGAGACACAGAAGCTTTAGATTTATTATTAAAGAATTCTGAAATTTTGCAATTAAGACTGGCCTTCTTACATATAATGTGGATACGAAATTATAGCCATCCAATCCACTGGTCAGTTCTCGGTCCCAGGATTAGCATTGCACCTGCACTTGAGACTCATCACTCAGGAATAACAGCTATGTTGTGTGATAGGGTTCTCAGTTTGGACTTTTCACTTAGGTGATCTTTCTATAAAAACAAAAATTAAAACTCTGGCAAAGGGCCACTAGACTTTTTGTTGGTGTTGGAATTTTCTTGATCATGGCAGAAATAACATGGTTTTGGAATAAGGAGGTAAAAAATGCACCCTTACTACAAAGAAAAGTCTGATGGCTGGGGATGCCCTGGTGGCGCAGGGGTTAAAGACAGCACTATCAAGCTTTCATCAGCCACTGCAGCACGAGTTCAATCGCCAGCCACGAGATGACCCACATGGCACTGCAGACCTCTCCTGCTTCACCCACTGCTCTCCTCAGCAGTGTATTTCAGTCAATCTGCCTGTTCTGTTCCCTACTCTCTCACTGGTGAGTCTTCTCATGCTCCACACCTCTGGCCTGTACCCCAGTTCTTTATGCATAAATAAGAAAAAAGGAAAAAAAGTCTGATGGCAGCAGCAGCCACCACTAGGCCAGTTCAACAGTATGATTCTGACAAAGGGCCTAGGAAGATGGCCATTTTCAACAGTGAGAATAAAAACTACTGAAATTTAATATATGGTGTATTTCTGACATACAATTTGTTTTCTTTATTTGGGAAAGGTTATGTTTTCTGATATGTTTGATCATTTTTATCATCCTGGAAAAAAAATTTTTTTTGCTTTGTTTAGCATGTTAAAAATCTCTAATATCAATGGGAATACTAAGGATGTTGGAATCCGGTTAGGAAGAAATCAGTTAAGTATTCCTTTGTCTTGAAAGGATCCTTCTCACTGAACTGGTTCCACTTGCACGGTTTTTCCCCAAAGCAATGATTAGAGAAACAGTGGTTGCCTTAGGCTGGCCAGAGGCTTTCACTGCCTCTAACCTTTCCTTTTGCTCCAAAGAAGTCTTGCCATTGAAGAACTCTGCCCTGTATTTAGACCTTTATGGCCTGCCTTAGAAAACAATCCAGGGCTTCCTTTAGTGTACTACACATTACTAATAATCCAAATTCCTACCACAGAGAAACTGAAAATTTCTGATAATAATATTTGCCTTTTGAACAGAGGTCCTTCTATAAAAATTGGTGTTTGCAATAACTGCTTTTGTGAAGAAAAAGAAGATAGTATCAAGAGAGCTTGTACTATAGAAACTGTGACTAAAGCAACTAATGCAGGAGCAGAGAAAACATGCAAGAAGATTAGAATCAGAATTATGTAAATTTTACTGAAAACTTTGTCTTTTCCTAAGTGGGTTAAGAAATTATAGCCCTGATTTTTGTATGCTGAAAAAGATGATATAAGAAGTCTCAGAATTAGTTATCAATCTCATTATTTAGGAGAATTACAAGAGATAAGTGCCTTTAAATATAGTCTATAAAATAAGTACTGAAATTATACCCCTATTTATAAGAAAATAAACCTTCAGAAAATGTTTTCCTCTGATGTAAAATATAGTATTATATATTGTTCTAAGATATGAAAGTCTTTGAAAAGTCAATAATTTGTAAAAAGGGGGGAAAAACATGCAAGAAGAATGCACAGAAAGACCTGACAATGAAACTATGTATACAGTTTATCTGGTCTTGTGAAAGAAGAGCTAAAGCCAGATTTTTATATCTCATAAACAGTTTTATTTCTCTTGCTGTATTTTCCCATTAGGTTGAAGTTCTTGTGTCACTAGGTATACTTGCTCAGTTAATACCATGATCTGAGGAGCATGCACACCATTTCAAAACTGGCCTCACAGAAAAGGACTGACTTTGTGAATTTCCTATAATCCGTTGCTCAAAGCTGGACTCATATTGACTGAACTCCAAATCTAGTATATGAAAACAGAATACCGATGTATTTATTTAATGACATAAAATTATGTAAAATAAAATGCCAAGAGGCCCATACACTCAGTCCACTGGTTCAGAAGTTCAGTTCCTTTAGGTATATGAACTACCCAGAGAACCCAGCTGTAATTATAAACTCACTTGGTGAACACAGAATCAAAACAAAGAGTGTTAGTTAATGAATGTATTTCTCTACAATGGGAAATCATTACACCAGGGATATCACTCTCTATCACCTACCCCCTTCCAAGATGGCTTTAGCCATCTTCACACCTTGACATGGACTTGCTTTTGATGTTAATAATTTTAGTAAGTTATCTTTCTCATGAACAAGGGAGATAATCTCTTTATAATAGAGAAAACACATTACCTATTTGTTTTAAATGTTTAATTCTAGGTACTGAATTATCTCTTTAACACCGGATTCTTGGAAGATGGGTTATTAAAGATACAGGAAATTTAAGTGCTATCCACTTGTGCAATTTGTGTATTTAAGACCCTTGGTACCATCTTTCAGGCTTCTAATGCTTGATACTGTATAGCCAAGCGTGGAAGAATGGATGAGAGTGGTATACCAGTGATTGGAAAGGAAAAGATTGAGGGCTTAAGAAGGAAAAAAATGGAACAAAAGGAAGAGAGAGAAGAAATACAGATGGTCTCAAGACACAGGCATTCAGTTTCCAAAGAAACAACTAGATAGATAATATGGAGATACACACACACACACACACACACACACACACACATATATAAACTTGAAAATATTTCCATGCCAAACTTGTATATTAATATCTCATGGGACAACTTCTCCAACTCACCTCTCAGGCAATGATTCCATTTTAGCAGATTCACTGTATTTTGTGTACATAGCTGTGTTCATGTTATGTAGTTTTCCCTATTATTTTATAAATCAGGATGAACAAGAGATATTAAAGAATTTGCACTGGCAATAAAATGCATATTTCATGTACATCTAATTCACTTGAGAAAAAGAAGGAACACATCAAGCATGCCAATAACAGAAAATCATTAACCTGAATTGAATTCCTGCTGGACATAAGCCATTTGATTATGTTCAGTTGCAAAGGAAAATAACAAAATAAAGAACATCTAAGTAGTACTGGAAGTGCAATATTGATGATCACATACAAAAGGGAAGATATAATTGGGAATTTTAAAATACTTGTGTCCTTTATGAGATTTGCTGAGAAGGTGTGTCGGATGCTCTATTTTCATATTTTTCACTTCCTTGGACTTTTTTTCAGATACACATTAAATTTGAAAGGTACTTTCCAGTGTTCTCTAGAAAATAAAAAATTAGCAAAATACGCAGAGGCCTTGAGACAACATTTCTAAAAGACTGAAGTATAGGTGAGCTATGTAAAAACTTTGTTACATTCTGCTAGCAGAAACCTGCCTAAGATGAGGAAAGTAAAGGAAAATCTCTATGAGAAAAGATATTTTCCCCTTAGCAACGGTGAGATGATTGTGTTAATAAAGGTTACACACAGACTTTGCTATCACAGTAACCAGATTGTGCTGTCTCTCTGGAGACATGCTCACACTAGGAAGCACAAGTCAAACGGTGAGCCTCTTCATAAAAACTATTCTCCTAGCTATGTCTCACTGATTAATGAGGACCTGGCATCAGAATCTGAAAATTGAAAGATAATGAAAAAGAGTAGAATTCCTAGAACCAGCATCATCATCTATCTGAAGCCTACTTTAACATTTCTAACTTATGTATCAAAAATCCTCAAATTACCACATTTCAAGCTTTATCCATTCAAGCAAAAGTGTGGTATCATCATGAGTGGTAACAGTCATGATCAAAGAGAATTCTGGGAAGTTAAGAGAAGTCAGCCCAAACAGAATCAGGTGTCCCCAGATTCCATACTATGTTCTGCTTTAGTCTATGTGACTCTTGAAAAGATAGAGAGTTCTAATGTTGTGCTTGTGTCACATGTAACACAACCCATGTGTTAGAGATGTGCAGAAATGGGAGCTTTTATACATAGGTAGTAGGAATATAAATTTATAGAAATACAAGAAAGATTTTTGACAGCATTTATTCAATGGATTGTCTTTAAGCAGTAAAATGAATGAGCTAGAGCTAAATCTATAACCACACATATATTTTGGATATTAAATACTGAGCAAAGAACAAACATTGCATAAAGCTACGTATAATGCCACTTACTGAAGTTTAATACATATGGAACAACATTATACATTTTAATGGGCATATATATTTGCAATAAAGGTTGGCAACTATGAAAAAGAAAGATATAAGCCAGCTTCAAGATACTACTATCTTGGTTGATGGAGGGGGAGAAATTAAATTGGAGCAGGGTCAAAAAGGAACTTCAACTGATTGTGTCATGTTTTCTTTAGAAAGAAAAAATCATAGGAAAATGTGGCAAAATGTTAAGATTTGTTTAAACTGGATGATGGCAGATTGAGTATACACATTTACTTTCATTCCCTCTCAAATTCCACTAAAATGATCATAAATGTAATTTTAAAGCATAACTCTAAATGGAGAAAGAACGGGAAATGAGACAACAGAAACAAATTTTTGAAGCTGGAAAGCAGATGGGATTTCTGAATTCAAAGAAATGAGACAAGGAATCCTATGCTGACAGTGGGGAAGCAGAAAAACAACTCGATTTTCTCTGCAGGCCCCCTAAAAAAGTTGAGAAAACTGGCAATATAAAGTATGCTGGAAGTGCAGGTGAAAATGGAGCTAAAGTAAATCAATGGGTTGAAAGTTTGTTTTCAAGGCAGTTAGGTCCTCAGATCCCTGTCCCACTCCGAGCAGCATGGTGATGTTACTTCTCACTTCACTTGAAAACTCTAAATTGATTTGCTAGTCCTCAGCCAGGAGACAGCTAGCATCAGAGGCATCATACTGAAAACAGGACTGAGACAATTTTGTGTTAAATCTGAAATGCATAATCCTCTCCCCTCACTTGGTTCCTACAACAGTAATAAGTTCATTACTCTCCAGACAAGACATTGAAAGGATTTTCTCTGGAAGAGATGACTGTCCCAAGGAATGGTTGATTGATTTATTTTTGTACTTCGTGAATGCAAAACCCATTCTCAGTTCATAAGCCATACAGAAACAGTTCACAGGGATGTGATCTGCTTATTTTAGACAGTTTAATAGCAACAGTGTAGCCAAGTGACAGTGGAGCAATGCACTGAAACACTTGAAGGAAAATGATTTGCAAATAAGAACTCTATGCTCAGCCAAACTATGCAGGAAGGTAGCAGAAGAAAGGTATTTTTGATTATGTAGTATCTTAAAAAATTTTCCTTTTAAGTGCAACTTTTCAGAACACTACTGGGGCATGTGTGCCACCAAAAAGATAAGGTAAATTAACATTTTAATTCAATTTAAATAAAAGATAACATAAAACAAATTTTTTAAAAAAGAAATTACCATCACAAAATCTGGGATGAACCTAGAGAAAGATCAAGGAAATCTAAAAGATAATACTGAAGACAGATATCAGGATAGAATGCATGCCAAATTAGTAAGAGGAGGTTCAAGTCTCCAGAAGAAATTTCTTCTCAAAGATGAAATTAATAGCATGCCTAATACAACTAAACATATTGAGAAATGACTTAGACAAATGGCAAGGGTTTGGGAGTAATTAAAGATAAAAGTGAGGAAAATATCAGCTAATTAACAACCACAGAGGAAAGGAACAAACAAAAAATGGTAAAAGGAAATTACTGGATATAATAGCTCAGCTGTGGAGAGCATGAACTATCAGATGGATAGTATAAGCAATGACTACCTGGTCTCAAAAATCACAATATATTAGGATAATGGGGAAAGCATGGAATAGTAGGAAATAGTAAAGGGAACTAAATCCTTCTCTTTTAAATTGGGAAGTCAAATATAATGACTCCCCCCAAAAAAGAATTTTCAATTTGACATTTAATGATATGAAATAGTAAACAAAAATGTTTAGCAAAAGGCATTATAAATGGTTGCCCTTGAATTGAGGAAAATGGAAGCAAATTTTTTATTGAAACTAAATAATGGGGCCTCCCTGGTGGCGCAAGCGGTTGAGTGTAGCGCTGTGACGCTGTCCGCAGCCTCTGCAGTGCCAGTTCGATACCTGCCAGCCTCGGAGCAACCCACACGGTGAGCAGATCTCTCCAGTATTGCCTGCTGCTCCCCTCAACAGTCTATTTCGTCAGTCTGCCTGTTCTGTTCCCCGCTCTGTCTCTGGTGAATCCTCTCACCGTCCCGCGTATCTGGCCTGTACCCCAGTTCTTGTATAAATAAATCTTTAAAAAAAAACCTAAATAATAAATAAATACATGCTCCTAATATTTCTCATTTTAAAATTTTATACTATTGGCCATTATTTATATATCAGTATGAAGTGTTATCAAATACAATTTGAATACTTTAAAGGTTGATCAAAAAGACTGCTAGAACAAAATATATTGAGCTTTTTTACTTTAATAAAAATATTTATGGAGATTCTTTAAATCAATTTTTTTATAAAATCAAAAGACTCAGAAATTCTGCTTCACTGGTATAATCCTTCTCTTTTCCTCTAATATGTTTTACTTGTCTACAATATATGAAACCCAGCTGGTCTGAGCTCTTAGGGTCACGAAGAAGAGACAGACACAGATTCCTCACAACAAGAAGTTGCTGAAGAATAAATAGGAACACAAGGTGGAAGAGGAAAGTGCCTTATCAGCAGTCACCCTTTATAGTGGATATTTGTCATATTTTGGCCACCAGCATCTGAACCCCCTCCCAAGACTGGAAAATTATTCTCCTTACGTGTTTCAGTAGAATAGAGAAACTGCCTCCACTGTAGTCTGAAATCACTTACTCACTTTCCCAGACTCCTCCATGTAGCTTCTGGCTCTGACCTCTA
This sequence comes from Talpa europaea, assembly GCF_964194135.1. NCBI lineage: Eukaryota > Metazoa > Chordata > Mammalia > Eulipotyphla > Talpidae > Talpa > Talpa europaea. The sequence goes on from NC_140074.1 coordinate 31,618,753, forward strand.
ACCCTCTAAGTAATTGTTGCAGAGGCCCAGCAGCTTTTTAATACAATGCTTTCCTGTGTAAATAAGCCAGAATTGATTTCCACTGTTTGCAACTCAGAATCCTGACATTCCACTGGGAAGTGGGGACAGCCTGCATTTAAATGTAGAATTGACTAAAAGATGGAAATTCCTCCATCTAAATTTTCTACCTCAAACCGAAAGCAACCCAACATAGGATTGAGGTTGAATAGCAAAAGAAAAGATTGGGAATTGAGGCCCCCTTTTTCTGCAGAGTGAGTGCTAGCCCTTGTTACAAAGATGAAAAATATGTGGCTTAAGTGTTTGCCTGATGCACTTTGGCGTGTGTGTGTGTGTGTGTATGTGTGTGTGTATGATATATGATATATTCACTAAAGCTAAGGTATATATTTTTAAAAATAGGAAAATTTCAGGAACGTGGCATTGCCAAAAAGAAACAAAGGCATATTAACATTTTTACAAGTTACTTAAGTATTTGTCAATTCCTACTGGGAATCACCAAGCTGGGAGTGAGTAGGTGTGCTCTGCCAACAGGAACCAGAGAAAGAGGTTTATAGAGAAAAGGTAGGAGCAAGGTAAGGAAATTATTGATTGGCTATAGCTTAATACCTAGGTGATTATTTGTGATTGGTCATCATTAGCATTTTGATTTCCTAATCCTGAGGCATTTACAGCCTTAGATTTTGTTTTCATACATAGACCCCCATGAAGCTAGCATCACAGGATACAATGGTGTCCTATGGGTACAATTGTTTCCTTATTTAATTAAGCTAAACTTGTTTGGCAATTCAGGAAGATCCTTGTAAGACATAGGTTTAGTATCAAGCTGAAAAGCAAAGACCAAGGAAAATGCAACTTTGGACCTCCCTTGGTGGCGCAGGTTGTTGAGCTCTGCGCTGTGAAGCTGTCCTCAGCCTCTGTAGTGCCAGTTCGATCCCAGCCAGCTGGAGAGGGCAGACCTCTGCACTCTTGGCACGGCAGACCTCTCCTGTTTTGCCCACTGCTCCCCTCAGCAGTGTATTTCATCAGTCTGCCTGTTCTGTTCCCCATACTGTCTCTGGTAAATCCTCTCACCCTCCAGTGCATCTGGCATGTACCCTAGTTCTTGTATAAAAAATAAAAAATCTTTTAAAAAATGCAACTTTGCCTTTATTTTGCCTGAAAGTCCAATAATTTTTGAGTCTTTCAAGTTTCAAACTTGAAGAAAAGGAATTCTCTTCCCCAAACCAAAAGGAACCCAGGATAAACAAGTTGAAACTTGGCAAAAGAAAAAAATAGGCTATAGGGAAGCCTGACCACTCAGGCCTCAACCCATTAAATAGCTACTTTCTGGGGATAAAGATCCCCAGTACCTCTTCATCTGAAGCCATTGTTATGAATTGCTTCACAAAGAAGATCATTAAGTTGAGAATCACAAAAGTAAGCAGAGCAGAGAGTTCTGTAGAACTCAAGGCATTACAGACTATGAAAGATCTCCTGAGCTACCTTCACTTTCTATTCAACTCTCTTTTTCCCCAGATCTTGTCTGCTTCCCTCCCTGTGTTGGCTTTATTCTTCCTTACTAGGTCTTAACTGGTCTTTCTCCGCACATCAGGAAAAGTGCCACCCAAAATCCCCCATTTTTTTCTCCCTGTACTTTATCGTTCTTTTAGTTACTACGCAAAAAAATTTTAGGGAAGTACTGTGATTGAACCAGACTGGGGCAGATGCCCACACATACACTGATGTTAACCAGAGAGACTGGGAATTATAATTGGTCCAATTTATAAATGGAATGGCAGAGGGCTAAGAATGACTGTTCCAGAAGAGAGGAAGCTACAAGAAACTTCCTAGATTCCCTCAATCAATCTTAACTCATCCAATCTACAGCCCTGTGAGGTCCTTATGAGGTAAGTATGACTTTTGTGAGTCTGTCTCTATAATTAAGAATACTGTATTTATAGAAGTCAAACTTCTCATGTATATAGTTAGATATGTCAGAACTCACACCCAAATCCATCCGACAGTGTAGCTTATGTTTTGAAAATTATATATAGGGAGATTGGCCTGTAGTTTTCCTTTTTTGTGTTGTCCTTGTTCAGTCTTGGTATTAGTGTAATGTTGGCTTCATAGAACGTGTTTGGTATTGTCCCTTCCTTCTCAATTTTTTGGAAGAGTTTGTGAAGGATAGGCACTAATTCATCTCTGAATGATTGGTAGAATTCATTTGTAAATCCATCAGGTCCTGGGCTTTTGTTTTTGGGGAGGTTTTTGATTACCATTTCGTTTTTGCTGCTTGTAATTGGTCTGTTTAGGTGTTCTATTTCTTCTTTATCTAGCTTTGGGTGATTGTAGAGTTGTAGGAATTTGTCCATCTCCTCTAGATTGTTGAACTTGTTTCCATATAACTGTTCATATGATCCAGGAATTCCACTCCTAGGTATTTACCCAAAGGACACAGAAACATCAATTCCAAAGAGCACCTCTGTGTTTATAGCAGCACTGTTTACAATAGCTAAGCTTTGGAAACAACCCAAATGCCCAAAAATAGATGACTGGATCAAGAAGATGTGGTACATATACACCATGGAATATTACTCAGCATTCAAAAAAGATAAACACATGCAATTTGCAGCAACATGGATGGCTCTGGAAGGGATCATGCTCAGCAAAATAAGCCAGAAAGAAAAAGAAAAATACCGGATGGTCTCACCTCATAGCAGGAATCTAGAAAACTTAAATGAGGGACCAGGAAAATGAATAACTATAAGAAAGTGAAAATCAAAATCAACAAAAAACTATGAACCAGAGACACTCTATGGGGTGTGGGGGGCGAGGAGGGGAGGGATTGGAGTCAAAATAAGGGGGATGCAATTGTATGGGGAATATAAAAATAAAATTTATTTAAAAATAAATAAATAACTGAAGAAAGCCATATTTAAATAATTAAAGTATGGAATGACAGCAATAAATGAAGATTCTCAAAAAAAATAAAATAAGAGACCCCGGGAGACCTGCACACAGCCCTGGGCCGGCCAGTAAGCTTGCGCGGAAAAGCTGCGCACTTGAAAAGCAAACACGGATCTCGAATGCCCAGGTCCCCGCGCCTGCGACCTAGGCATGCGGGGAGACGTGCAGAGGCCCTCACTGAGGAGAAAGTCCCTCACTGAGTAAGCAGGAACCAGGCGCCCAGGCAAGGGAGCGGGGTGCAAAAGGCGCCATTCCTGCGGCCACTGAACTGGGCTACAGCCCACGTCCTGGACCTAGGGCTTTGGAACTGAGATCCGGGGCACAAAATTCGGGGCGTGGGTTCTCCACGACGGTGGGGCACAAGGCAGACACAGCACCCCAAAGCCATTGAGATTTACCCTACCATTCCCGCTCAGTTCCCTGTCCCATGGGGTGAAAAAACAGCCCCCCAAGGACAATAGGAGAGATCTCTGGCGCCACCTAGCGACCAGAAAAAAAAGTCACTAACACCCTATAGAACAGGGAAATTTCTTCAGAAAAGACTGCTTGAAAAAGGCAGAAGGCTCCCGGAGGAGCCAGTGGCCAGCTGGGAAGTTAGCCCACACCAGGCCCCTTCCGACCAGCAGTCTGAGCCCACAGGAGGAGCGGGCACCCACGGCCAGGGCAGACCAGGCGCGCAGAAGAGGGTGACTGAGACCGGATGGGCAGGGACTGCGTCCCGCATTGTCATTTTAGAACAGGGACATTTCTTCAGTAAAGACTGCCTGAAACTAGCAGAAAGCTCCCTCAGAAGCCAGAGATGGCTCCTGGAGGAGCCAGAGGGGAGCGGAGAAGTTCACCCAAGATGCTGGCCAGTCCCAGCAACACAGTGTCCCAATGCATACGACAAATTAGAAAACAGACAGTAAGGAGTAGAAGAAACACATGCAGCCTAACAACTCCTCAGGAAAAAAGCACACCACAAAAAGAAAACCACCCCCCAGATTGCAACGACAGTAACATGGAAGAACTTCTGAGCCTTCCAGAAAGAGAATTTAAAATTGCCATGATTAAAAAAGTGACAGAACTCATAAAGGAAAACAATGATATGAGAAAAAAAATTAATGATCAGAAGAATGAAATTGAGTCCCTAAAGGGGGAAGCAAAAGAAATGCAGGAGATCAAAGAATTAATGGAGGAACTAAAGAACTCTGGGAAAAGCAATGAAAGCAGAATAGATGAAATGGAAGAATGAATAAGTACTCTTGAAGACACAGAAATAAAAAGAACCAAAACAGAAAAGGAAAGAGAAGTACGAAGGAAAAAGACCGAAGAAAGACTTCGGGAACTATCTGACTCCATGAGGAAAGGAAATATAAGAGTTATAGGAATTCCAGAAGGAGAGGAAAGAGATGTAGGAACAGAGAAAATATTCCAGGAGATAATTGAAGAGAACTTCGCAAATGTGAAGAAGGAGCTGAAAATTGATATACAAGAAGCAAGAAAAACACCAAATTTCCAAGACGAAAGGAAAAATACAGCAAGACACATAATAGTAAAGCTCCCAAGAATCCAGGACAAGGAAAAAATAATGAAGCTGACAAGAGGGAAGAAACAGATAACATTCAAAGGAAAACCAATCAGGCTGACATCAGACTTCTCTGAAGAAACACTACGGGCAAGGAGAGAGTGGAGGGACATAGTCAACAGACTCCAAGAAAACAGATGCCAACCAAGAATACTCTATCCCGTAAAGCTCTCCTTCCTCTATGAAGAAAGAATAAGGACCTTCCCAGACAAACAAACTCTGGAATTTCATTACAACTAAACCCCCACTCCAAAAAATACTACAAGGAATCCTAAAGCCAGAACCTCAGAGAGACGAATAACAACGAAAAAAGGTCAAAAAAAAAAGTTATTAAAAGAATAAATAAATAAAATCAAAGGAAAGACAAACACAATGGCAAATACAGATGTTAACATATCAATATTAACTCTAAATGTAAATGGACTAAACTCTTCAATAAAAAGACACAGAGTTGCAGCCTGGATTAAGAAACAAAACCCAACCTTTTGCTGTCTCCAGGAAACACATTGAGCTACAAAAGATAAAAATAGACTCAAAGTTAAAGGATGGAAAACAATCCTACAAGCAAATGGACCAAAAAAGAAAGCATGAACAGCTATACTTATATCAGATAAAACAGATTTCAAACTCAAAGAAATAAAAAGAGACCCCAATGGTCACTACATTATGATCAAGGGGACAATACTTCAAGAAGAAATAACACTCATTAAAATATACTCACCAAACGAAGGAGCACCAAAATATATCAGAGAAATGTTGTCCTCTCTGAAAACAGACATCAGAGAAAACACATACGAGTGGGAGACTTCAACATACCACTGTCAACAATGGATAGATCAACAAGACAAAAAATAAGTAAAGAAACTAAAGCTCTAAATAAGGACCTAGAGCATTTGGGCTTAACAGACATCTATAGAACACTAAACCCCCAAAAAACAGAGTACACATTTTTCTCAAGCACACACGGATCATTCTCCAGGATCAATCACATACTGGGGCACAAGACAAACATCAACAGATGCACCAAGATTGAAATCATACCAACCATCTTTTCTGACCATGAAGGCATCAAACTAGAAATAAACCATAAAAAGAAGGCAAGGAACTTTCCTATCTCATGGAGATTAAAAACCACACTACTGGAAGACCACTGGACTAATGAGGAGATCAAAGAAGAAATTAAAAAATTCTTTGAATTGAATGACAAGGAGGACACCAATATCCTAAATATATGGGATGCAGCAAAAGCAGTAATAAGAGGAAAATATATAGCAATAGAAGCTCACATCAAGAAACAAGAAAGAACTCAAAGAAACAACCTAATCTCGAAGCTCAAAGATCTAGAAAAAGAACAACAAAAAAAACCCAAAACCAGTAGAAGAAAAGAAATAATAAAAACCAAAGCAGAAATAAATGAAATTGAAACTAAAAAAAACAATCCAAAAGATCAATAAAACCAAGAGCTGGTTCTTTGAAAAAATCAATAAAATAGACAAACCCCTAGCCAGGCTCACAAAGGAAAAAAGGGAGAAAGCACAAATAAACAGGATCACAAATGAAAGAGGAGAAATCACAACGGACACAGCAGAAATCAAAAGAATAATCAGTAACTACTATGAACAGCTATATGGAAACAAGTTCAACAATCTAGAGGAGATGGACAAATTCCTACAACTCTACAATCACCCAAAGCTAGATAAAGAAGAAATAGAACACCTAAACAGACCAATTACAAGCAGCGAAATTGAAATGGTAATCAAAAACCTCCCCAAAAACAAAAGCCCAGGACCTGATGGATTTACAAATGAATTCTACCAATCATTCAGAGATGAATTAGTGCCTATCCTTCGCAAACTCTTCCAAAAAATTGAGAAGGAAGGGACAATATCAAACACATTCTATGAAGCCAACATTACACTAATACCAAAACCGAACAAGGACAATACAAAAAAGGAAAACTACAGGCCAATCTCCCTAATGAACACTGATGCAAAAATCCTCAATAAAATTTTAGCTATCAGAATCCAACAATGTAGCCATAAGATAATTCACCACGACCAAGTAGGATTCATTCCAGGGACACAAGGATGGTTTAACATCCAAAAATCAATCAACATTATCCAACACATCAACAAAAAGAAATATAAAAACCATATGATAATATCAATAGATGCTGAGAAAGCTTTCGACAAAGTACAACACCCATTCATGATAAAAGCCCTTGAAATTCTTGGGATACAAGGAATATACCTCAACATCATAAAGGCCATCTATGACAAGCCAACAGCCAGTATCATTCTCAATGGTGAAAAGCTGAAAGCAATTCCATTAAGATCTGGAACAAGACAAGGATGTCCACTCTCACCACTGCTTTTCAATATAATACTGGAAGTCCTAGCCAGAGCAATAAGACAAGAGAAAGACATACAAGGAATCCAAATAGCAAAAGAAGAAGTCAAACTATCACTATTTGCAGATGATATGATAATATACATAGAGAACCCCCAAAACTCCACAGAAAAACTAATTCAACTCATCAATCACTTCAGTAAAGTGGCAGGATACAAAATCAACACGCAAAAGTCAGTAGCCTTCCTATACACAAACAATAAATCTGAAGAAGAATAAAAAAAAATCCCTTTTGTTATCGAAACAAAAAAATCAAATATTTGGGAATAAATCTAATAAAAGAGGTAAAGGACCTATACAAAGAAAACTATAAAACACTGTTAAAAGATAGAAGAAGACACAAAGAAATGGAAAGACATCCCCTGCTCATGGATTGGAAGAATAAACATTATTAAAATGGCCATCCTACCAAAAGCAATATACAGATTCAATGCTATTCCAATCAAAATTTCAATGTCATTCTTCAAAGAAATAGAACAATTATTGATGAAATGCATATGGAATCACAAAAAAACCCCGAATAGCCAAAGCTCTCCTGCAAAAAAAAGAAGGGAATGGAGGCATCACACTCCCAGACTTCAAACTCTACTACAAAGCCATAATCATCAAAACTGCATGGTATTGGAACAAGAACAGATATACAGACCAATGGAATTGAACAGAAAATCCAGAAATAAACCCACAGATTTATGGTCAACTAATCTTTGACAACGGAGCAAAGACTATGCATTGGAGCAAAAAAAGTTTGTTCAATAAATGGTGCTGGGAAAACTGGGTCGCTACATGCAAAAGAATGAAGCTTGACCACTACCTCACACCATACACAAAAATCAACTCTAAATGGATTAAAGAACTAGACATAAGACCTGAAACCATAAAATATATAGAAGGAAATATAGGCAAAACACTACGTGATTTGCACATCAAAGACATCTTTACAGACACATCACCCAAAGCAGTGATAGTGAAGGCAAAGATAAACAGCTGGGACTACATCAAATTAAAGAGCTTCTGCACAGCAAAAGAGACAATAACAAAAACAAAGAGAAACCCCACCAACTGGGAGAACATTTTTGCACACAACACTAATGATAAAGGAGTGATAACAAAAATCTGCAAAGAGCTGATGAGACTCAACAACAACAAAGAAAGTAATCCAGTCAAAAAATGGGCAGAAGAGCTAAAAAGAAACTTCTTTGAAGAGGAAATGCAAATGGCCAACAGGCATATGAAAAAGTGTTCAACATCACTTGTAATCAGGGAAATGCAAATCAAAACTATCATGAGATACCATCTTACACCAGTGAGAATGGCACATAATAAAAAAACTAGCAACAACAAATGTTGGCGAGGGTGTGAAGAAAAAGGAACTCTTCTGCACTGTTGGTGGGAGTGCAAACTGATCCAACCACTATGGAGAGCTGTGTGGAGATTTCTGGACCTACTAAACATAGAGCTTCCATAGGATCCAGCAATTCCACTCCTAGGTATTTAACCAAAGGACACAGAAACATCAATTCCAAAGAACACTTGCACCCCTATGTTTATAGCAGCTCTATTTACAATAGCTAAGCTTTGGAAACAGCCCAGATGCCCAAAAATAGATGACTGGATCAAGAAGATGTGGTACATATACACCATGGAATATTACTCAGCATTCAAAAAAGATAAACACATGCAATTTGCAGCAACATGGATGGCGCTGTAAGGGATCATGCTCAGCAAAATAAGCCAGAAAGAAAAAGAAAAATACTGGATGGTCTCACTCATAGCAGGAATCTAGAAAACTTAAATAAGGGACCAGGAAAATGAATAACTATAAGAAAGTGAAAATCAAAATCAACAAAAAACTATGAACCAGAGACACTTTTTGGGGTGTGGGGGGCGGGAGGGGAGGGATTGGGGTCAGAATGGAGGGGTTGCAATTGTATGGGGAATATAAAAATAAAATTTATTATTTTAAAAAAAATATTTCTAGCATAATAAAATAAAATAAAATTATATATAAACACATCCAGGATTGTGTTATTGTTACAAAACATTTCAAAAATAAATTCCAATAAGTGGAGATGAAGGCTACTCTCATTAAGGACAAGATATTTGCAATTCTGTTTTTATTTTCTTTTAAAATGTGCAACATCCAAGAAGAAAACACCTACTTAGTTGAATTTATATGAAACCATGAGATGGAAGAAAAAAGTAAAGCAGGAAGACTACTTCACTGAAATAAGAAAATATAGGTTTATAATTTTTTATAAAAGAATGACACTTCAAATAATTATAAATAACACTTATTGAACATGTGCTAGGCCCTATTCTAAATATCACATGCATCTATGCATTTGAGCTTTACAACATATTAACAAAATTAATGCAGCATCTTAGATACCTTTATGAAAAATTTCCAGTCATAATCTCCCTCCTCCTTTTAAAACTAACTTTTCATATTCCTGGTTTTTTCCTGGATCCTACTACCTTCCCAAACCCATCAGATGGCATTAAATAGCAGCAAATTATTAGCTGAGACAACCCTCAAAACTCTGTAAGAACTTCAAACTTCTGCGTGTTTTGTACTTCAAGAACTTGGTCACCTTAGCCCCCTCCAGGATGTGTGATGTCTGCTGCTGACAGATTGCAGCTTCACTGCCTTGTGACAAATACTCTGTTCTCCATCCACATCACAGCACCACAGTACCAGCTTCTTTCTCTCCAAACCCTCCCCCACTTTCCAAGATCTTGACACAGTTCCATAATCAGTCACTTCTCCTTCAAAATCACCCTCATCTCTGAGTCCTCTGCCAGCTCCTCTAACCCTGGCCGGCTACCCCCTGCCCTCTCTGTGCTGGCTGACCTCTCTCACTCATCACACTGACTCAGACTGAAACACTCCCTTCTTTTGTCCTTGGATGTTCCCTATCTGCTCCACTGAATTCACATTTGCTTTTTGTTTCTTCTTTTCTCCTCTTTTTTATGCCCCACTAGGTACTTCTGCTACTTTTCTAAGTGACTCTTTAAACTGGAGACCGTACCCCTTGACCTGCAAGTTTCTTTGATGTCCTTTTATAACACGCCCCATCGCTCTTCCTCCATCCTTTGTGTCTTAGTTTTGCAAACAAGAAATTGTTTTTTTTTATGGATTTCTGCCAGGTCTCCCAACTTCTGAGAAATTAATTGTAGCAATTAGAGAGCACTATTAAAACAGAATATTTCCCTTTCCATTTTACCACACCCCTTCTTTCCAACCTATAAATTCTCTTAGTTCTAATTTTTGTAATTCTGGCCCAGATTGTTATGCAAGTTTTAAAAGAAAATTATCTTTTGCTATATTCTTACATTTGATTCTAAATATTTAAATTTTTAGGCAACGTTCTGCTATCTCCTAGTCTATTATCTTTTCTGACCTACAGTGGGAAAAATCCCTTCGTAAAATGCCTATCTTTTGTGAAGGAGAGGTAGCAGGAGCTAAGTACTTTTTTCTTCTATGGAAATCTATACCTCAAAATCAATACTTTCTCCTCCATAATTGACATCCTTGATCATGTACCTTCCAACTCAACTATATTATGAGTGATCAACTATTCACCTCCAGCAAAAAGCCTTGAACCCGATCACTTGCAAAAACATGAATTTCCTTCACCAATATTTAGCTTCATTTCTTACATAAAAATTAAATCTAGTTACAAATATGACATCTTCTCTAACACATTCTGATGTCAACTGATTTACCTTTAGCTGAGTGTGATGTGTGAAGAAAGGTGCTCTCAGAAATGTCCCTCCACTCTCCCCTCTGACGTGGAAGGGCTGAGGCAGAATGGTGGCTCTTACTGAGGCTCTGTTATAAATAAACACTACCTGACTTCCCCTATTTCACACGACTCTGAATTCCATATATAATATAGTCTGTTTTCATTCTCTTTCATTTAACTACAAGTCATGGGTAAAACAAGGTCAGGTCCCATATCCATACAGCTTCTTGCATATGGAACTGATACAGAGTCCAAGACATGCAGTAGCTACAAGGACCCCTTTTTTTAAGGTGCAAAGTTATTCAAATTAAACTGATAGTCTTAAATGACAGTAGTCATATCAGGAGAAGTCAACAGAGCACCTTGAAGATGCACTTGCTGCTGAGACAAGGAAGGAGGGACCTTGGATCATTCCCAGGGTTCAACACATGGGCCTGGCTGGTCTTGGGGAAGGCTGGGTACTCCTGTGTGTCCAGGTTTCCATGGTGCTTCACGCAACAGAAGCCACTGATGTGACCTGTCAGAAATTCAGAGTACTGGACAGAAAACAGGAGCTTTTTGGAAATAAAATGTGACCTTTGAGTAATCTTCCCAAATTTTCTGATTCTATGACCTTACTGGATTGAAAAATTACTTAAAGGTTTTGGAACTTAACAGGGGAAGAATAGGTTTCTTATCAACAAGTTGAAAAAATTCAGTAACATTCTACCTTGAGTATTTTTTAAAGTGACTTTATTTTGTACTCTATACTGTTTCTTTGTGACCAAGAGAGAAATATATGTATATATAACTATCTCACCTTCAACCAATAAATATTCCTAATGATAATTTGAGATGTTTATCCATCTGAGACCCTAAGCAACCATTCTAGTTCACTTTGCAGAAGAATTGCCTTAAGTTACTACTATGTATAGGAAATCACATACTCTTTATGGGTGAAATTATATTTGGTTGTCCCTCGCGTTGGCTGAAACCCTGTGCTATTCATAAATAAAAGACAATTAGCAGATGATCAACCTCATCCCTCCCTTACCTAAATCCACATGTGATTGTGAAGATAAAGGACAATAAACTTATGTACTACATTTATTAGAACAGTAATGAAGTTGTATTTTTGCTTCCATTTACCTTCCATTTTTTTTTCTTTTTCACTTTTTGCCTGTTTTCAATTTATTAAATACTGGCATAATGTAGCATTTTCACAGATTGCTTTTAAAAAGATAAAAGCTTTCTTTTTAATGGGTCATAACTATTACTGCTTCTAAATGACAAAGCAAAAAATTACTCATTTAACTTCAAGTGAATATTGAAACAGTTATTATAATAAATTATGATAAGCCTAAGACATTAAAAGTCATCAAAATACTTGGCTTAGAGTCTTGTCTTTGACACTTGGTAGGTGGGAGAGTTTGGCATGCAGTAGCATTGTAAAATTTTAATGTTTACAAGACAACCCTCTTAAAAGCAATATGTCTTGAAGAGGTTATTTAGGTCATTACCCCAAGTAATATTTTCATAACATTCCCTCAACCATCAATCCTCTTCATGGGCTATTCTAAAAATAAACTGTTTCTCTGTTAAACTGACGCTCACTCCATACTATTAATTTCTTCAGCATTAATTCAGGCATTTCTATTCCTTGTTCTCACCAATTCTCTGACTGAAAAACTGAAAGGCAATTTTTCTTCTTTTAACAAATACATCACTTTTTACCTGCCTCTCCCTCTTCTGGACCCTAAAACCATAGAGAATTTATTAGCTCTGTTTCTTTTCTGATCACCTAATTATCATTGTTCTTATCTCTCGTTCTTCCTCCTCAATTTATACTTCCTGTCCTCCATTTTGACCTAGTCCTTCAGCTTGGCCCTATTTTCCTCTCCTTCAAAGTTCCCTTTCCATGAGGTGGTCCAGAACTCTCAATTTACAACCTTCATAATCTATTCTTCCTGAGATATTCCCTACGGGTTTTTTTTTTTTTCTTTGCTAAATTGTAGTAGTTTCTTCACTACCTTCCTCTGTCATTTCATCTCCCCAGTCCTTTCCTCTCTCTTTCCCTAGTTCACTAATACCCTATTAAACTGTAATTGATCCTAGATAGCTAATTTGCCTCCTCCATGAATCAGTCTAACAAGAATTATTCACTCATGGGTGAAGTCTCTTGATCATCACCACAAACCAATGAAGTTATTATTATTAATTAATTATCATTCAGTTTTAGAGATGAGGTAGTCAAATATCACTCAATTTTAGAGATAGGTAGTCACAGCACAAAGCAATTAAATAACTTTCCAAGCTTACTAACCTAGTAAGTTCCAAAGCCAGGATGCAAGCCTGAGTCTATCTAACTCCAAAAACATGACCATTCACCTGCACCAATACTTACCACTACAGTATTGTTTAAAACTAGCCTTCAGTAAATTTAAGATGCATTTTTATTCAAAAGTATCATTTTACCTCAGAATAATAAACAGGGGTTTATAGAAAATATCAAATATATGTTGGGGGTATCATTTTTACATTCCTAAGGGTAGAGAACATAATCAAAATTATATACACTCCCCAAGTAAAGAACTAGATCTTCACCTGTTGATTTTTTTCATGCCCTTACAGAAACTTTTTGACATTCCTATAAATCACTATACAGGAGTAAACAAATGTTTACCTTAAGAAAAATGTATTTTTTAAATAAAAGATTATTTTCAGAAAGGAAGAAATTTTCGAAATGGTTGTTGTATTAGAACAGTGGAATTGTCTATGACTTGTCAAAAGTCTCTCCAGTGTCCTTCCAAAAAAAAAAAATAAGAATTTCTTACTAATGAGGATAACTTGGAAACAACAAAAGTGAGGGAAGGAGTAAATCTAAAAATAGACACTCCACCATAGCATCACCATGGATAGTGAGGCCAGAAGGCACACATGAAGGAAACAGAATGTCACCAGAGCGCCAGGTGAGGCACACTAGTACAATGAGAGCTCAGGAAAGGCTCATCCTGACAGAATGCTGAGTCAGAGGATAGGAAGCCATGTCCCCAATAAACACAGTGGGAGGAAAACAACATTTGAGAAGGATAAAATGTCACTTCCCCAAGAAAAGGATTAAACTGATCGTTTCACCCAGGGCTGAAAGAAAATCACAACAGAAATTACTAAGTATCCATTTTGAATAGGATTCTACATGAAAAACTTAATAGAACCACAGAATCCTAAATGAGAATGGTAATTTAGAAATTATTTCATCCAACCCTCTAATTTTGTAATATTGCATATTCTATGTAGCAAAAAAAAAAAAAAAATCCAAGGAATAAGGCTTAAAGAGTTTAACCAATTTATATGTACCAGCAAGTGGTAGAGAAATACGTGACTAGTACTCACCTAGAAGCTTTCTTATTTCTAGATGTAATATATTTACTATTATTTCTTCATAGATTAATTTAAATTTACAATGGAAAAAGGGTTTGGTGAGAAGTGACATCTCAGTAATTACAGCTAAAACAGAGAAAACAAGACCAGCAACTTTTTAAAAGAGGATCAAATAGAATAATCAGATACTATCTTTAAGTTTATAAACCTAATTTTAAAAGGATTAAACTTCTTTCCTGGGAAATTACTTTCTTCTGAGAAGCTGCTTTCCCTCCACCACTTTTTATTTATTTATTCCCTAAAGAGTTCAAATAAAGATAATAAATTGTATGATCAATAGAAACAACAAAGTTGCTTTGCTTAAAGCTGATAACAGGGTATATAGATTTGCCATGAATAATTGAAAAGGTCCGTCAAAGAGGTTTAGTCTCCCAGTCTCTGCCCCTCTCTTTCTCTCTGCATCTTTTCAAAAACTAATTCTTAAGTTTCCACATCCAATTAAAAACCACCCCCCAGCCAGGGGGTTAATTTATTGCCTGCAGGGGGGAGCCACAGACAGCCACATGGCAGTAAGTGTCCAGGAAGATGCAATAGCTCAAGGCTACCTATTTCCTCATTAGCAGAAAAGTTACACTAAATGCCTTTAAAAGTCTATAGCTTTGAGATTTTAAAATATCCTGAGGGGGTAGGATTCTAGCAGCTACTCCTTAGCCAAATCCAGAGCTCTAGACACGAACATGAAACCAGGTGATTTCTCTTGCAAATGACAATAACTCCATCACTCTCAAACCTGTTGTTCTTCAAGAGGCATCAGACAACTTTCTCTCAGGTAAGCTTTGAGGCACCTTTTCATAGTTGCTATTATTTGGGGTGTGTGTGTGTGTGTGTGTGTGAGAGAGAGAGAGAGAGAGAGAGAGAGAGAGAGAGAGAGAGAGAGAGAGAGCAAGCACAAGAGAGAGAAACATTTCACATGAGATCTTAACAAAATTTTAAGTGCATAGAACATTACTATTTACTCTAGGCAAAATGTTGCACAGCAGATGCCTAGGATGCTTTCATCTTGCATTATTGAATGTCATACCTATTAAAAAGTAACTCCCCAACTGCCCTTTCCCTCAGCACCTATAAACCATCATTCAATTATTTGTATGTTTTACTATTTTAAATACTTTTATAAGTAGAAGCATACATTATTTACCCTTCTGTGATGGGCTTATTTCATATAGCATATGTCCATGAAGCATATGAAGGGGGGGGGAATATGGTGTATACACATGCAATAAGATGCAAGCATAGTTTAGGGATACATCGCTCATGCTCATGCCACCCACATGAATCCAGACAAAGTTTTCCATATCAATTACTTGAGTCCTCAAGATTCCGACAGAAAATCTTTATAAAAATTTAAGGCTAGTGTAGTTCAGTATCTGCTTCAAGATGCCAAATTTAGTTATTTGGGAACCACATTCTAAGACCTAAGGGTTTCTTCTCCTTTTTCCTATTTCACTCCCCAATAGTAGCAGAAAACGGAATGAACTAGAAAACACAAAACATGAGTCCTAGTCCCAGTTCTGCCAAGGACTAAGTGCCCTTGAATAAGGCAATTCTATTGTGCCAGTATCCAGTGAATTGGGATCTCTGGGATAAGGCCCAGAGTCCAAGCTCCCCAGGTGGGATCTTTGTCAGTTCTTATATCCTGCAAGGAACGAGACCAAACATACAGAAAAGCCAGATTTATTGGTAGTTTGCCCATGTTACCTTCTTGAAACTAGCTTTGGTCCACTGCTTTAGCACTGTGTTATTGTGCTGGTGTTCTGAGCATTCCACTCTTTGCTGAGTTGAGGCACCCTCCCGGTACAGTATTGTTTCCCAATCACATTGATAAATGAACATGAGGCACCTGGGCTTGGATGGGGGAGGAGAAGAGGGTGCCCTCCCGGTTTTTCAATCAGGCTGGTAAGTGGATTTAGGGGCTTGGGCTTCTTGTTTCTAACTGATGTCCTATACCACTTCCTAACTTTCTTCCTCGCCAGTACAGTATATGGCACATAGTAAGTGTTCTTTGTTGAGTGAAGGAATAAATTAATTTAAATCTCAAATGACCTCTATTTCCCTCATCAGTAAAAAAGTTACCCTAAATGCCTTCAAAAGTCTATAGCTCTGAGATTTTAAAATATCAGTAGTACTATATTTTTTAACCAGCATTTTTCAGAATAGCATTATTTTGTTATGATTAAGACAGAGTTACCCTTCTGAAATGATGGAGAAAAATGACAGGACAACCGTCAGACAGAAAAGAACTACAAAAACACGGCACAAAGAGGACAAAAGAAGGAAGGTCTTAGAGATGAGTCAAAACTTGTTAGAGTAGGTTTTCCATTTTTTAACTTTATACTGAAGACAGATTACCGTTTGAAACACAGAAAATCAAAGTCAAAAATAAACTTTCAGGACTTTCTGGTGGTGCATAGCACTGTGAAGCTATCTGCAGTTTCTGCAGCACGAGTTCGATCCCCAGCCAGTCAGGGAGATACCCACATGGCGCAGCAGACCTCTTCTGTCTCACCCGCTGCTCCCCTCAGCAGCATATTTCAGTCAGTCTGCCTGTTCTGTTCCCCACTCTGTCTCTGGTGAATCCTCTCACCCCTGCACCTCTGGCCTGTACCCCAGTTCTTGTATGCATAAATAAATCTTAAAAAAAAAAAAACTTACCATGCTTCTGAACTAAAAAAATCATAAGCCAGATCTTGAAGCATCACTAACACCAGAAACTGAGGAAGAAGATCAGAAAAAAAAAAAAAAAAAACAGAGGCCTAGAATGGAAACTAGGAAACCACAAATTGGGGTATAAACCCTACCCAAGCATCTTGTGTAGTACATATTTGCTGAAACCAATGGAATTAAATGAACCCAGGAACAAGAAATAGGTGGAAAAAGCCCAAATACTTGGAATCTATATAATATTTGTATTTCCAAATAATCCATAAATCAAAGAAAAAAATCATAAGGATCATTAGTTATTTTAGAATCTATAGTAATGAAAACATAAAAATGTAAAATGCAGCAGAAAGCAGAATTAGAGGGAAAATTATAGATTTAGATACTTATATTTGAACATAAATAAGGCCTAAAAATCTGTTACCTAAGTCTCCAACTCATGAAGTAGTATGACCAAAGATTCAAAAAATTAACACTGTAAGATACTATTTATATGATATTCTAGAAAAGATACAATTTTGTTACCACCATAATGGTCTACATGTAGAATAATTTCATCACCTTTCAAAATTCTTTCAAGTGCCTTTGTTCTCAAAGTGATGGTTACTGGGGACCAGTAATAGGAGTGGGATTGAGAACAAAGAAACTTGAAGGAATTCTGAAGGGTGATGAAATTATTCTACCTCCAGATCAATAGAGTGGTAACAAAATTATATGTGTTCATCAAAACTCAGACCTGTACACTGAAAATAGTGGATCTTTTGGAGTCTGTCAATAGTACAGGAAATGTTTCATTTCATTTTTTAGAGGGCTACTGAAAAGGGAGAAGAAACTAAAATAAAGAATATATAATGTCTGTCATATTTTCCAAGTTGTAAACTGATTTTTATATCTCAATGACATGCTTGTGGAAATTAAAGAATAAAATATTTTATAACTAAGTAAATTATACCTCAATAAGCCTGCCATTAATTTAAAAAAAAAAAAAGTAAAGGAAGGCAATGGGATTCTTACAGATTGGAAAGTACTTAAATGGCACAACTGCCAAATGTTATACATGAATCATGATTGAATCCTGCTAGTTGGGGAGAGGGAAGAAGCTACAGAGAACATTTTAGGGACGACTGGGAAAATCTGAGCTTGAACATTCAATAATGTTACTGATTTTATAATTTTTTCTCAGATATAGTGATAGAACTGCAGTTGCCTAGAAACTGGTCCTGTTCTTGGGAGGTAGCTGCTACATATTTTGGGATAACCTATGGTGACTGCAACCTTCTTCTGGATAATTTGTCAAAAGAGAACTGAGTGAGTAAACAGAAATGAAGATAGAGTTGGGGGGGGGAGGCTGTCCTGTGGATTTAAAAGATTTCAAACCAAAAATAACTTATTTTTGTTAAATCCAGGTAGAATAGAGAAATAACTCCCATCTCCGAATTCATCTTTATGCCAGACACTGTGGCTTTGCTAACCCATCCCCATTTTCCTCCACTTTCATCATCTAAGAACTTTCACCCTTTGTAGCACTTTATTTCTTATTCTCTGATCATGCCTTTTGACTGCTGGGAAAGCAATTGTTTCCAAGACTGCTGATCTCTGCCATTGACAACTATTTCCTCCCCCCTGAGCAGAAGCCTGACCTGCATGCACACCTTTGCTATTTTTAAGTATAATCTATATTCTCCAAGTATCTTTAACAGAGTCCAATGGTATCTAGGTCTCTTTGAGATCATCCACCACAACTTTAAAAAACTTCCTATTCAGCCTTCAGTCCTCCCTTTGAACAGGAAGACCATTCACTATCTCTTCCTCCTTTAATGCAGAGCCTCACCTACCTCGTCAGCTGAGTCACAGAGGATTTTGCTTTCAACATCCCATAAATTTCCCATCCTTAGATTGCCCCCCTCCAGTCCTTCTCAGGCTCAAAGATGTACAAAATGTCACCCTTTCTTGTCAGGTATGTCTGCAAATGTGGCAGTGTTAGTAAGTGACAGATGAAGAGAACTAAGAGGCCACAGAAGGATCCTGCAGCCTGATTTGGGCACAGATATCTAGGGATTGCATTATACAAGGATCGGCAAAACTTTTCTTTTTTAAAAAAAAAGATTTATTTATTTATACAAGAACTGGGGTACAGACCAGATGCGCAGGAGGGCAAGAGGATTCACCAGAGACAGAGCGGGAAACAGAATAGGCATACTGACGAAACACACTGCCGAGGGGAGCAGCGGGCGAGACAGGATAGGTCTGCGGCACCATGTGGGATTCTCGCCAGCCGGCTGGGATTGAACCCGTGCTCCAGAGGGTGCAGACTGCTTCACAGTGCGGCACTCAATGGCCTGCGCCAGCAGGGAGGCCCAGCAAACCTTTTCTATAGAGAGCCAGAAAGCAAATATCCTAGACTTCTTAGGCCAAGATCAAGCAACTGATCTCGCCAAAAGGCAAATATCTTACATTTAAAATATTTAAATCATTCATAGTTCTCAGACCATATTTAGTAGTTTGTTGACCTCTGGAGTCATACACTTACTTAGATGAACACTTGGATCAACTTTAGAAGAGGTAGAAAATGCTTTCCACGTCTTCTCTGTTGTTAATATAAAGGCAGTAAAGATATGAAGAGCTTTAGCCCAGAAATTAGACCTTGTTTGGAACTCTGACCTTTGGAAAATTATTTAATTTCCTCATTTGTAAATTGGAATAATAATGCTACTGAATAGGAATATTATGAGGACCACTATTATACCTGGGAATTGTTTTATACAATAATCACCCCCACCCCAAAAAACGTAATGTGTTATTTTTGTTATTATCATTATCAATATTAGTTTTCTCTCATGTAACTTAAAGTCCACATACTCTATGAACACGGCACTTTTTTGTCAATTCAAATTTTCCATCTGGTCCTTATGGCTGTTGTTTTGTAGTTTATTCTCTGTATAGTTGATCTGTCTATTGATGTAAGCGGGGTGTTGAAGTCATCTATCACTACTGTGTTGCAGCTGGTGCCTTTTTTTTTTTTTTTTTTTTTGGTTAATAGTTTTCTTATAAATTTTGTGACTCTTTGACTTGGCCCCTATATATTCATAACATTTATACACACACACACACACACACACACACACACACACACATATATATATATATATATCCAAGAGTTTGCTTCTCTTGGGATCCCTTCTTATCTCCCTCAAATCCTGTGTCTATTCAGTGATTGTCCCACTGTGTCCTGCTGGAGAACTTCTACAGCATGTTCTTAATTGTTATAATACAGTTTTCCATTACATAGTTGTATTTAGTATTTAGTCATTCTCCTATTGTTCATTATTTAGGAAGTTTCCACTTTTTTAATTTCCTTTGCTCAATTCTGTAATACATCTGGCACCAATAGCATTACCAATAATAAACTCTTACATTAACATTCAAGATTTTTTTGCAGTTCTTTTTTGTCCATAGAATATATTCCATTGAGGATAATGGTCAGAACAGGCTGTTCAAAAGTCAATGAAATGAATTTCTCTGTGTGCTTACATTTTCAATTTGAAATATAATTAAATATCTTCTGTTTTATTTGTATTCGTCTTTAGGGTTGACTATTTTTTCCTTTTTTGTTTAAGTTACTATTTTGACTATGTAAATATCTTCCTGGATCAATAACCAAAATATAATAAAACAGAGAATCCTTGCTCCCATCCCTTTCTTTTCCATCTTATCCTCACCTTTATAAGTAACCATTTTAATTTGTTTCTGGTTTATCCTATAATATTTTTGTTTATTGTTTTGGATTTTGTGAATTTATGTGTTCAGTAATATGTATACATAGTCTTATTTATTCTTATTTCTTCTTGAAAAAAATTATATTTAAGTATAAAATTTAGAGAGAATTGCACAAACCACACATTTACAATTCACAAAGTGAGACATCTGTATAATCAATAACCAATACATCTCTATAAGTATGTTATATGCTCACAAGACTGTTTATCACAGTCTTTTGTGTGATAACATGATATTGGACTCATGCTAAATACCATGCAGAGGAGAATAAGGAATAGTTTTAATATACCTACCCAATGAAATATATATATATGTATTTCAAATATATCTGTATCTATATATTTATATATATATATATCTCCTAGTCCAGCTGTTCTACTAAACTATTTCTCAAAAATATCATAGTATCAATCAGTTCCTTATCTCTAAAAAGACCTTTGATTTTCTCAAGATTCTGAAGACAAACAAATTGTCTAATAATTGTTCTCAAATTTAACATCTTTTATCTACTGTCAAGAGTGACACTTGCTTTTCAAGACATTCAGAAAATACTGTCCTGCTCCCTTTAAATAGTCAAAGCAAGGAGCACAACCTTCTCTTTTCAAAAAAACTCTTCCCTCCTCCCACTCAAAAATACATCAATTATAATTGTTGTGCTGATTTTGTAAACGAAATGATCTGCTGAGAAGTGGTTGTTAGGACAGAGTATAATCCATTTTTATGCACAGCCCAGTAAACTTGGCCAGATTGTCTGGCAGGTTGGGTACCCGGCAGCTCCTGTGCTTTGCTCATCACTGTTATGAAGCTGATGATGCTCAGTTATTCTAATTCATGTCCTAATAAGAAACTAACAGGAACCTCCTGGCAACTCAATGAGGTTTTACTATCTTCTCATAAGTATTCCACTGCCTCATTCTTGGTTAGAACTTTCATCTGCATGTGTTCACATGGGTTTGATCCCACTTGGTAGGTAACTGCAATATTTGCTTTCAAAGAAGTGGGAATATAATCTATTTGATAATGCACATGAACCAACATTACTTCTTTGAGGTAGATTTATTTAATCTTTGAGGTAGATTTATTTATTCATGACTTTGTCAACAAAGCAATATGGACATGTGTCCATTCAAATAAAGTAACATTTCAATGTGGAAAAACTGATCTGAGAATAAACTGTTACAATGCTAACAGCAGGTTAGGTGAAGATAAAACTCACTAATTAACAAAGAAACATAAATTTAAAACAACTGCACACAATTTTTAGCTTTTGAAACTGCAAATTCTTTGTAAAGGAAAATATTCTATCAGCACAGAGGCAGTATTGTGGAAATGCCTGCCCAAGCAATACAACTGGTCTGGGGAAGGCAGAGCATCTGGCTGCAGAATCTGAGTACTTAAATTTATTCTACATTATATCTCTTTTTTTTTTAATTTTTTTAAACATTTATTTATTTATTTATACAAGCACTGCATACAGTCAGAAGCATCAGAGGGTGAGAGAATTCACCAGAGCCAGAGCGGGGAGCAGAACAGGCAGAAGGACCTAAGTACACTGCTGAGGGGAGCAGCGGGCGGCAGGAGAGGTCTGCGCACCACGTGGGACCCTCTCCCGGTAGCTGGGGATCGACCCCGGGCTGCAGAGGCTGCAGGCAGCTTCGCAACCCAGCGCTCAACCACTGCGCCACTGGGGAGGCCCTATTCTACACTATATCTCTTAAGATAATATTTAATTAGATCACAGTATGATTATAAAATGGACTATTAATTAAAATTCAAGCTCCTGTAGATAATTAATGCTATGGGAAGATGTTCATGGCATTATATTAAATGAACAAATCAGGATACAAAACTGGGTTTGTAATATGATACCAATTTATTTTAAAATATGAAGACAGAAATATAGGGTCATGTTTGTGTATTGAATTGTTTAGCAAGTGATGATTCCATGGATTTACATGTTGAACTAAATTGGCTTAAACCACTAATACAATGACTCATGGAAAAGCAAAACATTTTCTAAGATTTCCTGAAGGGTGACATATTCATAGTCACCTCAGTTTCAGGATCCTTCCCTGTTCTGCCCTATATCAACCCAGAGTTAAAGTTTTTAGCTCAGCTTCTTCCTCAACTTCTACCAAGAAAAAAAAAAAATCACTCAAAGAAGGTGACAATGTTTAACAGTATGCAAACCGTTTCAAACTGTTCATTATTACTATTTTTTAAAGTTATTTCTAGTCATCCCACTACAGGAGAACTTCCATTGGTATTTACCTGTCAGATCACCCACCTCACATTCATGGCCATGTCTTTTCTCACCTCCCTTTTCTACGTACCTCTCCTCTTTAAAAAAACATTGAAATAAACTCATTTTCCTATGCAAGCCAATATCCTGAACAACAGTTTTCTCTGAGTCCTATCTTCTCACCCAGGCTGTTTATCATATAAAGATAGTAACTGGGATGCCAGCTATTAAACAGCTATTAAACTGTTGATTCTCTAACCAAGCTTCTCACCAGAATTTCTTAAAAGTGTTGTATTTAACAGGGTCCTCTGGAAAGTCTGAGGATTTGGCACTGAATGACTAGTTGATCGATTGATTGATACTGTTGTTTTCTAGAAGTATAGGATGACCCCTTCAGGTGTTGCTGACATAGCAGACCCACCCCCAAAGCACCCAAGTCTACCACCATAATCTGATGCGCTCCCCAAAGATTTACTTTTAATATCCATGAGATTCTAATGTGCAGCAGAATTGAAAACCAACATACTGAAGTAGCCACATTCACGGTGTTACACATACACTGTAGATCTTTGGTTCTATGATCCATGTTTTTTCACAGCTTGATTTTTTTAATTAGGATGCATTTAATAATTTATATCAAAAGAAATTAAAAACTGCCATTAATTAAGTTGTGACATTCTGTCATTTCTTGCAATGCATATGGGAATGGTGCCCAGTCTCTCCAGATACTTCATACAATCTTTAAAGCTGGGAGAGTTTGGTGTGACTGATTCATGCATTATGAGGTATTATTATTTGGGCACTGAAAATCCATGAGTAAAATCTTCTGGCTGAATTTCAAGAGAAACTTGTGATGTGTAATTCAATAAAGAAAAAATTATGAGTTTAACCAAGTAGGAAATACAGATAAAATCCCATTATTTTTTAATATACTTTGACATTAGGCTGTAGATAAAGATGTCAAAGGGGTCAAAGTTTGAGGCACACAAATGGGAAGCCACACATAATAGGATGATCTGCACAACTACGGTTATCCAAATGTGATTTAGAATTAAGTTTATACTCCAAGAAGGAAATCTGGTCTCAAATACTATGAGAATAAAATGGTACATAATCGTTAACATTTTAGTTAAAAGGAAATATATCTTTAACTTTTTTTTAATGCAGTAGCCAAATCAATATTATGCTTTAGAATAAACAGTATCTTAGAATTTAAGAACTATAGAATACATACTTCTAGAAAACCAACTAGAGTGAAACTCATCTATTGGTCAGGAGCCATGGGTAAGGCATAGACTTATGGATAACTCTTACTTTCTTCTTTACATTTTCTTAACTTTTCAATATTTCTAATGACTATAGATAAATCTCATAATCAGGCAAGAGACTTCTCTGAGATTTTTTATTTGTATTGAGACTAGAATGTTGACGAGCAGATAGCCCTGCAAAGATCTGAAGAACAGCATTTGAGATATTGGTAATAGGAGATCCTGGTAACAGGAGGGGATTCTGGAGAATGAGCATGTACAGGACACACTGCAACTGCTGATGGAAGAAGTGAAGCACTATAAGTAGAGCCTTGGTTTTAGGTTGAATTTCTCCAACGAAGACTCTAAGACAAGGATATGCAGAGAAATGAGAGAAGAAAGAGAAGGATACAGATACTGAGCTAAACAAATACATGAGCTCCAGCATATCATTTTCATTCTCTCATTTCCCCCTCAGAAAATCATCAATCAAAAAAAGTACAACTATCAAAGTAGGAGAGATAAGAAAGTCAAAATTTTAGATTTCAGGGGGCTCAAACTATGCCTTTAACCACAATAACATTTTTTTGTTTTTTAAGTCAAGTCCAAAATGGAAAAAATTGTTAAGACTGTATCCATACTCCTCCACACTCCAAATATTTTAATTAAATCCAGAGCCCAGTTTACTGGAATGATGTTGAATGCTCCAGAAAAAAAGGAAACAAAGTGGTCCACCTTCTCTCTTTCCAGCATTTCTCATCCGAATGGCATGCTGTGAAATGCACATTTAAATTGACTGGTATTAATGTATGGACACAAGTTCCAAAAAGTCAGCAAGATGTATTTGCTTTCAAATTATGTTAATTCTGCTGATTATAAAGAGATGGGTAAAAAAAATCTTAGTTATACACAAAATAAGTTTGCAAGTCCTTTCATATACATGCTTAAAACTTTCCTTCTCTACTGCCTCACCTTCATTTATTAGTGTATTCTTTGACAAAAACCATATGCCAGGCACTACTCTAAACTAAGAAAACAATAATGAACAAGACAAGTGAGGTCTTTGCCCTCTACCAGCTTATATGTTAATCAGGTTAGGAAACAATCAAGAAGCCAGTAAGTGCAATGAATATGATTTTAAACGAAAAGAAAAACTACACTGAGAATGACTGGGTCAAGGTAGGGAAAGGAAAGCAAGGACCAGGGGCTTTAGCTCCGGTGGCAAGAGACTTCTCTGAGATTTTTTATTTGTATTGAGACTAGAATGTTGACGAGCAGATAGCCCTGCAAAGATCTGAAGAACAGCATTTGAGATCTTGGTAATAGGAGATCCTGGTAATAGGAGTGGATTCTGGAGAATGAGCATGTACAGGACACACTGCAACTGCTGATGGAAGAAGTGAAGCACTATAAGTAGAGCCTTGGTTTTAGGTTGAATTTCTCCAACAAAGACTCTAAGACAAGGATATGCAAAGAAATGAGAGAAGAAAGAGAAGGACACAGATACTGAGAATATTATCAAGCATGGCAGCACCACTACAGGGAACTGGAGACTTGTTCTCACCCAGTAATGCTAGAAAACAATATAGAAGACATCTTGGACTTTCATCACCTGACAGGCAAGGAAGCTTGGTATTTACTCACTAAATTCTACAGTTTCCCACACTTCAAACCCACCCCAGACTCGGACTGAGAAGGCTCCATCAGCCAAAGAAAGGCTAAGCAAAGAGCTGCAATTCTTTGTTGCAGAAGCCATAGGGTAGGTATGTGTGGGAATAGTGGGGGGCAAGGGAATGAGGCTTGAGCACCCACAACATCTGCTACACATTCAGTTTCTTCCTCAGGACTTTGGGAAGTCCTTAGGATATGAAAGGTCTGTTCTCACTGGCAGCTGCAAGATGTTTTTCCTCCAGATGGTGACAACCCCTGGGAATACACATATGATGCTGCCTGCTGGCTACAACATCAGGAGTCCCCTGAAAACATGTTGCCAAAAGAGCAAAGAATATGGGTACCACATTCTCACTCACACCTGTAGAATAACTCAAAGTCTTGCTCACTTCTTGGACCAAGTTTGTGTTTTTTTAGACACAAAACAGGTTCAACCTGTTAGGAATTCTAGCCTCAAAGGTAATTTTCCTTAAACAGCCTTCCTGGGTTTTTTTGTTTGTCTGTTTGTTTTAAAAAAGTTAAAATCAATATGTTTTGAGAATAGCCAGGTTTTGCTAATTTTTTTTAAAGATTTATTTATTTATTCATACAAGCACTGGGTACAGTCAGAAGCATGGGAGGGCAAGGGAATTCACCAGAGCCAGAGCGGGGAACAGAACAGGCAGTGATGAAATACACTGCTGAGGGGAGCAGCAGGCGCCGCAGTAGAGATCTGTCGCGCCACGTGGGACCCTCGCCAGCGGCTGGGGATAGAACCAGCGCTGCAAAGGCTGTGGGCAGCTTCGCAGCCCAACGCTCAACTGCTGCGCCACCAGGGGAGGCCCAGGCTTTGCTAAATTTTGTTATTGGGTGGGATTCATTATTTTGCTAGTATCAAAACTGCAAGACAAAGAGCCAGCATTTATCAAGACTTTCCCATATAAAGAAAGGCCCACGCCTAACATCTTAGAAATAAAACCTTTGGGGCCTCCCCTGGTGGCGCAGAAGTTGAGCGTTGGGCTGCAAAGCTGCCGGCAGCTTCTGCAGCACCGGTTCAATCCCCAGCTGCAGGTGAGGGTCCCACATGGTGCGCAGACCTCTCCTGTCACGCCCGCTGCTGCCCCCAGCAGTGGATTTCGTCAGTCTGCCTGTTCTGTTCCCCGCTGTGGCTCTGGTGAATCCTCCCATGTATCTGGCCTGTACCCCAATTCTTGTATAAAAATAAATAAATCTTAAAAAATAAATAAACAAATAAATCTTTAAAAAAAAAGGAATAAGACTTTTGTACAAACAAGAAGTAATTAATATAATCAAACAGGACATGATAGGGCCAAATATTCTAATAAAAGGACACTAGTCCATTTGAAATGACATAATATAACCCATGCAGGAGCATTTCTAATTACTTTGAAAATTAATGCCAGTTTAATTTGTTGAGCATTTACTATAAGCCAAGAACAATGCTAAGCTCATTATCTACATTAATATATTTAAACAAGCTTGCCCTGGATACCTTTGTAGAAAGGTCCTGCTGAAATCTGGATAACCAGCTATGGAATTACATATTGGAGAACTAATTAAGCATCCCTGAGTCCTGTCCAGTCGACGGGTCCCAGGTGAGTGGTGCCTGTAGAAATTTCATCTTTTGAGCATCTTAGGTCCTTTTTCTCATGGACCAATGGAAACTCATTCACACTGTTCTAAGTTTCTAAAAGTAACTCCAGGAAGGGCATGATTTAACATTCCTGAAACTTTATATTCCTAAGCTAAATGAAACAAAACACCAAATAACTTTTAAAATTAAAATAACATTCAAATTATTTGTCTCCTTGGTGTATTTTATGAGGAGAATGGAAGATGTTGGCTAGTGGTAGAAAATCCATGATATTTTTTATTGCATCCCTCATTTTCACAGAATAAAAGAAACAAACATAAAGAATCTTCTAAATACTTTCTTTCATGTACCTTTCAAAGAGAATTCTCTAAATTTGGTTCTCTATGGATTGGCTCAAAATTAATTACACCTCATTTTCCTTCACTAGGAAAAAAAATTGTGTGAAAAATAACCACTAGCAACACCCCCACGCTTTGCAAAACAGCAGTTTACCAGGGAAGATGAAAAAACATGCCAAGTAATGAATTCTCTTCTTTTACAAACCTAAATATGCCTAGGTAAAATCTTCACTTCTCAAGGAAGTTAAGCACATCAAACACAGCTTTTCCAACTGCTGGCCCCTTCCCTACATCCTTTTGTCCTCATCTGTCTCTTTATCATCACCCCTTAAAACGAGAAGACTTTACTGTCCTTTACTAAGGCCAAGAACCTGCACGCATCCTAACAGTAGACGCAGCTCTACCACACCTGCCATCAGCACAGTGGCTCTGACAGGTGAGACACAGACTCAGCTATCCCCATGCATTAGTTATCTACTGCTGCATAGAAAATTCTTCCAAAGCTCAGTGTCTGTTGGCAGACATATGTCCACTGGGCCCCTTGTGTTTCCTGTGAGCAGAGGCACTGTCAGATTGATTTCAGTGCAGGTTATCTTTCCAGGATATTTACACATCTCACAAGGGATATTTTCTAAGATTCCCAGTGGATGCCTAAAATCATGGATAGAACCTATAGACACCTTTTTTATATACTATGATAAAATTTAATTTATAAAGTAAACTCAGTGATGGGAATATTCTCTTTCTCTCTCGGTGTCTTATTTTATGTAAGATTTTTCAAAACATGACTGACTCCAGGTAGCTGAAACCCTGAAAAGCAAAAACAGAGAAAGGCAAACTACCTAGCAATTGGTCTTAGAGGAAGGAGACAGTATATCCCTCTGGAGCAGAAACCAGAATTATTTCCCATCCAGTGCAACAAAAAAAATGGCTCCCTCCAAGACAGAGTTTGATTAGATGTTCCTGAAGTCATCTGATAAATGATTGGGGTTTCCTAAGCTAAGGATGCCTCAGTTGTGAGGCAAATCCACCGTGTATGCAGCACCCACCTATGCCTACACCTGCAGGACCTGCATAGACTTAGGGAATAAGAGGAACCAGTACAAACACAGCACGCTGACTGCTATGCTGTGAATAATACAAGTCTTTTGTCTCTGACTCAGCTGTCCCTTGACTTCTACCAGTGTTCATAAAACTGTAGTAGTAGTTCATAAAACTACTTATAAGTAGGGTAAGATCTCAGCTCCTTATCAGCTATCAACAGTGATTTCAAACAAGTGTTTTGCTTTATTTTGTTTTGCTTGTTTTGTTTTGTTTTCTCAGTTTCTAAGAGCCATGATCTGGAGTTGGTTACCTGGGTGATTCTGGCTGAAAGTCCATCACGAGACTACTATAAAGCTATCAGCTGGGGTTGCAGGCATCTAAACACTGGATGGAAACTGGAGAAGGCCAACTCATCTGGCTGCTGGCTGAAGACCTCTGTTTCCCACCACACTGGCTTCTACACAGAGCTTTTGGAATGTTCTCAAACACAGCAGTGGGTGTCCTCCTGAAGCAAGGGATCCACGAAAGAATAAGTATGACCAAAAGAGAAACTGCAGCATCTTTTATACTCTAATCTCAGAAGTGAAACTTCTGCCCTGTGTTACTGTCTGTGTCATGCAACCACAGCAGATGGTGGTTACCTTGGAGACTCTGTACCTCACCCATGTGGTTGGGTGAACACCTCACTCAAACATGAGGAGTCTGTCTGGCAGTAACACATGCTTTCAAATGAGGGGAAGGTAGAACTGATGAACAAATAGCTGCAAGAAAAGACAAAACAAAAATCGTGAAATTTAGAACTGGATCCAGAAGAGATTATTCCAGTAAGAATATAAGCCTCTGGAAAGGGCCCAGCAGGAAGAAGCAATTTTGTATTCTTTCCCTATGCATGACAATGGAATTCAGAGGTGTGTGCTATGATTTTCTTCCTGAAACAGTTGACATATTCAATTCAGTCTGAAGGAAAATAAAGATGCATCCATTGCTACCTATTCTCCCATCTTTCTTCCTGGAGAAAGAAACAATATTTTTTATTTCCTTTGTCATGCCTCCCTCAACAACTCCACTTTCTCATTTGACTGGCAGTGAGCTAGTGGGGGCACTACATTTTTTTTTTCATGAAGGCTTAACAATGCCACCCAAAACTGTGCACCCACCCAATACATTAATGTGGTACTTCGGAGTGTACACTTTCACTATTTTTGATTCCAGAATAAACATCCAAAAAATGAAAAGCATGTGCAATGAAGATATCTGAAAAGGATGAAGGTTGGAATGTGTGTTTAAGTGTGCATGACGAAGATTCTAATTAAGAGTCAGGAAAGAATTGAGCCATATATAATAGAATCCTAATTCATGTTTCTCTTATTCTATACTATGGAGGAGGACAGGGCAAAAAAGAAATGTGAGGAAAATTTCAACAAATTAATGCTGAGTGCAACTTACAAGCACTACTACATAGTATTAAAGTATTTGCCAAAAAAACACACAGAAAAGCTGTGTGTGTGTGTGTGTGTGTGTGTGTGTGTGTGTATGTAGAGATCATAAGGGAGAGCTCTACGGACCTTCAGAAACAAAGAGCAATGGTCTTTTTAGTAAAGGATACAAACATTTTTGAACAATATCTGTATGCCAGAGTCTGGGAAATATTAATTCACATTTAATTCACATTTAATCTTCATTTAGAACAGCTCTCTAAGACAGGCAAAGTGATCCCATTTCACAGGTAAGGGGCAAAGTGTGGCTCAGAGAAAGTGACTTGACTTACATGATACATAAAAATTCAGAAGTATAAGTTTCCCCTACGATTCAAAAGTAAAGCATTCCTATGAAACCTTTCATAAATGGAAATGGCCTAATGCTAAGAAGGAATTATCATAATTTACATGAAAAAGTTTTTGAGCATTCCCGCAACTAACCTACCAAATCATACCAAATACATGTGAAGATTAATGCAACATTTATAATAAAAGCAAGAACAATACAGTAACGCACAGCTCATATAAAGCAACTCCTGGGGAAGGAGCTTGGCAATGCCACTCTCACTGCTCCAGGTGTGTGCTGCCTCTGTAATGGCTGCTGCAGAATATATGCAGGATGCTATCTTGTTGGGTGACCTTTGGTCATAAAAGCTGTATGGATTTATTTCTGTTATCAAAAACAGGTACTGGGCCTCCCCGGTGGCGCAGCGGTTGAGCGCTGGGTTATGAAGCTGCCTGCAGCCTCTGCAGCGCCGGTTCGATCCCTGGCTGCTCCCCGGCCACCAGAGGAGGGTCCCACATGGCGCACAGACCTCTCCTGCCATCCGCTGCTCCCCTCAGCAGTGTACTTCGGTCCTTCTGCCTGCTCTGCTCCCCGCTCTGGCTCTGGTGAATTCTCTCACCCTCCCGCGCTTCTGACTGGACCCAGTGCATGTATAAACAAAACAAACAAACAAATAAAATAAATAAATAAATAAATAAATAAAGCATGCCTCTTAAAAAAAAAAAAAAAACACCAGGTACTCATGTTAATGTTAAGCATTTCTTAAAAGTAAAGTGGCAACATTAACTTTAAAAGTGAAGGATGCCTGTACATGCTCGTGTGCATCTCATTTGCCTTTTGACTAAACAGAGACCTCTGATGCTTGAAATGCTGAAGAAGAGAGCATCCACAGACTAAATTTTTCATTGAAAACACTAGTATTTCTATAATTGGGGGTGGACCAAATAAGTGATATAACTAGAGTGAGGATAATTTATGTGTCATTCTAAGAAGCAGCAGAGTGCATACCAGTTCTAGTGCCTTTGAGTCTTTGAAAGATGACTTGAAAAACCCCAAATATACAATGAAGAGAAATAAGCTCCAAGCTCCCCAAAAATATTCAAGACACTGGGCCTCCCCTGGTGGAGCAGGTGGTTGAGCGCCACACTGTGAAGCTGTCTGCGGCCTCTGCAGCGCCAGTTCAATCCTGGCCAGCCAGTGAAGGTCACACATGTTGTGGCAGACCTCTCCTGTCACACCTGCTGCTCCCCTCAGCAGTGTATTTCATCAGTCTGCCTGTTCTGTTCTGCTCTGTCTCTGGTGAATCCTTTCACTCTCCCATGCATCTGGCCTGTAACCCGGTGCTTGTATAAATAAATAAATCTTTAAAAAAAAAAAAAAAAAGATTCAAGACACCTCAGCCAGAACCTTGTTTCTCAGATTTCTCTGGAGCATGACCAACTTTAAAGTTGATGGTGATCAAACATGTCCATCCATGATGGGGTTGACTGCTGGTAGATACAGTATTCCACTTTGACACGTAAACTGTTTACATTATATTAGCCAGCATTCTTCCCCCTTACCTGCATGCCAAGTAATTGCCAAGGGAGACACTAGGGATGGCAGTGAACATCCTCCAATTTTTTTCATTTTTTCAGTTACTTAAGTAGGTTCAGGAAGAAAACGAGAAACATTGATCTAGACTAGGACATGAGATACCGAGTGCTATCCCTTACAAACTATTTGTTGTCAGTTAGTCTCCCGGGAGTCCTGCTGGGAAGTTCATGGATCACATGTTTTCAGAGTAACATTAAATTTGGTTCACATGGCAAGCTCATGCCCATAGATGGAAAACTATCCCTTATCTAAGCAATAAAATTTTAACTGTTACCAAAGGCAAACGGCCTGACTCAGAAACATAAGAGAGTGCAAGGTGTTGTTGATGGTGAAAATTGAGGGGTTATTACACATGATGCTGTTCTAAGAAAATCATTAGAAAAAATCCTAAAATTCTTTTCTTCAATGGAGGAAATAAAATGAGAACCCCTAACTTAAAAATACAGTATAAAATATATAATACATAGTGCATAGGTATCTGGCTGGTGAAAATTCCTATATGTAGCAATAATGCATTGTCTCCTTGGAAGAAGAGTGACAAAGTGGATAGAGCATAGACTATGGTGTCAAACACACCTAGGTTCATATTTTAGCTCCATACTATTGACTTGTGTGACTTGGGAAATGTACATAAAGTCTCTGAGTCTGTTTCTACATCTGTACAATTGGGGAATGATAAAACAGGCTTTGATAATACCTACTCATGAGATAACAAAGGTAAAACAATCTAATGCAGAATCTGGCATATGCCGGCTTCGCTGTAAATCATAGCAGTGAATTCTAGCCATTCATTTTCCAAGTCATTTTCCATAAAACTTTCAAGAAAGAGCCTCCAAATCCACAGGCAAACTAAGTTTCTGAAGAACCACATCTTTCAAATTGAATTGGATAAGTCATAGGGTATTTAACAGGGTGCTGGTCTTGAAGAGAACAGAAGATTTAATTTGGTTTAGTTCCTTTGGCATTTGCAGGTAAAAATCCACCACAAATTAATTAGCATGTCTTCATTTGCTTGAGGATGATTAATAATACTCAGGGAAAACAGGTTTTACATAATTCATCAGTCTGACACAGCCCAACACCTCTGGAGTTCTGAGAGCTTCCAATCCCAGCTGGTCTGTGACACTTTAAAACTAACTAGAAAATGACGGTGTTCTTGCAATCCCTATGTTAGCTGTTGTTCTGAAGTGAGAGGAAAAGAATATAACCACAAACTTCAAGGTCATAAACTTCTAGTTTGGAAGAAAAGGGTGTAGACAAATTCTCTCTATATAGGACAGTTTCACTCAGTTCACCAAGTAGGTTGAACATGTTATATACAGGTACCATCAGAGGTGCCTTCTTTTTCTCCTTCCCATTATTAGTCTATGTGAGCCCCACATGGTAGGGTTGACATTTTTTAATAAGTCAAGTCTGTGTGAGGTGAGTTTTTTCTTATTGTACAGAATGCCCTTGTCCCATGCACACACAGCATTTTCTATGAGTGGACTACAATGCACTGGAAAAAACCCAAACTAAGGCATTAGGAGTGTGAGCCACTGACACTCAATCAGAAAGCAAAAAGTAAGCCTGATCAGTGTTTCTGAATCCCAAATGGTATAGCTACCGGCAAAAACTTCCACATTATCTACTGATGGTCTTAGAAGTGAATGAGAAGAGGAACCCTAAGGAGAGTATTAAGAGTAAAAATGCTATTAAAATATTTAGAAGAGGATCTAGGGAAAGAGAGGTGAATTTCAAAACAGAAAATAACATAAATGTTTCTAGGTCTGTGTAAACTCTGAATTGAACCAGCTATATAAAAAAGTCAAATGGTCAACTGACTGAATTCCAGGGACAGGCCTTCTGCTCTTTGTGAAAGGCTTGACAAGCTGAACTACTAATCTCTATGACACAGCCCATAGCTATGATCCTAGGCATCTGACTA
Source organism: Talpa europaea (assembly GCF_964194135.1). Lineage (NCBI taxonomy): Eukaryota > Metazoa > Chordata > Mammalia > Eulipotyphla > Talpidae > Talpa > Talpa europaea. The sequence goes on from NC_140074.1 coordinate 31,652,720, forward strand.
AAGTTGGAAATAATACAAAAGGACTCCCATTTCTTCACTGATACCTACCTTCAAATTGACTGCATTCACTCTTAATTCCAGGTGTTCATCTGACATTACTGAGCCCTGCAATTGGATCAACTGCCACTCAGAACTCTTTGCAGAATGCCAAATCTGAAGTGTTTCCCAACCAAGGTTATCCTATGCTACCTCAGTTAAGACTCTCCTGAAGTATCAGAAGTCAACTCAAGCTACCTTTAATCTAAGGGGGAAATGAATGGTAACATATTGAAATTTCTCATCGTTTCAGCTGTAGAAAGGTTTAGGGGAGGGACAGAATCTGAGACCTGGACCACCAGGAAACTAGCCAGTGCCCTTTCTCTCTTCAACCTTGAAAAAAAAAAAAAAAGAATCAGCCTCATTTTTATTTGTTTTTTGCAGGATGGGATTCTCTAAATCCAGTTCCACGTGGTTAAAAATACCTCTAAAGGGCCTCCCCAGTGGCACAGCGGTTGAGCGCTAAGTTATGAAGCTGCCCGCAGCCTTTGCAGTGCCAGTTCGATCCCCGGCCACGGGGCAAGGGTCCCACATGGTGCGCAGACCTCTCCTGCCGCCCGCTGCTCCCCTCAGCAGTGTACTTCGTCAGTCTGCCAGTTCTGCTCTCCGCTCCTGCGAATTCTTTCACCCTACCGCACTTCTGACTGTACCCAGTGCTTGTATAAATAAATTTTAAAAAAAGAATGTTGTTTAAAAAAAAAAAAATACCTCTCAAATTGACATCTTTTTAGATTCAGCAACAGTAGAGAAGATCTGAATGACCAGCTTGAGTCAGGTACTTACCTCTGTTCATATCAATTCTAGCCTAGGAAGTGGACAGGGGTAGTTACTGCAAAAGCACCTGCCTGTGGAAATTGACAGATCATATGGAGAAGCAAGATAATTCTCAAGACAGGAACACTGGGGTTGGCAAAAAAAAGCCTAAAACAAGCCCACTACAAGTATATTCCACCAAAACAAGAAAGTATTTCAAGGTCTTGTTTATGTTTTCTTCTGTTGGGTAAGGAATGCAGACTGCTGTTTGCTTCTATTTGGATCTTACAACTAAAAACTGTCCACCTTACAGATACATCAACTTCTTATTTTTTAAAGTGACATTTGAACCACATTGTCCATCTTGATTTAAGACTTCAAGTCACAAATAATCAATATTTGTCATGAGGAAGTCTTAGGGCTATTTTAAAAACCAGAATCCTATAATCCTCTGGTGTCTTATAGCTCTAGGAAAAATAAGTTACCCTCTTAAAAGAACAGCCTATGTTTTTTTCTTCCCCAATAAAGGGGAGCTTGGCTTAATGACCCCATTCCAGTGGATGGGGCAGACTCCTACAGAGAGAATGGAAGCATTTATTTTTTATTTTGAAAGTCATCCGGAAAAATGCTCCATATATAGTTTTCTGCTGTCTCACTTAGAGAAAATGTGACTCTATCTAGAGTAAATGTTGATATCAGTGTTTTTCCAATGGCTAGAGGCTAGGGTGGGGGTAAATGGGGGGGATAACTTAGCTAGTCAGGCTGACAGTTGAAAATTTTAACCTAAGCAAGAAATAAAGAAATACTTTTTTCTATCAAATTAACTATTTGCCTTCAAATGAGTAAAAGATAAACAGACACTCCATCAAAGACTATATACAGATGACAATAAATACATAAAATGATCTCAACATCATTAGGCATTACAGTAATGAAAATTAAAGCCATTAAAACCACCAAACAATTCTAATATTAATTTTTTAAAAGACTCATAATATTAGTGCTATGAAGAATATGAAGCACTAGAAATCTCATCATTTGGGGGGGGAAATACCAAATGTAAACACACAATGAAAAAATCTCTTGAAAGTTTCTTATAAAGGAAACACATACTTCCTATGCAACTCAGTCATCCCGATGACCTGAGGGAAGTAAGAACTATAGCCACTTGAAAACCTATACACAACTGGCTCTACTGCCAGAAACTGGAAATAATCCATCAGTCCTACCAGAACTGGACAAACAAACTGTGTACATCCACAGACTTGAATACTCAATAATAGAAGAGTAAGAAATTACTAATACAACAATATGGACTGATCTCATACGCAATATTAAGTGCACATTCAATGTTAAGTGAAAGAAGCTGGGCTAAAATGGCTGCAAACTAAATCATTCCATTTACATGGTATTCTGGAAGAGGCAAAACCACAGAAATAAAACATATCACTGGAGAGGAGAAAGCAAATATTGTAAAAAAAAAAGATGTAAAATATAAATTTAAAACATTAAAAAGAAATAAAACACTCTGTTCCTGGGTGTCAGGAACAGAGGGATTGACTACAATGGGGTACCCAGAAATTTGGGAGGATAATGAACTTTTACATATTTGGGTTGAGTGTTGGCTACATGACTGTATCTGTCAAACCTCGCAGAACTGTACACTAAAATGAGTGGATTCTATTTGCTAATAGTATTTGCTATTGAGAAAAATGTTTATCAATAGATACAGTGGATTATGTATTAATTCCCATAAATCTGCACTCATCCACAGTCTTACTGGAAAATATTTTTAAACTTCACTGCAAACCCAAGACACCTGCACTGTCACTGGTGGGCTGCTTCCAGGCATTTGTGGAGTCAAAAGTGAAATCTCTTCCTTTGGTTTGACTGTGTTCACCTCCAGAGCCCTCCTTCTGAGAGGAGAGCCCTTTTTATCTTGATGGATTTACCACAGAAATGGAGAGAGGCCAAGCGTGTCTCACTGGCCCTGCCAAAGCTGAAGGCTCCCTCTGCGATGTGAAACACCTCATTTAAATGAGAGAGAAAGCTGCCTCCTGTTTTCTCTTCTGGGTAACTGTTCCCCAGCCTGCATTTGAACTCAAATGTCAAAAGTCCAAACAACTGGAGATGATGCAGGGCTCTTGCAACCCACATTGCTTGGCACCGCCCCCAGAAGGAGCCATTCCCCAGCTACAGAAGGGGGAAGGGCCAGCCCATCAGTCATCCTCTGGGTGACATATATGAGCTTTATTAATATGGCAAGATGCTTCCCCTCAGCATTCACCTCTTAAGAGTCCATTTCAATCCCAATAAATATTCACAACTGACACCTTCCATATGCCACCTAGGCTGAAACGGAACTAAAGAGTGCTTAGGAGATGATGTTTTAAAATGATGCACGGCATAGGAGCCTATACAAATCTCTGTTTTATTGCAGGAACCAGAGGTTAGCCCTAAGTGGACTGCCATTTGCTTCTCCAATTTGTAATACCATTAATTACTCTTGTGTTTTTTAATCTGCCTCTGCACTTAGCACAGAAGCACAGCAGAGCTACAATGCAAGGAGTCAGTAACTGAGGACTTGGGATGAACCCATGCTCTCTAGAATTGTCGCTTCTAACTCAGGCAAGGAAGGCAGGGTTCAGAAACTGAACTCTGCATGACAGGGCTCTGGCTTAAATCACTGTGGAATATAGGGGTATGGAATGAAGGAATCAAGGCTGGAACACATCATAAAAATTTCACTGAAGCAGACAGTACCTGTGAATTGCACTCTGCAAGTTAGACAAGTCTTGGACCTTTCACCTAGGTGCCTCCGGTTGTACTGAACTAGCCACCACCATAATCAAATGTAAGTCCTAGCCTACCCCCAGCCACAGCATGTCAGCCCTGACATCAAGGTCTTCCTGTCCTCTGACCGATAAGGATGTTGCCAGCTGTAATTACATCCATTAAGTAGCTCATCATCCTTACTCAGCTGCTTTCTGTCAAGCTCTAGGCAGACAGTGGCAAACCCTGTGACCCAGAGCCCCTCATCAGGCCACTTGCCCCCTGAGGAAAAGAAGTGACCTCAGCTTCAGTTGTCCATAGTGCAAAGGCCACAGACATTGAAGGGACTTTTCCCACCATAAACATCATCTCCAAGATGGAGACTAGCCCTGGTTAGAGGTGCCGGGCTGGGCAGGCTGGGAGGAAGTGGCTGCTACTTAGCAGAAGGTTTCAGAGTTCAGAACAGTTAAACCAACGCAGACAGCTCTGATGGATGGAAATAGCACTGGAACATTCTTAATGCAAGACTAGCCAGAGCATGAATGATGACCTACAATGGCTTTCTCCTGCTTTCCTAACAGTCAACCCTACTCCCCTGCACTGAAGTTCTGAAGTCATGAGGCGCAGACTGGGTCTACGGAATAGCAAAGAGCTGAAATAGTCTGAGATGAGAAACTAACATTTGTTAACTTCTATGTGATGCCAAGTTCTTTAATTACATCCATAGCGTAACACCTGACACATGATAGTTGCCAAAACCCCCAAAGCTTAAATAAGACTTGTCAAATAAATGGGGCAAATGAACTCCCTTTTAATTCTTGCAACAATTCCAACTAACAATTCACACATGGGGAAAACAAGGCCCAAAGAAGCTATAGACTTTCTCATAATAGCAAAGTTATTTAAGGTTGAAAAGCTGAAGTGGGAACAGGTTTTTCTCACTTTTTGGAGCTTATGACTTTTTAGGAATCCATGTTAGTTCCTGACTCTGGTAGTTTATCCTGTCACCCTTGTTGATGTTACCTGCTATTAAGAGACCAAGGCTTTGCTTCCTCCCTTGCCTAGATATTCAGTGTCAAAACTCTAGAGGCTTCTACCAATGATTGGTCATAATAGTTCCTTTACATATAATGACCTGCTGACAGGAGAGAAAATACTCCACGGTCCTTGTTTGAGGAGACTTTATTGCATCATCTCTATATATAACTCTCTCCATGTAAAATAGTATCATTGAAACAAACTTGTCCTCCCATTACCCACAACTCCCCACAGTAGAAGCAATTTGTCCACTGAGCCCAGTCCATCAAGCCAGACACTGGTGTGGGGAAGAACCAAAACTGGGAAGCAACCTTCATCAAGCTTTATTCCTGACCTTCTACATGCAGCAATAAGAATGTCCACTGCTTCTCCTTGGTTTTCCAGAGTGCTAAGTGCCTGGAAGTCCCAGGGCCACCTTAAGCTTGCCGGCACCTGGCTATGTGAGGGCAGCAGTGGTCCTCCTTGCAGTGATTGTCAGGAGCTGCCAGAGTCTGCTCAGCAGAGCCAGTTAGCCCACATGGGAGCTACTGTCCTGGCTCAAGGAGAAGCAGCTTCCACCTTGGCCATAGATCTGCTCTGCATTCTCCAGCCTGGCTTTACCCTAATCTTTAGGAACTAAGGGGCCCTCGTTATTAAGGCTAATACACAGATCTGGCTTCTGTATAAGTTCTCGACAGTCTACCCAAAGATTAGGCATTAGATGAAGGTGCTCATAACTCCTCCTTGCAATGTTCTGGTCAATTGACACTGCAGACGAAAGCTTTAATATCAGCACTGGTGAATAATACCCTATTTTTCTTAGAACACAGCTCTCTAAGTTTTAGATTTTATTTCACTTGATGCATTTTCTCCTTTTTGTAGGGGACAGAAGTTCTACATCCATTGTCTCAGTTTCGTTATTATAAACAAGTTCCTCAAATAGGTTGTGTTCCTTGCTCAGCCAGTCAGATCTAGAAATGAATTACTAAAAGCTGGTTGGAAATGCTGTGTATACACGCAAGACTTGTCAACAGGTAACTCTCATAAGGATGAATGTCTTATTAAATGACTCTTCTATTTGGTGAAACCACAAATTCTTCCAGAGACAGGGTATCCAATCCCCCATCTGTAAATATACCTACATATAGGATTTCTGGATATGTGGTGGGGAAGGTGGGGGTCAGGTTGCTTAACAATTCACTGTGTGTCTTCATTAAATCTCTCCAGTTTTGAGTTGGGTTTCATCCTATTGCCCTTACTTCTCTGTAGCTCATGCTCTGAGTTGTTGTGGCCCAGCTGTGGGATGGGAGAAGGTAACTGGGAGTCAGACCACTTTGTACTCAGGCTTTCAACCCAGTGGCCCTGTTTTCAGCTTCATACATCATCCCATCCTCCAGGTCCTGGGACTTGTTAAAGTTCTACCGGCCCCATTATCTCCTCCCCCATCTGAGAACACTAAGTTGTCTTTGCCTCCACTCTATTAAATCAGCTATCAGTCCCTATTCCACATTCTAGCTCCCTAAAATATATGGAAAGTTTTCATTTTCAATTGTCACCTTTGCTCTTCTCTCTGTACTTGTGGGTTTGTATCTAAACCCAACACTAAAAATTTAAAAAGCTTGTTTTTTGTAGGATTTGGGACAAAAAATACTCTTCCCTCCAGGAAGAAAATTAAAAATCTTTTTAGGGACTCAGTAACATTGTCCCAGAATTTGAAAGATGCCAGATATCAGGTTGGTGTAGATCTAGATGGAAGAGGAGGATGGTCAACTCCATGATGGCAGGAATACAGGATGAATGCACTGGGCTTTGGGAAGAAACAACTGAACTCAGGGACAAAAGAAAGCAGGAAGTTCTGTGGTAAAGCTCTACTGGATTAATTATAACAACATAGGGCTTGGACAAGGATGTCATAAAAGGGAGAAGAAATTCCTCACCTCAAGGAACTTTTTTAAAGGGTGTCTAAGAAACTATAAAACTTATTTTTTCTTTCTCTCTTTCTCCTTCACCTTTCTACCTCTCCCCTCTCTTCATCTGTCTTTGTCTTACATTCTCCCTTCCCAACATTTGTTTCCTTTCTTTCTCTCTTCCACTCTTAAAACTTGACAAGATTATTTTGCGCCTGATAAAGATCTTCCACAACAAGCTCAGGCCCTCAGAGAATATTTTCAGCAGAGCAATTTATAGGTCTTGGAAATTGGAATCTACAAAGGAAATGCTGACAAAAACCATAAGCAGGGTGGACCTGTTCAGCCCCGGTTTCCTTTAATCAGCTTTCCTAAAGCCAGACCCAGAAAATAAGATAAACTCTACCATAAAGCTTTTCACTCATCTTTAACCCACGTACTTCTCATCAACCTATTCATAATGAGCAATAAATGATTCCCATCACAAAACTCCAGACCTGCATGCAGGACTTGGTTTTTCAAGAGAGGTTTCCACAATAATGCCTTTTGCTTTCTGTCATAGGCTTCTCAGAAAAGGCTTTTTTTTCTTTTGGGAGAGAAATAAGGCAAATGGTTTGCGATAAAGCTAAGATTCAGAGTTCTCACTATGTGCAGGGCTCAGCATTTTACATGCATTTTCTCACTTAATTCTCATGGGGAAGCTAGACGAGAGATCGTTACTATCCTCTTTCACACAATAGAACTAGAGAATAGAGAGCTACTACACCCACCTTGTGCAAAAGGATACCATGAGTACTTGGTGGCATCAGGATTTGAATCCAAACATTCTGATTCCCAGACTCATGGTAATCACTATGTTGAACTCATCTTGTTTCCTAAGCACAGAATTCCAAGAGAGCCCACATTTCAAGTCCTCACCAGGCTCTACCTTATCTAATGTGGTAAGACCAAATGCTGCATATTCAGGGCACAGAGAAAAACTCTAGCCTGGTCCTTATACATAGATCAGCATCCTACCCCCACATAGGCCCAGCTATATAATCATAAGCACAAACTAGGCTTGGTCTTAATTCCCTTTTTTCTATGTCTGAATTGCAACTCTCTTCCTGCTTGAGAAAATAGAGTTTAAGATATAAATTTGGAAGTCACCAACAGGGAGATGACATTGGAAAGCAAGTAAACAGATGTGGTCACCCAAAAACAGAGGCAGGAAGGGCAAGGACAAACTTTGGGGAGATAATTTAGGAAAAAGAAGTAAAGGTAGGACCAGGCAAAAACTAGGAAGCATCAGTAGTTAAAGAAATGAAATTATACTAAGCAAAATAAATCAAAAGGAAAGAGAGAAATAACGGTTGGTTTCACTTATGTGCAGAATATAGAGAAACCAAACAAAGGATCAGGAAAAACGCAAAACTTGCAAGCTGACCATAGATCTGAGGCAAACAGCAGGGGAAGAGGAGGTGCAGGGTCAAAACAGAGAAGGGAAGAGGACAAGGGACAGTGAGATGAATCACAGGTACTATGGTGGTGAGAGAAATACAGGGACTACACCTGAGAAGAAAAATCAAATACTGTCCAAAAATTAACAATGGGCCTCCCTGGTGGCGCAAGGGGTTAAGACGCACCCTATGAGGCTGTCTAAAGCCACTGAAGCACGAGTTCAATGCCTGGGCAGGGAGGAGACCCACATGGCGCAGCAGACCTCTCCTGTTTTGCCTACTGCTCTCCTCAGCAGTGTATTTCAGTAGATCTGCCTGTTCTGCTCCCCACTCTGTCTCTGGTGAGTCCTCTCACCCCCCACACCTCTGGCCCCAGTTCTTGTAAGCATAAATAAATAAATCTTTAAAAAAAATTAACAATGATCTAAGAAAATAAATATTGAAAAATTAATTAATAAAATAAAAGAGAAAAGAAATCAACCTTTGATAGGAGAGTATTTGACACTATAGTATAGAAAATGAGGGCATCAGTTGTCAAGGCAGTTGACCCCCAAATAAGCTGCCTTTTCTTACTTCATGAGTTTATGTATAAGTATCTCTATGTGTTCAAACTCTTCAACTGTCCACCTCCTATTCCTCCCCTTTCATTACACTCTCGTAATGCACCACTGAATGTGCCAGTCAAGAAAAAAAAAACTGTTCATACTTTCATATCCCTCAACACCACTCTTCCTTGTTTTCCTTTCCTTTCCCAGCAGCTACAGCCCAGGGAACGCGAGGCATGAGACATGTGGCATAACAACAGCGTCACACAACTGACCCCTGGTACCCACCCCCATGACGATCAGAGATGCCTACACTTCCTCTTCCCTACCACCCCAGCATCTAGATCCCCTTGAAAGACCTATGTTTTACAAAATGCAAGGTTTATTTTGGGATTGTTTGTTTGCTTTTTTTCCAAAAAAAAAGGGCAAAACAGGGCCCTAACAGAGCTGGGCGAGGAGGAAGCCCCAAAGAAGGTGCTTAATATCATTGCTGCTAATTTTCCACAAGCACTTGTCAGCACAGCAGTGAGCCAACTCAGACAGTGCCAAAAGTAATCTTGAAATGCTCTGGCATCTCGCTCCAGCAATAAAACACAGATTTATGTAGTACAGCCCATAACAGAAGATGGAATAAAATCATCCTAAATGACTAAATCACAATGTTTCTGGTTGGGGAGCTTAATAACTGAACTCTTTATCCCCCCAAGGACTTCTCTGCCATTTGTTTTCATTTCTCTGACATTTTTGTGCTGCCCTTCTTCATGGTCTGGGCCTCAGAGATCAGTACACCTCCTGCTGCAGGCAAGAGACCCTCTTCTAGGGTCACTCCTAACTCCGAGACCTGAAGCAAGTTGCCTCATAAACAACCCTATCATCTTCACTCCACCTCAGAATTTCTTCCAGGCTCACTCACACACTCCTTCATTCCTCCTACTTTGTCTCCCCCGTTTGGTCCCTAGATTGTATCCTCCAGTTAGTCCATTTGGGCTAAAAGATATAGTCTACTTCTACAAGGGAACACCTCAAAAACTTAAATTGTTTTTAAAAATAAATTTTAAAAGATTTTATCATTGATTTGCATCTGAAGTAAGTTGAGATTTACCTGGGTTTTGTTATTTGGTCCTCTGCTACAGAGTGAACTGATTTCTTTTTCTCTCCTCTTTCTTTATATATTCTTCCATCTTATCCTTCCCGTATCTTTTTCTCTTCCTTCTTCCTCTCCTTTGTTACCCCTGACAATTGCCTGGGCCTGTTACTTATGATACCCACTGTCAGGAACTGCTTACTTGCCAGGTGACACTCAAAGATAAAGAGGGTGCTCATCATTCTGCACACAGCATCAATTCAAAGCTGTGTTAAATCACTGAGAAACAGTTGAGGAAGAGTTTAAAGCCATTTACATCTATAGCATGAGCATTAGTGGAAATGAAACGGTGACATTAAAAAATACACACAGCCGAAGAAAAATTGGTGAAAACTTTTGCAGGTGCTACCCTGCTTGAAGAGTGTTCTTCCTGTCCTCGAAGGAAAAACAGATCATGAACAGAGGGCAGCCCTATTAAGTATCAGACAGCAACTGAGGGAAATGTGCCTGAGTCTCACCATTGGCAAGAAATGCAATTTATAAATAAGAACAGGATGAACTACACCTGAAGACACCAAGTTTATGTAGACAACTCCCCCGAACTTAAACAGTACAAATGCATTCAGGAACACGGACAATTCTCCAAAGGTCCTTTCTCAGTCCAAGTTCCCAAATGGGACTTCCAATCTACAATGGATTCACGTCAGAGGCAGAATGGTGTGAGGTCAGAAATATCCATGAAAACAGAAAGAAAAATCTAGAACAAGACAAATCTAGAACAGTGACACTGGTTAAGCATTTCTTTGTTAGAGAAATGACAATTAGCACAGTCACACAAATATTAAATATATATTTATATTGTAATTATGTGTTGCCTACATACATATATAACATATGAATATTATTACTTTATAAAATTACTGTTACGTATATAGTATATTATACATGTATGACAGATACATGTATACATTTTTGTAAATGAGATCATGGCCCCTAATCTGTTGACTTTGAGTTAATCAAAGGGGCAATTACCCAGATAGACCTAACACAGGCAGGTAAGTCCTTTAAAAGAGGGTCTATGTGTCAGAGAGAGAGGAGGTCATAGAGTCTGCTGTCCTTGAAGACTTAAGCTGCTATGCTCTGAGAGTACCTATAAAGGGCCACATGGCAAGGGACTGAGTGGCCTCTGGGAATGGTGAGCAATGCCCAGAAGATAGTGAGCAATAGAACAGTGACTTCAGTTGGACAACTAAAAGGAGATGAATTCTGTCACTGACCTATAGGAGCTTGCAAGAGGACCCAAAGCTCTAGAAAGCAACCCAGACTATATATAGGTTTCAGCCTTACTGGACAGATCCTAAACAGAGAACCCATCTAAGATGTGCCCAGATTCCCGTGACATAATAAATGTGTTGCTTTAACCTGATAAATTGGTGATAACTTGTTATGCAGCAGTAGAAAACAAATAAAACCACATATCACACATACTGATCAATTTGTCGTTCTCCTACTTCACACTTACAGTGCTGTCTAAGTCTTTTTCTTGGTGGCCTCCTCAATAGCTTTTGACAGGTGCTCAGCAAAATGATTTGCACATACTCCATGACTGATAACTCTGGTGCTGAATTGATATTTTCCTTTTATGGTTTATAAGACAGTATTAGCAAAATACTACTATGCATTACCTCAGCCCTTTAACCTTATTCTACTCTAAAATAAGTGTTCTGGGCCTCCCCGGTGGCACAGTGGTTGAGCGCTAGGTTGCAAAGCTGCCCACAGCCTCCGCAGCGCCGGTTTGCTCCCTGGCCACCTGCAAGGGTCCCACATGGCAAGCAGACCTCTCCTGCCATCCGCTGCTCCCCTCAGCAGTGTACTTCGTCAGTCTGCCTGCTCTGCTCCCCGCTCTGGCTCTGGTGAATTCTCTCACCCTCCCGCGCTTCTGACTGTACCCATTGCTTGTACAAATAAATAAATAAATCTTTAAAAAAAAAAAGTGTTCTTTGTCATACAATTACTTGCTGTGCAGCACTCATTAAAATATTATATTCAAACCAGGAAGTAAATGTCATATATGTCCCCTGAAGACCCATGGTTTGGAATTTTTCAGTTTCCTGGGAAATTTTCAGATTTTACCATTAGGTAAGAAAATAATAACTATGACTCAGTTAAAATGTGCTTATCCAAATTACAATTCTAACTTCTCTGTTCAAGAGTGAAATTAGCAAGCTTTGCATAGAGACGTGCTTTAATAGGTAGCCAATACACACAAGTACAGATGGGGAGGCCAGACCCTTCCCAGAGAAGCAAACTCAAGTCTGGATTAATTTGCCATTATTCTCCCTGATGTCTCTACCAACCTTCCCACTACCAATGGGCATGGGACCAATGTTGATTACGTATCTCTCTCCTCCCATATACCTTCTACACCTTTATTATGTTTCCGCACTTCTGTAATGTTGCCATCATTTTCTTCACATGTAACACTTAGATAATAGGTAAGGTTCACACCTCTCACAAGTTTGCTACAATCCAAAGGTAATGCATGTGAAATTGTTTTCAAATAGGAAAAGATATCCATGAATGCAAGAAAGAGTTTTGTGTTTTGTTTTGTTTTGTTTTTTTAGCAATCATTTCACAGAATAATAGAAGCTCAGTATTAAAGAATTTTGTCAGATCCCCTTAACTGGATATCTCATTCTCTTTTCCAAAGTGCTTCCTCCACTCATTCATCAAATATGTATAAGTCAATATATATCTCTGCACTGGGGAAGTCCTTTCAAGGGGTCTCTAATTGATATCCTCTGGTGACAAGGAATTCATTATGTACTCAGGGACATCAATCCATTTGGTGTAATTCTAATTGTCAGAAATTTCTCCCTCATAGTAGCAGCCAAGTCCTTATCAGTCACTAGGTTTTGGGGATGAAAAGGAAAGTATTAAGTGGTACTAGGCCACGAGCTGGAAGATGATTTATTCACCTGAAGCCATAGTGAACAATGCAGGGTAGTGTGTTCATGGTAGGAGTACTGATTAAATGTACAAGCAAGAGCTGAAACAATGTCTTCACAGAAGAGTCAGAACTTAAATGAAACCTTAAATGTCACCCAGAACATGAGGAAAGGAAGACAATTTTAGATGAGACAAACAAAAGGAGTAAAGACCATGGAATGCATTCATGGGGAAAAGGATATGTTTTTGACAACTGTGGAGGGTACCGAATGCTTGACAAAAGAGTTTGAAATTGATACGGTGGGAACCAGGAAGACTCCGAAGGTCACAGAAGCATCATTGGTTTCACTCTCACTAAAGCACTTTTATCTGAACAGCAAATGGGTGTTCTTCCCCAGAAGAGGAAAACAGAGACACAGAATTGTTTTAGTCCAAAGAGGACTTTAGGCAAAAGGCCAGGTCCTGAGAAGGAATTGAAAGAAGACCAAAGTCTGTGGTTGTTGAGTCAACTGTTACTTGTTTTACAAATTTGTCTGAGAAAATTGCCAGAAGCTAGTGGCCTTCTGATCAAGCATTTCCTTTGTGTAGTGTGACTTTCTGAAGTCTGTGTAAAATTATTCGCTCTCTGCATTTTGCCAAGAAAAATGGAGTATTTTTAATAGCTCTATAATTCATACAACAGAATTCCTATAGTATAGGTACAAGTAAATGAAATCTCAATTAATATATGTGGCTTATCTGTATGTTTCTTGCTCAGTCTTATAGTAAGATTTCTTTGAATTGGGGCTAGGACCATTCCCCTGCTTCATCAAAATACTCCACTCAAGTGGGATTCATGTAAATTACATCTAAGTAAAAGGACTGATTGATGATAATTCTCTTGTATCCCCACAGTACTGATGCGCAGTATTCTATAGAATATTAAGGCAGCCAGTTTTTAAAAGGTGCTAAATTGAGGAGAACCACCCCTTTCAGGCCAGCACTCATTTGGTTTTTAGTCTTAGTGAGATGCATGTGATATCAGATACTGACAAAGTGAGTTGCTAGTCTTTCGTTCCCTAGAAAACGCAAGGCCAAGCCAAGGGATAGCGTCTGCTCTGCTTCTGCCCTCCATCCCAAGGTTGTGGTCTGCATTTATCCAATGGCCTGGCCCCCAGACTGTGAATAATTCATTTGATTTCTTTGGGGACAGCTGAAAGAGGGGAACCCAGTACCTACAGCTAAGCCTCCTCCAGCACTCTACAGGAAGGCTTGTGTTCCAACTTCTGACTGAGGCTAAGCAAAGACTGAGCAAAGGAAACAAAGACTGAGGCTAAGGAAGGTTTAAGAGTGACAACGTAGCACCAATATCTTAGCTCTTCTGAGGCACAAAGGAGTATGTTTTACTTTTATTAGAAACAGAAAAGCGAACAGGCAGCATAATTTTGAACAACTGAGGTCTAGCAATGATTTTCATACATTAAATATCCCCTTCATTTTTGAAAGAAATGCATGATTTTCCTTTTGGGAAATATACAATTCTTGCTGCATATTGCTCAGAAGCAGCAGTCAATACCAATCTGAAAATCCTGCAGGTTGCTACAACAAATGAAAGCTATCACATGGTGATACCTTAGACTCTCAGTATGTTTCCCCTTAAACTTTTGACCATCACCAAATCTGGATTTCCTAGATAAGTCACTTTTTTCCCCTTTTTTGTGACATACAATTATTTAGTGTGTTTTCTATTTTAGTGTAGAATACTCTGGGTGAAATAAAGAAATTGAATGTGCAATCCCCACCCTGAAGTGCTCGGGGGACACACAGATGTGCAGTTGAATGCAAGTATGAAAGAGTAAACAGAAAGGTAGCAGACTGAGGGAATCAGAAATGAAGGAATCAGAAGGCTGCTATTCACACTCCCTCTCAACAGTCTGATTCTCAATGAGAAGAGTTAGTTCTGCGGTGCAGCAAAAGAGTAAGAGTATCAGCAAAAGGTGAAGAATAATATTCATAATTTTCTTTGAACCAATGACCATCTCAGGCAATCTTATAACCTCCCAATATATCAACAGCTCTTTCTGTTTCCCCACATCGCTTATTAACACTTTGACCCTTCCCTCCCCAACCACTTTATCTAACATCCACTAGTTTTTATAAATAATTTGCTTTGTCAATTTGTCCACTATGTAAATTTCTGGTATTTGTCTTAATTTTTGCTTTACTACAAATAATTCCCTTGAGCTCCTATTGTGCTGTAAGTGACAACATTTTGTCCTTTCCTTATAATGAATAGTATTCCATAGTGTGGGTAAACCACATCTTCTTGATCCAATCTTCTATCAGTGGGCACTTAGGTTACTTCCATGTCCAGCTATTATAAATAATTCCACAATAAACATTACAGAAGATACAATTTTATAAGTTGATGATTTGTGTTCTTTGGATGGAAGCCAAAATGTGGGATTGCTGGGTCTTACGGTATTTCCATCCTTAGTTTTCTAAGGCAAGTCCAGATTGCCTTCCAAAATGGATGTACCAGTTTATATTCTCACCAATAATGCATTAACGTTCCTCGTTCTCCACATTCTCCAGTATTTGTTGAGGGTCTTTTTAATATGCACCATTTTCACAGGTGTGAGTATTATCTCAAATCTAATATTGATTATTCACATGCTCAGTTTGGAGCAACAGTCACAAGCTAACTGCTCAGTAGCCACACAAGGCTACACATATATACAAATATATCCAATATATACAACCCTCATGTGTCTTATTTTGAAAGAAGTGAGATAACAAGAAAACGGATTTGAAAGAAAAAGAGAAAAAATAACGCGAAGTTTAAATCCAATTAGAATGAGAAGAATCATATAGATTCTTTTTGGTATATTTATTTTCATCCTTGTAACAAAGGCAAATTTTATCTACAGAACATCATTGTAGACAATAGATACCAAGTTCTGTTAAGAATCAGAGCCTTCAGGGTTCTATTTATTTCATGTGAGCATGGACATCATAGACTAAGGAGAGGCCTGAAACAATAACAATTAATTAAGTGATGGCCTAAGTGCTTCCTGCCCTTCCTTCCAATTTTCCAGATTAAAAATATCAATTAAATTAAACTAAATGTGTCCCTTTCCACTCAGATTGATTCACGGTACACACCCAGAATGAAAGCTTCCTTTCTTGCCAACATTTCACCATCCTTGGCTAAGATCTTGAACCATTTAAAAACAGATGAGGAAAAAAAAAAAAAAGGAAACCTTCTTCTCAACTAATTTCCTTTCTTTTTACTTTTTTTTTGGTCAGTACAACAAGCTGTATCCTTTAAAGCAAGAAATAAATCTCACAAATTATGACCGCCAGGTTTAGTCATAACTCCCCGGAAACTTTGAACTTAAAACTGTGCTTAAATATCATCTCTCTTTGCTTGTGTGATGCTCCTAAGAGAATTTAACCTTCACTTAAATCATTTTATTTAAAAGGTGCTGTCAAAGAAACACATTCTTAAACCAGACAGGGGCTGGGTTGGGGTTTTCTAGTCTCAGTTCTCGCCCAGAATGAAGCTATTCTGCATCCCATCAAACCCACTTCCAGATCCCTCACTCACACTAAGATGTAAATACTTACACCTCAATGTTGTATTCTCAGGCGGGATTAAGTAACAGAAACCCTGAAAATCATGGTGTTCTTCTTGGAATGCCATTAAAAGTTACCATTTAAAAGTTAAAATCGGGACTTCCCCGGTGGCACAGCGGGTTGAGTGCACCATTGTCTGCAGCCTCTGAAGCGCAGGTTTGATTCCTGGCCGGCCAGCGAGATAACCACATGGTGCGGCAGACCTCTCCTGTTGCACCCTCTGCTCCCCTCAGCAGTGTGCTTCGGTCCATCTGCCTGTTCTGTTCCCCACTCTGTCTCTGGTGGATCCTCTCACCCTCCCGCACCTCTGGCCTGTACCCCAGCTCTTATATAAATTAAAAAAAAAAATGTTAAAAAAAATTTAACACTACCTCACACCATACACAAAAACCAACTCAAAATGGATTAAAGAACTAGACATAAGACCTAAAACCATAAAATACATAGAAGGAAATATAGGCGAAACACTACGTGATTTGCACATCAAAGACATCTTTACAGACACATCACCCAAAGCAGTGATAGTGAAGGCAAAGATAAACAGCTGGGACTACATCAAATTAAAGAGCTTCTGCACAGCAAAAGAGACAATAACAAAAACAAAGAGAAACCCCACCAACTGGGAGAACATTTTTGCACACAACACTAATGATAAAGGATTGATCACAAAAATCTGCAAAGAGCTGATGAGACTCAGCAACAACAAAGAAAATAATCCAGTCAAAAAATGGGCAGAAGAGCTAATAAGAAACTTCTCTGAAGAGGAAATGCAAATGGCCAACAGGCATATGAAAAAATGTTCAACATCACTTGTAATCAGGGAAATGCAAATCAAAACTACCAATGAGATACCATCTTACACCAGTGAGAATGGCACATATTAAAAAAACTAGCAACAACAAATGTTGGCGAGGGTGTGGAGAAAAAGGAACTCTTCTGCCCTGTTGGTGGGAGTGCAAACTGGTCCAACCACTATGGAGAGCTGTGTGGAGATTTCTGGACCTACTAAACATAGAGCTTCCATATGATCCAGCAATTCCACTCCTAGGTATTTACCCAAAGGACACAGAAACATCAATTCCAAAGAACACCTGCACCCCTATGTTTATAGCAGCACTGTTTACAATAGCTAAGCTTTGGAAACAGCCCAGATGCCCAAAAATAGATGACTGGATCAAGAAGATGTGGTACATATATACCATGGAATATTACTCAGTATTCAAAAAAGATAAAGACATGCAATTTGCAGCAACATGGATGGCACTGGAAGGGATCATGCTCAGCGAAATAAGCCAAAAAGAAAAAGAAAAATACTGGATGGTCTCACTCATAGCAGGAATCTAGAAAACTTAAATAAGGGACCAGGAAAATGAATAAGAAAGTGAAAATCAAAATCAACAAAAAAACTATGAACCAGAGACACTTTTTGGGGTGTGGGGGGCGGGAGGGGAGGGATTGGGGTCAGAATGGGGGGTTGCAATTGTATGGGGGAATATAAAAATAAAATTTATTATGTTAAAAAAAAATAATAAAATAAAATTTAAAATAAAAAAAAATTAAAATCAATTATACAACTCTTTATTAGATTCCAATATATACAAACAATAGCATAGCCAAAACTATGAAAAGAATTGAAGAAAATTTTATAGTTTATAATACCCTATCTGTTGATTTAATGTTTTTACTAGAGTGGATGAGAAGGCCCTATCCAGATGAGTAGCAGGACTTTCTGAGATGGAGTTTTTTCTTGGAACCTTAACTAATAGTTTACAGAGTCAGTCATCTTTCACAGACTTTGCCTGATTGAGGGCTTTTTATTTGGTAGCAGAGACATGATATAAAACCTTATCCACTAGTGAAAGAGGGAGGTATTTTGACCTGCACTGTGGTTAATTCCAGAATCACAGCATAAGCAATGAGAGGCATGGTGGTTAAAAGCCAACACTACAATTCCTAAGAACAAAGTCTCCACAGTTTATCTTAAACCAGTTTGTTCCATGGCCTCATGTCACCAGTTCAGAGCGTGGCAAGAGTGAGAGTGTGGGATGCAGGCTAACAAGAAAAGGCCAATTTGCCAGCGTGGCTGAGACCTAGAAAATCAAATCCTGTGGGTTGAAAGAGGCTCTGGGGATACAATCCTCACTCCTGAGGCAGCCTCTCAGAAAGCCTCTAGGAAACACTTCTGAAGGGGCCCTGCCAGAAGTTTTGCATGAAGGCCCATGCCTGCCATCAAAGTAGCAGGCACCAGAATCACAGATTCAAAGGTGGTTGAATCAGTTATGGTCACAAAACTGATTCTTTTCTTTTCAGCATTGTATAATGAAAATGGTCAAATGCATGTCAAGCCAGACTTGTCCATATGTACCCCACATACACTATTGTGTTAGTCTTAACAAATCCCAGACCTTTTTTATATGGAAATATGTTTATATGGAAATATCTTATTATTTCTTTATTTTTAAAAGGGATTTTCAATTTGAAAAAGTTATCACATTTGATATTTAGAAGTCATCACATTTGAAAAAGCTAATGATAAAGTCTTAATTAATATCATCAAATACTTTGTATTCAAATTTCTCCTATTGTCTCATATATTTCTCAGTATTTGGTTTATTTAAATCACAATCCAATAAAAATCAAGATACTGAATTTTGTTCTTATGCCTCAATATATCCTATAACTGGAAGATTTATTATATTTAAGTTCAATTTTTTTTTTTGTCAAGAACACTTCCTAGGTGGTGCTACTGCCTATTACATCACATCAGGAGGTACATATTACCTGATGTTAATATTGATCAGTGAGTTCAGGTGTTGCCAGCCTGATTCATCCATTATAATGTTCTTTATCAGTTTTCCAACTAATGGACTTAGCAGGAATTGATATTAATTGCTTAGATCACTTATCACATTAGGGATTGAAATGCTAATATTTTTAATCTATCATTCTCCATTCACTAGAATTTTTCTATAAATAATAACTTTTATCAAATATTTGCTTGCTCTGAGGAACAAATTACAGAAAGAAAAAAAAGACAAAGATGGAGTTCTTTGCACTTATTTACCAATTTTCAGAATGAATTATTTTCCAGAAACATCCCTTGAAGGTGACCAATTTTTTTTGTATCAATAGAAATCATGCAAATTAATACAGCTTATGCATTTCAATATATTTGCAGTTATAGTCTCTGTGATTCTCAAATTGTTCCATCTTTGGCCAGTGGCAGTCCTTGAAATTGGCTCCTAAATCTTTTGAACAATCTTCACAGTCTTTGATGGTTTCCTTGCTCTCAGCATGATAAGATGCTTCAGGTTCACCTTACTCATTTTTTTCTCCCAAACAGAGAGTTCTTTTTCTTCTAGAAACCTCCATTTATCCTTATTCCACCAGGAAACCTGACTAAGGAATACACAAGTGCAATAAGGAGGAGACATCAAGTACCAGGTGGCAGCTATTTGGTGATGACAGGTAGGTCTGACACTAAAAGAAGTTATACCTATGAAGAGATGTTCATCATCTCTTATTATTAGGGAAATAAATGCAAATTAAATGATGAGATATCATCTCAACATTGTAAAAGAATAGCTATTACCCAAAAGAGAAGGAAAAAGTGTTGAAAAGGATATAAAGAGAAGAGAACTCTTTTATACTGTGGTAGGAAAGTAAACTGGTATAGCCATAATGGAAAGTCGTATGGAGAATACTGGGTATTTACCCCCAAAATACAAAAACACTAATTCAAATTAATATATGTACCTCCATGGGTAATATTATTTACAATAGCCAAGAGCTGGACATAACCTAAGTGCCCACTGGCTGATAAATAAAGCTTTGCTGCGTATATATACACAATGGAATACTATTCAGCTATTAAAAAGAATTAAATCCTGCCATTTACAACATGGATGGACTTATAAAGTGTTGTTTTAGTGAAATAAGTCAGAAAAAGAAACACTGTGTGTGTGTGTGTGTGTGTGTGTAGTGGTATATAGAGAAAACAAAAAAAAAATTTAGGTGAGCTAAATTAAAAAAAAAAAAAAACTTTTGGCCTACAAGATCAATTAGTGTTTACCAGAAGGGAAGGGCTGGAGGTAGAAAGAGGGTGGGTATATGGGAACAACAGAAACAATGGTCTGGTAAAGGACAGAATTGGATGTTTAGAGGTGAACTTAATGTAATACATATACACATGTTGATTCTCAGTGATACATATATAATCTTATAATGCAATCTTTCCTTAATAAAAAAATAAAATAAAAATAATATCAGTATGTCCAGGAGAACCCAATTCCATAGGCATCTTGAGCTCCAAGGCAGCAACAGATATCCAGGACAAATATTAATGGGAATCAACAACACACACTAGGATCTGGGTAAATGCACTTAGAAACCACAATCAGGGCCTCCCCGGTGGCGCAGCGGTTGAGCGCTGGGTTGTGAAGCTGCCTGCAGCCTCTGCGGCCGGTTCGATCCCCGGCTGCTCCCCGGCCACCGGAGGAGGGTCCCACATGGCGCGCAGACCTCTCCTGCCACCCGCTGCTCCCCTCAGCAGTGTACTTCGGTCCTTCTGCCTGCTCTGCTCTCCGCTCTGGCTCTGGTGAATTCTCTCACTCTCCCGCGCTTCTGACTGTACCCAGTGCATGTATAAACCAAACAAACAAACAAATAATAAATAAATAAATAAATAAGACATGCCTCTAGAAAATTAAAAAAAAAAAAAAAAAAGAAACCATAATCAAGGTTCTCATTGCTAATGGGCCTGTTCTAGGCTTTTTCTATAGAAGTTTCTGGGAAACATATCAAAAGTTCCTTCTGATATTTTTAATTCAAACTTATTATTGCAGAATTTTTATTTAACTGTTTTGATTTTAATTTGGTATATTTCATATGTTTAAAGTCTCAGTTCCTAGTGACATTTATAATTTAAGATTTCTTTGTAGTCTTTTTCTCCTTAGAATAGATCTACCCTACAAGAAGTGTCCAAGCCATTAAGTTTTTAATGTCATTTGAAATAAGTCCTGTTGATGTGGTTAAATGTGGTTAAATGTTTATTATATAATATAATAAACAAGTAAGCCCACCTATTCCATTTTTCTTTTAATTTCTAAGGATTGCTTTCTTGTCTAAATTAATAAGGTTCTAAAGTTAAATCCAGAAAACAAGCTGTGTTTGGAGATAGACATTTTTATTAAATTATTTATGACGAGATATAATGATATCTCCTAGCTCATAAGGTGGTTATAACAATTAAATGAATCAATATATGCAAAAGACTTTGAAAAATGTCTGGTACATAGTAAGTATTCAACAAATGTTCACAGATGCTACTGTGCTTCTGTTATTTTATCAGATATCTCTGATCTGAAAAGGTTGTTTGGACATGCTGCCACCAGTGATAAGAGTCCCCTAAGCACAGGATTACCATGAATGAATGATGTGAATAACCTAAAACAAAACCTGGGAGATAGTGACTAGTAAAAGGGGGCTGTTAATGTGGAGAAGATTGTAATACTATAGGTAAGGCACCCATACCTGGTAGATGATCAATATGTGAGATCCTATGATTTTGATTCTCAGGGAGGTTATGAATGATGTTAGAACTGGGGGTTGGGGCAGCTGGTGTTTTAAAAAATCCTGGCAAGAGAGTCCATTTTGATTCCCATAGAAGACATCATTTGCTATTGCTATTACCCTTACAAGAACTATTACAAGTAGCAGTAATGTGGTATAACAGCTGAGCAGCTGCATATGTCAGGTACGATATTCCTATTCTCTGGGCAAGTGGAGAGAGACAGGTCCAGCATCTGGCAACCAGTAGGTGCAAACCAAGAAGAAAAACCCTGGATACCACTGATCACTTCTACCCCCATGCCGCCCACCTTCCCATTTATGCCACCTTGCTAGATGATCAGGAAGAGCCTACAGTGGAAGAGTTTGCTGGAGATCAGCTTTCATTCAAGCTATTGCCCTCCTTCCACAGTGAAAGAGTCAGCAGGAAGTTTCACAGCACCAGAGCCCTGTCAGGACTGCTTCCAGGGGCTATAAGGGGGATGAGGACACAGAGACCAGAATCCCTGTAACTTGCCCAGTGTTTCCTAGACCTTAATGAATCAGTAAGCCTCACAACTACATGAGGAGTTCAAAAGGGACATAGAAGTGAGTAAACCAGAAAACATAGATGAGCCCTGAGCTTGGACACCAAACATTACTGAAGACATAGGTCAAGGGGACTGAAGATGTTAGAATCTCTCAACAGCAGTGGCTGAGTTGCAGGAGAATGAGAGTCAGGAAAGATGTTTTCTGCCCTTTCCAGGGAAGCACTGTAAAGGTTTATGTCATGTTCATGGAATCTTACCAATTCAAATCTGCTAAGAGTAAGTAGGCAACACATGGGATACACACTGGCTGGGCCCTGAGCAGCAAGAGGATCAGTTAGGGGTCAAACAAGCCAGGTCACAGACACCCAAAGCAGGTGTCTGAGTATCCAAGAGCACCTCTGCCTCCAAATTACATAAAATAAAACATCAAGAACTGGATCAGCTAAACCCTGAAATTGGAGAAAACCTCTTGAGTTTCCTGCACAGAAACCCAGGCCTGTTCTTAGAGGCAAAGGCCCATGGAGTCATTTGCTTTAGGAGTTTTTCAGCTAATCTGACAAAAATAGATAGATGGGTAGGGGGAAAGCCTGATGCAAGGTACTGGCTATTCAGAGGACTGACCAGTATGCTATAATAGAAACCTCTTAAGAAAGAAATTAATTAAATGTGCCTCCACTAAAATGATTATATGGCTATTATCTGCCTACTCAGAGAAAGTGAGAACCACAAAGACCAAAATACCCAAGCAGCAGGTTTAATTGTTTTCTGTAAGGAATGGCCTTTGTTTTGCTCAGTGCTCCATCAAAAACATTAAGTGTTAATGTACCCTGTATAATCTATCTGGCCAGCTAACTAGTTTAATCCATCACACACCATGTGAAAGAATAAAAGTAGGTTGGTAGTGACAAGTTAATAGTAGAGGCAGGAAATAAAATAGAGAAACACACTGTGATTGATGTTGCAGAACTATTAGGTGCTACTATAGATGGACTGTCTGGGTTTATATAGTGGCCAATCAAAGCAAAATAAATCTAGTAATTTTAAACTTTAAATATGTCTCCTCAATTAAAAATTTCAAAGGCAGTAGATATACTGCATCCCTATTGGACAACAGAAATCCACTCTCAAATAGCTACAGGTTGATCCACCACAACAAATCTTAATTTCAGCTCCTCATTGACCTGATTATCTGCTCTGCCAGTCCAATGCCCCCTGGTTACCAAAACCTCTACCTTGCCTCAGTCTACACTCTCTTAGACTGTGAGTAGCTGCATGAAGGGGGAGGCCTGGAGTAGAAGCACTAAAACTCAAACACCACCTTTACCTGCAGAGACTATGGCAGAGTGAAAGGCACCCATCTTAGAGGATCTAGAAGGATATGCTTAGATTGATGTCTTGCAAACATCCGAAAATAATATCACCCATGTCCAAGACTGAAGGAGAATTTGGAAGTCTCATAGAGGAAGACAGAAAAGATAGGTGGCTCTCCAGAATGACTTGTTATCCATTATAACAGGGGTTGTTGTGTTTAAATGAACCTAATAATCAAAGCTGACACCTTCGTGTTCTGTTTGGTAGCTATAGAGCATACACAGTCAGGGTCACTGTAGATAAGTCTTCACAATAGAATGCACGGTTGTCTAGGAATGTATTCCAACAATAGACTTTCTCTATCTCACTTGGAATCATCACATGCACACCCATGAAGGATACACAAGATTAATCAGTGCAACATATTGTAAAACAAATTATATGAAACAATCTAAAATGTCCATATAGAGAGAATTGGTTAAATAAATTATGGCTCATTCAGCAATGGGTTGCTATAAGCTTTGAAGAAGGAGAAGAAGAAAAAAAAAAGACTCCATTCCAATATGAAATTAATATGAAATGACCTCCAAATCATATCAACCAAGTTGGCAAAAAAAAAAAAAAAGCAAAATGCTGAAGGATGAATATGCTGTAATACCAGTTGTATAAAAAAGTACAGCTACATACATACCAACCAATTGCTTCCTTAATGAATCTTAAGAGAACTAGTCTCTGCTCTTCCCACCCTGAAGGCACTGGACTCAAGCCCATTCTCCCCAAAAATCAGCTCTAACATCTGGCAGCCCTAAAGGTCACAAAAGGTCCTTATGCCCTTGGATAAGGAGTATTTACTCAACTTCAGTTTGCAAATTAATCTTTCCTAAAAAGACAGTCAAATCCAAAGGGATTTTTTGTGTCTACAGCTAACTTAGCAGAAATTAGCTTAAACTCTACCTTTCATTCAACTCTACCCCAGCACAGCCTCTTAACCTCTGATTAAACAGACATACTTGGGACCTCCCTGGTGGCTCAGGGCTTAAAGTCTCAGCACCACCAAGCAATCACCACCATGGCCTGAGTTCAATGCTCAGCCAGAGCCCTAACTCACATATAACACAGCAGACCTCTCCTGTCTCATCTGCTGCTCCCCTCAGCCATGTATTTCAGTACATCGACCTGTCCTGCTCCTCACTCTGTCTCTGGTGAATCCTCTCATTCCTCCCACCCCCATACCTCTGGCCTACATCCCCAGTTCTTGAATACATAAATAAATACAAATAAATCTTAAAAAAAAATAAACAGTGGCCTCCCTGGTGGAGCAGCGGTTGAGTGCTGGGCTGCGAAGCTGCCCGCAGCCTCTGCAGTGCCAGTTCGATCCCCAGCCGGCCAGCGAGGGTCCCCCATAGCGCGCAGACCTCTCCTGCCGTGCCCATTGCTCCCCTCAGCAGTGTATTTCGTCAGTCTGCCTGTTCTGCTCCCTGCTCTGGCTCTGGTGAATTCTCTTACCCTCCTGTGCTTCTGACTATACCCAGTCAAGAATATCAACCAATGATGTCACAGCCTACAATGGAAAAAAAAATGTTTATTGTAAGTTACTGTCAGTATTAAGTCAGACTCCCTATCTCACAATTTTAAGGAATATCAAGAATGTCCACAGTTTCTAGTAGAATTACTGTCATAGCAGGGTAATTTGAACCACTCAATAGTCAATGTGATAGGGTAGAAACAATTTGGATTTTTACATCAGACGTTGATTTGAAAATGGTCTCTTCAACCCATTAGCTATAACCCTGCATTTCTTAATCCACACGGTCTTCAGCTCCCCTATCTGCAAAGTGGGGGCTATTTTGAGGACTAGACTCAAAGGATGTGAACTGCTTACTAACACACTCCAGGGACTCACATTAACACCCTTCTCTTAAAAAAAACTGCATCGACAAAGCCAAAATGTAATAATGTCTAAATTGGATTATACTGAAGAGATTTCATGCATTTGAAAGTACTGTGCTATTCAAGACACTGTTTTAGAACAGGAGATTCAGCGAGATGAAAGTACTTAATGGCAAACACTACTGACTGGCCGACCCAGTGTCCAGTCCACTTTCTGCTTGCCCCCATTCCCCATAAAATCTAGAAGAGTTTAATACCCACTTAACCAGATGTTATTTCAATTGAGAGCGACCAGGCCATGGTTATGGTAAAGGAGATAGTAAGTTGGAAATCTATCAGCAGGTGTCTAAGAAACAAAAGAGCTAGAAATAACAATACTACCTTCTTCCTTCTTTCTTGCCCTTACCATTGCCTGGATTACTGCGGGGGGTGGGGGGAGGCAGCCCTTTTGCAACCTGAAGTAATAATCATGAGGAAAAGACCAAGATATGTCCTGGTTTGCCCTGATATCATTACGCTACCTTACCAACCCTGGCAATGGCCTGCCTCTGGACTTTTTGTTCAACCCCTATTTGTTTCAGTCCCTTAGAAAAAAGTTTTCCACAATTGATAACTAACCATAATCCTCAGTTTTACAGATATTGCCCTCAAGAAATCCATATTCAGTGGTAGAAATAAGATATGTTTTTAAATTTCTGAAGTGCAAAATGGAGTTAAGAGTATGATTTGACAGAACACAATAAATTATATAAGTCATAACCACATTTATCCAAATATTTTATGGAATGCTGGTAGAGGTATTGTATATTTAAGTGTAGTATACTTTATTCCATAGTCAGCATTCTAAAACATAAATGCATTATTGCACATAGCTGAGCTCTTCAGAAACTACAAATGAAAGACATATTGCTTGGAAAATATCCAAGTTTGCATATACTTATCTTTTTGGATATATGAAAACCATAAAGCAAAAGAATTTAGAAGCACTGTAGAGAATCTGACAATGCCTAAGTTTATAAAAAGTCAAATTTCCAAATTTACTGCACAACATGAGTTTGGTTTGCTATTTTCCCAAGCATTTCATTGTTAAACATTGTAGAGATATGACAAAGTTCCGTATTTGTCTAATATTGTAGATAAAGCAAATACAAAAATTGAAGAGGGCGCAGATACCTTCACTTACTGAAATTTTCCATTGCTATTATATTGAGTTTAAGTGAAAAGTTTAGAGAGTGTAACTTATTTTGCATATACTGTATCAGCAGAAAGCTAAGAGTATATTAGTGATTCTATTTTTGCATTGTATGTGCTATTAACATAATGTTTGAAATATAAGCATATCTTTTGCAATGATTTACTGCATAATTCTTAGAACAATGTAAAATACTGACACTAGTCCATGTTTTAAAACATTTCAATTGGCACTGCATTACCATCAGTAGGTCCAGAAGTGACTGAGCTAGGAAGGCTGCTATTCTAATGAAATGAACATCGAGCTAGCTATCTTCAAAACACAGAAGTTCCAGGTCTGGCTCAGGAAACTGCTAGCTGTGCAACTTCTGGGGTGTCACTAATCTTTCTAAGCACCAATTTTCTCACTGGTAAAATATGGAGACTCACCTCATATATACAGTCATTAGAAGGAAATAAAAGAAAAAGTAGCGACTATGTCTTTTGGACTCTACAAACGGGGAGTTCAAGCTCTTCCTCTCTTATTACTGAATCAGGACTATCTTGAGATGTCTGGTGAGTTTTTTGTGAATGTCTGCTAAGCCTAAACATTATGAGCACAGTCTTCTTCAGGAAAATTTTTGTTCCTTTGTTAAAGGTAATTCTGAAAACATAGTACAAGATCTGTTTACTTTTTATTTATTCATTTATTCAACTAGCACTTATTGAGTGTTGACTGTTGTAGTTCTATACTGAGCGCAAGGATATACATGTATATAGGACACACTTTCCCGTTCTTTAGGAGTCCAAGGTTGCACAGGGGCTACAGCCAAGCACGTGATTATAATTCACTCTGAGATATTAATAATCAAAGGTGTTCAGACCGGTGGTAGTTTTTAAAAGGAAGTAACAGGGACTCTGAATCTCTTAGTTAATCTGTGAGATCAGAGGAGGAAACAGAAGGGAGGAAAAATTCTGGGTAACGATAAATTTTCTCCATGTCTCGGTTTGCTTGGATCCTGTCCTTCAAGCAAGACTTCTCCAGGAGTTAATTTCAAAAGATTCTTTGGAGCTTCTCAGATGAGGATGTGGTCTTGGTTGCCTGAATTCCTCATGGCAGTGAACTTTCTTAAGAGACCATATATGATGAATAGCTAAAAAATCAATTTCCCAGTTTTTGGTTGGTGAATTCTTTAACAAATATTTTTATGATTCAGTGACCCCTTCTGAGGTCAGGATTGGTATGTAGAATGTGTACAACAGTACCATGTTCTTCCCAACCCTGAACGATAATCTTTCTCCTCAACACAACTTTGCTGGGCTCACTGGGAAAGAGCTTCCTGACACAGATATTAAACTAGCATTTCCCTGAGAATTTTTGCAAGATATCAAAACAGTTTTAATTTACTCAACAAATATTTCTATTACACCAAGACATTAGGAACACAGAGCTAGTTGGGACATAGCCTTTGCCTTCAAAGTCCTTAAAATCAAGAAGGGGTGACTGTCACATGATTAAATTACTCCCATTGAATGTAAACAGGTCCATCCTCCATGGAAAACAGTATGGAGGTTCCTCATAAAATTAAAAATAGACTTACCATATGATCCAGCATTTCCACTCCTAGATATCTATCTAAAGAATAGGTATGTGCCCAGTGTGCCCAACTCATGTGCCCAATGAGGAATGAATGGATAAAGATGTGGTGTATATACACAATGGAATACTATTCCGCTATAAAAGAAATGAAGTCTTACCATCTGTGACAACATGGATGGAACTGGAAGGGATTATGCTAAATGAAATAAGTCAGAAGGAGAAAAAACAAACCAGATGATTTCACTCATACACAGAATATAAAGGTACAAAGAAAAGGAACAGACTAAAGCAAATCCTTGGATTCTGACTTCAGAACTGAGGGTACCATGGGGGAGTGGGGGGTGGCATGTGGAAGCAAAGGCAGCCTACTGAACTGGGGGGAGGGTTAATGGGGTACTTCAGTGGTAGGTGTGGTGTGGTAACATACATCTGAAGAGGTGTGAAACTACACTCCTAAAATTCATAAAGTATTATAAAACAATGTTACTTAGAATATATAAAGTCACTCCAACAAAGTACTAACAAGGTTATAAAACAATGTGAGGTAGAGGCAGGAGGGATTTCAAGTTAGTATTTCTTAGAAGTTCAGGAAAGGATTCAGGGAGTGGATTGTAGAAAAATGAGTAGGTATTCACCAAATAGACAATGGGGAAGGCTATTCTGGGTAAAGACTAAGGCAGTAGCGTGTGAACAAAGCCTAGTGCAGTGCATAAGCCATGTGCATTTTTCGACAGCTAGAGTCTCAAGCTACCAGGAGAAGCCAGGTGAGAATTGACATGAAGATTAAGAAAGTCCTCAGATGGGTGCTAAGGAGTTAGGACTCAATGGTGATCTACTGAAGGATTTTAATCTAGATTTAAGATTAGATGACTCTTAAGCAGGGTGGCAGGCCTGAGTCTGCCACCAAAAAAAAATAAATAAATAAAACAAAATAAAAAAACAAAAAACCCAACAACAAAAAAATACCTGTGCAGACTGCTCACTAGAGGAAGACAGGAGAACATTTCCACACTGTTTATCGCTTTTATTGTATCTAACACCTAAGACTCAGAGGCCCTATCTAAAAAGCAAAACCGAAGATATCCAACTGATTAGATTCCCAAGGGCTGAAGAAATGGCTTTAAATTACTTACATGTCCTGAAAACAGGCAAAGGTAAAGCATCTTCCTAGCTGATCTCTTAATCTGAGAATTTCTCATGGTAACTGACAAGAGTTGAATGCAATCAATCAAAGTCCAATGACAAAGGAACTACCTGCTGAGTCTATTGAGAACTCAGTCATCTCTTAGATCTCTGAGGAAACCAGAGACTGTGCCAAGTGATTTTTAAGTTATCAGCTCCTCTGTAAGAAAAGAACAATTTGTAAAATACCATTTTCAGCAATTAAACAATCCTTTCTTTCAAGGAGACTCTTTCACCAAAGCTCTCTAAATCAAAGACCCTCCTAATCCCTAAACCAAAAGTTTCAGTGCGAATATGGTATAGGCTATGATTCAGTAGGACATGTTTTTCTTCTAAGAGGCTTGTAGGAATGCTACAGAGGTGGCTAATGTTGAATTGGACAGCAGTCTGCTGCTTTGTGGTGTCTGGTGGCCTCTAGTGGAAGCTCATCTCCTCCCTATCCTACCCACTCCTGCCTCCCCTGCACAACTTACCTCCAAAGAGAACTAACAAGGATGATTAGGTTTAAAGGCATTTTATTAGCAGTTGTACTATGGAGGAGGGGAGGCTGCCAATATAAAAAGAGCTACAGGGATACGGTATCTCTTACTATACTTTGTACAACAGATAGGAATTGTTTAGGACACAAACTGGATTGGCAAATAAATGTATCTAGTTTTATTTTCATGTTTCAATCTTGAATCCCCCTTCTTCTTGGTTATAGAAGCTTCACCTTTGATAGGGTAAGAAAACTGTCTTTATCCAGAGATTTTTGTCCATGACCCCCTGAGTTACATAGAGCTCCTTTGATGAGAAGGAAGTATCTCACCCTCATTTGTCATCACATCTCCATGGGATGAATGTGCATCAGCTCCCCACACCTCCAATCCCCTTTACTCCATGTACTGGTCAGCTGACTCTGTCTGCCCCTTCATTCTGAGGATGTTATAGCACTGTATGTGGTTGTTACATCCAATTTCTCTTCTGGACCCTTCGTCCATTCTCAAATAAGTGAGAGGCCTTGGCTAAAGCGGCATAGGATGGGGGTGGGTAGCTTTTGGATATTCTCCCATACCACTCTGGGGCTGTGGGAAGGTCAGTGAGGCCATCTCAAGGTCTTTTTGCTGAGAGACACACCACATGCCAAATTGGTGGCACAAGAGAATTGTGAAGCATAAAATCTTCATGAACTTCACTTAAGAAATAAGGTATAGGTCTACTCTCTCTAGGACCCCAACTAAAGTATACGGATTAGTCAATGCCTAGAATTTGACAATGCCTAATGACCAGGAGTCTAGCATGACCAGGATCATTCTACCCAGACTCTTGTTTCTGAAACACACAAGCCCTAAATCTTTACTCCCACTTCTACCTCTCATGATTCTTATTTCTCTCCTTCTCTCTCTTATCCCCTTTGTCTCTCCCCCTCCCTCTCTCCCTTTCTCCCTACTCTCTCTTTCCATCTTTCTCTATCCCTCCTAGTATGGTCCAGTGGCCCAGGAGTCTCTGTAGGAGATCACAGCCACCACCTTTTATTCTTTCTACCAAGCAAGTGAGGTGTGAAAACACCTATGGTCAAGAATCAGTTGAGTCAGCTTTGGATCCTACAGGGAAAATAAAACCTTTCTGACTTTCTCCTTCCTCTAGCCAGGACAAAAGACAGTTTCCATGTGGTCCACCATAGATGACTAAAATTTTGCAATTAGGTTTAAACTTCAGAAGTCCCTTTGTACTGGGGATATCAGGGAAGACTCCATGGCACTTGATGCTGTTCTTGAAGGACAGGAGGAATGGGCAAGACGGAATTTCAGGGAAGACAATAAGACAGATTGATCTTTGTTGCATTTCTGGCAAAGGGCTCCTAAAACTTGAAGTTTCTTAAGTGATGAGAGCAATCAAGGTGTCTCTTGTTATGTTAAAGAGGAAACCTTTGGACCCCACCTAAGGGTGGTTTTTTTTTTTTTTTTTTTTTTTTTTGCTAGTAGAATCAACCTTGTGATTAGAGGACTGGAAATTTTTATCCCACCTTCCTGAACTCCAGGAGAGAGAGAGGGGCCTAAGGCTGAAACAACCGCCAATGCCTGATGATTTAATCATTCATGTAAAGAAATCCCAGAAAAGGATGGCTTGTAAAACCTCTAGGTTGGTGAACAAGTAGAGATCTAAGGAGACAGGCATGCTCAGAGAGGGCATGGGCGCTCCAAACTCTTCCCCATATCTTACCCTATGCATTTCATCTATCTGTTAGTTTCTGAGTTACATCTTTTCATAATAAAGCAGTAACCCAGTATGTAAAATATGTCTCTGAGTTCTTTGAGATGTTCTAGCAAACTAATCAACCTGAGAAGGGAATGTTGGGACCTCCTCTCTGTAGCTGGTAGATATGTGAAAGAGTGGGAGGGCATCAGTTTTGTGGGACTCAGTGAGTCCTTTAACTTGAGGGATCTGAGGCTAGGATA
The DNA here is from genome assembly GCF_964194135.1 of Talpa europaea. Classification (NCBI taxonomy): domain Eukaryota; kingdom Metazoa; phylum Chordata; class Mammalia; order Eulipotyphla; family Talpidae; genus Talpa; species Talpa europaea. The sequence goes on from NC_140074.1 coordinate 31,684,529, forward strand.
GTGTCAGAATTGAGATGAATTGTAGGACACCCAGCTAGTGTCAGATTATTGCTTGGTGGTCTGGGAACACACACATATCAGAGTTGATATCAGAATAGTTACATATAGGGAGCAGGAAAGGAGGAAGCTAAAGATGACCCCATGTTTCCATTCCTGGGCTGTCAGGCAGATGGTGAAGCTCTCAACAAAACCTAGACTTCTCACCCAGCATTTATCTTTGACAACCATGTGTTGTTTTTTGTGTTATATTTTTCTGCATATAGCTTGCCTTCTTGAAAAGAGATCACCTTTTAACCATTCAATTTTTCCTTGCAATCTTAAAAAAAAATGTACATTTCAATAACTGAAAATGGGAAACAGAAGATATTCCTCGACTTCTCTCTGGCTTTTCTCTATTAAAGAAAATGTTGCCAACATTGTAGATTGCCAAAATTTTCATTACCTGTTTTTTAAACTTTGCAGATAAGGGAACATCTGTTGTTTCCCCACCACATATTTGAAACTACAATTTGGGTGAAAATAATATATTTAGATGATCACCACGCAACAATTTTACCATCAGGATACTTTCACAAATCCTCAAAATCATATTTTTCAGGATCCTTTGACTTATTTGCTATTCGCTTTGTCAACAAGGAAGATTTTCCTAACATGAAAAGAAAAAAATGTGACCTGTTGTAAGTAGATTCTAATAAATTAGTTGAGTCCACCTGGAAATATAGAAATGTCTAACTGCCAGAGTACATCCTAATTCTATTTTTGATAGAGTCAAAAAACATACAAGAGAGAAACAAATAAAAATGCCCTTTCATTTTGTCTGAAACACAACACTACCCTCAGTTTTTCTCATCATACCAGAAAATTCCCTCTGGCCCAGTCAACAGTTCAGCTCAGCAGGGTGTATGGAACCAGGATCCCTTCAAGCCTCCTCGTCCCATCTCTCCTCATGATAGAATAAACGCCATTACCCAAGAGACTTGGGCTAGTTTCTTGCAGGAAATACAGTCCTCAGTTTTATTCTCCTGCTCCTGCCTCTCTGTTGCACATGCCATCAATCAAATCAAATACAACAGTATCAGGAACTAGTGTTTATTACATGCAGAGTAGTTCCCGAGGATGTGGGTATAAAGCACAGTGACTGGAGAGTTTTGTAATCCCAGTCGATGGAAGGCGGAAGAAACTATTTGGAAGCATTCACCATTCTCTGCTTGTTTGAGAGTTCAATGAAAATTCTTGGTATTCTTAGGAAATATTTTTTAAAAACATCTTTCCCAACAAAGAATAGTGGCCCAAAAAAATAAAGATACATTATAGATATTCATGCATTTTACAAATATATGAGACTGACTAAAGAAAAAAAAAAGATATTGCCTGCCAACACTTAAATTTTTCTGCAAGGATGCCTATGTTTATTGCAACACTATTTATAATTATCAAGATATGGAAACAACCTAAATACCCCAAAACAGATGCATGGATCAAGAAGATGTGGTGGGGGCCTCCCCTGGTGTGCAGCAGTTGAGCGCTGGCTGTGAAGCTGCCCTCAGCCTCTGCAGTGCTGGTTCGATCCCTGGCCGCCGGCGAGGGTCCCACATGGCGCGCGGACCTCTCTGCCGTGCCTGCTGCCCCAGTCAGCAGTGTATTTCCTGTTCTGTTCCCCACTCTGGCTCTGGTGAATTGTCTCACCCTCCCGCGCTTCTGACTGTATCCAGTGCTTGTATAAATAAATAAATAAACCTTTAAAAAAAAAAGAAGAAGAAGAAGATGTGTATATATACATAATGGACCACTACTCAGCAATCAAAAAATATATATTCATGCCATTTGTGGCAACATGGATGGAGCTGGAGGGCTTATGCTAAGTGAAATAAACCAGAAAGAGAAAGATAAGTACCAGACGCTATCACTTATATGTAGAATACAGAAAAACCAAACAAAGGATCCAACAAAGTACAACACCAGTCCTCGAAAACTGACCATAGATCTGAGACATCCAAGAAAGGACAGAGGGAGGAAGAGAGAAAGGAATGGGAGGTGGGGGATGACCAAAACAGATTATAGTGGAGGCCTATGGGTGCGTTGGTGGTAGGAGAGCTATGATGACCACACCTAAGCAGAGAAACCCTATATTGGCAAAATATTGATTAGCAAAGGTGTAAAACAATGGTATTACATTTTAAAAATTTTTTTCCTGCTAATTTCTTTGCCTTTGTTCATTCCCTTCCAATCTTTTCACCATAGCCAAAGAGAAGCACTAGATAAAGCTCATCCTCTTTAAAGGCAGATGAGCACAATTACTCCCAGAAAGTTTCTTTGGTTTTCTGGTTTGGACTAATTCATCTCCACTAGATAGTGAACTTGTTTGACTTTGAATACCCAAAATCCAGCATTACCCATTCCTGTTCCAGAGCTAGTAAAGTCTGTGATCCAACCCAAGATTAAGCAGGACTAGAGAAGGAAGGGGTGGCAGCTCCCAGGTCAGCACATCGCCTCAGAAATTTTATCACCTCTTCATTCAACTTAGAATCAGACCAATTTTGAGCTGAAAGAGGTCTGAACATCTCGTAGCCCTATTCCGAGACATTTTACCCCTTCCACCCAGGTGTTCTTCCAGGCCCAGAAAGCCTGACAGAAGGATGCTAGGCAGATAGGCCACTGGCACTGAACTAGTTCTTCTGCAGCTCATTGGACCCCTGGGCACTTTGATATCTATATCTATCTACCTCAATGCCAAGCATGTTTCCCCTATTTCCTCTGCAGCTTCACATGTTATTTGTCCTACTGATGCTCAGCTTTCATGCTCTACTTCCTAAATTAAACCCAGAATTTCTTCCAGATTCACCTCTCAGTAGACTCTTGCCCTACCAGTTGTTCTGTTTTTAGTTCATCCTGAAATTTTCATTACCTTGACCTGAGAGAAATCAGGCTCATTAGCCCATCTCTAAGAATTCTAACCCCTCTTTACATAAATGAGGAAATTGAGACCAAAGGTCACACTCATGACTAATATGATGAAATCTCAGCATCCTGACTCCAAATCATGGCTTTATTGTTCTATATATATTTTAGAATAAATCAATAAAATTATGACTTCAGGGGCCTCCCTGGTGGCACAAGGGGTTAAGATGCAACCTATGAAGCTATCTGCAGCCACTGCAGCACAAGTTCAATCCCCAACCAGGGATCAACCCACATGACGCAGCAGACCTCTACTGACTCGCCCGCTGCTTCCCTCAGCAGTGTATTTCAGTCAGTTTGCCTGTTCTGTTTCCCACTCTGTCTCTGGTGAATCCTCTCACCCCCCACACCTCTGGCCTGTACCCCAGCTCTTGTATGCATAAATAGATAAATCTAAAAAAAAATTATGACTTCATCTTAGCTCTATCACAACTATTAGAAATCATCACTTTGGTCTCCAGACTCTGGGCTCTTTTTCCCTTTAGTCTTTTTTTTTTTTTTTAAGACTTTATTTTTTTTTTTTATAGAGGCATGTTTTATTTATTTATTTGTTTGTTTTGTTTATACATGCACTGGGTACAGTCAGAAGTGCAGTAGGGTGAGAGAATTCACCAGAGCCAGAGCGGGGAGCAGAGCAGGCAGAAGGACCGAAGTACACTGCTGAGGGGAGCAGCGGGCGGCAGGAGAGGTCTGCACGCCATGTGGGACCCTCTTCAGGTGGCCTGGGAGCAGCTGGGGATCGAACCGGCACCGCAGAGGCTGCGGGCAGCTTTGCAACCCAGCGCTCAACCGCTGTGCCACCGGGGAGGCCCTCCCTTTAGTCTTAACAAGGTTACAGCACATCATTCTCCCTGGTCTCATTGTGTTGCCCAGGATTCTGATCTGATGGTCAAGACAATCATCCCAAACCCTAAAGATAAAAGCATTGCCCTAGAAATAGCAAAGTGATCGTCTCAAAGGAGCCTTGATATCAAGGAATCCCCAACATGGACTGCCTGCTTCCAGACTTCATTTATCTTTATTGAAGAGAGAAATTAAAATTATACATTTTTACTTTTTATACTAAATACAACAAACACAGTACCAGCTAACACAGGAGTGGAAAAGCAGAAAATCCTAAGGGTCTAGGTCCCTGATGCTATCATGAAAATGCCATCTCTATCCTGCTCTTAACTTTCCTTGGGAGAAAAATAAAGCTTCTAGATTATTTAGGTCTTCATGGCAGAGTTGGGGAGTGAGCTAGAATTTCTACAAGGGGAGACACTTTTTCACCTGGGTACTCCTTCAGCAAGTGGGAACTCTCCTTTCTTTCTGAGATTGTCATGGTGAATTCTGTGTGATGCACAGGGTTCCTGCTCCCTGAGGATGGACACATTGCTTGAGCAACTGTACAATGCCAGTTTCTTAAAGGGGCCTGTCAAATGCCCCCGACTCTCTAGCTCTAAGCCTGAATTTGATACAGCAGCCTCTCTGGGCCCTCTCGATAAGAAAGGACCAGGAAGGACTCAGGAAAAGGCAGACATTCCTGCACCTAACCCTGTGATTTACTGTAACCAACTTGAAACCGTGAAAGCAAAACACAAACACAGTTCAGGGCTCCATCCTCCCAACTTCTCACCCAGTGCTGGGCCTTTACAGTGTTTACTGTGCATCCATCTGTGAATTTCTTGTGAAATCAGTTAAAGTCTTTTATGGGACCCTAAACTTCAAGTTACACTAATTTCACACACACCCCCAGCCCTCCACATGAATTAGGACTTGAGTAAACAAAAGGCAGACTTCAGGATGGAGAGTGATTGTGCTGTGTTAAATGGCGCATTTAACAAGGCCTGCCCAGATTTTTCCGTTCCCATGCCTGGGCATGCAGGCAGTGCCGAAGCCTGTATAATGGACTCTTTATGTGGTACTTGGTTAGAAAAACGTATTGACAAAGAATCGCAGACAAATCATAGCTGTGACCTTTAGTACTCAAACAAGATTTTCCTTGGGAGTGATTTAATTGCCCATGCAGCTTGCTGGCTGCACACACGACTGGCCTTTCTGCCTTTCCAAAGGCCACAGCCAGGCCAGTCTGGTTTGCCTCTTCTGTGAATGTTTGGCCGGGTGCTGCTCCTATAACGAGGCTCCGTTGTGCCATACAAGGATAAACAGCGCATGGCATCCAGCTGGACTCACTGAGCTTGAAAGATTGCTTCCCCAGCACCTGCTGCCCAAGCCGCCCTTGGATCTGATGGTGCCCCTGGCCTCCAACTGGTGGTTCAGATGACTTGCCCAGATGCTGTGCTAGGCTTTGTGGTCAGATTTTGACTGCCAGGCAGAAGAGCAGGGGCCTGGGGTTACGGTGTGAGATAAAATATGTTTGTCTCTGCCCTTGGCAATCCCTTAGTGCATCTCCTGTCTGCCTTCTGCCTGACAGCTCCTTGCTCCCTTCATTGCTCAGAAACCAAGGAAAACAGCAGACAGACACAAAAGGCCACATACTGTATGATCCCATTTATGAAAGAGCCACACAGGCAGATCTGCAGGGACAGAAGGTGGGTTGCTTGTTGCCAGGAGCTGGGAGGGAGCACAGGATGGGGAGTGACTGCTTGATGATGCAGGGTTCCTTTTGGGGTGATGAAAAGTTCTGGAACTAGACAGAGGTAATGGTTGCAATCACTGTGAAGGTGTCGAATGCCACTGAATTGTGCACTTTAAAATGGTGAGAACGTCCATTTTATGTTATGCATATTTTACTACAGTTTTTTTAAAATGTAACAGAAGGATGGTACTGAAGGAAGAAAAAAGGATGGATGGACTCACTCCTGAGGTCCAGAACACAGAATCAGGACCAATAGGAGAGTTTCCTGGAAGCAGATTTCAGCTCATTGTAGAAGTAGAAGAGGAATAAGAGGTCTACAAAACCAGGCGCCCTGCCGTCCTCATTTTCTTGCAGCCCACAACAACACCATGAGGGAGTTTATCATGCTTATTGTATAGTTGAAGAAAGGATGATTCCCTGAAGTTACAACTATTTTCTCAAGGTCCCAGAACTAGAAAAACATGGAAGTTTTAAATCCATGTTTTTCTAATTCCAGTATCTGCACTCTTTTTAAAATGTTGGTAACCTTGCAACTTTTCTTCCAAAGTATCCCTCCTGTCTCTGAAGAAGAGTGAAATCATGTATCAGAGTGAATGGGCAGAACCCAAGTTGCTGCTAATTGTAAGCTTTGAGTTTTAACTTACAAATTTCTATCAATTTGGATGTTGGATCTATTATATGCAGCTTTTTTTTTTTAATATTACAATAAGGTTTTTTTTTTTTCCCCCACCTTCCAGTTAAAGTATTACTCTGGGAAGATGATCCATGAGTCTCCCACCTTCTTCACATAACTCAGGGATCTTCTTATTCACATGAGAAGCTGGCACTGAACTGGCTATTTTCCATAAGGAAAAGGCAAAAGGGTGAGTGAGGAGGGCTAAGGCAAGGGGAAGAAGGGAGGAAGGAAAAGAAAGAGGGAAGGAGGGAAAGTCCTTTCTCTCTCCTCGCAGATGATACTGCTTCCTTTAGGGATGTTGTGGTTTCAGTTGCTTATGGAAAAATGAAAATTAAGATAATCTTATAAGTTCTTATCTCACCTTTCCAACTGGGCACCTCCTTACCAGATTTGTGCATAAAGGCAGATCCAGTGCCCAGTTACAAGGCATTTCTGTTTGGAGACTCAAACATGACACTAGAGTTGTAGGAGTTATGTACAAAATGACTTGACCATAAACGCTTCTCTTGAGAGGGCCTGGTAACACTAACTGGAAAGATTTTTAAAAATGACTGGAGCTGAAGGGGGGAGGAGGGAATTCACAGGCTTCAAGAGAGTGGGAAGATCATTAAACTGACAGCCAAGAAAATTCTGCCCAGTAGCTGACACAGCTGCTTAAATAGGACAAGGCAATCTTCCTTTTTAAGCTTTACTTATCTTTACTTATCTTTGTCTTTCTATCTAGAATACAATATAGCCAAGGTAAGCATATTTAGTTAGGAATATTGGTAACAAGTGACAGAAATCAAGCCCCAACTAATTTCAGTAAGAAATTACTTATTGGCTATGTTATGAAGGAAGATGAGATAGCCGATAGGGTAGAAATAGATATCTAACCCTGGAAAGGAATCTAGAATAGTGTCCGGGGGATCCCTCAGAAATAATCTTCTGTGATTAAACGGATGATGAATGGTGTGGTAGAGAGTCAGCGACAGCAATGAAGACAATAGGGAGACACGTGGTTTCATGATGAAGAGGTAGGACTTTTACCTAAGTATCCAGAACAAGGACAATCAGAAGAAAACAATACCATTTCCTGGTCTCAGGAAAAAAGGAAGCATCAGGGTACTGACACATAAAAATGAAGATGAGTACACTGATAAGCAAGATGAAAATAGCAAAGAAGATGAAGGAATGGACCAAGAGAGTGATGACTTAAATCACTGCTGTAACAGTCTCAGAGGGACCAACCCACAAACAGCATCAATGCCAGGACTAACTAGAGACCATCTTTCACCCATTAAACACAAAGACAACAAAAGAAAGGCTTGAAAGAAGTCTGTTAAATGACAAATCAGCAAGACTTACTATGACTTACAGTTTCTAGTGGTTTTAAAAGTTCAACCCAAATTCTAGTAAGCATAGAACAACATCATGGCACAGGTTCTCCACTTCATCAAAGATAACACTTAACAACCAAAGAGTAGGATGGAGGTTTTTTTAGAGGTTTTTAAAGGTTTTTCTTTAAAGTTATCTGGATTATTCAGTTATCAAACCAATCACGACAGACACCGGTAGTTACTCCCTCCTTCCAAGTTGGTAAATGTTGATTTTGTTCAGATTTTCTCCCTACCATATGCTTGTAGAAAGAGGTGAAGCATATGAACTAACACGACTGTGATTCATCTTTGACTTTGGACCTAATCCTGACCTCTGGGATAGGAAAGGTCTTTCAAAAAGATTATCCCTGATAATGAAAAAAGGATCACTAGGAGACAGTCCCTTTATGACCCAGACATTGTGTGTCTACACAAGACAGGCATATACACGAACTGAAGCAGACATCTGGTCAACGGAGAAAACAGACCAAAATCCAAATTAACATGCTGAGGATAACACGCTAAAAGATGGAAACACCCTAGATCCTGAATGATATTTGCTAGACTGGAAAAATCACTCTGGAACTGTTTTTATAAATATTATTTAATAATAGAATTATATGTTTATTAACTTAGTTATAATTACAATCATCCTAATTAACAAAGACCAAAACACTGAACTGACTTCCTAGTTTTTAGTCTTTCTTTCCTACAATTTTCTCTGTATAGTAGCCCAAATAATGTTTCTTAAATTCAAATTTTATAATACTATCCTCTTGCTTAAAATTCTCCAAAGTATTTCCTCAGTTCCCAGAATAAAATCTCATGTCCTGGACAAGGACATGCCTTTTATAGTCTCCAACATCATCTTACTCCACTTTATCATTCTTTTGTTTGTTTGTTTGTTTGTTTACTTTATCATATTTTATTCTTGTGCATTTTTGGAAAGGTGAATATAAACAGAAAATATTCCCAGTGGGTTTTTTAATTAGATTCCAAATTTTCTGAATCACTATTCATACAGTAGATCAGTGGTACAGCAAGCAGCTCTTAATAAAGTCCTCCAGTCTTGTCTTTATCCGAAAGTGCCAACAGAAAGTGTTGCTGTGATCTTACCAGAGGGTGTTAACCAAACAAACAGTTTTTTTGATAACAACCAGGGTTCAGATCCTATTTTTTGTCGGGTTTGGTACTTTCTCCTTCTTCCTTTTTTTCTACCATCACTTGTTTTTCTGCTCTAATCTAAGGGAATGGTAAGTGGGTGTTGAAGGGGAGGTGGGGGTGAGGGGAGGAAAGGGGATCTAGAAAAGGAAGAGTCCAACCCCCACCCCAAACACCACCACCATAAAAAGCTAGGACTCTGGACAAACACAATCAATGGATGATCCCTATAGAAACAAACTCTTTCTAGTTGGTACCGTGGCACCACGGCCTTGCCAGATTTTTTCCTAGTTCTCTAGATTTAAAATACACTGACCTCTAACTTCCTGTATCAGGATGAGTCCTTGTCTATATAACCAGAGTAACAGAAGAGCAAAGTGGACTCTATATGTACATCTGTGGTTTTGTGATGGGGGAGGGGGAAACAGTAGAATTTAGCTGCCCACTTTGTTTTAAAAGAGCTCTTATTAAGTGTGGGGCAAAGGTCATGACTTTCTTCTCCACTCTATGATCTGCTCTGCTGTCTATTCAAAGTCCTCTCCTCTCCAATCAAAGAATAAAACTGGCTGCTTCTAGCATAAAAGCAGCATCTATTCCCTCTCTTCAGACTGATCCAGCCACATGAGCAGTTCGAAAGATCCCCACACAAATACACAGGATAGCTGAACCCCAGTCAGACTGCAGTGTAATGATATAACAGAGGAAAACTCACTTTGGTGAGGAAAGGTCTGTCACCTATGCTGCCATGTAAAGGGGCAGTAACCTACAAGGAGAAATAGGTTCTTGGCTCCAAATTGCTCTTTGGTAGTGCATCTTTGAGGGATAATTATGTTGGTTGGGCTCCTTTCCCCTAATAGGATTGTTTACAAAAATATTGAGCATGCATTACACATCAACATAAATAATTTACCCTGTATCTTTGTCCTCCAAATTTTGCAGTTAATTAAACTAATTTGTCTGTTTTTGTGAGTTGGAAACTCTTACTGTCATCCTTTCCAATCACTACTTATTTAAATTTCATCCTTGGCCAGTTTCATGATAATGTTTATCTGCTCCAGAGGATTTGAAATGAGAGTAACACAGAGGGATCCCATTTAAATTCTTTCTTGAAGCTGAAAAAAGCTAAGAATCAACTGGCCAGTTAGATAAAACAATTTCCCCCGTAGGATATTTGCTTAAGATAGCTGGGAGCTAATTTAATTCCAAAGTAGCTTATTTACAGGTTTCTGTGAGGGATTCCCTGCAGTTAACAGTGAACTAGGTAGGTTCATTTTCTAAAGCAAGTTAGGTATGTTATTTTAAAGAAAATAAAAGTCTATACAACTTGCTGTCAATATCCCACTCTGGCCAGTGCCCAACTCTAAAACATTTCAAGGATGCTTGGATTTATTACTTCACGGAAAGAAATGACTCTCTGATCCTGACTCCTTTGAAAAGCTAGCTTCGAGCCCTCCATTACTTTGCATGTTTACCTGGACAGGATCCCACAGCCCTAGATTGCTGTGGGAAGAAGAGAACCATCTAAAAAGTCTAAGTAAAGGAAATCTACTCTTTTGGTTTTGTTTTGTGCTGTTAGTTCTTTGGATACACCTCCACAGAGTAATCTAGCCCCTGTCTACCTCACCACTTCAAATTCTCTTGAACTTCTCTCAAGTTACCAACCATTCAATTCCCACAATTCCCACCACCTCTCCCCACCACCTCTTCCCACCTCTATTTAACTACTGTGTGTTAGATTCTTGTTCTTAGTTGTTTGGGGGAGGCAGGGGGACTGAATCTAACACAGAAAAGGAAAAGAGAGTAAGAAAACTCATATTGGCTTTTTCCCCTACTTTCTATACTTGGCTTGTTCTCTCATATTACACAGCATCCGGTCCCCACTCCTTCCCCCAAACACACACACATACACATACACATACACACACTTAACAGTGAAGGCCTCCCTATGAGAGGACTATTTCTCAAATTATTGGTGATAACAACTACAGCTGACTAGGTGTGACTTTAATCAGAAGCTTTGGTCCTCTCTGAATCATTACTCCTTCTGCACTTTCATCTTGGATTGCTTTTCAACTGTGCATGATTTAATACTCATTATGTACCTGTTAAGCCATTATCCCCAATTTCATGTTCCCAACAGAAAAGTACTTTTAATAAATTGTAACAATCAGTTCCAACTGACTTTGAGAATAGGCCTCACTTTTTTTTTTTTTCCCCCTGAAAAACCATCTCTGTTCCTACCTCCTGGGGGAGAGACAGAGAAAATATTCTACACAGCTAAAAATAATTCAAGCAAAAACAAGAAGACACAGAAAAGCAGATGGTATGCAGGGCTTATAAATGATGCTCAGAAGGCCTCCAGAGGACAGCAGTGCAGAAGCACATCCCTCCACATGCAGCGGTTGAGCGCTGGGTTGCGAAGCTGCCTGCAGCCTCTGCAGCACAGTCAGATCCCCGGCTGCTCCCCGGCCACCAGAGAAGGGTCCCACATGGCGCGCAGACCTCTCCTGCAGCCCGCTGCTCCCCTCAGCAGTGTGCTTCGGTCCTTCTGCCTGCTCTGCTCCCCGCTCTGGCTCTGGTGAATTCTCTCACCCTCCCGTGCCTCTGACTGTACCCAGTGCTTGCATAAATAAATAAATAAATCTTAAAAAAAAAAAAAATTCAAGGGAGAAGGAAATTAGATTTCACATTGATGGGGTGTATTAAAGTTCTCAAAGAGCAGGGGTATAAACCATATTGTGACCCACATGGCACAGCAGACCTCTCCTGTCTTGCCCGCCTCTCCTCTCAGCAGTGTATTTCACTAGATCCACCTGTTCTGTTCCACACTCTGTCTTTGGTGAATCCTCTCACACCCCTCTCCCCTGCCCTCAACGCACCTCTGGCCTGCACCCCAGCTCTTGTATGCATCAATAAATAAATCTTTTTTAAAAAAAGATTCCACCATAAGAGTTTGGAAAAGAAAAATAGAATAAACCCAAGTTAAGTAGATGGAAGAAAATAATAAAGAGAATCAAATGAAAACAGAGAAAAATGTAAAAGCCAAAACTTGATTGTTTAGAAAAAGTAACAAAACTAATGAATCATTAGCTTAACCAGAAAAAGAGAGAGCACAAATTACCAATACAAATATAAAGGTGAATGAGGGGAAATCATTACTGATCCTACAAACATGAAAGGACAAAAAGAAAATATTATGAACAACTTAGAAAATACTGTTACAACTCAAATTCCTTGAGAAATACAATTTAGCAAAATGATGTAGGAAATATAAATAGTTCCATATCTCGCTATTAAAGAAATTGGACCTACTATCAAAAATTACCATACTGAAATCTCCAGGCCCTAGATGATTTTACATTTGAATTCTACCAAGGATTCAAAGAACTAATATGAATGTTAACACAAACTCAGAAAATGCAAAGAGATTGCTTCCCTACTCATTTTGTGAGGCTTGCACAGCCTTGACATAAAGTTTGAGGAAAGGAAATTACAAAAAGAAAAGCAAAAATTACAGAATAAAATCCTTCCTGGATGTAAATGGAAAAATATCCTCAATGAAATACTAGTTAATAGTTAATTGAACACAAGGGAATGGTAATATATTGTGATTGTTTGGTACTTATTCCAGATACATAAAGTTGGTCAAACATTGAATAATCAATGCAATTAACAATATTAAGGCAAGAAATTTATTATTATTTCAATAAACACTGAAAAATGCATTTGAAAAAATTCAATGTCCATTATGCTAGAAACTTTTAACAAATTAGGAATAGAAGGGAACTACTTCAATCTGATAAAGGACATCTAAGAAAATAAAAGCAGTATTATCATTTGATTAGTGGTAAAATATTGAACATTTTTCCCTCAAGGTCAGAGAAAAAATCATTTTTATTATTTCTCCTGAGTATTTTACTAGAGATCTTAACTAGTGCAGTAAGGCAAGAGAATACAGAGACATAAAGATCAGAAAGGCAAAAGCAAAACTGTGTAGGAAAAAACCCAAGGGATCTATAAACCCACTACCACAACTATTAAGAGAACTTTTCAAGGTCAATATACAAACATCAGTTGTATTCTCATATATTGGTTGAACTGAAAACATAATGTTTTAAAATTATATTCATAAAGCTTCAAATGAAAGCTGTACCCTGGTTCTTGTATAAATAAATCTTTAAAAAATAAAAAATACATAAAATAAATAAACTCCAATTCTTTAAAAAAAAAATAAAGAAGTAAAAATTAAAAGCAATGTGGGGCCATAATAGAATCCTAGAACAGAAAAAAGACATTAGAGAACTTACATATTTGAATAAAATCTATAATTAATAGTGTTTTTTTGAAGATTTCTTTTTATACAAGAGCTGGGGTACAGGCCAGAGGTGCAGGAGGGTGAGAGGATTCACCAGAGACAGAGTGGGGAGCAGAACAGGCAGACAGACCGAAAAATACAGCTGAGGGGAGCGGCGGGCACGACAGAAGTCTGCCACACCTTGTGGGAATCTCCCTGGCCAGCCGGGAATCGAACCCACACTGCAGAGGCTGTGGACAGCTCCACAGGCTGCTCTCAACCCCCTGCACCACCAGGGAGGCCCTATAGTTAATAGTATTATGCCAAAGTCAGTTTCCCAATTTTGATCATTATATATGATTATATCCTACATGAGATATATACACAGGAAGACTCTGTGGTTTTGCAACTTTTCTCTAAGTTCAAAATAAAAATATTTTAAATGACTGAAAGATTTGAAGAGTCACTTCACAGAAGATGTAAAATGGCTAATAGCATGAAAAAGTGCTCAAGTACTAGTCGTTAGCGAATAGCCAATTAAAACCACAATTCCCATGCATAGTCAATAGAATAGCTACAGTAAAAAAGACTGACAACACCCAATAGAGCCAATTGTAACACTCATACATGTTTATAAGAACATAAAATAATACAACCACTTTGGGAAAGAACTTCAGTTTTTTATAAAAGTAACATGCATCCACCATATCATCTCAGTTTTATTTCTACATATATATCCCCCAAAAAGAAAGCATATGTCCACAAAAAGACATGCACTAGAATGTTCACAGCAGTTGTTGGATTCATGCCAACTAGAAACATACCAGGTGTCCATCAGCAGGAGACTAGACTAGATCAGAAGGGTGCAGGGCTAGACTAACATTACGTTACATTCATATAATGTAATATATTATATTCATATAATGTAATATTACTCAAAAATCAAAAGGAATAGACCTATTAATTCAGTCAAGTGCTCTATCCCTGAGCTATACTCCCTGAACTACTAATGTATTAACACATTCACCAACAAGATGAATCTCAAAAACATGCTGAGTGAAATAAATCTCATAGAAAAGAATAAATGCTATATCAATCCATTTGTATGATCTATATCAAGTTTTAAAGTAGGCAAAGCTACTCTGTAGTGAAAAAAATCAGAATAGTGGTTGCTTCTGGAGTTGTGGCAGTTGCCACATGTCCCTGATGAGGAATTTTCAGGATGAAGATAATGTTCTACTTTTGATAGAGGTTCGAGTTACACTGGTATATGCAACTGAGTTGCTTTACAAACCGACCCCTGTGCACAGAGGATAAGGAGAGATGGAAGAAAGAAGCAGGCCACTCCAGAGTGATAGAGAACAGTTTTAACAAGCAAGGGAATTTATGAGGCTTCTTGTACAAGACTACAAGATAAAATATATCTCCACATGTGCCCGCCAGAATCATAGTTTACATAAGCCTAATGGGGTTCCATCACATATACCATCCAGATGGCCTCGACAACACCTTACTCTACCAAGTTCCCACTGAGGGAATAGTGAGCAGAAGGTACATTGCAAGAAAAAGGAAGGGGCGAGGAACTTGGAATTGCCTATGTCCAGTGTGCAGATCAACCTGTGGTCACATTCTCTAGATAACCTCCTCCAACAATTTGTCAAAACTTATCAAATGGTACATTTGAACTCTGTATTCTTCACTGTATGTAAATTTTACCTAAAAAAAAATAAGCAAATATCAAATTCTAGTTATTGATAAGCATGCTTCAGTTTAGGAATGAAGTATACTGACACCTTTATCTTATTTTGAAATGTATTTTAAAATAAATTAATGATAGAGTGATAAGTAGGTAGATTTATAACAAAGCAAGAGTGGCAAAATGTTCATTTTTAAATTTAGATTGTGGGTGCATGGATATCCAAAGTGTAGTTCTTTCAACTTTTCCGGGTGTTTAAACATTTTCACTGCTGGGGGGTGGGACGCGGAAATAAAAGCAGAATTTTTTAATGTGAATTCATTTTACACTGCAGATAGTATATGGTACAAGAAGTTTGAAACTTTAATTTATATTGAAATTTTTAATCATTAATTTATATTGAAATTTTTCTATACACCTACATCATGCTAGGCACATGGGGTGGGTGATCTTATTTACTCTTCACAGCAACCAGTCCTATCACTAACCCACACGTTAATGTTTTGCTAATCGGAGAAAGCATTCTTTCCTTGAGACAACTTACTGTTGTCTACCAGAAAATCATCATTATCACATTCACAATGACTGTGAGACGAATGATACCCCTGGAGTTTAGCAATGTATGGCCTGAACAACATTGGCTGGTAGCGCTGACAAGTGCCCTGTGAAGTGCAATCACTATGCTGAGGCTGATCATGATTTAGCTAATCCCACAAGTATAGCATTACCAGTTGTTTAAAATATTGAAGTATTTCCTGGTGGCAAAAACTCAAAATTTGAATGCGCCCCCCCCCTTAAGACTCAAACTTGAGTCAGTAGGGACACTGGCCATGTGGACCCCTCCCTTAGGACCCTCTGGACCTCCATGCTCAGTGACTAAAGGATCAGAAGGGTGCAGGGCACAGGGTCCTACATCCCTGTTCTAGGGCTAAGTACATGTCTACTGTGATTGGTCTGCTCAGTCCTGTGAAGATAATTAAGTTTAACCGTATGCCTGATTATGCCAGATTTACTACTCAGGAAAGTGAGGCACACTATTAGTGTGACCTCAGGGTTGGCTATCATATCTCATGATATCATATCTCATGATATCTCATGATATCATATCTCATGATATCTCATGAGAATTGCTCTCTTAAGTCACGCTGACCAGTCTTGGTTACCTGCTCCATGGACTGCCAAAAGTTGACCTGTCTTTAGGTAACTGACTACAAGTAAGGCCTAATTTCCCTCACAAGGCCTTTGAGCAGAAACACTGGTACCAAATAGCGACCAAGAGTCTGGGTTTATTGGTGCCATACCCATCACTCAGGCTGTCTCTCAGAACAAGGAAAATAAGAATACACGCTTGCTGATTCCAACTTTACTGGAAGTGAATGTGCAGGAATTTCCAAATGCTTTAAGTTCATGCTGCTATTGACAGTTGTTTGAAAACCTTTCTTCTTGCCTCCCCAGAGTTCTGGGAACCTCATATGAAAGAGATCTAATGGCCCTTCATTATCTGTCCCCTTTCTGGGAGTTTTGGACGAAATAAGTCCTACCCCAGTCTTCACACTAATTAGGACCAGACCTGATCTAACAGGAGACTCGCAGGTGTGACGGTAGTCCTCAGGAATTGCATGTTGAGCCTCAGGTGATAATTATGACAGGAGGAGGAAGAATAAACAACACAAAATTCTTTATCTTTCCCCTAACAAAACTAGGTAAATTTTTTTTAGGTCAGCTTTTGTAGTGGCTACTGTTCCTGTCAAACTAGCGTACCATGTCTCTTTCTTATACTAACAGGACACTGCATTGTTCTTGAGATTCTATAGCATATAAACCTAAAATTTAGATAGATAGGTCATATTCTAATGCCATCTTATGACCCACTAGTGTTTTCAAGGAGTAAAGGGAAACAGTATACTTGGCAGAAAGAAGCAAAGACAGAAATAAAGAGAGGAAAAAACAGAGAGCCCTGAGAGTCCCCTACTTCCTTAATACAAATAACTCAAAGGGTCAACTCCTGCCCGTCCCACATTTTGACAATGAGAACCTATACAAACCCTTTGGGCTTAAACTAAGTTGAGTTGGGTTTCTGTCACTTACTCTCAAAAACTTCTGACTAGTATGTTTGCATCACAATTCCCATACACATCCAGAATTAATCCAGACTGCTGTAGGGATAGTGGGGATTAATTCCTAGTTGCATTTAGAGTAGAACTGGGTCTGGAAAGATGATGAAATTTAAGTAAGGATATTGATGAGATGAGAACAATTCTTATCAACTTGAATAATGGCACCATGACTATAATACAAATAAAAATTCAGCAACTACCACAATGCCTGGTGAATAGAAAATCCTAGGGGAAAAAAGTTTGTTGGAATAATTAACCCTTTGCACACCGCTGTCCCCTCTCAGGGGACATGGGAATTCTAGCATATCACTCAGATGTCCCCTCTCAGGGGACATTGCAATTTATTAGTGATTACGGGGAATTGAGTTATTTCAACGCAACTTTTTGAAACATGCATGTTTCCCTGAAGTTTTATCTTGAAATGGCACAAGAAATTAAATCAAAATATCGTAAAATTACTAAGATATATACAAGAAATGCCAGCGGGTTTTGTGTCGGACGAGAACGTGAGATGCGTGCTCACGACAGTCCGAGCACTTCGCGACGCCACTTGAAAAGAGCGATAAGGGGAGTTTGTAGAAGAAAGGTCGGTTTTCGAACATAGCGCGCACTTATAGTGAGATATATAATTACAAATAAACAAGTCTACATCTGGAGGAAAAGATTTTCAAAGCTGAGCTCATTTTGGTTTGAAGCTTCGAGCAGTGCCCATACATCTAACGAGGAGAAAATCGGAAAAGTGATTCTTTTCTTAGTGAATAAATTGTTTGGTTAAAGCTATTTTGGTAAATATCATCTTGTCAGTTAGTAATAACAATTAGAAATTTTCAACCCATGCGTTTATTCATATTTTTTATTAGAACAATGTCAAAGCGTCCAACCACGAATGAGTCTCATGACACAAGTAGTAGTGAAGATGAGCTCCAGATAGACCTCTATACAGACATGTCAAACATGCACTAATCAGCCTGCAATGCATATTGGGGAGTGTTACAAAACTTATCACACTGTACAAAATTATAAACAATAAAATATTGGTTTTTTTGCAAATATACATTCCTCAATGTCACCCAATTCATATAAGTCCAATATCATTATAATACGTTACTTGGTTCCAAAATTATACTAAATAATACGACGGTCTGTAAATGCATGTTTCCGCTGCAAAGTAGCGTCGAGTACCTGGTAGCCTATGTCCAGAATGGTTCGGAGTGCAAAGGGTTAATAAGTGAAGGGATACAGGAATGAGCACACTATCAGTAGTAGAAATACTTTCCTACCCAACTGCTAAGCAGAAGTATACACACACCCTAGAAAACTGATAGGGCTGGACAAAATACATTAAATAATCCACATAAAAGAAAACAGTTAATTATTCTACTTTTTGAGGGTAAATGTTAACAAAACTATTTTTTTCATCACCATAAAAAATAAAGCCTAGGTATACCGTTTAACATAGAAATGCAACTCCTATGTTTGAGTAATCTGTACCTCATCCTTCAACAATGTCCATTACTATGCTTATGAATAAACGGACAATTTCATGTAAAAAGAGGAAGTGGTAGAACAAGTAGGGAGAAAAATGGAAAAGATACTTAATGCAGGGCTATCTGCTCCACAAGGTGGTAGTTAGTAAGGACGCGTGGATGCATGTGGGAGGCTGGTGAAAGGGGGTGGGGCAGTAATCTATACCCATTAGTAACAAGACCAGAAAGAAAACGAGGTATGTAGGAAAGAGTTGAAAGGGAAAAAATCACCAACATTATTGATTGACTAGGTATAGAGAGTAAATGAAAAATAAGTAGAAACGATTTTTAAAATTCCCACCAAAAATGTCACTATCTCCTCCCAGATGCATTGTCAAGATAAAAGAAATGATCAATAACATTCTACTTTGAAATTCTCCATAAGTCCGCTACTCTGAACTTTGGTGCTAAAACAACTGTCACTGAGAAGGACTTTGTGTGGGTTTGTGTTCATAAAAGTGGAAGAGAAGTGAGAATTACTGCTCAAAACTTGTGGGCTGTTATACAATCTGGTAGTAATTTATCATGTGTGTCTGGCTGCTGGCTGGGTGGTTTGCTTTCCATACATACCTTCTGTCTCCCACACTAGATCAAACAGAACCTCAAAAAGGTCCCTTCCATGGGACAATATATGTTCATGCCTAACTAAATGACATAACAAAAACAATGCCAAGTTGCTGTAGGAAAAATACTCACCTTCACTTGGACAACATTCACCCCCCCCCTGACCCCTTGACCACTATTTCCTCTATACAGCCATGGCAGAAACTGCTGGTAGCCCACCCAGCATCCATCTCTTCCCATCATGCTGCCCTTCTTTACCAACAGAATGAATGTCAAAACTAAAAGATTACAATCCCCAGTCTCTCTTAGAACTAATATGCTTAAAGGGAGCTGGCTCCAGATTGTTCTTTCCTATCACCTAAAGTTCAGAAGCAAGAACTATGGTTCCAAACAACCATCTAATGAGATGACACTGGCAATAGAAACCACATGCTAAGAAGACAGAGCTGAAAGGTTGGGAGTCAAAGTCCCAGAAGATCTGTGTTGCCATAGCAACTTGGAGCTGCCTACCACAGGGTAACTGTTATCTACATTTCAGCTTATTTCATCTGCCCCTATTGAGAGGGCCGCTTCTTGGATTTGGAAACTGAGTCTCAAAGTCGTTTAAATGATTTGCTCAAGCCCTCGCATGCTGTCAATAGTTTTAACTCAGGTCCCCAACCACGCAGTGCTTTTCACATCAGAAGACTTGAACAGAAGGTCCTAGAGGTGGCTTCCAGGTGCAGAAAGCCATGAATCAGTTTCAGTTTAGTTCTCTACTCTCACCATGAGAGCTTTACCACCACATCCCGGTGCTTCCTGGCAAACATCAATGTTTGCTCTGTCCTGTAAAACACAAATAAACTCTGCCACAGAGAGGTGAGAAGCTGTGAACAAGTGCTATACCTATAAAATCCTGTGACTACACTTTAGAAACTAGCCCTCCGGCCACATCAGAAAAATGAGATGTTGAGCAGTCTCCTTAGAAGGGAAGATGTCATCACTAGAATGCGTGACTGTCCCATGGACCAGACCCTGAGGGACTTACTGTTGAAAAGAAACACAGCAGGGCCTCCCTGGTGGCGCAGGTGGTTGAGCACAGCTCTGTGAAGCTGTCCTCAGCCTCTGCATCGCCAATTCGATCCCCGCGGCCGCGGAGCAGCCCACATGGCGTGGCAGACCTCTCCTGTCTCACCCACCACTCCCCTCAGCAGTGTATTTCAGTCCATCTGCCCATTCTGTTCCCCGCTCTGTCTCTGGTGAATCCTCTCACCCTCCTGCACATCTGGTCTGTACCCTGGTTCTTGCATAAAAATAAATAAATCAACTAGCAACAACAAATGTTGGCGAGGATGTGGAGAAAAAGGAACTCTCCTGCACTGTTGGTGGGAGTGCAAACTGGTCCAACCACTATGGAGAGCTGTGTGGAGATTTCTGGACCTACTAAACATAGAGCTTCTATATGATCCAGCAATTCCACTCCTACGTATTTACCCAAAGGACACAGAAACATCAATTCCAAAGAACACCTGCACCCCTATGTTTATAGCAGCACTGTTTACACTAGCTAAGCTTTGGAAACAACCCAAATGCCCAAAAATAGATGATTGGATGAAGAAGATGTGGTACATATACACCATGGAATATTACTCAGTATTCAAAAAAGATAAACACATGCAATTTGCAGCAACATGGATGGGGCTGGAAGGAATCATGCTCAGCGAAATAAGCCAGAAAGAAAAAGAAAAATACCGGATGGTCTCACTCATAGCAGGAATCTAGAAAACTTAAATAAGGGACCAGGAAAAAGAATAACTATAAGAAAGTAAAAATCAAAATCAACAAACAACTATGAACCAAAGACACTCTATGGGGGGTGGGGGGCGAGGAGGAGAGGGATTGGGGTCAAAATAAGGGGGTTGCAATTGTATGGGGAATATAAAAATAAAATTCATAATAAAAAAAAAAAGATTTATACTTCCAAAGAAGTAGAGAGCAAAGGTTAGTGTTTCAGTTATAGTCACATATTCAATAGTTGCATGATAATTATTTTCATAATATGAAATGATATAACATATTACATAGTCAGTACTTAATTCAAAAAATAATAAATAAATCAAAAAAAAAAAAGAAACACAGCAACGGCAAATAGGGTGCTGCATACATAATGAGCCATACAAAAACAAGGCCTGCAGTCTAAGATCCAAATGCCAGACTTCAGCCTTGCTAAGGGAGTATTTCCATCACTAAACCTTTATTCTGGGGGCATTCTTTGTATTTGTTTGCTATGATTAAAAAACAGCTATCAAAACAATTTACATTTGTATTTATTTTCTACCCCCTTCTTCTCTCCCTGACTCCACATTTTTCTCCTCCCCAAATTCATTCCTTTCCAAAAGTATCTGTTTGAGATGTTTAAGGAGGTGGAGAAGGTTTTTGGAGAATAAGGATGAAGAGGAGGAGAAGGAAATGGGGGAGGAAAGGAGGAGAGAGGAGGGAAGAAGGGAGGGAGGAAGGGAGGGAAGGAAAGGGCATGGTCTCTGAAATGCTAGAAGCCTGTCTGAGAGTTAAAAGCAAGGTAAATTTGAATTGAAGGAAGTAATAACAGCGGTGGAGAATAAAATGCATCCAGAAAGGTCTCTTGTGCTCTAGCGGTTCCTGAGAAGTTCCCAGAATGCAGGATGATCTGCTCTTAAAGGCTCCTAATTAATCCCTGGGTCAAAAGATAGTCCTTCTTGAGGGCAAAAACAACTTTAGCAATTGCTACACCTCAGGGGAAGTTTTGAGGTGCCCATGGGATGTCTCTCTGGAGCCAAAAATGCCTAATAGATTAATGTTAGGGAAAACAAACTGATTCAGCTTGTGCTCTCAAGATTTTTTTCTCTCTCTGTTCACAAAACATTTTTGGATTATCTGTGAAATGCAAGGCATAGTGCCTCGTGCTACAGCACCACAAGGAAAACAGCCCAAGGCATTCACAGTCCTTCTATTTCGAGTATCAATAACTTACCAATTTCTGCACCACGAAGTATAGAAACGTTACCCTCCCACATGTATGACATGATTTTAAATCTGCATACATTTAGAACCACATCAGACAGTGTTATAAGTTTTGCTTCAATGGTCAAACATAATTTAGAAGACTGGAGAGCAGCCAGGCACATGGAGGGAGGCTGAGAGGCGCTCTACATACTCCTCTTCCCATCCCACTTCCTTCACTTTTATCTGTTAAAATGATGCATTTCGAAAAACATAATTGTGTGTGTGAACCTGTCACTGGGAAAAAATGATAAGGAAATCTACTGAAAAGAGGCATCCAGGGTCTTGTCAAAGTGAGGAAATCAAGACCCATCGTGGGCCCCTGACTCAGCCAGACCCCTACCCCTCCCCTCACCTTATTCCCTCACTACTTTGAACTTGATATGCTGTGGGGCTGGGGTGGCCTTACATGGGTCCGCCCAGCCTGAAGGAAAGGCAAGAGACAAAAACGCTTCCCATTCCATAAAAATATATAGAAACCAGAAGTTTGAGGGTTGCTAAAACCTAAGTTCAGAAGTTAGTGAGCAGCCTCGGACCCACTTTTTGAAGGGAATAGCTATTACTAGCCTCCAAGAACCTGATCCTTTCCTAACAAGATCTGGCGAGATGAGATCTATTCCCCACCTCTTAACACAGTATTAATGAAAATGAGTAGCCCCATGACCCCCAAGCCACACTCTCATGAAGGAGAGGCAGAATACCCAGATAGATACTGTGCATGCAATGGGTTTGCCTCACAGCAAGGCACCCCAATCTCAGGAAGCCACCAATCTTACAAGGGGACTGCTAGCAAACTTCAATCTTGCTACCAATCTTGCTAGCAATCGTGCTACTGAGGGAGATAGTATCTTTATCATTCTATCCAGGAAACAAGTCACCCTCAGTCCCAAATGGAGGTGCTATCTCTATCTTCTAAGACTGCTTGCTGCACATATATCCTTGAAAAGACAGTCCAGCACAAAGCTGTCACAACATGCAAAAATGTGAAAGACCCATGAAGCATATTCTCCCCATTTTCCTGGGCACACTCTCTCATGAAACCATGCTAGCTTACTTCCCAAGTACTTATTTCAGCTTGAAAGTAAAACTCACTTGTGAATATTTGATGAATGTCTGCCTCTTTACAAAACCCTTACCTCATGAAAGTTGTGACACTTGCCATTTTTGTTCCACCAAGACCAAATTCTAGTAAGTGGCACATCATGGAGACTTGATGTTGCTCAGTGAACAGTCTAGCTAGGCGCAACTGATGACATGCAAAGTGGCCAGTGTGATGTGTGCCTGTGACATAAAACTGAAGGGACATAAAGCACAGATTGGAAATGTGCATCATTATCTGGCCGTGTCTGCACTATCCTTCCTTTTCCCCTTGCTTTTTGGTGTCCTTTCCATCAATCAAAACACAAAACTATCTTTTTTGAGGGTTACACAGGAAAGTTATTCATATCTAATTTGAGCAAACCATCATCCAGTCAGACAATTTAGATTAAATTGTCTGCTAATACAGAGATTTTTTCAAAAAACAATTACAAAGGGACTTGAAGAGAATAACTACAAATCGGAAATGTTGCATCTGAATAAAATTCCTATTTTCTTTAATTGCTGAAATTCCCTCCTAACAAGAGCCTAGATCTATTTATATTTAAGTATTATATGCCTCAAGGGTCTTTCCAGGTATTAGGGAAAATATCATTATGTATAAGGTAGTGCCCCATTCTGTGTCCAGGCATCCAAATTCAGGGGCTTCTAGAATCAAAGCATAAACCAAACTATTCCATGAGACCTGGTCTTGAATTAGGATCCTGGGGATATTTTGGACCCTCTGACCACCTCTGTCAGCAACACGATTGCACTATCTTGTTTTTATAAGCTGAACAAATTCCCAGACTTTTGGCTGGAAGTAAAACTACAGAGCTGTTTCTCCCTCATCTGCAAGGATCTCACTGGAGTGAGTATTAGGGAAATAATCTGTCCAACAAACCTGACATGAATATTTCTTAAAAGTATGTCTGGGGCTCCCAGGGCTGCCCTGATGGCTCCAAGCATATAGAAAAATGCAACTCATTTGTTTGAATCTCAGAATGCTACTCAAATTAAGAAACTTCCTGTATTTATCTACCTCAAAGGGTTCCTTGACAACAATCCACTGATTTACCAAGGGTGACTAAAGTTTGGTACTTCCAAATTCAAATTACCAGATTGCCAGAGTTTTTGGAACACACTAATTTAGCATTCTGAAACATCTAGCTGCCATATAACATTTGGAAAAGTCACCACGCTTCTACTGCTAAACCAGAGAGAAGGATGGTATCAGGCATCACCAATATTGTTTGGAGTTGCTAGGAGCGTGTAGTTAAGAGAAGGCTGTGGAGTCAGTTAGGCTAGATTTGAAATCTGGTCCCTGTGTTTGTTAACTTGGTGACCTTCAGCAACTTATCTCTCTGTCTTCACTTTCTTGTGGTGCAGTGTGAATTATAATAGTACCCACCATGTGGGCATATGGGTAAACTAAATGACAGAACCCATGTAAACTGCTCAGCACAGTGACTGATGATAACGCTCAATAGATGACCTATTAATAGTTGACATTTTCCATGGCAGCAATTCTCATGTCAATCATTATTTTAATAACTTTGCAATCAGGTGTCATTTCTGTTTATGCTCTTGTTGTTGCATAATTTCTGTGCTGTCTCCATTTTGGGTTTTTTCAGTTTAAACAGTGACTTTAATACTATGGATTCATCATAAATTATTTTTATCTTAGTTGACATCAACAGTCCTAAAATATAACACTTAATATTTCAATACTGAGGACAATGAATTTCATCAAAACAACCACTTAACAGGAGAGAGTCATAAATGATAATTAGTCAAAAAAATAGTAAAACTCTTTGAAACTTCCAACAAAAATCAACTAACTCCTAATTTCTATTGTATATTCCATTTGAGTTAATACAACCCAAATGAGTTTAGGATTCCATCCCAGCAAATGGAGAGCAGCCGTGAAAGATGACACCTCCAGGGACCATTCCTATAGCTTGTTAGCATTTGTTGCTCAAGGTCACAGTTTGCTGTGTTGTTACTTCTTAGTCTTTCTCATTTTTTCTACCGAGTTCTCTTTATCCTGGGAAGATGGACAAAGTGGGATGGACTCAAGATCACTATCCCACTCCCACCTGTCCCACACTGATGAGCATCACCAAGCTCCCTGTGGTGTCCAGGCATGCACCCCAGAGGTGATCCCAAAAGGGAAACAGGTTGAACAAAGATGAGATGGGTCAAAACACACACACATACACACACACACACACACACAGTCTCCTTAAGACACAGAACCAAGTACCAGACAGATGTCAGCATAGGGAAGCCAGGGGAGTCCTGATAAAGGCTGGAGGGATTTTTGGCTTCACCAAGATACTGAGAAATCATTCCTTTCTACTTTTGTCAGGAAGACTCCCTGATGCAGTTTTCTTTAATTCTGTTGCCTGCTGCAGGGGGCATTGTTGCCCCAGCCAGATAGGATACTGACAAGCAGCTAAGAGAAAAGGCCTCACACCGTGGGGCTGAAGATCTGGCATCCCTTTGCTTTTTGTTCTTGGTCATAGAGAGAGAGAAATTTATCAAAAAGTATATTAGGCAATAAATTATATGTATCAGCATACTGTAAGTAAATGGCATGGAAAATTGTCTGTTTAGAAATTAGTTGTTGGGCAGTTTGGCCCACTTGACAATGGGAGATGGTTTTTTGAACATGCCTGACAAGCATTACAATTCAATAATTACAGTAGGTCCTTCTTTTGCCTTCTCTTGAAGTTTCTTGGGAAAGTTTTTAAATGAAGCTATTTGAGTTAAGGAGTTTCTAGGTAAAGGAAGTTCTGATAGCTGTATAGCAGCCGGCCCCTGGTGTGAAGGCCATGAGAATAGGAAAAGTCTTTTCTTGCTTAGGCTTTAGCTGATAGGGATGTACTGGCGGCTATCAACTGTCTTAAGTTATTGTTTAGCTGAAACAATGAATTTTAGTGTAAGACTTAGTTTTTTTATTAACCTTGAAGGTTGCCTTCTTACTGAAAGCACGTAGTGGCCAAAAGCCCATAGGAAAAAAAAAAATGCACTAATTGTTTCTGCTTTGTTTCTATGCACTTGATAATGTCATCTCACTGCTTGCAAAAAATGTATAAATAAAGAACCTGCTGAGCCTCTCGGCAGAAGATACTAGCACCTCACCAAGTGTCAGTGTCTCCTCATTCTACCTCATCCCCTTCCCCTCAGCCCTTACGTTTTCCCCAACGCCTTCTCATCCTTTCAGGAACCCCTGACACGACATTTTGCCGGAGGCTGGTCCCCGGCAGTTGCCATTTTACCACAGGTTAAAATTAGAATCAGAATGGGAAAAATTCCTTAGATTCCTTTCCTTACCTATCTTGCTTCCTGCAAGTTACTCATCTTAAGTGAGGACTTATGAAGTCCAGATGATGAGTTGGTGGCACCCATTTTAGGGTCAGAAAACAGGTTTTATACTACCTATACTACTCTTGAGTTAGGTACCCTAAGGCAAGTGACTCTATCTTTCCAAGCCACCATTTCCTCATCTATAAAATGGGATAATAAGGATCGACTCATAGAATTATGTGCATAGAATTATCATGAGGATTCAAAGGAATAATGCATGTGAAGGCACCCAGCCCCTGCCAAGCACTTCCATTTCTATAATTTGTCATCTCAAAAATGGTATATATGTAGAAGCAGACTGCATGTAAGCTGTAAGACTTGGCTTCTCTCACTCATCAAATTTCCTAAAAATTTAACCAAATGTTTACATGCATCAATACCCCACTCTTTTTATTAGTGAGTAATATTCCATTTTAAGAGTACCAGGTTGTTTAACCTTTCACCTTGAGGACATCTGGATTATTTCTAGATACAGCCTACTACAAATAAAGCTATCACGAACATTCATACACAGATTTTTGTACAAACCATAATTTATAATTTCTGGGATAAATGCACAAGAGTACAACTGCTTGGCTATACAGTAACTGCATATTTAGTTGCACTAAAACTGCCAGTTTTCCAGAATGGCATAACCATTTTACATTCCCACCAGGAACGTATTAGTGATTCCATTTTTCGATATTCTCACTAGTCACTGCTGCTTATTTTAGGCATTGTAAGTGTATAGTGATATCTCATTGTGGTTTTAATTTTTGCATCTCCTTAGTGGCTAATGCCATCTGCATAGCTTCTTGTCTAAAGGAAGTAAAATGTCTTTTCTTATCTTTTCAGAATGGATTGTTTAGGTATTTTTACTGGATATAATTTTTTATTAAGTAATTTGAGCTAAGTGTTATGAACACCTTAAGTGGTTTCTCTGGGTAGTATCATATATTCCACCAAACATACCAATACACACACATACACACACACACAAAGCACATGCACAAATAAATGTACCTATAAATCAATGAACTTCCTTTTCTTATAAGAATCTTAAGTGGGCTCAAAGCAGTTGCCAAAATATATACTGCCAAGATTCTTAAAATATTCTAATCATGGATCTCTCTGTGAATCTGATGAATATAAAAGACCATCTTGCCACAAAACACACATATACACAGAATTTTACCTCTAATTTTACAGGATTCCTGGGGCCATTGAAGCCAGCAATGAACTCCAGGGTAGGGAAACCTAATTTAGCAGAATGCCTGAATGGTTGACTGGAAACGGCTTTGAAGAACTCTACACGCACTTGGAAATTATAGCTTCAGTGTAGGTTTCAAACTTCCAGCAATGGACATCAATCTCCAGTGATTCTAAATTATCCTGTAGCTTATTATCCAGAGGCCTGGGTCCACCTCCACATCTGACCCATCAGTCTGACATGAAGCCCAGAGTGTGTATGTCACACAACTCACAGGCTCAGGCTGAGAGCCCAAGCTGGATTCAACAACTCTCGGTTTCCACCCTCCTTCCTCCTAATAGGCATTTTCCTTTTGCTTAAAGGACTCGGGAAAGAGATTATACAATCTCCAGAGTATAATTCTCTTTTCAGTGAAAAAAGGAATTTTCCCCTTAGACTCTGACCTAAATACGTTCAAGATGTTCCCCATCTCCTATTCTCAGGACAAATGTATCTTCAAAATGCCACCAAGGAAACGTTCAAATCCTTAAAGCTGTTACCGGGGAGGCAGCTCTCCAGGCTTCTCTACCCTGAACCAAATCCCTGCAGGATGCTTTCAACTTTTCTCATAATGTTCACTTTTGCAGAGTGAGCATTTCTGGTTTCTCTCTGCTATACTGTATCCTATACAATCCCATCCACCAGTTAGAACACCACACTTGGTAATTCCGGTGGCTGGCAGAGAGCAGTGCGGTATACTGTCTACATGCACAGAGCAGGGGGATTAGCATCTGCAGTTATCAGCGGGCACTAAAGGCCAAATCCCAGTTGGCATTAATTCCCAACCCTGCCCCTAACTAGCTGGGCATGCTTGGTTATGCTTCTGAACCTCTTAGGTTTCCGTAGGCGCAAAAATGAGAACAAAACACCACTATTGTTACACAGAAGTTAAGCTGATTGGATGAGACAACACATACATGATTTCTACACAGAAGGGACATTTGTTAGTTCCTTTCTTCTGTGGATACTGACTCAATGGTAACTTTCCACCTAGAGTGAGGTTCCCTTTAGCTATGAGTGGGGTAATCTGCCCTTCTGTTTCTCTCCCCACAAGGTGACCCTTGACTCCATGCACTCTTTTTAGCTTTTCTGGTACACCAGGCTCACTGCAACACAACACTGGAGCTTCCTCTCCTGTGGTCCTGACCATGGTACAACCATTGGCAGGTCAGCCTCTTAGGCTTCTGTCAATGAATTCTCCAACCAAATAGAGAACAGAGGTTGTAGGCTCAGAGTACAGGGCCAAGGTGGTATATTTACAGCTTAAACATGCCTCCCCTGCAGACTAGCAACATCTGCTGCATCTTTGGTCAAAATGGAGTTATTTCTTGACAGGGATCAAAGTAAAATCTTGAAAGAACCAGACTGTTCCAGAAAGCAGAGCGTATTCAAATTTTCAGATCAGATCCCCCAGGAACCGCAGAAGATTCCAGTCACAAGCCCCATTCATCTGCCAAGCGCTGTTCCAGCAGTATTATTCTCCTTGACTTAAATGCAGAATAAATGATTCCTCTCGTCTGCCCATGTGCTTTGCTCTTTAGCTGGGTGCAAGGACTCTTCTTCAATTCACCAATATCCATGACATCTATCTGATGGCAAGCCCCTAAAGGTTAAAGGTTTGTGCCACTACTTGCCAAACTACCTGAGTCAAAACCTAGCCCTGCCTCTCTCCAAATGGGTGATTTTGGACAAGTCACTTAACTTTCCTATCAAGTGGAAAAAATAGTAATACCGACCTCATAGGGTGAGTGTCAGGACTAAGTGGTTAGTATAGTGGCACTTGAAACAGGACCTGGCATCTAACAAACACTAGATGCTTAGCAACTTTACTTCTATCACAGTATTTACTATGGGGAACTTGACACCCTCAGGAAGGGCCAGGGATGACAGGAACACTAACTGGACCAGGCCTTCCATGAGGACCCACATACACACTATTCCCTGCGTCACTGCTGCTGCCAGTTAAGGTTTATCTTACCCCAGGGCAGTCATGCTGAAGACTGGGAAAATTATCTCTTCTCCTCACCCACCTAATCCAAGAAATCTATCTTCCATAAGTACAGAGCTTAGGGGTGGAATCATTTCTGCAGACCCAGCTAAGTCTTATCTACATCTTGCTTCCGAGTGAGTCAAACACCCAAAGGCAGTAACAGTTCTCTTTAGTTCCACTGAACTTTCTGAAGTCCTGCTTTAGCATTTGCCAGAGGACTTAGGACATGTTTATTCTGCCCAGTAACAATTGCCTACTGTTGGCAGTTACATTTGCCACTACCCCCGTCTATGTCTGCTGCCTGCCCAGACGGGAGTGGTGAGTACTAGCTCCAGAGTGAGATCACTGAGGTTAAAATGCTGGCCGCATTGCTTGTCAATGCCTCAGTCTCCGTCTTTGTAAAATGCATGTGAACAACAGCGCCTACACCATAGGACTATTAGGAAAACCAAATGAAATACTACACATAAACACTGCAGGCAAAGCCCAGTGCCTAACATAAACGTTGGCTCTATTTTTTTCTTCTCTCCCTTCCTCTCTCAGTCCCTTCTACATTGTAACATGGAGGCTTCTTGATTCTGGTGCTAGTATATAGGCAGGAGTATCACTCCATCTCCACCTCCCCGCGCACACCCACGCAGTACCCAAGATAGCCTTTAGACACCGGATGACTCCGTGGAGAGAGAATGCTGAAGGTGCTGCTACGGGAACCCAGCCCTCCCCTACTTCCACTCATGAGCGTTTCGAGCTGTGTTTCTGGGCTGTGGAGCAGGAGATGGTCCCTTGCCGAATGGGCTCTCATGATAGAGTCTAGATCTCACATCCTCCTCACAGGAGTCCACGGTGCACTGTGACTTAGATCAGCTGTTGTTTTCCAATTTCTTCAGTGCCCACCTGCTGTCTAAGCTAATTTAATAGCCTCCACAGCACTGGGGAGCCGGATGTTCGAATGTTCGCAGAAGTGGGGAGGAGACTCAGAGACAGCCCAAGTGAGGAAAGTTAGCGCTGATACAGCCATAGATCCAGGCGTTAAGTAAAATAAGTACATAGATTACCAACCCTGGAGATTCTTTTACTAACATCCAATTAGCTAACATGCTCCTGTAGGGAAAATCTGACTTTCTATGCTTTCCTATAAAGTGACCCATAACTTTAATGAGGGAATTCAAGAAGTAGTTCTCTATGCACTGCTGGCCAGAGTTGTGTGTTCCTGACTGGGAATTGAAGGGCATAAGGGGGGGAGGGGGAGGGAGAGAAGGAGTTAGTTTTTGTACATACCCCTGTTGGAGAGAGGATTAGTGATAAGAAAAAGCAATAAAAGATGCATTAAAAAACAGTAATTCTCCTTGCTCAGCCACTCAGCAAGCCCCAGCACAAATGCCCCTTTCTACCACCAGCTCATGGAAATATCATCATGTGCATAACTTGGAGGATATAGAACAGATGATGTGAAGGAAATTTAGAATGGCTGGTCTGGCCAGGAAAAAGTCTGTCTTGCAAATGACATGGGATTCATGTTCAGTCCAGTTACTTCACTGGGACAAGTATGCATCAGGCTTAAACTCTGTTTCATAGTTCCCTGTGACCCTTTCAGAGTCTTTTAGACACATGTATATTAAGTGTGGTTTTCCTATTATGGTGCAGTGTGTCCCTGTGTGTAACCTCTTCTTCATTCCAAGTAGAGGAACTTTAATCCTCACTCTGTACTCAGTTGTTCCCTCCTCCCTGGATCCCAGGGCTCTCTCTTGCTCTATGGGCCACTTGCTTGCCTTGAATATTTAATTCCTCCTTCAGTACATGCCTCATATCTGCATAAGACTGTGAGTCCACAGGAGGCAAAAATGACGTCCTATATCACTCTTGTTTCCCCCTGGCCCAGCATCACTGCAGGCCAGGACACTGAGCAGATATTCAATGAACCCAGTGCAGTGAGCAGTTTCCCTCGCTTCTGTCCTGATGCTTTTATATCCAGAAATGTCACTAACAAGTCTCTCCATTAATGACCCGAAAATGTAACTTTCCTACCCTGGTACAGCACCCATTCATTCCCATACAGTGCAGTGGTCTCCACCTACCCAGTCCTCCCACTCAGACCAGGCATTTCCCTTATGGCTTCCTGATGATTCAGAAAAACATAGCTCTTGCTGTGATGTCAAACACAAATGGAATGGTTTAACTGGAATTAGTAATTTTTCATTTCCATCTTGTCCATCATGTCCATCATGCGTCAGCAGAGCGTTGATATATATTTTATGTGCCACTTCTAACTATAGCCCATGAAGCAGAACTAGCCACAGGTCCCCAACTAAATGCAAGGACCTGGGAATGTAGGCATGAGATGGAATTTTGAGTACCACCCTTTGCTCAAAATGTCAGCCATATTTCCCTCTACCCACAACTCCCCATCCCAATCAGTCACCAGTGCCTATCCACTCTGTCTACCTCTTGTCTAGAAAATATGGCAGTCCTTCCTATCTCCAAAGACATAGCTTACTTCAAGTCCTTATCTCCATTCCTTCAGGGTTGACCCCAAACCTAAGATCCTCTGTCAGCAGCAGACTCGATAATCTTTTTAAGTTACAAATCTAATGATGCTGATCCCCACTTAAAACATTTTTAATGAGTCTTTACTACAGGATACCTCTCTTAGCAGGACCCATATGCCCATCTCAAAGTGTAACTGGTGGCTAAAGCCAAAGACAGTTACAGGTGGTGGCTCCTGGAGGGGGTTGCTGGTGAGGATAGATAGCCCCAGGGAAAATGCTAAGAAGTATCACATTTGGAGGAGGAGCAACTGATAAGAAATATAAGGGGCTGCAGAAGCAGCCATAGTTATTAGGTGTTCAGGACTCAGCGTTGGAGCTGTCAGTATTTGGAATTCAGCATTTTTGTATATTCAAAGATTTCAGGGTCAGTGATTTCATCCCCCACCATGCTGATCTGCCAGAAGGCTGTTGTTGCCCTCTGAAGGTAGAGGCCTCCAGCAGCCAGCCTCAGAGAGGAAAAGTTTGGAGGCTTTGCAATTAGCTGAGCAACAAAAACTGTTCCCAGTTTTGTTGCTGTTACAGCCTGGCAGAGAAAGTGAAGACCCAGAACAGGCGCCTCACTGAGCTGTAACTGTGGCAGTTTGTCAGGTCATTTAGGCAGCTGCAGTGCTATTTAGAGTGTCACTTGTCTGGTGCTGTGCTAGGACATCTTGGCAGCTCCAGGAACATCTCCTGTTGTGTCCAACTTCTTCATGAGTTGGAACCCAGCCTATAGTCTGTCTGCCGCATGCTCCAGGCAAGAAGGCACCATCTTGGGCATGTGGCCTATTTTAGGGAGAAGAGCTCTGCATCCTCAGTGGTGGGAAGATGCCATCTTAGCTGCTTTTCGTTTAGGACTTAAAAACACTGGACACTGCTTTGTGTGAGGTAAAAGCCATTTTTGGTCTCAGTAACTCTTTGTTTTTCACTGGTTTGTTAAATAAATCCCATTGTTGCTCTCTGAGCCTGAGTAGTCTTGCAATTGTGTGTGCGGGTGAAGAACTGAGACAGTGACTGGTAAACTATTTGGGCAGTGTCCTTGGCCAGTTTTAGTGCCCATTGCTACCCTGTATCAACAGTAGCTCTCCCTACTTGTCCAGATTCATCTCTTCACACTGCACAAGGGGACCTGGCCAAGAGTGAAAAGGAGGCTCAAGTCCAGCCTACCCCATTTGCAAGACTTGATCCCTTGTGGTAGGCTACACCTGCTTGGGGAAAGGGCACCCATATTTCCCCAGGCATCTCTAATTCAGACAAGCTGCATTCACCCAGAAAGGGGTACATTGTCCTATTCCACACAAAAGCATTGTACTGATTAACAACACAAAGTATTAACAATTATCAGTGCCCCATTTCCACCACATGGTGTCACTCTGCCAGTAAGTCCATCCCAGTCCACCCATCCTGCTATTTTGCTAAATTTCTTAATCTTTGAGAACTTGCTTCAGACATGACCTCATATATTCCTAGGCAGATGTTATAATTACCTTCTGGTCTTAATTTGGATTCCTCTAAAAGCAAGCCCTGAGACAAGAATGGTCTACCTGGGTGATAACCCAGGACCTAAATAAAGTAATGGTGAAAATAAGAAAGTACTAAAATAAGAAAGGCCAGTATAGAATATTAATGAATAAGCTCACTGTTAACAACTATGACTAATTCCCACTGGTGAGCCTGTGAAGAACCATGAAGAATTCCCTTCTCAAGAAACATGGAAGCTGGAGTATTTATCCCCTAACTTCCATTCCCCAAAGTCTGAAGGTTGTCCCGAGAGCATTAAGGTCATGACACATTGTGGTGCTCCTGAATGGGCAAGCCCCACCATTACCAGGAAAAGCCATCAGGTAGAGATATCTGCACGCAAGTGACTCTAGGCTCTGTCCACCAGGCTCTACCCTCCACACATTTCTCATCAGAAATGACTTGGGTTCACAGTAGAGCAGTCTGTCTGCCAACTTCTTGCCTATAGAAATTTAAAGACCCAGAGACTTCATTTTGAATCATCTCTGTTTCTTTCAGTTCAAGTTAACACAATTCCTTTACAATTTTATATGTTTCTTTTGTATCAGATTATATTCTACTTTGATGGACAAATATCACATCCAGATTTCTTGCTGAGATAAGTCTTTTTCTACCTTGTGCCTACCTGCAGTGGAACAAAGCCTACGAATCTGACAAGTTCAACTATCAAGCCAAGAACCTCCAAGAGACACACCATTAGATTCTTACAAGTCCTATTGTCTCCATGATGCCTGTAGGACACACTCTTAGTTACATCTGAATTCTTACCATCAGGCTTTATAATCATTTCTGTTGAAATAAATTTCTAGCACCAAGATGAAACAGCTTCTGTCCAGGGTGCTAAGTCAGCAAACCAAAATTTAACTAACTTTCATGTCTCTATAAATTAACCAGAAATGCAGTATGTATAGTCAGCTAATCCCCAAACACAACAGTGCTGCCAAACTTTTCACCACCACACGCTATGGGCTGCCTCTTCTCTCTCCTCTAATATCAACTTCCTGGCTGTTTTCATACCTTCATTACCAGTCTCCCTGACATACTTCAAGTCTCTACCAGTCCTCAAACCAAAGCCATGTAAATGAGATGGAATAAGGAATTAACTATATAGATTAGACCTTTCACAACTATGGGAGAAACCAGTGAAGTACAAGTTCAGAAGGGAACAGCTGGAGCATCAGAGAAAAGTTGCTAACAGGGACTTCAAAAAACAGCTGGTGAAGATTGTCATGAAAGAATGTTGATTCTCCCCCTGGGGAATAGGTGTAGAGTTTCTGTAGGTCAGCAGGGCCAGAAGTCAGAAAAGTTGGACATGAAGTGGGGAGTGGAAAAATCAGAACCCTGAACCTACAAGATAAAAATCAAACCCACATGTATCTTTCACCACCTCTACCTCAGACATGGTTCCTTCACCACAAAGACGCACACACATCTGGTTCAGGAGACTAAAGAATGAGATTGTGCGGGAGCTGGAAGATCTGCAGGCTCAGCTGCCACACCATGCCAGCAAGGTAAGCAGCACTTCAGGGACACCACGCAGGAGTTGCAGCAGTACCTGGTGCCCTGCGCTGCCCTCCAGAGCACAGTACTTCAATTCTGCCTTCCAAATCTCATGCAAATTTCTCTTGTAGGAATTCTAACCCAGAACCCTATCAGCAAGGAAACACGGGAAGCATAGTTCCAGTTTAGCTAAGTCACCCAGACTATTAGCTCACAGTTCCTATCTTAAAGAAGGTGTTTAATATATGTTAAATACTTATTTGTGTTCTTACTTCTTAGCCCAAAGCATGAAGCAAGTGCTCCAACAACGAAATCTGGTTTATATACTAGAATGATTGGTGTGCCTTGTTCTAGAAAACATTTCCCTGACACAAATTATGTCTTTCTTTTTATAAAGAAAAGAGACTCTTCAGCGCCAACCTAATATTTAATTAATTTCCTTCTCTGTGGGACAGCTTATTGCTTAGAATTAAAGGCATCTACATACTACTTACCCCAGAAAATAGCAGCATTAAAATTCATTTAAACTTAGCAGTAAGAAGAAAGATGATCTCATGGTGTTACCATTTTCACTGGGGCTGAGTGAGAGAACAGGCTCTATGCTTAAAGGCTTTCTCCTCATTAGCACTTCAGTTCCCCCGCACTCAGCTCCCAGACCCACCTCCATGACCCTACACAGACAAGGGGGACTGAGTGATGAGGTGATAATGAGGAAAAAATGTCCTGCCCTGTTCTATCCTGGCTGGTACAAAGCAGGACCACAGGGAGGAGACTGTACCTGGATGTCTTAAGATCTTTCCTCATTTAAGAAGCAGCATGATAAAAATTCATCATCATAGTGAAGAAGAGGAGGCGGTCGCAGCAATGGACATAGGTAAGAAAGTAGGTAAAAACATATCAGCCTAAATTCATTAGATAAGCTCAGATTCTTATAATGATAGGTCTTTTAGAAAATCCTAACGCTGCTCTCTGTTACTTAACAACACTGACTGCCTGACTGTGGGAGGGAGCAAAGGAGAGAGGAAGGGAGAAAGGAAGGGAGAGAAGGAGGGAGATAAATTATTTCCTAAGAGATAACAGGTAAAAAGTGACTTTTCCCTACCTGAATCATAAGAAGGTCCCAGTCTCACGTTATTTATTAAAACTGTTCAAACTGATTTTTCCAAAGAAAGTTTGCAACTGCTCTTTGGTCAGCACAGGTTCTCTAAGATATGCAGAATACCTAGAACATCCAAGTGTCTCCTGGGCCCTAAAGCCAAGCTTGAGAGGAAAACAACACATGAAAAAGCACTTGCTCTTTCCAAGGTGACTCCCCCAATAATACAGCATTTTGAAAGTAAAGAGGGGAAATGACATTTTTCTACTCAAACGGCATCTCTACTAGTGTCCTCACACTTTCAGCAAGAGCCCTGGTGTCATGCAGACAGAACAGGGCTCCTTCTCTAACAGGGTAATAATCCCCAAGGAAAGGGAAGGGACCAGGTTCCCTGCAACACCCTAAGAAAGGAGTTGCTGGGCAGGGAGGTGAAATTAGAAAAGACAGAGAGAGGGGCCTCCCTAGTGGCACAAGGAGTTAAGTCTCAGCACTATCAAGCAACCACTGAGACATGAGACCAGTCCCCAGCCAGGGAGCTAACCCACATGGCACAGCAGACCTCTCCTGCCTCACCTGTTGCTCCTGTCAGCAGTGTATTTCAGTAGATCTGCCTGTTCTGCTCCTCACTCTGTCTCTGGTTAAGAAATATTAAAAAAAAAAAAAAAGAGGGCCTCCCCTGGTGGCGCAGCGGTTGAGCACTGGGCTGCAAAGCTGCCCCCAGCCTCTGCAGCACCGGTTCAATCCCCGGCCACCCAAGAGGATCCCACATGGCACACAGACCTCTCCAGCTATGCCCGCTGCTCCCCTCAGCAGTGTATTTCATCAGTCTGCCTATTCTGCTCCCTGCTCTGGTGAATTCTCTCACCCTCCCACTCTTCTGACTGTACCCAGAGCTTGTATAAATAAATAAATATTTAAAAAATGATAAAAATAAATAAAATAAATGAAAGCAAGCAAGCAAGAAAGAAAAAGACGGAGAGAAGAACTGAGAGACGACCTGGCTGGGAAGTAGAGAAAAAAAAAGAGCAAGAAGACCTGGAGGAGGCACATGGAACAGAGACATGTGAAAAAAGCTGTACTTGCTTCTCTGCCTTTGACTTTGGGACATGGAAGGAGACACTTCACAGAGACAGAGACTTGGATGAAAGACCCATGGGAAGGCTGACAATGGCAGCCTTTATTTTGACTTGGATTTTTATTTTGCTTCGTAATTAGTGATATAAGACAAAACAAAATTAATTGTGAGACATGACCACATCTTTGAGGAGTCTATAATATGTGTGTGTCCAAGGAAATGCTGAATAAAATGTTCTCGATGGCAGAGAAGATTTCAGATAAGGTAGCCAGTACTTCTGCAGGGAGGCATTAGGAAGGCCTTCAAGGAAGAAAATGAATCAGAAGAAAAGGAATATTGAACAAGGAGCGAGACTATGGTAGACAGAGATACAGGACAGATTCCTATAAGCAGAGAAAAGAGTGTGATCAATGGCCAGATTTTTTTATAATCAAAGAGAAAAACAAACACTGCCATTTTGAGGTCATGTTATAGTGAAGCATCACTTAATGACAGGGATTCATTCTGAGAAATGCATCCTTAGATGTCAGCATTGTAGGAATGTCATAAAGTGGACTTAACCCAGGCAGTCTAGCCTAGCTGTATGCCAGGAACACCCGCACATGCTTGTATATGCAGTCTGTTCTCGACAGAAACATCACTTAGCAGCACATGACTGTATTGGAAGCAAAGTTTGAAAGTGGATCTGATGGAGGAAAGGAGATACAAGGTCAAGAACCTAACTTGGAGGTAGGGGTAGAAGGGATTAGTGTAATCCATTAACCCGGTTATAGAAACCAAGACCCTTAGGCATCAATGCCCAGATCAGGAGGCGCAACACCCAGAAACTATCAGATTGCTATAGGAGCACAAACCACCCACAATGATGAGCAACTCCATGAAGATGATAAAACCTAATGCAGCCCTCACAATGGGGCAGCACTCCGCCTGCCCACCTGTGACTATGCAGGTGCTTCTTTTCACCCACTCTCTCCCTCCACAGAGCAGCAGCATTCCTGCCTGCCCATGACCTGTATGAGTCCAGGACTTCTTGTCACTGACCTCCCTCAGCGGAGGCAGGTCTCCTCAAGGTCACCCACCTGCAACCATGCAGGCCTCTCTTAGCAAACTTGTCCCTTTCAGGGCAGGTCTTCCAGCCTGCTTGTGTTTATGCAAGTGTCCTTTATTCTTCTGTCCCCTTCCCTAATAAGCCTCCCCTTTAAATATAACTAAGGTCTCTGTCTCGTGGAGAAACTCCCCTGGGAAACTTGCCACATGTCGCTGAAACAGGCGCTCGGGTGAGAAACCTTTCCCAGAGTGAACCCAAGGACCCCACACTAACTCCAAAACCTCATCAGATCCATAATGTGGAAAGCCTGGGAAGCCAGAGTGGAAGTTCAGAATGTTTCCTATAGACAGTAGTGACTAAAGCCGCTGACCAGGGTGGCAAGGCCATCAGAGCAGTGTACAAGCCAGGAAGATAGAAACAGAGACCAATAAGAGTCATACAAAAGTGTGGCCCTCAAAATTCTAACAACCATGTGATGAGCTATGATAGTCAATTTTATGTGCAAACTTTACTGGGCTAAGGGCCCGGATAGTTGATAAAGCATCACTGCAAGGTGTCTGTGAGAGGGTTTCTAGGCAAGCTTAGCATTTTAAATGGCAGAATGAGTAAAGAGCTCCCTCACCAGCATGAGGGGGCATCATCCACTCTGTTGAGGGCCTGAGTTGAATAAAAAGGCAGAGTGACAGCAACTTTGCTCTGTGCTTGAACTGGAAATCTGTCTTCCCCTGTCCTCTGACATCAGTGCTCCTGATTCTTAGACCTTCAGATTCAGACTGGGACCCACACCAGTCACGCCCTGGTTCTTAAGCCTTTGAATTTGAACTGGAACAATGCTACTGACTTTCCCAAGCTTCCACCAAGCAGACAGAAAACAATGGGATTTTTCAACTTCCATAATCACGTGAGCCAGTCCTTCACAACATATCTCTTTCTCTCTATGTATATAAATCCTATTAGCTCCGTTTCTCTGGAGAAACTTAGCCAATACAGGTTGTAAGTGGCAATTGTGTATAAAATACAGCTCTGTTGATGGTGCTAGCTAGATGGTGTCATTGTCCCAGTGACAATGGCCTTGGAAAATCTACCACTATCCAGTCTCTGGAGTCTGACATCCTTTGCCTTGCAGACTCAGAAACTTGGACCTTATCAATGCCCCAGAATGGGCTAAAGTGAAAAAAAAAAATTTTAAAAATCCCAGAAAGCCCTTTAGTAATTCACAGTAAGATTCAGAAATGTCTACATAAGTAAATCAGGATTTTCAGTTGCAAACAATAGAACCAACTCTAGTTAGATTAAGCAAAGAAGAGTATTACCACAGATATTGTAAAACTCACAAAATTTTCAGAAACTCAGAGCCAATGACTCAAACTCAGGGACTACTGCCAAGAAACAAACCCAAATGCCACTGCTGGGCTACTCACAGATAGTCTTGTTGGCATGGTGGCTGAAGCCCCCCCGTGCACATGGAGCATGAGACTCTGAGCGTGGAAACCACAGGACTTAATTAGTAGGACTTCTGCTGCTATAGCTACTCCTGAAAGCCCGTCATTTCCGGCCAATATTTCTGGAAAGGTTTTCTTTCTGGAAAGGATTCTAATGTGACCTTTTTGATGTGGCCCACTGCCCTGCTGTAACCTAGTTTACTCATATGCTGGCCTTTAACCTCAAAAATGGCTTAGAAGGTGACTTCTCCTGGCTCTTATGTAGGGAGGTGAAACCTCAAAGAGAAAAAAAAAATCACTAAAATATAAGATAGGAGTCCAAAAGATGTAGGATGACCCTGATAATGACAAATATCCACAGCTCAGCATGACCTAGAGACAGGCCTATCTTGTCAGACCATCTAAAGATTCTTGTTCAATATGAAGTTAAAGAGAGGGAAGTTTATATGACTTGAATTTTTCCATAGCATTCTGCTGTAATGACCTGTAGAATTCAATGCCACAATCATTCATTCCATGAAGTAATCCTGGTGTTCACTCCTTTGCCCCTGGAGCTGCCAGCGTGAAGGGACACTATCCTCCCTCCCTTTGTCACCTTTCTTCAAGGACATCATTCACTCTTTTTTTCGTTATTTCCCAAGTCTGCCTCCCAGACCATGTCTGTTCTTTTATTTTACTTTTGCAATCCACAGAGCAAGTATAATCTTTCAGAATTTGGCCTAAAGAGAAGAAAGAACATTTTTCCTATTAGCATATACATCTCCCGGGCAAAGAACTTGAAATCACCTTCCGCATGCCAGAGTGAGTCCAACTTTGACACCTGCTCTCCCAAAGCACAAGTAATAACCCCGACTCCCTGCAAAAGCTATAACTTTAATAAAAAACAGGTCACACATCAGACACCAGTATTGTCAGAACATGTAAACATACACACACACTAGATCACTAATAACTCGTAAAAAAAAAATAAAATCTTCAACAGTGTCCCCCACCAGTTTCAAGAAATTCCTTGGGAATCAAGGAGGGGCGCGTCTAAATGCCCACAACATGCAGACACAGTGTGCAATGTTTTTCCGTCGTCGTGGACACAGTCCTTGTCCACAGAGAGTAATTGGAACACGCAGTCTTTACCTCATCACTGAAACAAGACAGACGCTGGGTGGCGAGGGCAAGTAGAAAAGGAACAAATGTGAACACAGACACATGTGGGCTCCCGTCCTGATGTTGTCTTTACCTGGCTTTGTATATTAGACTATGACCCCTTCTAACTCAGTCTCAGTTTCTTCTTCTATAAAATGGGCATGAGATTACTACCTCACAGAGCTGTTTTGAGAATCAAAGGAAGGTATGCAATGCACCTCGTCGAGTAGCAGCAAATGGTAACTGCTGCCAACCCTGTCGGTGGTGCTGGTGTTATTATCATCATCACTTTTACTACTGAACCAAAGGGTCATATTAGCTCAGCGTTGAAAACAGAGTCCCTCATGTTCATGTTGTGAGCACATATTTAATAGATGGAAAAGCCGATTGCTTGTCATTTGGATAATGAAAGCATTTAAATTCTGTTGAACATAATGACTAGCCTGCAAGTGGACAGCTGACAGCTCAGGGAGGGGAAAGATGGAGCTGTCTCCTAGGAGTCTGTATGTGGCTTGACCCCTTTTCAACCCACTCCTTGCCTCCCCCAGCTTCTCCTTACCCAGATACTCACTTCCTTAATACAAGCAGTGTGGGAAGTGACTTTTCCTCTCTTGCTGCAGAAAACAATGGCTGTACTTATGCACCGCCCCTGTAGAAAGCAAGACTGCACGACCGGGAGATTCCCATCATCATTCCGCCCCATAATGAGAGAGATTGCAGGCAGATGAAATTAAATTGTAAGCTCTATTGACTTCAACAACAGGTGCCATTTGGGCAAACCCAAAGGGGGCCGTTGAATTGTCAAAAAGATTTAACTCTTCCTGACATTGCAGCATTGGGTAATAGCCTCCCACCAGTTCTGCTGCCAGAACATCACCACTGGAGATCCATTCTACAGGGTTCCTGCCTGGAAATCCTTTAACAAATGCTAGTCCTCAGGGAACAGAAACAGACAACTCAATCATGCTAAGGTGCAAGTGTAGAAGCTGGAACTCAATCCTGGCTGATTTCTTGGCCAAGTTTCCTCATCTGGAAAAGGGAGGAATGCTGAGAATTATAGCTACCTTTTAAGGTTTGGGGAAGATAAATTGAGAAGTTACAGGGAAGATGCTTAACACAGGACCTAGCACATTATGAGTATTCTGTAATTCATTCATCATCATTCAAGGAATCTTTACTGAGCTTCTGCTCTGGCAAACACTATTATGCTGAGTAAAGTGCAGACACCTGGAACTCACCCTTGAAGACCCCATAGCAATAGCACTGGACTTGGCCTGGGAGTGTACACTTGCAACACCATTCTCAGTGATGTGTTAATGTGGGTCAGATGATTATCCTCAAGCCCCCAACCATGAGTCAATCCTTAGGTCTAGCTGATAAGAGGAACTGCTGTAGGGGCTTGGGGATACAAACACCGAGTAATGGGTGAATACTAGAAAAGGTCAGATGATAAAAGTTCTCAGAGCCAAAATGAATAATTCATAGCTTTGCCTCCCCTAGCCTCCCCTGGCCTCCCGAAGAAGGAGATGGGAGAGGAACAGACTGAGGGTTAACTTGGATAAGGAACTGGGGGAACAAACAACAGTCTATACAGAAGAAAGTGCTTTCAAAAAAAACCATTGTACGAATCCCAGACACCAGCCACAGGCCCTGAAATTCCAGTTTGAAGCCATTCAGTTCCTGTTCCATTCAGCAGGCAATGAATTGCAGGCATTTGCACTTCTGTGGTACCTTTCACTCCAGAGCCTCAAAGCCCTTTTCAACTACAAATCTGTTCAGCTTCATAACCTCTCTGAGAGATTTGGCAAAGGGATAGCGGGATCACTTCCCTCCCTACCTCAAGGGCAGCCTTTTGGGCGTTGGGAGGCAGGAGGGAGGAGGTAGGAGGCAGAGGCTGTTTAACAGTCACTTAACCAGGCATCTTGACAGCTCAGAGGAAAGGAACCACTTGGGATGGGATGTTTCTAGGACACTTAGTCTGAGGCATGGAATTACAGAAATACCTGATATCCACCTCTGCCTTTGGCTCTTGCTTCTTCCTTGTTCAGCCTGAATAGTGATGTGGCAGACACTGAGAGAGTCTACTTCCTCCTTATAAAAAAAAAAAAATCCCAATTTGTTTCTGGGGTGAAACAGTCCCAGGGGATACCAGGGGATAGAGAAGGATTCATTTAAATCAAATTGTGGGGGCCTCCCTGGTGACGCAAGGGGTTAAAACACAGCACTATGAAGCAATCCATAACCACTTGGCCAGGGAGGTGAACCACATGGCTCAGCAGACCTATCCTGACTCACCTGCTGCTCCCCTCAGCAGTGTATTTCAGTTCCCCCCTCTGCCACTGATGAATCCTCTCACCAGCACCACCGCCGCCCCCCACCCCCCACGCCTCTGGCCTGTACCCTGGTTCCTGTAGGCATAAATAAATAAATATTTAAAAAATAAATAAAATTAGGAATCCCCCCCCCCCCCCATTTTCACCTGCTTTCTTTATAACTATGAAGGGCCATATAACTCAGACTGGGCCAATAAGATGTTGGGAATGTGTTTGTGACAATCCACTGTGCAGTGTAACAGGTTAATTCTATGTCAGTGACTTAACACAACAAAGATTTGTTTTTCTCTCATGTTACAACACAATCACTGGGAAAAACACTCCACACTCACCTGCAACTCGGGCTGATGAAGTTCCCATCATGTTAGAAAAATAGAGGAAGACTGAGAAACATAAACAGCTGGGACTACATCAAATTAAAGAGCTTCTGCACAGCAAAAGAGACAATAACCAAAACAAAGAGAAACCCCACCGACTAGGAGAACATTTTTGCACACAACACTAATGATAAAGGACTGATCACAAAAATCTACAAAGAGCTGATGAGACTCAACAAAAGCAAAGAAAAAAATCCAATCAAAAAATGGGCAGAAGAGCTAAAAAGAAACTTATCCAAAGAGGAAATGCAAATGGCCAATAGGCATATGAAAAAATGTTCAACATCACTTGTTATCAGGGAAATGCAAATTAAAACTACCATGAGATACCATCTTACACCAGTGAGAATGGCACATATTAAAAAAACTAGCAACAACAAATGTTGGTGAGGTTGTGGAGAAAAAGGAACTCTTCTGCCCTGTTGGTGGGAGTGCAAACTGGTCCAACCACTATGGAGAGCTGTGTGGAGATTCCTCAACCTACTAAAGATGGAGTTTCCATATGATCCAGCAATTCCACTACTAGGTATTTACCCAAAGGACACAGAAACATTAATTCAAAAGGGCACCTGCACCCCTATGCTTATAGTAGCACTGTTTACAATAGCTAAGCTATGGAAACAACCCAAATGCCCAAAAATAGATGACTGGATCAAGAAGATGTGGTACATATACACCATGGAATATTACTCAGCAATCAAAAAAGATAAACTCATGCAATTTGCAGCAACATGGATGGAGTTGGAAGGGATCATGCTCAGCGAAATAAGCCAGAAAGAAAAAGGAAAATACCGGATGGTCTCACTCATAGCAGGAATTTAGAAAACCTAAATAAGGGATCAGGAAAAAGACTAATTGCAATAAAGTAAAAATCAAAATCAACAAGCAACTATAGACTAGAGACATACTACAGTGTGGGGCGGGGAGAAGAGAAGAGGGATTAGGGTCAGAAAAAGGGGGTGGGAATCGTATGGGGAATATAACCAAAATGAAAATGCATACATTATGCAAAAATGAAAAATGATGTAAGAATTATATAAAATAATTCATTAAAAAAAAAAGGAAGGCTGGCCTTGGAAACACTGGGTGTCAACTGCTTATGCTGGGAAATGGCACCCCACTTCCATTCATGGTTCATTAGCCATACATAGTTACAAGGCATTAATGTAAGGGAGGCTTAAAAGTGCACAGTTACACATAAGAACATTTGGTGACACCATTTATGTGTCACTTTGTACCATTTGTTTGCATGACAGAGACAGTCTCTAATGCCACTGA
This sequence comes from Talpa europaea, assembly GCF_964194135.1. Classification (NCBI taxonomy): domain Eukaryota; kingdom Metazoa; phylum Chordata; class Mammalia; order Eulipotyphla; family Talpidae; genus Talpa; species Talpa europaea. The sequence continues at coordinate 31,729,480 of NC_140074.1, forward strand.
TGTCGATTTTGGAGGTGTTGGGATCGGAGAGCAGGGCTCCTTGGGCTCACTCTGGGAATGGTTTCAGCACAGCTCCCCTTTCATCAGGACTGATAAGTTCCCAGGCAAGTTTCTCCACGACACAGAGGTATTAGTTGTATCCAAAGGGGCAGGAAGAGAAGAGTATAAAAGGAAGAGAAGAGTAAAGGACACTTGCATAGACACAAATGGGCAGAAAGGGCTGCCCCAAAAGGGACAGGTTTGCTAAAAGAGAGGCCTGCATGGTCACAGGTGGGTGACCTTGAGGAGAGCTGCCTCTGCTGAGGGAGGTCAGTGAAGAGAAGCCCCTGCATGGTACAGGTCACAGGCAGGCAGGAAGGCTGCTGCCCTACAGAGAGACAGAGAGTTGGTGAAAACGAGCACCTGCATGGGCACAGGTGGGCAGGGCTGCTGCCCTGTGCCAGTGCAGATTGCACTGATACAGTCTTTTCGTTGGGTAGGGCTCACTCCTTCGTGGAGTACTTTGTTTGCTGTTGACTCTGAATAAACTATGTAGAATTTTAAAGGAGCCAGATTTCTACAATGGCCCTCAGCCTCCCTATCTTCATTTTCAGGTCTGCACACCTGACATTCCCTACAGCAGTCTGATGATACCTGCTTGGGTTTTGTGCTTTGTGATCTAGGTGCTGGTGCCTAAGGATCTTAGTTCCTATAGCTGGGTTAATGGCTGTTAATCCCTTCTACCCCCACCTCCAGCTCTTGGCATTGTGTGAGCCAGGTTTCTGATATTGTGGCACCTCCTTTTCAGTTTCTGTCCCTATCTTCCATCACCATCTCCCATAAACGTCCATCCTTGCATGAGGCCCATTTCACAAATGGTAATCTGGAACATCTCTCGGTTGAAACTTCAAGTGCCTAGCTGATGTAGCACTCATGTCGCCATTGATGCAGCTTAACACCATTATTTCTCCACAGTAACTACTGCAGCTGTGCAGATAATATTGGGGTAGATAAAAAGAATGGCACCATGTGAAACAGGGTCTCACTCTCCCCTCAGCAAGAATAGCACCTCACTTCCATGCCTGGTTCAGTGCTGGGCTCAGGGAGTTAAGAGATGATAAAATGGAATCTGGTTTTTCTTGACAGTTTTGCGGAATTATGAAGAAATTGGGAGGAACTTTTAAAAATCAGGCTGCTGACTTTACACTTTCTGTTACAGGGCATCTCCATAAAAGGGGAGGTGCCATTTTCCCCATCCCCACTTAACTAAGGGTGGAACTGAGCAGCTAGGTGAAGCTATACAACATGGAAGGCAGGTGGGCTCTGAAAAAAGAAAAAGAAAGGGATTCCTCTTGTTCCTGCGACCTGATTTGTACCCTGCTGCTGCTGGGAAGGACACAGGAAGGAAACACATGGAGGAGAAACATGTAGAGACACCAGGAAGAGAAACGCGTGTGAGAGACACATGGAGAAGCTGACAACAGCAGCCTCTAGCCTAATGTGGTATCACCTTCTGTTCCAAATTTTTGGGACCTGCTTCAGAACCCATTTCCTATGGTTCCATGCCAGAAGTTATCTTAGACTGCGGCAAGTTTTTGGACCTCAAAGGCTCTGATCAGGCCAACCTTGTTTGGCTGGGCATTTGCCTACAAGGGGATGGGTAATTTGGGGTATATTACTGGGCAACTAGTATCCTCTCTTCTCTTCTCTATGTACACTAATGTACACTATGTACACTAATCCAATTAAAGATCTTTTGCCCCAAGAGTCTGTCTTTGCCTTTGTACACACAGATGGCTGGACCCCTTAACAACATGCAAGTCTGAGGGGCCCAAGCTACCCCCTCCATTGCAATTTTAAGTAAACATTGAAAATTAATTCTATCCACAGCATAATGTCTTAAACCAGAGACCTGCACAATGAGAATTTAATTCTGGGCACTTAAAGAGAAAAACAACAGAATTTTTATCATTAACGAATGCCGACTCAGTTGCTCAGAAACAAAGGCACGAAGAAAACCCTCTATGGGGTTGGTCTTCCCAATAGGATCAGCAAGACATTCCTCAGTGTGTCCAGAGAAGGTGTCCTTTCACCTTGGCACAGGAACTAAGGGTTAATGATGGCCCTATTGCCATTACTTAATGCAAATTGTTTTGAGTTGAGAGCATTAAGGGCCCTGGAGGCTAAAGAAGCTCTTTTGTCCTTGCCTGAGTCCTTGGCCCTTCCCTAATTGAAGTGATCTTCACTCCCTAAGCTTCTGCCCTTTTCCCAATCAGAGAAGCAATCATAGCTCCCCCTTTTATGACCTAAAAGAATGTCATTGGGAGGGTCTCAACCAAATGGAGGATTATCAGTGAGCATGTCCTCTTCTTTTTGAGAATCTCATCTTCATTCTCAGAGTAAGGATGAGTAATCTCCTTGTCTGTCATTCAAAGTCTCACCTTCTCTCTTCTTGACACTGCAGGCCACTAAATACAGAATGAATGTCCTTAGTCTGTCTACTATACTTTAGAATTTACAATTATGTAAATTCTCCTTTTGTATATTATTACATTTATTCTTTTTCTTTTGCTAACCTGCTGGTACAGTTTTGATTTACTCCTCCAGCCCTAAAAGACCCCAGAGGGGTGCACCCCAACAGTTTCCTTTTGGAAACACTTTAAATGAACCAGTGGTGCCCCTGCTGGCCACACCCTCTGTCAGTCCTTGAAGATGCCCTCATGTGGACTCCAGGCAATCAAACCAAATACCAATGAGTCCTCCAATCTAAGCTGTAAAATAATCTCAGTGATGTGAAGAACAATTAACCACTTGAGCAGTGCATAACTTCAGAAGTCTCTTGAGATGAAATAATTGCAAATGATAGTGCCTATTATTGATCTGATAACCATTCTTTCATTCGAACTTAAAAGAAGAGAGGTTTCTAGACACAGTGATACTTTCGATCCACGATATATTCAAACTAACTTTGTATCACTTGGGGGGCAATTTCTCTTTCCCAGGAGCAGAAAGAGGTTTCAGAGTGGTAATAATGGCTTTACGCTGTTTCTCTCTCCCAAGTGGGTTTCTTTTCATTGGATCGTGGGTGTTCAAAACTGCACCGTGTCTTTAACACAGAGTTGTTCCGGGCCTAGAAAAGTTTCAAAGGATCCTGAAGTAGAGTGTCACTCCCACCCACCAACTATTCTGCTCAGGTTAGAAGTCACAGTTCAATGAAAGGAAGCCATTTCTTAATTTCTATGGCATGCAGAGAGAAAAAAAAAGGATGAGAAACTAGTGGGTCAGCTAATGGGACAAATGATGGGGAGCTAAAGAGGAAAAGAGAGCGCAGTAAGTTTCCAGGCCATGTGTGTATTTTCAGAAGATGGAGCGCTTCTTGTCACAGCTACCATTCTTCAGCACATTCCCCTGAATCTCCACCTTTCCCAGATTTGCTTTTTACTACACTGTCTCCAAAATAGTGAGACTCCACCAAGCCAGCTGAAGAGGTGAAAGTTACCTGGACCTGGTGGAATAATGACTGTTTTGTTCAAAAAAGGAGGAAACTATGTTAATAAATGCCTGTGACATTTAATGATGTGGCTCTCATTTTGAACACATCATTGCTAGATACTGAATCCATCCATTTTGATAATAAACACCAGGACCAAGCAACTCTCACTTTTCACCCATAAATAAATGAATAATAGAATAATAGGGACTTATTTTACACACTGGGAATGAGGGAGGACTGTACTCCCCTGCATGCGTTTGCATCTTATGAACTCTATTCAGCCGCGTGGCCAACCATTCGTCTCTCTGGAAATCCAATTTCCCTCTAGCAGGTTCATCTGCCAGTTTTCTAATTTTCACATCAAACTGCATATTACTCATTGTCAGACTGGTTTTTCTGGAAGAATCATTAGTCTTAAACCCCTTAACAGTATTTTCAGCCCCCAGATGGTTGTCAGGTTTCAAGTTTGCCAAAAGAGGGTTCCTTCTCCCAACACCCCCCCAAACCTCAGCATTTCAAACCTGCATTCTCTTGGTACAGACCAGGACACCAGTGAAAATACTGCTTTCTAAAAGATAAACCCAAATTTTTAATATCGACCTTCCCAGCTGACCAAGGAATATTCCTTGGTCCATTCTCCAACCCCAGCACTTAGCACACAAGAGAACTTCAATAAATCATTGATGAAAAAAAGTGAATGAATAATTAAGTGAACAGTACATTAAATATATACATACTTCTAAAAGATTACATAGGTATATGCCAAACATACACTGAATCAAACTTCACTTTATTTACTATAAACTAATTTTATCTAACCCACTTGTATTAATGAAAAATCTCTCTCTCCTATTGTAAAAGGATTGCTAATTATATTTTAAAGACACCATTCATTTTAATTTGTCATGAAGTTGATCTTTCCCAAGTCACTAGGCTAAAATCCTCCCCAGATCTGCAGCCTCTAAATCTGTACCTTTAGTACTAAGGTCCTTATTCAAGCCTAAATTTCCAAATTCTCAGGATTATGCAAGGCTGTAACATACATTTCCTCTTGAGGGTCGTGGTTAACATTGGAAAGGGGTCTCTCCAGCTCTTTGCAGCCAGAGACTAAAAAGGTTCAGCTGGAAATCCATCTATGTGGGTAGGGGTCATTTGGAAATGCTCAGGGTGTGTCCAAACATGTAGCACCGCTGCAGTATTCAGAGAACGGTCGGTCAGCTGTAGGAATCTGCCTTTCTGGAAGCCCTGTCCCTTGGGCTTATATCTAAAAATTTCCCCCAGACTGTTCTAGGTGCTCCGTAGGTATACAATGTAAAGGAACAAAGAAAACGTTGCCTTTTCCTTATAGTTTTCTGCAAGATGAGCGATAAAAGAATTGCTTTATTTCTTAATAGAATTAAATCTCAAAAGCCTAAGAGCTCGTAGCAAGTAAACAGAATTCCCAACCCTAAAAGCTACACTGAGGGGGCACAAATGCACAAAGGACATCCACTGAAATACAAACAGTAGAGCAGATAAAAATATTGCACCAACATTAACCTTACAAAAGTTGAAAACTGTACTTTGTTATAAAAAGAGAATTTCACAATTCTTAAGAAGAATATGCATATACATGTAGTATTCAGATGTACAGAACTTTGATGAATTAAACTTAGACTCACATGATTAAAAACATTATATGTAATAAATACAAAATATAGAATATAAATATGTTGCCTATAGTGAACATAAATTATAAAGCAAATGGCATAAAATGTTGGTAATAGGTGAATCTGGTAAAGGGATATTCTTTTTCTTCATATTGTACCTTATATGTTCTCATTTTTCCAACTTCTCTGTAATTATTTCTAAATTGAGTTTTACAAATATTTAAGCTCAGTGGGCTAAGATGAATTTAGGCTCGACTCTGAGTAGGAACAGGCTAGGGCCATGGGCTAGGGATAATGAAAAGTAAATAGCTATAAAGAGGCCTCTGTGGATCAGAAAGGCTCTGTCACAACTACACAACTACTTAATTCTCCCATTAAAGTAGCCATAGAAATTATGTTAATGGACACAACTGCATCCCAATAAAACTTTATTTAAAAAACAGGCTGCAAGGGCCTGCCCGGTGGCGCAGTGGGTTGAGCACAGCGCTGTGAAGCTGTCCGCATTCTCTGCCGCGGGGGTTCGATTCCCGGCCAGTCAGGGAGATTTTCACGTGGCATGGCAGACCTCTCCTGTTGCGCCTGCTGCTCCCCTCAGCAGTGCTTTCGGTCTGCCTGCCTGTTCTGCTCCCCACTCTGTCTCTGATGAATTCTCTTACCCTCCCACAGCTCTGGCCTGTACCCCAGCTATTGTATAAATAAAGAAAGAAATCTAAAAAATAAATAAATAAAAAACAGGCAGCAAAATGGATTTGACCCTGGGGGTCAAATATAATATTTGTCCACCCCTGAACATGATAATTTGGCATAGGAGCTCTGTCTTATTTCCATTCAGTAGGGGTTCTCCCAGTCAGGTGGAGTCCCCATGAGGGAAGCATCCTTAGCTGGCTCCCCATGCCAGGCTGCATCTTTGCTCACTGGCACTTTAGAGTAGCCTCATTCCCTGTGTGTTCATGGTGACTGACATCAGTAATATTCACTCCTTTCAGGAGAAATCACAGAGGGAAGCCCTCTCAGCCTGCAGGCTATCACAGGGTAGCTATGAGAATGCAGATACCTTCCTCCTTCACACGAAGCCTGGAAGGTCTTTACAAATGACAGCCTGGAAATCAAGGAGGGAATGTTATGCCTCCATACACACTCAGGAGTCTGCTGCTCAGAAATCATAATCCAAAACTGCATAGTAAATGTTTTGCTGTATTTGAAAAAAAGGAACTTATGTTTTTACTTGTGTCCATTGTCCTATCAGGAAATGACCACTTTTGATGGATAAGATGTGAGAGTAAGAGAAACAAAGAGCTAGCAATGGGAAAAGGAGACAGGAAAAATTTTTGAGTAAACATGGTTAAGAAATTTTTTGCTACTACAACTACTGTCACTAGGCTGTTACCCTCCAGGCCCCCTGCTGATTGCCTTGGTGCTCTCATAGTTATCTGGCATCTACACTGTTTCATTACACTTTTTGTGTTGTGTCATAGATTCCCATAGAGAAGACAATGCACATGCCCCTCCACGAGCTGTCAGAAGACCCCAGAGAGGGACATAGACCTGCTGGAGCTCAGCCAAGTCTCGTGCTGACACAGAGCCACCATGTACCCCAGCCAGCTGTCTTTCCTGTCCCTGGGCACATATCCAAGCTAATGGTGCCTGCCCAGGGCTCTAGGAACCTGGCTTCTTGAAGCAATTTTATTTGCAAGGTAATGAATCCCCAGGCAATGGGGGAGGAAGGGGAGAAGGGGGGACAGGGGAGAAGCAAACATAAAGATCAGAGCATCTAATGAGAGTGACTTTAGTGATCAATGGCACGTGTGGAAGCAGGAAGGCAACCACTGGGCAGCTCTCTCTGACTAGGTCCCCTCGTTCTTCCTTGACTTTGTCATTTCTAACTTTGTGTGATTCCACCCAGAAGAACTGACAGAGCACCTACTGTGGACTTGGCAGACACAGAGGTTAATCTCCAGCGCAGGGTCCAAACAGTAAACAGGCAATTACATTAGAACACTGAGCACCAGCATCAGCTACAGGGCTTGTAAAAGGACATACTCTGGGGCCCGACTCCAGAGTTTCTAACTCTGGGAGTGTGAGTGGAACCCGAGAGCCTGCATTTCTAACAGATGCCCAGGTGATGCTGATGCTGCCCGGTGCATCATAGATTGATTAGTGTTATGAAGACGAAAATAAAGGGTGTGGTGGGAGGACATAAAGGAGGATTTTATCCTGACCTCCTTTATGGAAGGGAAGACTTAAGTGGCAGTAAGCCAAATGAAACAAATCCTAAGCAGAGAGAAAAGCACATGCAAAGGATGGACATCAAGACAGATGCATCTACAGGAATCTGAACTCAGTATGGTTGGAATTCAGTATGGTTGGAATTCAAAAATCTTCAAGAACTATGATAAGAACAGCACTAAGGAATCAATATTTTCTTCTAACACAATTTACCCAAATATCTTGCAGAAGCACACTGTAAAGGAAAGGAATGCTTAAACTTTTCTGTGTCAACACAGTTTTATTTTGTTTTAATTCAAAAAAAACCCACAAAAACTGGAGACTGGAGACTGTGAGGATGGTGCTTATTTCCCCTCCTGACATTGTTCTGCCTATTTAAATTCAGCCTTCCCAGTCCCCCATTTAGAAGACAGGTTAGGGGACTATAAAATGTAGAAAAAATGGTTCCTGAAGGTGACTGTGGAAACATCTCTTGTAATCTTTTCAAATGAGTGTCCATGAGTATAGGCTAATCCAACAGTTGTCCTACCTTTCAGGTTGGGCTTCTTTAGACAAAAGGATCTGAATCATGTTCCTGGTTCCCCACACATCTCCCTTTGCCTTCCCACCCCAACCCAATCTATTCCTAATTAGCAGCTTCTGCTCATTTCCCCAAAGCCTAATGAGCGTGGGGCAGTGAAGGTTGCTAACAGGATGGAGAAAGCAATTTGTCAGCCTTACTCTCCGTCCCACTGGAATTGTGGAGAAGATTGCTCAGCACATATCTGACCCAGGAATGACCAGAGGGGGCTTCAACATCAAATAAATGTCAATGCCTGATACACAACCACTTAAGAGAAAGCCAGGGTGGGTGAGTTGCCTATTCCCCACTTCAGTTTAACACCCCCATGTATAGATGGTCGGTGCTGATGAAAAGCCACAGAAGAAGGCTCGTTTTCACAAAGCACTCAACCATACCTTCCCAGGCATCACCCCCTCTAGCATTCAGCACAGGCTTTTAAATCTGATAATATAAGGGAATTTCATGTCAAGGCCAACCTTTATGCACAGAAATTACTTTGGTTTTTTTAATAATATTAACGCTTGAGTTAATTGAACCTAATTCTTCCTTAAGCTTTTATGTTCAGCTAACAACCTGTATTATTTTATATATAATTCCAGCAAATCTGACCATTATTTTCAGGAGCCTTTGTTTAAAATAGGTTCCAGGGCCTCCCAGGTGGCGCAGCGGTTGAGCGCTGGGTTGCGAAGCTGCCCGCAGACTCTGCAGCACTGGTTCGATCCCTGGCTGCTCCCCGGCCACCAGAGGAGGGTCTCACATGGCGCGCAGACCTCTCCTGCCGCCCGCTGCTCCCCTCAGCAGTGTACTTCGGTCCTTCTGCCTGCTCTGCTCCCCGCTCTGGCTCTGGTGAATTCTCTCACCCTCCCGCGCTTCTGACTGTACCCAGTGCATGTACAAACAAACAAACAAATAATTAAATAAATATACATGCCTCTTTAAAAAAAAAATAAAATAGGTTCCATTTACAAACTTAATTTTGCATTAAATATTTTAAATAGCATATATCAATGTAGTATATTCTACTTTATTAAACTGTGTCTTGTTTTGTCAAAGTAACATACGTATGCAATACACACTCAACAAACAAATTGATGCTTCTCCTACCACATCCACTAACTGCCCCCCCCTTCACTTTTTTAGAGACAGCTACTTTTGATCCTTTCAGCCATCTCTTTTGGAATGTACACATCTCCATATTTCTAAATATGTATCTCTGCTAACTACTGGTAACTCAATTTGAGTTCATGTCTCCTGCCCGCCAATGACAGATGAGGATTTGGCTCACGCGTACCACCATCCCCTTTGCTCCTTACCTACTTCCGTCTCACTATAGTTACGTCTAGACCTTTGGCTGAAGCCATTCTCAGTGGTCACGTTATTTGTGTAATATGGAAATATGATTCTAAGCTGAGCTTTGTAGGGCATTATGACTATGTTTCGCTCTCATTTTTTTATTTTCCCTTAACAATTGCTTGCTTTTTAAAAAATTCAAGTTGAATTTTTTTGGTCCATTTTGTTAATTCCCACCCAATTTCCATGAATCTCTTGGTATTCACTCACAAAATTTAACACTGCTATTTCTCCCCTTGGACATCTCCCTCCTGAAGAACTGTATTCTGTCTTCAACCCGGGCTGGTCTAGGTCTGCTGGACACTCTCACCTGAGCCTTCTTGATACCATCATCCCAGGAAATCCCTTAGTCTTCTCATGAGTAAGATCCTGGATTTCAACTTCCTCCTTGGATCTTTCTTCCTGTTTTGTTGGAGCACATCCTCTGAATCAGTTCAGCTGATTCAGAAAGAGGTGATGTGATAATAACATCTACCTCTTGAGTCTAACTGTTGGAGTCTACCTAGGGCTCCCTAACACCTCCCTTCATCCTGGACATTTCCTCCACTTGTGTCTTGTGCTAGAGCAGAGTTTTCTTATCCCTGTCTAATTTATATAATATGTAGAACTATCTTTTCCTATTTAAGTCCTACACATTCTCAAGTATCCCACTTTCTAACACACTTTCTCACCCTGAAAGAAATCACAATAAGAAACTCATATTGTTTTCTGATAGGGAACATTATTAATTTCCTTGTTTACAACCTTTACTGGCTTCCTGAGAACATGTCATGGGCACTAAATGTTTTGATATTTCTCTGTCTGAAAATATCTTCTTTCTACCTTTACATTGAATTATGGTTTGTCTAGGTAAAAAGTTTTCCCTCCAAATTTTGAAGTCATTTTTCAGTTGTCTTCTGGTTTCTATTATGGCACAGCTTCACACTTGAAACCTTTCCTTTCTGGTAGTTAACAGTGCTCCTGCGTACCCCCACAATCTTGATGTTCTTCAGTGTTGTAACTCATTGTGGATTATTTTCATCCATTGTTCTGGGAAATTGATAAGAACTTTTAATCCAGAAACTCCTGTCATACACACCTAGGAAATTTTCTTATTTCTTTGATGTTTAAATCATTTTCTCTGTTTCTCTATTTCTAGAACTTCCTTTATTTGGATGTTGGGTGTCCTAAATTCATCCCTATTGTTTTTCTTTTATCTCTAGGACGTTGTTCATTATCTGGAGGAATTTCTCATCGTTATCTCCTAATTCTTCTTTACAGTTTATGTGATCTCATATTTTTAATTTCCAAGAGCTCCTTTTTATTTCCTGAATCTTTTTTTACCCCACCATGTTCTTTTTTTCATGGATATAATATCTGTGCTTTTCTGATTATTGAACAATCACACTTTATAAGTTTCCTTCTTTGTGGAGTCTCTATTCCCTCCCACTTCATGTTTGTTTTATCTTGGTCTCTCTCACACATTAAAGTTTTTTATTCTTTCTTATATGTCTGCTAAACTCTACTTATCTGCTCATGTTTAAAAATAAATGATAACCAGATTGGAAGTTCTGAGTACAAAGGTGTGGATTGTCAAATTTGAGCTTCACTTAGATGGATCTAAAAAGTAGTCCTCGATGCCACTATCTTTTAGTCTTTTGCATGGTTAGATATCCAGAGCATTCTCTTCCAGTCTCCTACCTGAGGACAGAGGCTTACTTGTCAGTGATTCTTGAAACTGAATGGGAAAGGAGACTGGAGTAGGAATTGGTGGGTAGGGGTGATGTGGGGGGAGGAGGAGGTTTCTGCACACTGACCACACAGTGTGCATATGCTCATTTACTCTCTTTTCTTCAGCACAGTGCTCACACTGCCATGTGGGTTGCTGTCTTCTAGTCCACAGCCCTTGTTTGCTTCAGCTCAGAGAAGAAACCTATCTCAACATTTATTCTGCCAGGGATGGGGAGGCCTACACACCTAGAGGCTTCCCATGAAGAAGAGCTAGTTTGAACCAATATTCTTTGTTGGTCACTATTCCCTACCTTGCACCCCACTTTCTGTTTTGAATCTTTTGAAGGTTCTGGCATTTAGATCAGGATATTCTTGGCTTTCTCCATTTCAGGCTTATGATTCAGGTTTCTTACATCTGCTAAGTAAATTAATAGCCATCCATCTGCTTTTCATCTTTGAAATATATTGCTATTGTCTCCTTGCTTTTTTCTCCCCATCCTGTGGGCTTCCATTTTTTTTTTTTTAAATCCCTTTGCTGTAGTTTTAGTGGAGTGTCGAGAGAAAGGGAAGAGATGTGGGTGTTAAATTCCCTACCATTCTATAGCCTTTTAAAATACACTGATTGTCTAATTTAGCATGTAAAGCTAAGTACTTAACCCTTATTATAAAGCTATAAATTAAACTTATTAATTCAGTAGAGCATAATATTTACATGTTTTAATACTATTTATAAAGTAACTTCATCTTCAAATCATAACTCCAAATAAATTAACTAAAGTGCACATCTAGAATGAGAATTACCAAACATACCTTTATATATCACATTAAATTATTTTAAGTTTTGGAAATGATAAAATTTGTGCCAAGCATGCACAAATGCCTTAAATATTATTTATATTTTGTTATCTTTTACAAGTCTACTCTTAATTGTATAGCAGAGGTTAAAGACACTAATTTGGAGATTACCTTCCCAAACATCTTTGGAGTTCCCCACTTTGTTATTGGGCTGAATGAGGGGCACCCTAGGACCCCCAAATTTGGATGCTCAAAATGGATTTTGCCATCCGCTATATAACAACAAAGCATACTCCAGTGCATAAGACCTTCAACAGAAAAAAATTATTTTTATTGTCATTTTTCCACTGAAGTGTTCCATCTTTTTTTAATTATTTTTTTTAATAGAAAGATCACATAGATTCCCACATGTCTATGGCAGGGTGCATTTCCCAATTCATTCGTCTCTTCAAATTTTCTATGCCTATCTATGTTGCTATATTGATTAAATTTTGCATGTCTTTGGCTTTTAAAAGATTGTTTTTATGTGTATCCCTCATAACTTTTGACCTGGAGGGACTCCTATAAATCTTTTCATCTTCTGCCAATTAAGACTAAGCCTCTTCTAGGAAATAAAATGACCTCCAATTACCCTCTTGACTTCCTCTTTGGTTACGACTTCTAGGATTATTCTGTAGACACAATTAAGGGCAAAAACTAGAGAAACTAAGGTAAAACTGCAGCTTCAACATAAAGCAGTGTCTGGAGAGATTTGATCTGTGTTGCACTGGTTCACACATAATCCCTGGGGGCTCTATTACCAAATGTAAAATGTGAGGGACCAGGCTGTGACTGTACTAGGGTTTCCCTCTGGAGGAAGCGGGGAACACAGGAAGGGAAAAGAAAGTGCCTGCATAATTGTACGGGCTGTGACTCCATATAGACAATATGCTCATAGAGTCAAACAGGGAAATGGAAACTACCTCTAATGCCACCTTCCTGAGAACCTCAAAGGAGCTGGATGGAAATTAGCTTTATGGATGGGTGCGCAAAGGTGGTCAGAGGAGAACAAGATTGTCAGGATGGATTTTGAACACTAAGAAAGTGCTAAGTGATGTCTGCTAGAAGATTGAGGCCCTGAGGGAGAAGGGTACACAAACACCACCTTTTCTACGTAGACTATAGAAAAAGTTAAAAAAAACATCTGGCAAACTGGTTTCAATGTTTTTACTACAAGTAAATCTATGGAGTTGCTCAAAGTTATGATTATGAAACTATCAGACCCATATACCCTTCCACCAAGGACACCTCATGCCCAGTAATCTCTAATAAATAAATACATGTGTATGGATATGAGTATATATATTTTATATGTATGTAAAATTTTATTTAACTCATTAAACTTTGTTTAACTTTATATTGTTTAAGTTCAACTTTGTTGAACTTTATAAGCTTAAACTTTGTTTAAGTTCAACTTTGCTGAACTTTATATATATGTATCTATCATATCTTCTTTTTTTTTATTTTTTTAATTTTTTTTATTTTTATTTTTTTTTTTTTATAGAGGCATGCTTTATTTATTTGTTTGCTGGTTTGTTTGTTTGTTTTGTTTATACATGCACTGGGTACAGTCAGAAGCGCGGGAGGGTGAGAGAATTCACCAGAGCCAGAGCGGGGAGCAGAGCAGGCAGAAGGACCGAAGTACACTGCTGAGGGGAGCAGCGGGCGGCAGGAGAGGTCTGCACGCCATGTGGGACCCTCCTCTGGTGGCCGGGGAGCAGCCGGGGATCGAACCGGCGCCGCAGAGGCCGCGCGCAGTTTCGCAACCCAGCGCTCAACCGCTGCGCCACCGGGGAGGCCCATCTATCATATCTTCTTAATGTGATTTTTACTTTTATATAACATATATATCTATGCTTTTTGCTTTGTCATTAATTGTGTTTTATGCCACCTTTAACTGGGGAATGCTCCCTCTTGGCTCATGAGATGCATACTTTCAGCCTGAGATCTTCTCCATTTCAAATCCCTGAGGGCAAAATTTCACTGCTCCTGCTCTTTCTTGTGAGAGCTACTTCCACCACCACAACCCCTCCTGGGCCACTGGTCAGCCAATGTATTATTTGTCAGCTCCTGGTTCTTGGTCTAAACAGCTATAGCTGGGCTGGAAGGATTAAGCTGGGTTAAAGTGTGGTACAGAGGAAGGCAGTTTCTTTGAGAAAAAGGCATGACTGTGATACACACTATGATGGATGCTTCTGGTATACCTGGCCTAAAGGTCAAGGAAGAAAAATTCAGTTCTTTGCCTTCTCTGCTTTTTATCAAGAAAAGCATTCAAAAGACCAAGAAAGGGAATTCTTGGGAGCATCGCCAGGTGAACCAGAAAAAAAAGGCTTCTTTATCTGTCTTTAATTACACCTATGAGAGACATTTGGGTTTGAAGAGTAGGGAAGAGATGTCGTTTGAATCTGAAGGCACTGGATTAATTAAATATTCTAACCAGTGAACATCTTTGTCTTCCTTGCCGTTGCTCTCACATTTGAGGGCTTGGAATGTTCTTTGAGTAATAAAACTGGGAATCCTATAGGAATGAGGATGGCCAGAGATGGGGAGTAGGAGGGTGCGGGAGTAAGTGCCTTCTTATGACTGTCTCCAGTTTTAAAGTATGGAGAGGAAGGAGGACCACCAAGGTTTTACTCTGCATTAATTAAGCTGAGTTTCCCATGGTGGAGGTGGCAGAATTCAGACCAAAAGAGCTGGCAGAGTCAACAGCTGAGCCACTGGTTGACATACTCTCTGGTAGACGCTCTGGAAAGCGACTATTCCTTCATCTTCCTACCCATCCAGACCCTCTTACTACTAGAATCCACAAGAAAAAAAGCATTCTAGGAGTCTTAAAAAAATTAAAATTCTATTAATGATGTGTCTTGAGATGTGAATGGCATTGACCTGGTTTCTCCTTTATTAACTCACCACACTGCACTGTCTTGGGTGTCAGTCAAGCCCAGAGATTTCCATCCACCCATTGTAGGGAAGTATACCCATTCTTCCTCAAGGTCTGAGGGCCTTTATTTACATCTCAGTGATACTCCTCTCCCCCCTCCAAAAAAATAATAGTAAGAGGAGGAGGGAGCATCACTTACTCAAGGTTTACTCTCAGGCAGGTGCTGTGCAGAGCTTGGATTTACACATATTTTATTTAATCCTCACAACAGTCCAATGAACTAGATAGTATCTCCATTTTAAACAGACACAAAGATGGTAATAAATTTGCTCAAGGTTACACAAGAGTAGAGCCAGAATTCAATATCAGGTTATCTGACTCTAAAATATCTTCATCTTTATAAGAATAATATTTTACTAAAAAAAAAATGCCTTAAAGAGACGATAAAGAAGACAATGAAAAAATCACATAGAATTCTGTTGCTGACATAGAGTCACGATCAATATTTGGTATGTTTCTTTTTAGACCTTCCCTCCTATACAGCTACATAGACACACATATACATTAAGCACACATTAGTTCATATATGAGATAATTTTTGAGCATCTGCTATGTTGTAGGTCCTGTTCTATGAGGTGGGGTACTCTAAGTCACCATCCTGGAGAAACTAACATTCTCTAGGGCAATCAAAAAATAAACAAATGATGATATGCTACTTGCTATATGCTAGGCACGTGGTCTAAGGCAGACCCAGGGGCACAGGGAGCCAATCACGCCGCAGTTAATGTGAATGACATTCCCCACCTGCATCACACAAAGTGGGTAGTAAGGGGAGACATAAAGCAACATAAAGGAGGAATAATATGTTATGAATGAGAGATCAGAAAACACCTTTTTGATTAAGGAGTATTTAAGAGTTACCTAAAGAAAGTGAGAAAACAAGCTCAGCAGGAATCTAAGAAAAGAGATTTTTCAAGAGGGGGCATAGCAAATGCAAAAAATCAAAAGCAGGAATGTTCTGGCATGATTCAAGAACAGTAAAGAGGCAGGTTTAAGTGGAGAGAGGTGGTTGAGAAGAAGAGGGTGGGAGATGAGGTTAGAGGGGTAGTGGAGCTAGATCACAGGACTCATGGGCCTGGTGAGGACTTAGGAGTTATTCTTTGTGATAGAAGCCATTGAGGGTTGTGAGCAGACATGAACTTCTTAAAAGGACAAGTCTGGTTGCTACGCAGAGAAAACAAAAAAGGAGGCAGTGAGACCAAGCTGGACTAGAAAAAGAGTGACACTGGAAAACTAGATAAGAGCCAGGGAGGGATGACAAGTAGTAAGATTCGGGAAATAGTCAAAATTAGAGCATTCATGTGAAATCTTTCATAAGCTAAAATGGCATAAAGGTAAGAAGCAATAACCATTAGTTATATGGAACATTTTTTTTGCGTGTTCACCTACTAAATTACACCAAATAACACATAAAATCTAAAATAACACTAACACATGGTGAAAGCAAGACTGACATACTGGACGCCCGGCCTGTAGGAAGTAGAACAGAAATCACGTGCCCACAGCGCACTTCCACTTACCAGAATCAGGACGACACTGTGCTCACCCGAAGACTGAGAGGCGGTGAGATGGCGAGTCAGGCTTGGCTGGCTGGGGTTGGGGCTTCGGACGTACAGAGGACTGGCGGGTAGGGCAGAGGAAGAGGGCCGGCTATGATTCTCTCACCCTGTCTGAACCCACTGGCAGGCGGGTCACTAGCGTCTGCACCTTCTTCTAACCTGCCTGCTTCAGCGAGAAAGGTGGCGGCCGCTGGTCGGCGTGGGGCTGTGGCCAGTGTGCAAGGCTCGAGGTGCCACGGGGTGCTCGACTGCTCTGCTTATTCGCCTCACGAATTTTCTTTTTTATATACGAGAGTTATTTATTTTTATACAAGAGCTGGGGTACAGGCCAGAGGCACGGGAGGGTGAGCGGATTCACCAGAGACAGAGTGGGGAGCAGAACAGGCAAGACAGAAGAAATTCACTGCTGAGGGGAGCAGCAGGTGAGACAGGAGAGGTCTGCCGCGCCATGTGGGTATCTCCCCGGCCTGCTGGGACTCGAACCCACGTCGCAGAGGCTGCCGACAGCTTCACAGTGTGCGCTCAACCCGCTGAGCCACCGGGGAGGCCCTCACCTCACGAATTTTCCGTGGGCAATGAAAACCACCTCAGACCTGCCCCAACCTAAGTGAGGCCTTCCAAATGAAAGTCACGCCATGGAGTGAGTAATCATTACTCCACTGTCAAGTGCAGTGAAAACTTCACCCGCTTCACGGTCAGCGGCTCCCAACTTCACTTCCGGCCGTTCGCCACCAGGCGGTTTCCTTTCCGTCCAGTTTCACGCTGAGCGTCAACGCCTCTGAACTCTCTTAGGCCTTCCCCATACTTTAAGACGCCTTTTGTTAATAAAGCCTGCACAAAATTATCTCAAGATAAAGCACAGATGCTCCCACAGGTCAGAGCTATGGCGGCTGGAAGCCGAGCGGCTCAGCGAGAGCCACGGGGAAGAGCGCGTGGCACCACGGCCCGTCCAGGCCGCCCCGCCCAAGGCTGCCGTAAACCAAATGCTGAGCCGTTTTCGCTTTTCGAGGTTGTGGTAAAAGCAGACATTCTCTTCAAATTTCTTTCAGTTAACAAAAGAGGTGCTAATATCGGTCTTTTGTAAAAGTGAAGTGGTCTTCGCAGAACTTTCAGAAAGCAGGGGGCACCTGGGTTTTGATACTTTGTTTTTGGGTTTTTGATACCCACAGTTTTGATACTTTGTGAGGTGAGAGAAACACAGCAGTCCCGTGACCTGGCGGATCGTAGGTGGTTTGTGAACAGAAAGGGCAGGTCCAGAGAAAAGCACAAGTTCCATTTGGGGAACATAACTTTCCAGTGCGTATTAAGCATGCCAGCAGAGATGTGATGAGACTGGAGATAACATTTTGGAATTTTCAGAATGTACAGTTTTTCAAACCGCAGGCCTGAATGAGATCCCCTACAGAAAGTACAGAAAAGCAAAGAGGTCTCAGGGGCTGAGTCCTGGAGCAAAGCAACATCAAAAAGTATATTTAGAGCCTCCCTGGTGGCGCAAGGGGTTAAGCACCGCACTATGAAGCAATCCACAGCCTCTGCAGCACGAGTTCCATCCCCAGCCAGCGAGGGAGCAACCCACATGGTGCAGAAGACCTCTTCTTTCTCGCCAGCTGCTCCCCTCAGCAGTGTACTTCAGTATATCTGCCTGTTCTGTTCCCCATTCTGTCTCTCTGGTGAGTCCTCTCACCCCCCTGCATCTCTGGCCTGTACCCCAGCTCTTGAATGCATAAATAAATCTTTTTTAAAAGAGTATATTTAAAGGTAAGAAATATTAGGAGAGTCCACAAAATCCTTTAAGAAATATCACACAGGTATCAATCAGGAAACGTGGGAGAGTTTGATGCCCCAGAAGTCAAATACGGGACATGTTATAACAGAAGTGGTCAGCTATAACAAGGGGTGCTAAACGGTTAAATGAGGAGAGAAAATTGATCATTTGATAAAGTAGAGCCAAATTTGGCAAAGATGATTTCTTCACAAGTGCAGTTTTGGTGGAGCAGTAGAAACAAACAAACAAAAAAATGATTGGTGCAAATTTAAGAAAGACTGGGCAGAAAGGAAGTAGAGGCAAATATAAATAGCTATTTAAAAAAAGCTTTGTTCTGACCTGTACACCTGTGTTTATTGCAGCACTATTTACAATAGGTAAAACCTGGAAACAACTCATATGCCCAAAAACAGATGACTGGATCAAGAAGATGTGGTATATATACACAATTGAACATTATTCAGCAATCAAAAAAGATAAACTCATGCCAGTCACAGCAACGTGGATGGAGCTAGAAGGAATTATGCTCAGTGAAATAAGCCAGAAGGAAAAAGAAAAATATCGGATGGTTTCACTTATAGCAGGAATATAGGGGAAACAAATAAGACATCAGTGTAAAAAATAACAGTACAAAACACTCAAAACAAAAATGGACAATTATAAATCAGAGACATCCTGCAGGGAGGAGGAGGGAGAGGGATCAGAGGGAGGGAGGGAGGAGCACAGGGGACTGAGGTGATGGTGCACAGGTGCATTGGTGAAGGAAACTCTATGGGGACTACACCTGAGGGGGTGGGGGGGAGCAAATATTGTTTAAAAATGAACAATTATGTAAAAAAATTTTTTTAAAGATTAATAAAAAATAAAATAAAAAAGTTTTTTGTTCTGAAGGGAAGCAGAAGAGATGATATGGTAACAGGTAGGAGATGGGGATAGTAAAAAAATGTTGTGTATTTTACATGTGTGTGAGTAATTATGTGGTACTTTTTTTAGGATGATAGTAATAATCCTGAGGATGGTTCAGTGATAATGATGGATAGTGGACAGAACTACCAAATCTATGACCCAGAGTAGGTGGAATAAATAGGATTCTGTGCAAAAGGAGAGTAGTATTTATAGGATAATAGTCATTTTTTTAATTGTACTAGAAGGAAACATTGATATATGTAATGGGCTCATATTAAACATGCTGTCTTAAAACCTACTTATTGACTTTGTTATAATGATTTTACTCCATAAATAGATTAATACCACAGTCTCACAGTATTTCAGAGCACACCTCTTCCATAATTTATTTTCTCAATCCCGTCTTCCTTGACATTTGTCACTGTTACAAACAATGACAAACTGAGCATTCAACCTCTGGTACCCTAACTTCATGCTTCTTACAGGTCATCCTGAGTTGGTCATCCATGTGGAGCTGCCTCTGCCCCTGCTTAATCTCTCCTCTGGGACTGGAACGCTACATTCTCCTCAGGTCTTTCTGACTCTCAAGAACCCTTCATTCATCCTTTTCCATCGTACTCTTTCCTCACAGAGCCCTGCCCAGCACCAATAGTCCTTCCCAAGCTTTACAGGTATAACAGCAAGTCAGTCCACCTCCTGGGGACAGCGTCTATCCTTGGCCAAAGTCTCAGGTTCCTGTAGTTAGGGCCATGTCCTCTTCAGCCTTTTCTCAAATCCTTCCTTCACAAGTTCTGTGAAGCCACACAGGGCACATCCTAATTCTCATAATACATTGTCCTTCCTGTCTCCTCTTCTTTCCTATATTCAGGTGGCCTTCCTTGACTCCATGTGCTGTGATCTTACTCACTGTTCAAGGCCTACCTCAGATGCCACCTCCTCCAGGAAGATTTGCACACTCTCAATAGGTTTGCCCACCTTGGAACTCCTAGAGCACTGTATCAGCCTTATGAGACTTAAAATTTATTATTTTGTTTGGAGGTCATTTTTAGATACATATTTTATCTTCTTCCCTTCACCAGACTAAAAATTCCTAGAAAAAAGGGTCATGTCGAAATTGTCCAAGTAGATCTTCTAACACCTGGCCCAGTACTGGGTGCAAAAACAGACATTTGTTGTAGATTTGAAAGATGAATGCATGGCTAGATGCATGGATGAATTCCCTATCTATCCTGGCTTGATAGCTTTTTTGACAATTTTTTTAATTTAAACCCTAAAACCTGTTCTTATTGACACAGTTATGTAGAGCTGTCCCTGTATGCCTTGAGGTTCTCCAGTGTCCCCCTTCCATTTCCGTTATTCGTTACCCATCACTCCAACCTATTTCTATCTTATCCCCTTAAAGTTCTTACTTTCGGTTTCCCGTCTCATTCAGATATTCCTAGCTGAGAAGTCAGGTATTAGGTACTTAAAATATAGACTTTGCCAAGGGGATCTGCATGTTAATAGGACACTCCAAAAGGCAAAATATATATAAGTTTCTAGTAATAAAATTTTAGTTACCATGAAGGAGGTAGGGAGAAAGCCTGTCTAGTTGCTTATTCCCTGGGTAAGATTGGTCCTCTGGCCAGGCATCCTGGGAGAGTATAAATTATCATGACAAATCCACATCACTCCCTCCCACCCCCACCTTGACCCAGGAACTTAGAGCAGAACATATCATAGCTAATGTCTCCACTGATAGACACCTGTGGCCATGCCAGAAACCTCAGAGGGCATCAACTTAGAACTGCAGAGATAGAGCCCCCAACAGCAGTCCCCCTCAAGAGTTAAAGGGCATTATCAACCCCTAACTCCTACTCAAGCTAGAAGACTGGAAGCCAAGAGCAGAGCCAGGACACCTTCCTACACACCCCACAGGGGGCAGGTAATCACCTATCTGCCACTTTGAGCTCTGTCCCTGGGATAAGAACTTCACAGCGTCCTACTTGGAGTTTCCTGGGCTTGGGAGAGGGCAGGGAAAACACACTGGGAGACCCCTAGCAACTGAGCCTCTGTCTTCAGGGAAGTAGTTTTGCTTCCCTGAGCCACGCTGGTCTTCCTAGCATCCTGTGCTGCAGATGTTGGCAGATCAGGGGCCTAGGAGAAATATTCTGAGCATCTATGCTGCATTGATCTTTGGGTTCAGTAAGTTATAAAAGACAAAATGGTCTGACTTCAAGGAGAGTGTTAAGGGCTAAACAACAAAAAGCGCAATGCTGGGTTCTGTACCAGTTCCATCATTAGCAGCTGTGTGACCTTAAGCAAATTCCCAACTTCTATCAGCCTTCATTTACTATAAAATTATAATAAAACAGTACCTACTTCATTGTCTGGAGATAAGAAATACAAGGCACCCAGTACAGTGCCTGCCTGGACTCAGAGTATGAGTTCAAGTCATATTAGAAATCAAGGAGATTATGGCCTGACAGCGATAGGCATTACAAGTGGTATTTTGGAAATGTACAGGAGAAAAAGGTAATGTTCCTGACATACAGATACCACCATTACCCTACTCTTGGTAAAATGTGGCCTTACCATCATCCATAGAGCTGGCTTCAGCTGCTTGCTACCTGCTATTCTTCTGGCTGTCATTCAAGATCCTCCAAAGCATGATCTGGTCATCCTTCATCTTTCACAACTTCCTTCAAACAGCTGACACTCTGGCCATACCTGACCTCCAGCTCTCTTTAATTCTGTCCCTGAGTCCTCAGCTGTCTATGCTGCTGCCAATGTCAACGCTGGTGAGCCTCAACCCAAAGCCACTTCCACCAGAAAGCTTCTTCTATCTCCAAATTGGAAACGTTGCCTCTCTCAGTTTCCACAGTACTTTCTATTTTCTCAGTTCTTCCTTTGGAAGTATACCAAAGGCATAATGACTTTTCCGCCAAGTTTAAAATTCTCTGGGTATACTAATACATAAGAAGGGACACAGGACACAAGCCACCCTGCTTAGTCATCAGGCCCAGAGCACCCTAGGCTCACACTTCTTTCCCAAGATGGAAAACTCAAGCCATTAGCAGCTAGTCCCAACGTACCCGGGTTTTCCTTATCCTGTCCTGGTCCCTGAGGAGGCAGAGCCTGTTCTGTCTAAACCTCCAATCAATTCTGTTCTGGCAGCCTTGAGACATCCTAGTTATCCTCACACTAACTCAGTTTCTTTTTCCACTTTTCTCACTTTAAAACTTCTCCTGTTATCTGCTCCATTTTGCTATTCACACAAGTCTCCATTTTTCTCAGATTTTAAAAGCACATTCTTCTGTTTTTGATACCTAGCACCATAACCAGATGTCCTTGGGCCCTGCTCTGATCATGACCTGCATCCAGGCAACTTGCTTTCACCGACCCCTGCAAAGTTCTCTGCCTCGGGCCTTTGTTGAAGAAAGCGGCAGGCAACATCCCTGTATTTCTTGTAGTGGCATTATTGAGGACCTTGTCACCTACACCATTGAATGTCTTCTATAAAAGCCACACATGAGATACTTCTTTGAGAATTTACAGCTAAGAAAAGCTCTTCCACCTCCCCTGAGGAACTTTCTATGATTCTCCCTGATCATAAGGATTATGTAATAGTTCATGCCCCAGATTTGGTTTGTAGCTGCCAAGAGCTTGGCAGCAGATTTGAGGCCATGCTAAAGGAACTTGGCTTTCTGACCAAATCCAGTGCTCTTCCTCCAGGGTTTCCTCTTGATGTCCAGAACAGTTCAGCCTGTTCTGCTTGGGTCCTTTGATTATTTCCACTTTGAGCTCCTTTGGGTGCAGGTTCCATTTGCTGCCTCCCTGTCACTGGTGGGTCATGCACGTAGATGGTAGCCCACACAAAACCCCCCTACCTCTCTAGCTCCTTGCTCCGGGACATTTTTGTCTTGAGTTTTGTTCTTCTTAAAAGTGGATGGGAGTTTAGGGAGTTCTAGTGTTTGAGATGGGAATAAAGAGAGAATTGGAAAGTGAATTGCTTCTATCCCTTCTTAAGAAAAAGTGACTTTCATTTTTTGTCAAATAGTATACCTGGCCATAGCACAGACAATATTTCTACATGTCCTGCTAAAAAAACAAAAACAGAAGCCCAGTAATACTCCACCTCACTATTCCCTTTCTGAAAGGAAATTATTTTCAACTCCCTTAGTTGATTTTTGGGTATTATTTTAAATAATCTGCTTATAGATTACTTCAATGATTTATATTCTTTTCTGCTATTTCTTTGGTTTTTAGTTTAAGGGGTTACTGACTTCCCACAGAGGAAGATGAGGAAAAATTGTATTTGCCACCACCACCATTACCAGGTCTCACCAACCGACACACCATTTCTCATCTTCCTCTGTCCTAGCAAGTCATATGCTAATTTTGTTTATATCAGTTTTAGCAACATTGCTATGACTACATAATGCTGTGGTTCAGCCACTTAATGCATTACAATAACTCCTCCTTCCCAGCATAACTTTTCATTTTTGCTGAATATTTGTATTACTTTAATTTGCCTGATTTTTTATGCTCTTGACACTCTTTTTTTTTATTTTTATATTCCCCATACAATTGCACCCCCCTTATTTTTTGACCCCAATCCTTCCTTTCCCTGCCCCCCCCATAGTGTCTCTGGTTTATAGTTGTTTGGAGATTTTGATTTTTTCTTTCTTATAGTTATTCTTTTTCCTGGTCCCTTATTTAGGTTTTCTAGATTCCTGCTATCAATGAGACCATCCAGTATTTTTCTTTTTCTTTCTGGCTTATTTCGCTGAGCATGATCCCTTCCAGCGCCATCCATGTTGCTGCAAATTGCATGTGTTTATCTTTTTTGAATGCTGAGTAATATTCCATGGTGTATATGTACCACATCTTCTTGATCCAGTCATCTATTTTTGGGCATTTGGGTTGTTTCCAAAGCTTAGCTATTGTAAATAGTGTGCTATAAACATAGGGGTGCAGGTGCCCTTTTGAATTAATGTTTCTGTGTCCTTTGGGTAAATACCTAGGAGTGGAATTGCTGGATCATATGGAAGCTCTATCTTTAGTAGGTTGAGGAATCTCCACATGCTTTCCATAGTGGTTGGACCAGTTTGCACTCCCAACAGCAGTGCAGGAGACTTCCTTTTTCTCCACATCCTCGCCAACATTTGTTGTAGCTAGTTTTTTTAATATGTGCCATTCTCACTGGTGTAAGATGGTATCTCATTGTAGTTTTGATTAGCATTTCCCTGATTACAAGTGATGTTGAACATTTTTTCATATGCCTGTTAGCCTACACAAACTCTTTTAAAAACTTGAAAAATAAGGACTACTACCAAATATGTTCTACGAAGCCAACATTACACTAATACCAAAACCAAACAAAGACAGCACAAAAAAAGAAAATTACAGGCCAATCTTCCTAATGAACACTGATGCAAAAATCCTCAACAAAATCCTTGCCAACAGAATTCAACAACGCATCCATAAGATA
The DNA here is from genome assembly GCF_964194135.1 of Talpa europaea. Taxonomy (NCBI): domain Eukaryota; kingdom Metazoa; phylum Chordata; class Mammalia; order Eulipotyphla; family Talpidae; genus Talpa; species Talpa europaea. The sequence continues at coordinate 31,753,927 of NC_140074.1, forward strand.
ATTCACCATGACCAAGTAGGATTTATTCCAGGGACACAAGGATGGTTCAACATCCAAAAATAAATCAATGTAATCCAACACATCAACAAAAATATAAAAACCATATGATAATATCCATAGACGCTGAGAAAGCATTCGACAAAGTACAACACCCATTTATGATAAAGGCCCTTGAAATTCTCGGGATACAAGGAACATACCTCTTGACACTATTTTAACCCAAATCTTCCTACAGTTGTTTATCTCTCCTTACAATACCTTTAATCACATTAAGGATTCTATTGTTTTCTTCTTCTTGATGAAATCTCCCCCAGAATCAGGGAGTCTGGATCAGATGATCTCTAGTTCTGCTACACAGCAGTAGTAGTTAAGTCCTAACAGTAAAAGGAACTAAGAACTCTTATCAAGAATTGGCTAAGAGCTGCAGCCATAGGAGATGGGTCACCCAATGATAATCAATCATAGGTAGAATATAGCTTCTGCCCAACTGAGGCCCAGCAGGAGGCCTGGGGAATAAATATTACCAGTACAATTTCTTCTGGCTGTTATTTCCTGTCATTCTCTCTATTGGTCAAACCTACTTGTAACCAACCAGCAAGGGAGCCCACATAATGTAGGTCATAGGTATCAGTCTCCTGGGGCACAAAGGATTGCGAATAAGTTGAAGATGCAAACTAAGAATAACTAGCAAACCATGTCTTTCTCTTTTTGGTCTACTCTCTTATTTTGGTAGAACCCATTCTGCAGTAATTATGAGAAAGGGCACATAAGCAGTAAATTACTTAAGTGAAGCTAAGGCTGGAAAATATCTTTCTGTCTCAAGCTAAATTAGTTGCTTGACTGGATATAGAATCCAAGTTTGGAAATAGTTTTCCCTCTTTACTCTCTTATTCTCTAAATTCCATCACTGTTGCTGAGAAACTTCCTGCCACTCTAATAGCTGAATCATCCTCCTTGCTCCTTGGAACAGCTCTATGAAGTAGACAGGGCAGGAGTTACTGTACCCATTTGATAAGTGAGAAACTAAAGCTCATAGAGATTGAATGACTTATCCAGATTAGACCAGCTTAGAGACAGAGCCATTACTTAAGCCCAGTTATAGAATTCCAAAGTTGATACTTTTCATTTGGTCCATGTTTTCTCCAAGTGGCAATATTTCTGTTTTTACAATTCACCCACAATGGCATTCTATCCAGTAAGATTTGATCTATTTCCCACATAGTGTCCAGATTGGGTAATGATATTGCACATTGGAGGCAGATTCCTAGACCCCCAAATCCAAGAGATTGGACCTTGATCTACAAAGTCTGGAGTGTGGACAAAGAATCTGTATTTTAAAATAGCTTCTTAAATACCACTGACATGTAGTTTGATTGAGAACCACTGTCTTAAGTTCCTGGAAGTGGTCAGGAGATGTCCCCCAAGATTCAAGGTGGGAATAATCAAATGCCACTTCCTAGTAGGTAGGTAATAATTTAGCTGTCTAGACAGCAGCTTCCCAGCCTGCCACAGGGTAAGCTAATAGCTTCATCCTTTCCACTCTTTCCCATAGTCCTCCATGGACCTCACGTCTGCCCTCATTACCTGGTCTGCCCACTCACATAATGGAGACTTCCCTGCCAGCTCCCTCCACTGCTCCATTTCGGCTTGAGGGACTTTAGGGACTCAACTTCCTGAAAAAAATTAAATTGAAAAATTTCCTCTCTGATAACTTAGGACCTCTTGTGGAACTTAGCTCTCTTAGGAGCCAGAGGGAAAGAATAATAAAGAGCTCTACTTGCTATCTGATTGGCGGCCCCAGAAATATTATACCCAGTTCTCAGGTGGCCTCCTAGCTGGAAAATGTAAAATCCAAATACCTTTAGGTCAGAGAGGGAACATCTTGGCATCAAAATGCAGGTGTATGCATATGATTGCATAGTAGTGCATAGAGGAGGAGACTTCTTTTCATAAACCTCAAGGTTCCTGAGCTGAAGGTCAAAGAATGACAGGGAAAAATAGCAGCGCTTTATAACAAGTCTCAGCTTTATCTTTACCACTGAGAGTAAGAGATGACTGAGTCCACTTGATGGGCACATGGGAGAGACTATCAGGCACTTCTTAGGATGGGAGATGAAAAAACCCTTCTGGGAAAGCACTTCCCTGAGAAAGGAGTTGGGTACATGAATTTGTATACAGTAGCCAGTCCTTGGAGGGAAGGAATGATTTTGAGTAGAGTGTGAGGTCCTCACCAGAACAAACAAGTATTTCCCAAAGTACCTACCACTTCCAGAGTTCTCTTTTAAAGGGTTCCTGCTATATGTCCTTTTACTGGTAACACAAAAACCCAAACATATAGCCCAGCAAATGGACTAGAGTGTGAACCTGATATATGGGTATTCAACAGAGGCTAAAGGGGAATATGAGATAGCTGGGAACAAGAGTTCTCAAATAGGGATTTTTGCAATGAAATCAAACTTAGTGCAAAAAAACCTAATTTTTCAACAAATATTTATTGAGCACCAACTGTGTGTAGACACTATTTTTTAATTTTCGCAAATGCTTCTATCAAACATGCTTTATAACAGTCACAAATGTAAGTGTTTTACAAATATTAATTCATGTAAGTCTAACAACGCTGTAAATTAACTATTATCATTGCCATTTTGAAAGTAAATAAAGGTACAGAGATTTTATTTATTTTTATTTTTTAGATTTATTTATTTATTTATTTATACAAGCACTGGGTACAGTCAGAAACGCGGGAGGGTGAGAGAACTCACCAGAGCCAAAGCGGGGAACAGAACAGGCCGACTGACGAAATACACTGCTGAGGGGAGCAGCGGGCGGCAGGAGAGGTCTGTGTGTCATGTGGGACCATTGCCTGGCAGCCGGGGATGGAACTGGCGCTGCAGAGGCTGAGGGCAGCTTCGCAACCCAGCGCTCAACTGCTGCACCACAGGGGAGGCCCTCTACAGATGATTTTAGTCTGGGCATTGTGAAGAGATTCAATGGTATTGGGAACAGAAGCTGTAAAATCAAAAAGTAAAGGCTGGCAGCAAACACAGTGAGGCAGCAGGGTCTGAGCGTCCAACAGGTAAACAGGTCCAAGAACAACATTCCGGTTACCATTCATGTTCCTTTCCAGTAGGTCCAATTCCTTCTAGAGTTTGGGAGGCCCAGGCACATTGCTCAGTTTTGCATTCTGTTATCCCTACAAGATCACTAATAATCTGAGTGACTTTCTGTTCTTCACGTTCTTAAGAGCCTCCAACATTCAGCTCTCTGGAGTCCTAATCTCATGAAAGCAAGAACTGTTAAGAGGCAAAATCCAAAACACAGTATACATGAAAAGAGTTTCCTTATGAAGTTGATAGCAGGGGGTTGCACTACTTCAGGATGAGCACAGCCAGAGAGAGGCCCAGGATGGGGTAACAATTCTTCCTGCTTCAGAGAAATGCAGGACTGGCACAGAGTAACAACAGTGACTGCCAGCCTCAGCTGCAAATGGTGGTGGCACTTTGAGCAATCCCCAGCTATAGCCAGCAGTGGACTGGCAGGACATCACTGCCTCTTAGCCATCACAAGAGTAGCATCACTCATACTCGTTTCTTGGCATGATGTAGGGTAGCTTCAGAATTATCAACAGGCTACAGAAGAAAGGCCCTTTCCCTCAGCCTAGAGGGCAGTGACAGCTGGGGAGGCTGATGTTCCCAGAGTTATACTTGAGAAGAAACAGAGCCAAATGGCAGTCACCATGTGGAAACCAGGAAGCTTTTTTTATGAGCAGGTTTGAGCTGTTCCTTAGGAACTCTCACAAGGATCTGCAGAGCCTGTGAGAGGAAACTGGAATATTACAACAGGGTCTTGTAGTTAAAATGAGAGTAATACTATTTAAAATTTCACGGAGGACCCATTTAAACCCTCAGGCTGATGAAACTGAGGGGAATGTGAATTCTTCTCTTTGATTTTCCATTGTCTTACCTGTGTAGATGCTGTGTTGCCAGAGAAGGCTGTTTACTACGACTGTGCCAGATCACACTGGTCCTCATTGTCACCTCTGCTATCTCTCAGGAAGCCACATTCCAGAGCACTGATTTAACATGGCACTTGTAGGGAACACTCAGCAGGAAGCTTCAGCAATTCTGATGCAAGTCGGAAGGGTTTCTTGGCAAAACCTGACTTATTGGAATGTGGTCCTTTAGAGAGAGTTGGCAGAAATTGTAGAATAGTAGGCATTTCAGAGCTGGAAAGGTCCAAAGGGATGGTGACCTCTCTAATTCCTTCATAGCACAGATGTGGGGACTAATAATAATTTTATGTGAACCTCTGTCATGCCTATTCCCAATATCAAACCTTACCAGTTTTTGTTGGGATGCGAAAGTGGCCTTCTCATCCCATTTCTTTGCTCCAGTTTAGGGCAATACTTGAGAAAGTTTATTGTTCACTAGAAACAAGCAAGTTAAGTGAGTTATATGCTCTTCAGCACATCAAGATCCTGGGAAGTCATAATATTGAAGATGAAGAAGATGATGGAGCTGAAGATAAAGAATAACATTAAAAACATTTATAGTTTCCACTTTTTCTGCTGGGGAATATGCCAAATACTTTATATGCATTCTCTCACTGAATGCTTGCCATCACTCTCAAGAAAGGGTTTATTCCCACTGGACTGATGGAGAAATGGGGGTTCAAATTTCAAGAAACCCATGCTAAGTCACAAAGTTACTAAGTAGTAGAGGGAAAATCTATACCCAGATTTTTACCTGTTCTTTGATGCTGTTCAATATCCACGTTCCCATCTCAAAAGGGAAGGGAGGTACATGTGCAAGAGGTTGGGGTGTTTCTACCTTAGTTCTCTGTAACTGTTCTCATTGGCCAGTTACATTAGCTTCCCCCACCCTAATCCCATACACCTCCTTGAAAGTCTCAGGCATTTTCTATTGCATAGAATATTTCTATTCTAAACCTGTTAAGTAAAAAATCTTAAATTCAGAAAATATTGTTTCTTACTTAGTAGGGAAATTAAAGATGGGAAGATGTCTAGCGAGTCATTCTTGAGGAAAATCAAGTCAACTACATTTCTTATCCTATTCATTTTCTAAACCATTTAAATCAGATTCTAATTACATAAAACAACTAATTTTGTTCATTAAGGCTCAATTAAATTCATCTGAAGCTCAGGATAATGGTATTGTTGTTGAACAGTCATATTAAAGATGAAACATAATCTCTCTTGACTCCATTCCCTTTGACAAAATAAAGTTGCGGCTACTAATGCGCTCACGATACAAGGTCTCTTTCATAAATGGCAACAAAGGGTACAAATTTATAAGCAACAGTTTTTATTATCATCAACAGCCATTTCTTCTGTTACCAAAATAAGCAGAAATTATTAGAGGGCCCTTTTTCTCATTATGGCTTTGATTTTGGGGAAAAGAGGCGTGAAATAAATAGCCTTATCATATCATAATGAAATCATACACTGAGAGCCACAGAGGGTGGCCTCCAAGTGAGGAAGCAGGACATTCCATGGACTAAAAAACATTTCCATTTCTAGCCTTGTAAGTCTCAGACAAAGCCTCCCCTAGAGTCTCTAATCTCTCAGGGCAAACAAGAAATGTTTCTTCCTACCTCAGTGACCTTTTTGTAGCTTCAGGGAAAACCCTGTTTGCTCTCTTGAGTCAGGGATGTAAGGAACTGCCTGTTTAGGGAGTGAGTCAGCCTTGGTGAATGAGCCAACTCCTGGTCTTTCCTTGAGCAGCCTCCAGCATGGCACATCATTCCTTCCTCTGAGTCCTGCTGGTTCAGTCAATCTCAGTTGGCAGTATCTGCCTCTGGTCAGCAGTACAGTGACTTGGATGTTAATTTAGTTCCTGAAGCTAAGGCAAATGCCATCAGTACCTAGACTAGTGACAGCTAAGTCTGAGTAGGGTTCACTCAAGCTCAGTGAGGGTCTGGTACATGCCAGGGATCCCAGAGAAGATGGAGAGGATGTGTTAGGGGAACAGGATGTCCTGAACTAATTCCATACAGGCTTTGTGGACTCCTGAAGGCCCGGTACAGCAGGTGGTGAGTAGAGAAACACAACTACAAGTTCACACTCAGAAAACTAGAAGAAGATTTCTCAAATTTGCACAATAACTCACTGACTTACACATAAAATTGACATACCTTTACTTACCAAAACGTCTGAAAGCTGAACTTAAGTGCGGCCTCTAATTAGCACACAAAGCGCTCAGAAGAACACTGTAAGAGCTCTTAATGATAAATAATAATTGGAAGCACAGTCCACAAGAGAAGCCAAAACCTATGCACTTAACCTAAACAAGGCAATAGCCTGCTAAAAATGAAGATTTAAATATAATCGGAAGTCTTCTAGCACCAAAAACATCCAGGCCACAACTGAATCATCTGTCATGCCAAGAACCAGGAAAATCACAACTTGAATGAGAAAGGACAATCAACCAACAGACATCTATATGAACATGAGTTAGATGTTGGGATTATCTAACAAAGATTTTAAAGTAGCCTTCAGAAAAACATGCTTCAAGGAACAATTATGAACATTTGAAACATGAAAAAATAACAAATTTTCAGCAAAAGAATATGATATTTAAAAAAGGAACTAAATGGTAATCATAGAAATAAATATAATAATGATTCCCCTACCCCCACCTGCCAATGAACTTAGTGGACTCAATAATAGTTTGGAGATGACAGAGGATAGGGTAAGATAACTTGAGGACAGAACAACAGAATTTATTTAATCTGAATGGAAAGAAAATATACCTAAAAGATCATCAGGGACCTATAGTGCAACAATAAAAAGACCCAGCATTTATGAGCTTGAAATCCCTGAAGGGGAAAAGAGAGTGGGGTTAAAAAATTATTCTAAGAATTGATGACTGAAAATCTCCCAAATTTGGAGAAAACCAATAAGTTGAACAAGATCGTGCACAAATGAATTGGTAATGGGAATTTTGTGGGGGACTACACCTGAAAAAAGAAAGCATGCATTGTACAAAAAGGAAGAACAATGTAAAATATATATAAAATTAAATTAAAAAAAGATAAGCCCAAAATAGTCAAGGGCAAGATACCTCTTTATCAGACTTCTGATAACTAAAGACAAAGAAAAGCTTGAAAATGGGGGCAGGGATTGGTGGAGAACACCAATTAGAATGATAATAGATCTCTTATCTGAAACAACTTGTAATGCTTTCACCCACAGTCACTATCAGCTTTCTGGTTGACAATTACATGATCTTACTTGGACTCCTCAGCATTCTCTCTCTGCTGAGCCTCCTTTTTTCTGCAACACTTTCCCTTTATGTTCGTCACCTCACAGCATCCTGGTTTTCCCACCTCAGCTACTTTCCCTGCTTTATTCACAGGCCTTTAATATCCCACCATGTTATCTATTCCCCAGAATTCTCATCTCTGTTCATTTTACTTCTTCTCATGTGCCATGCTCTTTCCCTAAGTGACTTGCCTACCATTCCACTGGTACATTTTTAAAAAACTCAAACTTACTGAGGTGACATTTACATATAGTAAAATCCATCTATTTCAGGGTTCAGTTCTATGGATTTTGACAACACATAAGCATAACCCAGATAAAACAGTATTTCCATTACCACCCACAAGTTCCTTCACACTCCCTGTTGTCAGTCTGCGCTCTCACCTTCAGTCACCGGCAACCACTAACTTCTTTTCTGTCCCTATTGTTTTGCCTTTGTCAGAGGTAAATTTCATGTATTTTAAAACATCTGCCAATAAAGATGATGCCTTCATCATTTTCATGTATTAACCTGTCTTTTGAGCTTCAGTTTTATCTATCTGGTGTCATTTACATGGGTCAATTGAGGGCCCTCCTTTTATCTCCTTTATTGAAATGATTAAAAAATTATTTAACATGTCTGAACTGTTTTCTCTCCATGAAAGAGGGAAATAATACTTACTTTGCTGATTTCTGCAGAAGTTCAATAAGCTGCAAGCCGCCAAAGAGCCTACTAGACTAGATAGATACAACAGATGCTTAATAATCACTAGTATCAGCTGAAACTGATGAAGTTCAATTTCAAGGTGACCAGCTCCTCCTGAGGATGAAGCAAGGGATTTCTTTGTTGTCAGTCCACTTGCTGGACAGAGTTCAGGTGTCCTCAGAAGTAAGAAATTGTTCTCCCCACTAGATAGCACTATGTCTCTACCACTTCCTACGCCAGGGACTATTATGTTTTCAATGACTGCACATCTGAATTCTCAGAAGAGTCTAGTACAATTGAATCTTGCAACCAACCAATTACTTCATGAAATGAGAATGCCTCAGGATCTCTGGTTAGTTTTGTTTATAGGGCTGATTAATATTTGAAATGGAGATTGTTTTATTTCAGATCTCTTTCACTTAAAGGCAAAAATAGGGCCTCCCCGGTGGCGCAGCGGTTGAGTGCTGGGTTGCGAAGCTGCCCGCGGCCTCTGTGGCGCCGGTTCGATCCCCGGCTGCTTCCTGGCCACCGGAGGAGGGTTCCACATGGCGTGCAGTCCTCTCCTGCCGCCCGCTGCTCCCCTCAGCAGTGTACTTCGGTCCTTCTGCCTGCTCTGCTCCCTGCTCTGGCTTTGGTGAATTCTCTCACCCTCCAGCACTTCTGACTGTACCCAGTCATGTATAAACAAACAAACAAACAAACAAATAAATAAATAAAACATGCCTCTATTAAAAAAAAAAAAAGGCAAAAATAAATCCTAGTGATATCTTGCAGCATATACTCCTCCAATATGTTTACTCATAAAACTCCAGGTCATTTACAGTAAGATATATTTTTCTGTCCTGTTTCATGTTGAGTAGGTACAGAAAAAAGGGTACATTCACTCCTACATGTTTTTATATTCTGAGTCTTCATGTTTTCATACACTACTATCCTGTAATTTATAATGTATTCTGAGGAGCCATATGACAGTTTAGTGGATATTTCTTCCCAGTTTCTGTCTGGCAGAACTAAACAAAAGTACCTTAGTAAAAGTAAACTGACAAGGATCACATTGTTTTCATTTCAAAAACACATAAAGGAACTAAAATGTTGTGAAATGTATCACAGAGTTTTCATTAAATCTTCTAATCTCCAGAGAAAGGGTTTGCAGGGTTTGTAATTAGAATTACATTAGAACTGTCAGAGCTAGAATTTTTTTTTAATACTAGAAGGACTTCAACTGATTTCATGCTACACATATATACTAAAAACGCATTTAGTGTAACATAAAGAAATTAAAATTACAATTGAAGTGTCATACAGTTAGTGAAAAAGCTTTAATGGTCTGTCTAGTCATAGAGCTAATAATGACTTTATGTAGACTGCAGTGTAACAAAGGTGTGTTTCTCAATAGCCAGAGTGCATTTGTGGCCAGCACTATTTTGCAGAGGCCATAGACAGCTGTATTTGGTTATAGGAACATTAGTTAAGTGAGACCATTAAAAAACAGCTGTATTTGAGATCATATAGGACTCTGCACATTTTCTCCCTGTGGCAGCCAATCAGAAATCTTGCTGACAGGCAAACTTGTACAGAACGAATGATCCTATTTAGATTAATTCCTCTTAATGTTTTACACAGGCCTACTTTGCCAGCGTATTGTGGAGACAGCAGGTCAGTTCCATTCAAAACCTGGAGACAGAAAATGCAAGCTTGATTACTTGATTAAATATATGACTATTCTGGTAGAGAATGCAGAATGCTCAGTCCCTGTGAAAATAAGGCTGGTGGGCTCTTCCCCAGCTCAGAGTTCAGCCATCAGACACTCAGGAAAATGAGCACTCAGCCAGCCAGTGGTCTGGACAACTGAGTTTTAATTGTACCTCTGTCATCACTATTTTAGTTCTTGAGTCTTTACCCAGTAACACAAAACATTCCCACTCTTTGCATGAAACTTTAAAATGCCCTCCAACCCCCAGCCCTGGGCTTTGGCCCAAAGGATATTAACCAACCTCACAGAGAGGGCTGAAATGAGCTTATGGGCTGGGTTTGCTTGCTTTCCTGCTTCTGCCATTGACATGGAAGGACATACCTGGGTCAGCCACTGAGTCAGGTAGGATGATCGGAGACACGTGCTGCAGATAGCTCTGCTGCCCAGCCAAGTGCAGCCAGGGTCAGCCAACCTGCAGACTCATAAGCATAAGTATTTCTTGAGACAGACCACTGTGCTTTTGCAGTTGTATTTTAGGTGGCATAACTGTGACCAATGCTAACCGAAGCCTCACTAAAGACTGCAGGAACTTGGGGCAAGTCTCCTCCCTGCCTGTTCTCCACAGCTTTTCTACAAGTGAGGACAGGGGATTGAGGACCCATATTGCCCCTTTGAATGACGACAGAGGCCCAGAGCTCTAGACTCTAGGTGCTCAGATTTCTTCCAGGCCTAAGTAAGGAGCCAAGGAAACACTTCAGCTGGCCCTGTGGCAGGCTGAGGAGCCTTATTCCCAAAGATATTGCCACTCATGTCTGGCAGTGTGTCTCCACAACTACAGATAAGTAAAAAGACAGTGATGGAAGCATTGTGAGAACTTGGATCCTTGATAGTCAGCTCCCAAACAAAACTTGTTTTCCTATTAGTTTAAACCTAGAAAATAAACAAGACAGAATTGGAGAAAATGGAAATCTTTATTTTTAAACACTAGTACATTTTTATCAGGCCATCTTAAAAAGGAAAAAATCATATTAGTTCAAAACTATGCATTAGAGCATATTTATTTAAATTCTAATTTTACAAACACATAATGAAAGAAACATTATATTTATAAATATCTACATAGAATATGTATTACGAAAAAAAGTGTTTAAAAATAATAGCCCCAGATCTCCCTCTTTAAATATATAAAATTCCCATACAATTCATAAGAATTCTTTCTCAAGAGCCAAAAATTTCACAAAGGCCAACACTCCTTTCTCATCAGACGCAATCAAAAGTAATAGGGATATAAAAAAATGTAAAAGTCCTGTACAAGGGAAATACAGATAGCACGTGGGTAAATCTCATTACCATACATACCATTTGTAGTTTAAAAATGTTTTATAAAAACTGCCATTTAAAACAAATAAGCAAGAGTACTCCCTGACTGTGGAAAATATATAAATTATCAGCCCTACCCCCTGGCCCTGGTATCAAGGTTCTCACCTGCTGGAGTCTGGAGTGAGAAGTATCCATGTGTTTCCTGGCCTAACCCATGCACGGGGAGCCACCTCCCCTTGGCAGTGACATTTCTTGGTGGATGATTCACTATTATTTCCTTTCACTTAGAAAAATTCTTTGGGATCATAGAACTGCTAACAAATGAAAGCAAGACTCAAGGATGATTTGGAATTGTATCCAATTGGTAATGTGTGTATTTTGTGGTTTTGGTAACCAAACTCTGAGAAGCCTAATTTTCCACTGTCAGAGATACACCCTATCACCTACCCCAGTGAAACACACGGCACAGCCCAGGGCCATCCCTTCAATTATCCTCTTCCAACCACATCTGCTTGGTCTGCAGTAGTGTGGACTATTGTCTCTTCTGACACTTCTTCTGGAAAGAGCTCTTCAAGAAAGTACGGTACACTGGGTCATCCACATATTCATTCTTAAATCTGGAACTCAGCACTCTTTGTCTCTTCTTCTCCCCTTGGATTATGTCTGCTCCATAAAATGTGTCTTCAAATCGCATATCAGAGGCTGTGGACTAAAAGCAGCTGGTGTCACTCTGCAGAAGGGCATGACATTTGGCCATCACAAGAATGGAAAATGATCTGAATCAAACGGCTGTTTGCAGGGTGCAGAAGTGAGGGCCACTAGCCTAGGGTAGAAGGCTGGTGTAGGGTAAAAAGCTTTGGAGGCACCTACCTATTCCAGCGTACTTCCTCCCTGAAGGCCCTTTCTTCAGACTCTCCAACCTACTCCAACTCCCCTATGACTTCCCCACAAAAGCAGGAACAATCTCCTCATTTAATCTCTCTCACTCTATATCTCCCCTCTGGCTTCTGCCCAACCAGGCTTCTGATTAATTTTTCAACATCTCTAATTCATCCCCCTTCCTATTTAACTTTTGAGTCCTTCCTTCACCATTTCCCTGAAACTGTCCTTGTTCAAGTCCTAGTTGCAAATTCCTATGACACTTTTCTGCCCTAAGTTTATTGGGCTATTCTGTCACCTAACTACTGCTATCAGTAGACGCTCTCTTCTCTATCATTTTTAAACCACTTTCTGCCCCCTCATCACTCAACGTTGATGGCTCAAGGGTTCCCTTTCTTAACTACATGCTCAACTCTCAAGCCCCTGGGGTTTTGCATTTGGGTATCTCCTCTCTACATATGCTTCTTTGGCCCTCAGGCCCACACTCATGAGTTAGTTCCAAATATGCTCACGACTCATGTAAGTTCAGATCTCTTCCTGTGCTCAGGCCTATGTGTTCAACTGTCAGCAAACATCTCAGAGTTTTTATTCTAGAGGCACCTCAAATCAGCATGTCCTGAATTGAAGTCAGTCCTCCTCCTCCATCTCTGTCCTTCCTAAATTCCATAAATGGCACCCCCTCACCACCCATATAGTTACACTGATCAAGAACCAAAAAGTCATTAAAACTTCTCTTGTCCCCACCCTATCTAGGACCCCTTCTACACTCAAACCTTTCTTCTTTAGCCTGACTGACTCCCTGGTGCAGGCCCTCACACTTCCACTCCTAAACCATTGCAACAAATGTTGTATCTTGTACAAAAAAATGTTGTATCTTGTACAAAAAAGCTCTTTATGAACTTTCTTTACATGAAACCCCTGCTTATAATCTTTTAACAGCCCCATTGCCTTCGCCATGACATTTAAGCTCCCTAAGGCTTAACCTATGTAACCTGGCATAATGCTACCCCACGCTCTGGTCAGACTGTTACTGTCCCAACCACACTTTACTAGCTCCTGTCTTTGTCTCTAGATGCACTTTTCCTTTGCATGGAAGATATTCTGTCTTCTCAGCCACAGCCAAACTTGAGGGCCCTACTTTTGGGTTCTTGCTGTAAGTCAAAGCAGAAGGAGAGACAGTGGCAGAGAAAAAGGGCAGGTACGTTTTTCCTATGGTGGATCCCTTGAATCACTTGAGGGGGGAGGAAATCAGGGACTTTGTATCAAATTTTATGTGGGTTCTCAACATCAAGCAACATGCCCAGTTCAGTCACTGCTAAGTAAGTATTATTTTGGTAAAGAAAATAAGAGTTTTTTCAGTGATACTCAGGTAAAGTCCATATTAAAGCATTATTTATGGTTCCTAATCCCCTACTATTTTGTCTCCTAAAATGCATTCCCAACTGATTTCCACTGAAGTGGATCACTTAGACTGACTCACTGTGACACTGAAGTGACCACGCCTTGTTAGTGACAGAGGCAAAGTGCAGTTTTTAGGGTTTGTAAACAGTCAGTCCTTAGTAAAGAACAGACAAACAGCAGAATACAAAGCTGGGCAAGTTTGTGCAAATTCCTTGCCAGTTCATCTAGGGTAAAGGCTACCTCTATGGGTCTCCCTGCCCCCAGATTGTTGGCAAGAGGGGGTAGAAAACTCTAAGAGATGGTGGATTGGTTCAGCACCCTCCTTCATCAGGAGAACACATTTTTGTTTCTTTCATTCTTAGCGAAGTACTTCCTCTAAGTAATCTTTCCTTTTTATAACTGCTAAAATTATCAAAGAAGAAAATAAAAACATCTATGAAAGTGTACCACCGCGTGAGAACAGCAAAAGTCAGCCTCTCAAATACAATAATAAAACCGATTTACCAGCAGCTCTAGTTAATTATGCACTGTTGCTATGGTTATTCTGTGAGACAATAAAAGGTAATGGGGCTGTTTCTGAAGTTAGTGGCAAAGAACCCAATACAATCACTGAGGTGGACTGCTGACTCTTTTGAAAAATTTCTCTTCAAGTCAGCGTGTGTTTGGGTGAGCAGACGTCATTAAAACATGAAGGCCTCCCAGTAGGGGCTGCTAACCCAGCCCTCCTTTAAAAAGAAAAAAAAAAAAAAAAAAAGACAGCTCTCTAATAATAAAATATCTCCCATCAATGAGTTTTCCAATTAGATTTGTTTCATCAACTGGAAAAATAATAGCAGTTATAGACAGACCAACCAAGGGCCAGAGGGTTATATACTAAACTGAAGGAAAGCTGATTTGCTACAGTGAAAGCACATAAGTCTTTGATTCAATAAAAATAAACTGGATTCAGTGACTGGAGCTTTTGTTTCTGAAATATTTCTACTAAGCTCAACTGTTTGACATAGCAGGCTACATTCATTCAGAGTATATATATAGGGTTTATTTATTTTTCACTACCTTTTAATTAACTTTTCTTCTCTGAGAATTAAAACAAAAAATAAAAGGTTGAATGTTGGTGTGACTGCTCAGGAAAACGGACCTAAGAAAGCTTAAGAGTTGTGTACAAATAAAGTCACCCAGGAAGGTATCCTGCTACTGAGCTAAATCTTTGGTGGAACAGAGAGATTATGATGAGAGCAGAAAGCAAAGAGCTTTCTTTTAATGTGATTAAGAATACATATTTGAAATTTATGAGACCTAGCTGGTTAGCTGGCTGGATGCTTAGCCATACATGGACGTCCAAAGGGCTAACTATTCCATTCTCCATCCTCCAGATCTCTAGGCTATTAAAAAAAAAAAAAAAAAAAAAAAAAAAAAAAAAAAGGCATGGGGAGAACAGAAGGAAAAGAGGGAGAATTTATAGAATACTGGTACATTGACAGAGAAGCAACCATGTCTACCATCTTGATAAGGAAAGTTGTTCTCAAGAAACTGCAAAACCTAGAACACTGACATGTTAGGTTTTTGTTAGGGTTAGTTGATGTCTTTTCAACAGGGATATTTGATTTTCTATTTCCCTGCAGTTTATTATCTATCTGAAGGTTCATCTGCTTTTAAAAAAGAAAATAATAGTTTCGCATCCTGAACAGAGAAAGTTGAATGAATGGTATTTTTCCGATTAAGAGTGTCATTTATTCAGAAAGAAATTTCATTTTAATCGGAAAAATACCATTCATTCAACTTTCTCTGTTCAGGATTTATTACCTCACAGATACAGTAGATGTAATTCTAAATGAGTGAAACTGAATTCATTTCAGGGTCCACTAAGTATTTTATGATACAATAATGAAAACTAAGTTATCCCGAATTATATTTTTTAACAACTTCAGTTTTGATATTTGTACATGTTTGTTTGTCTTTTAATGGTATGTACAAGATGCGAAACTATTATTTTCTTTTTTAAAACACTGCCTTAGCATTCCCTTAACTAGTATCTGGGCATTATTTATTCCTTTTGTTATGAAAGTAAGAGTTTGATTTAGGTATAAATTGACACAAATATTAATGAGGTAGAAGCTAATCAACATATGATAAGGCTATGGGAAACTAGTCATTCACTTATGCTGAGTCCCCTTTAATTTACTACTGGATGCTTTCTTCTATTGTTACTTCTACTAATAAGATTGTAAAGGGATTGATAGTATCTTTGTACGCTCCTAGCACCCTCAGAGAACACATATTCAATAAGCATTTTTATATGACAATAAATGGTAATACACAGAAACATCATTTGACATCAATAGAAAGAAAAACAAGGAACTTCATTGGCGTCTGTTTTGGGCCAAATTTGAGATTTGCACTAAACAGATTTTAATAAGGGAAAAGTTGTATTGGCACTCTCCAAAATCAATCCAAAGGCCCAAGAATATTTCCTACTGCCCTTGGGAAACAGGGAGTGGCATCTGCCAGTACTTACAAAACGGGCTTTCACTCTCTTGGGTAACTCTTCGTCTAAAGTATAGATGTCCTCTCTCTTCATTGCTATCTGGGATCCATCCTCAAATTCAACCTAGTAAAAAATATGGCATTGTGACATCCATTAAAAAATAAACAAGCACTGACCCTTTTTTTTTTCGGAGTTCCAATTAACTGCCTAAAAACAAACAAACAAAAAACAGAAAAAGGGACTCAAGCAGGACAAACAAGGAAAATAGCCAACAGCTAAAGAAGAAAAGTTTTTTCCCTTAATTCAGAATGTTTTTAAATAGGCCAAAATTCTCAAGAATGAGTGCCTTGCAATATGTGATATGCAAACTTAAACCCCCAAAGCAAAAACAAAGAAAAGTCACTGATGTTCAAATGATTTCTTAGAACTGGATAGAGAGGCAATTTAGCATTAAGATGGGGTAGGGCCTGTCAGTATTGCTTCTTTCTCTAAGAGGCTCTGATGACTATGAGAATTGTTTCTCTTTGAAAAAAAAAAAATGATGATATATTTACTCTTACATAATAATCTTCCAGATAAAATGATTTCTCAAGGTTTTATAGAGATTTTACTTTCAAAATTCACTTTTTGTCAAATTCATTAAAATGGCCCAGGAAAATATCAGGTTCTCAATGTGTGAAAATATATTATCTAAAATTTAAATGTTTAAAATTTTTTTCAAGTTAATCTAATGGATGCAAATTATTTCATAATCAGTTTTCCCTTGCTATTATAGGAGATTTTGCCAAACAAAGGGTAAATGACACTGGTTAACAGAAAGCTAAAGAAAGCATCTGAGGAAATTAATCAAAAGCTCTGATACACTCATTGTGATTGTTCTTGGGAGTAGTTCTAATCTCACATGAAATCTTCCAGGAGAAAACAACAAAAAGGAAAATACCTAATATGATCTAACTCTATACCACTTAATATTTTTGAAGTCCCTAACCTGTTTGAATACTTAAAAGAAATAAAAATTCACTAGTATTTTAATTTAAAAGGTTAAGTTGAACCATGCAGAAAAAAAAATCTGTTGGAGGTTTTTAAAAATATTAAAGATAAAAATACATAGTTAAATCTTTTATTATCTACCCAGGCACTGCTGACATCTGACTATGTGGAAACAATAGGGCAAAATCAGGTCTCAGTCACAGAACTCTCCCTGTTACGTCCCAGAAGGCTAAGATGGGAGCCCTTTCTTCTTGGTCTTGTTCTAGCAGAACAATTTTTCCATATTTAATTAGGCCAAGGTGTCATCCCATTTATATATCTTGGTAACATAGCTAGAACTTTGTTTGTCTTCCTTCTGTTTTGGGTCAATTGAAAATGCTAAAAGAGAAAGAGGCAATTATAAAACCGAATAGTACTAGGGTATGGGACTAACCATCCTGGTTTACCCTGGACTAATAAGGGTCAGCCAAGATGCAAGGACTTTCAGTGCTAAGGTCAGAGAAAAAGCTGAGAGTAAATTCTGACCCTTCTTACACCAGCTGTCTATTCTTGAGCAAATTATTAAATTTACTGAGGCCTTTTCACTGCTAAATTAGAAACGAAAACACCTATCTTGCAGGACTACTGAGGGTCAAAAATGCACATATGTAGGATATTTAGCATTACGTGGTAGGTATTGGGGTGTGTGTGTGTGTGTTCGTGTGTTCATTGCTGAATAATTACACATAAAACACAAAATGATCTCAAAGCCCACTAGGTTTAATGAGGAACTTTAAACTACTTGTGTTTGAGAGACAATTTTAATACTAGCTATAAGGGCAAGACAGGCCATAGTGCAGGTTTTCTGATCCCATGCAGACCGGGTAAAGGAGGAATCGGAGTCCTCAGTGGTTTTGCAGGTTTTTTATGGGGGTTCCCCAGGCATATGGCAGGCAGGGGTGCTGGGGGGCTGCAGTCCTCCCAGCCCCCAGCAAATCCTCGCTATCTGGGCTCTCCGGCATTCTCTGCTTCTCTCTTGGCTTCTGCTGCTCTTTCTTGGCTTCTCTTTCGGCATCTGCAGGCGTCCCTGTGACGCCGCCCTTAAAAAGCCCAGTCTCAGCCCAGGTGAATCCCATCTACCTATGCCCACACCCTACTCCAGGTGCCCGCCATCAGGCATGCATTCAGGACTGCAAAGGATCCATCATCTATCCTGATGGCAGGAGGGCAGAAAAGCCTGACATTTTTCCTTACCTTACACTAGCCTTAACTTTTTCATTGATTCTATAAATATGCTCATAGTTCTGTACTGATAGGCCATCATAAATTCAACTGAAGCTAACACACTGATTACTAATTAGCCTGAATTTCAACATGTTCTCATTATACTTTTCATGTAGCAAACACTTTGCTACATGCAAGAAGCTTCACTTTTGCATTTACTACTTAGTTAAATATAATTATTTGCTTTGGAAAAAAATAATGTTTTTTGAGTCTAGGCTATCTTAAGGAAATCACCACCACCACCACCACACACATACACCCACAGAGTGAATGTGTATATAACACACAATGAGTGTGCGTGTAAATATTTTCTTCTCTCCTGTCCCCTTAGGTTTTTCTAGACCATGAAAAACATTCTCCCCCAAGTTTTCCAAACTGCTTTGAGTACTTTTAATTACACTGTGCTCCAGTTCCTGATGTGGTATCTTATAATGTACTCTTCCATTTAAGCCCTTGCCTCTTATCAGCCTTTGAACAATTTCTTGCCAAAACTGGCAGTCTTATCGTTCTCAAGCTGTTTTTAACTTAACAGGTCTGGACCTTTTGGCTTATTCTCTTTATACTTCAATCTCCCCATTTTTATTTTACTCCTAGTCTCAGTATGTTGCTTTCTATTACTGTGTTACTAAAGAACTACAAGGCATTGGTTATAATAAATGTTTCCCTCTTAAAAGTCTTTCTGAAAAAATATAATGTGCCACATCCATGTTGTTCTACTTCCTAGAAATTAAATCATTCTCATTTTAATAATATTCTGGTGTATTCTTTAATAATACGTAGAATTTTCTAGTGAATGGGATAGCCTAATGATAACTGTACTTACCTGTAAGGATAGGTAACTGTCCACATCTGTGCTAATGCACCTTTGGTTTAGGTTTGTGAGATGCCTGATGGGGGTTGTGTTTCTCAGGGAAAAGTCACCAAATTAGAGGTAGCTGGCTGAAAACAGCTATCACTGTATTGACTTAAGGTGATATAAACCAGCCAGCTAATCTCTCCCCACATAATGAAAGCACAGGAAAGCAACTTACTAGCTAATTGGTTCTCTTTTTGGTTTTACAATGTCCCTTACTTAAATCATTCATGGCAAGTTATTAGAATGAATCAGTTGGACTTTGGTAATAAAATGCCAATACCTGGGTTATAAGGCATTGAATCTGTGCCTCCTTTATAAAGTAAGAGATGCTCCCATTTCATGTGGCTGATGGATCAGCAGCACAGTGGAGAGACATACTGTCGGCCCCTGGTTCCTCCTGTTCCCCTCAACAAGTGCACATGGGGCAACACTCACCTGGTACATGTGAGCTATATTCAAGCCAAGATATTTTGCTCCATAGAGTTTCCCATCAGGCCACTTGACTTGCACAACTTCTCCCTCGGCAGGAGGACCCAGCTTCAAACAGTCTCGGCTCTGCAGAATAAATAGAGACAGGCTTTTCAAGGCAAGTGTTTAAGTGACTGCATTGAGAACTTAGCAAATGATGAACTCCTGGCAATTAAAAGGAGTTATTGCCTCTGTGTTTTATGGATTATGATCTTGCATGGATGTTCAGAAGAAGAGATATGAGCCAAAGGAGTACTTAAAGATTCAGTCTACATCATAAAGTTGTAAAGGAACCACCATAATCCAAGCAGGAAAAAACAGCAGCATTTACATTTGCTATTTGACAAAGATTTGTTTCGAGAGTAAGAAAGATATGCGTGGAATCTGCTGTAGCTGAGGAAAAGACCAGCTAATGATTTATTACACCTGACATTTGTAAAGCATTTTGCAGTGAACAGAAAGGTTCAATATATATCTCACTCGACGTTCATAATCACTCCATAAAGTAGTCAGAGATTATTAATTATTCCCATTTTACTGACAAGGAAACTGAGCCTCTAAAGTAAGTTGTTAGGATCTCTGAAGGAGTGAAACTGAAAGAGAGAGGTAAGAGTTGGGGACATCCAGGTGGAATGGGGGTGGAGGAGAAGCAGAGTGAGAATGAGCAGCAAGAGAATGGGAAGTAGAGAGTGCCCACAGCATATCAGGTGAAACTGGGAGGCGTGGGTCCTGCTTCTTCCCAGCAGGCATGCTTCTGCCTCTATGTGCCATTCAGGGACTAGCCACCTTCCTCCACAGGGCATCATGGTGGCTCCCATGGCATTGTTCCACTCAATAATGGCCCCTTCTGAGGCAATAATTCAGAGCAAACTTCCCAATAGTTCATTCTGCATAGTGCTTTTATGGGGGGCAGGTGGGGAGGGAATACAGGTAAAATGAAATAGACATTTTCATAGATACAGTTTGCATGTGTTGAGTAAAATACAACAAAATTTTAATACAAAGAAATTAAATTCTTGAGTACTTTGGTAATTTGGGGCACATTTAGCAATTTATGTTTTGCTAATACTGGTATTTTACTGATGAGGCCAATCTGACTGATTGAAATGCACACTTGACCAATCAAGCTGTAAATGCAGACTGGGCATGATTCTGTGGTTTAAACGAGAGGCGCACACACAGGAAATATCTAGTTGTTTATGACCAGAAATCCACCATGAATCACTTTTCATTATTCCAGACATTCGGCATTATAAAGGAGTGGCCATTTTATTGTTGGGCTTGGAATATACATGTAAGGCTCCTCAGCTATTCATTTTTATCACTGTGGACTATGCTTCCATTTAGACCAATAGGAAGAGAGAAAAATATGTGCTCAGAGGCTCTCTTGAACTGACAGTCTACATTTAACTTAGTCAAATGAAAGTAAGCTTATTTTCAGACTTCATAATATTTTGCCTCGGTGCATAAGAAATGTATTCTACTTATGGCCCTGGTATTCACCTCACCACTTCCCATCCAAAAATGTACATGGAAATAAGAATATTGGACGGTATAGCTTCTAAATACATAATGAATACATGTGTAGGGTAAAGAAAATATCAGGCTTTTCTGCCCTTCCGCCATCAGGATAGATGATGGATCCTTGTCCTGAATGCATGCCTGATGGCGGGCACCTGGAGTAGGGTGTGGGCATAGGTAGATGGGATTCAGCTGAGCTAAGACCGTGCTTTTAAGGGTGGCATCACGGGGACGCCAGGAGTAGCAGCAGCAGCAGCAGCCGAAAGAGAAGCCGAGAAGCAGCAGAACGAAAGCTAGAGAGCTCAGATAGAGTGAAGACTTGCTGGGGGCTGGGAGGCCTGCCAGCCTCCCAGCCCCCCAGCCAGCACCCCTGCCTGCCATATGCCTGGTGAACCCCCAATAAAAGACCTGCAAAACTACTGAGGACTCTGACTCCTCCTTTACCCAGTCTGCATGGGATCAGAAAACCTGCACTGCCCTCTACAACATGTGTTCAGTCTATTAGGATAGGAAGTCATATCAGCTCTGGATAACTCAGAGCTGAAACCTAGATGTTTTGGTTATGTGGGGAGACAGAGGAACAAAAGGAGTATGTTTCTTTTCCTCCCCTAAAATACTTTTCCATGTACAGGAAGCTCCATTAGGATAATGTTCCTGGCTTTGTTCTTACCCTCTCATTCATTTGACATTTTCAAGAGAATAAGGTGCAACAATTTTATTGTTGAGTTCTCCTTCAGAACTTTGTGGGATGGGATATTTTCAAGGGAAATACAACAACACTTGTCAGAAACCAAGCCTAACACTTTATTAAGTTTGGACTTAACTGTTAGATATTTCTTTTGGCCAATAAGCATGCAAAAGATGTGCTGAGATCACTAGGACACTGTAGACCTTGAAAATTTGGTAATTTCTGGCTTAACCTTTTGCATTCCCTTTCTCTTTGGAGCCTGCAGGCAGAGAACTCAAATTCGGCTATGCTCTGTTCCCAGAGGGAGCTGGCAGTGTCCTGCACCACCTGATGCTAGAAACCCCGTCTAATTCTAAGGCAATGTACAGATACAAGCCACACTGCAGCATCTGCTTTATTAGTAAAAAGGGAGATTTGTTTAATATTGTTAATATTGTTTAAATTTGTTAATATTGACTCCTTGTCTTTCTATAGTGTTTTTCCTTTAGCAGAATGAGAAATTCTATTTATTGGGCCCTTCTCTTCAAGTTGAACAAAGGTAAGTCTAAGCCTTAGGGAATATGGAGGCTACACTCCCCATTTGCTCACCTACCACAAATAACCTCCAGGTAGGAAGGTCAGGTGCTCATTTACACAAATTTGATCCACTGTAGAGGTCTGCAAACCTTTAAGCTCCCCCCAAACAAATCCTGATTTGCAACTTTAGGTACCATGTCACGTAACTGTGGCAACAGCTACAGAAATGTGGCCTAAGCAAAGTTTAAATATACTGTATTGATTTATCATTTAAAAAAGCAGTTTTTTAAATAAACAAAATCTATGCAACTTTATCAAGTGAGAAACAAGTCTTTTCCAAAACGGTATTAAAAAGCAAAAAGTCTAAGATACAGTCTGATATTTTACAATTTGTCAATTAACCCTTTACTGATAACAAATCTCTCAATTTGGCACTGAAGTTGCCTGGCCTCAAAGAGCTGCTTCCAGCTCAGACTCCACCTAACCACACTTTGTAACAGTCACAAAGAGCAAAATTTAGGGAATGCCTTGCTTTAGTTTGCTTTCTCAGTCTTCTTTCTTTCAGAACTCTTTTTTTTTTAATTCATAGTATAAGGGGAATAAAGGAAAATAACCAACCAACTATAAAACAACCTAAAATTCTTCTGTGAAGAATTTCCTTCTCCCCTAGTGAAGAGGCATCATCATTCTTGGCCATAATGGCAATTTTCTCAACCTTTTCCTGATCGATTAATTGGAAATCGCTCATAACTTTATTTATTATTATTTACACCCCAGCTACTTTCTAATGAATTTAAGGCAGCTCATAGTAAAACACAAAATAACTAATTTCTGTAACATCTACTTTCCTCCATAGAGAAATGGTTCCAATTCTTCAGTTGTTCTGAATTTTGAGTTTGCCAGAAACTTTCTATGACTACATGGAATTTAAAACATTTAAACAGGAATGGAACTAGGAATACATGAGCTAATGAAAAGAAGTTGAAAGTTTTGATATTTAGACTTCCTTGGGCCCTCCAAAGCAGAAACCTCTGGATGTCCCCAAAAGGGGACATCACTAATCTAACATCTACTTACTGATCCACCAATGCAATACACAACAGGAGACAACAATGTCCAGCCCACGAGCAAGGGACAACCAGGCAGCTTCATGTCTACGGATGGGTTCTGAAGCTCTGACATTCTACCATCGGGGTCTCTGTGGGATAGGGGTGAG
Organism: Talpa europaea; assembly: GCF_964194135.1. NCBI lineage: Eukaryota > Metazoa > Chordata > Mammalia > Eulipotyphla > Talpidae > Talpa > Talpa europaea. The sequence continues at coordinate 31,777,190 of NC_140074.1, forward strand.
GTCTCAGGGGTCTTCCAAGGCCTGAAATCTATGTAAAATATATGAGCTCTGCCCCCAGGATAACTTTAATCAGAACAGACCTTTTATCTATATGTCGGGTTTCAGAGATTTTATGTGGAAAAAGGGTTTCTTAAAAATAAATGGGAGGGTGACTCCCCAGGTGGTGCAGCGGTTGAGCAATGGGCTGCGAGGCTGCCTGCAGCCTCTGCAGCGCTGGTTGGTTCCCCGGCCGCCGGTGAGGGTCCCACACACAAAAAAAATAAAATAAAATAAATAAATGGGATAAAAAATGGGATAAAACATGAAAATCAGAGGATTTTGTTTGAGGAAAGCAACAATTTGAATGGCAGTTCTCTCTCTGAAAGGTCTTCAGCTAGCTTACATCCCCCTGGGCTGTGATGAGGGATCAGACAACAGAACACAACTTATCAGCATGTGGGCCTAACCATAAGGGCACCCACTGAAAATGAAAATTCTAGCCCCTCAGCTCAAACTGGCCAGGTGATTATATTTAAAGAATTCTAGAATTTGAAAGCATTATATTACAAGATGTAAAATGCTAAAGAGATCTTTCCTTAGGGCGGTTGTTCTTAGCATGCTGCTGGAGCAAGTAAACATCTCTGCTAGAAAATTATATGCATTAAAAACCTTGACTAATGTATTTTTCTCAGTTGCTATCTAGAGCCTCAGAAGCAGTTTGCCTTCACCTGACATAAACAGCTGTTGGCCATTTGTTCTGCTTCTGGAATGTGTAAACTCCCCTCAAATGTGCTAGAGCTCTGTCCAAAGGGACACTGATGTCTAGAGCTGCCAGTAAACCTACAGCTGGAACAATAAATAGATGATGTGAAAATTAATGACAATTAATAATCACAAGCAAAAATTGATTTTGGCTCTGATTAAAGGACTGATACAGGCCAGCAACCCAAGCATACTTCTGCCAAAGTTGGGGACAAATGCCTATATTTGCTCCACCAACTCCAGAGAAAAACCCATTGCCATCTGGTTATTTGAATTCTGATGTTACTATGTTCTTGTGACTCTTACCCTTTTTTTTTTTTAATTTCTTTTTAAGGTTAACAAAAGGTTTAATTACAAGGGAAGGGGAATGCGGAAATGTACAACTCAGGGAGAAAAGAGGGAGAGATAAATGCTTAAATGTGTCCTACCTGTTCCGCCAACCTGGAATCCCAAACAACCGCCGAGACCAAACCTGCCTGGCCAAGAGCATGAGCCAAGTGTGCCCGACCCCACTAACATGGCTAGTTTTTATTTACAAACAGAGAAAATGGCTGTTTAACTCCGCCCTTAGGTCCTCACCACTTCCTGTAGTTCCCAGTGTCTTGATGGAGTGGGGGTGGCATCCACAAAGCCTGTATGGAATCAGCTCAGGACATCCTTTCTCCCTAATAACTCCCTCCTATCATGTTTTGCCACCATTTCCATGGTATTGAAGATCAAATGTATACCCATTTGATGTATACACTCAAAGATGAAAATTTTTCTCAGGGTTCCCATTGGAAAGCAAACCAGTTGTGACTCTTACCCTTTGAAAGAGAGTTCCACAAGCAGTTGCCCTTGAGTATTGCCAGTTTTACCATCCCCTACCCACCTCTACTCCCTACAAGTAACCACAGAGCAGACAGCCAGAATCTATCCAGCTGCAACAAAGACAGTCATACATTAACTTCTAGTAATTAATAGGGATATAGTTTGGAGCCTTTGACAGTCTCCCTTGGGGAAAATGTTTAAGTGACCAGGAGCAAACTGATGTTAGCAGCTGCTGGCACTGTGAGAGATAATCACCTGCTCATTACTAGACCCTGGCAGGAATTAACAAGACTGACTAATAACCAAGAACTAATCATACCAGCTAACAGTCATTTCTTTGGCTTCCCAGCATCTAAAGCCCCTTCTCCTTGGAGTCTCAGTGGGAAGCAGAGCTGACCTGCTGTTACAGACATTGGAAAATGCCAGATACTCCCTTACCCAGTGTCCCTGGCAGTAGACATGTATAAGGGCATGGTCTCTTGGCTATACCTGCCTAGGAGACAGAACCTGGGAAGCAGAGATGCAATGAAACAGTAGAGGGGAGAATGTTCTTAGAAGGCAGAGATAGCAGGAGCACTCACTTGCCAAGGCAGAGCCCAGTCCATTCCGAGCACACAAAGGAGTTAACCCCATCCTTCCTGGACCAGGTGAATGGTCTGCTCTGCCCACATACAAGCTGCTCCTTTTACTCACTTGCCTTCTGATCTTGTTTTTTGTTTTTTGCATTCCTCAAGTTTCTGTGGCTTCCTAATAACTTTCCACTAAATTTCTGTAGTGCCTAAATCACTTACAGCCAGTTTTTGTTGTTTGCAACTAATGCCTCTGATGATAACTAACTGCCAGTTTGGGTGAAGGCAGATCCTGGCGCTCACAAAATGAAAAAAAAAACAAAACAACTTTTCATTTAATGGTGGAGTATAAAACTGGGAGGCTTTCCAGACTACCCATATCTCATTCAAAGGGCCTGTATAGGAAACTATCCCTCAAAAAGGGAGGGAACATGTTCACGGCACCACCTACCTGCTCATATGGCTTGGCCTCAGATGATTTGCAACTGTGCACAATTTTGCAATATACCCCTCACTCTGGAGATGTACTTTCTTTCTTTTTTTAAAAAAAAAAGATTTATTTATTCATGCTTACAAGAACCGGGGTACAGGCCTGATGTGTGGGTGGGTGAGAGAATTCACCAGAGAGAATAGGGAGCAGAACAGGCAGACTGACTGAAATAAACTGCTGAGGGGAGCAGTGGGCGAGACAGGAGAGATCTGCCATGCCATGTGGGATTCTCGCCGGCTGGCTGGGATAGAACCCGCGCCGCAGAGGCTGCAGACAGCTTCACAGCACTGCGCTCAACCCGCTGTACCACCAGGAAGGCCCTGGAGACATACTTTCTGTAAGAATATCCACAAGAATATATCCCAAACTATAAAGATACATCACCAAGCATCTTGAGCAATTGTAGGCTCTTTAGAAAGACCTCTTAAGGTGAATAACTTTGAAAGGGATGTACCACATTTGGAGGGATTAAACTTGGGACTGTTTTTCAAACATGTCATAATAATTTATTATCATCCTTAATGTACAAATTAACAAAGACAGAACAATTTAATATGGTTTCTTAGAACTAACTTTTTTCTAAGTTTAGATTATGTAATCATAGAGAAAAGTATAGAATTTTTTTCATTAAATTTAAAAAAATGAAATTTCAAACAACCCACCATCTCTCTACCTAGAAGTAAATGCTGCTACCACATCTGGATTTTTCTCCATGCTTTTATGCATTTTTTCTTTAAATTAGGTCATCCTATTCATACATTCCCCTATATATATATATAGAATTGTTTTCCCATAGGTACAACTTTTATTTTCTTCTGTGTGAGAGCACAAAAGAGCTCTCTCCAAAGAGGCAGGCAAGACTGTCTTTTGTGAAGACTTCAGTATTGCAGTTCATGCCATGTTCTTTCATTCACTCCAGAGCATTTGGGAGAGTTCTTTCTTTTTATTGTGGTGAAACAGACATAACATATACCATTTTAACCACTTTTAAGGTCGTTTCCATGGCTTACATACATTCACAACGTTGTAAAACCATCACCATACCACATCTACAGAAACTCCATGTACTTAAAACAACTCTTCATTCCCCTCTTCCCAGTCCCTGGCAACCACCATTCTATTCTTTTGTATCTATAAATTTGACTATTTCAAAGTACCTCACATAAGTGGAATTACATGATACACAGGTAATTTTGTGCCTTGGTATTTATCAATAACATTATGAGAATCCTCCTAGTAGTTCATTATCCTTCAAAAACCCCATCTTGCTGAATGAATATATGAGACATAGTGCCTAATTAATTTAACCATCCTCCTATTGTGAGATATGTACAGGTCTTTCCAATTTCCCCATTATCGATAGTGCTACTGTGTTTTTCTCCATAAATCTTGTCCAAATTACTGATTATATCCATAGAATAAATCCTTAGAATAGGAAATACTTAGTAAAAAGGTATATGAACTATAAAGTTTATTTCATCAGCTTTGAAAAATTCAACATCAAAATCACTTCTCTATGCAGCAAATCTTATCTTAACCACCACAGAAAACTTTGATTCAGTCTGTCCAAGGTGAGGTCCAAGTTAAATGACCTCTCAAACAATCTGATGCTCAGTCAGGGTAAGAAAACAATTCAAGATTATCTCACAGCTTACACTATCTCCCAGTGTAAGCTATACATTCAATGATAAGAACTAATTCCATGTCACTTCCTCTGACTGTATCTTTATTTACAGTGAGCATCTTTTAATACACCTAAAAGAAAATTCGGAATGCTCCTGCACTGAGGTATCTTATCTATGTTTCCTGCTAGTTAGCAAACACTGTCATTTCAGCCTGTGGGTTAAAGGATTCATGCCCACTTGCTTCCACACTGACATCTTTCTAGGAAAGAAAAACATTTCAATTTTCATTTAAATATGTACTTTTCTTTTTAAAAGGTATCTCCCTCTTTCTCCCTCCCTCCCCCCCGCCCCAAGATGCTATGATTATCTCTGTTAAGCTGGAACAGTACCCTTCTTATTCCCTCCAACAAATTCTTCCCTACCATGCATACTTCTCCAGTGCCCATATGCTTATCCACACCTACCTTCTAAAAGATAGTGTCTTCTTCGCAGAAGGAATAGCACTGACACTTTTTGATGAGTTCTTGAGAGCCAATTGTTTGTTAGTACATACTTTTCCTTCTGCTGAGGCCAGTAATGAACACAATATGAAGGTTGTTGTATTATTTTCAAAATTACTACAACATTAATCCTCAGAAGATCTACTTTTAAAGAAGTCAATCTTTATGTCATTAGCATCAGGTGAGACATTCTGGCATATAAAAACCTCAAGGCATGAGATGCACAAAGTTAGGCAGTCTCTTTTGGAGTGAAAAGCATAAGAAAAGTTATTAACTAGAAATAGGGTGACAGTGGGGAACAGACTTGACTAAAGGGGCCTGTGAGGGAGGAGTGCAGGGAGACGGCTCTGAAAATCTGAGAAGGGTTCTACACATCTTTGAATTGGGGGTTATGAATGGAGCCCCATCTAGTCACTGATTACGAGCCTCCTCCTTCTCTTTCTTTTCCCCACTCAGGCATGTGCTGAACGTCTCCTCTGTGCATTGCACTGAGTTCAGCACTGGGAGAACAGAAGAAAAAACAGACCTTTTGAAGTTCTTTCACCCAAGAATGCAGAGTTCAGTTGGGGACTCAATCAGACACGTTGTTAGGGGGAAGTGATGTCCTGAGTTAATCCTATACAGGCTTTGTGGACTCCACCCCCACTCCAGACTAAAGCCATCAAGACTCTGGGAAAGACAAATCCCATCACCACCAAGGGAGGGTGGCTGGGACCTGAGGGTGGAGTTGGGCAGCCAGGTTGGATATAAAAAACAAACACGTGGGCCTTGGGGGCTCTCGCTCTCTGGCTCGCGATCGCTCGCCTCCTGGCTTCACCGCTCCTGGCTGGCGGCCAGCTCTCAGAGCGCCATTTTGGGATTCCTAATCGGCGGATCGGGTAGGACTCATTTAAAACTTTGTCTCCCACTTTTCTCCCAGAGCTGTACATTTCCTCATTTCCCCTTCCCTTTGTAAATAAACCTTTTATTAACCTTTCACGTGTGCCTGCAGTAAAGCATTGATAAGTCCTTTTAAGCGCGCGGGTGAGGACCCACAGTCAGGCACCCCGTTTTGTTTCGGGGTTGCTCTACAACAACGTGACTATGTATAATACAAGGAGGTAGTAGGAACCTTACCCTCCTACGATATTAACTGTGTCAAGGACTTCCTCCTTCTGATTAACCAAAATTCTTCATGCCTTCCCCTCAATGTTAAGTCACTGTCCATATTAAGTGAGTAACTATGGAGTTCCTATTCAGGACTCTCCTGAATTCACTTAGGTAAGTATATGTGAATATTTGTAAGCTATGCAAGCCCCTAAAAACAGATGTCAAAGGGAGAAGAAAGCTGGCAGCTCTAGAGGCACTTTGTGGGGATTGCTGTTAATGCTCTGGCATCAGCAACTTCACTTCGCTAGGGTTTAATTAGTTCATCATGCTATCCCACTGACTATATTGAGGGGCATAGCCAAGTTAGGAGGACAAAGGCTTGTCCCATTTCTCTAGAACATCACAGAATGTTCTAGACTGATCCCACTGATGATCCAGGGCAGGTCATTTGGCTACAATTATAGCAGGAGCCAAATTTCAAAATCTTTCAGTTTAGACTAAATGCCACCCTAGATACATAAACTACTTGAAAAGGAGGTTTGTCTCTTTAAAGCTCCCGCTTAGGTCCTTCTTTTGGTAAACTCTCCTTTCATAAAGGTATAGAAGATGTATAATATCCAAATGTCACTGGAAGTCTTGTGCTGAGAGACAGACTCTGAACAAAGAGCTAACTGGACAATACTGGTCACTGCTACCACTACCTGGGTGTATTATTATGCACACTAAGTGCTTTATACCTTATATTTCAACAATTCCAGCCACGATCCTAGTATTCATTATTTAATATTTCCACTTTTAGGATAAGGCAAATAGTGTCAACTGCCTTGTCCAGAGTTGTATTGTTAGCATAGCATAGATATGCAGACCTGTCTGTGACACATGCAGTTCTCTCCACCATGTAGACAGCCAACACTTTTCCCAAATACTGCCCTGGGCTGACCACATCCTCCTAGCTGTACAGCAGACACAATGAAAGTGCACCCCATGATTCTAACTGCTCACACACACACACACACACACACACACACACACACACAGGCGGGGAAACTTCCATCTATATAGGACAGGTCTTTCCCCCTTTTTATAATTGGCGGCAGAAAGTAAAATGCATGAGGGAAATGAAATAATTTATTGCATCAATAAAAATTTATGTCGCAAAACAGAAAAAGGCAGGCTTGAGATGAATTACCCAGTAGTGGTTTCTAAAAATGTCAGTTGTAAATGCTTAAAAAAGAAAGATGAAAGGAAAACTGAGGATCAGCACAGTGGGGAGAGAATGTGGCAGTCACAACAGCAGCACCTGACCACAGGCCCTCTGCACACTCTGCCTCTGCTCTGTCGTGTGCAGTCTGCCTCCCAGAGCAGCACTTCCCAGGTCTGGAGGCACACTGCCCAGGATCAGAGAAGATCTGGTACAGCACAAGAAACTTTCCCTCTTTACAAACTGGCTTCCTTGCCAATAAAATGGAGATAATAAGACAGCCTGGCAGGGTTGTTGGGAGAATTAGTTTGTATTTATTTAAAAAGACAGGAGAAAGGAAGACACAGAAGAAAAGCACAGTGATTGACAATTGGTGAGTCTGAAGTGAACTGTGACTGATTCATCATATCAACATGGGATCTGGAGAATGATAGGGAGGGGACAAAAAAACCTTGAGAGAATGTGATCTTTAGAATTTGAAATCACAAAAAAGGATGTACTGAGAAGACAAGCACTTACTACAAAAGATGACTGGTTAATGTTGTCTTAGTTGAAATCCAAAACAAACCAGGAGGATAGGTAGGCAGATGTCGTTTTTCCATACAGGTGAAAATGCATGATGACATGCCCCAGGTCACAGGGCATGGGCAGCAATTCACTCAACACATACTTTTTATGTATCCCCTGTGTTCTAGGAATGGTAGGATTAAAAATGAGAAAAACAGATGCAGTTTTTGAATTCAATAAATTCTTAGTAGGAAAATGGAGGTATTAATTAAAAAAAAAAAAGGATAATAGCGCCTACATTAGGGAACTGCAATGTGAAGCGGAAACATTTATCAGAGAGATTATGAACATACTGTGTGGCTATTATATTCCGGAGCGCTTCAAGAGATAGGAGAACTAAAAGGAAATTTTGACGCAAGAATCTGAAAGAATCCAGATAAGGGAAATCAGGGGAAAGGAGTCATCATGCAAGGAGTTTTTGGAAGGGTTCAGTTTTTAAAAAAATAACTTTTTGCCTGATCATAAAAATAAAACATGCTCATATGGAAACTATAAGGAGGTGATAAAGTTGAAAATCATAATCACCTATGATTACACTCTCCAGAGATAATCAGTAACACTTTGATGCATTTCCTTTGAGGATTTTTTCCTTTGCATATTTATATTTCTATACATAATTGGAATCACACTGTATATACAATTTTGAGCCTGATTTTTTCCATTTATTATATCATACCATTAAATATCCTTTGAAAATGTGATTTTTAATAGTTGCATAAATAATTCCTTTAACTTTCATCCTAGTTACATTGGCCAGACTGAAGGAACAAGGAATTGCCCTGTTTGCATGGTCAAATTGTGCTCTCATATTCAGGGGAAAGGCGAGCACTTGAGAGCAACATATTGAGTAGGGCATTGTCCAAAAAATTTCATCCTGAGGACAAACATTCTAAAAACTATTTTGTTTTCATTAAATCATTTGTTTTCCTTCTCACACAAATACGGAGTAAGTGATTGGGGCAGGAGAACTATTTTGTTTGGATTTAAGAAGACTTAGAGGAACCTGATAGCTTTCTACAAATATGTAAGAGCTGTGAGTGAAGAGAAAATAGATGAATTCTATTTTAACAATGGCTCTTGGGATGTTTCAGAAACAACATATAGAATCTATACAAAGAAGCCAATGCTTCCTAATAATTACAACAAATTGGTACTGGCCATGCTCTGTAATGGGTCTGAGATCCACTCATCTTGAGTATGGTGGAGGAGAATTCCTATAGTAGGAAGGAGTCTGTGGATCAGGGAAAGGAAATGGGATGGTTTAAAGGCTGCAATGGGAGGGGAATGCACACTTAGCCCTAATGTGCAACAGCGCTGAACTGAATTATGTCTTAAGAGTTCTGTTTTAATCCAACCATCTCAATGACTCAAAATGAATGAAGCAAAAAGCAAAGAAATGATGGAAGAGACAGGAGTGTGGGTCTCATCCTACTACAGTGAGAAAGGCTTTTACCAAGTTTCTGTGGTAAATATACAACTGTAAAAAGACACCATAGTATGTAAAATATGTCAAGGGTTACTTACTTCTGGACTGAGACCCTAAGCATAGTGTGGTCCAGCCAGTTTCCAAGTGATACTGTAATATGCAAATGGCATGCCTTCTTGCAGTGTGGTGCTGTGTGCCCAAAGTAATAGACCCTTTCCACCTCCCACCTACGGTGGCCAAGCAAGAATGACCACACAGGTGGTCACCAGAGCCAGGAATCAGGAAATGTGTGTGTACAAAAGAGTGGACAGACCAGAAGCACATTCCAGTGCTTACAGAGAGATGATTATGGACAACCCACAGCTTTTCTCCCTGCCAGAATCAAAAGAGGCCTAAAATTGCCTAGGCCAATGTTCCCATTTTAAAGAGAAGAGCTGAACAATGAAATGATTTGAGTCACAACTCACCTAGAGCTGGCTATAATTTATTAATTTCACATTTCACAGTGCAGCAGTACAAGATTTTGAGTAAATGAGTAACATTTGGAGAGGATTTAAAATAAGGGAGTAAAAAAGGAGAGCCAGGAAGGGGGGAAGAAAATAAAAGGATTTGTGAGAATATGATTTGTCAAAAAAATGTCAGCTCATATTATGTCAAAATCAGATGCAGGGGAGTCCTGAAGTGTATGTGTGTGAGCACACATGTGCATATGAAGTAGTCCAGAATTTCCTCAAAACTGCAAATGTGCCTGAACATAGTAGTAAAATGTGAACAACTCCACTCTATAAATACTTTCCATGTAAGCTGCTGCTTCTGTTACTTTAACATGTCCTTCCTCTTAGATTTAAAGCAAATACATAAACTTAAACAGTCATGTTCATAACAGACTGCCTTGCAAAGAATAAGATGCACGTAATTACTACCAGTCTATTTCCACTGAATCTAGACTGTCATAAGCTGTAGACAGATAAATAAGATGGCTGCGGAGAGGATTATAAATCAATCTATTTAGTCAACACTATCACCCTTAAAAAGGGAAGTTAGAAATTTCAAAAGCTCCCCAAATGATTCTTATGTTGTCAAAAGACTGTCAAATCAAAATAATCTTAATGTAAAATTAAGGATAATTTTGCTATTTGTAGGCTCCCAGATGAGAATGAAAATGATATGCAGATAACATATTATTGTCAGACTTATCCAAACAAGAGCTTTTAATCCAAAGACTTAAAAACACATTAGTGGAGGGCAGTACAGTTAGCTTCACTGATCGCACTCAAGCCTGCAATGACTGGTTCAGAATTACACTGAGGATTACACAGTGCCCTTCCTCTGGCATCAATGTACCTTTGAAGTAGGAAACTCCTGTTCTTTTCATGCTGGATATTAATCTTTATTAGAAGGCTGATTCTTGCTAACATCTAACTTGCTTAATGAACACTGAATAGTCGGTCAATCCATATTTCCATGATGATATGGTCTTTTTTTTACAATCTACTCCCTCCCCTTCCTATCTCTTACTGCCTAAACCAAGGTTTTGTTCACATCCTCAACTGCTTTCTTTGAAACAAACATCTACAGTTTTGAAATAATATAAATGTATATACTGACAACACTGAACCAAAAACATGCCAGAGAAAGGAGAATCCAAGGGTACATGGATATTTAAGAGAGGGAGTTCAGTGGAGATAATAATGGAGCCAGAGGGCTGAGCTTGCCTTTTATAGTTGAAGCTAAGAGGCGAGGAAGCAAGACCCCATGGATGATACTATGGAAAAGGTAGAGATGGAGCTGAAGTAAAGGGAAAGGATAAAAGGAGATGGCTTTGCCAGCATCTGTTACTAACTACCATGAGCAATAACACTAATAGTGCATGGCATGAGAGTTCTGACTTTTAGCAAGTTGATATAATGCCAGATGCATTCAAATAAACAAAGATCTGCATGCACACACACACACACACACACACACAGCTTGCATATGCATTTTACTAACTCCTGGGAAGATATACAGGTGGAAATGCATCCAGATGTGGGGTGTTGCAGGGACTTATACTTTTCATACCATAATCTCCTGTATTTCTTGAACTTTAGCCAGACATGGGTATGTTACACGAAATACTGTACACTTGTGAGTATCACATATAAGCTGCTACTTATTAATATTACTGTTGATCACACATATTTTGCTTATCAAAGTAACTCACTGATCCTTTCCCTTTAAAAAGGTACATGGATTTTAAAAGTGTGGGATGTTCAAAACTGGAAGGCCATGCAGTCCATCGCTTTCAGAAAAGGGCAGAAGAGCAGATGTGTGGCCTTAACACTAGTTGTCGATATGTGAGCTCTGGGGAAGAAGCCATAGCGTTGAAGGCAAAGGACAAGTAAAAGCTCCAGAGGATGCATTCAGGCTGCAGGTACAGAACATGGAGGGTATGGGGTAAGTGCCAAAGGGAGTTATGAACTAATGGACATTATGGTGAACTACACAGTGAGTCAAGTTTACAAATGTACATTTGTGTTTCAAGATGAAAATTCAATAAAAGGTAAATATGACTCCTCAGTTTTGGTGACCATCTTGTCTTGTTGAAGAATTATTTGGGCAAAATTCATTATTTCATAACTGGATTAGAGTTAGGTAAGTGTGGGGGGTAAGTGGAGGGAGGGAGGGAGAGAGGGAGAAGAGAGAGAGCGAGGGGGTGGGGAAAGGGAGGTGGAATGAGAGAGGGAGGATATATCCATTTAGAGATGAAATGAAGTGCCTATTTCCTGAACAAGCCATTTCTGAAATATGGCATGTCTGTTCTCACAGGAGGAAGGGTTCTTTCTCTTAGCATCCCCCAACTCTGTGAGAGACAAAATAAACAAACCTCTACTTGGGATGGTCCTAAATGCAGTGACTGTCCTAGAAGGAAAAGCAGGCCAAGTCTATACTCATAATCTTGACTTTGGGCATGTTTCATGGTTCCCTTTCTCAATGACAACCATTTGTCTGACCAAGTCAAAACCCTGGTCATGTAATGAGAACTAGGTATGTAACAATAACGCAAACAGTCACAGTTCTTTTTGTTTTCAAGAAGCTCAAAGTTTAGTGGGTGCCACATATCAAACTAGGATAAGGGCTAACAGAAAAGTTCACCCTAAAATAGAAAAGCCATAGTCTAATTTCTTCTTTAAATAAGTGCTTTTTCATTAATTTCCATTACACTGCCAACAAAACCATCCTTCCTTCCTCTTCCCTCCCCCTCCCTTTCCTCTTGTTTTGGAAAAAGAAAGTATGTCCTGGTTTGAAATATTGTCTTGGAAACACTGACCCTAACTACATTAAAAGTACTTTCTAGGTCTAAGCACATTTATTATATTTAATATCTCATCACAGAAAGAACCACTGTATTGTCCACTCTTTTTCATCTAAAGGTATAGAAATTGTAATGTTGAAATTAAATTGAAAGAAGAATACAATATACACTTCCAAAATACTCCCGAAATTAAGTAGATCTGCAAATGAGTTGCCCACATGGCTTTATAGAAGAGTTAAGGGTATTTTAAAAGACAAGTAAAATGGATTTTTCTCTTTTTGTAGTACAATTTTGGGAAAGTCAAGGTGCAGAAAGGAACCGTATTTTTTGAGCACTTGCTATGTTAAGATTTTGCATGATGGTGGTATAGACATATTCTCATTTAATCCCATAAAATCTAATTAAGTTAGACTCCTACCTTACACCATACACACAAATTAATTCAAAATGGCTCAGTGTTCTAATGTACAAACTAAAACAATTAAACTTCTAGAAGAGAACATAAGAGAACATCTTTGTTGCCTTATTTAAGTTAGGAAAATATTTCATAAAATATGACCCCAAAAACATGATCCATAAAGAACAAATTGATAAACTGGGCTCCATCAAAATTTAAAACTTACGTTCCTCAGACTCTAGTAAGAAAATGAAGGTAAGATATAAACTGGGAGATCATATTTGTAAATCATGTATCTGACAAGTATTCATATATGGAATATTAAAAAATTCAATTTAAAATAATAAGCAAAATACTGGAATAATATGTTCAACAAAGAACATGTGCTAATAAACACTTGGAAAAAATGCTAAGAATCATTATTCATTCCAAAGATTCTAACACAAGGGATGTTTTTCTCAGCCTTTCAAAACTGCTTGGGTATTTTTGCCTTCAGAACACTCAGGTCACTCCTACACTTAAACATGTTTATACATCTCTGAACCCCCAGCATGCCTAGCACAGTGTTGAACACATAGCTTCAAGAGAATGAGACCACTGGATATTCCGTAACACAGGTCAATTTAGTTCATGGTTCCTGCCACCCTTGGGCTTAAATGCTTTGCTGAGAAGAAATGATGAAGTACTAGAAATTAATAACATTGCCCTCAAGGTAGTTGTTTTGATTTTGTTAAAATGAAGATGAGCTGCTATACCTGAGTGCCTTTGGAAAGAAATACCTGGAATCTGTCCCCTAGGAATAAGTTCCCCAAACCAATCACCTTAAGATAATTACCAAAAGAGAAATATAAGAAATACTGTCAAGTGAGGAAAGTATGTATTTGAAGAAAAACATCACCGACAGCAAGTCTTCAGGGCAGCTAGTTAATCTCCTGCATGTGACATCAGGGTAACGACTACTTTTTTTCAGAAGATCATCAGTGCTCAGTGAAAATTGCCAATATGATGGCTACAAAACTGTGGTTAGTGACGTACATACAATTTATAAAAGAGAAAGGGAGCCAACTCAAGAGTTCAATGTTCAATTAGTATGGCCCAGGCTTTAATGCAAAAAACCACCCATGGGTTATATAAAAGGTGATAAAACCCTATGGCTTGGTAAGTATCCAACCCTTACTAACTTGAGAGATAGTTCATGAAACTTATGAGACTAGTTAGGGAGTTAAAAAAGGTACACAGTTTTCAAAGTTGATGAATCTGATGAAAACTGACTTTGGTTAGGAGACCCTTCCTGGCAACTGTGGGTCTAGTCTTCAAAGGGAAAACCAGACTTGATGCCTCTGAATGACCTGAGCATCTTTGATTATTTTTCATTTGTAAACACCTAGCCAATACAGCCGTACTACTCCGCCTTAGGGTAGTTTCTTGTTCTATCCAATTATCTACTAATTAAATAGTATTTAAATATATTTTAAATAGTGTTTAGGAAAATCTGAACTACTAAACTAATGCCTGGTTTATCAGTTATGGTCATTAAGTTCTTAGAAAAACTGTGACATTTGCAAGAACATATATCTTAAATTTATTGTTGCATTTAAGGCATTCAAGGAAATTGGATTGCCTATACATAAAATAGATTTGACCTGTCAAATATATATATTATATAAACATTAATCAAGGAACAAATGAGTTTGTTCTTATTTTTATGTAAAAATGTATACATTATATATACAAATATATAATTTTCATATATTACAAATTTGTATTTTATCTAAAAATTTGTAAATTTATCAGATAAATTTAAAGACTTAGAAAATTTTAAATTAAATATTGATTATAAAGCAAAGTAATAACAGATCTTCTTTTTCATGTGAGAATGGTTTCCCAAGGAAGTAAAAATCAACATGAATTTGGCAAAGTCCTTCTCCTCTCAGATTTATCCCCACAATCAAGAGAGAAAAGCAAGGGCATCACTCCTGAGCAATTAGAATGTCATATAATTCATATTTGCATAATTCCAAACCAACCAAAGATTTAGGAGCCTTTCTGGCAAATTACCATTGATTCTACAAGAATCAGGACTGCAGGGGGAGGGGGAGGTAAGGAACATCAGTCTGTGGTAAATATAACACAGTGGGTCTGGGACTTGAAAATCCAGAGCATCTCCAAATCTAGGAACAACTAGGAATCCAAAAATGCTTCTTAGGTTCCCATGACAAAGAATGTTTCTGGGCATAACATTTGTCTTAGTATCACAAATCCCTTTATTTTCCTTTGCCTCCAGAACACCCAAAGTTATCCCTACCCCAACACTTGCCAAATCAGACAGGGGCAGGGGGCTGAACACTGAGCAGTTCTAACTGTAATGTTCATCAAAGGAGGGACAGGTTTTCTACGACAGTTCTACTAGGTCATAGAGAGCACACTTCCTGGAAAGGTGGCACGAAGCACAGAAGCAGAAAGCAATGGAATGCAGAGCCAAGACTACATTTCAGACGAACTATCACCTCTAGTTTGGATAAATCAAAGCTTTTTTTGTGACTTGGCAAGTATCACATTTATGAAATGAGCATAAATTTACTTTGAAGCAGGCTTTGGTATGAAATGTCATTGAAACAACACTTGAAACACACAGAAAAATACAAGCATAAATACAGAATAAAAGAATATAAATATAAATATTCTTTATTAAAGAGTCCAAAAGATGCTAGGGCTGCTCTACAGATAATAAACTGATTCAGTGAAATGTCACACACACAGGCACCTTGTTTAACCTAACAAATAGGAACAAAGTTCTAAAAACACATCATTTAAAAAAATTTCAACAAGCCCAAAAAAGGACAGCATAAACAAGATGGAGAGGAGAAAGAGGAAAAAAAAAAAAAAAAAAACAACACCATAAGTTAACATCCTCAAGAACTGATTTTGTCTCCACTATGTGTGAGGGATTTAGTTCATTTCATCCTTTCAATAACCATAGATGTTGGAAAGTATTATTTCCTTTTTAGTGGGGGAAAAAACTAAGGCTGGAAAGTTTAAGCAATTTGTCTGTAACGGAGAAAAAATTAGCTCTGAGAATATCAGTTTGCACTGTAGAGCTCACATAAATGAAAGGCCACGACAATCAATCCCCAGAATCCTAAAGAGTATAGTTCTTGTGCCTCTTCTACATTTCAACAGAAAGTGAAAAATGCAGCAAGTCCTTATGGAAATTTCAGTGATGGACTCTTGCTGTCCAATTTCTAAATGGTCCCGTTTCTCTTTTCAAACCCAGCGGTGAATGTTAAGTGCTCATCCTAGACGGGTGTGGATCACACTGCACCACCCTCCTCTCTTGAATGAACTCCACGTTAAGATGACACGGAAGCAGTTATCACTCTAGTGTCAACAGGGGCATGCCAGAGGATCCCAGGTTTTAGCAGAAGCTAAAAGGGGGGACTGGAATTGCTATGCTTGTGAGTTCTCTCGGGTGGGTAACTTTCATTCCCATCAAATTAGTAAGAGACAAAAAATTCATCAAGAAGTATGTCGTAATTTCATAGACTGACAGATGGAGGCGTGTAGCAATACATCTTTTATTACTTCCCTTGACAGCTACAGATTGCATGCTGAGTTTAACTGGGCTGATACATACATTCTGCAGGTGCACTGTAGAGAGAAAAATTGGGGGATTTTCTGGTTATCATAGAAATAAAGTACCTAGATGAGGAAAGAAATTTCCTGGTAGTCCAAAGACTATTTCTCCCCACTGCTCCAAATACTCTCTCTAGTAACATAATCCTAACAGGCATTTTAAGGCCTGGCAGATTTATGTTCAAACATGGATAGGCCTGTCTGCATTACAGGTCTCTCTTCTGTTGGGTTTATAAAATGGTTTGTAATCAGTGATTTTACAAATAAGGGAATGTGATGTTCTGTTCTAAAGTAGCAGGCTTCATAAGGGACTATATTTACACCAAACATAAATAAATCGCTTGGGATGATTAAAATTGATATTCTAAAATTGATTTTCATAGTTTTAAAAAAAAGAAATTGCCCTTCCAACAGCTCCAGTTGGCAGGGACCTGTAGCTTAGAGAGGCAAGTTCATTGCTAGCTGTCACAGACAGCACAGTGCATTTGATGAAAGAACCTTCCCAGAGGCAATCACACCTGATAAGCACATGGTGTGGATTAGAGAGCTTTCAGACAACCAGAAGAAAAAATCATTTTCTACCTCCAGTTTCTGATGCCACAGATATATCATCTAACGAAAACAAGAGTTCTCTGAGGAATATGGAATGTATGTAATGTTTCCACCAAATAATTTTTCTGACTTGATCTATAAGAAACTGAGACGAAACAGACCTAATTGCATTTTTTTATCTCCTAATGAAACTTCCTATTTGGGTGCCCACTCCAAGAAGACAGTTCTGATGTAGATGAATATCAAAGTGCAAGTTGGGTGATAGTGGCAATTAAAACACATGGCCTAAAAAATGATGTGTGATATCACATATGGGAATAAATATAATTTATATATGAACATCTTCATAACATAATTATACACATAAATTATATCTTAAAATTTAGTATCAAATTCTCACATTTTTAGCCTAGTTTTCATCCTGCAAAGGTATCTAATATTATGTAATAATTTGATTGGACCATGTGGTCACCATTATTTGATCAAACATTCTGGTGAGGCTGTAAGGTTGTTTCCAACAGAACTTAATACTTGCATTGGGGGACTCCCTGGTGAAGCCGGGGCTAAAGACAGCGCTATTAAGCTATCGCCAGCTACTGCAGCACGAGTTCGATCCCCAGCCAGCCAGGGAGCAACCCACAAGGCACAGCAGATGTCTCCTGCCTTGCCTGCTGCTCCCCTCAGCAGTGTATTTCAAGTAGATCTGTCTGTTCTGCACCCCACTCTCTCTGGTGAATCCTCTCACACACACCCTCTCCCCCGCACCTCTGGCTTACACTCCAGTTCTTGTATGCATAAATAAATAAATCTTTAAAAAATATATACTTGCACTGGTAAACTAAGTAAAGCATGTCACCCAAGGATTTCAGTTTGTGAATGGCAATGTCAATGGAGTAAATGGAGCTCCAGTTAGATTTCTGCAAAGAAACATAACTGAACTTTTGGGCTCATGATCAAGTCCAGAAATTTTTGATTTGTCTAAATTCATTTGCTTATATATCTTTCAAATTAGGTGATTTTTTGTTTTATACACTTGTCCTTCTTAAAAGCAGAGATATATGCAAAACAAAGCTGACAGAATCAATATTTCTTTGGCCCTATGACAACAAAATTCTAGAAATATTTATGAGCAATCTCATGAGATTATATTTAATTATCAATTGCATAAAATGCATAATTATTACTATTAAAAAGTCACTTAAGAAACATCTTCCCAGGTACCAAAAATAAAACCCAAAACATCAGCAGACTCCAGACTAGGCAGAAGCTACATTATTGAGGCCTGGCATTCCAATTTGGTACTTCCCTTAAATACAGAAGGGATAACACAGTGACCAGTACACAACCTGCTCTCAGTTACAAGATTGATTTCAGAAGTCCTTCTGTGGCAAGTGCTCTTCTTATGAAACATCCTCTAAAAAAGCAAAACACATTCTCTCGTTCCTCTGAATAAGCTCCAAGGTGTTCACTGAGGGAACAGCAGAAGGAGACTGACAGACAAGTATGCATGCACGCGCATCACATTTCAGACCAAGGTGATGAAACTCAACATCACAGGCTTTTTCCTGCGCAATTTTTGTTAGTCCCATATGAGGCATAGGCAGGTCACAGACATCACTGTAAGGTTGGATTAATAAAAGCCATATTCTCTGGTTAAGCATACATAAAGAAAAAGGTAGTAAAGGAATTGAACTATTCTAATACTTTATCAGAAAAGAAAAGGCAAATTCACATTTTATGTTTTCTGGTCACATACACACTTTTCATTTAATAAAAATAATTTGGGAAGATGAGCTTAGAATCACCTGGCTACTTTTTTTTTTCTTTTCTTTTATATATTTTTTACATCATTTTTCATTTTTGCACAATGTATGCATTTTCATCTTGGTTATAATCCTCATACAATTCCCATTCCCCTTATTTTGACCCTAATCCAGAAGAAATCCCCTCACCCCCTCCCCCCCCACCGCCAGTGTGTCTCTGTCTCTGGTTTAGAATGAACAACAAGGAGTCACCTAGAAAACAATAGGTCTTTGTGGTGGGAAAACAGCATATCAGAATCAAATATTAAGTAAAATGGGTTACTTCAAAAGCCAACAAAAGATTTTAAAAGGATCAGAGGGTTTAGCTTTACATAAAGTAAACTAGGGAGCAGGTATCCCAGGAACATACCACAATATCCTCAGGGAACGTGTCTCTGCTGAAGGAGCCATCATCAAAGACAACCTCATAGAAGGTCTGCGAGGTCACGGCGATCACTCTGCAGCTGTAATAGCGGGTGTTCCGGTGCTTTGTGATGACTGTCTGTCCCACAGAGATGCCCTTCTCACCAGTCTTGGACTTCTGAAGAACAGGCAGAGAAAGAAGAGGGAAAAGAAAACAGAAGAAAGAGAAAAGGAAAGGACAGACAATAAAGGAAAAGGAAACAATCACTGATTTGGTCACGATAATTTTTTAACTTTTTATTGGGGAACAATGTCAAATTTAAATAATTACAGAAATATGAATATGATTAGTACAGTATCTAGATTCACCTGTTGCTATTGTTAACATTTTACCATTTCCTCTTTTGTATCTTCTGTTCTGTTTTAATACATGTAAGTATACATATAAACACAAATACAAATTGTGTGTGTGCATATACATACATATTGAGAGATATATACAACCCCCACGCCAAACATTTTAGAAAAAGCTATAAACAAGTTAGGATTTTGCTCCTACATGTGACAGTTACGTATTTTCTAATAGGGATTCTCTTCTACATAACCACAGCACAGATACTAACTTTAGTAAATGTAACACTGATGTAATAATCTAACATGTATATTTCAATTTTGTCATTTTAATTAATGATGAGCTCTATTGGCATCTCCCTCCCTTGCTCTTAAGTACAGGATCCAGTCTAGAGTCAGGTACTGCCTTTAGTTTCCACATCACTTTAGACTCCTTTAACTTGGAACATTTCCACAGTCTTTGTTTTCTATGATCATGCTACTTTTACAGGACACAGTCTTCCCTTCCCCTGCTTTTTTTTTTTTTATAATTTTTTTATAGAGGCATGTTTTATTTATTTATTTGTTTGTTTCTTTGTTTGTTTATACATGCACTGGGTACAGTCAGAAGTGCGGGAGGGTGAGAGAATTCACCAGAGCCAGAGCGGGGAGCAGAGCAGGCAGAAGGACCGAAGTACACTGCTGAGGGGAGCAGCGGGCGGCAGGAGAGGTCTGCGCGCCATGTGGGGCCCTCCTCAGGTGGCCGGGGAGTAGCCGGGGATTGAACCAGCACCGCAGAGGCCGCAGGCAGCTTCGCAACCCAGCGCTCAACCGCTGCGCCACCTGGGAGGCCCTTCCCCTGCTTTTTAATACAAGGCTGAAACACCTTGTAAGAGACAACGTGCTACACTGAAAAAACAAAAGAAGACACACCCAGAGTGTCACTAATTCACTCATTTCTTCAACAGTCATTTGTTGCTAACTAGTGGCCACCTGGCATCTCCCCTGGTGCCGGGACTCAAACAAAAATCACCACACTGAGTTCCAGTTCCCTGGAATGGGCTCATAGAAGCATGTGCCATGATGACCTCTTATTGGTGGTATGATAGAAGAATAGTGGGAAAAATTCTAGCATGCCATCTACAGCATGACTTCATAATCATAGGTAGAATTCAGGGAGGAGAACAATGAAGCCATTCTGGTCTTTGATCTGCTGAGTTCTTGCTGTTGTGTGCAAAGAAAGGGAGGTGGCAGGAGAAGACAGTAGAAATAAATAGCCTAGAGCCCAGATATGGGTGTCTGCTAATCCTAAGCAGCCGGTTCGACCACCATTTTGTCACCTATGGCTGTATTCCTAAGCAAGGTCAGAACTGCCTGGTCAATTATATTTAGGAGCCCAACCCAGCAAGGTGCCTTTCAAATCAATCAGGAACACAAAGCTGGATCATTCTGGGAAGGCTGTACATCACAAGGTATGACTGGGAATGCCCGGGGGGAACGAGGACCCATGTATAACAAGGGACCCCAGAAGCTGATCATTGCAACAACCTGTTGATAAGATTGAAACCATAGGAACTAAGGCTTGATCTCAATTACAATACCAAGTCATCAAGCAGATGAGCAGTGCCCAGAGAACAGACTCTCAATCCCTGATATTATAGATGACAGCACATTTTCTAGTAACACCTTTTCCTTTTTGCCTCCTTCCCCTTACAACTGATGCTGTATGACTGCTTTATCAATAAAAAGGCCAGGATCTTGCTCTTCAGTAGCATCCTGCATTGTGCAGCCTGCTCCACGACTCCCATTCACCAGTGTGGTGTTGCGTCACCATACCTTCTATTATCCCAATAGAAGGGATAATACCGCCCAGAGATCAAGCAATGGGGGAAGGATGAAAAGGGTGGTTCTTCGTCATGCTAAGGATTCTGGACACTGAATAAGGATAAGGATAAGGATAAGGAAACCACTGAGAGACTAAGTACAGAAGAAAAAAGATCCATATCTGTATGGCAACAGGAGGAGAAAGGGCTATAAATGCTCAGATAGGAGATGAGACCCTGGAGTAGGGAACTAAGGCCAAAGATGCTCATGATTTGAACAAGGGAATTTCTTCCCAACAAATGCTGAGTGAGATCTCTGCTATTCAGCTTCTCACAAACCTAACAAAACAAAAAGATAATTTCCTCCATGAGATTATTTTCCAGTGTTTCCTGGGATGGTCTTTAGAAAAATATGACTAGGTGTGTAAACATTTTGTCAAAGAATATCAACAAGAAGCCTATAGTGATTTAAATGCACTATGCTGAAGTAGGATCTTGAAGATTTAGGGGATAGTATGTTGCATAGGGGATGGTATTGTTACAGGGCAACCCCGATATAAAACGGGTTGCCTGACTGTGGGTCCTCACCCGCGCGCTTAAAAGGGACTTATTAATACTTAACTGCAGGCACACACACAAAAGGTTAATAAAAGGTTTATTTACAAAGGAAGGGGAAATGAGGAAATGTACAATACAGGGAGAAAAGAGGGACATAAAGTCTTAAATGTATCCTACCAGTTCCGCTGAACTGGAATCCCAAATGGCATGCTGATGAGAGCTGGCGGTGAGCCAAGAGCTGTGAAGCCACGAAGCGAGAGCCCCCCAAGACCCGCGTGTCTGATTTTATACCAAACCTGGCTGCTTAACTCCACCCTCAGGTCCCAGCAACCTTCCCTTTGGTGGTGATGGGATTTGTCTTTCCCAATGTCTTGATGGCTTTGGTCTGGAGTGGGGGTGGCATCCACAAAGCCTGTATGGAATTGGCTCAGCACATCGTTTCCCCCTAACAGTATGTTGCATGTACTGAAATAATTAACTTGGTTTCCTACTTCATTTGACGGCCCAACTCCTTTAAATAGGTCTACATTTTCAAAGTAAATTTTCTAGATTTTCAAAGAGAACAGCTTAACCATAATAATACATACAAGTGAAGTCACAGGCTGCAGAGTTTTGTAACTCCAAAACTGGGCCCATAGCTACTAATTGGGAATGTATAGGTTCTAACTAATTCTAGGAGGTGATATTCAGGACCTGTGAATTCAGGCCACACACAGTAACTCTGGGTGACTTGAATTAGGGCCAAACATGGCTTCTTTTTGGCAGCACTCTTTTGTAGCTATTATCCCTCTCTATCAAAATGACTTCAAAACACTCAGTCGAACTGCAAGTACTGTATTTTACCATGATAATATGTGCATGTATTGGAAATTTTTGTGTGTGTGTGTGTGGGACCCTCGCCGGTGGCCGGGGATCGAACTGGCACTGCAGAGGCTGCAGGCAGCCTCGCAACCCAGCGCTCAACCACTGCGCCACCAGGGGAGGCCCACATATTGGAATTTACCCTCTAAGGAGACAGTGTAGTTTGGGTTTGAATTCTAACCTCTGCTCCTTACTTGTTGAGTGATCTTGGGAATATTAGTTAACCTTTACCAGTGTCAGTGTGCTCAACAATAGAAGGGATAATACCGCCTTAAAGATCTGCTGTAAATAGGATAAGTATATAAAATAGCAAGACTCAAGGGCAGCTAGATTCAGCAAATGTCAACTGGCGTTATTTTAGGAAATGGAGAACATATCTGAGGGTCTAAGCCCAAATTCATCAACCACTCTTCATTATTGTACCCCAGTACCTAGCATGTGTGGCTAGGCAGTATCTTGCTCAATCTAGCTCTAAATCATCACTGGCCTGCTCTTCCTCATCCACTTCTGACTC
Source organism: Talpa europaea (assembly GCF_964194135.1). Lineage (NCBI taxonomy): Eukaryota > Metazoa > Chordata > Mammalia > Eulipotyphla > Talpidae > Talpa > Talpa europaea. Next base: position 31,800,336 of record NC_140074.1, read on the forward strand.
CAACTCATCAAGCATGAGTATACAGAGGGTATGGTCCTGAAGAAGAAAAGCATAACGTGGTCTCTTTCCTCCAACCCAACACTCCCAAACTCTTTGTTTACAATTCTCATAAAGTCCTGGTCAAATTTCACAGTCATTTGCTGTCCCTCCTATTATAGGGAAAAATCCCAAGGGTCAGCACCAGGACCTTTTTGTCTTTTTATCCACAGCACCAAGCTTGCTGTATACAACACTGTAGCTGTCAGATGAATAATGAATTAATGAATGAGTGAATGAACTCAAGATAAAATGAATGGATGAGTAACTGTGAAGAAGACAGACACCATTTTCAAAATGGTAAAAGACTGAGTTTATTCATACACTGTCCAGAAAAGGAAAAGAGAAACAGAAAAAAAAATTTAGGAAGTTACTGTCTTTCATGCTGTGGGGAGATATATACAAGGGTAGGAAGAGGAAATAAAAGAAGTGTTGGGTAAAATTCATAGGGTCTGGAAAGTAGAACCAGACAGCTAATGAAAACAAAAAGTGATACAGACTGATAAGAAAAAAGTTGACTCTAGTCCACAACCATTTTTTTTCTGCATGAAATTTATGCAAATTGGCTGGTTAGAAAGATGGCCAGCACACAAATTAAATATACAGCCTTCATTTAAATAAAAGTTTTCACAAGCTTCAAGCATGACTATTTCATGAAGAATGGTAAAGAAAACAGATTTTTTTCATAATGCCATTTTGATAGGATTTTTGATTTATTTTTGCAAGAAAAATTCATTGACAAGCATACCCCATAACTGATTATACATTCTCAAAAATATTTCCTGCCAGAAAAGCCTAAGAATATACTGATGCTAAGAATGTCATTTCTGATTAGAGAAATCAGACGTTATGCAAGGGGCTCCATCAGATTAAAGAAATGGCTATGGTATTTTGAAGATTAGTGTACAGGCTGAGGTGAAATTCAAAATTTCCTTTAACATGCACTAAGCAGAAATGAACAGCAGTTTTAAAAACAAACATGACTTATTTTAAAGGAAAGCTAGAGCCAGTTTGAGCTGTTGGGAATGTGGGGGGAAAATTTAAATAAGAAAATATTATAGAAATTCCACAAGAACATCAAAGGGCTCTTGGGAACCAGTAATGCATATTCCAGAGCTCTCAAACAAGTCCACATATCTGGGTTAATTAAATTCTTCCAATAACTCTGTGAGATAATTGCTGTTTTTATTAAGTACATGCAGTAAGTAACTTTTCCAAGAATTCAGAGCTGGTAAGGGGCAGAGGTAGAACCCAGAAGTAGGGAATCAGGGCAGTGCTACACAAGTAGGAGAATAAACATGGAAAGAAATTGGGGCAGAAATAAAACCAACTGGGAAATGGAGCTAAGAGAATTCAAGAAGTTGCCCAAAGAAATTGTTTTTCCTTTCTTTCACAGTGATGATTTATTGAGAACCTTCTATGTAGCTTTTGAGGGACTTCTCATGCGAAAATTCATTTAATATCCCTAGTATGCCCCCAGAGTTGAAACGACGGCTTCTATTTAGAACCTATCTGGAGGGCCTCTCCGGTGGCGCAGTGGTTGAGCACTGGGTTGCGAAGCTGCCCGCGGCCTCTGCAGTGCCGGTTCAATCCCCGGCTGCTCCCCGGCCATCGGAGGAGGATCCCACATGGCGCGCAGACCTCTCCTGCCGCCCACTGCTCCCCTCAGCAGTGTACTTTGGTCCTTCTGCCTACTCTGCTCCCTGCTCTGGCTCTGGTGAATTCTCTCACCTTCCCGCGCTTCTGACTGTACCCAGTACAGTATCAATCAAACAATCAATAAATAAATCTTTAAAAAAAAATAGAACCTATCTGGAGATGAAAAACACAAAATGTATAATTGTACATGCTCTGTTACCCCATATGCACTTAAACACATACTATAGCAAACCTGCAAAAATGCCCACAAATCGTCATCATTCCCTACCGGATGAGTATTCTATAGCAGTAAACTCTGAATCAAACACATACAAACCAGCTGCCCAAGAATGTAATGGAAATGGAGTAAAAATGTGCCATTTAAATAAATAATTACTGTGCACTCATTACAAGTAAGGCTCATCGCTAAGTGCTGAAGATCAAAATTAAAAAATAAGAAATCCTCTTGTCATTCATAGGCCAAGAGGGAAAACAAATGCTGACCATAAAGCAAGATACTAAGCAAGTCCTGAAGAGGGCAGGAAGGAGCTCACTAGAGGAGATTTTACCACAAGAACATCAGAATGAGGATCAATAGAGCCAGGAAGGCCACACGTGCACACAACAGTTAAGGCCATATTAGAGAAGAATATTTGACACTGTGGACCCCTTTGGTTACCTTGTGGGCCTGTGGAGGCCTCCTCAAATGGACCCCTTTTTAAATGCATAAAATAAATTTTGCACACAATACTAATGATAAGGGACTGATCAAAAAGATCTACAAAGAGCTGACAAAACTCAACAAAAACAAAGTAAACAATCCAATCAAAAAATGGGCAGAGGAGCTAAAAAAAAAAACTTCTCCAAAGAGGAAATGCAAATGGCCAATAGGCATATGAAAAAATGTTCATCATCACTGGTAATCAGGGAAATGCAAATCAAAACCACAATGAGATACCATCTTACACCAGTGAGAATGGCATGTTATCAAAAAACTAACAACAAATGTTGGTGAGGATGTGGAGAAAAAGGAACTCTCCTACACTACTTCTGGGAATGTAAACTTGTCCAACCTCGATGGAAAGCTGTGTGGTGGTTCCTCAAACTGCTAAAAATATATCTTCCATGGGATCCAGCAATTCCACTCCTAGGGATCTACCCAAAGGATACAAAAACATTAATTCAAAAGGACACCTGTACCCCTAGGTACATGGCAGCACTATTTACAATAGGTAAGCTATGGAAACAACTCCAATGCCCAAATATAGAGGAATGGATCAAGAAGATGTGGTATATATACACAATGGAATATTACTCAGCAATCAAAAAAGATACACACATGCCATTCACAGCAACATGGATGGAGCTGGAAGGGATCATGCTCAGTGAAATAAGCCAGAAAGAAAAATAAAAATACCAGATGTTTCACTTATAGGAGGAATGTAGTGGATCAAAATAAGAGATCGGTGGGGGGGGGGGGGAGTAATTACAATAAAGTGAAAATCAAAATCAACAAGCAACTATCAACCAGAGACATTCTGCAGTGGGGGAGAAGGGAGTAGAATCAAAACAGTGGTTTGAAGAGCACAAGAGACTACAGTGATGGTACACGGATGAACTGGTAGTGGGAATTTCATGGGGACTATAACCAAGATGGGAAAGCATACATTGCACAAAAATGAAGAACGATGTAAAAATATATATAAAATTAAAAAATAATAAATAAAATAAAATGTATAAAATAAAGCACACAAGATCACAAAAAGAAATCAATCACACTGAAATAATGTTGAAAAAAGAAAAGGGATACAATACCTACATGCTTTAATAATGTATTAAATATAAAAGATGGTAATTTCTATTTTGGACAGAGTCACAAAATTTACTAATGCCACTTGCTGCATATGCTCAAAACTGACAGAATCATTAAATTCTAGAATTTAGTGAAAGATAATTGTAATTTTTCCTTATCCTCTAACAGAAAAATTGTTCTTGATACATTATAAAAAAAGATTTTATCATTTGAAATATTTAAAGGCACAGTAGTCAGTCTTTCAACAATAGCCTTATAAAAATGGCAAGTGTTATTTACATAATGGTGCCTATACATTCTATCAATGAAAGTACACCTTTTTTAAGTCTTTTATCATTTGCCAAACTTATTTAATCTGATGACGTACATTCAAAGGAATCCACAGGAAAAAGACTCTAAAATACAGATTTATTGTGAAACTAAACAAGGCAAGGAAATTATAGAGCTCAGGAAAAAAAATCAGACTCAAAAATTGAGTTTCTTGATCTCAAGGCAGAGATCAAGGTTTATACCTAGGAGTGAATGGATTACTAAAGGCAAAAACAGTTTTCAATGACTTTTTTTCCTTGAAATTTATGTTTGTTTTTTACAGATTTAAGAAAGCTTTTTCCTTGTTTTGAAGCCTAACTATAACCTGCAGCAATCTGATAAGTTACATATTTTTGTAAGTAGAACTGAAACATTTGCTTTTTTCTCTCCTGGATACCATCAGAATATGAAAACTTTTAAAAATGCCTCTTTATTGTTTATATAATAGAACTTAACTTTGGAACCCACCTATAGGACTGCCTTCAAATACTGGATACACTGCTTAACTGGGGGACTTATCCATTGTCAGGATTAAGAGACTGGTTCTATGGAATAATTAGAAAATTCAACTTTTGAACTGCGGAGCTTCTTGAGAAGTTCCAAAGGTAGGACTGCAGGGGAACAAAAACCATTACTCAAAACCTGCCTTTTATGGCAAAGAAGGGTTCTGATGGCTGGATGAAGGTTGGTTTTTGAAAGATAAATTTACATGTATAAAGGGGAAGCTCTATCCCATTAAGGTTTCTCCAATTATGGGGAAGAACTTTTCAGTGGAGAAGGCAGCACTTAAATCTGCAAATCTTTTTGTGTGTGTGTAGAACTGGGGTGCAGGCCATAACTATAGACGGGTAAGAGGATTCACCAGAGACAGAATGAAGGGCAGAACAGGTGAATTTACTAAAATACACTGCTAAGGGGAGCAGCTGGCAAGACAGGAGAAGTTTGCTGTGTCATATGTGGGTTAGCATCCTGGCGAGGGATAGAACTCAGGCTGTAGTGGTGAAAGCCCTGAGACTTAACCCCTAAGTCAACAGGGAAGCCCTAAATCTGCAAATCTTGGTATACAGTGCCTTCCTAGTAAACTCCCTTACTGATTTTCCCATTTCTTCCCCACAACCTCCCGAGTCTTAGGTAAGTTATACAACATAACATCTGAAGCTAATGGGTAACTCAGTTTTTATTGGGTCTCTCACAATTACACAAAGAAGTAAGCATGTTATTATTACGTTTTTCACTTTTTTTCTCTTAAAAAAAAAAAGCGCACAGTAGTGAAATGAAACTCATTGAAACCACCTCTGAAGAGTTAAGTGATGGAGGTTAAAATGGGTAATTTGGGGGTGACCAAAACTGACAAAAGAGGAATCATGCTTAAGTACTGAAATCAGAACATGCACTGCATTCTCAAATACTATTTCTCCTCAATGGATTTCTGACAGAGATATTAGTTGAAACATGACTTCTAAAGCAAAGTCTCAGAGGGAAGGGGTTCTGTATGATAGAAAGAAGGAAGATTCCTATGCTTCGGCAAGATGGATCTTCTCTTGACAAAGTTGATGTGTATTTACATCTTGAAGGAAGGTCACCCACCACCTGACTGAGATGAGTCATGAACAGAGAAGTCAACCTGGGAAAATGCCCAGTGGTCCCTCTAATTATACAAAGATATTAATAAAGTATATAAATCCAAATACAAAGGCACATAGAGCCACCAAGGCTGCAGAGTTGAAGAAAGGAAGCTAAGCAACTTATCCAATGAATAGGGAAAAAAGTATACTTTATTTATAGCCAATGACCCTTTCACCTTCTTAATTTTATTATTTCTCCCTAATTTCTAAGAATTAATAACATATGAAATATTATTATTCTACTTTTGAAGGTATCCATCTTCTAAAAATCCCTAGAAGAATCTGAGTAAATAAATGAGTTACAAACTATCCTTCTTTCCCCAAACTTATGCAGCAGAAATCATCTATATTTTCCTTGTGATAATTACTGTTTTCTTTGTATAATTATAAAACTAGGTAAAAGTCTAACTAGAAAAATTTAAATCCCAAGGGCTTCATGAAGAAATAATTGCTCTTACATAGTACAAATGCACATACAGACTCATAAAAGTGTTGCAAGTATTTAATTTTCGACATGTCTGTTTGTTCATATGTATTTTTATTTCTCATAGGTTTTTAAGTACAAACACATAATACAGTATGAAATAGTGGTACATATTTTCCCAGAAGATTTAATGGCTTAATTCACTTTAAAGTTTATAGACGTGTAACTAATGAGCTACAGAAGATACTAAGAAAAAATGAATTCTTTTCCATCTGAAACATGAACTCACCTCAGATGTAATGGTCTCGTTCTAGAGGTAAAGGGTAAGAGGACAGTGCTAGGAGAGTCAACTCTAGATGCTTCAATGTGCAAATGTAAGAAACTCTCAACAGGCAGGCACCAAACCCTTTCCATCCTAACCAACTCTCATCATACAGAGCAGAAGAAAAAGCTCCTATGAATTAGACTGGTGGAGCTAGAGGAAAATGGCAGCATCCTACTGCTAAGATGGACTCCAATGTGAGTGCCTCTATGTCTGGTATCATTAGTTACTAGAGAACACATGAGTCCCTGGATGCCTTCTCCAGACGCTCAGTCTTGGGCTTTTATATTTTAGGAGCCCTTCTGGCTTCTTGGATAGCAAAGCAAAAATGGGGAATGGGCTGCGTGTGTGTGTGTGTGTGTATAAACTAAGAAGCTGATTGTAAAATTTATGTGAAAATGCAAAGAATCTAAAATATTCAAATCAATGTTGGGGTAAATATTGGGGGCCTTACAATTTGGGGGAAATAAAATGAGAAGTAAAAACATGCTTTTAATTTTTTTAGATAATGTAGTAATTTTTTAAACTTACCTCAAATGGGACATTTCAGCAGAGAGTAGCAGAGAATGTTGAATATCACTATAATGTACTCTTTTTTTTTTTTTAAGATTTATTTATTTATTTATACAAGCACTAGGTATAGTCAGAAGCATGGGAGGGTGAGAGAATTCACCAGAGCCAGAGCTGGGAACAGAACAGGGAGACCGATGAAATACACTGCTGAGGGGAGCAGTGGAGCGACAGGAGAGGTCTGTCGCGCCATGTGGGACCTTCGCAGGTGGCTGGGGATCGAACCGGCACTGCAGAGGCTGCGGGCAGCTTCGCAACCCAGCACTTAACCACTGCGCCACCGGGGAAGCCCATATGGTACTCTTATCTTTAAGGATTTTTAAATTTCACCATTGGTAAGTGTGTAATAAGTTTTAAAAATGCAAATTTTTCTTAACTCTGTAATTCAAGGCAAAAAGGACAAATTAAAAGCTTTAACTTTTTCTGTGCCACCAATAAGGAAGACCAGATAAATAATAAACTATGTAATCTAACCCAAGTCATAGTTTTAAGTTAGAAAAATGATGGCCAAAACAGCACAGACTAAATGAAATGCCATGTGCTCTAACTCTGATGACCTTTGAGTTCTGTGATGATTAATGACTGCTGAACCTTTCAGAAGTTCCATTCCATCATCTGTTAAAATCCTCCACACAGGGTTGCTGTGAGGACCAAATGAGATAATGTCTATGTATGGAAATGCACACTAAACTATAAATGGTACTATACAAATATTAGTTATTATTAGTTACCTTATTTACATTGATAAATTGTTCCCTACAAGGGAGAGGAACAGGAAAGAAACTTTGTGGGAAATAGGCAACTGTAGTTCTATAAAGACACACTACTTAAAAGAGGGAAAAAGACTGAACAAATCTAAATTTTCTAGGTTTCTTTCAAATTTGAGGGGAAAGAGTCAGAAGAGAGAAAGAAAAGTCAGTCCAAAGATTTGTACTACTCATCACAGCAGCAGCAGGAGTATACATATTTTGTCTACTTATCCACCCATGTTAATCACAGATAAAAGTCCATAAAGTCTTCAAAATCCATTTTTACCAACTAAACTAACAAGCATCTATCAACTTGCCCAGTGCTAATTAAGTGGATCTATGTGCCCAGCACTGTGCTTGAAAAGAGATGTGGGGTTCCTTTGGAGGTGACAAGAGGGGAGAGAAAGAACAAAGGAGGGCTGCAGCAAGTCTCTCCTTTAGTGTTCCAGTCCATACTCTCAAATATCACCTAAAATTTTCCCTAAAGTCTCAGTAAAAGCTACTTCTCATTATCTACTAAGGACACTATTCTTTATGTGCTAAAAGATATGTGATTAATTTTAAGATACTATTAAAAATTATTGAACATAAGGCTGAGAAATTTTGTATTTTTCTTCTAATTCCTGAGAAACATATGGAAAAAAGGGGACACACATAACCAAAAGGCCTGCCCAGTGGTGAAGGAAGGATAGACAATGGAAAATAATTCCTCAGGGTTTCTAAAGTCCACAAAGTAGAACATTTCACATCTTGCTGCCTCCTGCCCCAAACAAAACTTCTGAGTATCAGAGCTAGCAAGCAATGAGCCCAAAGAAAAATTACAAGAATACTTTATTGTAAAATAAAGAGGAATTCCTTGCTGTTTCTGAGACTACTCCCTATAATTTCACTGACACACAACATCCAGTGTGGGACAAGAAAATAAGAGAAGGATGCATGGTATCTTGCACCAGAACAAACCAACTTCATATAAAGAATGGTCAAGAAACCACCGATTTTGCTGGAAGGAAAGAAGTATTTATTGTTTGCCAGTGAGAAATGTGTGAGATCACAAAACTCTGTGGAAGGTCAGGGTAAGAAGCTGAGGCATCCCCTCACACCAGGCTGACTGGCTTCCTGCCAAGAGGCCCCAGTGACTTTAGTTTATCAGGAGTTTTACATATTTGTTGAAAGTGGACATATAATGTGGAACTAGACAGTTGTTTTTTTAGATAGAAATGTTGGAACTTATCTTGTTTAATTGACTTTTCTATCCTAGCAGTTAATAGTCTTAAAAAGTTATACTCTCATTACATTTTGTCAGTATCTATGGATTTCATTATGACTTACACTGGCATCTAATTACTGTTTTTTAGATGAAGGAACTGAAAATTCTGCTTCCTGTGCTTTACAAGATGTTGGAATGTCAAAAACACTTTGCTGTTGCGTGTCTGTTGACACATTCTATTTTTATTTCTCTACTGAATCCATGGTACTTGACTCTAATACCAATGTTAAAATATGGGATTAGTGTCACTACTTAATTTTCCTAACAAGCTATGAAACAATAGCACCTCCCTTAATTATATTCTAGGGGAATATAAATTGCTGAAAAGCTTAAAATTTCCTGGGACCTGAGAAATACTAGTTTTGTGAAAAATAGACCAACTCTTTTACATGGAAACACACTTTACTTATGCTAAACAAACAGAGTAGTGGTTCTTGGAGTAGAAGACTCTTGAGTTTTCTCACTATATGAGGTCCTTGAAGTTGTCAAGTGTCATATAAATACTCTTCATGCAGACGGCCCCTCATGGTGGCACTCAAGGTCTGCCCACTGGTCTCTGATTCCAGGCACATTTGGTGGTGGGAAAAACAGAGCCAAGTGGGAAACAAGTTCTCCTAGGGAATTCTGATGAGTCTGCTCTTCTGATAAAAGCCAAACACCTGCACTAATGCAGGTTTTTCTTTCTTTTTTTTATTTATTTCCAAAATTAGTATTAATTTGCAGTTTCACAAGGTCAGAATAAAAGTTTAGGCAACATAGTCTATGTAGTGCCAGCAATGTGCAGAGCAGGTTCTCTATGACCCAGGCAGAAGAGTAAAGGAGAGTCCTGGAGCCCTCGGTGGCTTTTCAGATTTTTATTGAGCTTTTTACATCATTTGTAGGACAGCACCCAGGTGCACGCACGGGTGCATTAGTGAAGGAAATTCTATGGGGAAAACACCTGGGGGCAAGGGGGAAGCAAATATTGTTTAAAAATGAGCAATGATGTAAAAAACAAAAATGAAAGAACTAAGACAGTTTTACATTTACTTCCATTCTATCTGGTCAATCCATTTCTGCTTATATTGAAACACTATGAACTTTTCATAATTAGTGAAGTCATGGAAAAATGTTACTGATTTCTTAACTTTTTAGTAATTATGTGTTTTCTCAATAACTGACATTGAAAGTATCATATGCTATACAACAATCTCCTGTGACAAAAACTACTATTCCAGGGTTTGGAAAATGCAGGCCAGAGGACTGATTTTGCATACCCAAGGGAAGGTTTCATAAAGTTAAAGATGACAAGTATCCCTACCATGTTACCACCCAAAGTTATTTTTATGTAAATGGATATTAACCAGAAAAGCTGCATTGTTGTGAACCCGTCACTAGATCCTGGGCAATGCAAGTGTCCCCTCCTATTCTGAGTCTGGCTTGGTGATTGTAAGGAAAGAGGAGGTTACCTAAAAACAGAGGCTGGGAAAAAAAAGTAAGTGCTGAACAAGGACTCAAACTGTAAGTAGGATGAGTGCGAGGACAGAATATGAAGGACAGCTAGCAGGGCAGAATAACAAGAGACAAAAGGAAATTCCAGAGTAGAAGAAACAAATACAGGAACCAATATAACCACTACTTTCCACTATCTACACCAACAACACTGCCTTGAAATCCTGAAAAATACACACTGAAATGTAGATGAAAAAAACAAAACAAAACAAAACAAAAACACACAGGAATTAGTTGTGTATTTTTTTTACACACTCTTCTATCTTTAAGAATTTGAAACTTGGGCCTCCCCGGTGGCGCAGTGGTTGAGCGCTGGGTTGCGAAGCTGCCCGCAGCCTCTGCGGCGCCGGTTCGATCCCCGGCTGCTCCCCAGCCACCGGAGGAGGGTCCCACATGGCGCGCAGACCTCTCCTGCCGCCCACTGCTCCCCTCAGCAGTGTACTTCGGTCCTTCTGCCTGCTCTGCTCCCCACTCTGGCTCTGGTGAATTCTCTCACCCTCCCGCGCTTCTGACTGTACCCAGTGCATGTATAAACAAGCAAACAAACAAACAAATAAAAAACATGCCTCTATAAAAAAAAAAAAAGAATTTGAAAGTTACTTATTTGTTCAAATACTAACTTTCTAATTACAAAGTTTGGGTCTGCCTATTGGAAGAGTACATGATAATAAGTCAGATGAAAATTTTATACCATTATCCAGAATGACTTATGCCAAAGCTTAATAACATTGAATACGCTAGTATATTTAAAATAAATTATCATATTATAGAAGAGTAGAATTTGCCTTAAGTCCTTTTTGCATGTAAAAATCAAATAACTGGAAGAAACCAATAAAACCAAGGGAGACAAAACCCTAAAGTGAACAAATATGGAGATCCTATTGAAATAACTGTAGCTTTATACTTCATTTCACCTAAATTGTACAGGCATTTTCTTCTATTCTGTAAAATGCTTAGGTTAGGCTGACAAGTTAGCTTGAACTCTGCTTCAGAGTTTTCATCACTGTGATTCAGCAATTGCCTATTACTCCTAAATAATCAAGGCATGGCTGAAATATAGACAAACAAACATAGAGAGTTCTGGCTCTTGGCAACAAATCCCTTAGCATTATGCTTTACATGAAGAGAGTTACTTGAGTGAATTTTTAACTTTTTTATGCATGAAAGGAAAGAATATTTAATGTAATAGGGATAATCACAATGCTCTTAACCAAAATTGCCAGATTCTATGAATTCCATCTAGTTAATTGTCAAACATTTTGGGAAGGACTCCATACTAAGAGCTTAATGGAAGAATAATGAATAAGTAATAATAGGAATATATTTCAGAAATCCAGTGCTTAGAAATCCACTGGAGAACTTTGCAAAGGCAATTTATGAACACTAAAATTTTTGACTCATGAAGAAAATCTGCCACATGTAAAGTTGTAAGTTATATGATATTTTCTTACCCCTTTACAAAGTATACCAAGTTTAAAGTGAATCTGTAGGGGAGAGTTTCTAAATCACCTCAAAGTCAAATATTTTCTTTTTCATCATCATTTATGAGACACAATATACTCATCAGTAACCACAGAGTTTTGGAATATTAAAATGGGAATTATGATCCCAAGCAAAGCTCTATATGAATACCTCTCGTGACCATCGGAGGTTTGCAGTTTGGAACTCACCAAATAATAGAGTGTGGGTTGAGAAGGCATCTATATTATAGCACCTATTGTTCATTAAATGAGTTTATTTGGACAAAGAACTGAACCTCTCTGAATTTAAAACTTCTTATTTATCTCTGAAGCAGGGATGTGGCCTGGTTCATTTAGAATTGTAGCATCACCAGCAGCACCAAAAAGAAAAGCAGCAGTACAACTTTAAATTTTTGAACCCTCAAGTTCGGCTGTGAACTGAAAGCAACATGGTGTGGCAGGCACAGCCTTGTCTGTAGAACAATGTTTAAAGAAGTTGAGGCTGAGAGACAAGAACTCACATAAAGCTACAAAGGTGTGAACATCAACTATTCTGACTCCAGAAGTTACGGCATGATTCCAAGCTCAAAATGCCATCCCATGTGTCATCTAATAAGGTAATGCTATTGACTGCATATTGAAGATGGCAAAGCACCACAGTAATACAGTACAATGTTATTACTGCAAAAATTTTAAGTTGCTAAAATGCTGCTGAATACATAATGTTATTCTTAGCAAGTGCCCATCAACTCAAGAAAATAAGGAAAAAGCATGAATGAATGCACAACTTAAGACATAAGACAAAGAATAAAATAAATGGAGAATAACTTTAAAATAAATGTGACAGGTGGTGATATCATTTTGTGCATTTGCACATTCACACACATCTGTGCAGTTCCAACCCACAAACATCAAGTATCTCAAGGCACCAATGGAAGTTGCTTCAATCTTTAAAAAATGAGTAGATTTGTTGTTTGGGGGTCATGGCTCCCCAAGCCCATACTGACAATTTGGCAGGCTGCTCACAGGTTATTAGAGACACAGGACAAGCATGCTGGTTGCAAAAAGACTGTGGCGAAGGCTCCCAGGGATAACAAAGGATAGCAAGTTAGCAAAGCTGAGTGTCATTATGCTGTGCTATCCTCCTCCAAAAGCAACTATCGTGAATTGGAAAGCTAACAAGGCATATCAACTAGCTCTACACTGCCATGATTTCTCCAAGCATTTAACATAGGAGGAAAGACTAGTCACCAAGAACAGGTAAGTTGAACTATAGTTAAATTCACATGTCATTTAGTTGTAAACATTCTTTTCCCAAGAATAGGTTCAGCCTTGAGTGAAAGGAACAAGGGAGAAAAAACTGATCTCTATACCTCTCTTCCACATTTCTACATTTCGGAGATTTTCCTCACTCCTCCCAGGCCTCCCACTGCCCCTAACTTAAACCAGCTCAGGCAGCAAGACCCCAAACGTTCATGACCACCCCTACCCCCACCCTTCACTGTGTCACTGCTCTTTGTTTCCTCTAGAAGAAATGGAATTAAGCCCCAGGATCAGATTGTGCAGTTTCATACATTAAATACTGCATGATCTCAGGAGATTTTTTTTTTATCACTTCCTCCAGAGATGATCTCAACTTCATCCTGGATATGTGTAGTGCACAATCCATACAACTACACTCAGCATCCCTGTACACAGGTCCAAAACCAGAACATGCATAAAGAGCTTTATGTATTCATCTGTTTATTTACACATTCCATTCAGTAAACGATTATTGTATCTGGCATGCACCAGACACTGATGGGTCCTGGGCAAATAATAATGCACAATCCCTGTCCTCAAGGAATTCATAATCTAAACAGACATCAACAATGAGTAATACTACAAAGTAAAGAATGCAAGAAGGAATTCATATGTAGTCTTGGCATGAGGGAAGGAAGAGTGAACTTACCACATTTGGGTTGATTTTATGTCTAAAGCATGTGATGTTCACCACATAGGGCCAATCATCAGGTTCCATCAACACCCCAGCAGCATGAGCACATGTGACATGGAAGGAGGCTGGACAACGGCCATAGGAACACTGGATGCAGGCTCCAGAGACCTTCTTAACCCGATGTCTACAAAAGATGCATTTCTGTAGAATTAAAACAGAGAAAAGTATCAATTCAAACTCTGTAACTCAGACAATTTCCATATTTCACAAAATAATATTTCACAAAATAATTAGTGATGGGGGAAATTGATTACATCAACAAGCCCTAGAGGCCTAGGGTTAAGAACAAAAGTAGCAATATAAGTTGTGTACATTTAAGGAAACACACGACGACAGTTACATACTGGTCACATACTACCAGACTTAAGTTGAAATACACTTGTGGTTAGGAAAGTCGAACCCTTTTGCACATGCATCTCCAGGCACAGAGCCAAGGAAAAGGCCCAATGGGTGTTCCTGTAAATCACCCAGGAATGCTTGAGCTACTTATGTTTTACTCCTGCATTCCAAGCCTTTCTGTACATCAAGAAAGAGAATGTGAGTTTGAAGGGCAGCACATGCTCTCCTACATTAGAAAAGGTCCTAAAAAAAACACCTAAACAATATTCAGATGGACTGAGTTTCCATTTACAAGGGAATATAAAGTATTAAATGGTACAAAGTGCAAAGCAGGGGCTCAAGTGCTTAATAAACCAAATCTGAACCTTTCATGACTGACAGAAAAATATGTTTCCCAAAGTGAGAAAATTAAAAATCACCCCAAAGGGCATAATTTTGTTGAATATCTATAGCCGACTATGCCTGGGAGAGAGAATGAAAATAAAAACAGCAATAATGATTACCACAATCTGAAAATTAAATTGCATCCAATTAGCCCCAAACATTATCAGTACATTTGTTATGAGATGGGAAAAATCAAACAGCTTCACTGAATGTCAGATTTTTGAACTATTACTTGAGGGTTAAGGGGAAAACTAGTTGTAGAGTAACACAGGGTAAGGTTTGGAATGCAGAAGAAACAGAATAATCAAAAAGCCTGACTTTTCATTCTCATGGATAAAAAAGGTTTGTGATCTGATCAAATGTCAGTATAACCACTTTTCTTTTATAGAAAAGGGACCAAAAATGTATGTAAATTAATGCCTTTTAGGGACTGTAATATTCCATCACAGACCTACAAGAATCAACATGTACTTAACTTCTAACTCTTCTTTCCCCTCACATCTCATCAGGGACTAGTGTTATAGATTCTGTATCTTAATCTTGCTCTGATCACTCCGTACCCATCTATACCAACTGCCACTGCCTCTACCCATAGTGACGTGGCCAGCATTTTCTGGTCTCTCCATCTTATACTTTATTCCATTCAATCCATCTTCCTGGGGGCTGCCAGAGTGAGGTCTTTAAAACATAAATACTATGTCACCCCCATGCTTCATGTTCTTCAATGGATTCTCTTTATTGCTAAGAATTCTAGGAGAAAAAAACAGCATGAGCTGGAAGAGGAAAGCTTATAAACAGCCATTCATGGTCTATTGAACAGTCTTAATTTCTGACTAGTCTTCACAAGGACACTAGACACTGGGTATTTATCTGAACTTGCTACATGTGGATTAAATGTACAATTAAGTATTTTAAATGGAGATTAGGATTAGGCTTAGTGAATTAAGAAATGAGAGAGAGAAAATACAACAGAACTGAAAAAAAAGACCTATTAAACTCTGAATAAAAGCATTATGTATTATCTTTGTAGCTTTTTGGCAATTCTTGGTATCAATTTTAATAATTCTTGGTATTTAGTATGTTTTGGTCAATTCCAATCACTTAAGATACAATGGCAGATATGATAGTAAAACCTCATGTCAACAGTCCCAGGCATGGGCCTCCCTGGTGGTGCAGGGGGTTAAGACACAGCATATGAAGCTATCCACAGCCCCTGGGGCACGAGTTCGATCCCCAGCCAGGGAGCAACCCACATGGCACAGCAGACCTCTCCTGACTCGCCTGCTGCTCCCCCTAAGCAGTGTATTTCACTCAATCTGCCTGTTCTGCTCTCCACTCTGTCTGGTAAATCCTCTCACCCCCGCACACCTCTGGCTTGTACCCCAGTTCTTATTTGAATAAATAAATCTTTAAAAAAAAAAAGAGCCCCAGGCATAATCAGACAATCTTTTAATAGCCTAATAATACAGGGTTTGAATAAGTTCAGATATTGACAGATGTATCAAAGGAGAAATTGTTTCTTACTTTCCTAATTAAATTGGGTTTTTACAAATAGCAGTCTTATGACTTATTAATTTATGAATTAGCATCTCTCAGCTTCTTCCATCATAAAAGATGGAATGATTCTCCAGAAAGGGAGATGAGACAACTAGAGAGAATATACATCCAGTAAGGATTCAATTCTTAGAATCTTGTAAGAGAAGTGCCCTCCATTATCAGAAGATAGAACCAAAATTCTTAGAAAGTCAATCAAATGGCAGATTAGATATTTCAAAGTTTTGAAAATATTTATTCACAATATTTAGAAATTTGACTTAAACATTAAATAAGTTCTTGCAGAGCTAGAAAGTACCACAAAACCTAGAAGAAAGTCGTTCTATATCCTGAGGTATAGCCTACATAGTATTTCAAACCCCATTTTCAGTTGCTTGCTTGCTACTATCTCAATTTTTCTCTATGCTGGCTGAAATATCAGTATGGCAAAGACTAGAGCAAATAAGACACTTCTTAAGACTGTTAGCATGTTAGCATAGAATAAGTGCTATGAAATAAATAAGGGCAAAATGATACTGAGAACTGGTGAAGGAACAGTATGTCCTGAATGAACTCTACCCACTAATGTTTTATGGACTCCACCCCCTCCATGTCAAATATATCCAAGGCATCTAGGAATACAACTCCCACCATGCCATGAATCTGCATGACTCTATACTTCCTGAAGGGAGAGTTGCTGGGAAGCAAGGATGGAGTTAAGGGCCATGCTTGATATAAAACTGAACACATTGGTGGGCCTCCCCTGGTGGCACAGCGGTTGAGCGCTGGGCTGCGAAGCTGCCCACAGCCTCTGCAACGCTGGTTCAATCCCCGGTTGCCGGGGAGGGCCCCACATGGTGCCCAGACCTCTCCTGCCACGCCCTCTGCTCCCCTCAGCAGTGTATTTTGTGGGTCTGCCTGTTCTGTTCCTGCTCTGGCTCTGGTGAATTCTCTCACCCTCCCGTACTTCTGACTGTACCCAGTGCTTGTATAAATAAATAAAGAAATCTTTAAAAAAAAAAAAAAACTGAACACATTGGGCTTGTGCTCTCTTAGGTTTGCCTGCCTTCAGCATGCACCTGAGGTCGCAGTTCAGACAACATTACCTGTAGGATATACTGATCAATTAATCTCTCTCCTCATTTCCCTTGAAAATAAACCTTTTTATTAACTTTTTTTAATTAACTTTTCCCTGTGTGCCTGCCCTTCAGTCTTATTCTGAGTTCTTAACCTCACAGGTGAGGACTCACACACAAGTCACCCTGTTTCCCTTTGGGAAGCCTTGTAACAGAACTTCAATCATTAGCCCAATGAGTTATGCCTGGGAGCAAAAGAGGGGAAAAGGCTTAAAAGAATACCAAGTGTGCCGCCCTTCTTGTAGCGTCACAGGACACCGATCTTCCAGGCCATTGGAGTGTCTTTGCCCTTTCCCTGTCTGCCAACACTGTTAATTTACATGGGGACAATAAATACTTATAAATGATCTCTCTCGGAGTTTAAACACATTGACAAGAGTGACCATGAAAGTCCTGGGCCCTCCTGAAGCCTCACAACAACCAAGAGAGCCAACCATCAGCTTACTTTCTAAAAGTAAGAGAAATGGGTGATGGAAAGTTAGGAGTAGAGGGTAGTGGGGGAGTGAATCAAATCCATAAAAAGTAAAATTTCCAGAGGTTCCTCACTCTCTAAGCTACAACACTTATGGCGGCCTTAGGGATGGTCATGCACCAGGAGGGGTCTTTCGTTGACAAATAGTAGCCTAGGAGAAGGCTGTTTTGTTGTTTTTGTGAGCAATTACACACAAACATATATGATAAGTTCCCTGGAGGCCCCTGAAGTAGTAGTTACCTGTCTCTGTCTCCTGGTCTCCCATAATAAGTAGAAAAGTCAGAAAAAGAAACAACACACACACATACACACACACACACAGAGAAATACAAAGTGTGATTGCATCAATATGGTAGACTCAGTCTCTGTAGAACTACCCCTCAGCCCCAAACCCTAAATAAATATATAGGAAAAAGAATGAAACCAAAATTACAATGACAAACAAGAAAGGGTATAACTAACTCCAAGGATAGCTCTCCAGAAAAAAGTTATTAATAAGTTAGCTCTGAGGGGACAATTCTGGCAAGAACATTGTCAAGAATGGAAGTGAATGCCTTAAAGATACCCTCTTTCAGCCAAGCCCCATGTTCTATCCTGTCCCCCCTCCCCTCCCAATCATTATCAACAGGTGAGTAATCTGATTTTTTTTCTGAATTCTAGTCCTATGATCTTATCCCATCATAAACCAACAAGACCAGTGGGCTCTCATTTGGGTGGAAAAAAGAACAAGCACTCAAGACTTGCAACTAAATTACAAACGGACACTTTAAAAATCACAAACATTAGAGGAAAAGCAATCTCATTCAAGAAAGGTGTATAATTAATAAAGAGAAGAATAGCTGACCTAAGGAGTCAGGTATATGGAAAGAAAAGATGAGTTTAAAAGAGTTACAGTACATAATATGATAGGTTCCAAAATATATCCCATCAATTTAGTAATTAAAGAAAAAAATAACACTACAAAATCAGCTCCAAGAATTCTAAAGTAGTATTACTGAAGAAAAAAAGAAAACATGATGTCCAAAATATTAGAATGAATGCGCTAAAGATCAAATTAGCAAATGGAAATGGAGCCTAGAGATTGCACATAACACAGAGAAAAAAGTCAACAAAAAAGGGGAACACAAATACTAATAAGCAGCTTGCAGAAGCAATTCAGATGTTCAATTATCCTTTTAAAAGACATTCTAGAAAAAGAGAAAATAACATAAAATTTCCAGAATGAAAAAAATCCCAGCTAGTAGGATTAATTTTTTAATTACCTTATTCAAATCCTAGACACATCTTAAATCTCCAAACGAAAACAGAAAATCACAAATCACTTCCAGAGTAGAGAAAAATCAGATTACCATCAGGTCTCTAATCTGCGACAGTGAATGCTTAACGACAATGAAAGTCTTCAAACTTCTGAAAGAAAATTAAATTTGGTCTATATCCCATCTAATTATCACTCAAATTTGAGGGCAAGCAATTTTTTTTTGTTTCTTTTTCATATTCAAGGATCAGAAATAAGAGCAACCCAAATGCTAACCATATGGATAAATCTAAATTGAATACTGACTTCACAAACAGTAATAGTACTATTTCCTGGGTTTTAAATAAAAAGAAAATTTAAAGAGATGACAATAGTAGCACATGAAAGGGGTATACGTCAAGTTTAAGTGTTCTGATATTCTTCAGAAAAAGACAAGCCTAAAAACTAATCCTTGAAAGCCGACTATAGAACTGAAGCACTCAGAAGGAGGAGGGAGTGTGGGAAAGGTAAGAATAAAGAGGAGAGGAAGTACAATCCACTATGGTGGAGGACTATGAGTAATTTGGTGTTGGGTGCACTAAGCTGGCAATACCTGATGGCGGTATCCAAATAATGCCTCAATTAAAAATTAATAATCGATCAATTAATTAAAAAATAAAATGTTCTGATATTCTTGAATTATCTGGGGAAAGAGTAAAAGTACCCATTAACTAGTAAGTCTGAAAAAACAGAATAAGGAAAAATAATAAAGTTAAACAAACACAAGAAAGGAAGGAGCTGGAAAGACTGACCAGGTGGGAGTCCAAGCACACTGTAGACTGGCACAACTGAATCCAAATATGTCAAATGGCAAGTGTAAACAGACTGAACTTTACCTTGTAGTCTCGTGGTAGCAAACTTATCTTAAAGTGCCATATAATAATTATTTTTGGCTATGATTACATACTGGCAGTTGCACTTACTAACATTGTCATCGTAGTGCAAAACCTGCCATAAATAACTGCAAATAATGGGTGTGGCTATGTCTCCATAAAAGTTTATTTACAACAACAAGTGTACACTTCAGTTTTCTGATCCCTCCCATAGGCCAAGGGCCCCTATTTGAAGTTAGGAAGCTATGGAAGCTATGAAATGATAGAATTAGTATTTAGGAATGACCACTGTAGCAGCAAGATAGTTAAAGGATATACTGAGGCAAAGGCAGATGAAGGTTTGGATTAGGGGTTATTAGGAGAAAAGTAAATTTTGAGGTTTTTAAAAAAAAAAAAACACATTATGCTTTGTTGACAGAGATTCCATATCTTCCTTTAACTTCGCTCAAGGACAGGACTGAAGAATCTTCTGTGAAAAAGATGGGGGTAAAGGCAATACCAATTCTAGAGGATAAGGTTAGGAGGGAACTTATAAACAGTTAATATTACTGATCACTGAAACACAAGGGAAGGTTCAAAACAACCAGGCCATTCTTTCTGGAGTTCACTGAGATGCCAATGACCCATAAGGAGAGGATCAGGAGCCAGTTTTTCAATGATGATTAATAAATGAGGTTTAAGAAGTTCAACAAGGCAACTTATAAGCCATCAATTTTGGGTGCTTGAAAACAAAGTTGAAGGAGGGATTTCTGTCTAAGGGAGACCAACATAACAAAGCAGGAAAGCAGGAAAATGCTGACAAAGATGACACTACAGATTGACTTAAAGAAATAATTCACATTTATAGTTACCTAGTAAGGATGCCTGGGACATAAAAGCTGCTCAATGTTTGCTAAATTAAATGGAATCCAAACAAAGAGATTTTGGCCATCATGCATGGATCTGTTTTCTCCACAGTGAAAAAAGACCCTCTTGTTATGAAACTATGCCACAGGAATGTGGGAGCACATGCAGATCATAGGGAGGCCAGCTTGAAGCACACAGACTGCTGGATCTTCCCCTAGAGATTCAACAACTCTGCTGTGGGGCATTGAATTTGCATTTCTAACAAGTTCCCAGAGATCAGGATGCTGTAAATCCAGGGATCAAGATTTGAGAACAATAGTCATAGAGGGTAAAGGGTTAAAGGGATTATTCTGAGAGTCTCAAGCATAAGAGAATTCAGGAAATACAATGCTTTTTCATCTATTGTTCAGTGTCAGGGGCTGAGAGAATTCTCAGGCGAGTATGATTTATAGAGCACTGTACTTTCTTGGGGGACTAGATTTCTATACTTATTCCAATGGCATAGGCCATTAAGGCTTCTAATGGATTGAGGAATTAATGAAGTAAATGGGAGAGAGACTTTGTGTATCATTAGATTCCTTGAACATAGAGCTTGGCAAGGGGCATCAAGAAATGATGAGCTGTGAAGGAGTTGGAGGTTCAAAGCACATCCCCTTGCCTTTTTTTTTTCTTTTAATATGATTTATAATATTACTTTATTGGTATTTTGCAAATATTACTTTTTTTCTTCTATAAACCTGCAGGTAACTCCAAAATAGGCACAAATGCTTTGTTTTAATTAGTGTGTCCTTACCAGACAAGCAACAAGCTAATGATAATGATATATTTGCTCATTCCTTTTTCCTTTTGCTCTCCCCTAAGACATTTTATGCAAGCACTATACTGCAAACTACCATTTCCACCTCAAAAAGAAACATGTTAGACTCAATAGCAGTCCTAATTGCTGCCAACAGTCAGAACTGAGGCCAAATCCTTTCATTTCATTCCAAATCCTAAAATGCAGATTTTAGAGCAGAATCCCCCCCCCCTTTTATTAAAAACCCACCTGTAAAATTCAGGTACTGCTCATTAATATTCATTAAGTCAATCACTCACATGCCAATACTAGCCAGCAGTGAGGAAACACTGATATGACCAAGTCTGAGTTCTATAGTAAGGAGCTTACTTACAGCCTAAAGGAGGACACGGATAAGTAAACAATTTAGTCAGGAGGAAAAACAGAACACAACTGTCAGATGAGAGCAAAATTCCGAGGGAACAAGAGAGGAAGAGATTAATACCAAGAGAAATCATCTACCAAGAGAGGGAATGAGCAGTTAGGGAGGCGGAGAAAGTGAATACTGAAAATAGTGGAAAGACACTGAGGGACTTGGGGTGCTTTTATGAGAGGCTGCAATTAATATGCAGTCTCATACCACTCATGCCACACAGAATTGTTTTCATTTCAGCAGTCTGTGGATGTTACAACTAGCAGACACCATGAAATGACATAATAAAACTCAATTCTGTACATTCATGCATCAGCTCATAACATGGTATGTCTTATTTTCCCAC
The DNA here is from genome assembly GCF_964194135.1 of Talpa europaea. Classification (NCBI taxonomy): domain Eukaryota; kingdom Metazoa; phylum Chordata; class Mammalia; order Eulipotyphla; family Talpidae; genus Talpa; species Talpa europaea. The sequence goes on from NC_140074.1 coordinate 31,822,427, forward strand.
CCCCTAAGTTATTTTTGCACTTCAAGTTTAGAGCATTACAAATGGCTCATGATGTCGAGAATTAAGTACTTATTTATGATAGGTTTCATAAGGGCCAGAAGCCATTTATCTTATTGCTTTCTGTTTGGTGAGATTCACCCTGCAAAAGGTGAGAAGTTACGAAAAGTCAAGTAGCAGGCTAAAGAAAAAAGGGCAGAAGGATGAGCTCAGCCAGGTCAAAGACAGCCAGATGAACAGATCGAGGTGGCTGGGATCAGATAGAAAGGCTGCACTTATTAAAAAACAAGACTAGAAAGTCACTGTTGGCACAGAGAACATTCAGTAAGAAATCACAGATCTAGAACTGGAAAGATCACTGAAGCTCAGGCACAGACTAACAAATTAACAGTTGAGGCTTGAAAAGCGCAATGTAAACAGTGCACTTTGTTTTGTGTTGAATGAGCAGAAACATTACTGGAAAGACCACCAAGGAGGAATTGTTCTAAAGCACCAGGACACTGATTGTACACAGTAGGGGGTTCAATAAACACCTGTTGACTAAATGAATGACTGTTTCCTTAGTGTATATGTTAATTCATTCATTTAACCATTTAAATACTAATCAAATTAAATTCAGTAAGTAAAAAAATTCAAATTAAATAATTTCTAATTCAAGGCATTTTGCAAGCATGAAAGGATATACAAAAATGAAAAAGCTAGAATCCGTGTATTCAAGTAGCTTAATCTGGCATACAAAAATAGCTTTAACAAAAACCTCCCAGTGATCATCACAGAAGCAACATAAAGTGCCACTGGATTTGGAAGGAGAGAAGGCTGGACTAGTAAGACAAATATAGAGCTAGCTCATGCAAACCAGCCGGTTACTACCTCCACCCCTGTGTTCCCATTATTTTATTGAGATCTAGAAGAGGTGCAATCAGGCTGAACTTCATGAGGGACACCAAATATGTAATAAAGAAGCAAATATGATTCTGCTTGAAGGGTTCAGGTTCCATGACAGGGGTGTTCAAGTGGATGACCTGCACACCACTCTGAACCCAGGGCCACTAGTCACCAACGTAAGGTACTGCTATATCAGTTCCATGAAGCTAGTTCCAGAGAATTTGTAATAAAGTTAAAAAGGGGTTTCTCCAAAGTTCAGGAGTTCCCTTAACTTCATTTCTTGGAGTTCAGAGGCCACATGCATTGTTTCTGCACTGAATCAGATGCTGCACTAGAGCATGATGGTGATGTGCTGCCCGCTGGCTGAGCCTGCAAGGTGGGATGGGTCTGCCACATGGCATGGGCTTTAGCGAACAACCAGCAAAGTTAGCAAGAGGAGGTGGATTCTGAGCTAACTTGAAAGATTAGCAGGTTTCAGTTAGTGCAAATCCAATGGGATAAGGAAAGAGGAAGAATATTCTAAATGGATGCAACAAAGCTCAGGGATAGAAAGGCATGAAACAAACAAACAAACAAGCAAGCAAACAAAAAAAAAACTGAGTTAAGAAGTGTGAGCACACTTAAGAAGATGACAGACTAGAAAAGGGAAATCTTTGAAGATCTTGGACAACACCTTGCTATGAACATTATTTTCATTTGCCAAGGTGAGATACCGACAATGACTTAGTACTGGCAGATACTTTTTTTCTTTTAAAGATTTATTTATTTATTTATAGAAGCACTGGGTACAGTCAGAAGCGTGGGAGGGTGAGAGAATTCACCAGAGCCAGAGAGGGGAACAGAACAAGCAGAGTGACAAAATACACTGCTGAGGGGAGCAGTGGGCGCGGCAGGAGAGGTCTGCATGCCATGTGGGATCCTTGCCGGGGGTCGAACCGGTGCTGCAGAGGCTGCAGGCAGCTTCGCAGCCCTGCACTCAATCACTGCGCCACCAGGGGAGGCCCTGGCAGCTAATTTTTAAATGGAAAATAGGACTGCTGTTTTATTACAACTTTATGAATGGCTTAGGCTTAAGTCTCAGGCAGCCAGGTAACTCTCCAGACCAACCACCAAAAAAATCAGCACAATCTTGACTAAGAGTGCCTGCTGCTCGGGCATGTCTTTTTGCTTGTCCATTGTTTTCTCCCTTGGGGTTGGACAAATTCTATTCATCTTATCAAAGACACCTGACACAGTGTACAAACTAAATATCTGGGGAGTACCTTGACCAAACACCACCTTCCTCCTGTCTTCTCTACATGAACAGTATTTCATAGTATTTACAAGCATGGACTGTGAAGTCAGGTAGATGTGGTTTCATTTTATAGTGCAACACAGGCACAGGATCAGTCATAGAAACAGTAAAAAGTACATGATGTGAACACAAACAGAAGTGATAGGACAAGAATGTTGTTGCGAAACAGGCTAGCCTCTGATTGCAGCCAACCTTTCTTTCCTAGACCAGCAGAGCAGGAAACAAGCTCCCCCTGTATACTTACGACCAGTACTATGCAGAAAACCCAAACATAAAAACAGCATTTGCAAATAAATTAAGTATTAAGGGCAACATCACAATCTGATTGAAAAAGGCACTTCACTGATAGTATATAGTAGCATCTGCCAAATCCCAAAACAGCAATGTTATCTATGTTGAGAAAAATCAATCACTTATCATTTCTACTTCCCTAAAAGTCTGTTTGCATTCCATCTTTCATTTCAAGTTTACTTTACATTTAAAGGATGAAGGGAGCATATAATTACAGATTATAGAGAGCAAATCTTAAAACTCAGAGTAAATCTTATTCTGAGAACATATTGAGTGTCACTAAACATCTTTTAGCTGATGGATGATGAAAAGAAAACCTCCTAAACTACAAAATAAACATCTCTGAGACCTTTATATTTGCACTTTTAGTTCTTTTTATGTCACTAAACAACCTGTGTTTCTAAAGGAAATTTCATTATTTGTAATTATTATTTACAAGAGATTAAACAGAAATTCTTGCTCTCCTTGAATAAAGCATTTTTTAGTTGACTTTAGAATTACTGAATTATTCAATTAACAAAAAAGGCACTGTGTCTCCTTTAGTATAAGCAGGCCCTGCTAAGGCATTGATGTGCATGGTCTCCAACTAGATTTGTAAAGTTACTTAAAACTTAGAATATCTATTTTTATGTCACCCTAAATTAATATTGAAAATGAGCATATTCATTTACTTCTCAGTATCAAATTTAAAAAGAAATACAATCTCTCTGTTTTATATAATTTAGGAAGGTTAGTTTACTAGCTCTCTATTGCTCCAAGGATAGATTTTAAGAAGTTATTTATTTTGAGTAGCTAATATGATTTGCTATTGGTATTATCAAATCAAGAACTAGGACACATTTTCTACTTATTTCTGGCCTTGAGCCTGAAGGCCTAAAGATATCAGCAAATGAATAAACCAAAGATAAAGACTAATTATTCTTAATAATATATGTTTTGAAACAATGCAAACATCCAATATTATAAAAAGTTATAGCATTATTTTGTTCTCTGATTTTTTTTAAAAAGGCCTGTACAGTTTCTCAAATCCCTATTTCCTGTATATTTGCTGAAGTTGCATTCATTTATGAGGTCCTAGGTGGAACAGTAAAGGCATTAACCATTCACGATGGGCAATGAAGAAATTATGTTCCATGAGTCCAGTTTCAAGCATCTCTCTCTTATTCAAATTCCTAAGGGTGTTTATTGAAAAAATTTAAATGACCACTTATTTACACTCACATTGCATTATCTTTATAAATGGTACCTGTTTGAGTAGTTGGGAAATGAAAAAATAAAGAGAGCTCACCATTTTTCTTTGATAACTACACAAGCTGCTATGCTGGGATGTTCTTCCTCCTCTGAACACCAGAAGCTGTCCCAAAGCCCCTGAATACATCTGACTCTTAATGGAAACTGTCACCCAGGAATTGTCTTGACTATGGCCTGCCCCAACCTCTTTGCCTCTTGTCTTTAAATTGTGCCAGCAGCAGACCACATAGAGAAAATTTATGTCTAAGTTAAAATACCCAGAGCATCCTGTCTCCAAACATAACAGAGGAAGCAGTGATAAAAAGCTATGAAGTCAACGCAACGCAAATGTGTCCAGAGTAACCTTTCAAAGGAAGAACATCTCCAGCAGAGACTGGAGAAGGGCTGATCAAGGATTTGGTTTTCCTGCGTGAACACAGATTGTGCAGCTAGACCCATGCCTTCTCCTTCTGCTCAAGTTTCTAAGATGTTTGCAACAGGATAAAAAAAATTACCTAATAGTATGTTTGGGGAGTTGTCATCTAGAAAAAATAAATTTGGGTTTCCAAGCTCAAGTAGCCCTTAGGATTACCGAAAAATTCTTTTTATCTCTCCCAATTCCCATTAGGGAATGGACAAAAAATGGTTAAAACAGGGTGTGATGAAAGGCTTGAGACTGAATACTGACTGTAATACTGACTCATATGGCCTTGTACTGCATTACCAATGAGGATATTGCTTCTGGATTATGTAGGGATGTCCCCTGAAGACTAGTAAGTAAATAGCCAATATATTTTCAACTATCTTTGTGGGCTACTTCTCTAAGCTTAGTTGCTTCATTGGTCAGGTAAGGATGACAACTATCCCTCATGAAGTTGTTCTCAGCGTTAAAAGAAGTATAAATAAGAGGTTTTGCATTGTTTCTGAGACAAAGAGTTAATGTTGCTCAATCTGTTCTAAAACTTAACCACTTTCTAACCCCAGCCCAATTCCTGACATTATAAAGACAACTGAGCTTCTTCTGTCACAGATAATAGAGATCATCAGATATGAAATTCCTTAACTGTCTTCCCCCTACCTTCCACATTCAAATCTGCACACTATTTTCAAATAAGTATGTTTATAATTACCTGGAAATTATATAACTGTGTATGTGCAACATCTTGTTATTCAAGGCATTGATAGAAAAAGTTATTACTGTGTCGTAAAACTTTAAGTGTGTGTCAATATTATTGCTTCCTTTGTAATCCTGTATCTTTTATTTTAAATATTTTAAAACACCTGTCTAAAAAAAAAAATGGAGTCCTTGGAACCAAAGAGCTTCAAATCTGATGCAGCGCAGTTAAATATGTGGACATTCACTATGAAAACAGTGGTTACTATGCAAAAAGTGAAAAGAGATTTCAGTGAAAAAGCAAAAATGAAGATCATGTTAGTAGAATCTTGAGTTTTTCTCTCTTAAGCTTGCTGTTTAATTATTTTTACAATAAATAATTTAAGAGAGTCATGATATCTTTAGAGCTATTTCTCCCCTCATATAGTTTGAGAATTGTCAGATATGCTCCCATCGAAGACACTATGGACTATTTGTCTAACTAGCCATGAATAAGCCTGTCAGAAAAAGAAGGTGCAACGGCAACCGAGAAATAAGGTAATTCCAAACATGCAGATTTTTTTGGTGAAATTAACAATGCCCTACCTACATTATCTACAATGTTTTTCTCTGTCATGAAAAAATTAGCTGACCAATCTCAGACAGGTATTAGGCTAATTCAGCAATTAACACTTCAGCCAAAGGGTGAGAACATTAACTCATTTAAAACTTCATTTCAATTACAAGTAAATATTGTTCAGATGCTAGGTGACATCTTACTTATTTTTGGCATAGCTTTCATAATGAGCTTTCCATCCTTCAATTCTTAATGGAATTTCTCAATATTTAAAAATTCCATTTCTGTGAGATCTTTTCAAAAAGATCAGTGAATTACCCAAGCAGATGTATAAAAGAACTTGATCACACTTGAAGAGATATATACTGTTTATATTATGGCTCATTGGCAATCATAAAATTGAAGTGTAGCTTTCTATCATTCACATTACTTTTTAAAAAGATGAAGATAATACAGTTCATTGTGAAATTCACACACCTCTCTTTCACTTGAGTGTGGGCCTCAGTGTCTGTGGAGAGTCCTTAGCTGCTCCATGCAACAAGAGTACATGCAGGATCAGGGCAGTAAAATAGAAACTGCTTTTGTCTAATGTCAAGTATATTATATGCATTTTTGTGTTATAATTTTGAGGCCAAAGTAATACTTTTGAAGAGTAAATTATAAACAAAAAACATTTTTGGAATCTTTCCCAAATTTCCCTGGCCAGATGAATGAAATGAGGAAACATAAAGAACTGCTAAAGAACTCCAGTATTCCTATAGTGAAAGCGACATCTGGGGCCTCATGAAGTTCTCTGGCATCTGAGCAATTTTCAAGCTGACTCAAATGTCCTCACCCCTACCTGCCAGACCAGAGGTACTGAGGGAGACCACAGTCTGAGTTTCAACTTTCCCACAGGGGCAGGGGTCCAAGACGAGACTCTTACTCTTCAGTTGCTAGAGCTATACTTCATAGATTACTATCAGAATTAATGGAATAATGGATCCAAAATGCTTTCTAGAATAAAAGGTTTACCAATCTGACCATTGTTGATGTTTTCTTTAAAACATAAGGGGAAAAACATGAAATAGAGAATGGGAATATATAATATATCAATTCCTTTTAGGTGGCTAATGCAAAAGGCACAAGAGCTTTTTTGGGAGCATGACACAAATGGGGTAGAAAATCACATCACACTGGTTATAAGGGGATTGGACCACCAAGGAACAAAAAGCGTGATATCTAAACAAATGTTTACAAAACACAGTAACCCCATTTGTTGAAACTGGCTGGAGCCCTATGTCTGGCAAGCAACTCTTCTCAAACTAATCTGTACCAAGTCCTCTAATTTGGCCTTACCTAGCACCACATGATAAACTAATTTTCAGAGTAGTCACTAGATTTTATCTATGTAGCACTACATCAAAATACATGAAAATAGACATCTGGGCTCATAGACCCTTTTTAAAGTAAAGGGAGGATGAATTTCTGCTTTCCTCTGGGGAGAAAACAATTTACATGATTTATATGGTAAGTAAAGTGTTTTAGTTAAAAAAAAAAAACTGTATTGGTGAGGTAGAAAACCTATTCTATTATACTACTAGATTTATGGGAAGTTTACCCAACTGTTATACATATATACATTTATATATACATAATTTTCATATTTTTCTCAAATGAATTCAGACCTACACTTTGGACTGGTATTGGGTTAAAACCATTTCTATAAAAGTAACAAACTGAAATTTCCAGTGACAATTATCTGAGAGTCTCCAGGAAAGAAAGAGTCACCTGTTTTTCAGGCTGCCTTGAAATATTCATGAACTCAGCAGAGTATCAGATTAAAAACAGAGTCCTTAAACAGTGGAGATTTTTGAATCCTGTGTCCTTCCTCCACCCCCCCATGTTTTAGGTTTTATGATGGTTTTCACAATTTGGCACACCTTCTCATAAAATACTTCCATGTCCTACCAGGATTATAGTTTATCTTGCAAATCTTTATTTAATGAACAAGAACAGAATTAACAATTCTTCCTCTTGCAGATAAAGTATGGTTATTAGTACACCTGTATGAGAATCCCTGACTGTGGGGTGATATTGTGGTGTGTGTCTATTTTGGAAAGTGACAGTTGCACACATTGGATATATATTACAGAAAAACACAAACTCTTACAACATGAGTCAAAGGGAAATATGCCTAGGAAGTTTTACATGTTGGGGGCAAGGGGATACACCATATACCTCTAAGCCAAATAAAATGGTGCTATTGTTTTGAGTAGTCCCCTGTACTGAGTCTTCTGTGGGAAGCAATAATGATGTATCATTTAAAAAAAAAAAAAAAAAAAAAAAAAAAAAACCTCGCCCATTCTCAAGTCATTCCTTTATTTGCCCATACCAGACACTAATGCAAAGGAAGCTTAACCCCACTGAAAACATTTTAAACCTGATCAAATTAAGAGCAGCAGCAGAGGGAATATTTTTCTTAGCAAAACCCAACAAGCAATTTACTAGACTAGAGAAAAAAATGCAAAGAAATTCTCTATCACAAAAATAGCTTCTTGAATCTTTTCACCAATAAACCTTCCATCCATCCAAGAATGCCTATCCTTGCTGCTGATAACAAATTGTGGAGATAAATATTTTTTCTTTAAAACCCCAAATGATGTTTTCAAATAAAATAAAAATAAAACTACTACATGCCACTGTCAAAAATGGTCCTAGAAGAGGTAAATGTTATTTTAAAAACCGTGTGTTAAAATATTTAGGAGAAAGAATCTACTTGTCAAGTTTCCACAGAAAGCTCTGAAGAAGTTGTAAGTACATCTATCAAATTTTCATTTACCTTGAGGGGAACCTACTGGGGAAACCATAGAAAGTGGGTCTTGCTCACTTGTTAGGAGGGAGCTGGATGGGGTTTACAGATCTGGACAGTAATACAGTAACAATCAAGTACAAAGATGGAGCTTGAGAGAGGCTCTGCAATAGTTCCCTGACAAGATACACTGGCAATGGGAGGCAGACAGCTACATTCTGCTTTAAGTCCCAGTTCCGGTGAAGGAATTGAACCCATCTGATGGACAATCAATGCCTCTTGAAAGAATTTGACTCCCTCACACCAAACCTAGCAAAGACGTACCCCTCAAATATTTGCAAAGAAAGCCAACCCAGTAAAACACAGGACTTTCTTAAATTTAAATTTAAACAGCTTCCAAACCCTACCCTTTGGGAATTAAATTTGGTGACTTTTTTTTCAATAAGAAAAATTTGGTTTTAAGGAGCTTATGGGAACATTTAACTTGGACTGGAAAGACTATTTGCTCAGCGTTAGGCTAAAAGCCAAAATCCACTTTTAGCCAGAGGTGATTTTAATATTGTACCTCACAAGAGTATTGTGTCATGTGAGCAGGCAGCAGCGATAAGCAGTGTAGTAAAGTTATGACTTCCCCCCAAAGACTCATTAAAATGTATTATTAAGTAGAAAAAAATTCAGGAAAATCCAAAAGGAACCTGTCTGTACTATCTCAGAAACAGTAAAAATGCTTTCCAACTTATCACTTCTTTCACTCTGCTTCCTCTACAAATACCACTAAATAAATACTGTGAAAAATTCGATCCAGATGCAAGAGGATGAAAATGCCTTAACATTGTGTCACTATGATGCTCTGTACATAGTCTTCCCTTAAATTTGCTAGAGGAATATATGAAGAATTTGAGTGACTATAAAGAGAAATAAGCCTGTGATGATTCCATTACAATTGCATCCATGGATTTAAATGCATTAAGCTTTTTTTTTAATCAGTCAGCCACAAGATACATTAAAATATGAAATATCTCACAGAAAAATAGTAACTTTCTCAATTTCAATTTTTAAATTCTCAATTTTAGTAACTCTAGTATAATTCTTCTTTCTTTCTGTTTTAGTTTTTAACTCATGTTAAATTATTTTCCCCTCAACCATTCTTGAAAGTTTTCTGCTACCTCTACAATTAAAAAAAATGTAATGACTTAAGTCAGGCAAGAGTGATTTAGAAAGCTTGACCAAGTATCAACTTTCTTACCCAATCCTTCAAGAATGGTAAAGCACACTGGCAAAGGCGGTCCAAGCTGCTATGGAAATGACATTCTTTTCTCACAGTAACAGTACTCCCAGCTGAGGACTGCTGGCATGCAAGTTCCTAATCCAAGCCCATTGACAGCTTGTGGAGTGGACAGATGAGGCGTGGAAAATATTTTAAATTAGTTCATTTATCTTGTTGAGACATAGGAAACGGCAACAAATTTCTCCCATACAATGAAGAATAGAGAAAGACAATGCACCCCTAGCAATGTGTAGAAAATCTAGTCCATTAAGTCAAAACCCCAGACTATTTCATAATGCCTAATAATAGCCACATCTCATATCCTGAGGAAACTTTTTATGATCAAAAGATCCAGAAAGATGACTAGAAATCACTGACTGCTTCTGAATTTTTGATGGACTCAAATTTTAGAAGTCAAATCATTTCCAAATCAATGCTTTTTGACTGATTTAAGGCAGATCATGGGTCAATGTTAATCCTGATAAATAAGTCTCAGAAAACTGAAGGAAAAAAAAAGGCAAACAAACTGAAGGGTACTAAAGGAGAGTTCAAAAATACATTTTTTGATAAGTTCATTCAAGAAGGGCTTGTGAACTCCCCCTCAAAGTTAATGGAAAAAAAAAAACGGCCTTTATTCTAGGTTCTCCTGGTCATCCCAAGAACTTCTGGCTTCATGTTTCCTTTCCATCTGATGCTGACAATGCACCACTTACCCGCTGGTAGGTTGTCAACCCCACTTCATGAGTAGTCACAAGGCAGGGGCTATAAGCTTAGAAGTAGAAGCCAAGTGGACATAGGCAGCTTAACTAGCTGTACCAGCATCAATGGGAATCAGGGAATTCTGTTAAAAATATCAACCAATTTCCCTCAACTAGAACTTCTGATTCACAGATGTGAATAGGAGTCCAGAAATCTGTATAAACACCACAAGCAAGATTTGGAAATCACTGTAGCATCCCAAACCAACCCCCTTCAGGATGGAGAAGCAGACAGAATTTTGAAAATCTTTATATTCTCTTGCATAATTTTAAGTAGACATTTAAAATTTCTCATCATAACCTAAAATAATGTGAAAGTTAGAGTTCTTGTGTATTAAAATATTGACATTTAGAAATGAAACACATATCTCTAAGTCTCATAGTGATTTGACAACTCCATTACCCATTTAAAAAAGAAAAAGCTCTTCTTGAACAGATTATATAGGGTTTCCCGTTCTCTTTAACTTACATTAGCTCTATTCCATTTTCCCCACAGAATTTTATTTAACAAGAGACTTTTATGATCAAAATTCCTTTTTAACTACTCTACCATAATCCTCTGTAACAAAAATATGCAAACTAATTGAGCTTTCATATTTTAATCTAGTATAAGAGTTCAAGTTAAAAAAGTCATCTAGTTTAAAAATCATTACACTTTTTAGTTTATAATTGATCAAAATAATACATATTATTACTAATTATTAAAGCAAAATATCAATGTTTTTGGAAATGTATCTCAACTAGTTAAATGAAAAAAACTTTAAATGAGTTTATGTAATTTATGAATATATATATACTACAGACTAGCCGGGTGAAACAGGTTTCCATGTCATTTGAAGTTTGGCGGTATTATTTTGTTTTGTTTTTCAAAAAAAAAAAGTTCACATTAAATAGTGGATGGGGCAGAGGAGCTCTGCTGCAGCAAAGGCTCTCAATTCTTTTGAGCTCTTTCCGAGTTATACGCCTAAATTTGCACACCAGTCATTCGCCATCACTACCAGCTGACATCCTATGGGTTCTCTTTCAATTCTGTCAAAAGTTAAGGAGCCATCCATGTTGTAAAATATCAATATACTTGTTACCCAGTTATTACATTCTTTTTTTTTTTCCAAATTTTATAAGGCCAGTACTTTTCAGGATTTCTGTTTAGCATGCCAGATTCCTTCCAACATGGAGTAGGGGCCCCCAGCACCATTAGAGCCTACCCTTGTGCCTATCCTTGAGTTATACAGGGGTCACTTCAGAGGTGCCTGCCAGAGATGCTGCAGTTCAAGGAGAAGAGCACTCTGACAGTAGCTTATACACAATAAAGGGTCGGCAGGGTGGCCCCAGCACAGCATCTACTTCCCAGGGGCAGTGTGGCTAGCTGGGCAAGGAGGGACGGGAACTGAGTGAGGTGAATGTCTATCTTAGAGCAGTCTATACTAAAGTGGACTCTCCTGTCTCTGCTAGCCTTACTTTTTGATAAAGATTCCAATGAGAAACACAGAACAAAATGTAGATAATTATCCCTTCTCTGATAGGAGGCACATCTATTCAATAGAGCAGTAACTATTCCCATGCTAGAGTTGCAGCAATCAATGTAGATACATGAGGACACACATTCCAAATCCTGTGTGATCTTAGAAATTCAATTAGGGCCTTGGCGTTTTAAAATACAGAAATATCTACCAATTTGAGATCATTTTTAAAAAGTTCTTGCTTGCTCCGAACTGAAATCTACCAGAGATGTATAACTTTTTAAAAATTTTTAAAAATAAATAAAGAAATAAAAGAAAAAGAAAAAAAGCTGAGCTTCTCCACTGCATGCTCTATTCACATCAGGAGGGATTAACATAAAAGCCCAGTGGGGGAGCACTGCTTTCTATAAATGCTAAGATTATCCCACCATGCAGTCTGAGAAGAAAAACACAACAGAAAAAAAGAAAACATAAAAAAATCCCACAATCCTATGAGCAGAGGTGGGTGCTGGACCATATCCTGAACTCTTACCTTTCTGTGTCTAGCAGGAGTTTTCACTATGATGCCATCTGCAAGCAAAATGAAATGTCATCCAAGGACCCAGAGCTGCTCAGGTCAGCCATCACCACTCCACATTTTACAGTGTATAAGTTGGGTTAAGCATCAGACCAGAAAGAGTCTATTTCTCCCCTCCTTTCTGCTGTTCCTCTTCATTTTCTCTAAGCAATTAGAGTTTATTAGAAACAACTTTTGACACAATCTCATTGACTCTTTGAAACAAAGAAAACAAAAGGAAATAAAAATCCTAGAGAAGGACTTTTGGAACTGAACTAATAATTTATTTTAGAAATGTGGGAACTGAGGCCTGAAGAAGATTGTTTACTGCCACACAATGGCCAAGACATATCAGGAAGATCATCGCTCTCTTTTCTACCACCCTTCCAGGGTCCCTTCCTTATCCTATGTGACCTCAGCCCCTTTCTATTTCTTCCCCACTGGCTTCTTTCAGATCCCTACGTGCCCACTCCTTCAACTCTCAAATATACCACTTTCTTTACCTAGGTAACTACCCTAGCAATCCCTACCCTTCCACTTGGCTACACCTACTCATTTTGTAGTTCTTAAATGTCATTCCTTCAGAGTCATCATTCATGACCTTTCAAATTAGATTAGTGTTCCTGATGGACATTTAAGGGGCACTACACTTCTTCATAAGTGATTACTTAACACCTCTCTTCCTAGAATTATGAGCTCTAGGAACAATGGAGCCATTATGTTCTTATTCGTTCTTGTAAGCACTTATAAGTAACTGCTCAGAACCTGGAATATGGTAAGCACTCAGAAATTTATAAATTTAGTACATATTTACTACATCATGTCAGATACTGCTGTGAGGGTGTTACACATACCTAGTCCTTTAATCTTCTAAGCTCAATGAGCTAAGCAATGGTAATACTCCCATTTTACAGGTAAAGATACTGAGGCACAGGGAAGCGGTTGGAACTTGGAATTCCAACAAGATCACACAGTGTTGACCCTGAAGGAAGAAGCTCATAAGTGAAAGAGCTGTGTAAAATATATACAATGTGCTACTGGGGACCACTTATGTCAGTGGCATGAGAACATAATCAATGCTTGGAACAGTATTAAAGAATAAGCCTATGAACATAGTAGGCCATATTATGGCATTTTCCAAAAGCAACGATAACAGACTTCATATTAATCACCTTTGCTCTAGTAACAAAATCTCAGTGGCTAACCACACAAAACCTTTGTTACTTGTTCATGTCAAATGTCAGTTGTAGTTCTGCTCCAGCTCTTCTTTAATCTGAGACCCAGGTTGAGGGAAAAGCCCCTTTCTGCGCCACACCATCCTCACAGATGGGAAAGCAGAGAGCTGGTGGCACCACGCAGTGGTTCCCGCAGCTTCAGTTTAGTAGCAACACAGGTCATTACCACTATCATTGAATTAATAGCCCCAAGCTCATCATTTTCTTTCCCTAAGTCCCCCAGCATGTTAGAAGCAACCAACTAACTCCATTAAATTCCTTATTTTCACTAAAATGTTCTATGGCAGCAAATACTTGGTCACACAAGTCTTGTCTTTGCTAGACACTTGATTACAGGAACCTAAAGGTGATAATTTGAGTAATTCTTGCTCCTGCATACCATAGACCATCAATTTAATATTTCCTACAATTCTCCAAAGCTTTGTAATCTTATCTTTACACAAAGATTTTACTCATTCAATCTTTTCCTAACCAGAAAAGAAAAAAAAAAAAAAAAACCTTAAGGCTTGGACCCAAATTCTCACAGAGGTACAGTGACTAGACCTCTCCTATCTTTACTTTGAGAGCAGGGATGATATAGAAGGAACATAATCTGTCTAACAATTTTACCATTTAACTTATACCACCTTGTCTCATTTGCCTAAGGCAATTTACATGCAGTAATTTATATTCCTCATGCCTCTGGATGTTAGATATGACTATCTAATTTTACAGGTAGCAAATAATATTAGACACCTAGAATTTAAATTCCTTGCTTCAAGTTTCATATCCAGCAGCAGAATTAGGACAAGATCCCTTCTGGTATTCTGTCCTTTGCATAGAAACACTAAAGTAAGATATTACCAACTCTCTCCCCAGACAAACACAAATACATACATCCACATATACTAAATATATGTATTACATACATACATACATACAAACACATCCCTACTTGAGATTAAACCCTTAAACAATGGGTACCAAATAAATACTAAGTGAAGAAAAAACCTTTAACGTTTGGTGCTATATTTTATCATCTTTTCTAAATCCGACAATTTTCTTTTATTACATACAACTTGATCGTTCATTGTATTGAACAATAGACATAAACTACTGTCAGCTCTCTGTTTTGTTACTGCAAGTGCTTGACAAAATTGCCTGTTTCATTTTTTATTCCCAGTAGAGTTTCCTGCCCTGGAGGAAGTGGCTCTAAAGCAGTGTGAGATCTGGAGTTGAGTGTGACAGCCCAGTAGTCTCAAGATGAAGTGTCAAGTCAGCAGACAGAGCTGCAAAGGCAAAGCAGACTCTAGCCAGAAAACGACTGCTTATGGCCCAGTGAGGTATCCTGGGGCTCACAGCGTGGTGGGGAGAATCAGAGCTCTACCTCTCTGCAAATGGATGCAGGAAAGCCCTATCCTTTCCACACTCACCCCAGATAGGACCTGAACTGTTAAGACTCTGGCAGACCCAATGAGGGTGAGTGATCAAGGGTCCTATCTTGATCACAGACAGTATCACTAACAATGCTACTAGACTCTCTTAGCTTCTCCTAAATCCTAACTGCTAGAGATCTTGAAACGAAACTTGGATAAACACACACTGGTCTGCATTCCTTTGTGTCATTCTGGGCTAAGCTAGAGAGAAAACTTAATACTGGTGTATCCATCCACTATTTGAATCTTTCCCTATTATGGAACTAAACCGACAAGAGGCTCTAGTGGTACAATGATGAACAAGTCACACAGTATCTGACCAGGAGGAATGAAAGACTCTCCAGTGAAGGATGACTACTCATGCAGAGCCATCATGCATGATGCCATTCAGAGGGTAAAATGCAGGCTAAGCAGAAGGCACCTGTTGTCTAAATATCATCCACCAAATATTAGGTATTTTTCCTCCAAAAGATCCCTTTCAGCCAGCAATTTGCTCTTTGGGTTCTTACTCTCATGCAATTTCTGAAGGAGCATAAGAAATTCAGGATGTTAGTTCCCCTCACCTTTGAGTTTCTGACATGCCATTTCTTACTAGCACCTGGTCTATCATGTAACATTTGCTGCTCTGAACTCATCTTCAAAGCTTTAGGGCCTCCCTGGTGGTGCAGGCAGTTGAGTGCAGCACTGTGAAGCTGTCCGCAGCCTCTGCAGTGCCGGTTTGATCCTGACCAGCCGGGGAGATACCCACATGGCATAGCAGACCTCTCCTGTCTTGCCTGCTGCTCCCCTCAGCAGTGTATTTCAGTCAGTCCGCCTGCTCTGTTCCCCGCTCTGTCTCTGGTGAATCTGCTCACCCTCCCACACATCTGCCTATACCCTGGTTCTTGTATACATTTAAAAAAAAAAAAAAAAAACTTTGCGGGGGGGGGAAGCTTTAGACCCTTGTTTTGCAGACACTGGAAACCCAAAGGATTCTTTGCATCACTATAAAGAGGTCTGTCTTCCTATTCCTCATGCGGTGCAGTTTTTCTATTTTCCATATTTCTCCATCACCTCTGCTGGCTCTGGCCCAAGAAGTGTTTAATGTTTTTCAACAGAAAGGCCAGGTGTGGTTCTGACATGTAGTTTCTTCAAAGTGAATGAATGCCAGGGACATACTCCTGGAGACACTTTTAGTCACTGGTGTAGTAACACCTGTGAGATTTGATCAGATTTCCTCTGATCTCTTACATATTTACACAAGAACAACAGCTCAGGTATCTATCCCTCTGCTATTCCTGGTTTGTAGTGAGTATGGTATGCTATGTGGGGCACAGGTAGGTTTGTTTCCTTTATGTTATTTAAAACTCTGTGGGCAACAGGGCTGCCAAATCATAAATTCAGGAAATTGCATTCTGTTAGACTTAAGTCCTTCCTTTAGGACTTCAGTCACCTAGTTATTCTTCAATTTCCTTGCTACAAACAGTTGGCCCAGGTCCCGAGGTCCATCCCATATCTATGTGTCTCCTTGGCACATAAAAGAGATTCAGGGAAGGAGAAGGAACAATAAAATTTCAGGTTTACTGGCAGCACTAAGTGAAGTAATCCCCCACGCATACATTCCTTACAGAAAGATCACTTACTCAACCTTTCCATTCACCCACCTGATGAGAACCTACAAATATTTTAAGAGGGTAATCTGGAAGACTTACAACAGCAGTTGTTCAAGCTGTAGCATCAGTCTCTGTCATTTGCTTTAGACTTGCCCTGGACATTTAGCTCGTTTACGTAATGAATAACTAAACTCCCTGTTTACTTATCAGGTCAACCAACACTCATTTAAACTGCTTGCCAGAAGACCACTTTTATATACTAGTGATCTTCAAACATTTTTTGCTTATAATCCCATAAAAGAATTTTGGAAACTTATCTCTGCTTGCATATGTTAAAGTTAATACTTACCAATTTTATTTTTATAATTTTAAGATTGAAAAGAAGGACAGTATTTTCCAGCACAGGATGTAATTATACATGTGCTTTAAACATATTTTTGTCAAAATTTGGAACTTCAGATTAAGTTTAATTTACGTGAAATATCTATAATCCAATTGACAAAGGGAGTCCTCATTTTCAAACTAATGTGCAAAACAGTTTTATTTTCTATCAGAAAATATCTGAATTCAATTAAAATAAAAAAGCATGTTAATATGCATCCCCAATATATCAAATATCTCATTTTTGAACTCTAACTCTAATAAACAATCATAAGAGTACATCAAGGTAAAATAAAAGTCCCAACTATATAATGGCTCAAACACAATAAAAATTCATTTCTGACTCATGTAATAGTGGTGGGCTAGCAAATACTTCAGTAGGGTAGCACTCCTAAATAGTTATTCAGGGACTTGTGTTCACAAAAGTGCTGTCCTCTCAACACAGGGTTCTGTGGTCTTTGCCTATGGAGGAGAGCAGGTGGGGATGTATAGGAAACAAGCCTTGTTATTTCTGCTCCTCTATCTTTGATAAAGCTTCCAGCTACAAGGCAATTGGGGGTATGAGTGTGTAGCTGAGAGATACGCATGGTTTAAGGAAGGGGACACTGAATTTCAGAAAAAAACTTGTAAATAAGGTCTAACTTCTATAACGAATTTATGGTGCAAAAGAAACAATGTGTTGTCCTCCTAAGTATTTATTACCTAGTCTCTTTTTGCTTTTCTCTCTCAAGACTGGGCCTCAGAATCTGCCTTTTTGTTTACCTGAAAGTACAGTATTTGTCCTGTAAACCAAGCGGGGTAGTTGGAAAGAACTAACAGCCCCTCCCAAAGTTCATTCCTGTACTGATCAATAGATCAATATGAGGAAAGACTATATAAGAAAGTTGAGGGTCTAGAAATTAATTCTCTCAGATCACTTCATTCATTTTACCTCGAGGACAGGTACATAGACTCCAGTTTAGAATCACTTATGTAAAAAATAATTAAAAACACATAGGACTACATAGTTGTAATGTACAAAGCACTAGCACATTTTACAGAAACTAGAGAGTGTATGTCCAAAGTTACTCTTACAAGTTAATGTACATATCAGGGCCATTCTCTTTATTCCAGTAAATTCATTTTTACCTATGATGTGAATGGATCGTTCTAGCTTTTTATCAACTGTTATGTAGAAAAGAGGTAGCAGAGCAGGCCTCAGATGACAAAGCTAGCCCATGCAGATGTTGCAGAACTTGGTCCACGCAGAACTTGAATTTTGGGAGGAAACCCCCTCTCCACCCGGTGCTGCTGCAATTCCCTGATAAGAATGATCACTGTGCCTAACCTATTTCTATAATGTAAACAATATAGTTTATGCTAACAACTTGTCTTCCTTCTGGGAATCTGAAATTTAGTTACATGCCAGCCAAAGGGTGTGATCAAGTGCCAGTAAGAACCAGAGGTGCCGACTGTCTAATAAGTTTCTCTGATTGTCACACTTGTTCCAAGGAGAATTAAGGAGTCCTATGTGACTCCACTGGAAGGGGACATTGGAAACTTGCATTGGTTTGTTTCAAACTTCATCCCTATGTGTCTTCTTCCTTTGCTGACTTTGCTCTGTATCCTTTCCCTGTAACCACAGCTGTAAGAACTGATATGCTGAGTCCTGTGAGTCCTCCCAGTGAATCATCAAACATGGGCTTGGTGTAGGCACCTCCAAAAGTATGTAAATGATGTTTGACAGAGAAGTATAGATTAATTTCAGGATATTAAGAACACAGTAAGCAAGGACAGAAATTTTAGTGTATTTTGAGTTTAAGTTATTTCTTGAATTTGGAACCTCTAGAAAAAGAGAAGGGCAATTTATATACAATTTAATTAAACTACAAACTTTTAGAATAACAAAGAATAATGAGAACCATAAAAAATATAGATCTTGCAAGTAAAATAAGTATTCTCTGAAAATTAGTAACGAAGACATCAGAAGGAAATCTTTCATGTTGAAAGGCACCATTAAGGAGAACATTAATCTGGAATTGTGAACATTACTAAAAAAAATGTGTCTAAAATAGGAAAAGAGAAAGATAACTCAGGGAGTTTATAATTAAGACAAAGGGAGGAAACTCATGGATACTCTGCTATAGCCTTGTCCCCTACCTCTGCTACAGGGGTCACAAGACAGGACCTTATAAAAGACCAAGGTATTTATATAACATTTCCTCCAATTTTAAACTTTATTTTTTCCCTTTAATTTTATAAGTAATGCAAAAGCTGCAAATTATACAATAGTATGTATAAATTTTTTTAAGTCACCCAATATCCTGCCATCCAGAGGCAACAATTATATAGCATGTTTCTCTCAAGTCTTTTCCCTGTTCAATTTTAAATAACTGGGAACATTCTGTTTATATAATTTCTCTTTATTTTTTCATCAAAACATGACTTATGAGGAAATGCTATTGGCAGGAATTTAATAAACATGTTGAAAACTCCCCCCCCCCTTTCCAACTGTGCCAGATATACTCATATGTGGAGACTGGAGGTCCCCGAGTCCAGAGTCCAAGTATTTGCTGGCTGAGGAAACTGAGAAACCCAAAGATTTTAATTCCAATCACATTTTTTGAGGCCATTATTGGAGAGATGATGGACTCAGTTGCAAAAGTACAGATGCCAGGAGAGGGAAAGTACATTCAACAACAACAACAAAAAATAGCCCAAGTATGTGCTGAATGTTTTTTGCCATGGCTCCGGTTGATATTTGAACACGACACAGAACAGAACAGTGGGTATAGATGCTTTTCTCCCAAGCATGACTGTTCTGGGACACTGAAAATGTATTTCACTATATTGACTTGATGGGGTGACTTCTCATACTGCTGGACCCAGGACTCGTGCTGAAAGACTCAGGGGTTAAGATGCAGTTTAAAGGTGTGCCTTTGAGTCAGAGACCCTGCTTTATCCATGTTGTGCTTAACTCTGGAAATAACACAGGCAGCACTGAGGTTAAGGGTAAGGAGTACTGCTATTTGAGTGGCTTTTCAAGCTCAAATAACTGAACTCCTCAGTTTTACCAAATGCAAAGTAGAAATAATCACATCAACCTCAAAGAGTTGTTGGAGAATTACTTGGATACCTGGTACTGAGCAGCCAAACTGAAAAAGAACATGCAGCACAGAAACACTACTATATCTCACTAACCACTATGATATATAAGATACCCCCATCTTATATTTACCTTTGTTTTTAATCAGTGGGAGGAGAGAACAACAACTTTTAATTACCTCCAAAGCAAGCAAATCAAGCTACAAAGATTAATCCAAGATCCATGCCAACAGCATCTTTAATTCACCAGATTGTAGGTGTTCTGTTCAGAATGCTAACAACCCTTCTTCCTACAGCATGTGTGATAACATGAGCTTCAACAACAGGTCCCTTTTCAACATCTGTCAGCCTGGTTTCCCCACATCTGTTTTCCAAAAACATGTATCACCCAGACAGAAATTTGATTCATGAGCAATAGTTTCACCAAAATTCAAAATAGGTTCAGTTGCTCTGATGTGCAGTAGAAAGGCAGGATTCAAGGTGAGAAATACAACAAGACTCCCCAGGAAGCAAGCCTCTGGGCCTGTGATGTGCTGAAGAATTAACAGCTCTAAGTCTCCTATTAAAATTCCTTCATGCTATAGGAGGATGTACCAAAATCATTAACTTGATGTACCTTGGAAAGATTTTGGTTCCAATCACAATTTTTGAAGTTATGACAGGATAGATGTTGGACTCAATTACAACAGGCAGATTCCAAAATATATCTTGGAAAAATACACCAATCAAAAGAGAGCTTTATCCACACTTTAAGTTAACACAGAAAATTTAAGATAACAAAGCACAATGTCCTAAGGTACTAAAGGAAAAAACAACAGGTGACAAATCTTAGAAAAACTCCATGGACTGTTTTCAGGCAGGAACTACTGTGTTCCAATACTAACGATGATGCTGGCTATTCTCATCTAGGATGACAAACAGCCTCTTAAATAAAGGTAGAGTGCAGGAGTGGGGGGAAGAAATGTAACTTCCCAGTTCCTCTTGAACTGTAGTTTTCACAGTAAGCCTTCATTATCATTGTTGTTGCTGAGTCTAGATTCTTAGTCTACCCTGGAAAATACAATGTATTATAAATTTCAAAAGTCCACTATATCAGACATTAATAAATTTTAGTGCAAAGAGCAAGGGCTTCTGCATGATACAGATAAATTTAATCCCAGCTCAGGCACTTAAACAATATGTATACCTTAAATGGATTGGAATAATGCCTAGCATAAAGCAGCATGAGAGCAAAAATTTTGTTTTATTGTTTTTACTGTTGTTTCATCACAGAAGGATGCCTAGAACAGAGACTACCAAAGTGGAGACTGAAATATAGAATGCACAGTTGGGTGCCACCAAGTGACACATGTAATGGCATGGCCATAACACCCTGTGCAGGGCACACATGCGACAAATGTTGTTCTATCCCCTGAACTGTACTGCTGTTGCTCTTTCCTGTGATTCAGAACAAATGAGGGTTGACTTATTTGAAGACTACTGGGAAGATAAACTGTTGCCCTCAAATTTGTTTTCCAAACAAAAATCTTTCAAAATGATTAAGTAAAACGAGTAAGAGAAGGGATCTCTTCTCCACCACCTACTTTATTCTTCCTAATTAGGTCAAACAGGCTTGGCAGGTCAGTCAAATTAAAAAAGAAATGCAAAGCATAAACAATGCAGCAGAGACAGGAGGAATAATAGCTACCTTACTAGGTGCAAAGAGGTATGAAGTTCAGGGATTTGTTTTGGGTGACAATGGTCAAACACTGAGTACAGAACTGTTTGACTAACAGTCAATTCCTTGTATGACATGCCCACCATAGTAAATGAGTGTTTTCCTACAAGTCCATTTGGGGGAAATTTTTTCATAGTCCATCTTTTGCTTAACAAAGAGGCTCACATAACAAAGGAGCCCATCATTCTCTCAAGGATAGAAATCATCCATTCACCATTTATGATAAAAGGTTTTTTTCAGATGTCTTGAGGTCTCTGTAAACCACCAAATTCACAACACCCAGAACCTTTCATGTACAACATGCATTTTGATTATACAGAAGAAACAAGGTCAGTTAAGCTCATTCACTAATGTCTAATGAAATCACAAAAGGTTTGGCAAAACTACTGACTGCAGTCATTTGTTCTTAATAATTACACTCAAATAATTAAAAGTTGCAAGGGTAGACCAAGTTAAATATTAATGCTGAATTTAATGCAGTACCTGGAATCCTTCAAAAGTATATGAAAATTGTAAAGGCAATAATGTGGACTTTAGTAAGGCTTGCTCACAAGTATAAAAGTAAAGTGGTCAAATCCAAATTGTATGTAACATTTGAAAGGTCAATGCAGGGGCCAGGAATGAGGAAGCCCACATAGAAAAAAACAAGATGGCCCTGACACCAGTACCACTGATACCATCAAACCGAAACTGAAGCCATAAACAGGAGAAAAACAACTCGTGGCTCCACGACAAACAACTTTGTCCCACCTAAACCTGTTTCCCCGCCCTGCCAACCCAGTTTTCCCACTTAACCTCTCCTCACCCTATTAGAACGACCCTTCCCCTGACAAGGGGCATGACTTCACTGATCCCCCCTCTGTGAACTTCACCTGGGAGCGCAATAAATTTCCTGCCTGTGAGAAACTTAGCCTGGCTCTCCTTTTCTTTACCATGCCAATCCTTTCAACATTCTACAACCAAAGTTTTCATGCTGGTCAATTCTCAGGAAGAGGTTAAATAAAAATTGCTTATTGAATTAAAAAATTAAGATGTTAGGAAATACACACAAGAACAACTGACTTCTCTATAAAGTAAGATGCACTAGTCTTTTCCTTTGAAGGCAAGCTTAGTTTGCAGTTCATTAGATAGTAAATTCCTGTCTAGAACTGTCTTTTTAACAATTGTCAATGTTAAAATGCCATTTGCGGTTAACAAAACCTTGTGCCCACATCACTGTGAGTTAAGAGTTCTGAGTCACCTGCCACTACTGTAGTTTATTTAGATGATAGATTTACATGTCTCTATGCAGGCTTTTAGCTGTCTCTGACATACCAACTGTTTGTCAAAGCTTTCCAACATATCTGACACCAAGCAAGGGAGAACTAGAGTTTGACGGGCCCTAAAAGGCTAATGACATCATATGAGAAAATCTTGTAATTTAAGAATACGCCCCACCATTCTTTCACAAGGACGTAAATAATGCAGACAGCCGTTTATAGTACTGCACACATTGAAAGTCCTCTGAGATGGAAAACAGAAGGAAACAAAAATCTGGTAGTATACCTGAACTGAGATGATCACTTTTCATGGAAAATACGGAAACTATGAACTTCCATATACCTGCATTTGTTTTCAGCCTTTAAGATCAGAAAACTACCTACCTTAAGGATAGTATACCCGAGTAGAAAAGAGCATAGGATTTGGATCAGGAGGCCAGATACAACATCACTCTTCAATTATTGCCAATATAACAAAAACACTTTAAGCTTCTGATTTCTCTTCTATGGAATAACAGCGGACATCACCACTTCATGTCCATTAATTATTGATACTTACTCAGTCCAGCCATTGTGCTTTTGTAACAAATAGTTCACTTAATCCTCAGTGAGATTAACAATTACAAAGATGAAGCTGTAGAAACCAAAATTAGTATCTTTCTTAGGAATGATTTTGGCAGTACAATTTTAGCTATAGAAATTGCTACATCAGAACTATGTGAAAAGCCTTCTAAGCCTAAGATTCCACCCACCAAAGTTCAACTTTGCCCAGCAGGAGAGTAAACACTGAGTGTGGAGAGGGATGTTTACAAACCTGGACTCTAGCTCTCACTTGCCTAATAAGCATTTCCCTTTCTCTTAAAGTACATTCTGTACTTTCAATTTTTCTTCTATTTTTCTTTTGTCACACTTACCTTCTCCCTATGCCATGGAGCTATCACCAGTGTAGTTAGTAATTTCCAAAGTCAATCCAGTAATGCTAGGTTTGACACTTTATTTTTTAATTGTAATGTAATTAACAGAGAGTAAAATTCACCCTGTAATGTATATGCTTCTATAGAATTAAGAATAGTATGCAACCTCCACCATCACAATCAAGATATACAACAATTCCACCAGGACAAAAACATTTCCCTTATGTCCCACTGTGGTCAATCACTTCACCCTAGAACACTCCATGGCACTAATCACTTTTTCCATCATTTTCAGTTTTTCTTCAGAATATAGTATGAATGGTATTGTACAGTATGGAGCCTGATGAGCCAAGCTTCCTTCACATAGCATAATGTATTGATCCATGTTGATGGTATCAATAGCTTGTTCCTTCTCAGTGTGAGTAGCATTACATTGCACAAACGTGCCAGCATTTGTTCATTCACTCAACAGCTGAAAACAATGGATTGTTTCCAGATTTTGGTGATCAGGAACAAAGCCACTACAAACATTATTTAACAGATTTTGTGTAAACATAAATTTTCATTTCCTTCAGTAAATTCTTAAAAGTGGGATTGTTGATGGTATGATAACTTATATGACTTAATAAGAAACTTAAGAAGAAACTTCCAGATTGTTTTTCAATGTGGCAGGCCATTTTGAATCCCAATCAATGTAGGAGGGTTTCAGTTTCTACAAACTAGCACATAACTTGGCAGTGTCAATTATACTTAATTTAACTATTTCATAAATATGTAATGGCAAAATATTACCCTTTATCTAATGGATAATGACATTAAGCATTTTGCCAACTGTTTAGGTGCTATTCATATATGTCTTCTGGAGACATATTAGATCAAATTTTGCACAATTTTAATAGGGTTATTTTATGTTAAGTATCAAGAGTTCTTTTCACTTTGACAATTGTTATTAACCATAATATAATGTCACCATTTTAATTTTACCTTTCTTTTTACCATTTTTAAAGAACTACAAATTCTTGTGATAAAATTACAAACGTAAAAGTGGTAAGATTATATACAACTATACACACAAGTTATACCAATGTAAACTTCCTGGTTTTGACATTATATTATAATTAGGTAAGCTGTAACCAATGGGGAAAACTTTATGACTTTCAATGAATCTATAATTAATGCAAAAATCAAGAGTAAAACATAAACGTTTGTGAATTAACTAGTACTTATTTGTAATATCTTATGAGAAAATGTGTCAAATGTAGAATGTAGAAACAAACTTAATATTTATAAATTTCAAACTACCTGTATGTAATTATATCAGTATCATTTTGTTATTATATTACTAAGATAATACCATCATAATAATAACGAGGAACATTTACTGAACACTGTGAGAACAGGCCCTGGGGAAGTAGTCTACAAGCCATACCTTATTTGATACTTAATGCTAGAAGATTCTATCATTATGATTCTGATTTTACAAATTCTGAGAATAATGTAGAGTGAGAAAAAAGCTTCAATAGGAACTGTGGAAACATAAGTATTCAAGAGATAGACAGAAGAGGATCCTGCAAAGAAACCTGAGCCCATTTGGCCAAAGAAAGAGAAGGAATACTAAGAGAGCTGTTATGAAAGACAAGGCAGACTGCTAAGACAGATGACACATTCTCAAATAATTGGTTTGTGGCAGAGCTGACTGTGAACACAGATTGTCAGATCCTAAAGACTCTCAGATACTTTATTATCATATCAAATGTTTTTAGATTAGAACACACCTGAGAAACCCCCTGAAGACCAGTTAGTACTACCTTTACTACAACTCAGGTGATTAAGCTCTATTTACAAAAACTGTTAAAATGTAGCCTAAAAAGTTTCTAAGTGAGTGAGAAAAGCAAAAGTGTGTGAAATGTTACAAAAGCAGGCGAGCTAAGAGCTAAGGAAAGAAAAACCTTTAGAGGAAGACTGCTAATCTCATAAAACAGGATTTTATAAATGTGCGATAATCATCTATATGAATAGTCAATAATACTATTGAAACACACTCTCAATTATAAAGCAGTATGGTAAAAAGCTTTCCAAGTTGTTTCACTGAAGAAAAAAACAAAGACAAGAATCATTACTCCAATATGTCAAACATGATCACTTCTGTGGAGTGATATGGAGCTAGAGATGACTTTAACTTTGTATTTTATACATTTCAGGTTTTTGTTAAATGACAAATGTTGCTTTTATAACTGAAACAGGTCTTTGAAAATAAAAATTTAAAAAGAGAACCAAGAGCCTAATATATGACCTAAATATTAAGCTTCTAACATTAAATAAACAAATCAAACTTCAACAGTACGATTTAGCTTTATCTGCTGTGGAGCTAGATTCCCTATGCTTCTTGTGTCTTAAATTGATAACCTGAACTCTTGGCTTGTCATTTTCTCAGAATGTTTCTGGAAGAAACAGAATATTAATAAGGATGAACACATCATGCTTGCTTGTTTGCTTTCCCCAATGCAGGTGGGCTGTCACCCTCTGCATGCACAGCAAGCTGAGGTTAAAAGGCTGTCATGCTTTATCTATGTAGAATGTACATTGCATGGTATTATGTGCCATAGCTATGGGACAGCGCATCCTAAATCAGGGTGTGACAAAGAGCACAGAAACAGCAATACTGTCAGAGACAGGAAAAGGAGACTCAATAGTGCTAAGGCTATCACTAAGATAAATGGAATTTTTAAATTAAGTGATGATTGCCCCTGTCAAATTGGGAAGCCTGAAAATGCACACATATTAACTTGGTGCCTGCCAGGAAAAGGAGTGATTTCCATGTTTCTGGCTTTTTATTTTCTAATTATCTAAAAGGATTCTTGTAAAAACAGATTTAAGAGTTAGAAGTATTTAAATGTTCTTGTTTCTAATACATTTAAGCCACTATTCTCCCTCTCAGTTCCAAGCTGACCTGCCAACTCGAATATCCTGCAACATTCACATTGTTATTGAAAAACATAAACGAAGTATTTTGAGAACCATAAGAATAATAAAATACCATAATGTATTTTCTCTGAATGGATTCTTCCTAAAGAAATTTTAAAGTAAATTCCTGCCGCAATACTGAGTTTATGACATTTACTGTATGTGTATTATAAAAGTCACAATAACAACAACAAAATCCCCCAATTCTTTAAAAAGTACTCTAAGACACTGTGGTACTCTAAGACACTGTTTCACTGTGGTGAAACAGTACATATTATGAATAGGTTTCATTATTATGAATGCCTTATTATTCATAAGGTACTTCATTTTGCTGTGAGCTAAGAGAAATACAAAATTTTATGTTAATATACTATTTAAAAATTTTGTTTTTAAAGATGGTAATTATCATTTCTAAAGTGATCATAAAATAATTCATAGCATTGGGCCTCCCTGGTGGCGTAGGTGGTTGAGTGCAGTGCTGTGAGGCTGTCCACAGCCTCTGCAGTGCCAGTTCGATCCCTGCCGGCCGCGGAGCAACCGACAAGGCACGGCAGACCTCTCCTCTCTCTTCCACTGCTCTCCTCAGCAATGTATTTCAGTCAGTCTGCCTGTTCTGTTCCCCACTCTGTCTCTTGTGATTCCTCTCACCCTCCTGCACATCTGGCCTGTACCCCAGTTCTTGTATAAATAAATAAATCTTTAAAAAAAAATTCATAGCATCTAAAAAATGTACACTTTTGATATTCCTATCTATTTGGTTAGAAATTATACACACTTGATAAATATCCTAATATTAGAAAACAGAAATGCTTATTAAACATCTCTTGTAAAGAAATGCCTTAAATGATGTTTTAACTAACCCATTCCTCTGTCTTCCAAAACTACAAAAACAACCCAAAAAAACCCAAAAAAACCCAAACCCACAAATAACACACTTGGAAGCTCTATTACTATCTAATTTCTTCTTGAATGTAAACCCCATGAGAGGGATGGCCCTGCCCATCTATTCCCTGTGACTATGTAACAAACACTGTGATCAGTTTCACAAGAATTTATTGAATGAAAGGTTTGTAAGTGAAACAGAGGAAGAAATGTTATTTGTCCCACAACTTCCTTCATTATAATGATAATAATCTGGAATCCCCAAATGATGCAGTGAAAGAGGATTTCAGTGTATTTCATGTATATGCTTCGTGGTCAAAATAACTCTAAATAGATCACCACGATAGTAAAGAAAGCTATTACTATTCCATTGCCCTGAAAGCAACAGCTGTCAAATATAAAGTGGTGACATCATAAAAGTTAGGAAAAGACATCTGAATAGATCTGTAAATCACTATTTGTTTTTTGATTTTTTAACCACTGCAGTTGACTTATTACATTTCACACCACTTAGAGATTTTAGAGTTAAATATAGGTCAACAATCACTAAATACATCAACAAATGACACCCATTGAAATAAATCACACCAAATGGCCAGCATGTTAGAAGCTGCTGTGACACTACCACTGCTTTCATAAATAAAAAATGAGAAACTTTCATAGTAAAATATTTCACCAGACGAGATTGCAAATTTTGACACAGTCAATTTATCACTGTAAAAATCAGACAAGACTCACTCAACTCTGGTCAGAGAGCTCATTAGTCTATTAAAATTATACCTTTGCCAGGATGTCATGGTTCTTTTCACTGAAAAATACCTGCTGTTTAGTAAAATTATTTCACAATATCTTCAGCTTTGTTCAAAGAAAATCAGTGTTTAAACTTGAAATTTTAAATCAATTACAAGCAACTATAATATATATGTAACAGATATGTAAATCTATTTATATATATTTTCAAAGATTCGAAAGTTTTAACTTTAAGCACTATTCCTATAATGAAAGTGATCAATTTATTTGACTCTTTTTTCCATTTATTTAAAGTAAAATATTTTCTTTCTAAAGAAAGACGGAATGTATTTTATATTCCAAAATGAAAAAAAAATGATTGAAAATTTCATTCTAAAAGCAGTTTTATTTAGAATAGTTAGTGCAATCAAATTTAAAAGCATTTCTGAAATGAATGCCTTTTCACTAGCTGTACAATTTCATGTGATTATTATTGCAAACCCTCTTTCCAATGTGACCACATATTTTGGCTACAATATTCTAATGTAGGCTATATTTTTATTGGCTATAGCACATTTCTCTCCTGAGCCACACCCAAATTCATCTTTCATGAGAATACTGGACTTTCTTTCTTATTCATCTTTTTACAAGTCAAACTTTTGTTTCTATAGGCTTAGTTTTCATTTTCAATATATATTTCATTTTCTTATGCTATAAGAGGGAACACAAATGAAATTTTCAGGGCTGATTTTTTTTTTTAAAGATTTATTTATTTATACAAGCACTGGGGTACAGGCCAGAGGCATGGGAGGGTGAGAGAATCCACCAGAGACAGAGCAGGGAGCAGAACAGGCAGAAAGACCTAAATACACTGTTGAGGGGGGCAGCAGGCGAGACAGGAGAGGTCTGTCGCACCATGTGGGAATCTCCCTGGCCAGGCGGGAATAAAACCGAAACTGTGGAGGCTGCGGACAGCTTCACAGTGTTGTGCTCAACCTGCTGCACCACCAGGGAGGCCCTCAGGGCTGATATTGTTTTACCTGTCTGATATACTTCAAAAAGAGTATAGAGTGCCAGATATAGTATTATCACTAACCAAATTCACTTCTAACAAAGTAAAGTTGTTCATTATCCATAAATGACTGACCAGTAGTAATACTTACTGAATATCACGTCTCCTAAAAACCTAGAAGCTAAATGTTAAACAGCTAAATACCCAGCAAGAAAGAGGATTCTAGCACATTTCTCTCCTGAGCCATACCCAAATGAACTACAAGGACCCCAAATTAAGTACATCCAAATTGAGTACTTCCTCCTCAAGCCCACGCTTCTTCCACCCAATGCATGGTATTACCATTCCCCCAGTTATTTATGCAAGCAACCTGGCTTCCCAGTCTGAGATAACTTAGTCTGAATTAACCTTGCTCCTGATTGACTCACTTCTCTCCATTCCCAGGTTCACACAAACATGATTTTTCATATGATTATTTAAACTGTCCTTTATGCCTTTGTTCTGCTCTAATATATTCCCCCAAACAGAAACAGAATACTATTCTGACACTGCACAATGTCATCAACATGGTGGTGAAGGGACATTAGGATCAAGTTCTCCCATAAAAACATCTGCTAGGAAGAAATAACAGCGAGTTCCTTCCAGGACCGGATGTATTACATAAACTTGGCAACACTGGTGATTCGCCTAGATGCAGAGGAAATTTGGAAAGACAAGGGAAGGGAAGAGAAAAAAATCATACCCTACCCTGCTCCCCTTCCCTATCCACAAAGCTGGCCTACTTTGTCTCGGAGAAAGAGAGGAAAAGTTTGGAGACGACACCAAGAGATTTCTGAGACATCTGATATGTCTAGACAGTGACAGGTGGGTAAACAGGGCCTTGACACAGGCACACAGAGCCAGGCACGAGCCTCTTTGTTGTGGGGCTTCCCTCTCCCCACCCCTCCACCCTCCCCAGCCCCCCACTCCCCGCCAAGAGACCCGAGGGACCATTTAAACAGTGACATTTAGCAGCAGGAAGGTCATCAGGGGGAGCCTCACAGGGCTGGTACTTACATGGGGGGGGGGTTTGTGGGGGTCGGGGCTCTTGGTATCCTAAGCTCTCAGCTGAAGGAGGCTACAGAAGCTCCATCACCCACCCAACTACTTCACGGGACCAGAAAGAGTGCAGATCTTCCCACATCCACAGCTTCAGTTGATTCTGTGCCCTTTTGTGCTTTTTTTTTTTTTTTTTTTTTTAATTCTCCCTGGGAAGACTATCTTACTAGTCCTACGGCACTCCACAGGAGACCAGAGTAAAACAGATATAACTATCTCATAGGGAGCCATCAGAGTGCTGAAAAGCAGTTCTCCCCTACCCCATCTGTGTGTATGTTTATTTATTGGTCAGCTGGTTGTCTTTCTATCTTCTGTATTTCTGTTTTCTGATTCTTCTTTTTTTCTTCTTTTTCCCCTTTAACATTACCATCTCTACTTTCTCTTTTCTTTCTGTTACATGCCCTCCTCTCTGATCTAGCCCTTTCTTCTCTCACCTTGTTCCTTTTACATTTCCGCATCATACTCCTCTTTCCTCTTATCTGTCCTTTTACTCCTTATTCTCTTTCAATGCCTGTATTCTTCTGAGACACACCTACAGGGACCTAGCAGTTCAACAGAGAAACACATCCCACCCAGCCTGCAGACACCTCCCAATGGCTTTGGCCTCAGCATGTGTCTGGAGGTGTAGTGCTCTACATTAGCCTACTGACCACCATAGCTTGAGACTTCAGATCCCATCCTACGCAGTGGGGACAGGAAAAGCAGGGGTTCCTGGAGCAAAACACAGCTCAGAACAACACCTACCACAACAGAAGAGTGTCCAGATGTCTGCCCAGGTGGGAACTGCAAGAACCAACCCCTCCAACTGACAAGACCACTAGATCCCACACTGGGAAGAATGAAGGGAACTACCACCTGCCTAGAGCAGGGGTACAGTTAAAGAGAGAGGAGGGGGAAACTACAAGAGCCCTCACCTATATCTCTACCCACCAGCCACAGTGGCTCAGACACCAGGCAGACACATCCATGCCTCAGCAAGTAAAAGCAGAAGTCATGGCCACCAGCAACAGCAGTACAGGGACACTACAAACAGAGTAAAGCTGAAGGCTAACAATGG
Source organism: Talpa europaea (assembly GCF_964194135.1). Taxonomy (NCBI): domain Eukaryota; kingdom Metazoa; phylum Chordata; class Mammalia; order Eulipotyphla; family Talpidae; genus Talpa; species Talpa europaea. Next base: position 31,853,965 of record NC_140074.1, read on the forward strand.
GAAGAAAGAAAAATATAAATAATCAAGCAGGCCTTTCTGGGAACAATACACCACAGAAACAAAGTCAACCTCCACAAACTGATAATTTGGACATGGAAGAATATCTCTACCTAACAGACAAAGAATTCAAAAAGCCATAATGAAAACAAATAAAGAGTTAAGAGAAAACACAGAAAGAGATAAGAACATAATCAATGAACTCAGGAAGAAAGTGAATGAACTGGAGGATATCCAGAGATTAGTGGAGGAGCTCAAGAATTCTGGGACAAGCCATGAAAATAGAATAGAAGAAATGGAAGAATGAATCAGTACTCTCAAAGATACAGACATAAAAAGAATCAAAAAAGAAGAGGAAAGTTAAGTACAAAGGAAAAAGAATGAGGAAACACTTCAGGAACTATCTGCCACCATGAGAAAAGGAAAGATAAGAGTCATAGGAATCCCAGAAGGTGAAGAGAGAGACAATGGAAACGAGAAACTTCAAAGCGAGAAATGAAGAGAACTTCCCAAGCATGAAGGAGGAAATGAAAATAGACACAAGAAAGATTAAAAAAAACACCAAATTACCACAATGAAAGGAAAATACAGCAAGACACATAATAGTAAAGTTAGCAAAGGTCCAAGACAAGGCAAAAATAATGAAACCTATGAGTGCAAAGAAACAAATAACCTATAAAAGAAAGCCAACCAGGCTGACATCAGACTTCTCCAAAGAAACCATATAGACAGAAAATAACAGAGCCATATTTAACAAACTCAAGTCAACAAATGCCAATCAAGAATACTCTACTCTACCTCCAAAGCTCTTCTCCCTTTATGAAAAAGAAATAAAAACCTTCTCAAAGTTCATTACTACTAAATCCCACTCCAAAAAAATATTATAAGAAAGCCTAAAGCTAAAATCAACAGAGGAAAGAATAGGAAGAACGAAATAAGGTAAGGAATAAAGTCATAAAAAGGCAATCAAAATGGCAAATATGGATGCCAGTGTATCAATATTAACTCTAAATGTAAACGGACTAAACTCATCAATAAAAAGACACAGAGTGCCAGGCTGGATGAAAAAAATAGAACCCAATCTTTTGTTGTCTGCAGTAAATACATTTAACTACAAAAGATAAACATAGATTGAAAGTAAAATGATGGAAAATAATCCTACGAGCAAATGGACCAAAAAGAAGGCAGGAACAGCTATACTTACATCAGATAAAATAGACTTCAAATTAAAATAAGTAAAAAGAGACACATAGACGGTCACTACATTATTATTAAGGGGACAATACATCAAGAAGACATAACACTCATCAGCATCTATTCACCAAATAAAGGAGCACCAAAATATATCAGACAATTATTATCATCTCTGAAAACTGACATTAGAGAAAATACATATGTGGTAGGAGATTTTAACACACCACTTTCACCAATGAATAGATCAATGAGACAGGAAATAAGTAAGGACACCAGAGCTCTAAATAAGGACCTAGATCTCATGGGCTTAATAGACATCTGAAGGACAATGCACCCAAAAAAATCGGAGCACACATTTTTCTCAAATGCACATGGATCATTCTTCAGGATCGATCACATACTGAGACAAAAACCAAACATCAACAGATACACTAAAATCAAAATCATACCAACTATCTTTTCTGACCATAAAGGCATCAAACTAGAAATAATATGAAAAGAAAGCAAGGAACCCTCCTACCTCATGGAGATTGAACCCACACTACTGGAATACCACTGGCTCAATAAGGAGATCAAAGAAGAAATTAAAAAATACCTTGAGACAAATAACAACGAGGACACAACTCTCCAGAACATATGGGACAGCAAAAGCAGTTATAAGAGGAAAACATATAGCAATACAGGCTCATATCCAGAACCAAGAAAGAACTCAAAGAGACAATCTAATCTCCCACGTGGAATAAATGGAAAAAGAAGAAGAAGAAAAAAAAGCACCCCCAAAAGCCACTAGATGAAAGGAAATAATAAATTTCAAAGCAGAAATAAATGAAATAGATGTTAAAAAAAGGATCAATAAATCCAAAATTCAGTTCTTCAAAAAAATAAAATAAGTTCAATAAATGGTGCTGGGAAAACTGGACCACCATGTGCAAAAAAATGAAACTAGACCACTCACCATGCACAAAAATCAACTCAAAATGGATAAAAGAACTGGACATAAGACCTGAAATCATAAAATATATAGAAGAAAATATAGGATAAACACTACTAGACATAAATCTCAAAAACATATTTAAAGAATCATCGCCCAAAGCAGAAAAGTCAAGGAAAAGCTAAACACCTCGGATTACATCAAACTGAAAAGCTTCTGTACAGCAAAAGAGACATTAACCAAAACACAGAGACACCCCACTGATTGGGAAAAAATCTTTGCACTCTATTCAACCGATAAGGGACTGATCACAAAGATATACAAAGAACTCACACAACTCAACAGAAACAAAGTAAACAATCCAGTCAAGAAATGGGCAGGAGAGCCTCCACTGGTGGCTCAGCAGTTGAGCGCTGGGCTGCGAAGCTGCCTGCAGCCTCTGCAGCGCTGGTTCGATCCCCGGCCACTGGCGAGGGTCCCACATGGCGTGACAGACCTCTCCTGCTGCGCCCGCTGCTCCCCTCAGCAGTGTATTTCACTCAGTCTGCCTGTTCTGTTCCCCGCTCTGGCTCTGGTGAATTCTCTCACCCTCCTGTGCTTCTGACTGTACCCAGTGCTTATATAAATAAATAAATATTTAAAAAAAATGATAAGGCACAACAATATGAATATACTTAATTCCACTGAACTACCTAAAAATAGTTAAAATGATAAATTTATGTAAAATATATTTTGCCACACTAAAAAACAGATAAAGTTAATTTTAATCTTTAACTCAACAAATACAAAATATTATCATTCTGGCATGTGATCAATATATTGAGATATTTTACATTTTTTATACTAAATCTGTGAAATCTGATATATTCACAATTACAGCACATCTTAATTTGTACACTAAATATGTAAAATGTAGACCATACAAAACTATAGTGTTTCATTATTCCAGAAAATATCAGGAATCATGATGATTTTGCATTTCTCATCAACACTGTGGAAGAAAATAATGGTTCAATGCATAAAAATTATAAAGGCTGGGCCTCCCTGGTGGCACAAGGGGTTAACTTGTAACCTACGAAGCTATAGGTAGCCACTCAGCATGAGTTACTCAGGGAGTAACCCACATGGCACAGCAGACCTTTCTTGACTCACCTGCTCCTCCCCTCATCGGTGTATTCCAGTAAATCTGCCTGTTCTGTTCCCCACTCTGTCTCTGGTGAATCCTCTCACCTCCCACACCTCTGGCCTGTACACCAGTTCTTATATGCATAAATAAATAAATCTTTAAAAAAAATTATAAAGGCAAATAACTCCAGCACAGAATTCTAAACCCAAATTATTTAACAATTCATCACAAAGTAAAAACACATTCAGACACAGAGATGTTAAAAATTCATCTCCACTATTTTTTCCAAGGAAGGTATGGGTGTTCACCACACATGTCGAAAAGAAGCCAAGAAGAAGGCAGAAGATGAAGGAAACAGGAGGTAGAACCCAGGAAATAAGCAAATAATCCTCAGCTGGTTGGAAATAGAGAATCTGGGATATAAGTTCTGTTCCTGGGGTAGATGAGGGCCAGTCCAGATAGGACAGGTCACAAGATGTTGAGACAGATGTTTCTAAAGAGAGCAAATTAATAGACACAATCTGGTCTCACAAAAATAGCTGAAAAGGGGAGGGAATATTTTTATATTTTAATAATCTATTAAGAAATCAGGTGTATTCCTTAAGATATGACACCAAAACTTTACAAATCATATTTTCTTAAGGGTTGGCTATAATTTGAATTATAAAATTTCTCAATTAACTTTTTATACTACTACTACTACTATGTTACATTAAAATCTGTAATGTTGACACATTTCATTATAAAATATCAAATGGCTACATTTGACCACTCTCATCAGAGAAGCCTTTAAGTTCTGGAAAATTGACATAGTGACAGACACCTGCCTTGGACTTCATAATGGCAGATACAAACTTTCTAAAATTCTAACTTTCCTTTTGAAAGCTCAAATTTTATCTGAGAAAAACAAATGCTGTCACTGATTTTTTAGAAAATGTTCTGCCAATACACAAATCAAAATAACAATTATTTGTCAATCTTTCAAGTGAAAAAGGCATTCTAAGAAATAAAGTTGCTAGCACAGGTGATAACTCAAACATCACACAAGTACTTTTCCTCAACACACCCACTATATTTCAGCACAAACTGAATATACTTTTTTTGTATTTCCTATTCTAGCACACAGAATTTTGTTTTCATTTTTTTCAAAAGATTTATTCTTTCATACAAGAGCTGGGGTGAAGGCCTGAGGTGGCAGGGGAGCACAGGGGTGAGAGGATTCAGCAAAGTGGGGAGCAGAACAGGTGGACTGACTGAAATACACTGTTGAAGGGAGCAGCGGGCAAGACAGGAGAGGTCTGCTGCGCCATGTGGGTTATCTCCCTGCCAGGGGATTGCTTCAAAGTGATGAGATTTAGCCCCTGTGCCTCAGGGAGGCTTCTATCACACAGAATATTAAAAAGGAGTGTGCTTAAGGGTCAAGACGTAATAAAAGTAATGATTTTATATCATCAAAAGGCATTCTTAAGTGAAACTATTTTTTTTTTAATCCAAATGTATGGCAGTGAAGGATCCAATGAATTCTAGTACAATTTGGAGCTAGGATTTGATTTGTGGTAAGGTTGCAGCTATTTTTCAATGGTGAGCTATAGCAGGTTTCTGCTAAGCTCTGGAGAGCTGATTATTCAATTTTCTGGCACTTTGAGGCTGGGTGATATCACATATTGGTAGTATGAAACTGGCCATTGAAATTATTTCAACCAATGATATCTACAAACGCAATGAATCAGAGAATCCATCCCTCCCCACCACCACCATCCTTCTTCAGAGAGCTGTTTGTTAACTGTTTACTAGGATACAACTAACTTTATTTGCTGGTTACATTTGCTTCACCAGCACCAAATTAAACACCTTGGGCTATTGTGAAAGGGGCTTGCAAACTAGAGAACCACTGCTTTATTTCAAACTGGTCTGGCTTCAGAGACAAAATGACTTGCTCAGGACTCTTCTGACTGCTGGCCCCTTGGCTGTGGGAATATCCTAGTGCCTTCTGGAGTTATCCAATTTGTTCCTTCTTCAAAAAGGTGAAGAACAAAGCCAGAGACAGAAAAGTACATATCCTGGTATAAAAAAATTCTCATGGACCAGCGTGATTTCCCAGGCCCTAAACCACTGAAGACAACAGCACTACAGAAGACAAAAAGACAAGGCAACAGACTGGTGTTTAGCAAAGTCATCCTGATTAGCTTTCAACTTGCAATGGCCAGGTTCAAAGTGCAGCTGAACTGTTTTAGGGACAGCAACCAGTTCATTTTCAGGTTTGAGCAATAACTACAAGGAAAGGTGCTGAAAGCTTAATGTATGTGAAAGAGCTATCTATGCCCTGCTTCCATGGATTGAAAGAACATTCCTGTTTAATGGGATTCCATTCAAAAGAAAATTCCAATAGTTTATAAGCTGCATTTTCTCAATGGCCAAGAACTATTTAATATACTTAACTTCTTACTAGTATTAGTAAAAATAAGGAAAGAAATCACTTCAGGAAGAATGGCAAAAGCTGCTAACTTTGAACACAGCCACAAGCCAAACCCTTCACTTTCTCATTTCATCTCACAACCATCCCAGTTTACAGATGAGATTCACAGAGGTTAAACCTGTCAGGCCAAGTGTGACTCAGGGGAGGACTCAGGACTCAAGCAGTCTTAGCCAGAGCCTTTACGCCCAATCTCAATGTAACAGAAGCTTAGAAGTGCATGATCCAAAGGTAAGACAGATAAATGCAGAGACCCTTTGATAGTAAATCAATAACTCCAATCCACATCTAGCTAAAACTGTGCTTGTACCTATTTCTAACTATGAACTTAAGTTAGAAAGGGGCATCACTAAATTATGGAACACACCTAAACTGTACTGCAGAGACTTATATTAAATGAATTACCAGGTATGCAAGATTCTTACTTTATACAAAAAAAGCATATTGTAACTTTTTTGTTAATTTTTAAGACAACCTTCTGGGGAATAAATAATCTTAAACTCATGCTAAAAGACAGAGAAAGGAAAAAAAGTTACTGAGCTTTCTCTTTCCCACAAAGCAAATAACGAATTAAGTGTTTTAAAATAGTAAGTGCACCTTTCTAAAACTACACCCTCTCTTTTGTCAATCACTGCTGATCAAGCAAAACCCTACAAGTTGTTTGGGGCCATCCAATAGCTGCCTCAGTTTGGCAAGCATATGTTGGTACCAACCCAGTGTGAAAGGAGTGACCTGGTCTTTAGAAACCTGACCCTAGCTCACTCACTCAACCAAAAGATCCATAAGTAATCACTACTCACAAAGACAAGACCATACAAAAAAGGACCATTCAGCAAGGCAAACTGAAAAATAAGGTAACTCTCTTACAATATGCTTTAATCATGAATTATCTGAAGTTCCACTTATCCATGTAATAATGTATTTAAAATTAGTTCTCAGGGAAAATAATGAGTTTAAAAGTAAAAATTTAAAGACTCCAATCAGTTTCTTTTTGCCTCACAATTTTCTTTTAGCAGATAAAGAAAAATCCATAGTAACAAGATAACATTTCATGCATTTACACTTTTTCTTGTATACACATCTACAGCCTTCAGAAAGTATATTATTTGTAGTCATGCCCATCTGACATTTTCCATTTTACTCAAAAGATTTTATGGTTTGGTATTACAGCAATATACAAATTTGACAGCTTGCAATAGGATCTAGTCCCTGCAGCAAATCATTGTGACAGTTAAGTACTATATAGCTACTAATGTACATTTTTTTTACACTAGACTTATTTTAAAATCCTACAAATCTGGAGATATGTGTATATTGCAATGCTGAAGTACAATCTTAATGATATTGTAAATTTTATACTGGAGTTAATTAAATAATAGGACAGTACACATACCATAAATATGCCCTTGATAATATCACTGTTCTTCCTTCAGTAGTTCACTGCTAAAAGCAAATATTTCCTCAATTGCATTTAAACAACGAACTTGCTCATCAGTGTCCATGTTTATCATTTTCTTAAAATTTCTCTTTGTCTTTAAAAATAACTGAAGATGAGAATAAATCAATGCATGAGTTAACGTGGAACATAATGACTTTTTTATTACCTTTACAACCTTACCTTTTTTCTTTTAAAGTGATGAAAGATAATCAATATGCCTATACATTTTCTGAAACACATTAACAGAGGTTCTGTCAAATAACCATGATTCCCGTGCAAAGAAAGCAAAGTTGCTCTCTAAGCAAATAGAGCTCAGCATGATCTTCCAGCATGAGAAGCAGACCCCACCTCTCTCTCTCAGCAATTCTATTTTTGGTATTCAATACATCTGATAACATAAGCCAGTTAGCAAGAGAACAGTGCCTTCCTCTAAGAAATAGAAGCCTGAACGTAATTTTTCCCTCTTGCTTCAACTCTTCAGATGGAAACCACAGTGAAACCACTCTATTTTCAGAATTGATACACCTTTCAAAACTATAATCTTTGGCTTTCAAGTTCACTATTATTTGCCTTCAGGTACAAATTTTAAAGTGTATAGAGGCTTCTAAGCAGAGTAGTTGGTCTCAGCTAGATACTGAAAGGCTTGTAGCTCCAGTCATCATTGTGTAAATTTCGTTTCAAAATAATGCTCTTCACTCAGAGAACACTTGTGCCTGTATTTGGTTCACTTGTCAAATAGAAATCAGAGGTCATCAAATGCCTGGGGGAAACTTCAGCTATTCTAAAATTCATTTCTCCCTCTATTTGGTTGCAGAAATAGGATTTCAAATGTAAAAACCCTAGAAAAGTCTCCATGGAAGCCACAGTGACTGCTAAGCCACTGTAAGGATAAATGTGTGGTCAGTGAACACCAGCAAGATTTTTATGCAATGACAGCAATCAAGAGACATCATTTGTTTGATACACATAATTTAAGACTGAAATACTTTGACAACACTTTCATTTGATAATGTTCTCTTCAAATCAGAAATGTTTAAAACTGCTGCATTTAGGACCTGCTACAATTTCCCAAGATTTCATTAGTAAACAAACTTGCGATGCTTTTTTTGTTTATACAAATTCCATAGATCTTTGATTTATTTAATATTCAAGAAGCAATCAACATAGGTAATATTCATCGCACATTTGTAACAGATAGCCGATATTCATACAGTTTTATTTCTTTTGCTAAGTTTTTAAAATGTTCTTCCCTTAAATTTTATAATCAGGGCCTCCCTGGTGGTGCAGCGGTTAAGCGCTGGGTTGCGAGGCTGCCCGAAGCCTCTGCAGCACCGGTTCGATTCCCGGCCGCCGGGCGAGGGTCCCACATGGCGTGCAGACCTCTCCTGCCACCCGCTGCTCCCCTCAGTAGTGTACTTCATCAGTCTGCCTGCTCTGCTCTGCTCTCCTCTCCACTCTGGTGAATTCTCTCACCCTCCCGCACTTCTGACTGTACCCAGTGCTTTTATAAATAAATAAATCTTTTAAAAAATTTATAATCAAATCTGAAGACTTTTGGATGAAGTAATTCCTGACAATAACTAGAGTCTTCAGATCATGCTACAGAAACATGTTTCTCTGTCCTCTTTAAATTCCTATCCTTATTCTTCTTGACTTTTGCCTGTATCTTTTCTATTGTGAAAACTACAAAGGTCTTCATGTATTTTCTATCTCTCGCCTTCCTTCTTTGTATGTTCTTATCTTTGAATATTTTGTTCCTCTACCAGATTTTAGTTATGACTATGGCTAACCAATCATACTAGTAGAGAAAACAAAACAGAGGGAAATAATCCTGAATGAATTCTACAATGCATATCACACGATGGAAATAGTTTTCTTTTTGTCCTCAAGTATGTCCATTATCTATGACATCAAATAAACCCTTAGACTGGTTGTCCCTAAGAACGCTGGGATGGGGCAGACCATTCAAGAGGGGAGTAGGAAACGACCTCCTCCATCTGCCTTGAGCTTTTTCTACCAGTATAGATACCTTGATATTCGTGGATGAACAGAGAAGTGTTGGATGGCCTGAGGGAAAGGTCTAGAATGACAGGACTTGCCACAAGACAACTTTTCCCATATTGAAAAGTCATTCAGAAGCAAAGATTTCATACTAAATGATAGGTAAGAAAAACACTAAGAATCTAAGATCTACATTAATAATCAGAAGAATGTTTAACCTGACAGAGAGAAAGAATCTCCCTTTTCAATATTGCCTATTCTGGTAACTTGCAGTCATTTCTTTCCTATAAAAGGATGTCTCTGCTTAATAACCTGGTGCTTTTAGATAGCTACCTGTAGCATTTTTTTAGCTGAAGCAGCAATTACTTTAATAACCCCTGAGATCATTACTCTACACAAAATCAAATATTTTTAAAGAAAGCAGAAACTAATTCAATAAAGACCACGATAGTCAAATACATTTTTGCACTAAAATTTCATTTTAAAATAATATAAAGCATTTAAAATTGCCAACAACAGAAAAAAATTAAATACAAAGTCTCAACAATAAATCTAGTTTCATTATTGCTGTTCTACTTAATTATATGAGACCACACTAATGATATTAATAAACATGATGGATGGGTAAGATAAAAGTTCTTCATATAACACCATTTTAAGATCAACATATCAATGAAGTACACTGAAAGGGCTGTTTCCCATTTCAGTCTTTTTTTTTGAAATGGTCATTATAAGACAGAAAATGTGTAAGCAAATCCTCTGTTGCATTTTCTACAAAAAACTTCCTAACAAATAACTGTACAGAGAAATATTTCAAAAGCTAAGTACAACCTATTAATAAATAAAAAACTAAAAACAAAATATTCAAATACTTCTATATAGGGCCTCCCTGGTGGCGCAGCGGTTGAGCGCTGGGTTGCGAGGCTGCCCGCGGCCTCTGTGGCGCCGGTTCGATCCCCGGCTGCTCCCCGGCCACCAGATTAGGGTCCCACATGGCGCGCAGACCTCTCCTGCCGCCCGCTGCTCCCCTCAGCAGTGTACTTCGGTCCTTCTGCCTGCTCTGCTCCCCGCTCTGGCTCTGGTGAATTCTCTCACCCTCCCGCTCTTCTGACTGTACCCAGTGCATGTATAAACAAAACAAAGAAACAAACAAATAAATAAATAAGTAAAATGTGCCTCTATAAAAAAAAAAAAAATTTAAAAAAAGCTAACTAAAAAAAAAAAAAAAAAACAAATACTTCTATATAAATTTCTACCATTCCATAATCTAAAAAAATGAATAGCTATGAGCATTTCTTTATATACTGCTTTCATACTTCAGAAGACATTTTAAACTGATGTTTGCCACTAGTCACATTTTAGGCCAACTGAAGTTATTAGCCCTTAATAGTGTTGTATAGTACTTATACAAAAATAGAAAACAAAAATAATATTAATTTGCACCAAGGAAAAGGAGCTCTTTTATATGACTAAATGAAAAACATAAAATAAACTTTTAAAAAGCCCCCCCTAAAATTCAGCACTTTGTACAACAATAGGACCTTCCCTGCCCTGTTGTCATCCCTTAGGTTACAGTACACCAGCAAATCAATCTCTCTGTCTCTCTCTCTCTCTCTCTCTCTCTCTCTCTAAAACACACACACACACACACACACTCCTATAGGTGTAGTCAGGGCTCAAATTAGGCACTTGCTGAAGGAGGTGGTTTAAGGGCAACAGACTGCGGAAACTGGTACAGCAGCACCACCTAGTGGGCACTGAAGAGAGGCTCAGAGTCCCCATGGCTGCTGTTTCAAGGATGAGCTCTTTCTCCTACTACAACAGGTCTTTCCAGCTTTCAATTCTCAGTTGTCCAGTTACCAAGATCAGAGCTCTCAACCAACAGAGCCAGTGTTGCATGGGTGTGCCATTGGCTCTCTGAAGTACTGACAGATTCCATGACCTAATATGGGCCCCCTGTGATGCCAACAAGGAAATCAATTTGCTTAGAGTAATGTGCACAGGGATGAGCATGAGTTTATCATCAAGACTTTTGAAGAGTAAACTGTGAAAAACATAAGCCATTTGGTATTGTCAAACCAAACCCTCTTTCATAATTTTAAGCTGAAAATCACACATAGTGAACAATAATTTGCTGCCTTTTATTTATTCCATAAATATTTACTGTGACTATCATGCTGTGCACAGTGCACACATGCACATACACATACACTCCACAGAAATTTAATCCACACTCCATTGAAACTTGATTAACATTCAGTATGACTGTTCAATTTCTGTAAGAACAGGAACAATAGTAAAATACTAAATTATATTATATAATAACTACAGAGTAGGAAATATGCATATGTTGCAAAAATTTACTATTTAATTGACAAATAAGAAATTCAAATAATTTGCAAAAAAAGTTGCTCTACAATTATTTTTTAAAAACAATGAAGATTTTCTACTAGAGCACGACATGCAAGAAAATGAAACTAGACCACTACCTCTCACCGTGCACAAAAATCAACTCAAAATGGATAAAAGAACTGGACTTAAGACCTGAAACCATACAATGTATAAAAGAAAATACAGGTTAAACACTACAAGACATACATCACGATAACATCTTTAAAGACTCATCACCCAAAGCAAAGATAGTCAAGGAAAAGAGAAACACCTGGGATTACATCAAACTTAAAAGCTTCTGTACAGCAAAAGAGACATTAACCAAAACACAGAGACACTCCACTGATTGGCAAAAAATCTCTGAACTCCATTCAATGGCTAAGGGACTGATCACAAAGATACACAAAGAACTCACACAACCCAACAAAAACAAAATAAACAATCCAGTCAAGAACTGGGCAGAAGAACTTAAAAGACATTTCTCCAAAGAGGAAATGCAAATGGCCAATAGGCATATGAAAAAATGTTAAACATCCCTTATAATTAGAGCAATTCAGGGCCTCCCTGGTGGTGCAGGCAGCTGAGCACTGCACTGTGAAGCTGTCCGTAGCCTCTGCAGCGTGGGTTCCATCCTGGCCAGCCGGGTTGAATCCCACATGATGAAGCAGAACTCTCCTGTCTGCCCACTGCTCCCCTCAGCAGTGTATTTCAGTCGATCTGCCTGTTCTGCTCGCCACTCTGTCTCTGGTGAATCCTCTCGCCCTCCCGCGCATCTGGCCTGTACCTGGTTCTTGTATAAATAAATAAATCTTAAAAAAAAAAAAAATCAGGGAAATGCAAACCAAAATCACACTGAGATACCACCTTACACCAGTAAGAATGGCACATATCAAAAAAACAAGCAACAATAAATGTTGGCAAGGATGTAGTGAAAAAGGAACTCTCCTACATTGCTGGTGAGAGTGCAAACTGGTCCAACAACTATGGAAAGCTGTCTGGAGGTTCATCAGTCTATTAAAAATGGAGCTACCACATGACCCGGCAATTCTACTCCTAGGGATCTATCCAAAGGACACAAACACATTGATTCAAAAGAACACCTGTACCCATATGTTTACTGCAGCACTATTTACAATAGTTAAAACCTGGAAACAACCCAAATGCCCCAAAATAAATGACTGGATCAAGAAGATGTGGTAGCTATACACAATGGAATATTATTCAGCAATCAAAAAAGATAAACTCAGGCCATTTGCAGCAACGTGGATGGAGCTAGAAGGAATTATGCTCAGTGAAATAAGCCAGAAGGAAAAAGAAAAATATCGGGTGGTTTCACTTACAGCAGGAATATATGGGAGCCAAATAAGACATCAGTGTAAAAAAAATAGTAACAGTACAAAGCACAACAAAGCAAAAACAGACAATTAAATCAGAGACATACTGCAGGGGAGGAGGTGGGAGAGGGATCAGAGACAGGGAGGGAGAAGCACAGGGGACTGAGGTGATGGTGCACGGGCACATTGGTGAAGGAAACTCCATGGGGACTACACCTGAGGGGGTAGGGGGAAGAAAATATCGTTCAAAAATGAACAATGATGCAAAAAAAATCAAAAAGAAATAATAAAAACAATTAAGATTTTCTGATCAGATGCCAACTCATTTCTTTTCACAGATATTCTCCATCAAAAAATGACAAAAATAAAATTTTCTTCTTTCTGTGTATGTCTTCCCCATAAACCAATGGTTCACAAATGGGAATGATTTTTGATATATGGCATTGTCTATTTGGTCAGGAATACTGCAATCCCACAAAGCACAACAGTCACCCACCACAAGGAACTATCTTGTCTAACTTGTCAGTAAAACCAAAGTTGAAAAACTTTTATCTACACTATAAGATGCTAAGACAGGAAAAATGGCTTATTGAAAAATATACACTATTTGGCATGCTCTGGTAATAATTGTTTGGTGAGATAAACTGACACTGTCATTTAACTAATTCTTAATATCACCCATCTGTGTGAATCAGAAGGTGGGTAGACAGTCCAACATCCAGAAGGGTTGCCTACAGCTCCAGAAAAAGATTAAAACTGACATTAGCAGACACACATTCACTAGATAGACGTAGTACGTTTGCTAGGAATTACACTGCCTGAATGAAGTACCAAGTGAGACCACTCTTCTGACGGCTCATTGGCCTTGTACTTATTATAGTACCTTCTTATCAAGTTAATGTCAGAGGATACCCTTGATTGTACATATAAGGCAGAGCCTCCTAGTCCCTGGAAAAATACTTTCCAACCCACAGACAAGTGTCATTTGTAAATTTTACTATTCAAAGCCAGCCTCTCCAAGTCTGATCATCATGGGACACTGAGCAAGAAGGGAGCACAGATACCGCACAGCAGTAGATTCACTAGAAAGATGATGTTTCTTTAAGATTTCTGTCATTGCCCTCTTTCAAAATAACAGCATTTGGGAGCACTTTTACCCCCCAAATGAAGTTTTTTTGGTATTTTCCAACTTAAGATAATCACTATAATCATTTTGATAAATATTCCAAGAAATTCTCCATATGTATAAAACTATATTTTAAAAAAAATAAAATATGACCTATAACCTGCTATTTTCAACAAAATATAGGTTGTGGACACATGTCTGTCAATTAGCATAGCTATATTGTCAAATGAAAAGAGTTTAGATAATCTTAAATGCAGCCATGTCATTTTTTAAATGATACCTATTATTTAATGATGGAATATGAGATATACACCACTAAGTAAAGCATAGCAGTATGAATAAAACAATAAACTTTGCCATTTAGCATACAATCATCCTATTTCAGATTTCAAGATATATCTTCCTGAAAGGAATTGAAATAATCCATATTATCCCTTACTTCTACTCCCTTAAAACCCCTTTGGGGCTGGTGTAGGTGACAATATATAATTAAGGAATTACTGATGGACAAGAGTAGTCAGGATACAGATCTTTAAAGGAAAGCATCAAGAGTGGTGACCATTCCTTCTGAGAGGCAATACACTAGTACCTGAAGTCATCTTTCAGAAGGAGGAGCCAAAGATGACTTTTACAATGTGGTATTTGAATTTTAACAAATCCATATTACTCGAAACTCAGGAAAAAAGTTAAAGACTTTTGCTAATATTTGTCATACTAAACATTAAATTCTTTAACATGTGATGATGACTCAACATTTGTTTTTCTAACCTGTCTTACAGTCCTAATATTTGCAATTTTTTTTTGACCAAAGTATAAGATTTCAAGGTTTCTTATGAAAGTCCAGGAGCAGAAGAACATTACTCTCTCCTGCTAGTCACTGTAAACTTTAAAGGTCCCCTCAAATGACTAGTTCTTTTTCATCTCAGGTCACAAAACTTCCACTACCACAACCAGAGCAGCCCCACCACACATATATGTCAACAGCAATAAGCAGCTTCATTAAGGGCCACACAGTTTCTAGCAATATGAGATTCTTGGAGTTATGATAGGAAATAACAGTTCTTACTTGCCCTTTTCTGAAAACAAAAGGCAGTAGACTAGAAGTTCCTGAGGCAAGGTCCTGAAACAGCACCCCCAGCTCCCCTCTGGGTAAAACAGTAGTAATAAAACAGCAGTCAAGTAGAGAGTTACAGCTATGGTGCCCAAAATACTCTACAGTGGAAGAAAGATGGTAAGCTAAAAATAACATGCAACCAAGACATTTTAGAATATTAAATCCACCTATAAGACACGCTCCAGCATTTTAAGGTCATGCAATTTAACTTTAGGGGAAATTCTCATTAAATATAAAACATAAAGGCCTAAACTAATGATCTGCTGGTTCACAATTGAACAGAACTACAAGGTTACTTCAATGTTAAGGAATTAAAAGTCTACCTTTTTAATGAAAAGCATTCTGAACAAAAAGAACCAGTGGGGAGATTTTTAAGAAAGTTTCGAGACAGGTCAGAACATAACTGACCCGAGAGTCTGGCAATGATATGACTTGTATCTATCCCTAAGTGAGAAAATCCCTTGACAATAATTAAAGTTTATGTATTTCTCTCCAATTCTCTTCTTAGTGAAGAGATGCTGAAATCAGGTCAGACACTTTTTGCTAAGGAAAGACCAACCAAAAAGAGGCAAGAAAGAGAAAAACTAAAGAATTTAAAGAGAGATAGTTGGAGAGCTCAGGACCATTACTAACAAATCTCACCAGACAGCCTGTAGTTTGAAAATTCACATTAATGCAGAAAACGTAGAATCACTTTGGCTCATTTCAAAGAGAATTTGAGGAAGGTTATATGTGTACTTATGATTTCACAGGAAGAGAATATGTATGGATAAGCAAATTTAAGCTAAAGGAATATTAAAAGTAGAATAATGAAATAAAGATAAGAGAAGTTATTTTGGGAATGGATGTATTTTTAGCTAAAAATCTGAATTTAATTTAATTAGCACTAAGTAATAAGGTAAAAAAGAAGCTTTGCCACTCACCAATTTTAACCTCTGTAAAGGTATTCTGTCTACATCTATTTGTGTCCTTTGTGGGACATTAGTGAATCGAACTTCTGGGACTGCAACTGCACACATGACATGGGCCCACCTACAGGAAAGGAGACAATAAACATAAATAAAATTCCCTAAACTTACAAACCTTTATATGTCAATTTGATGAAGGCAATTCTCACAGACGGAAAACACCCAGATAGAAAGGAAACCAAAGCCTAAATCTATCAGATTCTGAATTTTATATTTATT
The DNA here is from genome assembly GCF_964194135.1 of Talpa europaea. Classification (NCBI taxonomy): domain Eukaryota; kingdom Metazoa; phylum Chordata; class Mammalia; order Eulipotyphla; family Talpidae; genus Talpa; species Talpa europaea. The sequence continues at coordinate 31,870,277 of NC_140074.1, forward strand.
GGATGATACATAGATTCACTATCACACCTGCCCAGCACTGTGACAGAAAGAACAAGGTGAAAACTAAAGCCTCAGTCATATCGAAATACATGCATGTTTCTGCACTCAATCAGCAAAATACCAAATTCATTTGGTAGTGAAAATATATAGATGTTAAACATAATTCAGCTCACCAATGTGGCAAAAGATTAGTTCAATTAATAAAATGTATAAATCAGTTATAGTAAATATTCTTCTCACAGAACACAAATGTCAAAAAGCAAATGTATTATTTCATATAGTACAAAGGTCATTCAACAAATGACACAGCATACAAACATCAATATAACAAAGATGAAAATGCATACATTGTGCAAAAATGAAAAATGATGTAAGAAATATATTAAAAATAAAAAATAAAAGTTTTCTAAAAGAATACTAAGTTTTTAATTAAATTGTTTCTCTGCAATCCTATATTCAAAATATAGAGAGAAATGAAATTTAGCTTGTTCCCTTGTTTTCTACTTATATCCTAATCGTTCCTTTCAAAGCCTGAATTTCTCCAGAAAAAAAAATGTTTTTCCTTAAGTTTCTCATAAATATGTTATGCCCAAAATAAATAAATTAAAGACTGTTGAAGTTTAAAGAAATTCTGAAGAATTATCAAATTCATCAGTCTATTTCAAGCCAAAGCGTATTTATTTCATTCAAACAACATCAGACTCCATCCTGCCTTTACAGACCACAGAAAGAGAGGTCAAGCATCAACTCCATCGGGACATTCTTTCATTGATAAATAAATACTGTAATTCTACAGCAAACACTACTTTCAGTTCTAAGGTTAGGAAGAGAAGTTCTTACCATCTCTGTCTTTACAGGAACCACCTACATCATCCCAGTCTGCATGACCTGTACAACATCTATAACTAGTCAACATTTTTTAGAATAGTGCCAATCATATCAATTAAGACCGAAAGATGAAAATCCAGAGTTAAATATAAACACCGTCCCTTAGAGTAAATTTTATCAGTGTAGGAATGATAAATGCCTTTACTACTCCCTATAAAGCAATTAGAAACATCTGTACATGTGTATAATTATGCTAACTCCATTGTCACGTTATACCAGGAGTCTCAACCCCAGGGTCTGTGGGGCCAGGTGGAATATAAGCAAATACAGGCCAAGGAAAATCAGTAACCAGGGTGTGCCTGCCCCGTTTAGGCCAAAATTTCATTTCAATGTATTACTGCTATATAAACATACACAATCATCTTTCAAGTAAGATAAAAATCAGGATGTCCACCTTGAACTGTCTTTCTATTTCACTACACCCACTTTCCTGTTAATTTCCTGGTGCTAAAAGCGAAGGGTTTTGTTTTAATTGCATGATGATTATTCATTTATCTGTTGATATAGAATTTTAGAGTTTTCAGACATGTTCTGTTCTTATTAGATGAATGGGATTCATCATAGTAAACACTAGGACTTCAACGGCATCTAGGTGATATGGGTTCCCTTCATTTAAAAAATTCGATTAGGAAAAGAGGGGTTATTCCTCATATGTCAAAGACACAGAAAAGAAGCAAGTCTCAAATGCCACATCCAGCAGAGGTGTAAGTGCTTTCAGAGATGGCCATTGCAGACATGTACAGAATCCCTAACTCTGATCTGCACAGCCAAAGATTTGGTACAATGTGCAGAATAATGGGAGGGAACAAACTCTCACCCATAGATCAATGTTCTAAAGAGGAGAAATAACCTTAATGAAATTCAAAATAATTAGCACATTACTTACTTGTTGTTCTTAGTTTGCTTGAGAGCACCCCCTCTCAAATTGCAGAGACAGCATTCCTAGAGGAGAAAACATACCACACAATTATCAGAACTGTACAACAAAAGCCAATACTGTTCAAATAACCCCATAAATTTAAATATTTAATGTGAAAATTAAAACCATCAAGAACTTCATAAAGCCCTATCTATGAGGGAAACATAAAGGTGGGAAGGTGAGGATACACCCCCCAAAATGTTCTCTGTATTTGTATCTCCAAGAGGGAGCCATCATTACCCTTGACCATCCTCAGTTGACCTCTTTGGAGAAATTTTGATAAAGAGAACAGGTGTGTGCTAGAAACCCACAACAGAGTATATATACAATTGTGTTCTCTTATGCTCTGGGAATCCACTAATGTATACAGGATGGCTAAAATGTAGATTAACAACAGGCTTTGGGCTTCAATTCTGATAAAATAATAGAAGGGTTTTTTTTGTATAACATTAGTGCTATAGAGGTTCCCAGATTACATTTTCTTTTTTTTTAAGATTTTTTTTTACATTCCCCATACAATTGCAACCCACTTATTTTGACCCCAATCCCTCCTCTCTGGTTTATAGTTGCTCCCAGATTACATTTTCTTACCACATTCACCAAATATCCATTCACCATCCACGACTAGACAATTCACCCCTCTGTCCAGTCCTTCTCCTCTAATAACCATTTTATTGTCAAAGTGTAAAGGTTTATTTTCCTTTTCTTTCTATTCCATGAATAAAATCACCCAATACTTGTAGATTAAAATTAGAGATAACTTAGCATTATCCCCCTCCAGTTTAACCCATGTTGTTAAAAACAGCAAGATTTCATCCTTTTTTATTTTTATAGATGAGTAATCTTCTATTGTGTAATTATATACACCACATCTTCATAGCCATTCTTCTGTCACTGGGCTGTTTCCACTATTATAAACAGTGCTATAATAAACATAGAGGTAGGGCCTCCCCAGTTGCACAGCGGTTGAGCGCTGGGCTGCGAGGCTGCCGGCAGCCTCTGCAGTGCCAGTTCGATTCCCGGCCACTGGCGAGGGTCCCAGATGGTGCGACAAACCTCTCCTGTCTTGCCCGCTGTTCCCCTCAGCAGTGTATTTCGTCGTTCTGCCTGTTCTGTTCCCTGCTCTGGCTCTGGTGTATTCTCTCACCCTCCCACGCTTCTGACTGTACCTAGTGCTTGTATAAATAAATAAATAAATCTTTTTTAAAAATTTAAAAAATAAAATAAACATAGAGGTGGGTAAGTCTTTTCCAATTAGTGCTTTCATATTCTTTAGGTAAATACCCCAAAGTGGGATTACAGGATCATATGGCAGTTCCAATTTTAAGCTTTGAGGAACCCCCAATCTACAGTCCCACCATCAGAGTATGAGGCGACTCCCTCTCACCAACACCTACTGTTTCTTTTCTTTTTGGTAACAACCTATGCAAAATGAAAAGAAGTTCTTTTTAAAAGATAAATCTCTTCAGAAAAGTATCCATTAGGTACTTCCTTGGACAAATGATGTTAGAAAATTTTTGACAAACACAAGCTATCCAGGCCCAGAAAAACAGTACCATGAAATGTTTTCCTTTATTCCCCAACACATAAATTTGTGTTTATACCACTTTTATGCATCTTAGATAAGACTTCTCATTCTAAGATAACTTCTTTAACTACAAATATAGACTTCAGACATCATTTCTCACTTCAATCAATGACAAAAAAGCCATGAGAAAAAACAGGGCTGGCAATACCTTTTGTTGACCGAGACATTTTTAATTCTAGTTTTTCAATTTTACACAAGAAACTTTATTTTCAACATCAAATTTGTCTTCCCAATTTATTACATTAATAAATTAAAAAACATTTATAAGGTTATTTTAGGTTATTTTCCCCTCCAAGCTGTATATATAAAATTTCTTTATTGGTTCTCCAAAATCATCACCTCTAACTAACTTTGGTGGTTTTGCTTGGCTTCACACAGAATCCCTCTAACTTCTCTATTCTTAATAATGTGGTATCAAATGTCAGATTATTTATGAGATGGACAAAACCGAAACAACAGAAGAGAATCCACATATCTGTGTACCTCTTATTAGGCAGCAAAAGTAGCAAAGAACCAGAAAGGTTAAATGGCTTCATATCTATTTGAAATTTCCTGGGAGATTATTAAAGATTCAGAGTAGCAAAAGCTAGTCTGCAAACTTAACATCTGAATCCACTATAAACCCAGCTCAAAGACAGAACTCATTGGAGAATTTTCTCTATCCATACCACAGCCATATTTTAGAGGTCTTTGAAATAACTGGTTTTGATGAAGCACAAAAAGAAAAGGAAAATTTCACAGTCCAAATACTGAAAATGAAAAATCTAGTAATTCAAACTATGCATTGTCAAAATTATTCAACAGTAATTACAAAAAAAAATTAGTGATTTTAAGTATTTTTCAATGATTTAAGGAGTGAGAGAATATGAAAATAAAACACAAGATCAAATATTATCATTGTATATAAAAAGATGTTAATATAAAAAGTGTTGCAACAAGGAGAATTGTGGACTGTGAGGAACTGAGACAGTAAGAGAATTAGATGTCTGATTAATGAAACTAGTAGTGAGTGAAGCCTAAAGGGACAAGTTAGCAGAGTTAAATACAGCAAAGCAGCATGGAGGCTGCTTTAAAACACCTGATTAGAAACATTAAAAGGTATATACATTACTGAACACTACCACAAGAGGAAAAAGTCCTCTAAGTAGAATAGTATATTCAAGAATTTAACGGGAGTTGAAAATATACCTACCATAATATTAAACTTGCCTTTTTCTTGATCACTGGTGACCTCCATGTCACAAAAACTAACGGACAATTCCAAGGGCTTCCATTACCTGACCAAAAGGCAGCAGTTAACACTGTCAACCATGTCCATAACAGACATGGCTGTGGTCTCTGTGACCTTACACTCTCCCCATTGTCATGTGCCCTTTCTAGTTTATCCTCAGCTTCCTTTAATAGGTACTCATCCGGGATCTTTAAACACTATTATTTCTGTAATGGGTTCATTCTCTTCTCTCCCCACATATATTTGCAGGGCTTCTGGTCCATTACCTTGATTGCCAAAAGGCCAGTGACACAAACATTTATCTCCTGATATGTCTCCCTGACAGCCACACAGGCATCTCAAATACCCATACAAAACTGAATTAATTGTCAATCCTGCCTCCACACCACCCTTTTCTACCATCACTGTTGACACCAAAGTTGATACCCCTGCTATCCTTCACCAGACTATGGCAATATGACCCCACAGTCAATGTGGAACCCACCAGAGCATGCTTTATGTTTTTCAGTACTTAACATGGCCTCAAACAGTCACAATCATCAGGCTGGTTTTGTCCAACCTCACTTTGTACTCGTCTCCTTCCCAGGTACTTTCCATGAGGTTCCCTCTGCCCACAGGGACATCAGATACATTCCAACAGATTGTTCATTAATTAAACTGAACACATCCTTGACATCTCAACCTAATGCCCATCCCTTAGAGAAGGTTCTCCTAATCCTCCAGCTTACTTACTCTCTCTCATTACTCTTCCTAAATATTTGTTGAATTCTTTCTGCTGTTCTCTCTAAACTGTAAGCTCATTAAGTGTTTGGAGAATTTGTGTCAGGTTATTCACTCTTTCTCTACTCTGATAACCAAAAGAGAATAAACCCTCCATATGCATTCATTAAATGCCTGAGAAAACAGGCCAAATAGGAAAGAGTAAAAATCTTGAAAATTACCAAAAGACTAAAGTACAAAGGAAGACCATTCTCATATAATGAAACACTATGGAATGGAAGCTGCAGGCTCTGGAGACTTAACATGAACTTAAGAAAATAATGACATGAAGTTATTTTTGCTATGACTTACTTGGGAAATCTTATTTCTTAGTAATGTATAAAAATATTCATGGACCAGTAAAATCACTTATATGATTTATATGATATAATGGTTTCTGACACATGATGTCATTCAATTCACTCAATTTGGAAAAGAAAAAACTCATGTCCAATCATATCAGTTTTTGATTCACTAACCCTCATAGGAGTCAAATTAGTTGATCTCATAGAAATACAAAGATATCATTTATAAATTAATTTGAATTATATGCCTATGTTCACAGCCCAGTAGAATGCCATATCTGACAGGACAATCTTAAGCCTTCCTTTCCTTTGTTTAAATATAAGTACTTTATGTTGCCTGAGAACAAATCTAATAATTCTGAAAATCAGTATTAACCTTTACTTGAAGAGCAGTTAAGCTATTCTATGTATCCATAAAATGCCTGATATACATAAAGGTTTGTACCTACTAAATATGCTAGTATCACTCATCTTCAAATTCAGTGAAAAAACTGAATGAGAAATCAGAAAAGTGGTAGTATCCTTCAGGACAGTGATCCATTAAATTGGTTATCAATAATAAAAATCCTTCTATTAGAAACATAGAGACTATGTATTAAAGGCCTGACATAGTCCAGATAACATGCTAGAGTATGCTAAAACAAACTTCACCTTCCTTCCTCAACATGAATATAATCAGTAATTAATATTTCAATTCATAGATGGGGAAACTAGAATTCAGGAGATTAAATAACTTACATAAGATCATCCATTATAATCCACCGATGACCTAATCTAGGACTTATCCAACATTTTCTATAAATGGTCAGATATTTACTAACTTAGTTTTTTCATGACAGAGTAGTAATAACTAATCAACTCTGCCGAAGTAGGGCAATATATAAACAAATGGGTTTGGCTGTATTCCAATAATGATGTTATTTACAAAAATATGTGGTAAGCTGAATATAAACCACAGGCTGTAGCTTTCCAGTCCCTGGTTCAAACAGCAAAAAAGAGCAACTGGAATTCAAGCTCAAGTTGGCCTGACTCACAGATCCTCCCATCTCTAGGTTAAAAGGTAAGGCACAAGAGAGGAAAGTGGAGTGTCAAAGTAAGCAGGAAACTGCCTGCCCTGGGAAGCACACAAGGAGGGGGAGAAAATCTGTGTGTACTTAACCATACCATAAAGAAGATAAACAGCATAACCAATCTTCATTTTCTCATTTCAGTAAATAACTTAGACTTCATTTATAAAATTAATCCCCTCAAAAGAACCAATATCATGAAACACTGTTTTACCAAATAGCATATATTATATAACAATATTTGTTCCCATTTGTCTCATTAATATAGCTAATAAAACTTCTGCCTGGGATGAAATCATTAAATTTATCCCTACTTTATCCTTTAAAGAATGATACCACTTTAGGCAAAAGCACTATTTCAGTAAGTTTATGCAATCTAACCTCAGGCTAAATGAATCCAATTAATTGAGAGAAAAAACAGTGAAAGTGGAGAGTCAGGTCATAGCACAGTGTTTAACAAAGTGCAGATGACCAAGGTTCAAGTCACAGTTTTGTCATTTACTGGTGATATGACCTTGGGCCAATTATTTGCATTCTGTGCCTCAGATATTGTATTTGTAAAAGGGAGGAAAATATTACTTCTCTGAATGAGTCAATAAACAACGTCAGAAACACATACTAGGTACAGGAACAGTGGTTGAATATATGAATCGTTAACTGCCATTGACTTGGGTGTAGTTGTTTAGCAAGAAACAAATATGAATGTGTCAATAATAATTCCCTCGAGGTGCAAAAAGGGAGAAACAAGAGTGGAGAAAAAAGCCTCTTCGGGAACCAAAAATCCAGGCAATTAAACTCTAATGCAAAGAACAATCTCCCACACTTCCAAAAGCTGCAACTCAGTTGTGAAAAGCAGAAAGACTCTGGAGTGTTCAGATAACAGAGTGCTGAAGGGGAAGCCCTGATCTCACCCTCAAAACATCTGAAACCAGAATGAACTGACTCAAACAAAAGCTACAACAAAGTTCAAACCCAGGGCAACCCCAGATCAGAATGACTTCATTCCCACTCTAGAAACCTGACAGACAATGGGCACACCCTTCTGGACTTAACATTAACTTTAGTTGCTACAGACAAAATGTCAAACACAATCAAAAGCATTATACAGTACACACTAAGGCAAGAAAATATAACTTAAAATCAAGAAAGGAAATGATAAAGACAGGATGGACAACATACTGGAATTATCATAAAAGAACTTTAAAATTAGTATGTTCAAAATACTAAAGGAACTAAGGAAAACCCAGAAAACATATGTGGAGGTACAGAAAAATCTCAGCAAAGTTATGGAAACTATTTAGCAAAACAAAAGGTAAAATGAGGGCCTCCCTGATAGTGCAGGAGTTAAAGACAGTGCTATCAAGATATCTCCAGCCACAGCAGCACAATTTCCATGCCTGGTCAGCTAGCTGACCCACATGGCTCAGCAGACCTCTCCTGTATTGCCCACTGCTCCACTCAGCAGTGTATTTCAGTAGATTTGCCTGTTCTGCTTCCCACTGTTTCTGGTGAATCCTCTCGCTACCACCATCATCTGGCACCTCTGGCCTACACCCCAGTTCTTGTATGCATAAATAAACAAATCTTTAAAAGAAAAAGGTAAAATGAAAATATATAAGATCAGAAATGGTAAATTTACTAAACAGATTTCAAAGCACACTGAAATTGGCAGGGTAAAAGTTCCGTAACTTTAAAGACATTAACAAGAAATAGGGAAAAAAGGGTGTTATAAGAATGAACAGAGATCTAAAGGAAAATAACAAACTATTCAATCTATGTGTAATTGGAGTCCTAGCGGAAAGAAGAGAATGGTGAGAAGAAGTATTTGGAAACGGCAGAAAATGTTTCAAAACATTTAAAAGACATCAACCCATAGATCCAGGATACCTGTGAATCCTAAGAAATTAAAATAAGAACACAAATTTAAATGCATAGCAGTCAAATTTCTGAAAACCAAATATAAAGAACATATTTGAAAAGCACAGGGAAAAAAGACATATGCCATAAACCACATTAATTACACATGAACTCTAACTTGAAAAAATGGAAGCAAAAGCAAAAGAACAATACCTATAAAATACAAATTAAAAAATTAGCAACCTAGGGCCTCCCCTGGTGGCGCAGCAGTTGAGCGCTGGGCTGCGAAGCTGCCCACATCCTCTGCAGCGCTAGTTCGATCCCCAGCCACCAGCGAGGGTCTCACATGGCCCGTAGACCTCTCCTGGCGCCCGCTGCTCCCCTCAGCAGTGTATTTTGGTCCATCTGCCTGTTCTGTTCCCTGCTCTGGCTCTGGTGAATTCTCTCACAGTCCCATGCTTCTGATTGTACCCAATGCTTGTATGTATATATGTATAAATAAGTAAGTAAATAAATAAATAAATCTTTAAAAATAGAGAAAAATTAGCAACCTAATATTTTATTTCCAAGGAAAATATACTTCTATAATGAAGATAAAATTTTAAAAGCCTTATAGAGAGAAAAATTCAAGAGAATTTGTCTCTAGGAAATCAACACTACAACAAATTAAAAAAAAAAAATTCTTTAGAATGAAGGAAAAGTGACACCAGACTAAACCACGAATATACCAGCACAGTAGAATGAAGACCATCAAAAAGGTGAGTAAATACAATATTTTTTAACTTTTCAAGACGCACTCAAACACAAGAGAGAAACAGACTACACCTTGATTTAAAAAACCAGATTGTTTAAAAACAAAAAAAAAATATTGTGGAGTAAAGTGTATATAGAAATAAAATTTAACACAAAAACACAAAGGCAAGAAGGGATTTATGAAATTGTACTGTAGGAAGGTTCATATACTATGAATGAATATTTGTAGAAGGTGAATTGCAGTAATTAAAAAATTAAAATTATAATTTTCAGCAACCTACAACAAACACCTCAAAAAATTCACAAATTTTAAGTTCTAAGGAATATAAGCTCACAATCAAACACAAAACACATACAAGAAAATAAGTTTCCATGCGCACAAAAAGCAGAGAGTAACCCCTATGTTTATTGCAGCACTCTTTATAATAGGTAAAACCTGGAAACAACCCAAATGCCCAAAATCAGATGACTGGATCAAGAAGATACGGTATATATACACAACGGAATACTACAGAGCAATCAAAAAAGATAAACTAATGCCATTTGCAGCAAAATGGATGGAGCTGGAAGTAATTATGTTCAGGGAATTAAGTCAGAAGGAAAAAGAAAATTTTTGAATGGTTTCACTTATATGAGGAATATAGGGGAACCAAGTAAGACATCAAGGGGCAAAAATAACAATAATATAAAACAAAAGGAAAAAAAACCTGGGCAATTATAAACCAAAGACATTCTGCAGGGAAGGGGGAGGGAGAGGGAGAGGGATATGCAGGGGACTGTGGTGATGGTGCATGGGTGAAATGGTGGAGGTGAAATGGTGGAGGAAATTTCATGGGGACTACACCTGAGGGGAGGGGGGAAGCAAACATTGCTTAAATATGAACAATGATGTAAAATATAAATTAATTAATTAAAAAAACAGCAGGTAGAATTAAATATACAGCAATCTCAGAAACAAGATATAAACATTTTAATATGATTTAAAGATTGATTTCTTATTTATTTACACATACAAGAACTGGGTGTGTAGGCCAGAGGTGCAGGGGGTGAGAGGATTCACCAGAGACAGACTGGGAGCAGGACTGGTGGAGCCACTGAAATATACTGCTGAGGGGAGAGGGGGGCAAGACAGGAGAGGTCTGCTGAGCCATGTGGATCAGCTACCTGGCCAGAGACCAAACTGATGTCACAGTGGCTGGTGATAGCTTCATAGTGCTGAGACCTTTAACCCTTGTGCCACCAAGGAGGCTCCTTAATATGATTTAAAGATTAAATGTGGGCACAAATAATATAAGGTAGTATAAATAAATGAAAAATCAGATTGTTAGAACAACAATGAAATAGAAATTCTACAACCAAAAATATTGAAATTAAAAACTCATAGGATATATCAACTAGCATGTCACTATTAGCTGGAGAATTAGAATAAATAAGCAAAAATTAATATCACAAACCAGTCAATAAGAATTCAAGTGATTGGAGAAAGACGAAGAAAGAAAAAGAGAAGCTCTGATTCATAAAAATAAATTCCAACAGGTTTATAGACATAAACTCAAAAACAAAATAAAACTATAGGGCCCCCCTGATGGTGCAGGTGGTTGAGCACAGTGCTGTGAAGCACAGCGCTGTGAAGCTGTCCACAGCCTCTGCAGTGCCAGTTCGATCCCCGCCGGCCTTGGAGCAACCCACATGGCGAGCAGACCTCTCCTGTCTTGCCTGCTGCTCCCCTCAGCAGTGTATTTCGTCAGTCTGCCTGTTCTGTTCCCCGCTCTGTCTCTGATGAATCCTCTCACCTTCCCACACATCTGGCATGTACCCTGGCTCTTGTATAAATAAAACAAATCTTTAAAAACCAAACAAAATAAAACTATAAAAGAGAATGAAAGAAATGAAAAGTGAAATAACAAGATATAACTTCAGATTTCTAAATCAGAAAGTATAGTTTTGGGGTACGTGAGTTGATATGAAGATTTGGCAAGGAATTTGGCATTATTAATCAAAATTTTAAATGCACATAAATTATGACAATTCAACTTCATGGATTCATACCTTGATAAGCAGAGAAGGAATATACTATTATTGTTGTTTCATTTCTGTTTACATAAAGAAAAGAGTGACCTCTGGAAGGAATTAGAGTTATAAGGTACTTACATCTTATTTGTAATGTATTATTTTCTAAAGGAATAGATTCAAGACTGGAATTTAAAATACTAGTGAAAAACAAGATAAATCCATAATTACTGTGTTAATAAGAATTATACAATGTCATATTAAGTGAAAACTTTAAGGCATATTAGACAAACATGCTACCATGAAGGTACCCCAAGAATAGCAAGATATATTAGTGGGTAGAAACGACCTAGTATAGTAGTTTTTTGTTTAAAAAAGAGAGATTAGAGAATTTGTGAATGTTGGGAAGAGGAGACTTTCCGAAGAAATCAGACCTTTTCCAATTAATATGTGTCATTTAAAATTGGATATTTAATTATTTCTATTTTCACGTAGGTGAAAACTTTAAAAGTGGACCTATGATTTCCTTTAGTCTGTCAGTATACTATAATGTCTTCCCACTCTAATCTATGGAGATACCAAAACTGTTCAACCTTGCAGAACAAAATAAATAAATTCGACAGTCAGTATTCACTGCCAGGCTTGTTTTATTTCATGTTTAATGAGCACGCCTTTTTCAAGAGCAATAACACCCATTTAAAATGACTCACGATTATAAAGATTTAAATATACTGCTAGTCAGCCAATGGTTCCTAAAACAAAACAAAAAAATACATTGAAATGCCTGTTACAACGTGATTGCTCTATAAGGCAGCTGTTATTCCTGTCTCCTAAGCACAGCATTAAAAAAGAGCCATTCTGTTGTATTTTCCTCCCCTCAAGGCAGCTAAAAGCTAAATGAAAAAGTATAAATTCAGATCATATTCTAAACATTGTACCTTTCCTATTCAGGTCTCTTTCTCTCACCTGATACCATTCACAAAATCCACTTTTAGCAATACCAAGTATTTTAAAAATTTGGTACTACATAAAATCACCACTGAGATGAACAGCTAGTATACCAATTTACAACATGAAATGGTTTCTTTACGGCTCAGTTATTAAACCAGAAAAAGTGTGTTCATAACAAAAATGCTGACACAACATTAACAACAATAGTAAGAAGGACATTGTTAGAATATGGCAATCACAGTTGTTCATTATTTGTAGTCAAGGGTAATCATGTTCCAAATGCTCCTTTACAAGACATCAGTTAAAGAAATGCCAATACCAACACACACAAGCTGCCTAGTAAGATGCTCTCATTTTAGCTGACATATCCATACGTGCCACTATAATCAATTTTCAGTGCTATAGAAAAATTACATGATTGAAGTAGCAACCCACACCCTTATTTATCTGACATATTCATAACAGAAATGCAAAACTGTTAAAATAGGACTGAGTGGGGAAAACAAAGAGTAATTAATCACATTAACAGAAAACGAGCTTGCAAAAGTGCTGATAAACAAAACATGGAAGAAACATTTCAGAGATGTGGCTCATTCATCAGTGTTGGACAGAGGACAGAATCTCACACAAGGACAGGGCTGGCATGAATTCTGAGTGCTTTGGAAACTGAATAACAGGATTCTAGCAATTACCTTCTAAATTGAGATTCCTCTAGCTCCAACAAAGTTTTATGCCAACGAGAACCTTAGTTTATATATCCATACCTAATTTTGTTTTATAAGTGAAAACAGACATTCATTCAATAAACATTGGTTAATCACCATGCTGTGAGGCCTCCCCTGGTGGTGCAGGCGGTTGAGCACAGTGCTGCAAAGCTGTCCACAGCCTCTGCAGCACAGGTTCGATTCCGGCCCTGCTACCGAGATTCCAACATGGCGCAGCAGACCTCTCCTGTCGTGCCCGCTGTTTCCCTCAGCAGTGTATTTCAGTCAGTCTGCCTTTCTGTTCCCCGCTCTGTCTCTGGTGAATCTCTCACCCTGCCATACATTTGGTCTGTACCCTGGTTCTTGTATGCATGAATAAATACATCTTTAAAAAAAAAAATCACTGTTTTGTGTACTAGACAAGGCAACAACAGTGAAAAACAAAGACCCTGCCCTCAGGGAACTTACACTCTGGCTGAGGCAGGAAACATACTAAATCACTAAATGGGTGGATTTATATAGATAGTAGAGAACATTAAAGCTAATGGGAATTTTCTAATAGGAAAAGTGCTAAGAAAGTAAGATGAATGTCTGACATGTTTTCATAGGTCATGAAAAGGGTTTTATTATGGAATGCTATTGGAAGGTTTCAGCACAGGAAGGACATAATCTGATACACATTTTAATGAAATCACTCCAATTGTTGTTCTAACAGCAGAGATCCACAGGTAGAAGTGGTAAGAGAATTTAGCAGGTTTACTGTCCTAATATAAGAAAGAGGTCATGAGTAGATTAGACTGGTAATATCAGCAGACCAACATATTTAAGCTGCCTCATTAAGATGCTCTCCTTTTAGCTGACATATCCAAACGTGCCAGGATTCTACATTCACTTTAAGAGCAGACAGGATGAATTTGAGATATCTACTGGACATGCAAGGGGATGTACTGCTGAAGAGGGTCATCTAAAGGCTTTGCACTGAAGGCTGAACTGGACATAGAAATGCACAACCCATCAAATGACTAGCTGCCATTTAAAACTATCAAACTGATGACATGGGATAAAAATAACAAATGGGTTAGTGTAGTGAAGATCCTGCTGGAAGTGGTGAAGATGGGGGTGTGTGTGAAAAGAAGTGTCTAGTAAAGGAAGAGGAAAAACAAGGGGATTTGACCTAGTGAAGCCAAGTGAAGACAGCACTTCAAAAAGGAGACAATGAAGTAATCAACAAATGGTGCTGGTGAGAACAAAGTTCCTAAGAAATATGGGGCAAAGTTGGACTAGAAATAATCATAAGTAAGAAATGGGGGAGAAGAGCTGGAAAGAGTAGATAATGTAAGTCTTTGTAGAAGTCTACATATAGAGTGGAGCAGGGGGAACAGGATAGGAGCTGGCTCAATATAAAGACCAAGAGACAGTTTTTTTAATTAGTTTTTTAGTTTATTTCAAAACAGAATAAATAGCTTGTGTGGATAATAATAATTGTCTAAAAAAGAAAAATACTGATGATGTAGAAGAAAGAAGGGTGAATTACTGGGCCATGTCTTCTGTGTAGAAGACAGACGATGGCTTTGAGCAGGAGCAGAGACATAGACATGACGGAAGCAGATCTCTGCTGATGGCTTCCCATTTCTCAGTGAAATATAAGTGAGTTCATAAGGTGAGTGAAGAGGAGGTAAAAGGGTGAGGTTTCAAGAGAAAAAGAGTCAACTAGAAGAGTGGTGGGAATGAATGGATAGTAAGAAAGCAGTGTGAATAACTTGCATCACTGAAGACCCACTTAAGGTTACAAATTGAAAGCAAGAACAATCTGTGTATTGGGTGTTTCTGCAAATCCCCTGCAGCTACAAGGGTACAGGTGCTCAGTAGATAGTCAGTGCTTATACCAAGGTTGAATTACACCAAGAGAGAATAACAACAAAGCAGTAAGGGAGCTGAGGGTATGTGCAAGAGAAGTTAAGGACAAGGATGGTGGGGAGATGCACAGGCAAGGAGCATTATTGAATCCTATGTCACAGTGAGGTTAAAGATTACTTGAGTCCAGGAACTGAAATTCATGGCTAAAAATTAAGAGATGACCCTGGAAATGCAACAGACCTAGTGGGATGCTGAACATTTAAGAATGAAAATTAGTGACCCTACAAAAAGTTGGTTTTCTGTTGAATGCCACATTAGTCCTCTACTACTGCAATACTAAATTACCTTAAACTTAATGGTTTAAAACACATACCTATATAGTTTAGGTCAGAAGTCCAAAACAGATCTCACGGGCCTAAATTCAAGTGTCAGCAGGGTTGATTCTGGAGGTTCTGAGGAATTCATTACTTTGTTTGCTCCCATTTTTTAAGCCACCTCCAAATTCAGCCTTCCTTTTCAACATGTAAGAAACAATATGATTGCACTGGGTGCATCCAGACAACCGAATTAATTTTCTCATCATGTGGTCAGCTGATTAGCAACTTTAAGTACATCTGCTACTATAATTCCCCTTTTCTGTAACACAAAATACTCACAAGGATTAGCACATGAATATTTAGGGGTGGGGAGAGCATCTGCATTTTCTCCTTTCCCTCTTCCTAGGAATCTCTTTCTCATTGCTAAGGAGATGTGCCCTGTAGACAATTATTTTAACTATCATACAACCACTTCTATAAAAAGAAGAGAACTGAACAGAAAATCATACTCTGTTTTTATTTAAAAAAAAAAAAGCTTTTTCCTGGATTTATTTTTTGAAGGGCATTGCTTACACTGGCATAGAAATTAATATGAGATATGCGGAGAACGTGTTTAGTTGCAGGGCAGCCAGACAGACCTATGCTGAGTGGCAAGAAGTGCTCTACAATTTAAAACTAGTCAGAGATAATCTACATGAAACTTACTTTATATATTTCCAAAGACCCTGAGCAAAGTACTTCAAGTTGAACATACATTCTACTTTATTAAGATTAAACATTTGTCTTTCAAATAAAAATCCAGCTAGTTAATTCTTTCATCTCAGCATGACCATCTATAACAAATAACAAAGTACATGATTTCTTCATTCTGATACTAGACTCATTTTTGCCATTGAAGAAAAATCTCTGCATGGCATTTTTTCCCCTTTCACTTTTCTGAGGAATCACTTTCTCACTGCTAAGGAGATGTGCCCTGTAGCCTAGTGACCTCCAGGCATTCACATCCTAGTGTGTAGTGCAGTGTGATATGCTCCCCATAATGTCAGTCATTATTCTTCCTGACTTTACTTCTGCTCTCTGGTTGAAGCACTTAAGATTAATGAGGCATTTACTCTCAATCAAGAAGCTATTTATGAATATACTTCCACTTACAATAAGCTATATGAACTTCTTTTTTTCTCTCCCTTATTACCAAATGGTGTGGGGGTGGGGAAAGAATGATGTTTATTGAGCAAAAGGGAGAAGAACAGAAAAAAGATGATTTGTGACTTTTGAGCCTGTAAGCAGTTCCCTTTAAGAAGCTTCCACATCACAGCTCTGCTGTAAGGATAACTGATATCCCCAAATGTATTGTTCTGTTTGGCTGAAGTAAAATAATTATTACCACCCTGACCTTCATGAGCCAAAATTTAAGTTGGCAGCTGTTTAAAATAATCTACCTCCTCAGGAGGCAAGATGTAGTTTTGAACCCAAATGCATCTATTATCTCAAGTGGGAGAGTGTGGCTCTGGATCTTGGCTTACAGGGACACTTCAATGGAGAGGAGCAATAGTACAGGCAACCACTTGACTACAATTGGCCATGACTTACTTGTGAACACTTGTCTTTATAAGGAATCGGGCCTTTTTTTTCCCTACTAGTTTTACTATGTGTGAAGATCAAAATTAGTCTTCCAGGCTGACAGTCTCACATCACCTGGTCTTGAATATATCTCTCATGGGGTTTATAAAAAACAACACCAAAACAGCCTAAAATACATCACAGGACGCAGCAGTGCTACCATGACCTCTCAAGGCCATAAGCCATTCTGATCTAAAAATCAATGGCTCTGATCTACAAAGCCACTTCAAAGCTCTTCGGAAAAGAAAAATGTCAACTCTGTTGTCAGTTGGGAAATTGGATTCAGGAGATTATCCAGTTCTGGGAAAAGTTCTCTGGGCAGAAATTAGAGTAAATACAAAAGGGTAAAGAAACTGCTGTTTTCAAACACCCAATAATGTTAATTATTCTATATTAAGTAAAAAACAATTTCACTAGTAGCACTCACTTTATTTTCAATGAATATGAACAATAACCATTCAAACACATTGTTCAGAATGTGGTGAAGTGTTCAGCCTTCTCCCCACTCTAAAAACAAGTAACGTGGACAAAACGACAAACTTTAAAACCCACCGCTGAAGGCTGACCATTGATCTTCAGCTTTCAGAGTGGGTGGGGAGGTTAGAATAGGGGAAAAAACAATGGACTATGGTTGCTTGGTGGTGCGAGTGCTGTGGTGATTACACCTGAGGGGGGGGAAATCTATACTGTCAAAACTCAACTAAGTTAATAAAAACACTAGCAAAATTATTTTAAAAAATTAAAAAGTAAAAACAAGTCCTGAGGGGGTTAAAAGTCTGGGCTGGAAATCTGAATACTGTCAGGAATTCAGGGTCTCTTACCATAAAGTGGGGTCATCTTGAGCAAAGTACCTACTCTCTCAAATCCCTGGTTCATTATCTTTAAGATGAGATTTCTGAGACAGAATGATAAAGAATACTTTGTTAGTATTTGCTTTGCTTTTTCTAGATCAGAAGACTTCCAAAAGCCAAATAATTGGAATTTCTGATACCTATTAGAATACTACTATACTTATTTGAAGAATTTGACAGAGGGATAAAGGTTGTGTTATGGATAAGGTAATATAATCTTAAACCACATAGTTTCTTTAATAATCTCCATCCTATGAGAACTCCTACTTTAGAGAGGAGAAAAACACTAGTTTCAGATTCAAAGACATGGAGATAGGGTTGCTCCCTATCAGATGTACTTCCATTTATAGGACCCAGGTTTAAAGCAGTGTGGGAACCAAAGACTCTTACCTAAGAGATCACCTCCTCCACACAGCAATTATTAGGCAGAGTATCCAGAAAGTTACAAGGGTTAAGTGGCTTCAGTTCCCAGTTACAGGGCTAGCAGCTGAAGGTCTATGTTCAGCCTTCAAGGGTGGGTTTTAAGGGTTACCACTTCCAAGAGTTGATCGTTTGTACCTGAGACTTAAGAGCTGAGATAAACTCTAAAGATCAGGAGTTCAAATAAATATATTCCAACAAGTGACATTTCTTTAGCCCAAAAACTTGAGCAACACTGTGAGGGGCAGAGTGGGAAGTAGGGTTGTAAAGACCACTACTAGCTCTGGTATGTCTCAAATTTAACTTTGTGATAATAACTTACGCAGAGAAAGGATTTCACTTTCTTTCAGAAATAGCTATGTGCATCTCTAGAGAGCATGAGTAGTAAAAATAATCAGTCTTTAGATGCCATGTATTTACAACCAAAACAGACCAACAGATAAGACAGATATCAACATATCTCTTCCTAATCATGGAAACTGCATATTCTACTTTTTATAATAAGTAAATGCCAATTCCAAATGACCATCTCTCTATATATATATATTTATCTTGCTCATACCTAATTGTTACTCCACTTTAAAAAAAAAAAGCAAAATAAAGGGTGCAGTGATTAAATGTAAGGTAAAGGTGAAAACCTATTCATGCTTCGGTTCTGATTTCTTAAAACCATTTTGGGAAAGAAAAACCTGAATATTGCCATTCGTTAAATATATACAATACAACTTCATTCTACAGAGTACGATAAATATTTTTAATAGAAAATAAATCTGTGCAATTATCTAGTTCATGCATTTTATTAAACAGAAAAAAATTCTGCAGCACCTTTTGAAATTTTTCATTACAAAATCTATTTTTTCATAGCACAGCAATATGCATCGAAGAATATAATCTACAACCTTTTTCATGCTGCACTGCTTTCAATGAAAGTATTCAAACAAATTCTGAATTAAACGTAAAGTGATACACTGAAATAAAAAGGAATTTAAAGGATAATGCATATTGGCATGCATTCCTAAACAGCAGGTAAGATAGAGTTATGGTATAGCCTTAAGATTACTTTTTAAAAACAAATGAAAGTTTGCTTTGGCTCATAAAAACAGCACTGAGGAGCCTCCCCAACGGCGCAGTGCTGTGAGGCTGTGCATGGCCTCTGTGGCGTGGCAGACCTCTCCTGCCACGCCCACTGCTCCCCTCAGCAGTGTATTTCAGTTGTCTGCCTGTTCTGCTCCCTGCTCTGTCTCTGGTGAATCCTCTCACCCTCCCGCACCTCTGGCCTGTACCCCAGCTCTTGTATTAAAAAAATAAATAAATCTTTAAAAAAAAAAACAACACAGCACTGAGGTGGGAAATAATTACCAGCATCCCTTGACAATCCTAAGCTTTTCTGTTACTCATCACCTCTGATTAGGTTAAAAAGTGCATACACAAATTTAGTTTTCTTGAAGGTTCCCAATTCTTAAGAAAAAATAATTAAAGCAAAATGGAAATACAAAGTAGCACAGTTTCAAGGGATTTTAGGGACAAGTGAAACCTTAATATACATCTGTCATAGAAATTTATTATTATGTTGCTTTTATATCTTCCTTTAATTTAGATTTTGTTTAGATTATAGGTGTGAAATACTGAATCTATACTGCCTGCCTTCTCCCACTCCACCAAATATTTAAGATAATAGAAAAGTTCCCTGGCAAGACATAATACAAGTGATACTTTATTTGGAATTTTTCAACCTGAAAATGAAAAACTGCAACACATGCTTGGAGAAGATAGGCAACTAACAATTTGTCAAAATCATAAATGTGAGTGACTTTCTACGATGTTAAGTCACCAATACAAGCTGCTTTCATTCCCATTTATGGCACGCAAATAACACCTCACAGCTCCTAGCTATCCAAATTTTTTAAAAAAAGAAAATCTTGTTCATGTTCCTTTAAGCTATTTAACCTGCTGTATTTTAGTTACTTTAGAATTCCATATTATGAATTCACAAGATGCTGTAAAAATCCTCCTATGATTTACTAGCATACTATCACGTAACACTCTACAAAATAAAAGCATGTGGATTATTAATTTTTTTGAATAAAATATTTCAGTTACCAGCTCATTCTCTCCTTCATAATTTGAGGTGTAGCCCTAATCCTATATATCAGGAATCTCACAGAAAAACCCAGACTCAAAAACCTGTTTTGTAATGTAGGGATAAAAAAAAAAAAGTAGTGGGAACTAAACCTAAAAGAAAGCAACACAAATTCTGTATTTACAATGAAAATATTAGCATTATATATTTATTTAGTAGTGACCTGTAGTCACTGGAATATTGGAAACTGATAAGTGAGACACAAGCTTTAGTAATTTATTTCAAACAGATTAGATTCACATTAAGAATCAAAATGGCAAGAAACACAAATTAGAATCAGGATATTGACTTTCTATACCTAAAAACAGAACTTGGTATGACTGGAATGTGCTCTACAGTGATACTATAATAAAGGAGTAAAAACTGCTCCAAAATGATTTTTATATATAGTCACAAAAATTAAAGAACAAATAAAACTGGAAACAATCTAGTGAAGCTGGATTATAAGCCATAAACTTAAACATAACTTTCAGATAGCTGTGTCCATTTATCTGAACAGTAGTGCGATAGGAAAAAAAGGCACAAAGCAAAGATATTTAATTAGAATCACGGTTCTAAACTGTATCTCAGGATCGACAGGAATTGTGGGGTTCTTTGTTTCATTTCATTTGAATTCAGACACAGAGCCAGCATCCTAGAATCCAAGTTAGAGTATAATATAAAATGTGAAACTAATCTCTTCCTCCAATACAGGTGTTTAATCGGGCAAAAGTTTCTTGTGTCTTATTTTAATTGACATATATGGGCAATGTAAAGAAATGGTAGCAAAATTAAACACAGTTAAGGACTAACCCAAAGCTTTGGAAATAGTGAGAGCACTGAAGATGATAGATAAAGGTTGAGCCCGTATTAACCTTCCTATCTTATGTTTACTAGTTCAGAAATGATCCAACATTATATCATGTATTAAGGATATTACAGAGATAAATGGCACAATGTTCTGTCTTCTAGTTACATATAAACTACCAAGGACACTTGGTCCAGAGTGATGCCTGCTATATAGAAATACTAAATAAAAAGACAGCTGGCCTCTGAGTACTAATTCCAGCCTTGCATTCAGCAGTTACCTTGCCCAGGTTCAAGGTGACAAAATCACCTACTGACAGATGAATTTACTAATTTATTTATAGCTTGGATTTGCATGAAATAACCCTCCAAACTGTCTTGCTTGCAAAATATTTTTTTAATTTAATTTTATTATACATATATTTTACATCATTCTCCCCTTTTGTACAATGCATGCTTTCTCCTCTCAGGTGTAGTCCCTGCAAAATTCCCACTACCAATTCACCCATGCACCTCACCTTAGTCCCTTGTATAAGAACACGTTCTCCCCCAACCCTGTTTTGATTTCTCTCTCTCCCCCTCAACTGCAGAATGTCTCTGATTTATGGTTGCTTGTTATATTATATTTTTTAACTTATTATAATTATTTTTTTTCCTGATCCCATATTTGGTTCCCCTACATTCCTCCTATAAGTGAAACCATCTGATATTTTTCTTCTTCCTTCTGGCTTATTTCACTGAGCATAATCCCTTCCAGCTCTATTCACGATGCTGCAAATGGCATGTGTTTATCTTCTTGAATTGCTGAACAGTATTCCATTGTGTACATACACCACATCTTCTTGATCCAGTCATCTATTTTGGGCATTTGGATTGTTCTCAAGTCTTACCTATTATAAATAGTGCTGCATTGACATAGGGGTGCAGACATCCTTTTTAATTAATGTTTTTGTGTCCTTTGCTTATATTCCTAGGAGTAGAATTGCTGGGTCATAGGGAAGTTCCAGTGTTAGTAGTTTGAGGAACCTCCACACAGCTTTCCATAGTGGTTGGATCGGTTTACATTCCCACCAGCAATGTAGCAGAGTTCCTTTTTCTCCACATCCTCCCCAACATTTGTTATTTCCTGTTTTTTAAATATGTGCCATTCTCACTGGTGTAAGGTGGTATTTCATTGTGATTTTGATTTGCATTTCCCTGATTACAGGTGATGTTGAACATTTTTTTCATATACCTGTTGGCTATTTGAATTTCCTCTTTGGAAAAAAGTCTTTAGCTCTTCTGCCCATTTTTTGAATGGATGGTCTTTGTTGTGTCAGCTCTTTGTAGATCTTTGTGCTCAGACCCTTATGAGTAGTATTGTGTGCAAATTTTTTTTCCCAATTAGTAGGGTGTCTCATTGTTTTGGTTAAAGTCTCTTTAGCTGTTAGAAGATTTTCAATTTGATGTAGTCCAAGCTGTTCATCTTTTCCTTCACTTTCTTTGCTTTGGGGGATGTGCCTTTAAAGAGGTTACCGAGGTGTATATGTCACATAGTGTTTTGCCTATATTTTCTTCTATATATTTTATGGTTTTAGGTCTTATGTCCAATTCTTTTATCCATTTTGAGTTGTTTTTGTGTATGGTGTGTGGTAGCAGTCCAGTTTTCTCAGCACCATTTATTGAACAAACTGTTCTTGTTCCATTGCATATTCTTTGCACCCTTGTCAAAGATAAATTGTCCATAAATACGTGGATTTATTTCTGGGTTTTCTATTCAATTCCATTGGTCTGTGTGTCTGTTTTTGTTCCATTACAATATTCTTTTAATAATGATGGCTTAGTAGTATAGTTTGAAGTCTGGGAGTGTGATGCCTCCATTCTCCTTCTTTTTGCTCAGGAGAGTTTTGGTTATTTGAGGATTTTTGTGGTTCCATATGAAATTCATCATTTGTTCTACCTCTTTGAAGAATGTCATTGCAATTGTTATTGGAATAGCATTGAATCTGTAAATTGCTATCAGTAGGATGGCCATTTTGATAATGTTAATTCTTCTAATCCATGAGCAAGGAATGTCTTTCCATTTCTTTGTGTCTTCTTCTCTTTCTTTTAACAAACTTTTATAATTTTCTTTGTATAAATCCTTCACCTTTTTTGTTAGGTTTATTCCCAGGTGTTTTTTTTTTTTATTTCAATTATAAAAGGGATGGGTTCTTGATTTCTTCTTCAGGTTGACTACATATAGGATGGCTACTGATTTTTGTGTGTTGATTTTGTATCCTGCTAGTTTATTAAACTGATTTTTTTAATTAGCTTTTCTATAGAATATTCAGGGTTCTCTATGCATATTATCATGTTGTCTGCAAATAGTGATCATTTTATCTCTTTTCCTATCTGGATTCCTTGCATGTCTTTGTCTTGTCTTATTGCTCTGGCTAGGATTTCCATTATACTTTAAAAAGCAGTGGTGAGAGTGGACATCCTTGTTTTGTTTCAGATCTTAAAGAAAAGGCTTATAGCTTTTCACCGTTTAGAATGATATTGGCTATGGGTTTGTCTCATATGGCTTTTATCATGTTTAGGTATGTTTCTTCTATCCGAGAATTTCAAGGGCTCATCATCATAAACAAATGTTGAACTTTTTCGAATGCTTTCTCATTATCTATTGATATGATGATCTGGTTTTTATTTTTCTTTTTGTTGGTGTGTTAGATTATATTAATTTTTCGATGGTGAACCATCCTTGTGCCCCAGGAATAAATCCCACTTGGTCATGGTGAATTATCTTTTTGATGCATTGCTGGATTCTGTTGGCTAGGATTTTATTAAGGATTTTTGCATCACTGTTCATTAGAGAGACTGGCCTGTAGTTTCCATTTTTTGTGTTGTCCTTGTTTGGTTTTGGTATTAGTGTAACTTTGGCTTCATAAAATGTATTTGGTAGTATTCCATCCTTCTCAATTTTTTGAAAAAGTTTGTGTAGTATAGTTCTTTTCTGAATATTTGGTAGAATTCATTTGTGAAACCATCTGGTCCCGGGCTTTTGTTTTCGGGGGAGGTTTGAATTACTGATTCAATTTCTCTGCTTGTAATTGGTCTGTTTAGGTGTTCTATTTCTTCTTTAGCTTTGGATGATTATGTAGTTCTAGGAATTTGTCCATCTTTTCTAGATTGTTGAGCTTTTTTGCATATAACTATTCACAGTAATCTCTAATTAATCTTTTGATTTCTGCTGTGTCTGTTGTAATTTCTTTTCTTTCATTTCTGATCCTATTTATTTGTGCTTTCTCCTGTTTTTCCTTCATGAGCCTGGCTAGAGTTTTGTCTATTTTGTTTATTTTTTCAAATAAACATCTTTCGGATGTGGTACATATATACCATGGAATATTACTCAGCATTCAAAAAAGATAAACACATGCAATTTGCAGCAACATGGATGGCGCTGGAAGGGATCATGCTCAGCGAAATAAGCCAGAAAGAAAAAGAAAAATACCGGATGGTCTCACCTCATAGCAGGAATCTAGAAAACTTAAATAAGGGACCAGGAAATGAATATAAGAAAGTGAAAATCAAAATCAACAAAAAACTATGAACCAGAGACACTTTTAGGGGGGCGGGAGGGGAGGGATTGGGGTCAGAATGGGGGGGGCTGCAATTGTATGGGGAATATAACAATAAAATTTATAAAAAAAAAAAAATCTTTCGGTGTCATTGATCTTTAGGGTTTTTTTTAACTTCTATTTAATTTATTTCTGCTTTGAAATTTGTATTTTCTGTACTGTCTGTTTTCAGAGATGATAATAAGCCCATTTCCTTTCTTGTACTGGCTTTTGGGATTTTTTTGTTATTCTTTTTCCATTTCTTTAAGGTGGAAGGTTAGAGTATCTCTTTGAGTTCTTTCTTGGTTCTTGATGTGAGCCTGTATTGCTATATGTTTTCCTCTTATAACTACTTTTGCTGCCTCATACATTCTGGAGAGTTGTGTCCTCACTGTCATTCGTCTCAAGGTATTTTTTAATTTCTTCTTTGATTTCCTCATTGATCCAAGGTACTCCAATAGTGTGGGTTTCAATCTGCATGAGGAAGGAGGATTCCTTGCATTCTTTCCATGGTTTATTTCTAGTTTGATGCCTTTATGGTCAGAGAAGATAGTTGGTATGATTTTGATCTTAATTTATCTGTTGTTTGTCTTGTATTCTAGTATGTGATCAATCCTGGAGATGATCTCTGTGCACTTGAAAAAAGTGTACTCAGATTTTTTTGGGGTGCAGTTTCCTATAGATGTCTGTTAAGTCCATGAGGTCTAGATCCCTATTTAGACCTTTAGTGTCCTTACTTAATTTTTGTCTCTTTGATTTGTCCATTGGTTAGAGTGGTGTGTTGAAATCTTCTACTACATATGTATTTTCTCTACTGTCTGCTTTCAGAGATAATAATAATAGTCTGATATATTTTGGTGCTCCTTCATTTAGGTGAGTATATGTTGATGAGTGTTATGTCTTCCTGTTGTATTGTCACCTTATCATAATGTAGTGACCATTATTGTCTTTTTACTAAATTTAGTTTGAAGTCCATTTTATCTGATATAAGTGGAGCTGTTCCTGCTTTCTTTTTTGATCCATTTGTTTCTAGGATTATTTTCCAACCTTTTACTTTCAATCTATGTTTACCTTTTGTAGTTATATGTGTTTCCTGTACACAGCAAATGGTTAGGTTCTTTTTTTTATTCCAGGCTACTACTCCATGTCTTTTTTATTGATGAGTTTAGTCCATTTATATTTAGAGTTTATATGATACATTGGCATCCATATTAGCCATTTTGTTTGCTTTTTTGTGATTCTATTCCTTATTCTGTTCTTCCTCTTCATTCCCTTGTTGGTTTTGGCTTTAGGTTTTTTTTTTATATTATTTCAAAATAATAAATTACTGATACTTAACTCCATGATGTACCAATTATTATGGTCTCCTTTTTTTCTGGTTTTACTGAAATAGAACTGGCATGTAACATTGTGTAATTTAAGGTAAATCATTTTATTTGATACATGTAATATATTGAAAAAATACTACCAAATTAATGTTAACATACCTCTCACTTAACATAGTTACCTTTGTGTGTGTTTATGTGTGTGACAATAACTTTTAAAATCTATTTTCTTAGCAACTTTCAAGTATACAATACAATATTGTTAACTATCATTATCATGCTGTGTACTACATCTGCATAATATATTCATTATATAACTATAAATTTGTACCCTTTGACCACCTTCAACTATTTCCTCTACTTCCCCTGCCTTGGCAACCACCAATCTACTCTCTGCTCCTGAGTTAAGGGGTTTGTTTAGATTCTACATGTAAGTGAGAGTATACAATATTTATATTTATCTTTCTCCATCTGATTTATTTTACTCAATGTAATGCCTTCAAGAATTATCCATGTTATTGAAGATGTCAGGATTCCCTTTTTTATTATGCCTGAATAATATTCCATTCTGTGTATATGTATATATACCGATACACTATGTCTCCTTAATCCATCCACTGACAGAAATATTTTAAAGTTATCTTTAAAAAACAGAATCACCACATGCAATTCCCACATATACCTTATGAAAAGTAACACAAAGTATATTTTCTTATCCTAAAGATTTTCAAAGCACTCATAAAAAGAAACAGAATTAATCTGAACAATCAAATTTGCATAAAAATATTTAAGCAAAGCCAAATATGCCACTGAAGTAGTCTGAATAGTGAGGAGTTATAAGTCTTACCTTCACCAAGTATGTTTAAGAAAATAAATCCAAGGAAATAATTAGGAATTAGAGTTAATGAAGTACAAAGCAACAATGAAATATAATCTGGCCTCAGCTCTACTGTTAGATTGTTAGCTCTTTTAGACCCTCCATTCAAAAAAAGTTCTGAAATAGAACTTACAATGTGAATTGATTCCTAAAGAGGTCAAGTCTAAGGATAACTTCATTGCAATTATTTCAATTATTCCAATCTCAAAATCCAAAATTCATACTTGTGTTTAGTGAAAAATAGTGCAAACTTGCACTGCCACACTAAATGAGGGTGTTAGTCAATATATGAATGCTGTCAGGTAGTTTACAAGAAAGAGAGTTGGGAACAGAACTTCATTAAATAAATTTCACTCAAAATCGATAAATCAGAAAAAATTAATTGGCCCATAATGATTTCAGATTATTTCTAATTAGAAAATAAATTATGTCAAAAAGATTATTATAAAATTATATCCTTTTTTATAAATTGAATGAGATTTACATGTTATCACTAATAAAACACAAACAGCATGCTATATTATCTCAGGATGCAAAGGATTAATATTAATAGAAAAATGATCAGTAAGTTTTTCTTAAGACCTGCTAAAGGAAAACAACATAATCAATCAAAAACAGCCTTTAGAATCAGTGGGGAAAGCCTAGATCTATGCAAAGGATAAGGATACTTTGGAGAACAGGACTGCTCAATGATTGTGAACAATAGGCGGCAAGAAATAACTGTAAATGGAACATGGAACTCTTTGTGGGTTTGTGAACTGTTAGACTACCATTAATTTCTAAATCTCTACTTCAGGGTGAATGAGAGGACATCAACAGTCAAATTGATTCTAACAATAATAAAATTCCTAACATTTCAGATCTAGTCCTTTGCTCATATTTTATTTATTAATTAATTAATTTAGCAAAACATTTTAAAATATGTTGCAATTCATGAAGCAAACTATGGAATTTTTAATTGGCTAAAACAATAGGAATAGGACATGTTTAGTAAACAGAAGCTGAACATATTCATTAAAGCAGGATTTACTGGCTATTTTAATAACACTCCACATTCATGCCAAAGGAAATACCACAGAATGTTCTGGGCCCACAGAAAAAAAGACTTCCAGAGATACTGCTTCTAACCTCAAATAGATAACTTGGACTGTAAAGATTATCCATAGTTTCCCCCATTTTCATCTCACTACTGAAAGTCAATGACTGCAGTAAAATCACTCAGAAAGACATCCTTAAGAAACCATTAATTTATAGCCACCATACGTCTATTTCAACACTGAGACCTAAAATACATAATTATGACATAAATTTTCATCATGCAAGGCATTTTCTTCATATTGTCCTTCAGGTTTTTAACTTTGATAAAGGAAATTTAATTCATAGTCATTAGAGATCATTTAGGAACAGAGCAAATGTTACTACTACAATTAAAATCATCAAGTTGAGCATCTGCTCTGAGATCAAAAGTAGGGGATATTGTGTTGACAGCTGACAGGTTCTCACTTTCAAGAATGTTCTTGAAAAAGAGTTTTTAAGAAAAATTAAAGTAGCACATAAGTAACAAAAAATTAATGGAATGGAATTCAACACTCAGATATAAACTAAAGATTCAACAGAGTCTTCAAAGAAACAATTCAGATAAAGAAGAATCTGTGTCCCCCAAGAAGCAGGAATTATTTGTTACTGAAAGTTGTGTCTCAAATTCACAGCCGATACTCTGAAATTTATTTAAGTATGAATGTATAATTCAATAAGTGGGAGAAGATGCCATGTTAGTAGAAAAGTTCTATATGAGCATGGTTTCTCAATGGTCAGAAAAGACCTGTCATCTTGACTGTTATTTAGAATACTTATTTTCAAGAATTGCAAAATAGGGCTGGTCAAGAAAATAAAGCAGTATTTTGTACCTCCCCTGAGAAAATGGCATTCTTTCTAGGTTCCTGAGTAGAAGAGTGATACCTAGAAATGTATTTAATAGTTCCACACTAGATAATGTATCCACTGTATAGGATGATTTAGAAAGAGGAAGACAAAAAATACAGGTAAGTATGGTACTGCACATAAAAAGATGTGTATAATATGACCTTATCGCTTGGTTTAAATGTGTCCACAGTGGATAGAATGAGAAGTGCTAAATAATAAAATAAATTAACCACTTACTGCTGTCCATGCATTTCTTTTGCACCGAGCACATAGCCATCCATCACATATCTCATGAGAGGGGATACCATAGCAACCTATAAAATGATAGCATGGACTCATAAATTAGGTCTTTTGCATTTTGACAATGTTTCAAATCTTAGCACTGAATAAATAATACAGAAAAACTGCGTATCATACCACTTTGATTCTCACTGTTTAGAATAAAACATAAGCAAGGGTGATTCAAATATACTTTGTTCTCATGTTTCATACTTAATAGGGTATCAGTCCCAGGAAACATGAGAGTGAAGGGCTTAATAGTTACTAATGCTCACATTAGTTATCACAGAGGCTACTGATGATAATTCTTAAATGCACCATAATAAAATTCCTAAAATTTCAGATCTAGTCCTTTGTTCATATTTTTAAATTCATTCACTCATTCACTTTGCAAAACATTTTAAAATAAGTTGCAATTCATGAAGCTAACTATGGAATTTTAAAATAATGCAATAAATAAATTTTGACATAATTTTTAATTAATGCAATTTAATATTAAATTCAAATTATATTTAATTAGCTTTAATTGTAGTGATAAGGACAAAGGATGCATGATTCATGGTTAGTGATGAAGGGATGTCTTCAATTCAACTTGTCTATTCCATATATGTCTAATTTAAAATAACTATGAAAGAACATGGTTGGTGATGCAAATATACATACCAATTACATGGTACCAAAAATATGTTACTAAGACTTACTGAAATAAGAG
Organism: Talpa europaea; assembly: GCF_964194135.1. Taxonomy (NCBI): domain Eukaryota; kingdom Metazoa; phylum Chordata; class Mammalia; order Eulipotyphla; family Talpidae; genus Talpa; species Talpa europaea. Next base: position 31,899,994 of record NC_140074.1, read on the forward strand.
GGACTTGAGAGATTCAAAGAGTAATTTTTAGAAACAAATTTCTATTACATTTGACATGGAAAGAAAAAAGTAACAGAAAAGCAATTACACAAAGAAAATCCTATCACAGTTCATATTTAGCCAAGACCATAATTATGTTTAGTTCAAGCATGCCTTTATGGGGTATTATGCCTAATTATAGCTAGTACATTAAGAAGTCAGGATTAAATCCTAATTAACTATTTTTTTGAGAAATGATTCTTTACCTCTTGTATACACACAACAGTATAGAGTGAATGCATATTTATGTATTTATTTTACAAATTTATGTAACTTCAAGAGATTGCTATGATTAAATAAGCAGATAATGTTCAAATCCCTTAGGGAAACTGATAGTATGAAATAAAAAAATAAATAAATATATATACATAATGGAATACTACTCATTCTAAGAAAAGACAAAATACTGCCATGTGCAACAACATAGACAAAATTAGAGGGTATTATGCTAAGTAAAATAAATCAAAAGAAAAAAGACAAATACTGAATGACTTCACTCATATATGGAATATAGAGAGACAAAACTAAGGAATAGACAAAACTAAATGAAAAAGAAAAAAGCAACCGTGGAAATATGACTGCAGAATTGAGGCTACCAGAGAGGAAAGGTGGGGTTGCAGAACATATGAAGATGGGGCCCAATGGACTATGGTGAAGGATTATGGGTAATTTGGAGGAGAGTGTGGTATGCTGACATACATCCATGTAGAGATGTGAATCTAGTCCCCTAAATCATATACAGTGATGTAAACTGATGTTACCTCAATAAAAAATAAATACAGAAGGTAAAACATCATCTGTTTACACTTTAACAGAAACAGACCATGTATCAGTCTGTTGTTAATATAAAACTGGCTTTGGTAAGAGCTGAAATATTAAATAAAAGCCTTTAAAATAATGTTGCAGTGTTTAACAGATTTTAGAGAATTTACATGACAGTTCAATAAAAAGTATATTTATCACTTCTCCAACTATGTAAAAAATACAAATTAAATAGGTATGGCGCCTAGTCATCTCAGTCCTTAGGAAGAACAATAGTTATGTCTATTCTCCCCTGGAAAGCAAAAGAGATCTCTCTTCTTTTATAAAGACTAAAAACTTAATTCACGATTAAATTTAATAAGAATAACTCCCTCAAATTACCAAAGGAATAGTCATATCTTTTTAAAAGCCACAAAGAAAAAAAGTCATGAATCAGTATTAGAGATTAAAATTTAGATTTTGCAAACTATATCTTAAAATAAGTCAAACACCAGCATGTAAAAGGAGACCATAATGACCCTATGTCTATACCTCAAACAAAGAAGCAGACCTGCTGTCCACTGCCTACATAAAACTGGAGAAAAAAGGATGGTTATACCTATTCATACTTTCATTAAAGGAAAGTGAGAAAGGAAGAACTAAACATTGAAAATGTCAACAGTTCAATGCATTAGATTTGGCAGGTTACAAAAGGGTGAGAAATAGTCTATGGGAAGTACGGAAAAATCGCTGATGAATGAGAGATTCATTTACTTGCATGAACCTGCACACAGCACTTTGCACAGGAAATCAGCAGACTTGTTCCATCCTCTTCCAAGAAGGCATTAGGTGGAGAATATTCTATATTTTCTTCACTATAAATAAAACACATCTCTGGAATGAGGGGTTTGGTCTTTCCTCCCAAAGTAAGCACTTCATCTACTTTAGTCTCCCATCTAGAATAATTTTCTTCATTGCTGCTATCTGGCTGAAAAACACAATTATTTCCACATGAGTGAAAAACATGGTAAAGGGCTTATCATTTATTCTAGTCATTATCCACTCACTAACAGTTGATCCAGGCACTAACTTCCAGCTTCTGCTATTCATCTTGTTATCTTCAACTCAACTATTAAGAGTTTATCAATTCCCTTCTTCAGGTTCCAATTCAGATGTTAAGCAATCAGAACAAAAGGCTATTCTATCTACCTGCTGGTACAAGAAAGTGATGAGCTACTAAAACTATTTTCTCACATAAACAGTTCATGAAATTATCACGAATTTTTTTGTGCATCTTTATTTGTACTAGGTTAACAGACCTGATGTCATTTACTGAAAAACCTTACCTGGTTGTACCTGAAGGGGTGTTTTTAAAAGACCTAAGTTTTAATCAGTGCAACATTTGTAGGGAGTTTTTTTAAGTTTTTGTCTCACAAAAGGATTAAAAGTGCAAGATAAAAAAAAATCTAGCAAATTTTACAAAGTAAGAAAGGATAATGTACAGAGAAAACTGTCTTTCTCATCAAATATACAAAAATTATTTAATATCTACTTGAAACTGCAAATAATGAGTTATTACCTCCAGAGATTTTTTAAGATTTTCCTGACATCTTATCATTTTATTTGGAATCTTTTTAATTATTGGGGAAATACACAGGCAGATTATGATACAGAATCCTAAAAAGGTTAAGATTTTTCAAGAAAAGACAAAAATGTGATGGCTTAAAGGAAAACAAAAACAATGTTTGTCATTCACCTGTGCCACATTCAAAGACAAATGAGTAAACTAGTTCCTCTACAAAGGTCTGAAAATGTGAACATCACATATTTTCATAATCTGAAAAGACGGTACAGAATTACTTTATACTCCTAAGAGAGATGTGATCTTGTGTATAATATTGGGTTGTCGGAAATGCATCATGACTTTTCTGACAACCCAATAGTTCTAATTCTATTAGCAAAAAATATCCCAGAAAACAGTGTTCACATCTATATACTTTACAATAAATTTATTCTTAAAATGTAGTTTTATCATTAATAGATTCCTAAAGATCATTTTACTTGTGTTTGTGATGAAGAATGTGGCCCTCTGTGAGATAAGATACCCTGGGTATAATGTATGTGGAATGATATTTGAAAACAGTATCATGCATAGCTGGCTGATGACGGTGAACAGTTTGTACTGAGTCCTGCAGTGTCTTTTGCATGTTCTACAAGGGGAAAAAAAAAAAAGAGTGACATTTTAAATGTGGGCCCACAGCTAATATATGCATTATTGGGAGTGATATTTTCAAATATAAAACAGAGTTTAGGTGTAAGTTCTCACTTCACAAGCATCTACTATCTTTAAGCTTTAAGTTCTGTGTTTTGTGATGAAAGGGGTAAGAAAAAAAGGCTAGAATTGCTCACTCCCTGACTGAAATAAACCAAGACATCCAAAAATGATAAAACACAGTTACAGAAATCTTTTTCAAGTGGCACTTGGAAATTCTATTTGCAGTTCTTCCATGGTCATGCTATATAAGTAGTAACATTTTTCTTGCCATGTGTCCATGAAACCTACAATGTACCTATCACCTTTGTTTTCACAGTAGAAAGGAAACCTGAATAGAGTTAGCCTCCCTCTCATTACCTTGTAGTAGGGCATAAGGAGAGCACAGATGGCACAGTACGGCTCCATTTTGGCTATAGCTGCATTATACTCCTGCTCAGCCACAAAGTTGGGGGGCTTTGTCTGCCAAAGGTGAATGAGAGGCTTTGCCCAAGACTCTGTTTCTTCCACTTCCTCTTCCATTGATGGAACTTCAGGCAATTCTTAAGAGAGGGCATAGAACACAGTGAGCATGGGACCCAGAGAAAAACAACAACCCCTGTTATAAAAGAAGCAAACATTCCAAAGTGTCTGTGGTATTAATGCCAGAGAGCAAACCTATTTTATCTCTCAGGTATATTCTGAATATACTGACACAAAGGAAGTTCTTCATCCTCCTCATCCTCCAAGGACATGATCAAATCTGATGGTGAGGAAGCCAACAAACAGCCTGTTGCCATTTCTATCTCTACCAGGAGTAACTAAATTGTTCCATTCTTTCTATTGCAATACTTTCATGTTTATAGTGTTACCATAATACCTCCCATGGTAACATAGTTTATATGTGAGAGACTATCTGCCAGCTAACAGAGGAACTAGTTAGCCTAGTAACTGCCTTACCAATATCTTGTTTTCTCACCTAACACAATACTAGGTTCTATAAAATAATTTATGACTTGTACTTCATTTAATTAATTTTTGGATTCAAGAATTCATAACAAATAACATTTATAGAGCAGCTATAACATTCCAAGTAAAGCACAGCCATTATTCGGATATAAAAGACAATCCCTACATCAATTCCTCTTATTTGTTTAATATGATGCCTCAAGAGGGTTAAATCTCTTAAGCATGTATAAGTGTTAACATGAAAAGAAGAGAGACCAATTTCACAAAAACATCACTTTACAAATGTCACAGAATGCCAAAAATAATACAGAAAGGTATTAATAGGTTAAGAGAAAAAAATTCCTTATGCCTATAGCAAAAGAACAATTAACCAAGGCAGGTGGCAACATCTAGGTACAGCTATATCTAGAGCTTAATGGCAGGAGCTGTGACACATTCTAAAATGCCCCACCAATTGCTATCACAGTCTTTCTTACAAATACTGTGGACCAATGTTCTCAATTCAAAAAAGGATGTTCCTGGGCCTCCCCAGTGGCGCAGCGGTTGAGCGCTGGGTTGTGAAGCTGCCCGCAGCCTCTGCAATGCTGGTTCAATTCCTTGCCAGCCAGTGAGGGTCCCACATGGCGCGCAGACCTCTCCTGCCGCCCACTGCTCCCCTCAGCAGTGTACTTCGGTCCTTCTGCCTACTCTGCTCCCCTCTTTGGCTCTGGTGAATTCTCTCACCTTCCCACGCTTCTGACTGTACCCAGTGCTTGTATGTATAAATAAATAAATAATAAATAAATAATAAATAAATAAATAAATAAAAGAAAAAGGAAAAAAAAGGATGTTCCTGTGACAGAGTTTGCTTTAGTCCTTATCTTTTTTGACTTATCTGTTTTAGCAGTAAGTCAAAGCATTTTTTGCTCAAATGATATAACAGGTTACACCACCTCCAGAAACCAAATTGTCAGGAACTTTATCTAGAATAAGGAAACAACGAAGCAATGAATGGCTGAAGTGCCCTCTTAGAAAGGATGTCTAGTCCTCTAACAAGCACTACCAGGAGGGGGATGGGGAAAATAGACACAATCTTAAATAAATACAGTTACCTGTAGAAAATGCTATGTCAGGACCCACTATCACAGCTATGGCCTGAGTTTGATCCCCAGTCAGAGAGCTAACCCACATATGATGCAGCAGACCTCTCCTGTCTTGCCTGCTACTCCCCGTAGCTGTGTATTTCAGTAAATCTGTCATTTTTTTTCTCCCCACTCTCTCTCTGGCGAATCCTCACATTCCCAGCACCTCTGGCCTATACCCCAGTTCTATGCAAAACTTAAAAAAAAAAAAAAGCTTCTATATTCTGGCAAGACCTTCAATAGCTACTGCTGTCTTCTGGTAACGAAGAAATAGCCTCAGGATGGGGGATGGTCCCTAGAAAAACCAAAGAATCTTTAGAGGGTTGTCACTTACTGTCCCAATCTTTGACTTCCAGGGAAGCGGAGAAAGGGGCTGGTGTAGGGTAAATGGTTTTTCAGGCTTTTCTGCCCTCCCACCATTAGGATTGCCCTGCCTGATGGGGTACCTGCAGTTGTTATATTGTTGCAAACTGTCTTATTTACTTTTGTGGGCCATGGGAGGAGTATTGAGAGAGTCACCAAGAGAAGCAGAGGCAGGAGAGAGGAGAGGAGAAAGAAAGCCAGGAGAGCGAGAAGCCCAGAGTGAAGGCTTGCTGGAGGCTTGCTGGCCTCCTGGCCCCCAGGTACCCCTGCCTGCCATGTACCTGGTTGCTGAACTAGATGTAAAGCTCAGTGAAAGCCTGAGAAAGCCACTGGGGACTCCAAGACTCTCCTTTACCCATCTGTGGGATCATAGAAAACCAGCCCTGAGCCATCCTGCCCCTACAGCTGGAGATTAAGCTAATTACCAAGTCAACTTTTCAATCAATCCTGTGAATGTCAATCAATCCTGTGAATGTAATGGGCCTCTATAAAATTCCTAACTGATGTTGCAGAAAGTTTCCATGCTGGTGAACACACTGAAGAGCTATGAGGGTGGAAAACCCAAAGATGGCACTGAAGCCCTCCCCACCAAACTTATACCTTTTCCCTATGTACCACCCTTTCCATCTGGCCATTCCCGAGTTGTAAATGAGTTAATGTTAAGGTAAGTGTTTTCCTGAAATCTGTGAGCCACACTAGCAAATAACCAAATCTCAGAAGGGAATTGTAGGCATCCTCCAGACTTTATAATCCATTCATTTGTCAGAAGTAAGGGTAGCCTGGTATTGCAACTGGCACCTGGAATGGAAAAGTCTTGTAGAACTGTGCCCTTAATCCATAGGGGCTATGTTGTATCCCAATCATTAGTGTCAGAACTGAATTGAAGGACAACTGATTGGTGCTTAGCTAGTGTTTTGGTAGGTGAGGGGAGTAAAACTCAAATATTTGTTGTCAGAATATTCTCATTTGCTATATGTACCCTCTCCTTAGCACCATAAAAAAAAAAAATCTGAATTTCAAAGGATTAAAACCAGTCTCAAAGGATGTCCTGTGCAAACTCCGTATTGGCTTTGTGGATGCCACCCCAACTCCATCAAGACACTGGGAACTACAAATCCCATGATCACCAAGGACAAGGACGTAAGGGTGGAGTTAAGCAGCCATTTTCTGTTTGTAAATAAAACCAGCCATGTTAGTGAGGTCTCTCTCTCTCTCTCTCTCTCTCTCTCTCTCTCTCTCTCTCTCTCTCTCTCTCTCTCTCTCTCTCTCTCGGCTCATGCTCTCACGTCTGGGCAGGTCAAACCAGGTATTCCAGGTCAGCGGAACAGGTAGGACGCATTGAAGAGTTTATCTCCCTCTTTTTCCCCTGAATTGTACATTTCCTCATTTCCCCTTTCCTTGTAAATAAACCTTTGATTAACCTTTTGTGTGTGCCTGCAGTTTAAGTCCCTTTTAAGTGTGCAGGTGAGGACCCACCATCAAGCAACCTGTTTTCTATCGGGGTTGCCTTATAACAGTAAGACCTGACTATAAAGCCTGAGTACTGATCCAACTTTATTAGAATAAATGAACATTTCCTTCATGCAGTATATGAGGTCTTAAAATTTGGTTATAATTACAAACCTCAGTTTCTCCATCTGCAAAATGAATATAAGATTATCTAGGTTCCTGAGCTTTCCAAGAGGTTTTATCATCTAAAGTTGCCACTCATTAGTACGTAAGACCCAGGGCTTCAACAGATGATGGCTTCTTCCCTTCTGGGACTCTACCATAATCTGAGTTTCCAACATAATCTTTGCAAAGATCATACAGAAAGTAACTTAAAAATATGCCCTAAATGATAACCTTTAAAAATGACAACACAAAAGACAGCCTGGAACAGGAAGAGTCAATTTAGAGAGATACCCAGTTTGTGTCCTATATGTAGTATTTCTATCAAAAGATTTATACTTTGAATATGCAATGTAGCAAAGTTAAGTTTGTTCAATAAATGATGCTGGGAAAACTGGGCCACAACATGCAAAAGAATGAAGATAGACCCACTACCTCACACCATGTACAAAAACCAACTCAAAATGGATTAAAGAAATAGATATAAAAACTGAAACCATAAAATATATAGAAGAAAATATAGGCGAAACACTTCATTACATACACCTAGCAACATCTTTAAAGATACATCACCCAAAGCAGTGATAGTGGAAGATATAAACAGCTGCGACTACATCAAATTAAAGAGCTTCTGTACAGCATAAGAGACATTAACCAAAACAAAGACGCAACCCACTGATTGGGAAAAAACTTTTGCACACAATACTAATGACAAGGGACTGATCACAAAAATCTACAAAGAGCTGATGAGACTCAACAAAAACAAATTAAATAACTGTGTCAAAAAATGTGCAGAAGAGGGCCTCCCCAGTGGTGCAGCGGGTTGGGCACAGCGCTATGAAGCTGTCCGCACAGCCTCTGCAGCACGAGTTCGATTCCTGGCCAGCCAGAGAGATACCCACATGGTGCTGCAGACCCCTCCTGTCTCGCCCAGTGCTCCCCTTTTGGTCCATTTGCCTGTTCTGCTCCCCACTCTGTCTCTGATGAATCCTCTCATGCTCCTGCCCCTCTGGCCTATACTCCAGCTCTGGTATAAATAAAATAAATCAAAAAAAAAAAATGGGCAGAAGCACTAAAAAGAAACTTCTCCAGAGGAAATGCAAAGGGCCAACAGGCATATGAAAAAATGTTCAACATCACTTGTAATCAGGGAAATGAAAATCAAAACTACAATGAGATATCATCTTACACCAGTGAAAATGGCACATATTAAAAAAACTAGCAACACCACAGTGGCGCAGCAGTAGATCACTGGGTTGCGAAGCTGTGCGCTGCCTCTGCAGTGCCGGTTCGATGCCCGGCCACTGGGCGAGGGTCCCACATGGCACGCAGACCTCTCCTGCTGCCCGCTGCTCCCCTCAGCAGTGTACTTCGGTCCTTCTGCTTGTTCTACTCCCTGCTCTGGCGGATTTTCTCACCCTCCCACACTTCTGACTGTACCCAGTGCTTGTATAAATAAATAAATAAATCTTTTTTAAAAAATTAAATAAATAAAATAAAATAACACGCACTTATTTAAAAAAAAAAAAATTAGCAACAGAGCCTCCCCGGTGGCAAAGCGGTTGAGCGCTGGGTTGTGAAGCTGCCCGCAGCCTCCGCAGAGCCAGTTCTATCCCTGGCCACCAGGCAAGGGTCCCACTTGGTGGGCAGATCTCTCCTGCCGCCCGCTGCTCCCCTCAGCAGTGTACTTCGGTCCTTCTGCCTGTTATGCTCCCTGCTCTGGCTCTGGTGAATTCTCTCACCCTCCCATGCTTCTGACTGTACCCAGTGCTTGTATAAATAGATAAATAATTCTTTAAAAAATAATAATAATATAATAAAAAAACTAGCAACAACAAGATGTTGGCGAGGATGTGAAGAAAAAGGAACTCTCCTGCATTGCTGGTGGGAGTGCCAACTGGTGCAAGCACTATGGAAAGCTATGTGGAGGTTCCTCAGTCTGCTCAAAATGGAGCTTCCATAGGATCCAGCCATTCCACTTCTAGGGATCTACCCAAAGGACACAAACACATGCATTCAAAAGGACACCTGCACCTTTAGGTGTATGGCAGCTGTATTGACAATAGGGAAGCAATGGAAGCAACCCAAAAGTCCAAAAAAAGAGGACTGGATCGAAAAGATGGGGTACATATACACAATAGAATATTACTCAGCAATCAAAAAAGAAACACACATGCCATTCACAGCAACATGGATAGAGCTGGAAGGGATCCTGCTCAGTGAAATAAGCCAGAAAGAAAAAGAACAATACTGGATGATCTCACCTAGGATCCAAGTAAGGGATTAAAAAAAATTTAATTATAATTACGTAAAAATCAAAATCAACAGGCAACTATAAATCACAGGCATACTATGGGGGGGGGGGCCGAGAAAGGAGTAAGATCAAAACAAGGGTGAGAAGACCACAAGGGACCATGGTGATAGTTCATGGGTGAATGGGTGGTGGAAATTTTACTATAACCAAGATGAAAATGCACACATTGTACAAAAATGAAAAACAATGTAAAAATATATATAAAGCAATTTAAAATAAATTTATACAAAAAATAAATAAAAATTTTAAGACAATATTTATACTTTCAGAGAAAAAAATCTTTATTCTCCATCCAATAAAGAAAAATTTAAATATTGTCTGTGGTAATAAAAATGTTTAATGTCCTTTAGAAAAGTATGCAAAAGAAAGTGCCCTTTTAAAAATGTAAGTACACAGATAATGTATATCAATGTCCTTTATAAAAGTACCCAAGAAAATGCCCTTTTAATATATATACACTGTATATGTAATGTATAAATATATATACATAATATAGACATATACCTGTGTAGATGTATATGTGGGTGATATACAGATAGTATGGCCTGGCCATATTATACAAGGATTAAAAAACGTGCTTTTGAAGAACAGAAATAAAATATAAGCAAATATGAATATATTAATAGATGAAAATCAGAATATAAAACTATACAGAGAATGTTGTCAAATCTATAAAAATATTTTTGTATGCCTGGAATAAAAGGAAAGGGTATTTGTAACTTTACACAATTATAAAAATTTCCAACTGTAGTTAAAAAAACTGCAGTCAGAATAATACTAGGTGGGAATAAACTGGAGAAAGTTTTAAAGCAGGTATATGTCAGATTTATTCATTCCTTCTATAGTCTTTTTGAACAGATTTTGCTTACTACTTTAACAAGATTTTTCCAAAGAAAAACATTTGGGCCATTGTGAAAGGACTGCTGCTAGTACCGCTGATGGAACCTAGCAGATACGAAAAGTCATAGACTGTACTACAGTACAATTTCCTTTTACCAGTCACCACAATGGTTTTGTTGCAGGGGTTATGTTCCGGTGATGTGTTTTGGCTGGTGTAGCACTATTCTCTGCTAAAAAGAGCACAGTAGCATCTGCTATCTTTCAGGTACTTGAGCAAAATCTCAGTACTGGGAGGCATTATATATGGTTTCAAAAGTCCTGAAGGAAATTGGGGATGAGATGGGGAGGGGAGAGGAACAAGGGCTCAAATGAGCTACCCAAATGTGAAAGTAACTTGGGTGATTCATTATTCCCATACAAATTATTCTATAATCTGTATGAAAACTATATTTCAATGATTTTAAGAACTGTCTCTATCAAAAGTTTATAAAAGTGTGTTGAAAATTACAAAGGTGAAAAAATTACACTTTTAGGTATGATTTTATTAGAAAGTGATGATGACACTGAGGAAGAATTAAATTATGCATTACACACCCTTAACAGGTAATGTAACAATGGAAAACAGCAAATCCCACTGTTTCATGTCCAAAGCACTTAAATGGATAAATACAGTTTAATTCGTTATGCATAAAGTCACAGTAATAGAGCTATCAAAACATTTTAAAAGGATGCATTCCAATTCATTTGATTTACTGGCTTAAATAACAAATATTCAAAGCACAGTCCTTCAAAGTTTTCATATGAAAAAACCCTAAAAATCATGGTATCGCAGGGGAGATAGGTTTCAAAGAGAATTTTGGCATTACTAAGGTTATTTTAATTTCTTAAAGAATAGTAGTTCATATTTCACATATACATACAATACAAAATACATGGACAACAACAAGAAATACTACAATGATCTACTCCATCAACAAAGATGAATGATTCCTATCAGACAGTACTGGTTATTACTGGAGGTTGCTAATATGATAAAGTAGAAAGGGTCCAAACTTGACAGAATTTAAAGCCTGTTATTTACCAGCTAACAGCCTTGTGACCTTGGGCTAGTGAATTAGGTCTCTGACTTATTTCTTCACCAGTAAAAAGAATGATAATACCATCTAAAAGAACTGTAAATAATAATCACTGATAATATACACAAATAGGAAGATAGCATCACAGTAGATGCTTATAGCGTGGTGGAAATGAGAAGAAAATATCAAAAAGAAAGCTAGCCTATCTTTAGGAAACTGACTACATAGCACCATAAGGAAATTATTCTAAGAATAAAATCAATGATAAGTGAGAGAGGACATCAAACTCAGAGTGAGTTAGACAAAATGACAGACACCAGAAATAAAAATAAAGTTCTTTATCATTAAGGATTTCAAAGCTTCCGATGGGAGAAACGTCCAGTTTCTCAAACTATTTCATTACTAGCATCTATAATTCAAAGTTCAAAAATAGGCAAAATAGATCCCCAAGCAAAGAAACACTAAATGTTGCAATTTATCTGTAAAATAGCTCTTCTTAGCATAAGTCAGCTCTAATCAGGAATCTAACCCAATAACTTTTAACCCAAGAACTAACAGGGATATTACTTAGCAAATCACAGAGAACAGCTGCTAATTTCACATATGCATATAATACAATATACATGGACAGGAAGACAGAGAAGAACTTCATGCAAAGCAGCCATATGTCAACACTAGGGACACATGGCCTGGACTATTGGAGAATATATGCAAAAATAAGAGGATAAGGCAGCGAATGCACATTCTGTCATTCTATATCCAAAGCCATGAGGTGGTTCTGTCAGTTGTACTTCTTGCTGTTATTTAAATAGACTACCCTCAATAGCCTCCTTGTGACATTCTCTCCTAAGAAGATTCTGACCATAGATCCTTGGAGTCAGAAAACATTATAAAGCGTATTTACTCAAGAAAAGTCCTGGACAAATATGGAAATATTTGAGGAACATTCAAACATGGTCACACATTATAGCATACCTTTCTTCTAAAGCTTCTACTCTTTACTATTATCACAACAAAAATCCTGTGTGTTCCAATCTTGGAAAAGTTGCCCCCAGGACAAAACACGAACAACAAAACAACAGATGATCAGTGAAGAATTCAGAACTCCATTTGATATGTATATAAAAACAGTTATCTAAACATTTCCCTAAAACTTGGGAACCTAAGTTCCAGAAAAAAGAAAAAGAATAAAACAATGCTATGTAAAATTTAAATGTTGATAAAGTGAGTCACATTCTAACCATTCACTCTTTGGGAGCTTTGGATATGTCACTGAATCCCACAGCAATGAAAAGTCCCTTCCTAAAATCCATGACAATGGTCCCCAAATGTCAATGTACATAATACTGCCAGCCCAGGACTAAGTTTTCAATAGACAGAGGCAAAATAATGAAAATGAAAACCATACAGTTATTTAAAATTTAGTTTTAAAATCTATATAAACTTATAACTTTGTATACTTAGTTTCCAAATCCATAGCTTCACAAACAAACAGTGGAAATAAAATTGTTGAAAATAATTTAATGGCCTATAGGGTTAAAATATCTTTGTCTGCCGGGAAAAGGGGTTGTTTTCAAGTTTAAGAAAAGTCTTAAATTTAAGTTGTATGTATAGATTTAAGTTTTGTATAGATTTAAAAAATCAACATCAGCAGTATCATACACTTAATACAATAATTTATTTTTTGAAAGAATGAAATGAACCATGCAATTATAGTATCAATAGCTATTCCTCAGATGTTTTCTGTAAGACTTGAAAAATATCAAGGAACCATGAATTCAATCAAAGTCTTAACTATCATTTTATAATCCTAATACTTCCAGCACATTCAGACCCCTGATATTAAGTCTTCATGCAAACCATTGTTTAGAAAAGCTTCAAGACTGATTCTGAAAAGTATGGAGGACAACTATATAATGTAACCTAAAAAGCTAGCTTTTCCCTCCTCTAATTTAATCACAATCTTACCAAGCCACAAGGCATAATAAGAGCAAGGTGTTTTTGATTTTTATTCCCCACATTGCCCTAAAAGTCAATACCAGTGGGGCTTGCTGTGGAATTCACTGACAGGGAAATTAAGCTAAACTGAGAACGCCCAACTATTATTACACAGCTGAGCACTAGATAAAATATCCATTAAATCTGAGTGCCAACAACATCTAGAGTTTTATGTCTACATAGCGCAGGAAAACATTGGTGTGACCTATCAACAAACATTCCACGCCAAGCTACTTAGTAATCTGCTGAAGTTGCTGTTTTCTTGCTTAAACTGACAGAAATATAACTATGCTTATTATGAAAGTATATTTCCTCAAGCTAAAAAGAGTCGATGGAACAAAGAAAAGTGATCGTTATATAAAAATTAATAACATATGGAGCATGACATGCAGCAGTCATAAAAATGCACTTGTTTTTCAAAATTTGCAGAAAAAAGGATGTTTATAGAGGAGAAACACCCATGATGAGGGATGTTCTTATATGTCACTCTTTTGCTTTTCAACGAAAGGCTACTAGCATGGGGCAACATCTAGATAGTATCCTTCCCTATTATATTTTCATAGAAGAACTGAAGACCTTCAGAGTTTGAATGAAACATTGGGATCACTAATAAAGCCATTTCATCATACCGATGAATGAATGTATGAAGAGCTTTAAAGAGATTATATGGCATAGTTTTCAAGGCCATATAGCAATAAAGAGCCAAGAAAGACTATGAGGCAGGTTTCATGTTGCCCAACATAAAGAAAATTATACCCACTACCATCTGGCAAAACAAATAAATGAGTGATTCCAGTATTTACAATGAAATTATATTTACTGTAATACTTAAAATAACATTCGTAAAATCTGAATCAATAAAAGACATCTTTATTAAATTACTCAATTTATCCATTTAATAAAACCTTCAAATAAAAAAATAAAATGAAGACTTAGAAAGGAGAGCTACAACATATAAAGGGAAGGAAGGCATAATTCTTCCTCAAAACATCTATTTACCAAAGGAAATGTAAAACAGCAAGTCTAAATAAAGTCCTTTTGTTAATAAAATCCTTTTGTGAGTAATGTCAATTTAAACTGCCTAAGAGTCAGTCTACGCATTACCAATACCACTGACTAAGAGACACAAGTAAAATTCAGAAAACACCACAGGAAATATGAGGCAATCCCATATGAAAACAAATTTCTCCAATGACATAAAATCAGTGGGTGTTTTATTCTAAGACTAGTTTATGCTCATGACCAGTTTAGCATTCAATTACATTGTAAACTTGAACACTTTAATAAAAGGAGTATAAAACAGAGAAAACCTTTTGGGGGAGTATTCATTCACATTCTTTCAGACCTGAGTAAGTGAGATTTCCCTTAGTAAAACATACTTAAATGTACACATTTTGTTCTTTAAAATAAATGAAAACCTAGGTTAAATGAGTTAAGTAATGGCCAAAATCCAAGAAAAAGCCCTAATTAAAGCAGCAATTTCCCTCTCTTCCATCTCTATATCTAAATATTTAATTCATTACTAAATGAATTATAACATTAATATGGACAGACTGTCCAAAAACATAAATTGCTTAACACTGCTTGAAATACACTCTTAATTTAACCCTGAAGATATGAAGACATTACAGAGATAGGGATTGGGGTCTAAGCTGTCTTTAATTTCAAAGAGATGCTTAACAGCTCATTATAGTACAGTATTTGCTGAATTGATGATTTATAAAGAGTCATCCAGAAGGTTCAGATTAGAGAAAATCAGAGCCATGACCAGAACTTTAATCAAAATTTTTTGTCAAAATTCAAACCTGTAGGTGGGGTCACCTCTTCACTTGAGTAAACACTGCACAGATGGGTATTTGCACCTTTCCAGATTCCTGTTTAATTGCTCTAGAGTTCATAAAATGAAACTTGAAGGGTTATTAAAAACAATTTTGGTCCAACAGCAATGAACTTAACACATCACCATTATTTCAAAATGCCAAAAATCCACTCATGAACCTATAGCGAGAAAGCCTGATCATTTATGACCAAGCCTCATATTTTACTCAAGAGGAAGCTGATGCCCAAAAAAAGACTTACCCAAAGTCAAAAAACGTACTCTCCAGAAAGAATCTATTGTACATTAGTCAGTTCTCTTCAGGGTGCATTCAAAAGATTGTGCAATTTCTTCTATTAGATGTCCTGGAAGCATTACTAGCCAGGATCCACTTTTACTTTAAATGTCTAACTTACTATAAAGCATAAACTGGATGATAGTCCTATGGTAAAGAATTGTTAGGGTGACTCTCATCTTATTCTCTCACCTTTCCCTACCCTAGACTAGATCTAGGCAGGTAAGCCCTCTTGACCTCTCCCTGTGCTTACAGTTGTTTTTTTGTTTGTTTGATTTTTTTTCTCCAGTATACCCTTAACTAAGGGAATACACGGGTTTTTAAAAGAGCATCGTTGTGTGTCTGAGGAATCTTACGAGTTCTGATTTCCCAGCCTCTACTTTTATTCCCAACATATTTCCCTAACAAGCACAGCATTAACTCTCCTTTCCCAATCTGGATGTCATTTTTGTGTGAATCCCCTCTGGAGTTCCTTCAGTTCTTAAACCTCCACCATTACCCAACTCCCACTCCTCATAATCATATCACAAAACTAACAACAAATATTAATTATGTGCCAAGCACTGTTCTGAGAGTTTTACTGTCTCCTAACCTTCAAAACCACTCCATGTGCCAGGGTGCTGGAGCTGGCTATGATTGTAGACATGGAGAATACTAAGCCTTCATGTGTTTCTGCCTCTCCATGCATGAATAAAGATTGGGTTTCTAAATTTTTATCATTTATATATACTAGTTTTAACTGAAGGGTTACCTGTTAATCTAGTCCATAAAAGAAATTTTTAATCTAGTCTATAAAATAAATTTTAAATCATCTGATAACAATCTTGTATATTTTCTTATCAACTTTCAAGTTTACTTGCACAGTCACTAACACAATCCAAATGACAATATAAGTATATTAATGACAATCACCACCAAGAGATGTGGGGATCTGTAAATAGAGAATCACTGTGCACTCATGAAATCTAAATACAGATCCTGGCTGCCTGCAGGGCTTGTCCTTACTTTACAGTTGCTTATCACTTAACCAAAAATAAAAGTAAGTATAAAAGCAGTGATTATACTGAAAGAAATTATAGAAAATGCTAGATATTTTACATTGAAAAACATGTAAAATGTTCCAAAGTAAAAATATATTGGGAGGCAAATATACATGTGTGCAAGATGAGAGCCTCAAAGAACAATCAATGAACCATGAACACTAAGGCAGGGGGACTGACAAAATTAATGTTCAAAATATTTATGTCATTGCAGGATGTCTATTAGCCTAATGCCAGTTCAAGAGAAGTTCTGGAGTTTGTCTCAGCACAAAAAAATGCTGCTGATGAAAACTCTAGTCAGAAGAAGCATGTATGAGTCTAAAAATTTTTTTGAATCTGGTATCATACTGGGCAGGACAGGAAAGCTTAATACAAGCAAATAGGTAGCTAGATATACAGATAGGTTGCAGAAGAAAGAAAGAGGGAAGGAGGGAGAGAAAAGAGAGAAAGAGAGAAACTAAGGTACTAGCTAAGAAACTATCATAATGGGATATTATTTTTCTGAGAACTCTCAAGTCTCCACGGAACTTAGCCACATCTGTAATGTGTCAGTTTCATTTCAACTTTGAGTACATTCTAGGATTGAACACGTTGGTATGGAAATTTTCAATGTAAGATGCAAAACTGAGTTTGCTGCCATATTTTATTATATATTTATTTGTATGTGTGTAATATATACAATTAATTAAAACAGATTGTTTTCCTACATACATATACATACAGAGAATATTTCTTGGACATGAATTTACTATATATTTTTTTATTAAAGTATTTGGTTATCTGTTTCATTGGTTGATTTCAAGGTTACTATTCACCATGACCTTCCTGTTGTTGGATCCACAGGTGATTTCAGCCACAAAGATTGACCTTGTTCTTGAAGGGGAAGGCAAAAGGAAAGGCATAAGGTAGGGTAACAAGTAGTATGATAGAACTAAGTTAACTATATAATATAGAACAGTAGACACAGCAAAGGATGAACAGGTGGTGAAAAGTAGATGAGGGTGATTCCAAGAAGAAAAAGGGTATCATAGGTAAAGTAATGGTTTGAGGAAATACAGAGAAGCATAAAACAACAAACTATATTCAGAAGGAGAAAAAAGTTGTCTGCATGGAAAGGTAGATTCATACAGGGCAGATGAGGAAAATGAAGCTGGAGAGAGATGCTGGAAGAATTTCATGAATGGCTTTAAAGTCACTTATCTTGCACCGAAGTTGCAATATTAAGGTAAATGTGTTAGAGTCTTCATCAACCACAGAAAAAGAAGTAAACAGATTTCTAAGCTTCCCTACATCCCAACCCCATTAGTTCATCCTCTCATTCCCAGAGCCTTTGACCCCAGAGCTTGTGTGGCTCACCCATGCTGCATATACACTTCCTTCCCTCTGGACATTCAACCATAAAGCTCTGAAATTGGAGAAGAGAAATATGCCACAATGTTGTCTTATTATCACATGGGTAAATATCAAGAATGGTTCAAAAAATAAAATCACCCACCAAAGCATTTCTCTTTAAAGTCTTTTTCAATTCAATATTCATGTAATTAGCTTAATAACAGGAAAAGGTACAGAATTTTAAGGATCACCTCATGTAGCTGTCTACTAAAGAAAAATACAAATAAAAAACATATGTTAAAAGAAAATCAGAGGCAAGTTAGTAATTTCTTTTAAATTCTCAATAGTGGGCCTCCCTGGTGGCACAGCGGTTGAGCACTGGCTTGAGAAGCTACCCGCAGCCTCTGTAGTGCAGGTTAGATCCCTGGCCACCGGGCAAGGGTCCCACATGGCACGCAGACCTCTCCTGCCACCCGCTGCTCCCCTCAGCAGTGTACTTCGTTCGTCTGCCTCTTATGCTCTCTGCTGTGGCTCTGGTGAATTCTCTCACCCTCCCGCGGTTCTGACTATACCCAGTACTTGTATAAATAAATAAATAAATAAATAAATATTTTAAAAAGGTAACAAAATTTTAAAAAAAATTCTCAATAGTTATTTCTTAAATTATCAATAATTAATATGTAATATAGATTTATGATCATTCTTCAATAACAGCAAAAACATGAATTAGATGCTAGCTTTCAGGAAAGAGGTTATATTCTAATCATCATTCTTTTCTTATGTATTCTCCTTTGCTCCACCACCACAGACCCTTGGGCTTTGCTTCTGAACATGGAAAATCTTCCAGAAAACAACAGGAAACCCTCATGGTCCTGTAATTACTAGATCTGCCACCAATCAGAATTATCTTGACAGTTTCAGGCTTTTGGGGTATCAAAAAGCCACTGCACTGTGTTTATTAAAAAAAAAAAAGAAGAAGAAGAACCCTTATCTTCCAGCTGCATGTGGGTTTCCCAGAGGTGCTAGATCAGTATCTTTTCCCTTTGCTGTTTTTCTGTTTGGGAATCAAATTCCATCTTCAGTAGAAAAATGTTCATTCACTAATAGGAGATGATGATTGCTGTTTAGAGATGTAATATCTCAAATGTTCTAATATGCTATGTAGGAACATACACACCTACTGGCATACATACAAACATACTGGCATACACACCTACTTCTATCTGAGCAGCAAAAAGAGCTGAGTAATTAGGGTAGAAAATTCCCAGAAGCAAACAGGTTGGAGATGTGTGCTCCCAGAGAACACTAAGCCCACAGTTTGCCACTTCCCAATAATGATAATATCCATTCACTTCCAACTGCACAACACACAGAGACAAAAAGCTGAGGCACCGACTATGCAAGTACCCAATAATATATATAATGCACCACAGGCCAAAGAACAGTTTCCATTGTCAGCCTGGAAGCTTTTAAAAATCTTCAGCCATCATTAAAATTCTCTGATTTTTCTTAACAATTCTCAAAAATCCGCAGAGCACCACAAGAGTCCTTAACATATTAAAATAGAGTGTGAGACTGCTGAAAAGGCTATAATCATCAATGTTTCAGCAAGATATTTAACCTCAAACCCTTGAGGCGAATTCGTTAAACCAATTCATTTATAAATTTTGCAAGCTATACTGACTGATATCAGAATTGCTCTCAAAGGAGAAACTCTGGGCAAATTTATGATGGCCCATATCAAAATAAACTCCCCTAGGAAAATAAGGACACTGCAAAAAACAGTTTTCTTGTGTGTTAGCATTGTTCTCCTCCAAGAATCTAAGCTGAAGATAGGCTCTGATGGGGAAGGGAAATTAAAATTTATAAATAATGTACATTAATTATTAATTACTTTATACAGAATTAGCCTTTATCTTGACACTAAGAGGGAAATGGTTTGAGAAAGAAGAACTGAACATGGTGATATGTGAAAATAAACACAATTATGTTTCATTACTTGTATTTCCAGTGAGAGAATTCCAACTTGGATTGACGTTACAGAAATTATCATCATCAGATCACCACACACTGATGATCATTTTTTCCAAAATAAATAATGGAATATAAAAGAGAAAAAGCAAAAAAAAAAAATCTGCTAAAGATTCTTCTCTGACAGATTTATTTAAACTAAGAAGCTTGAACCCCCAGTTCATGGTACTCCCTATACAGCTTCTTCAGACACACGATCTAAAGGCAAATATCTCCAATAAGGTCTCTATACAGAAAAATTTCTTGAACTGATCCTTTCACTAATGGAAAAAAACTTTAAAAGGACCTTCATGATGCAATGAGACACATGTAAGAAAGAAAGAAGCAGTGGAGTAATGGTCTGATTTTTCATTGAAGTTAACAAAAAAGACATGTTTGAAAAGAAGGAAAGAAAAGTAAAAGGCAAAACAAATACATAAATCTATCCAGGAATGGCTAATGTTTGTAAATAAAACTGCTGTGCTTTACATCAAAATATGTCAGTACAATCTAACTAGAAAAATAATGGTTTTGCCAAACCATACATAACATGATATGGAAGTATTATATACATAGGTTCTCACTCAAGAGGGTGTTAATAATTTAAAGAATTTAAGTTTAAGATAAAAACAATGCAAAGACAACTACCGCATGTTAATTCCATGATCTGACACCTTTAGAGATAAGATTCTCTACTTATGGAATATTTTAAGATGTCAGAAATGACCAATTTTATCCCATCATCTGAAAGGGGAAGACTTTCACTAGTAATATGGCTAGATTATGTGAAACAAGTATTTATCCTAAAATCTAAATTCCTTTATTATTAATTTTGATCTCCTTACGGTATGCACTGCCATTTGGTAAAACTTCTTTTTGTTGTTATTGTTGTTATTTATATATATATTTATTTTTTAAATTTCTATCTTTTACATTGTGTGTTCCCTATAAAATTTCTACCAGCAGTTCACCCGTGAACCATCACCATAGTCCCTTCTGTTCTTCTCTCCCATTTTGATGCCTTTTCCTCCCTCTCCCTAGCAGAATGTCTCTTATTTGTGTTTGCCTGCTAGTTATGTTGTTGTTTTAGTATTATCATTATTGTTGTTGCTGTTGGTATTTTTTTCCTGATCCCTTATTTGGTTCTGCTATATTCTTCCTATAAATGAAACCATTTGATATTTGTCTTTCACCTTCTGGCTTATTTCACTGAGCATGATCCCTTCTAGCTCCATCCATATTGCTGTGAATGGCAGAAGTTTACCTTTTTTGATTGCTGAATAGTATTCCATCATGTATATATACTACATCTTCTTGATCCAGTCATCTATTATTGGGCATCTGGGTTGTTTCTATATCTTACCTATTGTAAATAGTGCTGCAGTAAAGATAGGGGTGCAGGTATCTTTTAGAATTAATGATTTTGTGTACTTTTGGTAGATTCCTGGGAGTAGAATTGCTGGGTCATATGGTAACTCCATTTTTAGTAGTTTTAGGAACCTCCACACAGCTTTCCATAGTGGTTGGACCAATGGTCAAACTTCTTCTTTATCAAATATTTTATAATAGCTTGTTACAACAAACTGACAGAATAAATACTGAATTATACACAATATATACAGAATAAATGTAGAAAAAGCCACACACTCACCTTCATCACTTGTTGCCTGCTGCTTCACCAGAGTCATTGGGGATCTTGCTGGAGGCTTACTAAGTGGATGGCGCCAGCTTTTAGCTGTTTTGGTCTCTCCCTCTACTCTCTAATTATGGGACAAAAATGGGTGAGAAATACACAGAGTTAAATACTTGTTTTAAACAAAAATCTATGATTCACAATGATTTATGACAGTTTAATTATGAAGAAGTCTTATTTACCTCCTCGGGAATTCGTTATTTTTAAAAGAAATTTAAATCTTATAGTCAAGAAATAGAACTCCATTCTACTAGTGATTTTACCAAGAAGTCAATTAATTATCATTCCATTTCATAATAAAATACAATCTGGAGTCAGGATATTCTAGTCAAATCTTCAATAAACTTAGCGGTTAGCAAGTTTTCAGAAGTTTTTTTAAATCTAATCTAAACTTTGGATGACACATTCATTATAATGTAGGATCCTAGGCACTTGGTCACCTGTATCATATTCACATGTGAGAGTATCTGGCAGGTGGCTTTGTTTTCTATGCCACACAAAAAGCAATATTGCCAACCTAATTCTCTGTATTTCCTTATATTCATAAATGAATAACCCTTCTTTAAAGATCAAGTAATAAAGTAACAGTTGTTCTTTCATTTATATGGTACATACATGTTGTACTGTAACCACTTAAATTTTATATAAAATATTTTGTTCTGGGTTGAAAACTACATTTTCCTTTTTGGGTAAAGGTACTCTGATATCTTTGAGCTAAAATGTACAATGTACTCTGATATCTTTCAGATAGAACCTACTGAAACAAGTTTCCTGCCTAAGCAATCCAAGAAAAAAAAGGCGGGACGGTGGGGAGGGGAATTATTTCTGAGAGAGTTTGAACTAGCTGGTTTGAATCAACAGCTGACTAAGTAAAAAAGGAAATTTTTTCCAGCTGACTTAGGAAAATCAGAAATTTCCTTGTATGCTGAAGAAACAGAGGCAGAAGTAGGGAAATGATGCTGACATCAGAAAACAACGAATAATGACGAAAAGCGTGAGAGCAGTCTGAATGCTGGGGTGGAAAAACGATGACAAAGCAATACAAGTTGATATTTATCTGTAGTTTATAATAGCTAAAACTTAATGTGGAAAATGATAACTTAGTCAACAATAAGATATATTTATTAAGCCCTCACTATGTGCCATCCTGTTGTAAGAGCTGAGCTAGAAGTGGACTTAGTTCACCAGGTCCTTGTTTTCAAGGAGTATACACTATAGCAGGTAAAGGGCACAGACAATAGACAAGTAAAAAATAAATACTAACCAGCAAACATGCACAAGAGAAAAAAATAAAGCAGTACAAAGGAATGAAAATAGATGAGAAATGGACTATTTTACATGTTCATCAAAAAAGGCCTTTCTGACAAGGAGACATTTGAGAAGAGAAGTCTTTAGTACAATGAGATAGCAAGACATTAAGCTCTCTAAGGAAGAGTATCTGGGGACAGCAAGAATCATATGAAAAGAGCAAATATATTTGGTGTATTCCAAGAAAAGCATGGATTACAGTTATAGACAGACAGACAGATGCTGTTTTAACAAATAATATCCCCTTAGAAGATTGGCTAAAGCTAACAGCTACTAGCATATGCATAGCACTATACTTAAATACTAAGAACACCCCCTCAAAACTACAAAAAAATACAATAATCTGTATTAGATGGGCTATCTTAACACCATGATGTAGGAAAAGGATACCATAAGCGGTCTAGGGGAGAGGGAATGAGGAGGGACAGGAAGAGTGGTTGACCATGTCACACAGCCCACAGTGGCATCTGTGTTTCTATGTCATTATTTTTTGTTCAGTGAAATGATAAAGATGAAGATAAACGGCACTAGGGGTAAAAATGTCTTCACTGAAAGCAAGAAAATTAAAAGTTCCTTTCAGTTCCAACCCAGTTTAAAGGAAACGAATGAATATAATTTAAACAGGCATTTAACTCACTGATCATTCCACACAAAACACCAGTATCTGCTCAACTACATTTAATCACTACATGAAATTAAGTTGTAAATTCTGTTTACTAGAATATAAACACTATTTTCCCCTTCGTTATGTATTTTCAAATAGAAGAGACCACATTTTTCTATTTTTCAACTTCTTGGTACTTTATAATTCAGTAGGATACATACAATCATACATAAAATGATCAAAGTTATTGGGTCAAATTAGGAAATTATATTTAAATAACATTTGAAAACTATTTATAAATAGAGTATTCTAAGGTGAATTTTAATCTAAACTCCCTTACTAATCAAAGATAGGAAAAGGCCAGGGATAATCTGAAGTGAGCAGAAGCAATCAAGAAGTGAGACTGTTCAGTAACCAGCATGATTTATCTGTTCAAATACTTGAGGCTCTCCTTGTTCATCCTCTTAAATTCCCCGATCAATTATTATAGGTCAAAAGAGATTAATGAATTCTGACAATCACTACACACAATTGTAGTTTGGCTGATCCATTCATAATCTTATGGTTACAGTGACAGTTTATTCTGAAAGCATATAATACTAACATTGTACAAGAACATGGAAGAAACAGAGAAGCTATGCAGAGTCAAAATGGGGAGTCTGTGAATCTAGAGAAGCCTGAGTTTTCTGGGAGGTAAGAGGACTGTTTTTGGCTGTGGGCAGGAGCAAAAGAAAGGTAAGCTGGTTAAAGAGAGTTCATGAAGAAAGAGTCAAGGGAAAGTATAAATAGGTGAGCCCTAATGGTAAAATAGAAACTGTAAGATCCAAAAGTATCGACTGTTGGCAGAAAGAGGTTAGAGCCATATGGGTGAATGGCTTCCAGCGTGATTAATAGTGCAGGTTATAGAATCGATCACTGTCTTGACTATATCAATGGCAACAATGTGATATCCTACTGTAGTTTTCCAAGATGGTACTTTCGAAAGAAACTGGATATGCAACATCCATCTTTCTGTACTGTTCTTACAACTACTTATAATTAACTCAGTTAAATTTTAGGAAAAAATTTTAATTAAGCTCCAACAGGTGACTAAAAGTTCAATGCTCTGAATTATCACCGTGTGAGCCAGAAGGCTTACCTCCTATCATCAAAGGAAATAAGATTAACACTCATAAATGTGAAATGTTATTTCTGCCCTAAAGCAAGATTTCAATGCACTGCATACTGTTTTCAGAAAGTACTCTTACCATACAATGAATATAGTAAAAATGGACATTGCAACATACACTGGGGACTTTGAAGCCATTTCTCTCTCCACTGGGAATAACCTGGACTTCCCCAGGTTCAAGGCCACTCCTGCGGCTCTCCACATCACTCTCTTCTCCCTCTGTCAACACACTATTACTCTCTGCCACTGAGGAGCATGACTCAGGTGACTTTGGCCATGGAATCTTGGGTGGGTCTGATTCTTCAGACATAATATGGCCACTAGATATGGAATCATCAGCCTCACTGTGATTCGAAGGTGGAATTATGGCATAGGCTTGGTCATCCTCAGTTTTTATCTCCTCTTTTATAGATGTGCTTAAGCAGTTGTTTCCTGAAGAGTAAAACAAAAGACTGTTAATAAACCTTGCAGTGTATATTATTGAGTAGATTTGTTAAATTATTCTTATCTGAATTCTTATCTCCCTAATTCCCCTCCAAAGTTCCACAGAATATGAATGGTCACCTTTCAGTTTTCATAGCTACTTAGGTGAGACCTTGGAGTTTGGCAGAAGAAAGTACCTAACAAAAAAGTAAGGGATTAAAAAAAAAATTCCACCACAAATTAATGTCAAAAACCAGGGCAATAACAATAATTAGCCACAGTCTTTGATATGTCCCAATAAAAATTATTTTCTACATTTAACCTGCATCATAAACCGCCAACATAAAGGGGTAAGAGTATCTCTATACTCCCTTCTCCCTCCTTATACACACACACACACACACACACACACTTACTTTCATTCACCCATTACATACTAACTCTGATGCTATATATACCTAGTCAAGTCTTCTACTTAAGTGTTTTTCCAGGTCTCAAAGCCTAGAGGTCAAAATGCAAGGAATAAACATCAACGTTAATAATGAAACTGTTTGGCCTGTGCCTAAACCACCCATTAATTCAAATACTGGTTAAAAGCTTTGTGATAAAAATTATGTGAGAGTCTATGAGGAAATATCTGTATGCAGTGCCTGTCTTTTTTCCAATCCCTACCTTCTCCACCTTGTAATCTTCAGTCCATCATCACACAAAATTCAAGTATCACTAATTTCAAGAAATCATCTCAGGTGGTTCAGTCCATTTCAAATCTTTGTTTAGTGTACCAACAAGCTCCTATACCATCTCATCACGGAATTTACCAGACAGGATTATAATTTTATGTTTATTTGTCCAACCCTTCAATAAAGTAAGAGCTCACTGATTTTTTTTTTAAAGATTTATTTATTATATACAAGAACCAGGGTACAGGCCAGATGCGCAGGAGAGTGAGAGGATTCACCAGACGGAGCAGGGAACAGAACAAGAGCTCACTGATTTTTAAAAAAATATATGATTTAGAGTTGATTAACAAAGATATTTCAAGAGGAAAAGGTAATAAGGATGGAGAAATAGCCAAGGATCAGATTAATTAGGACAAGGACAAGGGCTTTTTCCTTTTCTCAGTGGAATAAGAGTAATATAAGAAGGTAGAGACAACAACCAAGGTACATTCTTTTAAAAGGATCCCTACAATCACTATATGGAGAACTGACAAGCAGAGTGACTAAAGTGGACAACAGCAAAACAAGAGGAAGCAATTTCTGCTATTGTCCAGACAAGAGATTACATTGCCTTGAACAAGGAGAAAACAGCGGGGAGTCTGAATTCAAGGGATTCCTCAAATTGCAGGATAGACCAGATGAGGGTTATGAAAAGTAATAAGAAATTATCAACGAGCCTGATTAGTAAAAAGACAAAATTTCCAGCAAACATTACAGAAGTATTAAAGCTGTTTCAGAGAAATAGGCTGCAATGGGGTGGGGGGGAGGTGTTGAGACTTACAAAGGATGGCTTTAGTACAGAAACAGCTAGGAGACTCTATACACCATTTCACAAGAGTGACTGATTTTTGCTGTTCTTTTTTAAAATGTTGATCTTAATTCTCTTCTTAATATTAAGTCAAAAGTTAAGATGATCTGTAACTGGTTTTCTCTGTACCATGTGAATTCAGTGAGGCTTTCCAAAAATGTATATTATAAATTGAGCTGCATCCAAGAAAATTCCATTTTAGAATTTTCTTTTTCATTAAACCAAAAAAGCACTGCTATTTGTCTCACAATTTCACTATACCTAGTGTAGGTGCTCCTGACTTTTATAACATTCACTTGTGCTTATGGTTGAGTTACTCCATAACTTTAGATAGATTATAGTTTAAACTACATGGAAAAGTATGGTGTCCATCCTAGGAAACATGGACCTAAGGCATCAGATCATCAACCACTTACTAGTTTTAAGTGAAATATAATCAGTCAATTTCTCACCAGAGAGTCTGACATTATTTGATAAATTCTGATCCAGCTGCATCTTGACAGCAGAAGCCTTTTCCTCTGAAGATTCTTCTGTGCTCCCCAGCTTAGCCGCCTCTTCTGGCTTTTCACTGACCTTGAGGTCATTTGGGTCTGCATTAGGTGTAGGGCCCTCAACCCTCTTGACAACAGCTGTCACTTCCTCATTCTCCTCATTCTTAGGTCTCTTAGAGTGAGAACTGGTACACTGAGAACTATTAACAAGAAAAGTTGTGGTGAGTGCAGAATGTTTGCAATGGACTGGATAAAACGCGTATGAATACAGGTGGTATTTTCATTTACTGAAAGAAAATGGACAGCTTTTTAATCACCATGCAGAAATAATCTCCATAATTAATAAAATGATTTTGAAATTGAAATCTTAACAGTTTTAGTTATAATTTACAAAAAAAAAATATCTTACATGACTATTTAGTCATTAAATATAAATAACTTTAGAGGATAAAGGTATTGCTAAAATTGTGTAGCAAAATTTTGTAAAGCCCAAAAATAAAAATTAAGTGAAAAATGATGACATGGGGGAAATCAAATAGATAAATCAAACATTATTTAGAAAATGAAGAAAGGAAAAGGAAATAAGGAGATCCTATAAAACTGTTGGTAAAATAAGAGTTTACATTCCAAGGTGGGCAAGTGACTGTATTTCATTTAATTTTGTGTAATTCTTAAGTATGCATGAAAATCATTAAGATTAAATGTAAAATCATCATTAGCTAAGAGAATTTTAAAAGAAGGAAAGTTAACTGTATATCCTTAACATCTTATACAACTTAATATTTTCAAAGTGGGCATCATTTTTATTTTCCAAAAAGTCACTCTGTAGGTGTATGATGCTTTTGTATGTGACAGAAGATTTCTAACACTTTCACTTACAAAGAAATATAAATCAAATCAAAGTACATGTATTTCACTGTACAAACACACACACACACACACACACACACACACACACACACCACCACCACCACCACCACCACCACCACCACTACTACCATAACCATAGGAAGTCAAGTACAGAGATCTGAGATTCAGGGGGTAACCAGGTAAATTAGCATTGGCTATTGCTGGCATTAAAAGTACCATTACCATCATTACCTTTATCACTTTTATAAAGAACCCATGCAATGGTCCATATGGAAAATTCCTACATTAAGAAAAGCATAGTACATATTAACTAAGATGGCTGATATCATTTTAAAGTTTTAATGAATCATTCCTTCATTAGATTTCCCTAGACAGGGTTGTACTTAAAGGGAGATCAGAAACTCTATGACCAAGCCAGAAAGCTAAGTATAACCAAGAAGACCCTAAACATGGGTGAGTTAAATCCACTGATTATTTTAACCTAGTGAAGGCATTTCAAATCTGTTAAAAGTCATAGATCTATGGTCTCTGTCAGCCCAAAAGGAACCCCTGTATTTAGTAAACAGGAGATCAGATCATAGACCTAATTAGTGTGTGGTGATTTCGGTTCATTAAAGAACAAATCTCAAGATATTATATTGGAATTTCTTCTCAAGATTGACTACTGCATCCTCCTTCTGCTAGTGCTTTTTTTTTTTTTAAAGATGTATTTATTTATTTATACAAGCACTGGGTACACTCAGAAGTGCGAGAGGGCGAGAGAATTCACCAGAGCCAGAGCGGGGAGCAGAGCAGGCAGAAGGACTGAAGTACACTGCTGAGGGGAGCAGCAGGAGGCAGGAGAGGTCCGCGCGCCATGTGGGACCTCCTTCGGTGGCCAGGGAGCAGCTGGGGATCGAACCGGCGCTGCAGAGGCTGTGGGCAGCCTCACAACCCAGCGCTCAACCACTGCGCCACCGGGGAGGCCCCTGCTAGCTCTTTTGGTAACATGGATTAACACATTTATCAGACACTGATTCTCTCTAAATCATTGTTTCCCAAACATTTTGAATGGAACCCATTGTAAACTACATAGTTTAAATAGCGAAACCACACACACACACACACACACACACACACACTCTCACACACATGCTCGCACATGTCATGAATTAATAATTGACCCATACCACATGGGACTTACTCTCACCACAAGTTTATAGTACATTTTATTCTAACTTCCCATTTTAAAATGTTTTTCTTAACCTAGTAACTTCATTTGAACACTAATACTTTGAAAATAACTGCTATAAACTATTGAGGTAAATAAGAACACTTGCACTGTAATTGTGCAACTAATTCTGTATGTGCTTCAGGTATGTGTCCTATAAAATGCAGAAGTTTGACTCCGTGCTCTTAAGGTTCTTCTGCTCACTATCATTCTAAAATAGCAGGAAAAAACTGTCAGGGAGAAAAAGGGGGAGTCAGAAAATAAATCTCGAAAGTGTAGGCAAAGATTTTAAAATAAGTGTTATTTAATTAACAGGAAAAAACTAGAAACAAGCTAACGGTCCAAAATGAGATTACTTAAATAGATGTGGGCATCAAAAATTATATTGCAGTAAATCATTTAATTATATAAAAAATATACTCACAGTATTTCTCATCAAACTGTTAAAAAGCATGGCCCCAATTTTAGAAAGGTATATAATATATAATAAATATATATGTAAAGGATATAACATAAAATTTTATCACTGGATTATGAGTGATTTGGGATTCCTTCATTATTGTTTTTTCTTATTTTAAATATTTTCTACAATGCACAAACTGTACTTTTACAATCTAAAAGAAAAAAAATGATAACATTGGAGAGTAAAAATGTAATATAAATCTGAAAATTTTAAGAGCCTAAAAAGGTTTGCCTGAGGACCTGTAAAACATAACATGCACCCTAGTCAAAGGGCTTTAAAACAGAAAGATGCTCACAACAGGATTAAAAAGCTTTTTGGATGGCCCTTGCCACAAAAAAAGAAAGTAGAATGAAGTTCAAAGAGACAACCACGTTATAGAAACATCACATGCTCTGCTTTACATTTTGTAAAAGAATAAAACCAAGTGTGAAATGTAGCAAAATATAAACATTCCAATGAGAAAAGATCTCAGATGTTTGAAAAATGAGAGAAAACTACTAGAAGGAAAAAAAAAATCAATAGCAAAACGAAAAAGTTAGAAATCATACTACTGAAATTAATAAAAAATATGGAGATAAATAAAAAGTACCAATACAACTTTCAAATACATTAGTGTAAGTGGCCTAAGAAGTTCTAGAAATGTTTTATTTGCCATACATAGCAACTTCAGGAATATTATTAAATTGCAATATATACCTTTTCCTACATTCTATTCATGTATATACTTTTCAAGAATTAAAAGTATCTTGCCTGAAATGTTCAGTAAAAATTAAACTATGATGAATAAATAGGAAAAAAGCTAGTAGTCTTTGAAGAACATCATGTTCAATGACCCTTTTTAATTAAGTCAGTACAACAAGGTGGTTGGGTAGCATTACCTCTTGGATGCTTTTCTTACTTTCCTCCTTCTCTGCAGCCATGCTTTTACTTCAGGGGTGGATTCTGGAGTAGGTTTTGTGTGATCAATGGTGTATATATCCTTTCCTTGCTTCCAAAGGTGGTATCTGTCTGGCTGAAATTTTCTCACAAAGATATCCATTGAAATTTTCACCATGTCTTTCCTGCAGGTGCACTGAAACACAACAGGGTTGAAGTGCTTTTAATATCTCAGTAGCTATATAGTCACGCTGAATCATACTTTGAATATTACTTACATGAATAGTTACTATATAACTGAGGCTAATGTTTCACAATTTCAAACATTCAGTCAGTAATAAATTCAATTTCTTCTGAATAGAGGTAATAACTTATTTATTCACATTTATGAATGACAAAGTAAGATGCTAAACTGCACTGCAGAGTTCATAAGGACCTGTGTACCAAGAACAACTCAAAGGGAAGAGCACACATTTGAAAGCATGCCTGTAGAAGGATCACCTTCTGATGACAAGGATGTATCAATGCATTGAATGTTCAAATGTCTGTAAAGCTAAAAAAAAAAAAAAAAACACTAGGTTTGCAATAAATAAAAGTAGTCAATGAATGTGTTATTAGAAGAGCTTAACCAACTGTTTCGGATCAATTTTCTCCAAGATATATTTTAATTAGATTTAGATGTATTAACAAATACACATTCACAAAGTAACAATTAGCATTAGCAGCAAATGAACAGTCTCTCCAACAACATCACATAAAATGTCCACATCACCACCACAAACAAATCTACCAGAAGGGGTAGTGTTTTGGTGATAAGTTCAAAGAAAAGATTATTTTGAATGTAGGAAGACTTTGATTCTCAATACATACAGGTAGCAGTCATATTTTGTGAAACAAGTTCCTATAAAGACCTCATACAGGTAAAATTGTGTCTTGGCCTATACTATGTGATGAGGTAGAAATCATTCAAATAGCTCTGCAAAAATAGTCTCAAAAATGTAACTAGTATTGCTTGACACTCTAACATACCTGACATCGGACTGTTTGACTCAATAGTAGGCTTGAAACAGTAAGTTTCTCAGTATCTCACTGATGCAATTACATTATCATGTAAATTAATTTCAAAGTCTGATAATCTCCAGTCTAAAACTTCCTTTTATAGAGTTCAAATCTTTTAAGTTCAGAATTATGATTTGAAAGTTCTAAACACAACTTATCCTCAACATGCCTAAAACCAACTACTTAAAAATGCAAGCAAACATTCTGTTGTAATCAATGATACAATTCCATATTCACAGTCAACATTTCAAATCTCTCCCTTCTTTTCTACCCCTAGAAATCCAGTCAGCCACAATCTATGATTATTCTTACTCTAAAATGTCTCTTGTAAATATTCCTTCTAACAGGATCCTTCCAGCTTTACTTTCAGATGGTGAATTGTAGCATAACAAAGCTACCTACTTTCCCTGCCCTCACCCTCTCCTACCATCAATTAATCTTTATAACCATCACATTAATCTCACTCAAATATCTTATAATCTTTCATTTCTTAGTTCAGTAAGGTATGATAACCCTGATCTGCTTTTATAATAATGTCTCAATTCCTGAGCTTGACATTTAAGATTTGCCTCACTGATGAGATTTCCAGGTTCCTCTCTTATTCATCAACCTCCAAGAGCCTAGTCATGGGGCCAAAATGCACCATATCTCCCCTTAGTACATTTCTCCCTACCACAATGCTTTCTGACTCACCAATCTGCTATCCAAAGAAAATTCACCCTAAAAGATGGATGCAAGTTGTACCAATTGGTCCTCTGAATGTAGTACTACTTATCTGCACCACTGCTTTCTATAATTAGTTGAGTACAGAAAAAGTTCTAAGGCATTTTGTTACATTTAGCTTAAGAATAGGGACAATGAAAATACTGAGAAGTTTAAAGATATTTGGTTTAAGATACAACCTTTTCATTAAAGGAAGAAATAAAAGTTTTGATTCATCAGCAGAAACTTTCTTATTTTCTCAATGTTACCAGTATTTATTTCATGAAGAAAAATAAAGAGTGAATAATATCGATATTATAGTTCCTTTGTTGTAGGAGAATTATGTCTCACACATTTTAATTTTCCATTACCCTCTCCTAGAAGTACTCAATTTTGTAAACATGCAACAAGATCTATAACTCAAATAACTGCTTGACCCATTACAAGTACAATTGATAAGAGTTTCTTCATTTCAATATTCAGAAATACCTAAAGTAATGAAAGAAATAATGTCAGAGTAAAAACAATAAACTTCACGACCACACAGAAAATCTATTCTTCTTAAGTGCTGACAAATACTACTACTCATCTAAACCTCTAAAAAAATTAAATGAGGTCATTTAAAGGAATACACTACATAACTTTCATTAGTAAGAATAGAAAATAGCAGTCCCATTTCAAAATAAACTTACAGTGAACATATATGTACAAAAAATAATAATATGCAAAATTTTCAAGCAAACTATTTTGACAAGAAATCATGATACAAATGAGTGGCATTTCTTAGAACTTCATTTAAGAACATACATATTAGTTTAAAATGCAAATTTAAAGGGAAGTATCAGGAATTTGTATGCATTGGAATCCTCCATACTTGATTACTCAAAGACTTATTACACAATTCTGATTATTCCTGTCTCCCAGGAAATCAATTAATGCTCTCCATTATTTATACTTAAAAACCAGTGATCTAATTTAAAGATGAATTTTTTTTTTAAAAAATCAGCAACTCTCTAAGACAGAAAATACTAAGGCAGTTATTTTAATCACAAAATTGGAAATTTCATGCAACCACAGTATGTGATTAATAAAATGAGAAGTTAATACTTAACAAAACATCCAAACTAAGGTATTACTTTAACATTTTCTTTGTGACACACAGAATGGCTAATTATGAAAAGAAGAAACGCTTTCATGTGCAAATGTGTGGTAAAGAAGGCTTTGAAGGTATACAAAAATGTGTGAAATTATTCTGTTTTTCAGTCTATTTATAACAATTAAATGATAATTAGGAAAGAAGGAGAGAATATCTTAAATAACACCAGTCTAGTACTATTTGATGTGGCTGTTACAGTTGTTATGTGGCTGATATGGATGGTTGCTATGTGGGTGTTTCAGGTTGAATTGTGGCCCCCTCAAAAGGTAAGTTGAAGTGTTAACTCCCCAGTATATCAAATGTGACTTTATTTGGAAATACAGTTAGAGTAGAAATGATTACTTACTTAAGATCACTCTGGCATAGGGTAGGCCCTTAATCTGGTAGGACTGACTGGTATCCACATCAGAAGAAAGAGACAGATACAGGCACATAAGGGAGAAAGCCATGGGAAGATGAAGGCACAGGTTGGAGTAATACATCTACAAGGCAAAGACCACTAAAGGATTAACCTCCACCACTAGTAAGAGGCAAGAAAGGATCACAAACAGAAGAGAGATGCCCTGGTGCCTTGATTTTAGATTTATGGCCTCCAAAACTTTAAGACACTGTATTTCTGTTCTTCTAAGCCACCTAGTTTGTACTGCTTTCTAATGGCACTAGAAAACTAGTATTGTCTGAGACAACAAATAAGAGAACAAATACTGTACTGAGAAGTACACCTGTGACACTGTAAAACTATGGAAATGAATTTGGAAAACAGAGTGAAGAAAACATCTACTATTATAAATAATACATGTGTAATCATGGACAGTATATTGCGAGACACATGAACTTTGCTAACAGTGCTGCTGTCAAGGTGTGGGATGGAAATGAGCAACCGGCTCTTGGATACTGGAAGAAAGGTAATTCCTTTTATGAAGTGGCAGAATTCTGTTCTTCTGTTGGGTGGAAGGTAGAACTTGCAAGTTATGAACTTAGATATGTAGCTGAGGAGCTTTCCAAGAGAAGTATAAAATGTGTAGTCTTGTTTTCATTACTGCTCATTTTAAGATAGGAAAGGAAATAAATAAACTGATAAAGGAACCGCTAAGTAAAATAGACCTGGTTTGGGATATTCTCAGCCTATTGATATGGTATACTTCACAGACTGGAACAATGGGTTTTCTCAACAAACATTTGCTAGAGATCAGGTACATGATTCATCGATCAAGTCAACCATCTCAGTAAAGCCAACAATGGAGATGTAGTTACCCAGGAGACACGTGCAGAGGACACTCTCATCTGAAAACTATTTACATGCCCATGAATTTCATATGAGACCAACAAAGTTTCTGAGAATTTATACCAGCAAAAATGTTGTCACCTGAACTGAAAATCACAGAGACAGGCTGAAATCAAGCAAAACTTTTCCAAGGGTAAAGCCACAATGAAGATGGCTAAGTCAACAGGATCCCCTCAGGCTGTTACAGCAGTCCTAACAAACTAATACAGTGGAGATACAGAAAGATGCTGTCATACATTTTATTTAACATATATAAACTAAGAGATTAAATCAATGAGAAACACAGCCACGTTATATTTTTATAAACAAAATAAAATCTCAAAAAATTACTTCTCATCCATGGTGTCAAAGGATATTATGCTAATTATCCCTGTAACAATTCAAAATTATTCCTCAGGGTTCAATTTAGGATTATAAAGTACTTGGATTATGAGAAAAAGAAAACATGGGAACAATTTGTTGAGAAACTGTATGATTCATGATGCAGCATAATATAGTACTTACAAGTCTGGACTCAAACCCCATCTTCACCAATGACTGTGTAACCTGGATCAAAATGTTAAACCTTTCTGTCCTTCAGTTTTCTTATTT
Organism: Talpa europaea; assembly: GCF_964194135.1. NCBI lineage: Eukaryota > Metazoa > Chordata > Mammalia > Eulipotyphla > Talpidae > Talpa > Talpa europaea. The sequence continues at coordinate 31,935,236 of NC_140074.1, forward strand.
GAAAAACAAGGCATGACAATGGTAGCTACCTCACAAAGCTAGTACAAAGATAAAACTTTTTGTATCTGTTAAACACTTAGAATGCTATAAATGGCATGTGTCTGTTCTACTGGTTTGACTACAAGAATATAGGGGCTGCTGGTGTTATTAAATTTTGCCTTACTAGGATGTTAAAGCAAGTGAGGAAATGGGAATCAGGCTGCCATTTCTAACAAATAGTCCTAAGAGTCAAGAAGTATAGTGTAGTTTTGAAGAATCAGGGATTGGTGAGGAATTGAGGGATAATCTGGGAGGACTGAGCTATTGCCATGGGTGGGTGGTGTGCAGTGCTCATCCAACTCCTAGTAGGGATATATGTTGCATCAGACTCAACTCCTTGACTTCCCAAATTGAAGACAACTGAAACTGAAAGCCCAGTGGCATTTATGAAGGGAAATGTCCACAGCATAAATGAATCCTTTCATGTACCAATGGTAGGATTACATAATTAGAGTAAGATGGAAGCTGGGTTTAATTCATGTGACTGCTTCACTGTAAAAGGCCTCTTCTTAACATAAAAACTTGGTGTTATATGACTCTACATGTGTAGTTTTCTGAGACATAATATTGACTTGAATCTCTGGGTAAATGTGTTACTAACTTTCTGTACAAAGGTTCTCCTCTTATTTACACACAAAATTGCAATGAATGTCAACTATAGTATATTCATAGCCCAAAGAGAATATAAATGCTTAAAATTTAACTTGAATGACTTTTACAAATCACTAATTTCCCAACAATTATGAAAAAGTTCCAATGCATAGGATGAATCAGATTTAATGAACAGGACAATCAAAACAAAGGAAGGAGTCAATGATAGTCAATCCTTGTTTAGCAGACTTACAAGTATCCAAATGAAGCATATTTTGCAGTCTTCTGTTCACACATGAGTAGTTAGTGTGTCTATAAATCTAAGAACACTGTAAAATACTGCACTAGTAATCACCATTACAATAGTATCTAAAATAAAAAAGACATTTAAAAGCACAACTAACATTAATTCCCATTTCCTTGATGAAAGCAAATCAGTAACTGAATAAGATAGTTTTTACAACCTGATATATTTTATCAAAATCAGCCCACCCAAAAAAATTATTGCTCTTAAAGGTTATCAATTATTTATCTTCAAGGCACAACAAAATTGTTACAACAGATAGAAATATAGTGAGAAAGAAGCATTAATTTCCTACTAGACAACACATAACAAAAAGGTCTTTTATCTCTAAATATATTTATGAAAATATGGGCCTGTGTGTAAAATGTAAAAATGCCAACCACTCATCGGCTTTTAGAATCCAACAGTTTGCAGATTACATGATGCCCTTTGAAACAGAGAATACCACACTTAAGGAATAAGAAGTAAAAGATACACTCCATTTCATTATTTTCTAACAACTTGCTTTCTTTAGCTATGCCAACAAGAATTAAGAAAAATGGGCCTCCCCAGTGGTGCAGCGGTTGAGCGCTGGGTTGTGAAGCTGTCCGCAGCCTCTGCAGCACCGGTTGGATCTCCAGCTGCTCCCCGGCCACCGGAGGAGGGTCCCACATGGCGCACAGACCTCTCCTGCTGCCCGCTGCTCCCCTCAGCAGTGTACTTCGGTCCTTCTGCCTGCTCTGCTCCCCGCTCTGGTTCTAGTGAATTCTCTCGCCCTCCCGCGCTTCTGACTGTACCCAGTGCTTGTATAAATAAATGAATAAATCTTAAAAGAAAAAGAATTAAGAAAAATGTGTTATTAATGTAATTAGATACAAGTATTCACTATTTCTACATGAAGCACTAACAAAGACGGTGCTAAGTATTAGGCATAGCAACCTATTATTTAACCAAGAATGTGACTAATGGTAATTAGTAATTAGAGCCATAGTCAGTAACTGGACCTGAAACACAATCTTATTCTCAATCATCAAACTACCATGTATGGTAAAATAATTTAGTATTGGTAAGTTCAGATACTTCATTTAAAAATGTTTTAGCAATTCTAGCGGTAGAACATCAGAGAAACCTTGACTACAGAATGTGAGTATTAAAGTCTCCTTCATAGCTAGAATTTTTGGCCACCTGATCTAATCTATTTTTTATTCTTCTGTGTTTCTATCTTTTTCTTTCCCTCCCATTCTTTAATCTTTTTGTCTGTTTTCAACTTAGTCATAACCAAACCCTAAATATACTTCTTTCTCTAACATATAATAAAGAACTACCTACTGGTAACTTGTTAGCATTAAAAGAAAGTATGTTATGAATTAATTACTAATACTTATGAATTTTCCTCTTCATCAAACATCTACATATACAATATGACTAAAGCAGGTTTTCACTGTGTCATATCAAACTTACAGGAAAGGTCCAGCTCTTTGGAAAATTGCCACACTGGTAACCCATATTAAATTTGAAGCCTTCCAGGGATCTCAAGACTTTTTCTGCAACACTTATGCCTAGTTGTTTATCATTCCCAAAATGAATGAGAATGAACACCTTGTGTTTTTGATTAGTATTTTCTGCTATTATTCCAATGGAAAAGTCATACAGTTTTTATTGCATTTAATCAATTATTTTAATAAACAGCCTAATTTAAAGAGCTATTAAGAAATACTACATGAAAACTAATAAAATAGATGCAATACACAGTAAATTCAGAATCTATTAACATGATATTATTCTATTTGTAGTAGTATCTAACCTAATGAAATACCACAAAAATTGATGAAGGAAATTTTGTTCTTTACATGTTCACCTAACAATAATGATTAACTATAAAAATGTAAAGCGATCTGTTTATTTTAGAATTCCCCCAAATAGAATCTAAAAGATGAGCAGAATGTTTTAATTCTGTAGTCCATTCTCTCTTTTACCATAAAATTTTCACTTCCGGGCCTCCCCGGCGGCGCAGCGGTTGAGCACTGGGTTGCGAAGCTGCCCGCAGCCTCTGCAGCGCCGGTTTGATCCCCGGCTGCTCCCTGGCCACCAGGGGAGGGTCCCACATGGCGCGCAGACCTCTCCTGCAGCTCGCTGCTCCCCTCAGCAGTGTACTTCGGTCCTTCTGCCTGCTCTGCTCCCCGCTCTGGTGAATTCTCTCATGTTCCCGCGCTTCTAAGTGTACCCAGTGCTTGTATAAATAAATAAATAAATCTTTAAAAAAAAGATTATAAAAAAAAATTTCACTTCCAGTTATAAATCTGAATAGAATTTCACCCTGATTTGGGGACTTGGAAAAGATGAATAGTTCTTAGTCGGATCAAAAAAAAAGTATAAATTAGAAAAAGGGGAAGTCAGAATCATGTGGTAAATGTAGATGAATTTAATAGACATTATACTGAGCTAAAGAAATCAGATACCTGAAATGTCCATACTAGTGGCCATTCCACCAGATTGACAGAGATGACTATGTTTAATGTGATTAATAAGCAGTAGCCTTTTGCCCTTCTGCTTGCTGAACTTCAGACTAACTATGGCTCTTCTACTTATTAGCTAAATTTGCTTTGCCACATAAAAATGCTTTCCTGGCACTTTCACAGGGGTTCAAAAATCAGGAATTGTGTATATATACTTGATCAACTGGGCTCCTTAAATAAGATTGTGATTACAATCTCCCTGGTTCTCTTAACAAAAAACTGAAGGCATCTCATACTGCTGTTATAAAACAATTTTTTAAAGTTTCACTCTGCACTCAAATACTTATATATTACAGAATTTATTTCCAAAGATAGTAGAGTTAAGTGTTTATTCAAATAGCTAACCAAAAACTATATAAAAAAATTTAAAGAGACTAATGTAATGGTAGAATAGAAAATGTCCCATTTCCTGCAAGTTCCTGTCCATGGAACATACTAGCACCCGTCTTTGTAGACCCAGATAGATCACTGGTCATATGTTGTATTAATTTTAACAGTGATTCATTTCACCTGTGCACTATTCAACCATTTTAAATTTGTAGATGTATTCTCTTACACTTACAATTTTTGAAGGTAATTATTATAATTTTAAATCATGAAAATTTATTTATAATTTTAAATTTTAAAAATTTATAAGGACTGTTTTAACATAGGAAATGGAGTTTTAAAATATTTAGATCTAATTAAGTTGAAAAATGGTATTTGAACACCACTTTGATTTCCTGGATTACATTTCATTTATCAGTCAAAGACAAATAATAGGCTATTTCACCTGAGTATATGAAAAGTAAACTGTATAATCACATTTATACTGAGGGGGGTGGGGGATAAAATACAATTCTAAGATCAATATTAATCAAAAAACTCAGAATATAAAGTTTACAAGGACATTTCCTTTGTCCTTATAGCCATTAATAAAGCAAGGTCTGCAGGAGGCCTAAACATCCCATTTTCCCCCAGACTGGTACACAGAGCTTCTAGAATCCTGATTTTGTCAAGGTGCACAATGCATCTGCAAGGTTCCTATGGGTCTCAGAATACACACCCAGGGAAAAATTTTGAATGCTTTGTACTCATAAACATGAAGGAAATAGCTTTAAAAGTTCCCAAAGACAAACAAGAGACTTCAGTCATAGTAAAAAAGCATGATACCAAAACTGAATTTCTTCTCATTTTAATCAAGCATTATTGGGAATAGTTTCAGATACTTTTGCAGCATCTGACTTCCTCCAACCTCTCAATTTTAAAACTCTATTTTAAATCTACCTTATTGAGAAGTACCGTCTACATGCCTCGTGGATTAAGAGGCCTCTAAAAAGATTCTTTTCAATAAATAGCTCTTTTCTAAAACATAGGAGGAAACAGACCTCAGAATTTAACTTGCTAAAGATCACACAACTAACAAGCAATGCAGCCTTTCCCAGATTATAATCTAGAACTCCAGAGTTTCACAAGTCTACTGTGAAAAACCCAAACCCAAACCACATTCAGTATACTTTAAATGGCTTTTAATTTAAAGGTGGGTGATGTTTTTCCATCTGTTTTATCTATGACCTATACCCAAATTATAATCTTAGTTGAGAACAAATATCTGGGTCTCGTTACTTTTGCTTCTTATCCATATCACATCATGTTGACAGACTTTAGTCAGTCAAACTAGCAATTTTCCAAATTACAATTCCTCTTCTCCCCATAATTCTAACAAGTTTAGATTAATTACTCCTCAATATTTTCAGGTTTAACCATGCCAGGGTATGTCTTCCTTATACAGTAAGGCAATTATAAAGCAATCTAAGGTATGGGACTAGAAACTATCTTTCTGACCTATGGGAATACTGTTGAAACAGACAAAGAAAAACTATGCTAAAGGAAGGAGAATGCATTCAAATAGCCTGCTCGAGGGGTCACCAAAATATTCTGAAGAAATTATTTTTAGAATTTCTGTCTCTCAACACTTACCTAACTATCTGATAGAAAGGTTATGGAAGTTCAGAGTTACAGATATTAAACAATCCACTCTCACTATGCCATTATAAAATATAGCATGAAATTGAACTCTTTAGTATTGTGGGATAGATGAAGTTATTTTGTTCTGAATTCATGCATAGCATGTCATACTTTATATGAATGATCAATGTGGGCAAGATCAGATAAAATATAGCTCTGCAGACTCTAAGGAATCCAAGTATCTTATGAATATAAATATTTGCTCATAGAGTCTATTAGTTTATGTTTAAGAGACAACAGAATGAAGTACACAACATGTAATTCTCCTATAATGCTCAGATATGTTAAATCCCCTTTTGAGAGTCTTTCAGCTATTTCTTTTTAAATGATCAAAGGACACAATTAGAAGTCCACCCTGTACCTGGGAATGAGCCAGTAAGTAAATCATTTGCTCTAACCATAATTCATAGATGAGAAACTAAGGCAAAAAATAAATAAGTGACTTGCTACATATCAAAAGGACAATGAAACAAAATTCAGTATCCTAACTACAAACCTCTCCGCAATCTTCACTTTCTCATTCACTCAACAAACCCTCACATAAGAAAATGCAGAACAATGCATTTTGTGAGGGATTGAACACAGAACTAGCCACTTTACAGGAGTCAAAATAAAAGTCTTGCCTTGGTTAAAAAAAAAAAACCCTAACTGGTGGTAGAAATGTTCACCTCTTCCCCAGGAAAGCACCATGACCCTCACCTTATCTCATTTGTTGGAAGTTTTTTGGCAGTTCAAACATTTTTGTTTTTGAAAAGAGGGAGGAATAATAAATGATTTAAAAATTTATATCAGGCTCCCTCATGGTCAGAAATTTAATTCTGAATAATAAAAACAAAAATAATTTTGTTGGAAATAAAATTTTCAATTAACTAACACATACTTTCTCACTGGTACTTCCTTAAGAAACCATAATGCAGTACCATAAGTAAATATTTCAGCATCTTAGTGGTAGTTCCTATACTCTCACTCAAGTGTGAGAGTATGTCTGGCACTGCTATTATCTTTTCTGTTATTTACTTTGTGAAATGGTTCAAAACACATTAAAAGGAGATACAATGAACATGAGCCAAAAGAAAAACAAAGAGATGACAGATTTTTTCTTTGGTCAGATTTAGAACATTACCAAAACAGGAGCACATGGCAAAACATCTCTTATAAGAAGACTCATTATTAATCTAGAAATCAAGATTGGAAGAACAGAATTTAAATCAATTTCGGACCAATAGAGGTCCAACATGCACAACTAACTTCCATGACTGTCGCTATTAGTTGTGAGACTTCAGACTCACAAATAGCAAAATTAAGCTGCTTTAAAGCAATCCATTACATGTTAAAATAAATCATGCCAACAATTTGGCAATATATACCAAAACTTGTAAATATGTAATAATCTTTTAAAATATGAATAATCTATGACCAGTAACACTAAAAAGTGGAAACTACTCCTAAGAAAGTAATTATTTATTAATGTATTAGTTTAAGAATGCTTGTTTTAGTTTTATCTAACATCAAAAGAACATTTTCTTGAAATATCAGGTACTTCTTTTAAAAATCATGGTATAAACTATAGAAGAACACTTAATGATATGAAAAAACATTACCATTACATAAGAGAAAACAAGTTTTTTATACACACACACATATATATATATCACATCACTACATTGGCAATAATATATGTATGTCTATCTATAATAAACACACATATATAAAAGATTGATCCATTTCCTTACCTGATTTGGGAGAGACTGCTACAGAGACAGAGGTACTGGTTACAACTTGAATTCTGAAGGGCAGGAGGCAGTTGCTTGAACCAAAAACTCACTCTTGGAGTGGAAGTATCCACAAATAATGGATCCCTTTCTTAAATGGCATCAAGTTTCTCTTTTACTCTTGATCTCTCTATATTTATCTCAAAACAAAAGAGTTTCACCTTATTCTTTTCCTTCAGATCACTTACAATAACTTGAAATTATATGTCTGTGTGTTTATTTAGTTAACATCTGTTTCTTGCGCTAGAACCAATGCTCTAACATGACAGCATTAAGATGTGTTTTACCACTGTATATTCATCACCAACAAATAGCATGTGCCATAAATGTTAAATGATTGCCAAAACACTAGAGTACCAGTGATACAAGAAGGGAGACAAAAACAAAAATTAAAATCTAATGTCAACCTCATTCTATTTAAATTATTTAATAACTTGCCTTATTTCTCTTTACATAATTTATTTAAAAATTGAGTTATCTGATCATTATGTAGCATTCTAATTAGAAGACCTCCAAGTATTTCATTATTAAATATGGAATTCTGCCTTAATTAATGGGAAACATTGTCAAAAGTCCTAAGAAGCATTTTTTTTAGTCCAGCAAATAACATGCAACTATAAACTACAGTTCAGATTTCTAACCCTATATTCACTCTCTTAAAGAAACTGGTTAATTCAAATAAAAAGTAGCATCATCGCATTATAATATATCATTAACAAGTTCTGGAAAAGAGAACTCCTTCACTACTCTAGAGGCAATGGATCCACTGATAAAATCAAGGAAACAGTTTGGTGGAATGTGCTCTGTTTTGTACTCTAAAGAAATTCATTAATCAGTTCAGATGTAAAAATGGGCTATAAAAGAAATGCAGTCTTAATGATCTACATTTCCTCATTTTTACATGTACTTTTAATATATTTAAATGTAAATTGGATGAAGTCCAGAGAGTAATTATAAAAACAGCTGATAGCAATCTTATAATCTGCCAAGAAGAAAGACCACTTGAAAACAATTTCCATTCAAACATTTTTAGGGCCAAAAAAGACCCACATCTGTATAACTTATACAAAAATCACAGTAAAGATTATTCATCTATTTTGTAATAAGGCATTAATAGAGTGCTGCCATTTCACCATTACTTCAGATTGGCTCCTATTGTAATTCATCAACTGTCTACAAATTTAAAATAAGCAGGCATGTTCCATCTTTACTAGAGAAGAAATACAAGTGGTAGCAAACTATTAAATAAAAACAAAAATCTTTTCTCACAGGTCAGACAGACTCAACTAAAGGAAACTGAAAGGTAGGGCAATGGAGTTGGAGGCCAGAGTTCAACATTTGGCTTTGGTTCTCTTTGCACTTCAAGAACTAAGGCAGAGGATGCTGGGGGACTGGGCAGGCTTATGGAAGAACTTTAATAACAATACAAAATTATGGCATAACAGCTTCATCCTTTTCTTCCTTAGTTAATCCAAAACACATAATAATAATAATAATAATAATAATAATAATAATAATAATTGAAAATGGCTTCCTGCTATTCTAAAACTGTTTGGGAAATCAATTTTACTGCAAAATAACCATACTTGATCCACACTTCTGGCTCAAGACTAAATGATGAGACTTTCTTTCCCAATGCAGATTCATGAAGACTATCCCACCACGAAGCTTCTGTGGAAAACTAACAGAAGGCCCAGTTCTTTAATCCTATTAAATAACATTCATGTTCAATTTAACTTAATGGTTGTGCCACCGCTATAATGTCCACAATGACAAGCTAGGACAGCATTCATTCTATGCACAATGTGCCTAATACAACCAAAGAGTGATAATGATAACTACAGTGCGCAAATATTAGGGAAGGCAGAAATCCTAAAGTTTTGTGGAAAGTGATAGTTGTTTTTATTTATTATTTATTAATTTTTTTTCAGAAAATCTTTTACTACATATGATGCAGAAGAATTAAACTACTAAATTTTATTGTAGACTCCTAAGACTGCTCTTCGTTAGAAAGTTTTGTGACTAAAAAGAGCACCTTGATTCTCTCTAATGTATAGGCAACCTGTTTTAGTTGACGTTAGACTGGCCAATCAAACATCCCATCCGCAAGGCAAGAGTGATAGACCCAGGGTTAGTAGGCACAAGACCCAAGAGAGACCAGTGGAATCTAATCTCAGGATTTAGAAAAGACAACAGTAATGTTGGCCACAACATGAGAAACAATTGCCTCTTTCTGATGAAAAATATTTAAAACATGACTTTCTATACAAACAGACTTTTATAAACTATTTTGATTCCTTATACAATCACTACTATTTCTGACAGAAAATAAGTAGATAACTTTCAATAGCTACTTCCAGTAAATCAGTAATAATAAACGCAATGTGATAAACATGTAAGCGAGCCACCAATTCTCTTTATTTTATCAGACCTTCAATTCCTCAGCCCCTATTCAGCATCACACACGTGTGGTACCATGACAATGGACTGCTCTGTGACTACCGTGAAAAAATCATTAACCAACCTTCATTTTTCCATGACTATTCAGCACTAGCAATAGTTAACTTCTAAAAATCATTTGAAATGTTTGAAAAGTTACAATTCTGATATAATACAAACTTGTTCAGCTATTCAAGAGGCACTGCAACAAGAGGCATCAGCCTTGGAGAAAGACAATAAATTTGAAAGTGTTCTAGAAGCCACCTCCCCCTATTTTCTTTCACAGCACTCCATCTCTTTCATGCATTGTCCATCCTACAGTATATACATACTGTAGTACTTATTTCCCCATGTGTTTGCCTGTCTCCACACCAGTAATGCCCACAGGTCCAATGGTTCCCAACTGCAGGTCACTCCCCATGATCGCCCACTCCAGGAGATATAGAAAGGATGGAGATATTTTGATTGTCACAAGTAGAAAGTGCTACTAGCATCAGGCAGGAAGAGGCCAGGATGCTTCTAACAATGACAACAACATAGAGGTCAAGAAATCCTGCCCTGGTGTAAACAATTAAGGACAGGAACCACCTACTACATGCAGCATTCTGTTTCACACTGCTCCTCAGCACAAGATGGGTTCTAAAATGTGGAATGAATGGACGCACGTGTACATGAAAATTCATGTCAATAGGGATTTTATTTTATTTTTTTAAAGATTTATTTATTTATACAAGAACCAGGGTACAGACCAGATGTGCAGGAGGGTGAGAGGATTCACCAAAGACAGTAGGGAAGAGAACAGGCAGAATGACTGAAACACACTGCTGAGGAGAGCAGCGGGCAAGACAGGAGAGGTCTGCTCTCCACATGAGTATTTCCACGGCCGGCAGGGATCAAACCAGCACTGCAGAGGCTACGGACAGCTTCACGGCACTGTGCTCAACCTCCTGCTCCACCAGGGAGGCCCTCAATAGGAATTTTAAACCATCTTTCTTCATATGACACTTTTTAAAGGGCTTCCTTTTTTCATTGTGAAAACAAAGAGTGCACGTACCTGTGATAAATGTCAGAACTCTGGTCTGCCATGTTGGAGCTAAGGTAATGGGAGAAGACACACTGGCAGATATTTCAACTCTACCATGTGACAGGGCAGAGTTCTTGACCTGACAGGGACACTGCAGATCTCTGATTGGAAAGATTACTTTAGTCGCTTCTACATCTAAGATATTCACCTCATGTAACAGCTTTTCATATAAGCTACCCAGCTTTTATTCTGACAATGGAAGTTTCTACAGCATTTCAACCATAGTCACAGCTGCTGTCAAGTCTGTAGTAACCATAATCGTTAGGTCAAGCTTTTATTTTACTGTAAAGGACTTTAAATATGAACATGACTAGTGATAAATTAAGTTGACAGGCATTTCTTTTTATGACTATTCAAAGGAAGACATATCTATCATGTTGTTTCATGTAAACAACTTACAAGTGTAGTCATAATTCGTATGGCCTAACTACACTGTGATTTCAAAGATTAACATACCAATACTATAAATCACAAGTCACTTATAGTTCTTGGAGTTGCCTTATGAACTATAATAAGAACTCATAAATTAAAACAAATCTAGAATGACAGCAGCTGTGCACTTCCCCCGTAAATATGACCAGTGTAAAAAAAAAAAACACTAAATGTCTTTTCCAATTGTTCAGAGTAAATATGTGGCTACAGTTTATCAGGGGATACTTTACTATGATAATCACAAGCAAGATATTGTCAAAAGCACCTGACAGACATTATAGTCCAAAGAGACAAAAGAAAATGACAATGATGCAAAGAAAGAAACCAATACTTAAAAAAAGAGAGAGAAGCAACTTCTCCTCTATCTAATAACCAAAGTTCAAAGCGGAAGGGTCCAAATTTTGGAGGTGTTTTAAGGGACTGTAAAACCAGGATGAAAGTTCTAGTTTCTTTCATTATGCCCTTTTCATCTCTTTTTCTTTCAGAGTGTTTGAGGTAAAGCTGTATCAAGTTAAATTGCTTGGTTTTGGGGCTTCTGGATACCTATGAAAAGGTCAGGCAAAGTGTGCAAATGACTATAAGTATTTTACTCCAGACTCTAGACTTTGAAAGGGAGGCAGAAGAGGGATCCTAAGCTTTCCCTTTAGGATTCTACAAAGCCTCCTGCCAAATCGTGTTATTTCTTCTCTAATAATATCATCATAAAATTGCAAATGAAAAGCACAATATATCTGAAACTTTATAGCTAATCTATTTCAACAAAAGAAATAACGCTTTCTTACTCAGAGCTATAGCCTTATTCGTCCTTAGCTGCTGTCACAATGTGTCACAATAATTAAGTGATTTCTACTGAAAACACTCTTCAAGTGTTGTGAGTTTGTGGGGTTTTTTGGGGAGGTAACTGAATCATTGTTGTTATTATTAATCATCAAGATTGTAGAGGTGACAAGGAAAAGACATTATGAATTAGTTTTTGAAACACCTAGGTGGACAAACTTTTCATTGCCCTATAATGAAAAGACAATATACAATCAATTATTAAAAAAAAAATACTTTGCTATAGGAAAGTTCCAAGTGTAACATCAAATTAACTGAATGTGACTAATGCTTCAATATCTACAATTGTCCTCTTTCCCTTGGACAAGTTATAAACTTGCAGGTCATACCATCTTACTACCTAACATCTCAGTAGCCTTCAACATGGATTCTGTATATTTTGAATAACACTTTTTATTATGACCAATATAAACATAAGTACTCTACTGTATGTGTGTTACTGTAGAGGAATGTGAGGCTCAGAAGAGCTAGGTACTTTGCAAGTGGTTGTCTGGCCTACGAGGAGCAAGGCTAGGGGGTGGGCCCAGCTTTGCCTTCAAACCTGAGTACATACCAATCTGTCATCATCCAGCCTTGCTAGATTTGACTCCCACTGTAACGTGGCCACCAAGACCCACTACTGGTTCCATTTCACAGACAATACAGTTGTGTCTCTACTAGAGAATACCCATCATACCATGACACCAAGTTTATGAGAATGACTACCCATTCATAGGCACACATGACAGAAAGTACCTGCAACACAAGCTATATCTGCATAGAAACCATGCACAGAAGGATGGAATGATTGGGCCTTTTGAGAAACCACAGTCTCTGTGTCTCATCTCTCATCACAGTGGTAGGATCATAATTCATAAATGTTTTTGATGGCATGGCTGCCAACACCACTACTGCTGCCATTAATACAGATAAAAAAATTTTTTCTCTAATTTCATTATGGTTGTGACAAGCTCTAAACTGGCCAAAATGCAGCTTTCTTTTGCCTAGAAGGAATAAGGATTCATAAGAAAGGTTTCAATGAATAAAATGAGAGGCAAATGTCAAAAACCTCCATGAAATCTAGGAATTCAGTCTTGCAACTACTCCTTTTGTAAAAACAAAAAAAAAACAAACAAACAAAAACAACAGAAGCTTAGGTTGTAATATTTATAATAAAATATAGCAAAGATTTTGTGGTAGAACTAAATATTAAAAGTGATGACAGGTGGCATCACACAGGGCATAATCTACCTAAGCAGCTGTGTGCCAGGGACAATTTGCACATTTGTTCACATGGCATTACAAATAAAAGAGCTTATGCCAAAGCCATTACTTTTTACCTCTAGATGTTGCATCCTGATAAACATCACAAACGAGGTCATGCTTCTTCCTAATCAGCCCCACTATGAAATGGGTCAGCAACGACAGCAGGTCCCTTGTTTGCCTTAACCAAGTATGAGATTGCACAGGAGCAACACAAAGCAGCCTGAAGCTGAAAATAGCATTTCCAAAACTCAGTCAAGCCTGAGGGTGCAGAAACAGGCTGTTTGTGGAACTCAGCCACAGTGCATCAAAAAGTTTGTGTTTAGTTCCTAGGCCAAAGAAAGGATACTACTACATGTGCTTTGGTAAAGGCAAAGCAACATTTCCCCACTACAAGAAACAAAGCAGGACAGCAGGTTCTTCCCTTAAAGCTACACAGACAACATCTGAATATGCCAGGTCCCTGAGCCCATCAGATCTCACAGATGAGGTCAACAATCTTTTCCTCAAAATTCCAGATAGTAAAATAATCTAGGTTCTGTGGACATGTGATCTGTGCCACAACTACTCGAGTCTACTGCTATAGTACAAAAGCAGCAAGAGATAAAACATACACGAATGTGCATGGCTGTGTTCCAATACGACTTTATTTACAAAAACAGCAGAGGACCTTGTCTGCCAACCCTTGACATAGAAAAAATGGAATTTCAGAAAAACAGGTGAAGTGGCATTGACTCTGAATGGGCAGTGAACACAAAATTAAAAAGCGAGGAGTTATCAGCACCCACACTGCCCACTGTCGTTTCTGAAAGAGGCTCTGGAAATGACACAGGGTCAAGGTAGTGCGGCTCTGGTATATTTCCAACCTGAATTAATCGCAAGTGGCTGTAATGTGCTCTTTTATTTGCATTATAAAGACTGAAAATAAGTTTATATTAGACAAAATTGCCACTGTATTTCATCTGAGGTTAATGACTTGCCATGGAAATTAAAGTTAATATATCAAACTAGGAGACAATTTGATATAAAGAGAGTATTTTTCTCCACAAGTGACTTAATTGACTTGGTTCTGCTGGTAAGGTAAATGTGGAAAGAGGCCAAAAGACCATAGCTATTTTACAAAACAAAGAAATTGAAAATTTCTTAAGTGCCAAATTTTAAATCATCATTCCTTTAATTAAAAGCCAGTCACACTTTCCTGTCCAGGAGATAAATTCCTTAAAGCTAGAGCACAAACTCCATGTAAATTTTCCAGCAACACAATGGGAGAAGTAAATGATTAAGTGAATCAGGATCAAAGACATCCCTCCTCAGTTCTTGGTGACGGGGCCTCTACATTCAGCTCTATGGGACCCAAGTCATCGTCCATTGCACTCCATGAAAAAAACAAGGCACACACCATAGGTGAGGAAAGAAATGGCAGACAGTTTTGCCTTCCTTCAGAGATGAAAAGCAAAAATCCACTGACACAACTATGTTGTTCATAGAGTCCTTCATCTTTATGTGCTTTATTTCATCTAAACAGCTGACTGAAAAATCCTGTCTCATAATCACTGATGAAAAAATTATTCTCTAAAAATTCTGTGTCCATTCCTATCACTCCATACTGTAGGAACTTCTGCTAGAATATAGGAAGGCATCCAAACAAAAGCTCTCGTCTACAAACCCATAGGTTACCACTGTCCAGTTACCAGCATAGTGACTTTTAAGGACCCAACGAACATACCTGTTTCCAAAGGGGAGGCCCAGTGCCAATGATGCAAGCACTAAACTTCCATGAGTATATGATTGTTCATAATAGCAAACTAATTATGTCCACTCTTCCATCAAAGATTCCCAAAGGCCTCAAGAAGCTCAAGAGGCAAAAGAAAAATAATTAGGACCAGAACCCAGTCAATCTTCAATTCTCAAGTTGCCATAACCTTGTCCCTGGTCAAATTACTTAAACCAAAATTAAACTGAAGAAAAATTTTCTAGTTTTCCTAAGTTCTAAAACCCATGAAATAACCCATGACTGCCACAGATTCTGAATAACTACATGACAATACTCACTGGATCTGCTACTCATTTGTTAATCTTATACAGTTTTAAGAATTTGCTTAGAATTCCAAATCATATAAAGTACATGTTCTTAATCTTGTAAAAGTTGCTATTTACAATGATATAAGAACTATGGACCTAAACTGCAGAAAAATGCACATATGATTATATATGACTTTCTCATACAATTATGTATAGAGCCTCACCTTAGACCACAGATTGAGTACCCCAGTAAGGAATAAAAGATCACATCCTGTGAATTTTGTCTCTTATTTGGTAAGTATAGCTACCAGAAAAGTTTACTATCCCATGAAATCTTTGCTTGTATTCAATATAAAAAAAGCAAGAAGGGCCCACACTTGCAGGAATGCTGCAGAGTTCTAAGAATGAACAGAGATAAAGACAGTTCACTTTTCTGAGCACATAAAAACAAATGTAAAGCACAAAGGCTTTTACATGAACATGTACTATAGAAATTCAAATGATGTCCCAGGAGAAAAGAAAATCACAGTGCACAGTGCAATTAATTCATACTATTCAAGGCTAACATTGAAAGATACATAGGATCACAGGGGATAGAAAAGGAAGGGATAGAAGGCAGGAAGAGAATAGTTTAGTTGAAAGGGGTACTGACAGATCAATTCAATATGACTAGAGAATGAGGTGTGATATTTGGGAAAGAGGAAGGTGTCTGTGGGAAACAGTATGCTAACTTCCCAGCAGCTACACCTGAAAACACACAATACCCATTCAAGAAGTATGGGAGCAGGGAGAAGGGAAAAATGGGGGAGATGGCATTATACTAGGAAAATCAGTATATTCACAGTCACCTATAATGAATTAACAAACAGCACTTGGGAAAAAAAAAACAAAAAACAACCCAGTTCTCTCAAAGCTCACTAATTATATCTGAAGATCAGCAAGAAAAGGTCATCATAAAATGGGGAAGTGTTTGTATAACATCAGATGCTGAGACTTTTATTTGAAATAAAATGTTATTCTCTTAAATACATATTGCTTTCAAAATGAGCTATCAAAATCAATTTTATATATCACACTCTAATAAAAGAAAGCTTTATAGTCTAGGCAGCTTAAGACTGTCTCCAGAGTAATTTGGAAAACAAAGGGGTTGATTAGATTATTGCTTTACAAGGATTAAATGCTTCTTTGGAAAATGAATGCAAGCAGCCAAGTTAATTCAAATCATAGGTCAAAGTAGAATAAATAATGCTTAAATCTTACAATTTTATCTTCAAAAAATAAAGGCAGGGACAGTCTTTACCCCATGGTGGACCGAAACTGCTAAATAAGCAGAAAGTGATTAAATAAGCAGACCTATTATATGTCATCAGCTCAATCGAGTGAGAACATTCTGGCTGTCTTCTGTTAGTGAAAGGAAGATGCTTGATGTTTTTCATAATAAATATCCATTCATAAAATGTGCTGAAATGAACAAAAAAGATCTATTGCCAATTCCAGCTATTTCACAGAGAAAAGTTGGCAAGGAATTTTCTAACATCTAAAATAGAAAAGTAACAATTAATCACAAAAATGGCTCAGATAATGTGTTATATTTTGTTGCACATTATCATATTCATCCTGGTGCCTTAAACCATTTATAAAAAAGAAATCACATAAAAATGCAAGTACCAGTCTTCTCAGGAAGCAAAAGCTTTAAAAAAACATGTGCTGTGTACCCCCTGCCCAGTTGCAAAATTAACAACATGCTCATTGGAGTAATGTTGAAAAATAACAACGGATGAGGAAAATAACAGTAACGGAGGGAGAACCATTATATTTACCTTTTAATGTCAAGTTATGTCACGGTGACAAATCTGCACATAACGTTTCTCTTGAAAAACATGTGAACAATGACCCATAGCACAAAGTATTCACATAACACTGCCACATGGCTTCACAGCATCCTCCTATTATCTACACAGGGACTTATGTTTCTCACCCTCAACTGTACGAAACAGTGGGCTGCCACTGTGTTTTGCTATTTTAAATGTTATGTTGGACATCCTTATAAATAAAAGCTTGCAAGTATCTGTAACTATCTTTTCATCTATTTCCTGAGATAAAATTCTTAGAATATAATATGCCAGATTATCAATGAAAAAAATTTAAGGTTTTTAAACATAATCTCAAATTTCCTTTCCAAACGATTAGACCAATTTACAATTTCAACAGCAAAATATTTAAGTCCGCTTAACTTCATCCTTATACTCTAGTTTTAGTTCTTAAAATAGTAAAGAGGAAGACCATTTTTAAAAGCCATATAACCCTATTCCTAATATAAAAAGAATAAACAGAAACATTTAAATACACTTAAAATGATAAAATTTCGATTTTCACAAACTGTGTTTTAATACCAAGTTATTCCTAAAATTTGCTTGTTACTTATTTTATAATAGTATAATAGTATTCCTGTCTTATAAAGTACTAAGTAGAAGTAAAATCACACTAATTTTCCTTTAATTAGTAAACGAATTGACTGCGTCTATATTTTGTTTCCTTTATGCTTGTGTTTAAAATAGATAGAAGTCAAACTCCCAACACAGTGTAATTTCAATGATATTTCTCAATTATAAACCCATATGTCACTGTCCTATTGTAATAATCTGTAGGCTGCACAAAGTACAACACTCAGCTAAAATGCTTCATTCTGGAAATGAAAGATACTCAACAACCTCCACTCACAAATGTTCATCCTTGATGCCAGGTCCTAAGACAATTCTCAATTTCTTAAGATGTCAACTCCTAATAACAAACAAGATGAAGTCAACAGTACCCATATCTCATGGGATATATCAATCTCCCTATGAGAAGCCAAATATAATTAGATCATGTTTAGAAAAAACTGATATTGGGCTTCTGAGTCCAGAAGACAGGGTTCACTATGGCATTTTCATTTATAGCTCAAAAGTATATAGGTGTCTTTGGAAGTTTCAAAAGTTAACTATCAAGAAATATGAATTCTTTAGGCCAGAAAACCAAATACCCAGAACCTAATGGACTATGGCATATTATATGAAAAACAATATGTTGGGAGAATAAAAGGGTAAAAAGCTATCTTCAACCCATTACTCCAAAGGCTGAGCAGATGAACTTAAAACCAAAAAGAAAAACAGCAATTTAATAAATTCTGACTATCTTTCTTCATTAAAATAAAAATGTGATAAAAGGGAGAAGTCATGTATGTCAATTCTGTTATTACCATTGTTTTTCTGCAAGATCTACTGGTGTGTGTGTGTGTGTGCACGCGAGAATGAGAGAGAGAGAGAGAAAGAAACATATGCATGCGTACATATTTAAAATCAGAGGATGACTATGATGGAGGTTGTGACTCTTAGGAACAGTGCCTTATCACAAGTCATGAGACCCAAGCAAGATCAGACTCAATAGGGAGTGGAGCACAGACCTGAGGGTAAAGATACAGAGATTGGGCCCATCCTGGAATCTCTATTCCCTATCCTGGTATTTCAGGTCCCTTTTCGATTCTGCATGGTTATACAAAATCAGCAACAAACTGAAGGCTCACAAGGAGTGACCCCTCCCAAACAGAAAAGGACTACATCAGTACAGTCTCTGCACAGGCTCGGGGCAGCACTCTCACTGCCCACCTGTGACTATGCAGGTGTCTCTTTTCACCAACTCTTTCCTCTGCAGGGCAGAAGCTTTCTGGCTGCCCATGATCTGTACCATGCCAGGATTTCTCTTCACTGACCTCCCTCAGCGGAGTCAGCTCTCCTCAAGGACGCCCGCCTGCGACCATGCAGGCCTCTCTCAGCAAACCTGTCCCTTTTCCTTTCCCTACTAAACCTGTTCTCTAAATATAACTAATGGAGAAACTCGCCTGGGGAACTCGCTGCATGTCGCTAAAATGGGAGCTCTGGTGAAGCCTTTCCCAGAGTGAACCCAAGGACCCGCAACTCCAAAAACCCCATCAATTATATTCTTTACATATACTGAATACCTACTACGATAAATCACTACTACTGTTGCATTTCTTCTAAGGAGGTATTTGAAAGTAAGCAGTTAACTAGATGCTAGTAAATAATGGCTATGGAACTCAGGCTGTCTTATAAAGTTACAAAGGTATCAATTTTTGTTAAGTCACCAAACAGTAAACTTGAACGCATTTAGTTAGCAATTCTTAAGATTACAAATTCACAAACACTGATTTTACACATATCAGGTAGCTTTATTTCCTTTCAGAGGTAGCCATAAAAAATGTGGATTCAATTTAGAAAGCTATGTTCAAACGCAACTGAAAAGAAATGGTATACTATCTCTTTTAGAACAAACAGGAAATCAAATTACATTTGGAAGCATAAAAATAAGTAAATCTATAATGAATAAGTAATAAATATGGAATAGATAGACCAAGAAAAAGAAAACCCTGACACAAATGCAAATGCTTATGTAAAACCAAAATAAATAGCAGTGCTTCTCAGTTCTGTTTATAGATCACAATCTTCTGAATGGTTTATTTAAAAAAAAAAAAATCATTTGGCAGTCTACACTACCAGAGATTCCTAAAGACTCACTCTTAGAGGTCCAATAATGATGAACGACACCCCAACTGATTCAATACACAACCATATTAAAAGATAATAAAGAGATTGGATGAACTGGATTGAAATTAGTTTAAAACACAACTTAAATAATTTGAAATAGGTTATGTAAATAAAATGAAGTTTGGACTCTGGCTCACACCATATAATAAGATCAAGTCAAGATGGTTGAAACAAAAGAAGTGACAAAATTAATAAAGGACGATCTACACCACTGTGACTATAATATTGTAGTAAGACAAGTCTGAGTATAACATCAAATGCTGGACATGAGTTTTTAAAAAGAAACTGGTAGATAAAGCCATCCTTAACTGAAAAGAGTTCAAGTAATGCAGCAAGAAAAGCCTAGAGGGAAAATGGAATTTTTTTTAAAAATAGAAATTAAAAAAAATAGAATTTACCCCCAAAAAACTTTTTCAAATATAAAAATGACAAAGATGAAAAGTATTGACCCTCTTTTACAAGTAAAATATATGCTGAAAGAATTTCATTTTTCCTCAATAAAATTTAAAAAGCGTTCACATCCAGAGAGCTATTAAGGGCAGAGAGAAACAGGCTAGAGAAATGCAGTTGCAGAAATTATAAGTTGACATTCTTGAGAGAAATTTTGCACAAAATAGTGCATATAAACACCTTCCAGAGAGTATACTGAGAAGGACCTAGAAATGTATTCACATGGTTATGTGGTTGTTAATTTACAAAAGAACTAGATTTCCATTTGATTCTGTAAAAGCACTGACCTTTTCCATTTAGTTTTGCTTCTCCCAAATTCACCTTATGTCAGGTGGCTTTACAGCAGCTACTGGAATATTTAGGAACCGGCTAAGAAGCAGCTAAATTGAGATGCATTTAAGGTTAGAGGTAAAAAATTTATATATATATATATATATAAATATATATATATTTAAAAGATAATATATATATATTTATATATATATTTAAAAGATAATAAAGAGATTGGATGAACTGGATTGAAATTAGTTTAAAACACAACTTATATATATAAGTTTTAAACTTACATAGTTTAAAATACAACATATATATATAGATATAGAAAAGGCTGAGAGAGGGTGCATTACTTAATAATCCAATTAAAAGGGAAGAGTGGGGGGGCAGGTTTTCTACTGTTGGACATAAAATACTGGCGTTGACATAAATAATGTAAAATTCATAAGGTACTGTAAAAGAACATCAGTGACACACTGGTTAATGAGTACCATTGAATTCAACAATATATTCAATACATAATTATTCACTTCATACACATGGACACATACTAATACACACATACACACACACAAAAGCACACTATGAAAAGCTTAGAAATAATGTGACTCATATGAAAGAAAACTGACAGAGGTTTATCCCAAATCTAAACATCAGTCCTAAAAATCCGCAGAGCATAATAAACAATGAATTCTTTTTAAAAGAAACGTTTTAAAACTAAATAGCCAGGAAAAAAATTTTCAAAACAATGTTAGAACAAAATATGTTCTATACTGTCTTCAGAAAGTGTTTCAAAATTGGTATGATATGTCGTTGAGATAAATCATAGGCTGCCCCCAAAACTAAGGAAAAAATATTATGAAGGGATTGCATACACACCTTTAGATAATTAATAAACCACTGACATAATAACAGATGCCATTTTGCATAATCTACTGATTTATACATAAATACAGTAAAAATAATTTCTTTAAATATAAATAGCCAAAATTCTTGTATCAATAATAGTATCAACACAGTACCACATATTCTCTGATCAGGAGGAACTACTAACCACTTCTAGTTACAGGAGAATACCAATAAAATTGTACTCATCCAGTGACAACCAAGTGAACAAAATTATTTGTATCAAGAAAAATCATAAAAACTTATGCCCATTTATCACAAGTGAATTCTCATTTGTACAATATAAATTTTGCATAAACACTAACAGAAATGACACATCTGCAACAAACAAAATAACAATCTGCAGGTTCAACTGTGATGCTTCCAAATTGTATGGAAAGTAAGTATATCAAGAATGCCCAGTCCCTCCCAGACTGGTAAAACTCCCGTTCAATGTGCTTTGCCATCTCTGAAAGCAAATAAAAGAACATGTTTTGCCTAGAAGTCAAGACCTTCACAGGCTAAAATTCATTTCCACTCTCATCAATATAATTACGTACTTTAGATTAAAAGTCAAATTATATTTAATAAAGCATTAAGAGGTTTAGGCCATATTTATAATGTGAAAAAAAATATATGTGTATTATCTACCTAATTTCAGATTAATTCTCATATTATAAATTTAACAGGCACATCATTAATTTCATCAAGTAAATCCTACTTAAAGGGTAAAGATGTTGTTTAGTTTAATTAATTTAATCTATCACTATTTTCTCTTTAGGGCTCAAGAAATAAACAGGCAAATGAATATCAATATAAAATATATGAATGCTACTTTTAGATGGTTTAGAATCCCCAAATCAATATGAATGTAGGCTGCCCAAAATAATATTTGTATTATATATTTTCACACAGCATCAGGTTAAAATGGTTTAATTACTTTAAAAAGAGGGTAGAACTGATTCTAACAAAAGAAAAATTCAATTTTTTTTCTTGTTCACCTATATGAGCTGACGAAAAAGGAGAGAAAGCTTTCCTATACATATGTGTACCTACTCATGTACGCACATAGGAATATGAAATACACACACACACACACACACAGAGGGTAGGGTTGGAGGGAGGGAGGGAAAAAGCCACTTGATACTCAGGATGGAGCAAGAAAAACCAAGGCGACTGTACAAATGGGCTGAAACACAGACAAAAATAAGAACACTATACAAAACACGCAGTAAGTGACCATGCCCAGTTCTAGCTAATATTAGTTAAGGGCTACTTTTTTACCAATTACAGCTTTAGACTGCTCTGTTCTTCCTGCCCTATAAATAATACATACATAATTCTCCACGCTGTGCTATTTGTTGCAAAAAGGCAAACAATTTTACTTAACTACAAGCGTGTTCCTAGTGGATTTTGGTTGAAAGATAGCTGCAGAGAAGTACTTTCACACTGATTTTTATCCAAAACTAACCAATGTTTTAGAGGGGGGAAAAGGAACAAAATTTTCATAATGAGAATGAGTGCCAAAATAC
Organism: Talpa europaea; assembly: GCF_964194135.1. Taxonomy (NCBI): domain Eukaryota; kingdom Metazoa; phylum Chordata; class Mammalia; order Eulipotyphla; family Talpidae; genus Talpa; species Talpa europaea. Next base: position 31,958,241 of record NC_140074.1, read on the forward strand.
TTTAATAGCACTCAGATATTTGATTATTCCCTAATTTAAGTGGAAAAAAAAAAAAGACATGTGCCAAACTCTAAAGAATCACTCAAAGACACACTGCATATCTACTGAACCATGGCTTCAAACTATTAAAAGATATTGCCGCTCCATCACTGATGTGCATGAAATTCTGCAAATGAAAATCAATTTGCAGAAGGGAGTTTAACACCCTAGCTTCCAGGCATTTTAAAGGCTTAACTATAACTGCATTATTAACCACTTCCTAGGCCTGAATCGGGCATAAATTCCAATATAAAGCATGTTCAACCAATAGTATATTCAGATTACTGAGCCAATTCAACAGCACCCTCTGCTTGTAGATAACTGAATCTGATTTTCAGGGATTTCTAAAACACCCTAATTCAACAAAATCAACCTTAACACTGTGCAGTTTTATCTACTATATAAATTCAAGCTAACCTAAAATACATTGTAACACTTTACACTTAATGCCAGAAATGACTGGAAATGAGCAGGAATCCAGGCAAAAATCAAGTTTAAACGTTAACAGCTAAGTGCAGTGAAGTGGATCTCAAACTTCAGGGAGGGAGGGAGGGAAGAGAGAAAATTAAGAGAATTTTCTCAAAATTCTCACACACGAATATTCTCAAAATTCTGGTTCACTATATCCTAAAATGAGGCACAAAACTGTGCATTTTTAACAAGCATTTCAACTGGTTCTGAATCAGAGGGCCCTGGGTTCATACTTTTTACCTACTGTACTGAATTACCCTTTAGTAAGTAGCAGACCAAAATATTTCCACCAGGACAGATGATTATTTGTACAATTTTTTTAGTGGTGACCACGGATTTGTCAAAGAAAGAACGTTAACACTTCTTTGAACCTTGGTTGACTTTAAAAGGTCAACATTTCTAGAACACTGTGAGCTACCACTCTGCATACTTTTGGTTGCAGTCTACAAAGTGTCAGATACAGTTTGGGCTTCTAGGTGAATGTGGTATGGCATCAGGCTGAGAATGACCATGGAACACAGAGGGCAGCCAACATCTGGTTCTGCTGCCACGGTAAGTATGAGGGTACTATGCGCATATCTGTTAATAAGCAAGTCATTCCACTTTTCTCTGTCCTTACTTCTTGGCTACTGGCATACTCTGCTCTCCTGATAATAGTCAGGGTTAAAACAAAATTAGAATATCGCATGAAACATTATATCAGGTTTTTGGTTTTTGTTTTGTTTTGTTTTTAGTTTCTATGTTCCATTGTTCCATGAATATGTTCCATTAATAATCTAAAATGCTTCATATAAAATGAAGTATTACACACTTGATAAAAGGTATATGTTTAAGGGAAATAATCCTTCAAATTAAATATCAAAGCATAAGAAGCCAAGAAAAACTGCTCTGGAAAACAGAAAGACATTCTCACAGACAGAAGCAAAAGTAAAATAAACTACCACAAAACAAAATAAAAGATTAATTTCATATAGCAGAAATTGCAAATGGAATAAAAACTATCTAGTATCTGATGCTGGACCCGAGCTAGACCAAAATAGTAAGATTTTACACATCCTAATTTTTTGTTTGAGATTTATTTATTTATTTATACAAGCACTGGGTACAGTCAGAAGCGCGGTAGGGTGAGAGAATTCGCCAGAGCCAGAGCGGGGAACAGAACAGGCAGGCCGACGAATTACACTGCTGAGGGGAGCAGCGGGTGGCAGGAGAGGTCTATGCTCCATGTGGGACCCTTGCCAGGGGTGGGGGATCAAACCAGCACTGCAAAGACTGCGGGCAGCTTCACAGCCCAGTGCTCAACCGCTGCGCCACCAGGGGAGGCCCTACACATATTAATTTAAAACAAAGAGTAAGGATTCTTTTTAGGGATATGGCCACAGAACAGGAAAATATGCCTAATTTACATTTTAGGATAAAATTCACAAAAATTCAGTCACTTCATCTTTCATCAGTCACTAATCTCATCTAAAGTAAGAATGAATTTTCTTAGCTTTGATACTATTCATTAGAAAAATAAGAATAAAGGGCCTCCCCAGTGGCACAGCGGTTGAACGCTGGGTTGTGAAGCTGCCCGTAGCCTCTGCAGCACCGGTTCAATCCCAGGCTGCTCCCCGGCCACCAGAGGAGGGTCCCACATGGTGCGCAGACCTCTCCTGCCGCCCGCTGCTCCCCTCGGCAGTGTACTTCAGTCCTTCTGCCTCTGCTCCCTGCTTTGGCTCTGGTGAATTCCCTCACCCTCCCTCACTTCTGGCTGTACCCAGTGCTTGTATAAATAAATAAATAAGTAAATAAGTAAATAAATAAATAAATAAATAAATGAAAAAGTTATAAAAAAAAGAAAGAAAAATAAGAATAATGTCTATATTCACATCTTCACTAGATTATTTCTCTTTATCAAGTCTCATGATTTATTGAGCACTGTTCTTTAAGAGAAGGGAAAAGCATTTTAATCCTTGTTACATTAGGACCATATATAACTAAATTAAATCAATATGAAAAAAAGTTTTAATATGGGATGACATTTTTGAAACCTGTGCTCAGCAAGAAGTATATACAAGGCAGCAATTTGATTTCTGTAAAGTGTTAGGTGCCATCTCAGGAGAGACGCCTAGACACCCTCGGCTATAAAGATGTACAGGAACAGTGCCAGAGTTGAAAACCACCCTAATGCTGGGCCAGGACAAGTGAGTGTATGGAGACATTTTCAGAGGTGAAGACTAAAGAAACTGTGTGGGGTAGGACAATGAGGACATGTGACTCAGTTTGGAAAGGAAGAGAAAAAATTTCTCTTCTTGGCATGAGAAAATTCGTCTGAACAGAATGAATATTTCAAAAGATTTCATAATCAAGAAAAAAAAAGTTATACAAGGAGCACTCAAAGAAGAGAATCAATAAGAAATTAAAATGATAATAAATTAATTAACTTCTGAGAAAGAAAAGCAGTACAATCCTACATCTACTGATGTATAGAAACTTATGGGCCTGTAAAAGATTCAAACATGAAGCTAGTGAAATATACAACAGATAAAGGCATTAAGTATTTAAATCTTGGGTATACTTTCCTCATTATTCCAATATAATAATGAAATTTTAGCGCTGAAATTACTTGAAAGATTATTTCTGCCTTGTAGACAATTTTAATCTTACAAATTCAAGTATTTATTTACATTCACATTAATCCTCTAATACTGTCGCCCTAATTTTGAGGAAGCAGAATTGAGAATTGTCATGATTCCCACAATGACTTTAAAATCGTGCTCATCTTATTGTGAATAACAGTGTCAATAATGGGTAATAATTGTTCACATTTTATTCTTCTTTATGACCTTGGATTAAACTGTTTATTTTTTTACTTTTAAGCAGCTTCATTTTTTTTAATTAACATTGATTTACAATACTGTACATTATTTCTTGTAACAGGTTCACTGCTGCTTAGAGATCTATGTTATGAGACCACACAGTCACAAACCAAAGCAGTCTCTGTCCTTCACCACAGTCCACTGGGATTCCCATTTTTTCCCCAACTCCAGCCTCCCTCTCCTAGTAGCCTCAATTCTGCAGTCATATTTTTAGGGTTTGTTTTGGTGATGTTTTATCTGTTCCTTTGTTTCTCTATATTCCACATGAGTGAAATCATGTCGCATTTCTTTCTCCTGACTTCTTTCATTTGACATAATTCCCTCCATTTTCATCCACATTGTTGTAACACACAAGACTTCATTTTGTTTTATAGGGAAGTAGCATTCAATTGTGTATATATACCACATCTTCTTTATCTACATATCTGTTGTTGGGCACTTAGGTTTCCATAATTAGCTATTGTAAATAGTGCTGCAATGAACCTAGGCGTGTATATATATTAGTATTTTTGCATTTTTGGATAAATACCAAGGAATGGAATTGCTGGACTAAAAGGTAGGTCTATTTTTAATATTCTGAGGAACTGCCATACTGTTTTGACAGAGGAAGAATCAGTATTTATGAGGGCTTCTTTCTTATATTTTGAAACTCAAATGACTTGCAGTTTGAGCATTGCTATCTCTAGATTTAGAGCACATGTGACAGGACAATAAAGGCTATTTCTATCTAACAGGATAATGCCAAAATAACTTCATCCAATTATTTCTTTTGGCAAGAGCTTATATATATACATAAAATTCCAGTTAACAATGGGAGTCACTTATTGACCATCTCATGATATTATTCAAATGTATCTGTACAAATATAATTAGGATTTTATACATCAATGAACACTCACTGATTAGAAATATGTTGGTCCCAATCCTATGCATCAAATTTAAAATACTCATTCTACAGTCTTAGGAAATTATAAACATCATACGATTTAAAGAGCATTTGCAATAAAACTAACATCACAGGATTTGACCTAAGAATGAGACAGGGCCTCGCAGGTGGTGCAGGGGGTTGAGCACTGCACTGTGAAGCTGTCCACAGCCCTGGAGGCACGAGTTGGATCCTGGGCAGGCTGGGGAGCAACCCACATGCTGCAGCAGAGCTCTCCTGTCTCGCCTGCTGCTCCCCTCAGCAGTGTATTTCGGTGTATCTGCCTGTTCTGCTTCCCGCTCTCTCTGGTGAATCTTCTCACCCCCCACAACTCTGGCCTGTACCCCACTTCTTAAAAAAATAAATAAATAAAATTCCTTTTAAAAAAAGAGACCTTTTTTTTATTCTCTCTATTTTTTTAGGAATTTTATTTATTTATTTTTAAGAAGTGGGGTACAGGCCAGAGTTGCAGGGGGTGAGAAGATTCACCAGAGAGAACGGGAAGCAGAACAGGCAGATGCACCGAAAAACATTGCTGAGGGGAGCAACAGGCGAAAAACTGGCAACAACAAATGTTGGCGAGGATGTGGAGAAAAAGGAACTCTCCTGCACTGTTGGTGGGAGTGTAAACTGCTCCAACCACTATGCAGAGCTATGTGGAGATTTCTTGACCTACTAAACATAGAGCTTCCATATGATTCAGCAATTCCACTCCTAGGTATTTCCCCAAAGGACACAGAAACATCAATTCCAAAGAACACCTGCACCTCTATGTTTATAGCAGCACTATTTACAATAGCTAAGCTTTGGAAACAACCCAAATGCCCAAAAACAGATGACTGGATCAAGAAGATGTGGTACATATACACCATGGAATATTACTCAGCATTCAAAAAAGATAAACACATGCAATTTGCAGCAACATGCATGGATGGCACTGGAAGGGATCATGCTCAGCGAAATAAGCCAGAAAGAAAAAGAAAAATACCGGATGGTCTCACTCATAGCAGGAATCTAGAAAACTTAAATAAGGGACCAGGAAAAAGAATAACTGTAAGAAAGAAAATATTAAAATCAACAAACAACTATGAACCAGAGGCACTCTATGGGGGGGTGGGGGCCAGGGAAAGGAGGGCTTGGGGTCAAAATAAGGGGTTTGTAATTGTATGGGGAATTTAAAAATAAAATTTGAATAAAAAAATAAAATAAAATAAAATAAAATAATAAAAAAAGTATATACCTAAAAAAAAAAAAAATGAAACAAACCAATGGTAGACTGAAAAATAGAACACAGTTTTAGTCTGAATAGCAAGTTTAAGAACTCCCATTAAAGAGTAAGATAACTCCATGAAAGAGCTAACATTTTATTATTGGTATATCTAAAAAATAAATGCTCATTAGAAAAACAATGTAAACATATTTCTTCTTTCCTTACACTCTCCTTTTTCCCAAAACATAAATCCCTGAGTTTCACAGAAGAAGTAGAAAGTCAGAAGAAGTAGAAGTATTATACAATAGAAGACTGACAAAGAAACCTCTAAGTCACATAGCTCTTTGAAAGACTCTGCAAGGCTGTGATAATTTGAAATCTTATGGTTTCCCAAGGGGAGTTTATAAAAATCACAGGGACTGTAAATGTTTAAAAGTCTTGAAAGCAATTAACTAATATAAATTTAAAATATTTATTCTACAGCAGAGAAGGGGAAAAAAAGAAAGGAGTATTTGCCGGCCTAGCTAGTTTTGTGGAAAAAATACTCAACCAGGAAGCACTATATGGATACAACAGGTAAGAACAGCTTGCTCTACTACAAGAGGTCAATAATATGCATACACACACACATATACACTACTAAGCAAAGATTGTTGAGTCACAAAAATAAACCTACTATGGTTACTGACACTATCCCCAAAGCAAAACTTAAATGAACTAAGTTATTTTGCAAGATAAAAGCCCTCCTTACAGGCACAATGCTATGTACAATGCAGCAAAATCTAATATGCACTGTTCAACATTTATATTCCCACTAACCAAGTAGATATGTATTGTTAAAGTCTGATTTCATGTTCTATATTCAGAATTGTTAACTCTGAAACTCAATTCTGCAAGAACAATGAGAGTAAACAGTAAAGGTTATCTATAGACTGTCAGTTCTAACTTTTTTAAAAACCATACATTCAATCCCACCCATTACGCTCTTAGTAAGTCTTTCCTGCTTACCTCCCACAAAAGTTTCAGGGTCTTGTATGTTAACAGTTTAAATGTCAACTCCCATGTTGATATACCACCCTATACACACAAGCACACACACACACACAGATATTCAATTGCTAGTAAAGAATTTCCAATTCAAATACATTTTAACACTACCAACATAATCTGGTTCATAGTCTTCTTTTAGTGATCAATGTATAACTCTAAAAGCACATGGAATTTCCAGCATGAGCTACAAAGATTATCTCTCTAAGATATATTTTGAACCACGAGGCTAGCAAGATACTGCTGCCTATATAGTATTTTTGATGATGACCATCATGCTTCTTTTTAACAAACTTAAAAGTTAGGTAGTTTTGAGACCATTCAGGCTCATAAATACAATGAACAAGGAAAACAGCAATAGTTTGAATGGACTTTTTCCTGTTAACTACAATAATAATAAACTGTAGATTTCTATTTTTTTCTATTTCCATTTTATTATAAATACAGGGTCCAGGACCTAGACCTCTGTACCTGAAAACAGATAAATAATAAAAATATTGAATAAACATTTCCTCAGAGCAAAGTGCTGGTGGCAATGTGCTAGAATCTTTGCAGAAGGAAGGTACCTGTCACAGTAACTCCATTAGGTAGGTATTATTCTCTGATAAGGGAACTAAAGCATAGAGCAAAGTACCTTGAATAAGAGCACTCAATTACCAGGTGGCAGAAATGGGAGTTAAAGACAAGACCCTGTTACTGCAAAGTCGTTGTTCCCAGCTACCACACTCTAAACTCCATAAAAGACTGTTCCCACAGGAACCTTTCTACAACCTGGCTACAAGAAAATAGACACTTTCATTTTCTAAACAGGAATTCAAGGACAAGGTCATCCTCATTCATCAGAATGCTAGAGCATTCAACCTACACCAGCCCACTACAGAACCAGTAGCAGCACAAGAAAACTCAAGAGGATGGGCTGAATGATTTCAATTGGGAAATCTTCCTTTTATGTTAAGATGATATTATCTAATTTACTGAACAATCAAAAAAGATAATAACATCACTAAAATGAAAAGTAGAAATATTAATTATCCAATGACAGCAATAACGTATTCTCAAGTCCTGTTGTCTTTGGAGAAATACATTTTTGCATTGATTTGCTTAGCAAATCAAGCCCATGTAATATTATTTATATATATTTATGTATGTGTGTATACATATATATGTGTATTTCCAATTTTTATGGTGTGTATATGTAGTTTTAAAAATAGATATAAAGGTATACAAACAGGGTTAAGAGGTATCTTTCTAACAAGTAAAACCACCAATTTAATGAGCAAAGGAGTCTGGATGAAAAACATATTAACATCTGGATATCCTGATTTCAAAAATTATCTTTTTTTTTTATGTTGTTGGTTTATGGGTTTGTTTCGCTTTATTCTAGGATTTGAATAAACTCCATGTGTTGGAGCTACCTTCTGGCTCTAAGTAATTCTAGTTTTTGTTTGAAAGCCAAAATAAATTAAACAAAATTATTTTTTTTAAATCCAAGCAAAATATGTGAAATTTTAAACATAAGTATATTTTCCTGCCAATGTTATTTAATAGGTTTCTTCACACGTGAAGCTGACATTTTAAAATTATTACTGTTTACTATTCATCCATTTTTCTACAATGTCTTCAAAAATTTCTACCCTTAAATGTGGAAATATTATGTTCCTCTTTGACAGGAATCAGGATTTTTCTATCTAGCAAGTCATTCCCTGCAAGAACTTAAAGCTGTTCACTGACAATAGAAAAAAATAAAAACTACAAAGAAATATATTAATCCTACATATTTATTGGCATTATTATAATCTGTTATTCTATGCAATGCTTCCTAATAAAGTTCTGAAAGACTTTCATTATAAAAAAACAAAGGTTATGAGAAATAGAAAAGTAGGAACAGTCATACTTTAAACATTAGAACTATTATTTATTTTATATTATGTACTTTAAATTCTAAAGTTTTTCCTCATTTTTTTAACATTTATCAATTTTTACATTTTTTAGACAATATTTGCATCCCCCACCCCCTCAGATTGAGTCCCCACAGAATCTCCTTCCCCAAGGCACCATCACCACAGTCCCCTGTGCTCCTCCCTCCATCCCTCTCACTCCTCTCCCTCCTCCTCCCCTGCAGTATTTCTCTGGTTTATAATTGTCTGTTTTGGCTTTGTTGTGTTTTGTACTGTTATTATTATTTTTTTTTTACCCTGATGTCTTATTTGGTTCCCCTATATTCCTGTTATAAGTGAAACCTTATGCTCAGTGAAATTAAATCCTAAATATTAACATCCTCATCATGGTTATAAAAGTTTCAAAAAAGTTCATTTTCAATTAAAGTGATTCATAAAAATTGGAAAATGTAAGCTAGTATAAAAATTTCATTTTCGAAAAAAAATACCCAATTCTGATTTCTTATAAGTTTTACAATATAGAAGGATCTAGGGGCTTGACCTGGTGGCGCAGTGGTTGAGCGCTGGGCTGTGAGAGCCTCTGCAGCACTGGTTCGTTTCCCGGCCGCCAGTGAGAGTCCCACAAAAAAAAAAAAAAAAAAGAGAGAGAGAGAGAGAAGGATCTAGAAAAACTGTAATTCAAAGAGCCATTCTAATAAAATTTCTGCCATCACATTATACCTGACTGCCAAGTCATCATGTTCTTCATTAAAAGGTTTATTCCTTTTGAGTTTTACACAGTTTTACATGTATGTTGAATAGAAACATGTGTAAATGTTACATAAATTACCATCAAATTTAATTGTACTGAGGATTTCTGTTAACCCCTGTAAGTGTTTTTGTTAACAAAGCATTCTTTTTTAAATTACTACAAAAATTTTAGCCTAAAATTTATTTGCAGAGTGAAATTCCCAGGAAAAGAATCACTTTTTTCCATGAGGAAAAACAGCCTTAAATCTGGTCCAAGGCATTCCTGTCATAAATGGTGGCTTATGGCCTCACCCAGCAGTACCTGCAACAGTTAACTAGGATCTACTTCAGATAGGCAAGTCATACTGGTATTTATCTTTACCTTAGGCAAAAGCACCACCTGCAGAATAAAAAAAAACAGAAAACAAGAGACTTGGAACCCGTAGGCATAATTACCTGTCAGAATATACTACAGGCTTTCTAAAGTTAACATCCTAATACCTATTGTTCCCCTAGGAGAATTCCAGAATCTGCTTTAGAAAAGCTAATTCAATTTTCTGCTGATAGTCTATTTTATGCCATTCAAATACATTATTACTTAGTGCATCAGATACATATTTCTTATGGAGTGAAAATACTTTGAATTTACTGCTGAAGACATAAAAGAAATCACTACACTACCTAGATGATCAAAAACCTAAAAACAAGGCAAACTTTTATTCTTTTTTTCTAAATTTTTAGCTCTACAGCTAAGAGGAAAACTTAAAATAGAGGTCTGCAAGAAGGGTGCTTACAAAGTATGATAGAATAGTCAGTAAAAGCTTCTTCCAACTCCTCACAATTGATGTTTTTAAGCCAGATAACCCTTGAAGGTAGGTATAGAAGCTGTCCTCTTCAGTGTACGGTGCTTTGCAGTACCCATACCGATTGTCAATGTGTGCTAATATCAGTCATGGCATCCCCAGTAACGACGATCGGCATATCCCCAGATGCTGATAAATGTCTTCTAGGGACAGTCACCCCAGGGTTCAGAACTGTTAAGTTTATAGAAATGGCTTCTCACGGCTTGGCTCTACTTCTTTGGATGTGTACCAGGGGGAAGACATTTAACTTCTTTGGCTTACCAATCTCCAAACTCTATAGTGGAACCTCTCTCATTGAACTTGTAACTACTCGGCATAAATACGTCAGCAATGGCTACAGACCATTAGAACTCATTTCCGTGTCAAACCTCAGGCACCTTCTGTGCTTCCTCATCTCTGTTAACCCTGCAGGGATAAATTAGGGCACTGGCAATGTTATTCTTAAGATTTCTTTTTTAATTAGACAGTTCACTTTTAGAGAACTGATTGCAATTTTCTTATAGGCTGATATACTTCTCATACATAGCAGGAGAGTAAACATTTTTCTCAGCAATGACTGCTCGCTAGATATGACCAGTGTTTACTGACATCCACAGTTGCAGCAGACATGAAAGAAATTAATATTAAGCATGACTGTTCACTTGAGCACAATTTATTGACTATGGAAAGTGTCCCCTCAACTAAATGAAGAATATTTCTTAACAAAGCACATTATTACGATCTTTAAAAAAAAAAACAAAAAACTTCTAATCTAGCAACTCCAATCATTGTAAATCACTCACTGTGATTTATTTTGCTCAATATACAGCCCTTTGAGCATGTATAAAACTAATTTAGTGACATGATAGTAGTTTCACAACAGAGTTTGGGTTAAAGGAGATAGTTCTAGATGAAAAAATTTGATGGATCACCCACAATGCACAATACACTTACTGCACCCAAAGGTGGTGGGGTGGAGTGAGGGGCCAAGAGTTAGGGAATAGGAGATGGGAGACAGAGTATTTCAAACACCTGTGGAGTCAAAAAGTTAGCCAGCTCTGTGTAAATGCTACTGTTGTCCTGAAGAAATTCAGCAAGACAGTAGTCACAAAGAAGTGTAAAACTGCAGTAGTACACATCAGCATACTCTCAGAGGATCACAGGCATCAAAATACTCTGAGGTGGTGCAAAATGCAGGTGCAGAGGAGTGAGATCTGGTTTCTACATGTTTTATAAGTTCCCCAGGGTTTTCACATATACTAAAGTGCAGGAACTGTAGGGTTAGAGGATATCATCCTTTTAAGAGGAATACTGATTGTGGTATAAAGGAATAATGTCATGCAGATCTTTTCAAAATATATTTTTAAATAAATTTAACAGCTGCTTTATTTTCTAAGCATTCTCTGTATTGGATGCTCAATAAAAAAAAAATATTGGTTTACATAAAAAGATTCCTGCAGAATTTATTGAAATAAGCCATGCTGATATTTCTGTAAATATTAACAGAACGTAACTCAAGTTATTTTATGGATGTGATAATCCAATGTCTGTATCCCAAAAAACCTACCTGTGGCTGCCCTGAAGAATTACCTATCAGTGGCTGAACCTGACTTCTGGGGGATCCCAGTAACTACTAAATCTGGATAACTTGATTTCTGTAGGGATTCTTGGGAAATAGATATACTTTAGCACAGCACAAAGAGAATGTCTTTTCTCCTCTGACAAACTGAAACAAAAGCATCACATTGATCCAATTACATCAGGAAGAGTTAAAATGAGACCAATATCCCAAAGACCCTTAGGACTCATCAAGAGTGAATAATATCCTTCAGGGGCCAATAAAATAAATGACATTAAAGAAATTAGACTCTTATGAGCCATAAAAGAAAGAAGTAGTAGAGGGGTATAGAAATCAAGTCTATTTTAAACCTTAAAAACTAAAAAAAAATTTTGAAAGAAAATCTCTACAATTTCTTCAGAATAGGGAAGGTATTCTTTTTTAGCACCCACAAAATCTTTTTTTCCTCTTACATATGACAAGAGGCTGCAGTGAAATTTACCTAGGTTGTAAACCTGTCTGATATACTAGTTGAGTGGCCTCATGCCTTAGTTTCAGATTCTTCCTCTAAATAAAATTAGCTGCTAAGAAGAGTCAACTCAATAGGATGGTTAATTTTCCTGGAAGAATGACTGGGGCAGAGTAGCATTTAACCTTTAAAGAAACAGTCTCTGTGTCCCATGTACTCAACAGCTTGCATACTCTGTCTCCTTACTTAACCTTGGGGAAAGACTATCTAATGGGATAACATATACACTGCCTTGTGAAAAGTAAAGCATTACACTCAAATGTTAGCAATTATTAACTTTGAAATGGAAGAATAAACAAATTAAAAGTGAACTGACACCCAGGATAGATAAGTAAATAGTAAAAGGATACTAAATTTCATTAAATGAGTTCAAGTCTCTTTCATGCCTTCAATAATTATTGAATAAAAGGCAAGAGCTAAGCATTTGTCTTCAATGACCTACAAGAGATACTAGACATAAGCAAACACAAGAAAGAAAAATCTAAGCACTATAATTAAGGTAAAGACAGCTAGGAATTTTACAGTAGAGAGAGATTACTTCAAGCTTAGAGTGAGCAGATAAATCTTCACAAAAGAGGAAGCAGTTGAAATGGCCTTGAATTATGTGTAAATTCTAGATAAAGAACATATTCCAGGTAACAGCACAAAAAAGTAGGGTGGCAAAGAAGCACAGGAGCAGGGTACAAGGTAACTCAGTCTTGCTAAACCACCAGGTGAAAGGAGTGCTGGGCCAGCAGACTGGAAAACAGGCTAAGACAAGTTATGGAGGGCCCTGAAATTGTGCCTCAGAAAGCAGACTTGAAATGCTGGGAGCTAGGATTCCTTACTCAAAAGCTTTCATGAAGGAATTTCAGAGTTTTGCATTGAGAGTTATCTGACAGATTTTATTTTATTTATTTTTATTTTTATTTATTTATTTATACAAGCACTGGGTACAGTCAGAAGCGCAGGAAGGTGAGAGAATTCACCAGAGCCAGAGCAGAGAACAGAACAGGCAGAGACGAAATACACTGCTTAGGGGAGCAACGGGCACGTCAGGAGAGGTCTGTGTGCCATGTGGAACCCTCGCCTGCAGCCGCCGGTCAGGGATAGAACCAGCGCTGCAGCGGCTGCGGGCAGCTTCACAGCCCAGCGCTCAACTGCTGTGCCACCAGAGGAGGCCCCCATCTGGCAGATTTTAAGATGGAAGATGTAGTCAAGGGGTAGCCACTAACCTCAGAGGTGCTGAAGAAGTGGAGGTTTGAATAGAAACAGCTGGGTTAACAGTACAGTAATATTACAGGGGATGAAAAATGAGAAAGGTATCAACAACACAGCAAAAGACCCTAGCTTTAATCTTCCACCAAGAGGTAGTACCAATACTGGGGGAAAGGAATGCAGATTAATGAGGAACTATATGCCAGAATACTGATGTTCAATGTGTCACAGAACTACAATCTTGGTGAAACTAGGAGCAACTAGGAGACACAAATTGAAGTAATGAAGGAGTAAGGAATGGTCAATACAATCAGTCTGCACTTACTATATGTCAGCTCTGTTCTAGGTGTAGGGGATTCACGAATAAACAGGACAGATAAAGATGCCTGACTTATGTTTTAGTATAGGGAAGACACATGAACAAATAGATAAAGAAATTAAAAATAGAGAAAAGAGCTAAGGACAGAATGCAGTGGTCCTCGAACATATGCAGGTCTGAAAATGAAGCTGGTAAATAACCAGACAGTTGAAAGAAAAGCAGTTAAGAATGTTGTTATGAGGAGAAAAGATCATGTCTCATGGATGAAGAAGCTGAGGGCTTATGGAGGAAGGAGAACTGAACCCTGGTTTTTGCTCAGAGGTGAACTTGATCAATGCTATTCTGATAGTCCAATTAGAGAGCATTAAAGAAACAATGAGAAGGAAGGACACAGAAATAGTGAGTACAATAACTCTTTGTAAAAGTGAGCATGTGGGAACCAAGATAGTAAAGTTGTTCAAGAAGGGAAGCATAGTCTTGTGCTACCAAAAGCTCAAATAAGAAGAGAACAAAGTTTGATTATTGGTTTTGGTAAGGTGATAGGTGAATGATTTAAGTTTCACTGGAGTCGTAAGACAAAGCAATAATCAGAGGGTTTTGAAAGGAATGAAAAGTGAGGAGGAACAGATAAATGGTGGAAGCACCAGGGAAAATCTCACAACTTCATCTTCTTACAAGGCTAATTGAATGGATTCCAAGACACACATCTTCACTTATCTGGGGGGACATAAAGTACATGAAAGATTTGGCTTGTTCTGATGTCTCCAAAGTGTAAAATAAAGAGTTCAGTGTTCTACATGGACCAAGAAACCTCCACACAGAGGATGGATTATCCCCTCAAAGAAAAGCTTCTTCCTTTGGAAGCTAAGTCTCATACATCTCATATTCTAACTAAAGTTGTTTATCATCAATTTATCATGATCACCTTAGAGTAAAAGTCAGAAGTATCAGCAATGTTATTACCAATGGAACTTGAAAAGTTTATTTTCTTCTAGTAACATTGATTTTTAAAAAATCTGCATTAAAGATTTAGCCACCAATATATTTTCCATCAATCATATAAATAATAAGGAAAATTAACACCTATGCATGTAAGTGCATGTACTGATAATATTGCCAGGTTTATGACTAAGAAAATAAGCCCTGATTTAAAAGCAATAATACAATTGAGAATGATAAGCTCATCTGAACAGGATCTACAATGCCAAATTACAAATTTTAAATCTCTATAATACAGTCTCTAAAATTAGTCAAAACATCAAGAGCAGCTTTTAATAGATTGTAAACTACTAAAAATATTCCAATTGTTTGGGAATTCTTAACATCCCCCAGAGGTCCATATCTGTAATAAACAATGTTTGGAGTCATTTGGTTTGTTTTTCACAGCATGTGTTCTAAGTACCAGGCCTTATTTACCTAGAGTGTAAAATGAGATATAAATGAGGGTCTGAATTTAAGACTGCAAAGATTCTTTGGCTTCTCACTGAGAAAGATGTAATCAGCTATATATTGCAACTGCTGCTATAAGTAACCTGTATGATATATAGTTTTGATTATATAATAAACTGAACATGGCAACAAAATCTGTCATAGCACAAAGTGAAAACAAACTTCTAGAGAAAAAGATTCCACCTTTCACCCAGTATTTCTCTCTTGATTTTTACTCTGATGTCTTCTTAATGTTCTCTCTAAACCTGCTTCTCTCATACCATCACATACTTGTTCGCATTTATAAACTCCTTATATTACAATAGTTCATTCATTTCTCATACCAACACAATGTAGATACATTTCATGTGGGTGATGAGAAAACTGAAGTTCTAAAACACGAGTGTGTCTGCCCAGCAAGTCCTTAAAAGACAAGTGTTATGCCCTTACTCCACCATAGATGCATTTCCCAATTGAGTACACAAATTCAGGAAATGTTTTCTTCTAAGACCCAATGCTTATTAACACCCACTGAGCATCACATTTAATCACTTTTGATTTTGTGGTAGCTAAAATGATGAAAAGAACTTTTTTTTTAAGATTATTTATTTATTTATACATACAATAGCTGGGGTACAGGCCAGAAGTGCAGGAGGGTGAGAGGATTCATCAGAGACAGAGTAGGGAGAACAGACAGACAGACCGAAAGCACCGCTGAGGGGAGCAGTGGGCACGACAGGAGAGGTCTGCCATGCCCTGTGGGAATCTACCTGGCTGGCCGGGAATCGAACCTACACCATGGAGGCTGCAGACAGCTTCACAGAGCTGCGTTTAACCCGCTGCACCACCAGGGAAGCCCTGAAAAGACCTTTTAGACCATAGTGCCTTCAGGGTGTCATGGAGATACCTGCTCCATAAAGGCACAACAACCAAAAAGGCCTTTACTTTTACTGTTACCAGTTGGTTACACCGTATTATAAAGAGCTAAATGAAGTTACAATGTCCATAAGAGATATCTCCCACAAGCTTATCTTGTTTCCAGTAACTTTTCTCCAAAGCTACTCTCTAGTAATCCAAAGAAAGGGAGTTCGGGATCTGTCAACAATCTATCTGTCAAGAATCTATTTTCACTCCAGTGACTGGTAATCCCAGAAACCCTGGCTATTCTGTAGCTCAACACAATACACAAATAGCACTCAGATTCCAACACCCCTTTATAAAATATAAACTTTAAACTTCTGAAGAGGTGAGCATTTTAACTACCACAAAAGATCATTTTAACTACCACAAAAAAGCAATTCTGAAACTTGATTTTAAACCTGAATATAAATTTTTTTTGAAAACTTGAATTCTGAGATTTGAACTTGAATCTCAATTAACAAATTTAAGTGACTTTCATGGAAGTTGAGAAGAAGAAAATATAAACTAGAAGGGACGGAGAAAAGGAACTAATGATGCACAGCATGAATTTCCTTCTGACATGTTTATGCTGGATCCCATGCATGTCACCTGGAGCTTGAGCAGCTTCAAAGGGGCAACAACTATATGCTGAGAGATCATGGCCAAGAATAGTGTAAGAGGATGGAAGTCCAGAATTTATTTTATACAGTCAACCAAAAACCTTTACATCTAAAAACAAAGCAAAACCATGGTAACCATCTTAAGTTTCTACCAATTTAAGATGATAAATACTAATGGAAAAAGTTAACAGAGTGAATAAAATTTTAGTAGATAAAACCAAAACCTTACACATTTCTCAAAAGGCCTTTCTGTTGAACCCCTGCAGGTAGAACTGATTCATCAACAGTATCATGAAAAATAAACGAGTTAATGATGACAAAGCTACAAGATTAATGGATCAGTTGTAACACATTGATGATGCCTCAAATTTCCCAAAAAGACCAATAAATTTAATGTTTTCAGTTTCCCAAAACAGTGAGGCAGCCTATGACAAACCCTCATTCCATTAGAGTAGACCGTAGAGTTTTAAAATTGAGCTTAACTTGGGCAAAAGAATTCAAGCAAGCCCAATTTATGAAATTCTCTTTTATTTGAACCCCATCATATTTTTCAATGGTAACCAACTTTTACAATGCCATTCATATCAAAAGATTCCATCAGAATTTATTCAAATTTATACATATCAGTTGATATGTATTTCTAGTCATGACAGCCCTGGAATATTTACTATGATCATGATGACCCCAATGAAGCATAATTTGGACATCCATAAAAACATCTAAGAGAAGAATAATGAATAGATTGTAATCAAGAATGCATGTTTTGCAGGCTTCAAAATGAAATATTAAATCCTCAAGAAAAGGTGGAGAGAATTAAATAGTAAAAAGAATACAGGTTTCCTTTAATGTTCATTGTCACATATCAGGTCCATTTCAGAACTTTAAAAATAAGAAGTCTACAAATGCAACCACTAACTAAATCTTCCTACCTGTGTGTTCTTGATTGTATGTTTAAGTATAAATCCTAACACAAAACATCAAAATTCTAGCATTGCTACTAAAAATGTGTTTTTAAAAGGAGAAGCCACTTGCAGAATATATTACTATTAGCAGAAGACCTTACTCTGATCAAAAAAATTTTCTACCACCCTCACATTTAATTAAATAATAAAAAAGAAATAGATATTTTAGACTACCTGTTTGTGTCTATATTAATAGCAAAGCAGAAACCAGAGACCAAAGAAAATTAAAGGATTTTAAAAACATAATAACCATAACAATCTCAAGTTTTTATGTTTAATAGAAACTACTCAGTTGAAGTTTTCCTGGGCCAATACTGTATCAGTCGGGGGTCCCAACAGAAAACAGGAAGAACATTTAATACTAAAAACATCTGAAAAATACTGAATTAAGAAACAGAAGAGGCGTGACAGGATAGAGAAAACAGAAGAGACTAAGTAGCACCCTGGGCTGGCTAATAGTTCTCACTAAAGCTGGTTCTAAAGGGTCTAGATGAAGGAGCACTTAGCAGAATCCAGGAGAATCCCTGGGAAAATGACAGAAGTTAACTGTGAGGGTAGCTACATCACTGGTCCCTGACTCTACTCCCCTTCCAATCTACTGTGTGGTCCCACTGCCTACATCCAACAACAAGCCAGGGTGCTTGTGCAGTGGGGGTTGATATAGACCAGGGACTCATGGGAGGAGACACATCAGGGTGGACACCAGCACAAAGTGACCTGCAGGCACAAAACAAAGTTCTCCAGAAAGAACCCTGTAAAGGTTTTTAAACCAGCACACACACTCCATCAGGATGAATTAAAACAAATAAAAATTAATGCAACCACTAACTTCTCCTGACTACATGTTCTTGATTTTACATTAAGTATAAATCTAAAGCTTGCATTTTCTAAAAGTGAAAAAGGCCAGTAGTCCCTGGAAGATGGATTCTGGATTACCATCTAAAGTTTGTGCTTAATAAACACTATCTTCCCTACAGCACTGCAGGAGACATGAGGAGAAATGTCCCCCAAAATTTCCATACACCAGAGGAAAAGGTCACAGAGACCCTACCTGTCAGGATGGCAGTACCACAAACACCTGACTACTCTCAAAATTCTGGCCCTTTTCCCTAAAGAGAAAGATGAAAACTGATGTGTTTGATTCTCTGCTCTTTTTTCCCACAGAAAAAAGAGACAATTCTGGATTCTGTAGTCACTGATATAGGAAAGATTTGAAATAAACAAACAACAAAGATTTAAAAGTTATTTCATGTGGTTACATGAACATCTTTTTGTCTGGTCACTTATTATAAGCCATTAGGTTGACACCAAAACCCCCACATGACTCAAAACTTGCCTGATGTTTGAATTTTATGATGGTATTCTGTCACCTAATGTTTCCCTAAGCAAATAAACTCAAGAAAATATATCCTGGAATTCAATGGAAGCTAAAATTTGCACTCATCCTTCTGTCACTATAATCATTCATTCATTAACTCACTCATTTAAATAATAAAGCCAAGAATACAATTCACTAGCACCATGCAATCACACAGTGAATTTAAACTGCAATCATTTTAGACTAAATAAATACAAGGTTTGCATAAATGAATCAGACTCACAAAGGAAAAAAGCTTTAATAAAAACCACAAATATGAACCACAACAACTAGCCCTTGTCACATTAATAACTCTTAGTCATGTTAATCAGTATAGTGAAATGCAGCATCATCACAACACTTTTAGAAGAATTTCTTGGAGATTTTAAGAATCCATCTGATTCTAATGCTTTGCATTGTAACAAGAGAGTTTGCCACTGGTGTAGTCCACGTCAGTGATAATTGTGGTTGGACCGGAGTAGTGGTGGTTAGTATGATGAGAAGTGATCACTCAGATAGATTTGGAAAGTGAATTGTGGAGAGAATGGATGTATAATTAAAAAGAAAGAGAGACATCAATGAAAGACTCTAGGATGTTTTGTCTCAGAAACTGGGGGAATGGAATTGCTATTAAATGAGATAAAGGATCCTATGAGAATAGTTATCAGTCTTACATTTGTGAAGCCTACCCAATTGAAGATGTCAAATCATCAATCTCAGCAGGTGTTGGTGGGTTCAGAGGAAAAGTCCAGGCTAGAGACATAACTTTAGTAGACAGGAGCATATGGATGCTATTTAAAGTTGCAAGACTGAATTCAATCACAAGAGAGCAAGTGAAGACAGAAAAGAGAAACCTAAGGACTGAATCCTAGAGAGGTTATGATGTCACACAGAAAAGGAACCAACAAGAGAAACTAAGAAGAAAAGACTGGATAAGGTAAAGGAAAATGAGAAATGTGTAGTGTCCTCAGAAACAAGGTAAGAGGATGCTTCAAGAAGAATTGAATCAAACTGTATCAAAGGCTGCTAATAGGTCAAATAAGCTGATAATTAAAGAATAATTCAAGTTAGCAACACTGGGGCATTAAACATTTCTAATAGCATAGTCAGGGTTAATAAGGGTGGTAGTTAAATAGAGACTGAGAACAATTAAATTGAAAGAACAAATACAGACAATTCCTTTAAAGGAGCCAGGGAAGGGCCTTCCCTGGTGGCACAAGGGGTTAACACTCCACTGTAAAGCAATCCGCAGCCTCTGCAGTACGAATTAGATCACTAGCCAGCCAGGGAGCAACCCACATGGTGAGGCAGGCCTCTCCTGTCTCACCTGCTGCTCCCCTCAGCAGTGTTTTTCAGTCAGTCTGCCTGTTCTGCCCACTGTCTCTGGTGAATCCTCTTACCCCCTGCATCTCTGGCCTGTACCCCAGTTCTTGTATGCATAGATAAATAAATCTTAAAAAAAATAAAAATAAAGAAGCCAGGGATGAAAAGTAGGATGACAAGCGGGATTAAGAGAGTTTTTCAGATAGTAGAAACAACAGCTTGTAAATTGATTAGAATGAGCCAATGGATTAGCAAAGATTGGTGAAGCAGGAGGAAAATGAAGAACCAATGAGGCAATGTTTTTGAAGGTGCAAAAGAGGGTCAGTTCAAGTACACAAGTATTGTCAGACAAAAGCAAAAAACAATTCATTCAGGATAATAAAATGGGAAGTCAAGAATATGGGCACTGGGGATGGTAGATAGGTAGACGTGATAGTGAGAATCTGTGGAAATTCTGTTTTCTCAGTGAAGTGAGAAGCAAGGCAATTCATAGAGTGAGGACTGAGATAGTGGGAAGCCAACAGACTGGGGGAATGACAGTGAAGCTTTGGGCATTACATACTGTCCATCTGAATCATGGATCTGGAAAAAGCAGTTGGGATAGCCATGTGCTTGTTCCCAGACACAATTCAGCTGCACAAGGATGAGCATGAAGAGCAGAGAGAGAGCTAGATGGAACAAGACAGGGGTTTTTACAAGGAGAATATGACAGAGTGATGGACGGGCAACAGCATGTAACCAAGGGGAAGATGACAAGATTCATTACACAATAAACTAGATAGAAAAAGAAATGAAAACACAAGAATAGTGAGTGACCATAAAAAAGTGGAATCAATGGATTTTATTTCTGCTGAGGTCCAACTGGGGTAGTAGAGGGAATAAGATGAAAAGATAGTCAGTGGCTGTCACAGGATAGAATGCCTGAAACTACAAATATTAAGATGGTGCAACCATGAAGACCCTGGTAATGAAAAAAGTAAGATGGGACAAGATCATTGAACAAGAAGAAGTGGAAATAGGAGTTGCCCAGAGTGATTTTTCCCAGGCCTTTCTGAACGTCTCTCCCACAGCCCTGTGCTTCATAAGTAATCTCCCACATTTTCCAAGTCATTTCTGCCAATGAAAATAATCCATACTAGGATAAACGATTTAACATTCTTCACCCTTGCATTCCAAAATAGAAAAAATAAAGTCAGATGATCTAACTAATCTCTAAATGGTGGAATATGAATCCCCCACTAACATAATTTTCCAAAAATTAGAGAGAAAAATAAACAGAACTAGGATGTTTCCACTGGAATGGGCAATGACTGAGTCATCCATCAAGAAAAGGAAAATATGGGTCTGCTGCTCCTAAAGTCATCTGGCCAAAATGGAAAATATTCGAAGGTGTTCAAAATTTCTTACAGGCATTTCTTAGAAGACATAATCCTCTTTGTAGATTGCAATATTCAATGTTTAGGATAGAAATAAAATGAAACATCCTGCTAAAAGCACTATATGGGGCAGATTTGCACTTATTCATATTATATTCCCACATTTAAATTATCGTGCATGTAACCGGAACTTAGTATGTATTTACTTGCAAAATTCCATCTAATATTCCTGAACTCAAACACCAGTTCTCACAAAATGTTTCAGACCCTGCATGTTGGAAATAAACTCTCCCCACTCTGTATTCCCACACAACCTACTACCTTTAGTATAGCATTTATCAATGGTAAAAACCTAGTCTGTTAGATATTCAAGTGCTAAGAAATTGTCTTCATGAGCTTCTCACACCTAACAAAGTTCCTTCCACTACCACAAGCTGATAATGTTAGCTCTGTTAACCGATAGTTACAGTGGAAATTAAAACTGTTTAACTAGACTTTCAATGTTCTTCAAGAGCTATATCGTGGATGCAAGGCATAATAGCAAGACTTAAACTTTAGCAAGGTCCAAGGAAACGATAAAAATTTTTGTACCAGGGCCTCCCCGGTGGCGCAGCGGTTGAGCGCTGGGTTGCGAAGCTGCCCGCGGCCACTGTGGTGCCGGTTCGATCCCCGGCTGCTCCCCGGCCACCGGAGGAGGGTCCCAGATGGCGCGCAGACCTCTCCTGCCGCCCGCTGCTCCCCTCAGCAGTGTACTTCAGTCCTTCTGCCTGCTCTGCTCCCCCTCTGGCTCTGGTGAATTCTCTCACTCTCCCGTGCTTCTGACTGTACCCAGTGCATGTATAAACCAAACAAACAAACAAATAAATAAATAAATAAGACATGCCTCTAGAAAATTAAAAAAATAAAAAAATAAAAAAAAAATAAAAATAAAAAAAAAAAATTTTTGTACCATTCAAAAAGAAAAACAAAACCAGGAGGTGTCTCAATTCTTGAGAGAGGCAAATGGACTTCACCCACACCTTTGTTGTCTTTCTTTAGGGTTAAAAACAATAAAATCTTGACAATGGACTAGTATTAAAAGTGGCAAGAATAATGACAATAATGACTTCTTAATGACTAAACAACAAAAATCATTTTTGTTAGAATTGAAAGAAATTTTAACCCCAACCTCAAAGTAGTGGGCAATTTCAACTCCTCATCATGGCAGTAGTAAAAAGAGAATACACTGAAAAAGACTGCTGCAGACAAAGATGGATTTCTTTTGTTTCCTATCTCTATTACCATGCCACCTTTTAACTGCCCCCCCCCGCCCCCACTGGTGGAAATGTAAAGACCCTAAACCTAAAATAAATACTTACCTTAGATAGGTGAAAGTACACCCATTTTACATAATCTAAACAAAAGAAACAGACAACTGCTCTTCGTATATTTCTCCCACAAGCAAAAATAAGATATGATATATTCTACAAAATTAATAAGATGATGTATCTTGGAAGCAGCAGAGAAAGTTTACAATTCTCCTAAACTGAAAAGTACCATATTAAAAAATTCTATTCTTTAAGATGTTTTCAAAATGTTAATTCTGCAAAAAAAATTCAGTCAACTCCAGAATTTCCCATAAATGACTTAACCTATAAAACAGATTTTAAAAAATCAGGAAGACACACAAAGAAATGTGAATAATTCCAAAAAAAAATGTAAAAGGGCATTCATAAATTGGCCCCATAACTCTGCAATCCTCATTACAAACACTGATTTTACCAAAAGTATGTGATACACCATATGGTATTTTTACACATGACCAGGGAATACTGTACTCCTTTGTCACTGTCTTAGCCTTAGTCAATACTTTTTAGAATGAGAAAATAAGAACTGTTGTAAAAAGATCAGAACTGGGCTCTGAACTGCAAACAAGGATAACGGAATAAAATTCAAATGGAAAAGCAGAAAGTGTGGTTGCTCCTAAAAGAGCATCCTGAGTCTTAATTTATTACCTCTACACAGCTGTCACGCTCTTTTCTTCTATAATAACTGCAATGTGTTTCAAATAAAATTGCACAGAATATCAGAAATTCTGATATCAGCCAACCTCAGGTATGTCAGAAACAGCTATGTATTTTCAATAGTAACTGGCTGAATTTTTATTTAGGAATTTTCAATTCTGCTTATGCTTATTACCATAAAAAATAAAAGCTGCTCAATTTTTTCCTAGTGCTATCTTCACTGGTAACAGGGAAGAGAATGAAGGAAAGAATTAAGGGAAGAAGAAAAGACTAGGAGGAAGGGAAAAAGGAAGGGAGGGGAGAAATCCAATAAGTTGAAACAGCTCCCTCTGGGAGTCTCTGCAAGAGGGAAGGTGAATTCCAAGGACCCACAAGTACCAGATAGTATTCCTTCAGCTTTTTTTTTTAATGTTACTGCTTTTTTTTTTTTAAAGTTTGATTTATTTATGCATACAAGAACTGGGGTGCAGGCCAGAGGTAAGGGGGGTGAGAGGATTCACCAGAGACAGAGTTGGGAACAGAACAGGCAGATTGACCGAAGAACACTATTGAGGGGAGCAGCGGGTGAGTCAGGTGAGGTCTGCTGCACCATGTGTGTAGCTCCCTGGGGATTGAACTCATGCTGCAGAAGCTGCAGCAGATAGCTTCACAGTGCTGTGCTTAACCCCTTGCACCACCAGGGAGGCCCACCTTTTTAGCTGCTTCTTCACAGCGCCAGTTGAGAAGCACTTTGAATATGGTACATATTTTTCTCCAGCTGGCATATAGAATGGACTACGGAAGAACATACTTCATAAAAATCCATTTTGCAAACTTGAGCCTAAGATAGTGCAACAGATTCCTTAAATGGTGTATTACAACAAATGTGTTTGCTTCACCATATGCCTCAAGAATGCTTAAACTTTTTTTTACATTTTAAACCAATTTGCTAGCATTTACATTTTAATAGCAGGGAAACATTTTTATGCAAGAATTTTTATTTTTCAATTCATATCCCTGGGCAGCTAATTTTAAAATAATATAATCAAGTTATATTACCTAGAAAGAAATCTAAGCATTTGCTTTTCCTGTAATGAATATTGGTGCTTTGCTTTTGTTTATTTCAAAACTGTCAGAACTGAAATTGCCAGTTTTTGAACTAAGGTTATTTCTCAAGCATTGCAGTCTTCACGTTTCACTTCTTTTCAGAGGACTAAAATAGCCAGTATTTTGTTTCCTTTCTATTTTTGTTTTGTTAAATTTCTCAATACACTGAAAATATCTCCCAGGTGCAGTAATTATAGAAAAGTTACCATATGAAAAAAGCCTTTAAGACTAAATGATCATAATTCTTGAATATAGCACACACTGATATAGCACACATGTTGGTGGAAAGATGTATTATTTCTTTCTATCATAACTCATAGGAATACACTTATTTCTGAGAGTGACTAACTGCTTAGAAAGAAACATCTCCTTGTCTAAACTGAAATATCTTTGAACTACAACAAAACAAAACTTAGTTAACACACAAAGCTTTGAATGGACATATTCTGTCTCTCAGCACTGAAAAAGTTATGCCCAAGCACATTACCATTCACACAGAAAAGTGGACAATTTTTGTACATGGATTTTGTGTACTTTAACTATTTTTTTTTTTGCCTATACTAAAGTGCAGTTCTGTTTTGATCAGCTGTGTTTGACTTAGGTATAGGTATTTATGCTCCTTCTACAGGTCTGTGTGGGCTCCTGTAACTGCTTCAGAGAAGAGCAGCTCCCTAGAGAACTGAGAGAAATGCAACTGCTGTGTGCACATTTTTTCATGTAATCTGCAGAACCCTGTAAGACAGATATGAGTCCCTTTAACCTATATGTGAGGGTCAGGAATGCTGCCTGCAATAAGTGACAGCAAAGCTGAGTGAGATCTGCAGTACATAGTGTTTATCAGACAGTGAAAGAGCGGTACAATTCCTGAGAAAGGCTAAAAAGGTATGTGAGATGGCAGGAAAGGTGAGTTGGAGTGGAGAGGGAGGAGTAGGAATAAGCTGACAGGTGAGAGGAGAGTACCATACAGTCCCTCCCTGCCTCTGCCCACATCATGGAAGAACCTATTTCCAAAGGTCATCTTGCACTTTCCTATTCTATCCCTGCCTCCTGGGAGGAACCTTGCAGGATGGATTGACTGGCAACAAATTTCAGGCGAGGTTCCTACCTTAGTCACTCACAGACTATTGAGTTAAGAATGTGACTGGGGCCACAGGCAAAAGGCAGAAGAGAGGACATGGAGAACCATCACATCACATGAACCAGGCGAGTGGGATGTGGGCCCTTTCTTAGGGGACCAGCCCCTGCCACCTCCCTCTCTCAGTCCCTATGATCCTATGCAGAACGAGAAAGAGGCAGCTTTGTCAGATTCATAAATACACCTTTCAAATATCTCAAATAAAACTCACAACCAAAAAAAATTTAATTAAGATGCAAAATATAATAAATTATACCTGAGATCCAAGAGATTAGTCAAATCCCTCATTTGGATCGAAATATGAACATTTCTATACAGTTGCTAACATTACTAAACAGGCCTGACTTATCTAACACAGGTAGGAAGTAAAATGTACCATGTGACAGATGAGTATAAATTTCAAATACTTGACACTATTAAATTGTAACATAGCCTAATATACTCACAAATCAAAATGCAGTAATATCAGCTACATACATGCAGTGATTATTGATATTTAGGCTCCTATGTGAAGCGGAAAACAAGTAAATTACACAAAGCCTCAACTCCAACAAAATTATGCAAGCCCTGATGGAATCTTTGTGTTGGATATCATTCTAAGCCACCACTTTTGTATTTTTACCTCCTCGGTAAAAGTTCTTTATTAATAGACCTCACTTAATTTTAAGTAAATTCAATACTTTGAAATCTATATTCACTGCAAAATACAATGAGAGTTCTTAAAAATAAACTTTTAATTTTTTATTATACATGTAATCATCAGCTCTATAAAAATATTAAATAAAACTAAGTTACAATCCTGCCAAAGATGATGATGTTAACATTTGATAAATACCATTTTATAATTTATAATACATGTATATATATATAAATCTGGTCTATAATCTGGTCTTTATCCTGGTCAATAGATTACAGACATCTGTCTATATCAATGAATACACATCCATATCATTTTAATACTGATTAGTATATCATAGGTTAAATATATCATAATTTTTTTCATCATCCCTTAGTGTTAGACATTTCCTTGCTACCAAATTTTCCATTTGACAATCAACATGACAACTATGCAAATAAATACTTCCTGAAGCAACTTTCTCATTATTTCCACAGAATCCCCAGGTGTTGGGTGCAGAGTTACAGGAGATATTTATTTCAAAAGCTGGTGGCCCGGACATCCTGCAGGTTATACTAATTTAACAACACTGGGCATTTTCATTTGTCTTCATCAGTGTGGGAGGTCAGAAACAGCACTCTTTTGAATTTTTCTATGACTACTAATGACATAAAGTTACATAGATGTAATTACATATTTAATGTCAATGAAGAAAAACTGAGTCTCATGGAAGCCAGCATCTCAGACTTGCCAGACAACTTTAAAATATTCACCTTTGCTTTAAATATTCTCCTAATTTTGTATTCTGCCCCAAATTTATCAGTATTTGAATAAATGTGTTTTCTTTTTCAGTAACTTGCTATTAAGTAACATTTATAGATATATTGTAGGTGTAACTATTAAGGATATTACTCCACTATCTCTCAGGTAATATAGGTAGTACCTTTTTATTTAGTTTGCAGTTTTCTTTTAATTTAGTTCAAATCTCACCATCTTTTCCTTCATGCTATCCACCAATGGTGTCCTTACCCCTACATTTTCTTGTACTGTTAAATAAGAAACAGTTTAGCCATACAGAATTTTGTTTTGACATAATATAGAAATCTCAATTTATTTTCCCTCACCTGGCATCCATTCTTTGCTCTACTGAAGTTACCCTAAAATACTGAAGGTTTTGAAACATGAGTAAAGCATTTCTCTACTTCTTTAATATCTTACAAATTCTGCTATATTAAGAAAAATGGAAACCTGTTTTTGTGCTTTAATTTTTTTTTAAATGAATTTATTTCAAATTATTTCTTTAGTAGTTTTCCATTCTGATTTTGCTGCTATAGTTTTCCTGGTCTTTTACCTCACTTTGATATACACTATATTTCTATATATTATTAATTAAGATTACATACACTTAAAGTACTTCATATTTTTAAAACTGAAGCACTTTCTTACTACTTTGAATGCAGCATTTAATAGAAGAAATCTTTGAAACACCTGACACTGGCAAAGATTCATCAAGTCATCTGGTGACTTCTCATGGCCACTGTTCAACAGCTTTAATTTATAAAATTAAATTTCTAACCCCTATACACATCCATGTCAATGGATGTGCTAGATCAGAGGGTCATAAATTACTGATTACTGATTACTGATCAGTAAGAGTAAAAAAAAAAAGTGCTGTGCTCTTGAGTCGTTTTGGCCCCATTACAGGTGCTGATTGCTGCATCTCTGTCCCCTCACTCCCACTTCCACTCTTAGCCACAGCTGGAGACTCAAGGACACCCTTCTGCTAACATACACCTGGAGTTAGACTAAGAACAAACCCTTTTTCGTGTGTACATACGCACCAACTTAAAAAATTATGTTTTTCATGCTCAGCGAAATAAACCAGAAAGAAAAAGAAAAATTCCGGAAGGTCTCACTCATAGCATGAATCTAGAAAACCTAAATAAAGGACCAAGAAAAAGAATAACTGTAAGAAAGAAAAAATCAAATTTGACAAACAACTATGAACCAGAGACACACTATTGGGGGGAGGGATGGGGAAAGGAAGGACTGGGGTCAAAATAAGGGGGTTGCAATTGTATGGGGAATATAAAAATAAAATTTAAAAAAAGAAAAGAAAAAAAATATGTTTTTCACTTTCAAATACTCTCAAGTAGGCGTTGATACTTTCAAAATGCCATCTTCTATAAGGGGGGTGCAGTTGTATTGTATGGGGAATATAAAAATTTAAAAAAAAATTAAATAAAATTTTAAAAAAAATGGGGCCTCCCCCGTGGCGCAGCGGTTGAGCGCTGGGTTGCGAAGCTGCCCACAGCCTCTGCAGCGCTGGTTCGATCCCCGGCTGCTCCTGGCCACCGGAGGAGGGTCCCACATGGCGTGCAGACCTCTCCTGCCGCCCGCTGCTCCCCTCAGCAGTGTACTTCGGTCCTTCTGCCTGCTCTGCTCCCTGCTCTGGCTCTGGTGAATTCTCTCACCCTCCTGTGCTTCTGACTGTACCCAGTGCTTGTATAAATAAATAAATAAATAAATAAATAAGTCTTTAAAAAAAGCCATCTTTTTGTTTTATTTTTTTAAAGAAAAAAAAAAGGATCAGTAAATAATAACCAAGAGATATTTTAGTACAGGTGTCTTGACATCTGAACCTTGCTCCCAGAAGCAGTTTCTATCTCTGAATTTGTGACTGGCTGGATAAAAATTTACTCCAGAACTATAAATCCTTTAAGTATGTTATTGACAGAGTTTATGTAAAAGCCAAAGAATAAAAATTTTGGACTATCTGAAAACCCTCTGACCCAGATCAAACTGCATCCCCATACTAGGTACCTTCACAGTTCATTCTGCAAGACAGGTAACATGGGCTGATAGTGTAAAATGATAACTGTCCTCTAAGACAGCGTATCAGATCTCCAGGGCCCTCAGGTATAAACACAGAGCAAGGAGCCTTGGCCTGTGACTAATTCCTGGGGCCGGTCTAGAAGCAAAACGCAGGATGCACTGATGGTCACCGCCACAGCATAATTTGAGATGACAGGGACACCAAATTGCCTTTAGAAACTTAATAAATGTCAACATCTCATTAGAGAGGAGAGAGACAAAAATTTATTACATGCCATGTGTTCAGTCATTATTCCAGTAATTTTCATTAATTACCTCATTTAGCAATAAAACTACAACAACCAACTTGTGATACGGTATTATCATCACAATTTTTAGACGTCTTGCCTAAAATGATACTACCTGTAAATGACAAAGCCAGGGCTCATTCCTGGGGTCTAAATAAAGAGACCTTTTCGTTCTTCCACAACTAAATTCCATTAATGTCCCCAACTAG
Source organism: Talpa europaea (assembly GCF_964194135.1). Lineage (NCBI taxonomy): Eukaryota > Metazoa > Chordata > Mammalia > Eulipotyphla > Talpidae > Talpa > Talpa europaea. The sequence goes on from NC_140074.1 coordinate 31,988,003, forward strand.
ATTCCCTACCTCCCTCTTACAAAAGCTTAGCGAAGAGCTAGCTCAGCAGGTCTGACTTAGCTTAGGAGAATACTCTATCATTAAATGGGAGCTTCCTGGGTGAGGAAGTTCCCATTTCTATCAATACTACTTCCTCACCCAGGATGCTCCTGTGGTACCTTAGACACATGAATGGGATCTGCCCCCATTTCCTTGAAATTTGAGGCATACAAGACATGGTCCACCTCAGGTCCTTCTGCTGAAGCCCATTCCCAATTATACTCCTTTCAAGTCCTTCTCTGTGGAAGAATGAGAGCTGAGGAATCCAGCAAATAATGCTACTTATCAATATTTAAGGTTTCCCCCAATGAATTCTATTTGGTATTTGTACTTTGTGTATATATATTTGTGTGCATGCATGCACACCCCTTGCATAGCAAATACACTGCACAATATGGAGAGATCACACCCATAAATAGCTTATAGTAGATTTGGAACTGAATGATAATCTCTCTTTTGTGAGCACGTCAATTTGATGATACCTTAGGCTGAATACACAAACTTCCTACACTTAAATGAGGGTTTCTTTTAAGAAACAACTAATCTAGAAAGAATAAAAATAGCACAAATATCTTTGACAAAATTAAGTTACATCCACTTTATCATCTTGTCTTCCATATAAAACATATCAATTACAAATTTATAACTAGTATCTTCTAGGACTTTAAATGTCAGAGTAAATCAAATGTATGTGGCACACCCACACAACCTTTCAAAGCACTTGGCAAAAAAAAAATTTACGAAGAAACACCGCCCTCTACTGGTGAATGCTACGCACTAACCATGCATCTTTAATTTGAGGGGGAAAAGCAGTGATGTAATTAATATTTAAGCATCATATTCCATGATACAATTTATAAATTCTAGTAGTGAGTTTTGATTATATGGTGAATAATAAGCATATACATTGTATATGTCTTAGGAAAAGCAAATGTGTGATTTTTTCCAGGCTTTTTTACTATATTAAGTATAGAACACTATATCTGAAAATAATTTCAAAGCAAATTTGTTTTAATTTTTTCAACAGATTTTTGAATAACTGATGTGTATAAATGCTGTTTATTTCCTTTTTAGAATCTATGAGAAATGTCACCTTAGAGAGCAATTAATAACTTTGGGATAAAGATTTAAATATTTAAAAAAAAAACAACACTATGCACATGTGTAAACACATGTATTTATATCATTCCTCACCCAGAATGAGATTTTCATTGCAAGCTAAATATCCTGAAGCACACAAAGAAAAAAGCAAAAAAAAAAAAGGTTGGCAGCAGAAAATTATCCCACTGATGAGATTCTTTGCTATGAAATGTAGGTTCCAAGATGAATTCCCAGTCAATGTGAAGTACACAGATTTCAGAACATGTCTACCATGTAGACACATTTAGATTATTAGTTTGGTGCTCTCTATATAAAGCTACTACTGCAAATAAAAATAATTTCATTGGCTATTTTTTCAAATACCATAAAATAACACATGAAAATAATCTTGTAAAGAAATTCCCAACAGCACAGAGCACACTGTCTAAAAGGTAAGTTTCCCTGCTTTATTCATTCCACTAGCCATAAATCACAGTAAGAAACCATTGTATCTTTCCATTTCTTTTGCTACCCATTTGCATACTTTAAGCATGTTTTTTTGAAACAGCTTCATAATATATAAGGTACTCATTAACAAGATGTTTTAATTTTCACTTAATATGGAGATCTTTGTCACATCAGGACAGATAGATTTACCCTATTGTTTTTAATAACTACACCATGGAGATATTCTAAAAATCTATTTAACCAACTCTCTACTGCAAGCAATGGTATTTTCATAATAATGAAGTGGGAGAGTAGGCTACTATAGTCTTGATCTATGTCATAAGTCTGACAATGTATCCATGAAATAAAATACACATATATGTCAGACATAAATAATTACTGTGCATTATTTATTTATATGCAAAAAATTCCATTTTGCAACTTGATTTTAACTCATTAAACAACTTTATTTTTATTTATTTATTGAGTTTTTTTAGTTTATATTTTATTTTTATATTCCCCATACAATTACAACCCCCTTATTTTGACCCCAAGTCCTCCTTTCCCCACCTCCCACCCCCCTCATAGAGTGTCTCTGGTTCATTGTTGTTTGTTGATTTTGATATTTTCTTTCTTATAGTTATTCTTTTTCCTGGTCCCTTATTTAAGTTTTCTAGATTCCTGCTATGAGTGAGACCATCCGGTGTTTTTTTTTTTTCTTTCTTTCTGGCTTATTTCGCTGAGCACAATCCCTTCCAGCTCCATCCATGTTGCTGCAAATCGCATGTGTTTATCTTTTTTGAATGCTGAGTAATATTCCATGGTGTATATGTACCACATCTTCTTCATCCAGTCATCTATTTTTGGGCATTTGGGTTTTTCCAAAGTTTAGCTATTGTAAATAGTGCTGCTATAAACATAGGGGTGCAGGTGCTCTTTGGAATTGATTAAACAACTTTATTTTAAAACTCACTTGAGTCTACAATTTCACACAAATAACTATATAAAGATAGACAATATAACACCTTTCTCTGCATAAATACCACAATTTTTATATAGAGAAGGAAAACGCATATTATATATTTGTGAAAAACACTGGACATATTATATATTTGTGAAAAACACTGGGCATGCATATGTTAGAGTGTAACCCTAAGAATGACACACTTACAACCATACATTCCATTAATCTTTCCTCATTTTATGACTCTTATAGCAAAGTTAAAATCTCCAACTGCAAATGCAAACAATTCCATAAATAGCACATTTCCCTGAAGTTCAGCCTTGTTCATCTTTGTTCAGTAATCCATACTACTCCAGTGATTAGTTCTGCTGTGGACTTAAGTCATAACATACAAATGGCATAAAATAGGCTAGCTTTTTTTTTTTTAAATAGATTTTTTTTTTAAGATTTATTTATTTATACAAGCACTGGGTACAGTCAGAAGCGCGGGAGGGTGAGAGAATTCACAAGAGCCAGAGCGGGGAGCAGAGCAGGCAGAAGGACCGAAGTACACTACTGAGGGGAGCAGCGGGCGGCAGGAGAGGTCTGCGTGCCATGTGGGACCCTCCTCCGGCGGCCGGGGAGCAGCCAGGGATTGAACCGGCACTGCAGAGGCTGCAGGCAGCTTCGCAACCCAGCGCTCAACCGCTGCGCCACCAGGGAGGCCCTAAAATAGGCTAGCTTTATCTTCCTTTCACATAGCTAAAAATTTGCCTGTAAAGTTTATTAATGACTATCATAGTTACAAATACTCAATCTGTCATCAGGCTCCTTCCTGTTAAAATTTCCCAAAACACATACATTATCTACACATTTCCACACATGTACTTTATAAAACCACAGATCTACAGATTAAAACTGATTTTAAATTAAGTTTTGCCCCTTGCAATCTGTTCAATCCAAAGAGTCCAGTATCCTGTGAAATATAAAGCTGAGTGTATAAATGAATAATATAAATTTGTGTCTTAACTTTCTGTTGAATACCCAATTTCCCTCTCTGTCCTATTTCTACATTCCCAGGACTGTAGCTTCCTTGTCTTGTGCTTTCTCAGCTTTTGAATCTAATCAAGACCACTGTCTTTGGCATGGAATTCATTTCATAGTCATTGCAGCCAGAAATGCCAGAGAAAATTCTTCTCTTCACCCCTTGGGATTATCATAAGGACATATCCTGCTGGGTGAAGATGATACAACAAAGGCATTCATTTAATAACAGAGGCAGATACGGAGGAGAGAGATAGGCAGGGATACACTTAGTAGACTAAGAAATATACAGAGCCTCAAGAAAGCATCCAGGGACAGATGGGATACTTAACTGAACTCTACAGGGTTTTTCAAACCTCTTTCTACAGATAATAACTCACACAATATACTTGTTTAGGGGACAAAGCGCAGCACAACCAACTTGAAGCATTAAAAAAATGGTTAACAGGGCTAGAAATGTAGGTTGAGAGTCTACAGACAGTAAAGACATCCTCTGTAGGGACAAAAAAAAAGTGGGAAAGACAATCCTTATCCCTTGACAAAATGAAGCAGGCAGACATAATTCAACCTATGACCTCTGTGACTCCCACAAAGAGTAACTTTCAATTCCCTGATTCCCTGAAGTTACTAGCACTATGTGTCCTAATACAAAAAGGACATCCATAATTTGCTATGGGAATACAGTGGGGGATTGAAAAGGTTGTGCCAGTTCATAGTCAGTTTCTGAAGGAAATTAAGTCCAAGTGGGTGCACAGGGGCAGCTAGGAAGAGGAATACAGGCTCAATCTTGGGGCCATAGCAAACACTAACTTCTATAAATAAAACAGAAAAATATTCTGGCACAATTGAAAAGCACACAAACTTGAGATATGTTCCTATAAAACAGAGGCAAGGTTCAAATCCTTAATTTGTAGTAACTTAAAAAACTAAAATATGAAGAAAATACCGGCAATTAAAATTGTTCAAGTTCCCTAATAATTTACAAAATAATAAAAATTTTGATATTATACCTATTTCCTTTAACAAGGAGAAATTATTTCAGTAACAGTCTCCACATTTGCAAAATGCTCGTTACCTATGTGAGTACAAATTCCAGAAAGAATCTGGCAACACATACCCAAATACTGTTTGAGTCAATAGTTACTCTTCTAAAATCTCATCCTTTTAAAAAAAGAAAGTTGGGCGACAATTTATTATAAAGTTCTTCACAGCAGTGTAACCTAAAATTCTAAAATTTGTGAATACCCAAAGTCCTTAACAATAGAAAAGCAAAATTAGGTTACAGTCATAAGAAATATTCAGTTATTTTAAATCATATTTTCAAGGACTTTGAAGTGGCATGAGAAAACATTCAAAAACAATAAGGCTATAAGCAAAATACAAATTATATATTTGATAATATTCCAACTGGTTTAAAATTATACTTCTATACAAAATAGTCTAGCTTAGGGTAATTCAAGATCTCATCAAATTGACCCTCCATGGTCCCAGACCTAGGTAAATTAGGATATGAGATTAGAGGCTTCCTCCCAAAAGCCTATTACAGGTCATTATCATAGCAGATAATTAATACATGTTTAACTACATTGAGTCTAAGAAATTTACTGGACGGTGAGTAATGGTTTCAGTCCTTGCGCTTCAGAGACAAAACTAAAAGCAGGAGGTCCAGAACCACCAGTGCACCCACTGAGAACCATTCTGTCCTCAGATATTGGGAAGTGACTGAGAAAACAGGCAGCCAAAACTGCACACATGACTTTCACTGAAGACAAGTCCTTCCACAATGTCTGACTTTATCCTGTGAAGTTGCCATAAACAACATTTACTTCAAAGCTTAATAATTATAAAGACTAAGAAAATACATCTGATCCAATCTTCTAACATGTCAATCAGTCCCAGAAGGAAAAAAAACAAGGAGGAAAGGGAGCTCTCTTAAACGAAAATCAACACAAACTATATTATGTCTATCTAACAAAACTTAACTCTATGAGTGCCCAGTGAAATTCTAGGTTTGTAAACTTCCCAAGTTCAAAATGCTTCTCTGAAAACACAGTGAATTGCATCTTCCCAATTATCTTGGTAAGTAACTCCATCAATTACTCAGTAATTCAATCTAAAGAATACTTTAGATTCTCCACTGCACAACTCAGAGTGGATACGTCTACAAATGTGAATCTGAACTTGCAATTCCTTTTCTTCACTTTCATAGCCCAGCACTGTGTGGCTAAACAAATTACAAATTGATTTAGCTTCGACACATACACTTTCCATCTCAATAGCACCAGCAAACACAACATCTTTCAAGATAAACCACTATCATGTAAACCCAAATATTTGAGTATCAGTTTGTCCATTAAGGTCTTGGTCATACCTTTTCAAATTGAACAATATTAGGTTTGAGGATTCAGCATATTTTGAAAATCATGAGTGTAAAGAGCACCAAAATTCAGAAAAAAACACCCATTTGCTCTAATCAAATGTGAAACACTAAAGCATGAAATCACCATGACCTAAATAAATGGATATGGTTTTAGAGACATAATCTACACAACTACACATGAAACGTTCATTATCAAACCATGAATTGGAAATACTTAAAGAGGAAAACATACAACAAAAAAAGGTTTCAAACAGGAACAGAGCAGATTTTGGAATATTACTCTTTGAATAATCTTTTCCCTCATCTATTCCTTCAACCCCTTGCTGAGACAGCTGCCATTGTGTATTATGTATTGGCAGATTAATAGTGCATTTGTTCTTCAACTCTACTCTAGCAACGCCTCAAATAGAAATGTTTGTATTTAACTCTGCAAATAGAGATGGTATATGTTCTCTGGTGGTTTGATTTTAAGAATGACATAAAGTTAAGGGGTAATTTATACCATCTTCTCTCTTGCAACAGTGTGCCCTAGTTTCCTGATTGTCTGACTTTGTGTAGGTGTTTTAAATCTAAAATATCCTGTAAGATGGTTGCAGTTGGTATTTTCTTATTTTATGTAGCCCCCCTTGTCTATTAAGAAACCAGGTTGGGTTTTCCTTCCCCTTTGTGCCATTCCTATTTCAAACTTCCATAATCTTAGAACTGTTGGCAAAAGTCACTTAGTTACTTTTTCCTGTCATGTCTTCCAAATTCAATGTGATAATCCTTTATGAGGCCAGAAAAAAATGTAATTCTAAAGGAAGTTATTAAAATTTATTTCACCTATCCAATCCTCTAAACAAGGAAACGATTATAGATGCTGTCATTCAGTAAAATAGAAAACACATTAGCATTTTCTTAAGTGCAGTGGAATAAGCTGAGATAGGTTGTGTGGGCGGGTCCCTTCAATAAAGACAGGGTTAGGGCCTCCCCTGGTGGCGCAGGTGGTTGAGCACAGCATTGTGAGGCTGTCCACAGCCTCTGCAGCGCCGCCGGTTCCATCCCAGCCAGCCGGCAAGGGTCCCAAATGGCGCGGCAGACCTCTCCTGTTGTGCCTGCTGCTCCCCTCAGCAGTGTATTTCGTCAGTCTACCTGCTCTGTTCCCCGCTGTCTCTGGTGAATCTTCTCACCCTCCCTCTGGCCTGTACCCCAGTTCTTGTATAAATAAATAAATAAATCTTAAAATAAATAAATAAATAAATAAAGACAGGGTTAGAAACATGTAAGTGCACCAGGTTCACCTGGCCATCTGTCTGCATGCAAGGAATGAAAACAGAGGACTGAACTAATGCATTCATTTTCAAAGTTCAAAGATTTGTTAACAAGATCTATGCAATGAATTCTTGTGCACTATTGTGGTTCAATGATGTTCCTCAGAAAAGAAAAGAAAAGAAAAAAGCCACTGCAAACCAGGTGTATTAGAATAAACTAGAAGATTTTTTTAAATAAATGAAATGTACTTATCATAAGTGAAAAATAAAAGGAAAAGCATTGGAAAACAATGTATACAATTTTGTGGGGGGTTTTGTATTTTTTTTTTTTTTGTGGGACCCTCGCCGGCTGCAGAGGCTACAGAGGCAGCCTTGCAGCCCAGCACTCAACAGCTGTGCAACCAGGGGAGGCCCGGGTTTTTTGTATTTTTAAATTTCTTTTTAGAAACTATATGCTTTTCTTTTTTAATTGGAATAACATTGCATTTAACATTTTTTTTAATTTTTTTAAAGATTTATTTATCATGCATATAAGATCCGGAGTACAGGCCAGATATTTGTGGGAGGGTGAGAAGATTCACCAGAGACACAGTGGGGAAAAGAACAGGCAGACCGACTGAAATACACTGCTAAGAGGAGCAGCGGGTGAGACAGGAGAGGTCTGCCATGCCATGTGGGTATCTTGCTGGCTGGCCGGGATTGAACTCATGCTGCAGAAGCTGCGGACAGCTTCACAACGCTGCGCTCAACCACCTGCACCACCAGGGGAGACCTGCATTTAACATTATTTAAATTTCAGATTGGGCAATGAGATTCCCACATGTGTACATAATACATACATAAATACATGTTGGTGGGCCTCCCTGGTGGCACAGCGGTTGAGCGCTGGGCTGCGGAGCTGCCCACAGACTCTGTAGCGCCAGTTCGATCCCCAGCCGCCAGCAAGGGTCCCACATGGCACGCAGACCTCTCCTACTGCGCCCCCTGCTCCCCTCAGCAGTGTACTTTGTCAGTCTGCCTGTTCTGTTCCCCGCTCTGGCTCTGATGAATTCTCTCACCCTCCCACACTTCTGACTGTACCCAGTGCTTGTATAAATAAATAAATAAATCTTTAAAAAAAAAAGTTAGTATTTTGGAAGTGTACAAGAAGTTGTTTACTGATTTTACCTTTAAGGAAAAGACTGGAAAGGATGTCATTAAATATATTCATGTGCTCTAAATTTTTTTAACCATATATATATATTCTTTCTTTCTTTTAATTTTATAAATTTTAAAAATGGGTATTTAGGTACTAATATTAAAAGCCACAGTGATTTCCTTTCAAATAATTTTCTTCAAAATTTCAAGAATTCCAGCACATAGACACACCATAATTAAATGATTCTGATATCATTGGACATTATAATTTGATTTGTGCTGATAAAACTAGTACTACACCACAACCATCTTGGAAAATGAACTTTTCCCTGCATATCTGATCTCTCCTGGAACTCAAGGAAGTAGAACAAAGGGCATCAACCTGCTTTTCAGGATGCTTATACCAATGACACCACCACTGATAGAAGTGCAGTGCCCATTTTACAAACTACATTCTCCTGGTACGTGGCAATGTTCATCTTCACTATTATGATAAGAAAAAATAGAAAACCTTAACTATTACTTTGAACACTAGTGAAGTTTTAATAATTTTTGAAGTATATTTACCTGCAGAAAAACAGGTTTCTATGCTAATCCTATAATCATCAAAATAATTTGATTTTTAAAATTTAATACTTTAAAGGACAAAGGACAAAGAATATCCTTCCTGAGAACTGGGAAATATTTTCCAAGAATCACTGAAAATCATTACTACTATTATAAAAATATCTTTTATGAAAATTTAGAAAGCTGCTAGAAATCACTACCTTCTTATCTTAATTCAATTGAAAAAAAAAAAAAACCCACAAAACCTAGAGTATATGAACACCATGTGTGGACTATAGTCAAACTCAGGAGGAATCTCTTAACATTCATGATAGGTCTCATTCCAAAGAGTTATAAGACACAGTCCCTCAAATTCAGTGTAGGGCCCAGGAACAACAGTATGTTACTGAAGACATAAATAACAGCCCCTTCAAGTTCCTTGTCTTAGGATACTAGCCCACACAACCCAAACACTATTAGTTGATGTACTTCTTTTCATACGGCCCTCATTTTGGCAGAAAGTAAAAGTGGACGGATGTGAGAAATCAGTAGAAATATATAAAGCAATCCATCTGCCAGCCTGCTGTTAGCACGTATCCTGCAAATACTATCCCCACAGCCACTGCCTCTCAGTACCTATGACCTGAACTCTACCAATCTTCCCCAAATTATTATTCAGGGAGTTTTCTGACGTAGAAATGATCCATGATGAGTTCACTTTTTAAAAATTTATTCAGTGAGGGAGACACAGTACTAGGTGGCTGCTCCACAGTCACTACAGCCTGGTGAGGAACCCAGTAAAGTCATCCTTACAGGTAGGAAAAGCTCAAGAGTCATGTCATATACCTACCCCAACAGAATAGGTCATATACCTACTCCAACAGTCAAACTCAGGAGGAATCTCTTAACATTCATGATAGGTCTCCAAAAGAAGTCCATGTGATTGGATTGAGTGTTTAACTGCACTCAAAATAAATATTAAAACACTTTCATTAAGGAAGGAAGGATTCTGGAAATGGAACAATAAACACGTGTTTTAAACAAAAGTATGAAATAAAACATAGGCCTGCTTTCTCCAGGTTTTGCTTTTCATCTCTCTAACCTGATGCCCAAAGCATAGTGTAGGTCTATCCCCCTTATGAATGAAGGTTGCAAACTTCAGTGGTCATCGAGCCCTTCTTGTCTCATCTAGAAGCAAACCTCCCATTTCTCTGTTATTCAGGCTGGCATTTTTCATTATGTCTCTATAAATCCTACCCTCTTTTTTATTTGGCTAGGATTGGTCCACTAAACTGATTCATCATTACTGGCAAAGAAAATGGGATTTTCTCTTAGTCCAGTAAGGCTCACCAATAAATAAGGGTCATATCCCCAAACTGGAATTCAGGAAGAAAGATGCAATGAAACACAATCCACACCCAGCATTTAACTATCTGGTTCTTACCATGACCCTAACAAGGGTCCTTAAACATTTAATTTCATTTATTTTCACAACTATAAAGAAGGCATAATCTCCATCTTACATATGCAGACTGATTAAACAGTTGATACAATCATATACCTAGTTTTAAAAAATAAAAGGAAAAGGCAAAATCCCAATCAGAGTCTAGTTAACCCTTAAACTTATACCCCCCTTAATTACTACGTGACAATACTTTCCTTATACGTAGGGAAAATGAAGCTCAGCTGAATTAGACAGCCAAGCAGAGATTCAAGACAATTAAATTAATAATTTAATTTAATTTAATTAATTCAAGATATTACTCTCCAGAGCGCCCACTGCCTTCACTACCCTGTGTCATGTTGCTTGAGTGATTCTGACAGCAATTCTATGCAGATCATGGAACTGCAATAATTACTTGAGCTGTATCTCTCAATAAGCATATGGAGGGAGATGCAAGACATAGTAAATTTCATAAAACTTTACTATTATACATGGAACATAAGGCATGTTCCTCTAGCTTTGTCCTAAAGATTATAAAATAATAACAATAGTGAAATAAATGAAATATTGTTATAAGACCTTCATTCCCTGTCACCCAGAATGCTGGTATTTATGATTATAAAATAGAAAGTTCCTCAATATTATGATTTCATTTCTTCATTTTTTTAAAGACATTATAACATTATAAAAGTTGAAACTTCACTCACTTAACCATTTTTTCACTGGTCATACTCAAATATAACCCAAAATATCAAACAACAGTAAGAAAAATAAAACCATTATGAATACTGTACTTGGCATTATAAGCAAAAAGGCATGCAATACTCTCCTAACTTAAAGAAAAAACATTGAAAAATACAAACTTATCAATACAAATGAAAGACAAAAACGATGTCAGAATTTATTCTAAGTGCTGAGTTTTGTATATAGAGCTACCAAGAATTAATCTGTGCTCTGAGCTGTCCTGTTGGAAATCATCTGTTAGAGTCTCCAGAGACTCTTTGTTTTACCTTGTTCATTTTAGAAAGAGGTAAAAAATATTACAGACCACAGTTTGCAAGAGATAAAAGCACAGCAAGTTAAAAACAATAGGCATGGCTAAAATAGGGAAAGAACTAAGCACTAGGATTCTATATTATACTAGACTTTTTTAGTGCCTGCCTAGCTGGGGACACCTTTTCCCCTTTGAATTGGCTAACATTCTAATTCTTCTAATTGCAAAGGTATAGAATTGTTAAAACTGTAGTAGAGATTAATCACAGGTTTCTTTACCCTTTATTCTATTTGATATTGCTTATCAAAATCTTATTCAGCAATTACTTTATTTACTCTCAGTTTTCTGCTGAGAATGGGTCCTAGCAGTGGCACAACGACTCCCATGGCTATAAAACTCTGTGAGGAATCTCCACAATAGGTTCTGATCAGCAGTTTCAGAAATAAGTATGCTTACCTTCTATCATCTGCTCAGAGCACAGGGAGGATAGACTGTGGGTCTACAGATTAAAGGTTAACTACAGTCACTGCCCTCAATGAAATCCCATTATTTTTTTTTTTTTCAAAGAGGGTACACTGAATGATCAAATTAGCAAGAACTCACATCAATACTTAAAACTGGGAATTGTCACGCCAGCAGAGAACAGGTATCTTGAAGGAAAGGAAACAATGACCTTGGCTGGGATATCTGATTTAAGAAATCCTAATTCACACTCAGTTCCTCCACTAGAAAGCAAAATCACCATGTGGCTGGGTCAACAGTATGGACCCCTTGAGGAATTTCCCCAAGTCCTGCTTTAACTAGCTACTTCTTTAAGTTACATTTTATAAAAAAGACAATGTGATCTTTTGAGAGAGGTCTTAAGAACAATCAGCAAGCAGATCATTAAGTTAGCAAGTGAATCAAACTGCTAACAAGCAACAGTGCCTATATGCTAATGCAGCCCCTCAACCCTAGATTGTGCTCTTTAAAATTCCTCATGCTGCCTTTCAATTCTTGTGTGGACATTTCTAACCAAGGCTTTTGAAACAATTAGGAAAGGACCACTATTTTAACACTTTAAATTTTGCAAGGCAGAGGGATTTTTTCCTAAGACAATCAGTTACTCTTGGTAGGAGAACTGACTCTATTCAAAAGGCCCACATTTTCTTTTTCTTGCAATATCTACAAACCTTCAGATTGGAAATGAAAAAAGGAAATCATTTTCTGCTACAAAATCGTAGGTTTCATCACCTGAGTTGATGTGATGAGTTCAATTGTGAAATGGATTTCAGGTACAAACTGAAAAGCTTTAAGTTCTCAGAAGAAAATTTTTAAATGTGGTAAATTCATACATTATATTTATATATAAATTACATTTATAATTATTCTGTCCTATGTGGCAGAGCTCTTAGTGAATGTTTTCAATGAATTCAAGTAAAAACAAATTACCATATCTTTTGGGGTATAGGGTCCCCAAATCACATACTTGGCTGAACTCCATTTAATACAGCATGGCCAAGCAGATGAGTCCAGAAGGATACAAGATACTGAGGGTCAACCTCATGCCTCCAAGTCCAGTCTCATCATCCTCATTTTATACAATATTCCAACTCCTCTGGTTTGGAAAATGGGGTTAGTAGAAGACAGAAGACATGAGCTTATCTCTGAACATGCTCCATGAGAAAGATGGCATGAAGTAACTTGTATAAAGTGCCCTGGATGAAGCCTGACAGTAGTAGACAGTCAAAGTCAGCTATTATTGCCATCAAATCATATGAAAGTAGACTGGCTTAAAGACAAATTAACCTTCTCAATATAACATGTTACTCAAAAAGTCAATTATTCTTGGGCCTCCCCAGTGGCACAGTGGTTGAGCGCTGGGCTGTGAGACTGCCCGCAGCCTCTGCAGCGCCAGTTCAATCCCTGGCCACCAGGTGAGGGTCCCACATGGCACGCAGAGTCTCCTGCTGCCTGCTGCTCCCCTCAGCAGTTTACCCTCGTCCTTCTGCCTGTTCTGCTCCCCACTCTGGCTCTGGTGAGTTCTCTCACCCTCCCGCGCTTCTGACTGTGCCCAGTGCTTGTATAGATAAATTAATAAATCTTTAAAGGAGGGGAAAAAAGAGTCAATTATTCTTAAGGTGCAAATTAAAACCTCAAAAATAGAAAATACATTGATTTCAGGTTAGTAACTAAACATCAATGTTCTAAACCATGTATCTACTTCCATTCAAATTCTATAATCCAGAAAATTTAACAGTAAATAGATTAGGCTCCTTAGCTATGAGGTATCAGGCCCCAGGTATCTCTTCACAGTCACATATATAGTAATCAACGGGCCTTCTACTACAACACTTGAAGTTTCAGATTTCCTGAATTCCATAACTCAATACTTCATCAGAATAAAATGGGATCATAATGTGAATAACTTCCCTTTTTATAACCTTTTCCAGATATACAAATACTAGATCCCCAGTCAGAATACAAGCTCCTAAGGACATGCCTTCATATCACTTTATTCCCCACATTCTATTTTCTCTGTTTCACTTCAAGCTCTATGAAAGAAAGACAGCAGAGCCACTCATTAGCACCATTAAACTGTACCACCATGGCCTAGTAAGCAGAAACAAAGTAGAGGTAAAAAGGAAAAAAAATGCAGAATATAAAATCCCTATGCTCATAAACCTTATATTATATATGCCATATCAGACACTTAAAAATAGACCGCCAAGAACTATTAAATGAGCAACGTGCACAACAGTTTATATTTTCTTTCCTTCACATGCCATAATAATATGGAACTGTCACTATACTAGTATTTTGTGATATAAAGCATATTAAAATATAACCTAGAGACGTGCAGTTAAAATGATTTCTGATTGTTTTAATAAAATCTGTCCAAGATTAAAGATTTTGGGGGGGAAAGATGCTACCTGATTTAAGACATACTAAATTTAATATTAGAGAAGGGCTGAAATATAAAAAAGAATGAACTCATATCACGGCTCTTATATGCAAGACAATTTAATAGTTGAAATCCCTTCCAGATTAAAGGGAAATCAATTTCAAAATTCTATCATCTCTTCTTAAACTTGTTCAAACGTTTGAGGATTCAAATGTCAGAATGCTTTAAAATTACATAGTGAAGTATCACTCCTGGAGTTCATAAGAGAACATTCCCAGCTCTGCAGTACAATTTTTCAACTTTCTGGCATATCGTGTTAATAGATTACTGCTTAAAATAAAATTAATGCAAAATAAGAGATACCATTTTGTAGTCACTAGCTATTACCTTCCCTTCCAAGAAGATAAAATTATTTATCATGCTGTAGATAAGCCTCTCACACTGCACACACTGTCATAAGTATACTACTTTTGATGGTGCGGGTTAGATATGACTGTCCCCAAGACAATGATTCTTTTTACTCTAGAAAATCAGTACAGTAAATAACTTTTCCTCCCTTAGAGACAATCACAGTGCTTGAGGCTGCTACAACACAGAAACAAAATATCTCCACAAATGTCTCCAAACAGTCAAGCTGAAAATCTAAGCCAAAGTTTCATTTAACAGCCTGTCAGTTTTTTGATGTGAAGCTAATGAATGCGGTGGCAAACAAATCCATCAAACCTAACATCAAAACAACTGCACTTCATCCCACCAAACAGAAAAATGAAATACAACCTGCAGGCCAGCACTTTGATCCAACCTAGCCAGGAAGTAGGCCTGTGAGGGCCACCACAGCTGCTGCACAGAAGTAATCATGGATTCCATTCTACCACAGAAAGAAAGAATGTTCCAGAACTGGAAAAGAGTCATCTCAAATATGTACTAATATCTTATTTCAATTACTAAACTATTACATATTTTTAAATATTTACCAGAAAAAAAAAATACATAACATTTCATTCTAGACTACTCTCGTTCAAAGCTATAAAGATGCCTAAAATAAATAACTTAATGGTAACTTCCACTCATACTGCAGCTTTGCAAATGGATTAAAAGCCCTCCTGCTCTTTATGAAAGCTCCCAGAAGACAAAGAAAATGTGCTTTCCCTCCTTGTATATTTATGTAGTATAATTCCTGTTGCAGAAGAGGAACTTGCTGAGCATGCAACAAAGCAAACACTGCCTATGTCAGAAGGCAAATGGGCATGTGGCTAAGAAGAACATTCCTCTTAATTTATTTTTAGTGAAAATCTTATCTTGGATTAACAACTAATTGCCCTCAGATAGGTCGGTCTTCGTAAAGCAGTCCTTTTGTGCAGGAGCATCACACAGGATTTGGCCACACTGACAATCCTCAACTTACAATGGTTTGGTGGACAATTATAGAGCTTTACAATCGTGTGAAAGCACAGGCACACAGTAGAAACCACACTTTGAATTTTTAGCTCTTCCAACTAGCAATATGCAGTATGATGTGCTTTTGTGATGCAAGCCACAGATCCCAGTCGACTGCACGATCACAAGGGTAAATAACTGATACTCTACAGATGGTTTTTCACTTTCAGTATAGTCAGTGTTCAATAAATTACATGATTCAACACTTTACTGTAAAAGAGGTTTTGTGTTAAAATCATTTTGCTCAACTATAAGCTAAAATAGGTGTTCTTAGCATGTTTAAATAAGCAAGACTAAACTATGACATTCAGCACGTTATGTACATTAAGAGCATTTTTGACTTACAACATTTTCAACCTATAATGGGTTTATCAAATGCAACACTATCATAAGTAGAGGAAGAGCTATACCATATTTTTCAGTTCAAGGCAAAAGAGAAATGAATGATTCTTACTGGAGAAAAGAAGGAAAGAAAAGGAATGAGAAATGAGAGGAACAGGATGAACCTGGGGTATTAGAAGAGATTTTCAGAAACAGAGTCTAATAAACTGCTATTAAGGCTATGAGATGAACATCACTGACTTCTAACTACACCTGTTTTCCACAGATATTTTCCAAAATCTATACATAAAAAAACATTTATATGAAGGATGAGGCAGTTTGGATAGACACTATAAAAAGAGGCCATCTGCATACATGCTAAAAAAAAATAAACTACAATCCAGGAAATAAACCCACAGTCAGTGGAATGTCACAAAATAATAGTATAGGCAAGAATAGCAGGCTGCAGCCCTTCTGCCCACCTGTGACTATGTAGGCCTTTCTTTTTAGCGAACCTGTCCCTTTCAAGGGCAGATCTTTCTGCCCATTTATGTCTATGCGAGGATCCTTTATACTTTTCCCCCTTTTTATAATAAACCTGCCCTTTTGGATACACACACACACACACACACATTCTCCAGTGACTTAAAGTGGAAGACAAATTGGGCTTAACACAAATACTAGAGTACGAATTCTAATCCATGATAGCCATCTCTTAAATGCAGGGAAGGTTTCTTGAACAAACACCATATATTAGCAGGTCAGTAATACATTCAAATGAAACCCACAGAAATCTCCTGTCATTCCACTTCTGGGATACCAACAGAAGTCAAATAGTCAATAACAAAAGAAGCAGTCCTTGAATCTTTGGCAGGCCCAACTCTACTCTCTCTTTTGTGCTCTAATCAAACAGGTTATCATACATGGGACGGTATTATACATAGATACTAGGTGTCTTGGCAAATAGCAAAGAGGCATTAATTGAAAAAAAAAAAAAATGAAACTTTACCCCATTCACATTAGTTACTTGATGGGACACAGAATAGGTTCTTATTGACCAAAGTCATTATATTGCCAATATATCAGTAAGCCTAAAGACTATCTTTTCAAATCCTATAATTTTCTTTTTGGAATCTGTGGAGAGAGGAGACAAGAATGGTTTTGAGTAAAGTTAGCCCACTGACTCAACAGGACCCAGATGAGGGCTCTGCTCCAGCTCCACTCTCAGCCAAGGCAGCAAGGAGAGAACTAAGGTGTCAGTGCTGGAGATTCCGAGCCCCTCCCATATCCCCTTCTGGTTTGAGATCAATTTCAAGGGCAGTGAGGCCCTGGCAGACACCCTGAAATAGAAGATCATCCACTAGGCTCAACTGACAGTGAGGAATTTGATTAAATCCTAGACTCTTACTACTGATCAGCCTTGTCCCACTAGGAAGATACATGTTCATCTTTCAGGTCAATGCCTCCAACCCATCCCTGAATCCTGAGAAAGATGCTATACAGCTGGTGGTGGTCCTCACCACATGCACTTAACATAAGACAAGAGATCATCCGCATGGGCTACCACATCAATGAGTACCCCAAGTCTGAGCCCAAAATGCACAAGAGAACCTGCCCCCAAAGCCTGAGTTCTCTCGGCTTCAGTGGAACATCTTTGCCTCAAATCCCTGAGGTGATCTGCTTCCATATCAACTGGGACAACATGGACAAGTTGGAAGCCATAGGGAACCAGGAACCTGCCTTGGATTACAGCACCGCCTCAGCTGGATGCCTCCTCACCCAAGTCCTCCAGGGACAATACTTAATGGCAAAAATCCAGTTCTACCTTGGCCCAGCCATGACATCTGGGAGGTGCAGCAGCTAGGGCTCTCCAAGAGCCTTGTAGGGCCACTTGGAGGAGGACTTTGGGGTGATCAACTATATCTCAGCCAAACAAACTTAGCCCAAAAGAAAGAACAGGCCTCAAATCTCTCCCAGTCCTCACCTGGAAGGATCACCTCACCTCTACTACCCAAGTCTCTTAAGAAGTAGGTACTTCAGGGCCTCCCCTGTGGCGCAGCAGTTGAGCTGTGGGTTATGAAGCTGCCCGCAGCCTCTGCAGCACCAGTTCGATCCCAGCCGTGGGTGAGGGTCCCACATGGCGCACAGACCTCTCCTGCCGCCCGCTTCTCCCCTCAGCAGTGTACTTCCTCAGTCTGCCTGCTCTGTTCTCCACTCTGATTCTGGGGAATTCTCTCACCCTCCCATGCTTCTGACTGTACCCAGTGCCTGTATAAATAAATAAATAACCCAAAAACAGATGACTGGATCAAGAAGATGTGGTACATATACACCATGGAATATTACTCAGCATTCAAAAAAGATAAAAACATGCAATTTGCAGCAACATGGATGGTGCTGGAAGGGATCATGCTCAGCGAAATAAGCCAGAAAGAAAAAGAAAAGTACGGGATGGTCTCACTCATAGCAGGAATCTAGAAAACTTAAATAAGGGACCAGGAAAATGAATAACTATAAGAAAGTGAAAATCAAAATCAACAGAAAAAATATGAACCAGAGACACTCTATGGGGGGTGGGGGGCAGGGAGGGGAAGGATTGGGGTCAAAATAAGGGGGTTGCAATTGTATGGGGAATATAAAAATAATATTAATAAATAAATAAATAAATAACAAATCTTAAAAAAAAAAAAGAAGTAGGTACTTCAGTTTGAATAGTTTCTGATCTGTGTCCTTCCTCTCTTGCACACACAAACTATAGATTCCACCTGCAGGTCATCATGCCACCATGCTTCCATGAATACAAATGACCCAAAGTTCTTCCCACAGACCTCTCCAACCCCAGCCTGCATGGAAAGCTTTCTTGATCAATATCTGGCAAGGTTTCCACCCTGCTGAGTCAAAGGCTTTATGATTCCTTCCCCTTCCCAAACATATGAGCAGATCCATCCATCTTTCTGGAGTCACAGGCAAGGAAATTTGGTTAGAAGGTAAGCTCAGATACAACTGCTGTCCTCCTAGGATGATTTCAATCTAACAGCCCCTAGAAAATGCTTCCCAAAGGTATGATCAACAGAATGCTGAGAATTGATGACTGAATCCCCCATTGGTCACAATCACCTTCCTGTTAGCTCTTAACTGGATGTGGCTTGCTCTAGAGGCTGCCACTGTGAGATGAAATGTTGGACAGGTCTGCTATGTGTGGTCTCAGTGTGAGCATGACGGTTCCTCTGCCTGTGGCTGCTTTGATCTGCCCTCTGCTAAAGACCTCATGCTCCCAGAGTCCAGAGTGACTACAGGCAAGAAAAGCAGTAGGAACCCTGAAAACCTTTCTTCCCCCTGTCATGCTTCCAGCCACATCCCATCCCAAACCTACTGCGTGGATGCTGTTTGTGACTACAGTTTGTATATTAAAAGGATTATATATTAGCATTTTTGGTTAGTCTTAAAATGAAAGGCATTACACTAGGAGAAAAAAAGTCTTTTGTAACAGCTCTTGTCTGACTCAAAATTGTGGTTTGCATACATGAAATATAATCAGTAAAGCCCCAAACACTGTGCCACATTAGGTAATACTGTACAACAGACATTTTATCAGGTGCTGTTACATACGCAAATCAACTCATGTGGCAGGCATAGCAGATGCCATTCTCTCTGTTTCAACTATGAAAAAGCACACCATTATTTTTTTAAATTATCATCCCGAATAGCACAATTCATAATCACTTGTGAGTAATAAATTTTTTAATAGTTATCACTTAGAATAAACTGAAGGCAGCAAAGAAGACAAACAAATTTGGGCATTCCCAAACCTAAGTCTTTTAAATGCAATTCATAATTAATCTCCTATATTTTACATTTGTCCCCAGCAAAACACAAAAACTAATAATCCAGTTCAAAAAATCTTCCTACAATTAAAAACCACATTATGTACATATATACACACATACACACCAAATGCAGCAAATTTATAACAAACAAATCTGGAAATCAATAAAAGTATGTTTCAAATAAATGATAAGGACACCAATATGTGCAAGAAAATGCCATCACAGCACACTATAATGTAATAACCTATTAAGAATTGTCAAGGGAAAAAAAATTATCAAGAAAACATTACTATTCCAAGATATAAGTTTAGAAAGCATAAAAATATGCTAGGAAATATTCAAAACTGTACCTCTTACATGTTCAAGTTCCCCGCTTTTATGCAGAGTAAAATTAGTTACATGATTCTAAGTAGATTCTTAATTTATAACACCATGTTAATTATTAATTGAAACCCTCTGCAGTAGTCAAACTCTCTGTAGTTCCCCATACCCCAGTGCCCCCCAATAAGATATCAATATACTAATCCCTACAATCTGTAAATGTGCTGTTATATAACAAAAGGTATTTTTCCGATTGCTTGTTCTAAAATATAAGGAGGCATATGTAAAGATCTGAGAGAGGCCTCCAGGCACAGAGGAGGCTGACAAGCAGAAAGGAGCTCAGTCCTATGACTACAAGGAGTTCTGAACTGTTGTGAGATCAGCCAAAGGAATGAAGAAGGAAAGGGATTCTTCAATAGTCTCCAGTAAAATAAAACAAAAGAAAACATTACAACATTGCAAACACCTTGATTTTTGCTTGGTGATAAGTCCAATGTCAGCCCTATAACCTACAGAATTATGAGACAGTAAATGGGTAGTCTATTTAAAAACTACTTTGTTACAGCAGCAACAGAAAATTAATACTATACTCTCACAAAAGGACCAACTCACCAAAAGCAAGGGAGTGAATATTTTAAAATATCTCAAATACATGTAATTAAGACAAGCTTAAACAGACTACACTGAACATTTTGTACCCTAGTAATATACTAGATCCAAAACAGACATCAACCTTAACTAAACTGAATGATATGAATCACACAGCATATAACTTACATAACTAATTCATTTACACACCTCATTCATTAGAAAGAGGTATTTCTAATTCAAATAGAAGAAACAAAACAATTAATGTCTTTCTTAATGTTCTATGACTAACTAAAAGTAGATTCCCTCAGATCCCTGCCTTCTCCACCACAGTGCCCTGCTTCTAACAATCCACTGTTCCAGGCTCTGTCAGTCAAGATATCAGAGTATGACGACAATCAATCTCTCACACCTACTCTCACCCACTCCTACCCCATGTTCACACAGAATTGTGGAAACACACCCTAACCATCTGTGTTAATTTATTCAGGACATTTTAGCCTTGGGGAGAAGCTATCATGGTCAATACCAAGAATGAGATCTGAAACCTATAGTAAACAAACACCAAGTAATTTTTCTAGTTGACTCTGAACAGCTGTGATAGCTGACTTATTCTGTCAGTGATTAAAGATGCAAACCATAAAATAACACACTTGTTACAACCTTGAGGCTATGACTATTTCAAGCATTTAAAGCAGGTGAAAACATTACATTCTGCAAAAACAGTCAACCAAGTACATACACTGTTTCTTCTTTTTATTAGGTTTCCTGTAATATGCAGCATGCGTAATAGGAAGAAGTCATTCAGTTCCATTCCTTTCTAAATCACCCCTCATAAATAGAAATTACTCAAAACAGGAAAAGCCTTCTAATAGCAGGAAATTTCTTTTATGTGAAGAATTCATTCAAATACTTTCCAGGCTACCAGAGAGCTAATACTTTTAATGTATTATGTGATTTTCTAAATATACACATAAATTAAACCTGAAGTTATCTTTTCTGAATGTATTTCTATCCAGTTTATCCAACAGTTCCGCATGTTAAGTTTTACCTATATAAAATGAATAATAGTCACTCGTGCCATGCAGTGGGTAAGATAGGGCCACATAAACGTATTTATCATTTTCCAGTAAATCTATATCTGTTTTACATATTCTGTAAAACACAGTTTCATTAGGAAGCTGCCATCTGCTAGCCTACACCTTTGCCTCAAAAAGCACAGGAAAGGAAGCAACCTAATAGAATCCACCATTACTTTGAAGATGTCCTCTATTTCACAACACAGGGGGAAAATAATTAAATTTAACAAAAGTTGCTGCTTGTGAATGAAAATACATAGTTTGTGAACTAAATTAAATATACTAGGCAAGAAATACAAAATTTTACACCAAATTCAACATGAAGATATATTCCTTATCAAAATATGTTCTACATCAAGAAATTCATTTCTGCACTCAGTGCAGTTTAAATCATTTCTTCTTACTATCCTCCCTCAATCTCTTGTTACACTTTTACCAGACACTCTCCTCTGTAAATAGTTGCTTATTTCTAAACCCATGGACTGACTTCTAATATAGAGAGATTCAAGTGTACCTTAATATGAAACCACAGGGAGCAACCAGAAAGTCTTGCAAAAAAACCAATTGGTGACCTTAAGCAAAGAAGCAAACAGCAGTTGCATAAAATTACCTTTCAAGGCAAAGTGCTCCACATTAATCCCCAAACAGAAAAACATAGCTGCAAATCATAATAGAGCCTCTGTAAAATAAATATACCTATTCTGAAATAAATTATCATGAGAGCACACAACATCAATAAGGGAAAAAAAATAAATATTGCATATGATCTTAACTTTTCCACTACAATAACCAGGATACACATTTAACTTATGTTTCATTTGTGAAGCATAACCTACCAATTTAGCAATTTTTCCATAGTCAATCCATCTGACAGTAGCAAAATTTGTAGATTCTGCACAGTTGAAACCATGATTAAAACCAGCATGGTAGCCATAAGGGAAAGTGATCATAAATTCTCCAGCCTCCTGGGTGATCTACAGGGTAAAACACATACAATATATTCCAATTATATGCCTTCCCGAGTTGCAAACACAATTAAAATACATTTCCTCTTAAAAAACTAGGAAAACATGCCATGGTATCAAGAGTTACATTAGCATAAAAGAAGTCTCCCAAATACTTTCAAAACTTTTCAGGAAACTTTTGTATTTTTTTAATGAACTTTTTTTTTAATTTTATACATTTTTTACATCATTTTTCATTTTTGCATAATGTATGCATTTTCATCTTGGTTATAGTTGCCATACAATTCCCACCCCTTTGTTTTCATCCTGCTACCCCTCCCCGCCCCCCCCCCCCCGTAGTGTGTCTCTGGTTTATAGTTGCTTGTTGATTTTGATTTTTACTTTATTATAATTAGATTTTTTTTCCTTGTCCCCTATTTAGGTTTTCCAAATTCCTGCTATGAGTGAGACCATCCGGTATTTTTCTTTTTCTTTGTGGCTTATTTCACTGAGCATGAGCTTCTGTACAGCAAAAGAGACAGTAACCAAAACAAAGAGACACCCCACCAATAGGGAGAAAATTTTTGCACACAACACTAATGATAAAGGACTGATCACAAAAATCTACAAAGAGCTGATGAGACTCAACAAAAACAAAGTAAAATTTTTTTTTAAGATTTTATTTATTTATACAAGAACTGGGATACAGGTCAGAGGCGCAGGAGGGTGAGAGAATTCACCAGAGACAGAGCAGGAAGCAAAACAGGCAGATGGACCGAAGGCACAGCTGAGGAGAGCAGCAAGCGAGGCAGGAGAGGTCTGCCTGTGGGTTTCTCCCTGGCTGGCCGGGAATTGAACCCGCGCTGCAGAGGCTGTGGACAACTTCACAGCACGCGCTCAACCCTGCTGCGCCACCGGGGAGGCCCTCAGGAAACTTTTAAAAGACATTTTTACACAAGTAGTGAACTTCTGGAAAGTCTGGAAGTCATAACTTTTCCAACAACCCAATAGGTAAATCATTAAATCCATAATCGAAAATACTGTATTTAATTTAAAAATGTCTTTAGGATATTAATGTTTTATTCAAATTAGCAACAAATCTGCTTATTTTATCATTATGTGTATATTTTAATACTTTAAAATTCACATTACTAGATTTGTACTGTAGGTCATATAATTAACATTTTTTAAGCTAGAACTAGAGAAACTTTGACAATGCATGCTGAACAGACTTTATTATGAATTCTTGTTTGCTAAAGAGTTGGTGGTATTTACCACAATATTCATCCATAATACTTACAAAGTATACAATTAAGTGCATTCCAATTAACAGCAAAATTTCCATATATATGTACATGTTTATATAAGTGAGTATACTGAAATAAAATAACATGGGTAAATGTATCAGGAAACTAAAAGCAAACATAAAAAATACATTTATTCCACTGCTTTTTTTAAATTAAAAATATGTGGCTTTTTATAATTATAAAAACACAAAAAATATACCATGAGTACAGAAAAATAGTGAAACTAAATTTTTCAGTGTTTTTTTAAATGTGCCTATACTATACTAGATTGCCAAATTTATTACTCACTAGTTCATTCAATCACTATGGTTACTTTCAAGAAATGAATGTATGAATACCTCAATCAACATATAGGAGGCACTATGTAAATACAGGTGCACATAATGAAATTCAATAGACAATTTAGAGATGTGAAAATGTTGTGCTTCTAAGTTATTTTCTTTTCCAACAATTCTGAATTTTAGGTCATCATCCCCTCCCGCTATGACACCACAGCCAGTCTCATTCTATTGCAGCTGAATGATAACTCAGCTTCCATCTGGCAGGCAAAGAATGGCTTCTCAGTGTTCAACATGGTTCTAGTTCCATCATTCTGAGTTACAGGAGAATACAGCCTAAGATTCTCTCTTTTCACAGTCTCACTGAATCTCATCAATTATTATTTTGACTGGAAACTAGGCACTTCTTTAAACTATGTGATAAGACAAAACTCACCCTACTCACCTGTTCCTACACCTTTAATATAAAGGGAGAGGGCAGAACTGCTGCTATTGGAATAAGGATTACCTTCACTGTTCCACTCAATCTTACCTATAATCCTTCTCTACCAAGATAATGCTGTTTTTGACATACTGAAAAAGAGCATCAATTTCCATCAAATAAAACTCTAAATTTGATGCCTGTGTATAATTGCTAGAAATAGGTCAGTTCCAATTACCCAAAATATAAGGTAATTGATTTCCTCTATACAATAAGCTAATATGACAATACAGGGACAGAAAAGAAGTCCATTTCATTGTAACACCAAACAAGCAACACAATTTCATATCATGAAAGAAGTTAGAGATGCATATAATCAAAAAGAAAGACAATTTATAAAACGTGATTTTTCATAGGAATATGTAGAAATACATTCATTGAAAAAGGAGAAATAAAGTATTTTTCCAACTGTGAAATGCCTAAAGAGACAGGGCTGAACTGAGGAGGAAAAGTATGTTACTATATAACACGGACATAGCAAAATGCTTCATATATATTATCTCTTTTCATCCTCATAAGTTCTCTACTAAGTAGATGCTATTACTTATCCCATTATCCAGATTATGAAACCAGGGCTCAGAAACATTATGTAATTTGCCTAAGCGACAAAATCAGGAATGATCTTGGGAAGTTTAATTCGTAAACCTGTGCTACTCTGTCCTGTGTTACATTATCATCATAGAATAAGATCCTTGAGGAGCATAGTCCTCAAACAGCCTTCATCAAGGTGGAAGGGGAAGTGGAAGTCTTTCATATTTCATATGTCCTCAGAGTCCTGGTGTCTCAACATCTGAGGACTAACACTTATTCTCCCACTACTCACAAAATCGTGAAATGTCCATTCTTCAAAAGACCAGATGAAGGTCTGGTGCATCTAGTGATCTATCAAGTAATACTTCATGAGTCACAGCTCAGAAAGGGGTGAAGGGCACCTGCCGCCTCCTCCCCAAAGAGAAAGGAAATTGCAGCCCCAAAGGCGTCCATCCAGGGAAATGAACTATTCTGGGTTCCACCAACTTCATATAAGTTGTCTAAGTCCCTGTCTAAGGACCAGTTGAATCAACACTTATCACCAACTTCTAAAGCCCATGAAGGTTTTTCAATCTTGAGGAACTCTAGTCTATTTTTCCTCTGTCTTCTAATCTTCCAATTTAAATAAGAATGCCTAATCAAGCGCACATCAACCATCTCAAAGAATCACTCATTGATGATATTCATGACTTAAAAGCCTGTTGCCTATTCTAGGGGGCACAGCCTCTGCCCACTGTACCTGTGACAGTGCTGCAGCCCATAACCAGCTTCAGTCCATACCTGTAGATGTCCCCCATGGTACATGTCTCAAAAATATACTTCTTTTGTCATGGGTAAAAAGTATGTGAATAGGCCAGTGGGAAGAGCAACCCTGTCACACAAGAAAAGTATGGCTCATCCATGACTGGTGCATAGATGGTTTTTGAGGGAGCAAAAACCACAAGTTGAAGAACGAGTCTTGGTACTTGCAAAAATTCTGCTTTGAACAAAACCAAAGATGTGGGAAGGGGTAGGAGGGAGACTTCAAGGACCTGAGATTAAGAAGTTAAAGATTCAGTCACAAATGAAAAGTTTCTAAGGTAGAAAACAGCAAGGATTATGGGAAGAAAAATAAAAAATGAAGAAGAGAGTGGAGTTATTTTTTAATGTTTCTGCAAGCAGCTAAGTACTTTAATCCTCTTCCAACTGAGAAAAGGTTTTTATTTATCGTCAAAAGCTTTTTTCATTTCAGCTTCTTCACATAAAAATGCTCAGGCTCTATAATAATTCTGACTCAATATTTACCAATGAACATAAAGAAACAGGGATCTAGCATGTACTGAGTCTTACAGAACTTAATCTTTAGAAATACTCCAAAGAAGCAGTATCTCATTATTAAATCATCAGACAACTTTATCCATAATGAAATCTCAATTGTATTATGTCTGAATATGTTTAGAAGCAACATACTGGCACCATAATCATTAATTCTAACTCACCAACTGCTAATAATAATTGTTCTGTATTCTTTTTACAAAACAGATCACATATACCATATTCATAAATTATGATGCTCATGTAAAAGATTTCAATGCAGAAGTGCTACATCTTATCTTGTTGAATGTGCCACATTTCATTTTCAATATTGTTATAAGTGAACTATAACAGCATAAATCTCTAGTAAATGTACTCTGAAATAAAGGTAATTTCAAATTAGTATTTAGATAAATTAGTTATGTTATAAAAATGAGTCTGAATTTTTCACCCCAGATCCTAAAAAATCCTACTAGAAGTTAAAGCTATATTAACTATATTATAATATAAAGCTATATTAACATTTAATGTATCTTAAATACAAATGCTATACACAAATGAATTTGTTAAATAGTAATGCTAATATACCTTGTCAAAGGGAATACCGTATTTCTTCAATACTGAAGGAGAAATCAGTGTCATCTTGTGGCGAAGAAATGCATCACACCCTTGAGAACTGCTTGGGAAAAATCCTAAATGGAAACAATAAATATAAGTAGTAATACATCAATTATGATAAAATTTCCGATAGTTTTTTAACTTATGTTCTAGTATTACTAGAATGGCAGTTCTAGTATTACTAGAGTGACAGTTTTCTGTAAAAACAAAACTCCATGATCAAAAGCTCCTGGGCTTCAGAGGGAAAACTTTTAAATATTAAGAATATATATTTATATCATAAAAGTTAGACTTCTTTACACAAAAATCTACCAAGAATTATTTTCATAACATAGAAAAGAATCTCTCATTTTAAACTCCTAGAAGGGATCATTCCAGAAGCACAGGATACAACAGACACAGCAGTTCCCCACCTTACTTTGTTTCTTCTGATCAGTTTAAAAGCGTTAACACCTACTAACTTCCTGAAACAATTTCCTGGTCAGCACCCATCAATTGCTTAGAAACTGGCCAAAAACCTGTGTGAGAGCAGTGTTTTGAGAAGGCCCTTAAAGGAGCAGGCTAAATATGCGGCAACCTAACCCTTTTGATCAATATATATTATGATCAACATATATTACACACCAAAACATTCCTTTTCTCCATCACTGACTTCAACCCTGCAGTTCTGTCTGAGATGGACTCTTATTAACTCAGCAAGCTAGAGGAAAAGGAACACGCTTGTTAAGACTCCTTTTTACCTTCCTCACTCTGAGAGGATAACCATACCAAGCTGAAAAGAGTGGGAAAGCAAGATATGAAAGATGAGAACCATATAAAAGATGGGAGAATCACAGAAAGAGACAACTCAGGAGAACAGAGCTTACCAGGAAAATGTATGTGCAAAGTCCTCCACTACTAAAATGAAGAAAGTCACTGGAAATATTACTTCTCTAACTGAAACGCACTACATGCAAATAATTCAAGAACATGACCAGTTTGACAAAAGGATTACCAGTATCAAATAACCAATAACCATTTAACATCATAGAGGTATTTTACAAGAAAACTTTAAATGTAAATAAGGGGCCTCTCTGGTGGTCTAGGGGTTAAGTCTCAGTGCTACCAGCACTATGGCCTGAGTGCGATTCCCAGCCAGGGAGCTAACCCACATATGGCACAGCACACCTCTCCTGTCTCGCCTGCTGATCCACTTAGCAGTGTATTTCAGTAGCTCCACCTGTTCTGCTCCCCACTTTGTCTCTGGTGAATCCTCTTACCCCCCCACACACACACAACCCTCTGGCCTATATCCCAATTCTATGCAAAA
The DNA here is from genome assembly GCF_964194135.1 of Talpa europaea. Lineage (NCBI taxonomy): Eukaryota > Metazoa > Chordata > Mammalia > Eulipotyphla > Talpidae > Talpa > Talpa europaea. The sequence goes on from NC_140074.1 coordinate 32,016,525, forward strand.
ATAAATTTAATAAATAAATAAATGTAATTAATCCTTTACTGATGTCACCAGGCAGTGTATGAGGCCACAGGTCATCAGAAGGAAACAAATCATGGCCTCCCTGGTGGTGCAGGGGTTAAGATGCAACCTATGAAGCAATCCACAGCCACTGCAGCACAAGTTCGATTCTCGGCCCGCCAGGGAGAAACCCACATGGCGGGACAGAACTCTCCTGTCTCGCCCGCTGCTCCCCTCAGCAGTGTACTTCAGTCTGTCTGCCTGTTCTGTTCCCTGCTCTGTCTCTGGTGAATCCTCTCACCACCCCCTCCACATCTCTGGCCTGTACCCCAATTCTTGTATAAAAATAAATAAATCTTAAAAAAAAAAAAGAAGGAAACAAATCAAACAGTCAGAAAAACAGTAACTTAGGGTATGAGAAATCACCCGCAAAGATCAGAGATCAGTACACATTCTACTTATATATATGCACCTGAACTCTTTCTTTTATTATTATTATTAATTTTTTAATAGAGGCATGTTTTATTGATTTATTTGTTTGTTTGTTTGTTTATACATGCACTGGGTATAGTCAGAAGCGCGGGAGGGTGAGAGAATTCACCAGAGCCAGAGCGGGGAGCACAGCAGGTAGAAGGACCGAAGTACACTGCTGAGGGGAGCAGCGGGCGGCAGGAGAGGTCTGCGCGCCATGTGGGATCCTCATCCGGTGGCCAGGGAGCAGCCATGGATCGAACTGGCACCACAGAGGCCAAGGGCAGCTTCGCAACCTAGCGCTCAACTGCTGCGCCACCGGGGAGGCCCTGCACCTGAACTCTTAAAAAGAAAAGCAGAAATACAAAAAAGTACATGCCAATGAAATATCAGAAACACTATTATTCTCTACAAAACTAATGGCAATAAAAGGAATAATTCTGCCCTGCATGGTCATTGGATATAGGCCTCTGTTTAAAGCTAATATTCAGAATACATAAATACAAAACAAAACATTTAGCCAAATAAGCAGCCATATAAAAGAATGCACACTGTGGTGAATGCACACAGTATGGCATTAATATACAGGCCGATCTTCAAAATAAGATGGCCAAAGTCCTACATCACAGAGAGAAAGCACAACACAGAGGTCTACAAAGACAAAACTTACAGACATGTTTTAGTAATACAATACACAAGGATCTACTAAACTTTTCAAATATGTGACTTTGTGGAGCACTAAATGAATTAAGTTCTAAATTAAAATCAATGAAGAAAGAAGAGTCTATTTAATTTTCTTTTGATATGGATTTGTAATCAGGATCTGAACAATGTGGTGACTGGTCATAAGTTAATTTAAATTGGAAAACCACTGAAGGAAGGTAATTTGCAGTATATTAAGAACTTCACAATGGATCAGAATTTATATTTACAACAGGTTATCAGAATTATATTTTACATTGCCCTGAAAACACCTCATAAAATGCACAAATTACATACAAAGCATGCCTCTCAAAATGAATTTTACTTCAAAATACCTGCAGCAGTACATGGTTCATAATTCCCCATACCACTGTGTATGAAAAGTATTTTTGCAACATATAATTAAACCAATATAAACAGAACACTATCAGATACAGAATGATAATATTATAAGTCTCAGAACTATTCCAGCTAGAGAAATATTTGTATGAAAATACAACATTTACGAAAAATTCAACTTAAAATTTAGTTTTTTTAAAGTGACCAAATAAGAAAACAGTTCTGTGTTCAAATTTTTACAAGTGAAATGTTTAAAATATCCCTTTCAGAATGATTTTGTCTATTCCAATATTTTCTTTCTTGATGTTCTCAACAGTTTGGAGTTGAAAACTCTCTAAAATTCATATTTTAATTTTACTGCTGTTAATATTCCATAAAGGCTTCCCAATTTACCAGATCTCACAATGGAATGGTGTACTCTTTCACAGTCTTGAAGATAAAGAAGCCCCAGCAAGAAAAGAACTCTATGCTGATACCCTCAATCATCTAGTGATGGAAACAGCAACTAGCATCCACAACCATACCTCACACACTCTGTGGTTACCAAGTAATATGCCAGGTGAAAAACACACAGAATAAATGAGATACATGCTTCTTCACTGCCTACTTTTATAATATTAAATCACTTTGTTTATTTTAACAGAAAAAAAATAACTCCATGAGTACTGTGGATGGAGTTTCACTCTCTTCCTTATAGGGATTTGTTGGCAGAAGCACTAGAGAGACAGCCTGCTGTGAGGTATAAACTGTACCACCAGATTTTGTATAAATCTTGGTCAATTCAAATCTGATAATTTTTGCTCACAGCCCTATTTAAGAGGTCAACATTAGAGGCTTAAACTGTAGTTGGTCACTCTATGACCAATTTCTGGAACACTGGCATTTCTGGAACACTATCCTACCATTTCTAGAACACTATCCAGAAACGAAAATATGGGAGTCTTCACTCAACTCTGTGTGGTGCATAATCCATCAACATCTCTACTGGTAGACATACAGCTCCATAGAGCTCTCCTGGAAGACAGTTGGGAGAAACATATGGTCGTGGCATAATGCTGGATGGTGGCTCTTTTATATAGTTGCCATTATTTTTAATCTCCTGAGCATAAGGAATTGTGTAATGGGCAAGTATTTTTCATTTCAAGTTGGTTGATAGAACATTTAGAGCTAAAATTTCCAGCCAATTTAATATGTGGGTCATTACATTTGGTTTTTACTGAGACCAATTTTTTCAGTTCCTGCTTTTTCCTTTCTTGAGAAGACACAGAGACCATACATGCACAGGTCACCCAGGATGCCCAAGTTCAATAAGTTTGAGTATAAACATATCACAGTCAACCCAAGCAATATTTTCTGGTTCAGCTTCCACCCCATAGAATCAAAGAACTCTTTGCTTCCCCCCATAATAATCCCTCCTTGTTGTCATTCCCTTCCTGTCATCCTCCTCACTTTGTGATACCACTTCTCACAATTGTCTTTCACTCCCTCACTGAAACTATGCTAGGTGATGTACCTATGCATTATTTTCCAGTGTCTAAAATCCTGCTAGAAACATGGCTGGATATAAAATATTCAAACACATTTAAACATATATAGTGACATCAACAGTTTAGGAACGATTTCATCATTTTCAATGTAATTCAACTGATAATAAGATCAAAATAAACATACCCTTAACGCACCACAAATTGATCTCCATGTCTAAGGCACAAATTAGGCATGAAGGCTGAGGATATATCCCTGAACTGATTCATATTTTTATGTTTGGGGGGGGGCACTTAAAATTGATTATTTATAATGAGAGCAATTTTATTTATTAGCTTTTCAGAACTAGCATTTTAATATAATATTTTCAGACCATCAGCTAAGTGAATGCTTAAGGGGATAGTGTATTTATCATTATGAGAGCTGATAAAAGTACATTTTTCCTATTCCAGGACAGAAATATAAGAACAGGTCAATTTAAAATTTGTTCATAAAATTAAAGTGACTTTATATTTATTGCTACTATTCTAGTCTCTTGACAGCAGTGGTTCATAATCTCTTTGGGACCAAGCCCTCTTAAGTGATTGATGATGGCTTGCCAGAAATCCACATATATGCACAATTTTGAAGATAATTAGAGAGTCCTAAAATTGCCTGCTTCCCACTCACAGACCCTGTTCATTTCCTAGAACTGGGATCCCTGCAAAGACGGAGTTCCAAAATCTCAAACTCAAAATTACTAGTCATTTAAACATTCATACACACCAAAAATAATTGTTAAACCTAAGAAAACATACACTAAATCAATCCTTCTTACAATGATGTTTCTGTTTCTTTTTGCTGAATGTTGCTATTTTAACTAAGTCAAAACTAAAACAATCTTTACAAATAAATAGCAGGTCTAAGAGAATTTATTCACTTCTATCACACTGCCATTTGAAACAATAGTCCCGGTGATTACTCACGCTTCCTAAATCAGCTGCACTTAGTCCTAATTCACATGTCATTTTCCTAGTAACCAAAGTTTTGACCGAAGTAAATCATCTTCAGTTTCTTTTAAATATTAGCATTTGAGTTACAATGAGAACAATGGAAACAGTTCTTCAAAAAAAATGTTTAATCATTCTCAATTTATTGTAATGCATATTTTGTTTAACTTAATATAATAGCAAAGTGACTGTCTTATTTCTATAATAGATGAGATTTAGACATTTGAAAAACTGAAAATTTTTAAAACTGTTATTTGTAATTCAACATTATACCTATATTCTCCTTTAAACTTTTCATTCAAGTTTATCATATCCAAAATCAGAAAGAATGCAATGGCATCAGAGGCACATAGCAAATATAAAAATTGCAACAATTTACTTCAGATTTTTTATTACATTTAAGTCTATATAACATTGGTGGAAAAAAAGAAACCCATATAAATGAGAAAACAGCTGAAGGGCAAAATCAAACTCCTGCCTTTATTAGATGCAGACCTAATGTCTTTCAGATAAAATATTTGTAGGTGCCACAGTCAATCAAGATTTCAATAGAAACCAAAGATGAAAGCATTCATGCATAAAAGGCAAGTGTGATAATTATGATGTGCAGACAAGATAATGGAAAATATCCGAGGCTGCTTTTCATTTTATGTATCAAGTGCTGCCTTGACCTAGACTCCTAAAATGTTTCATCACATTTGCTGCATTATTTTATCATTTTATTTAGCAGAATTCAATTAATTTGGCTGACATCTAGTCAGTGAATGGGAATCCTCCACTGTCTTAAAGCATCTTTTCCCTGTGTCATTTCTCAAAATAATGCTACAAAAACAGTTTTGAATAAACACACAATTGAGTTTAAAGTTCTTGTTAAATCTTCAAATTTATTTACCTCTCACTGATTAAATAAACGATACCCATTTTCCTAGAAAGTCATTTGCAAATATTTTATATCAAAGTATTTACAGTTTTCACTAGACATCTGAGCATGACTTCATACTTACAGTTTACTTTGTCTCTATTTTTAAAATTCTCTGGTTACCACACCAGAGAAATGGTGGAATAATTTGTGGAAAATAGTGGAATAATTATTACCGAGAAGAGAACAGTTCAGCATATAGGTTTAACACAAAGTTCATTTCCTATGTATTTAAGGATTATGGTAATCATTTTCTAAGCTCTGCTCTAATCTGCTCTCCAAAACCAGGATTCATCAACCTAAATATTCAAGTAAAGAGTGCTAACAAAGTTCAAGATTACAATTACATTGCTATTATTACTATTAATTCATTATAAAAACACTAAGACTTTAGAGTTATTAGGCTGCCAAATTATAATAATGCTTCTTACAAATGTGATATTGTAACTGTTCTATCCAATAATCTAATATTTGGGGAAAAGCAACTCAAAGACAGCAACAATTTTTGTTCAGAACTGTCAGGTCAAAGAATGGGGTTCCTCAATATCCTTATTTCATTATTTAATGAAAGCACATATGATGCCAGGACAAAAATTTTTTCCTACTAGAAGGCAAACCTAACATATCAATGAAACTTGGATCAGAGTCTGAGCAAAAGGGTAATGTTATGTTCACTGAGGATTCAATCCTGGATAAACATAGAATAGAATGTCTTATCCTTAAGTTGTTAATTGAAACTTCACTTTTCCCTAGAAATAAGTCGTTAATAACCAACTTCTTCCGGGTAAGGATGGTCAGCAAAACAGAAGGTATTTACAAAGGGTGAATCTGATTCTCCCCTCTACAAGTAGATGAAGGCACCATAACTTTAGCACAGAGAAAAAAGAAGGCACTCTCTGTAGACTCAAGTGGGCAAAGAATAAAACTATCAATAAAGCACACAGAATTATTCAATCTGGTCATTACAATTATGCACAAAACCATAAAAAATTCACTTTATAGTAAAGTATGTTTAATTCCGCCAACATAAGAAGGCATACAATCTCATGTTTACCTAATGCACTGGTGACATTCACCTTCGTACTTCCAAAAGGACACTCACAACAACCCAATGAGTCAAACCAGAAGTAGGTGTCAGAAGGAGATTTAACATAACCCTTTGGTGAAATGATATGGCAAAATGAAAAGTACTCATAAAAAGCTATTCTCTGTGATACAGCATCATGCTCCTTGGAATTTATTTTAAGGATGTAACTTAAACGGAATAATATTATTGGCACAATAATGTTAAATGTTATATAAAAGAGGAAATAACCAAAATAGGTTAAGCACATCACTTGATGAAATACTAAGCAGTCAACTAAAATAACCATAAAGATTATGCAACCGGGAAAAATATCCACAAATTAATGTGAAAAAGATTTAAATTGTTCAAATAGAGAGACATTTAAAAGTTTATGACTTGAAAGAATAAAATTAACAGAGTGACATTTGGCACTATAAAAATACCTCAAAAACAAAGAACCTATCCAGAGGAGAAACACAGAAATTAAGTTTACCTTGAGCTAGTCTTTCAAGTCGTTTTCCATGCTCCGGGGGTATTGCATACCTAAAATTTTAAACATAAATAAAAATTTTAGGTTTATAATTGTTCAGCTAGTATCCTAAGGATACCTATTCCTAAATTACATCACGTAAAAAAATTCAACACCAATCTCTACTTAGTTCATCTAAGTAGAGTTAGATGAACTAAGTAGAGATTCTAAAAAACCAATCATGTAGTTGTATCCCACAGACACTAGACAGAAGAAAAATAAACTTATAAATCACCTATTTCACTGTCCCAGCTCACCATTCCAACCATATTTTACAGAATAAGGAATAAAGATCCAAGGCCAGCAAACTGCTTGGCCAATGAGCCACCAAGCCACAGCCTGGACACCATATCTATCTTCCAACATTCATAGTACCCACACAAGTCAAGGGTATTTGGGGTTGTATGATTTGTGTGTGTGCATTTGATTAATTTGTGTTTTGTTTTTAAGAAAACCGCGGTAGGCTTTTTTAAACCTTTTAAAATGGTTTTGTTGACAAGCAGATACACAAAATTATTACACCAACATTTATATTTCTACCAAACCTTTCTAAAAACATTGCAGTTTTCCAGTAGGTTTTAAATTTAAAAAAAAAACAAAAAACCACACACTCATAATGGGCCTCCCTGGTGCTGCAGCGGATTGAGCACTGCGCTCTGAAGCTGTCCACATCCTCTGCAGCATGGGTTTGATTCCAGGCCTGCTAGGGTGAATCCCACATGGCGCAGTAGACCTCTCCTGCCTCGCCCACTGCTCCCCTCAATAGTCCGTCTGCTTGTTCTGCTGCCTGCTCTCTCTGGTGAATTCTCTCACCCTCCCGTGCCTCTGACCTGTACCCCAGTTCTTGTATAAATAAATAAATCTTAAAAAAAAAAAACCACTCATAACAAAGCAACTTTTACTTATTTCATGATTATGTGACTTCTAAAATCTTGATTATAGAGAAAAGTAATTTTTCTGCCTTTGAAGAACAGGAATACTCATTTCTAGTTCCTCTATTTTCTAAAGTGAAATTATTTATTGTGAACTTACTAACAAATTTTAAAACAATAATCTCATAATATGCAACACTAAATTTTATAGGCAAGTTTAATGAGGAAATTTAAGTATATTAAAAATAAAATTAAATGTTCATGTCATATTTTAAGTAAAAATAAGATGTACATGTGCTATATTTACTAGCTCAATATATATATTAAGTATAAGCTACTTTTTACTCAAATAACTTTTCTAATTTTACTTAACACCACACTTCATTGCATTTAATGACACTGATAACATATGCAAAACTTAATTGGATCTGATGTCACCAGGCAATGCTCTAAAAGAAAATTCAACCATATATCCTGTTCCTTAAGGCACTGTTAATGAAATTATGCCAACTGAATTGGGAAGATAAAATTTTAGCATAACTAAATGACGACCAACCCATGTATATTTATGGCCACTTCTCACCAGTTTTTAATACCTAGGCTATATCACCAAATATACCCAAGAAAAGAAAAACATAGATCTATACCCCAAACAAGAGGGTCACTCCCTCAAAACATGTGTGTGTGTGCATGTACACACAAACCCGCAAGCGCGCAAATGGTATTTATGGCTGTTCATAAAAGAATGAACAAGTATGGAGATAGTATATATCCAGATTTGCTTTTCTGAAAAATAAACACCAAAATTAAAGTTAAAAATCTGAAGTTCAACCATCAATTCAGAAGGAAGAAGAAAGAGGTAAGGCAATATGGCTCTATGCCAACTCTGATCCTGGGTTTTACTGCTCCTAGGATTTAGGTCAATCCCTCCATACGTCTCATCCAAGGTAGTCCTTACTAGCCTATTCTAAATTCTTTGCTGGAAGTGTACTATTTCCCAGGAACATTACAGTCAGGTGACTTGTTTATTTTCTTTTTTAGATTTGGGACGGTGTCTCAGGTTATTTTCATACTCTAAAGATCAAGTTCATTTTAAGACCATAAGTGATTATTGATAAAATTCTGTGATTAACCAACCATTGTGATAGTTTAGCAGCTTCAGAAATCATTAAAAGATGAAAATTTCCAAACTGGAACCAAATTCCCAAAGTCAAATCCACCCTGTGTTCACACTCAGTGAAGTACAAGGGAGGAAATGACTTTAAGGGGAGGACCTCTTTTCTTTCCTGTTTTGGGCATTATCTTAACTGAAAATGAACCTATTTATTCATGACCACATCGATACCTATGAGATAATTTGTATGCCTCTCCATTCCCTGATAGTGATTGAATATTGTGTTTAATAATACTTAAATCATATACACAAACTGTTAGTAGACCAATGGAAATGAATCAACTCATAGCTGTATGATATTTCATATACAAAAAAACAACAAAATTCCCCCAAGCCCAAGGCCCTAACCGACAAAGTACTATCACCTAAGTCTGTTTAGGTTCCTGTAACAAAATAACGCAAAAAAAAAAAAAAAAAACACTTTAATATAATCTACTGAAATTCAACAGATCGCTGCTGAGGACTGGTCACATACAGAGCTTTGCAAGAAGAACTTCAGGCATTTTCCACATAATTAGAAGGGGTTAGAGACATATATCACTGTTACTAATATCTTGTGGATGAATGTGCAACCGTTTGTTCAGGAAGGTTGGCCTGCAGCACAGGAATTTCATGAACATTAACTTCCAATGCAGATTTAATACCATGTGACAATTACAAACATCAGTTAGAAAATTAGTTATGAAATAGTAAGTGGCAGGGGAAGGGGGATGACCTTTGATTCGGAATCTATCACCACTGAGGATAAACATCTCCCCTCTTCAAACAACCCCCTCCAGTCAGATTCAAACATCAACTCCCAAGCACTGTCCCATTCCAGCTCCTCCCTGTTACTTTCTTTGACCAGTATAAAACTCAGCAATCTCACCTCTTTTCTTCCTCCCAGAGTCCTTCCATTATATTTTTCATGTAGTAATCATCTACTACTTTCCAAAGATAATTCTCTTAGGTGTGCATAAATCACTTTTGTCTGCATAGGCATTGGTTCTATGAGAGAGAGAATGCCAATCACAACCCAGAAATTGTCACATGAATTATCCTTTTTAACCTAGCAGGTATAGTGAGTGCCTGATTCATAGACAGGCATCTATCATATGCCACCTATGCTCAGGAACGCAGTGAATTCTTAATTCTCTGAGTATATGAATATCTCACACTTCTCTGCATCCTTTGGAAACCACCAAATAAGATGCCTACTACTGATAGTTGCAAGTATATACTGGTTTGTTGACATTATTAATTGTTCATTTAACTTTTATGACAATGCTTTTGTTTCAGATATGACTTAAGCAGTTCTGCTAATATTAAAAAACTATTAATCACTAATGAACTATGAACATACTAATTAGATATTTACAAGGTTATGTTTTATTCAAAACCAGTCTCATATAAATGTTTTTAAGAAAATCTAATTTTAAGGTATATCTTTGGGTGGATTTCTCAAAGAATAGATTTGAACTGTTATCCTGGTGGATGTAATATAAACACTATCATGAACTAAACAGTAACAGGCTGACACTTCATACTGTCAGTAGGTAAAGCATCATTTTTCATTTTCATTTCATTTTCTCTGATTCGGGTTTTTTCTAGGAACAGGCCCTCTGTATTTCCCTTTTGAAGATATGTCCAGTCCTCAGAAATGTTTACAAGCACTTCTGAAAGGTAAATTCCTATTTCTCAGATCACTTCCCGAAAACTTTTCTAATTTCCTTTGGGAACCCTGAGGCCATCCCTGCCGTGCTTAGAAACAAATATTCTTAGCCCCCACTCCCTGCCCACATCACTGTCACTGCGCTGACACAGGGAGTTGCCCTGGATCCTCTGTTAGTCTCACTAATGGGTGCTGCTGGCATCTCTAGCTTGTGACATCAAGGACAATCTTACAAGCCCAGGGCCACAGAGTAAAGAACCCCTACCAGGTCCATGGCATGCTCAGGCAGATTAGTCCTACAACCAGGCTGTCTTTTCTTCTAACTGAGCTGTGTATGAAGTGGTCCTTTCCTCCTTTGTGTTTATTATTTTCTATTATTGTTACTTAACACACAGTCATGTCCTGGAAAAAAAATCCAGCTCAAGTCCCCAGAGACAAGTTTCTCATAGGCAAGTCTAAATTGACCCTCCCCTCTAATGGCATAAATCTGTGAGACTGACTTGTCTCTATAGTTATTAAAGGATTGAAAGTCTAGTTAAAAATTAACTGAATCTTTTCAAAGCATACCAGTGTCATTTCTCTGATGCAGGTTTTCTCTATGAACTGGTCCTCCATATTTCTTTTTTGAGGTTATGCTCAGTCCATTATGGTCTATTATAGTCTATTGAAATTGTGATACAAATCATAATAAAAATGATTATAATTAAACATGAATACAAATCTACAAATGATATATTATTCAATTTATCTACCATTTATCATGTCAAAATTTGCGCTAAGATTCTGTAATACAAGTTCTACTATTATCACCTCCACTCTACTGATGAGACCAAGGCTCCCAGAGGCATTAATTTACATGTGCAAGACAGCTGGCACCCAACCCCAGACCTACCTAACTCCAAAGCCCAAGATGTGCTCCCCAGTGCTACATTCCATTCCTGTTTCCCCATCAATTACCACAAGGAGGATGTCAGCAGGACAGAGGTGACAGGCCTACAAGCCGCTCCCTACCCAAGGACACACTACCCAAGGTCCCTACCCAAGGATCACATTTTACTATGATCACTGCAATTACTGCAGGTGACCCAACTTTTTAGAAGAAATGTTTTCTGCTATAAGCAAATCGAAGTTCCAATGTTCACACAGAATACCTCTCCCAGCTATCTTTCTTATCATTTACCCACTTTTAAAGCCCACCAATGGAAAAAAAAAAAAAAAGAAATCACTAGCCTTTGAAACTAGAGTTAGGTATGTTCCAAGTAAAAGACAATGGCATTTTAAATAAGATACACAGAAAGAACAAAGCCATTAAACCACTACCTGAAGTTTTTCTTTTGTTCGTGTTACCAAAAAAAACTTCATGAATCAAAAAGTAAAGTACCTATATTATATATCACAAACTCAGTATTTCTGAAGTGCATAGTTTACAAATGTTTTTTAATCAAGGCATATTCCTAATTGTGTCAGAAAGCTGAACAATTATTGATTTTACATGTGATTATTACATTACTGATGATGTTAATGTTTTAATATTTGTACATTTATTAAAGTTTAAGCATTAATATTTTAAATTATGAAGTCTCGTTATGTAGCTATGGAAACAGAACATCACTTTATTTTCAGTTCTTAAAAACATATGAATGCGGCCTCCCTGGTGACACAGGTGGTGGAGCGCCGCACTGTGAGGCTGTCCGCAGGCTCTGCAGCGTGGGTTCGATCCTGACCAAATGACGAGGATCCCACACTGTCTCGCCTGCTGTTCCCCTCAGCAGTGTATTTCGTCAGTCTGCCTGTTCTGTTCCCCGCTATGTCTCTGGTGAATCTTCTCACCCTCCCACGCATCTGGCCTGTACCCCAGTTCTTGTATAAATAAATAAATCTTAAAAAAAAAAAAAACACAGATGAATGCGAGAAACAAAAAGTGACTGTGGGGCATGCAGGTATGTGGGGCATGGTAGTAATCAGGACACCTTTCTAGATGAAGCCCTCACTGCCTTCACCTAAAGGAAGCTCCTCACCCTACATCACACTCACCAGGATCACAGTCCCTCTCTCAAGATCATATTCCTGGAGAAGGAGGAAATGGTGGTGCTACAATGAACAATTCATGCCTCCTTCTAACCACCTGGTCCTCTTGCCTCAGTTTGTGGAAATTCTGATGGCCCTGTCAGCTCCAGAGCTGCCTTTGGCCTCTGTTCAGTTCTCTGCTACAGTTTAATGTCCTCCCCTTCTGCCCAGTCCTGCCTTATTCTCTCCTCACAGGTATTGTTTCTGGTCTACTATCCAAGATACCTAGCACAGAAATCTGAGTCTCAGAGTTGGCTACCTAAGCAACCAGAGCTATAATTACAAGGAATATACTTATAAAGGAGTTATCACTTAAGCATCAGTCCTGACATAACAAGCAATATCTATAAAGTATGAACTGGAGGGCAAGGTATTTGAGCTGACACCCTACAAAGAAACCAGATAAAAATCTGCTAAGGAAAGTAATTCAGTCACAGCTGAGTCTCATCCTTACACCAAGTATGACCATCTCTTGACAGAATAATTAGATACAGAAAGGAAACTAGGCAGCCAAATTTCAGAGTCATTAAGGAAACTGCAACAAGAAAAAAATCCTGACAAGAAAGGAATTTCCATGAATAACTGAGCATTAGAAATACAAGCAGTTCTTTATAATCTGGGATTCAAAATAAATTCAGTATCCCATATACAGTTGACCCTTGAACTACTTGAGGTTATGGGCAAAGATTACCCCATCCTCCCAAAAAGTCAAAAATCCACATGTAATTTTCACCCCCCAAAAAACATAACTACTTACATAGCCCATTGTGAGTAGAAGACTTGCCAGTAATATACAGTTAATTAACAAATATTTTGCATGTTATATGTATTGTATACTGTCTTCTTACAATAAAATATGCTTAAAGAGAGAAAATATTAAGAAAATCATAAGGAAGAGCAAATACACTTATAGTACTATACTGTATTTATCAATTTTATAAGTTTATGCTGCTGTTTACAAGAAAATCTCCATATAAGTGGGCCCACACAGGTCAAACCCACATTGTTAAAGGGTCAACTGTACATGTAAATTAATATTCTGGGCAATCAGAAAAATTAATGTTAATATTTGTCTGAAATCATTATTATAAAACAGACAATAACTACACAAAACATGATTTTCAAAATATAGTATCTCATAATACTTAATTTATTCAACATTTTCTAAGTTCAAAGTGTGTTCTACATATTACTAATGGGTTGTTTTTCCCTGAAAAGAAAATGTTAGTATGAAGTCAATAGCTGATATTGACTATAGACAACATAAAAGAAATCTTTGTCTCAATACTGAGTTCTCCAAAATACTCAATAGACAACCATTCAGTAATAAAGTGATTTTCCTAGTACTAGAAGTTCATGTGACAGATTTTCAAACCATTTTCTATGGCAGCCCCAGGGTGTCCTGAAGGTGCCTCAAGAAAGGAGTTGGTGAGGGAAGGGGTGCCACCATACACATTTTAGCCAGGTCAATTCTGCCTGCATTTTCAGTTTTATATACTGACCTTGTGAAGTAATATTCATTTATGGAAAAATGTGAAAACCTGTGCAAAGCCACGGTTTTCCAAAGCAGGACAGATCATTGAAAACATTTCTTCTAATTCATGTAAAGCACTCTATATAAGCTTTGGATTCCACATAAGATTTGGATTCTATAAGAATTTAGCTAAAAACAAGGATTCCTCTACTCTAGAAAATAAAGGATGGGGGAATAAAAGCTCTAGGTTATAAGTTTCATGAAGATCATTTTGTCACTTTGTATTCACCAGCACCCAGCCCAGTGCCTGGCAGGTGTGTGTGTTCAATAAATACTTAATGAAATTTTTATTTAAATAAATTTAATAGGATCAAGCATTAATAAAACAGGAAAAAAAGTCATGCCAATAACTTGACATGTACAGTAATTTCAAAAGTGGAAATAAACATAAAGCATGCCACATAAGAAACTATTTGTCCATATCAAAAATTTCCATGGCTAATATTTCTAACAAAAAACAATTTACACTCTACAGAAATCTGACGACAGAATCCTCTTCAAGTAATGGTTTATTCAAATGAGAATTATACCACCCACAAACAAAATAAAGTGACTTAAAGGGTTCCACTACAATTTGTTTACCAATATCTATCCCAATAAACTCCAACAAAATATTGAAGTATTTTCAAGGAGATTCTCTGTGACTGAAGTTTAATCTTCAAAGGAAAACTACCTACTCAGCTTCTTTACAGTTGGAAACCACTTTGAGAGCTGAGAGGCTTTCAAAAGTACACATTACACAAAACAATCCAGCTACCCAAAAATAACTCAAGCAACACGTAAAACAAACCAAAAAAGGCATATAGTCTTAAATTAAAAAAAAGAAAAACCAACAGTAAATAGTCACAAGTTTCTGGCAAGGGACATTTCCTAAACAATGTCAATCTTCATTAAGTAGGCAGAAAGATAATATGAACTTAAGACCAGGAAGGCACCCAATGAATTCAAATCATTTTTGATATGTAATGTCTTCCCAAAGAACATTCACATTTTTTTTTTAAAACCACACTTCAAAGAATAATCCTAAATGGAATCATTTGTCTCTGATCATAAAATCATTTCAGGGATCATGCAACTGGATGCTATGTTCTCTCAAATATGTATGTTGTAAAATAATTACAGAAGCTTTAGGTATAAGCCTTCAAATAAAGAAACCATTTCCGAAGACCCCACAAATAAGAAGTCCTTTGGAGAGAGGGAGGAAGGGATGAACTCACAACAAAAACATTTTTAATAGTTTTCTACAGATTCTACAATTTCCTAGAATAAACATTAGGTCAACTCTACTGAAGGCATCATATAGGATGCATGAGTGTTACTTGATAGACTAATTTTATATTTACCCATAAGAAGCCAAAAAGACTACTGTAAGAAGATCAATAAACATGAAAAGAAGCATGAGGCTACAGTTATATATAATACACAAGTTCCCAGAGTTAAAAAAAAAAACTACTTCATTAACTAAACAGGCCTTTAGGCCTGCTGTGCTGCCAGATCCTGTAGAGTAGCTGTGCTGTCCCCTCAGTGAGGCTGAAAATCTCATTGGGGAGACAAAACCAGAACATAAAAATCAATGAAAGAAGAGTTCTAAGAAATTAGGACATAATAAAGTGGTAAAGAAGACATACATATGAATCATAGGAGAGCAATGTTGTTTCAAGTAGTCAGAAAAAACTTATAAATGGCAGATTCTTTAGTTTCAAATCCATTATCGATTTATTTCTGCCAACTGCCTGTGCTGTGGGTTAAAGTTACCAATCTATTGTTTGAAATGCCTTTATACTAAGTTAAACAAACAAACATAATTTAATAACTTTCATATCCTAAAATAGGTATATATTTTATTTTAGGTAAATATTCCCACAAGACAATTTTTCAGATCTTACAGAAAACGAACGAAAAGCAGCTCAATGAGTTCAATAAAAGCTCAATCAGCCTTCCTAAACTGTAAGCATATACTCAAACATTTATTTGGGACTTTTCAGTGCCTCAGAGATCTATGGAATACATAGGATCTATGGAATCTATGGAATAGATCTATGGAATACATCAGGTTTTCTTCCCCTTGTACAGCATAATTCAAATAATAGCACTGTCCTCCTTATGGGCAACTATTTCCCCCGAACAAACAATTCTAATGGGGGATGCCAATCTTCATACCTCCACCTCCACAGCCGGAGTAGCAGTCTGTGACCCAAGCCAGGACAATTAAAATACCTTCCTGCCCTTGGTGTCAGTAACTGATCAAAGAGAAGAACACAGGATCCAGTTCAAGAAAATCCATGGCACCTCCCAAACAGGGCATTTTTCTTTTCTGCTGATACAGCTAGGAATACATGAGCCAGACGAAGAACAAAGGCAACACAAAAAAAAGAAGTGGGAACCCTGGAACCAAGATACCCTGGCAACTTCCAATGGTTCCAGATGTTCTGGCAGTGCCAATTAAATTCTGCTATTCAGCTAAGCTAGTTCATTTTTAGTTTCTATCAAGAGCCAAGACAATCTCTGCAAAATATTCTCAAACCAGTGAAATTCAATGTAGACAACATGTTTTAAATGGATTAAAATATATCCAAATAACATGAGGGAAGGCATGAAAATTACTATTAAAATAAAAATTAGCTGCCCTGCCCTCCTAGAAAAACCAAGGAGTACCATGGTATAGACTTCAAAAGCTAGTCTTAAAAACTCCCTTGTCCCCATTCTAGCACTTCTTATCTATGTTTAACAGATAAGTACTCTTATCTTTTGACAGGGATGGACTGGTTTCCTTAGAAAGCTTCACTGTGGGGACAGAATCTAAATAGATGTCTAATTGAAGAATCATCACCCTTTCCCTATAGAGAAACAAACATTCTCTTTGAAGATAAAACTCATTCCTTCTAAAATTTGGGGTTTTAATTCTGACTTAAAGTAGATTTCCAAGTGTACTATATAAAGAAAAAAATCTGAAATATGAAGCAAATGAAGTTGGACCACTCCAGGAAAATCTGTAACACCCCCAAAATGGGGAATCTTTCTTTTCTGGTGATCCAGCTAGGAATAATTGAGCCCGGCAAAGAACAAAGGCAACACACACACACACAAAAAAAAAAAAAACAAGTGGGAACCCAGGAGCCTACAAACCCTGGCGATGATTCCAAGCCAGGACAATTAAAATATACCACCAATGAATGATGCCAACACACCACCAATGATGTCCTCATCCCCAGATTAGAATTTAGTCTCACTTTACCCTTCTGAAAATTTTCTCATGCCATAGTTTTTTAATCCCCCCAAAAATGAGGCATGTTTCTCTTTGATGATGCAGAAAATCTCATTTTTTAAAGTCAGTGGTTAAAAAAGAACGACAGGCACTTTCTTCTTATCTATTCTTTCACCTTTAGTCTTTTCTCTTTAATCTCTGGGAAGAATTCAAATCCCAGCTACAAGTGCCAGATAAAGCACTGAAGTGTCTAAGGATCTCAGAGTCATCAATTTAAACATGATGCAAAAAACCCAACTCCCTGAAATACCTGGAGTACCTGACATGATTTCTTAAAGTAATTAGCAAAGTTCCTGGCATATATATAAAAGGAATTCACTAAATTAAAATGGAGTCACTGAAGACAAACAATACACTTAATAATCAGAGTCATGCCCTACTCCTTGAAAAGTAAACTTACCAAACAAATGAACTCATTCAGGTAGTTATCAGAGTAACATTTGTAATTTGCAAGCCCACCTATAGAAATCAATCATAAAAAAGTCACTTTCCTTTGTGTTCAAGTCCACAAAGAATTTAAATATATGAAATAATATGTCTTTTCTACCAAGTGCTAATTAAAACGCATTATTAAGCAGTCTGAGAAAAGGAGAGAGAAATATGGCAAATATAGCAAAAATGAATGGTAATTTGCAAAGCTAACAGCGCTAATTTGTGTTTACCATGAACTACGAGGTGACCAAATTTGCAATAACCTTTTTGTTTTTCCCTAAGAGTTGCGGATTTGACTTAGCAATTTCTTTTCATTTGAAGGGGTTTCTGTGTTTCTTGTGGGTGATAATGGTGGCTTTCAATGAAAGAGTAGTGATAAGAAAATAGGAAGCATCCTGAAGGAATTTACAAGTCCTGGCATACTTACCAGGGGTACTAAGAGTGTTTAAGTGATGTAAGTTCAGAGTTCCTATATGAAAACCCACAGCTAGTAATCAGTTGATGAAAAGACATTACTTCTCATCACTTGAGAAAAAGAGGGAAATTTACTTTCAAAAATCACAAATCCTAGATCTCATTGCAGCTTCTTCAGGGAATTTTGTGCTGAGTGGGCTTCTACAAGACTCCCTACCTGTTTGGACTATAGGCATATGTGTATGTACTACTATGGCTGTGTTTATCCCTAAATCAGGCTCAGGTTTAAGTAAAATACGATCTATTTGAATAATAAATCTTTTGCTGCCAGTTATCATTGTGCTCTCTTCTTCCAACAAATATAGAAAGCAGCTAAGTAAAACAATGAATATCATACTTCCTGAGTGTAATTTCATTTTTTATAACCTTTTCAAACAACATTATCTTTAAATATTCACTGATGTGTATATACATATACAAACATATATCAGATATGCATTATATTGATCAGGATAATTTACACAATTAATTTCGTTAGTACTTTATTTTTAAAAGTATTTATACAGATTTACTTTTCTTAGAGGTCAAATTTCTCTATTAAAACTAGAAACAAACCACTGTTACTTCTTTTTTTTTTTTTTAAATATTTATTTATGCATACAAGAACGGGGGTACAGGTCAGAGGTGCGGGCGGTGAGAGGATACACCAGAGACAAGAGTAGGGAACAGAGCAGGCAGATTGACTGAAATACACTGCTAAGGGGAGCAGCGGGCAAGTCAGGAGAGGTCTGCTGCTCCATGTGGGTTGCTCCCTGGCCTGGGATCGAACTCCCACTGCAGTGGCTACTGTTAGCTTCATAGGTTGCGTCTTAACCCGTTGCGCCACCAAGGAGGCCCAAACCACTGTTACTTCTAAGAGAATTTAATGCCACAAAATGTAAAAAGAACACAGTTTTTACCATTATCTAATTAGTCTTATCATAAGCAAATAGAATATATAGAGTCTAAAGTGACTAGATAAATAAACAATTTGGGATTAATACCATGGGTGTTAATGCAATGTATCATTAAATGTTATTCAGTTACACAACTTTAATGTAATATGTTATAATAGGTTTAAAGGAAAAAAAAAACCTCAATAAGGAAATCCTTCAGTAAAACTGTCCATTTAACATTTACTGAGTACATACTATATTCCAGGCTCATGACAAATACTGTGCCAGACACCAGATATGTGGTGGTGAAAGCATATTCTGGGGCCCATCCTACCTTCAATCTGGAGCTCATATCTTAATGAAGAAGCTGTATAGTACACATGCTTAGGTCAATTCAATCCCATGCCATGTAATTTGCTTGTTCTTTTAAAAAGTAACATGTGAGGCCTCCTCTGGAGGCGCAGCGGGTGAGTGTTGGGCTGCGCAAAGCTGCCTGCAGCCTCTGCAGTGCCGGCTCAATCCCCAGCCACCGGTGGGGATCCCCAGTCCCACATGGCGTGCAGGCCTCTCTGGCTGCGCCCACTGCTCCCCTCAGCAGTGTGTTTCGTCAGTCTGCTTGTTCTGTTCCCTGTTCTGGCTCTGGTGAATTTTCTCACCCTCCTGCGCTTCTGACTGTACCTAGTGCTTGTATAAATAAATAAATAAATCTTTTTAAAAAAAAAAAGTAACATGAGAATTACAAAATTCAACAATAATCAAATATTTCCTTCCTCCTATATCGCAGGAAGAAAGGAAAAGGAGAAAGAGCAAGAACGGGGAGGACAGATAGGTGGAGTGAATGGAAGGAGAGAAAGACAAAGGGGAAGGCTCAGACGGACACCCAATGGGATTCTCTGATCTCCTTATTAAGCCATACTTATCTCTTGACAAGGATAAAATGGTTTGCTCAAGTTGGGTCTCTGTCTTTTGGAACCTGAGTTCTTTCTTATAATATA
Organism: Talpa europaea; assembly: GCF_964194135.1. Lineage (NCBI taxonomy): Eukaryota > Metazoa > Chordata > Mammalia > Eulipotyphla > Talpidae > Talpa > Talpa europaea. Next base: position 32,036,361 of record NC_140074.1, read on the forward strand.
AAATCTATAAAGCCTTATACAGAAGACATGCAATGTATATTTATTATGTGAAATATATGAAATGTTAACATCTATCAAGTACATGTGCTATATCAAGAGTTATGGCATACTTCTGTACACAGTATTTTCTGTAGTCAACACCGATACTTCACAAGGTAAGCACCAGAGCCAGGTGAGGAATTTTAGGAAAAGAAATTGAGGCATGGAAATTATATCACAATTGCCCAAGGTCACATCCTCAATAAAAAGTAATGCCAGAACTCAAAACACAAGCCTCTGAAGCAAAAATCTGTAGTATAATATATTGTCCAGCACCAAACAAATGATCTTATGAAAAGCATCAAACTATCTGCATCTATCCTGAATAACCTGGCACTTCTATTACTGCACTGTATTTTAACAAAATTGTTGAACAAAATTTAAGCAAGTCTAAATGATTACAGCAAATCCTCAATTTTTATAAAAACAGGAAATACCTTTCCTGATTTTACACTTTTATATAGCTTAAGACACGTCCTTTTAAATCTCACTTCTTTCATTCTCCATAGAGTAAATCTGAAAGTCTCTTATGCATTAAGTTTGGACAAGGTCTCAGAAATAAAGAGTTATGGTAAGACACCATCTAAATTCTATATACCACAGCAGTCAATTTTATTTATTCTACAAATCCCACTCAATTTAAACAGATACATCAAGGAAAGTAAAGGCTTTAAGTAATTACTATGGCTCCCTCACTCCCTCCCCCCCCCAAAAAATGTATTTTTATAAGGTTGTTAAAATAATAGTAATTCTGAATATTTGTATAGTACTTTATAGTTTACAACCCATTTTTACAGAGTATAGCTTTGGACCCTACCAGCAATCCAATAAGTAGACAGAGAATAAATCATGCCTCCATTTGGCAGTTAAAGACACTCGCGATGAAAGGAATACAGTGATTTTCCCTAAGTCATTCATAAGTGACAGGTTGGGATTTTAAAACAGGTCTTCTGGCTCCAAAGTGAATATTCATTCCAAGAAAATAAATACTTTACCACAGACTGCCAAAGCAGTTTGCTATCTGCTTACTTAAAGCATTCTTTTCCCCTTAAACCTTTATACCAAAAATGTTTAAATAAAACATCAGCTGTGGGCCTTCCTGGTGGCGCAGGGGTTAAAGACAGCACTGTAAGCTATTGCCAACCACTGCAGCATGAGTTCAATTCCAGGCTGACCAGGGAGCAACCCACATGGAGCAGCAGACCTCCCCTGCCTCACCGTTGCTCCCCTCAGCAGTCAATTTCAGTAGATCTGCCGTTCTGCTCCCCACTCTCTCTGGAATCCTCTCATACTACGCACCTCTGGCTTACACCCCAGTTCCTGTATGCATAAATAAATAAATCTTTAAAAAAATAAAAAATAAATAAATCATCAGCTCTTCTACAGTCTCTTCAGTACAAACATATGTTCTTAACACTTTGGCAAAATCTGCCACACATAGTACCCAAAAAAGTGTCCCTGAAGACTTCCACCAGTACTTAATGCATATGCTACTCAGGAATCTCATGAAAAATGGGGTTCTTAACCCCAAGTTACATTTTATTTTTTTTACAGTTTATTAGCATTTGATTTTATTGTTTTCTTTTTCAGATTGCTAAGTTACATTTTAGACAAGAATTTTTACAAAATGTTCTATACAGTTCCTTGTCTATCCTTAAATAGGTTGACCCAAAACAATTTAACACACTCCTGATTCAAAACAAGAATTATTTATAGAACATCAAAGGCAAGAATTCAAGAATAGGAAAAAATAGAAGCTTACCACCAACCTATGAGACCAGAGGGAAAAAAGAAGACAAAAGGGGGAGAGGGGTTACGGTCAGAAGGGTGTTATTAGAGGTGTCATGCAGGAGAAGGAACCCCCTAGAGAAAAGACAACTGTCCAAAAGTAACTCAACAGAGAGGACAAGTAGAAAAGGAAATCAGTGTGTGCACATACAGAACTTCACATTGCCAAGTCATCTCTCATTTTGTAAAGTAAGTAAAAACATCCAATGGCAAATCACTGCACTCCTTTCATCATGAGTTTCTTAACAGCCAAATTACAGAATTAGAGCACTGGAGATCATCTTGGTTAATCCTGTAACATCGGATTGTCCAATTTGTCCAAATGAAAGTTATTTTTCCAAAGCCACACATACAAACAGCAGAGTAAAGACAAGAGACCTGATGGCTGGTGCCTTGGCTCTAAGCTATACCACTGACACCACCTCCCTCCCAATATTTACTTGGATTTGTACTGCTTATACCAACTTTCAAAGCTCACTTCAAATATATCATGATGATTACTAGGTGAATTTTAATGATAATAGGGTTTACCTCAAAATTGTTTATGCTGAGCTAATAAAATCTTTCATAAATCTACTGGGAAGTATCCTTTGAGTCATTAATATCACTCTTATCCTACAGCAGTTATCTTAGGAAAATGGAATGTAGATTAGCTGTCATAACTCACCGCTGTTTTATTATTTTATCATTATAAATAATGGTCAAGGTTAAAGATAATAGTGATATAAATCCACCCTTAAAGCACATAATAAAGTCTATATGCATAATAAGTAATAATTAACTATGGAAAATATACATGCTAGCAGAGAGAAATCATTTGCAATTAGGTGTACTTACTCTCACTCATGAACAATAAGTAGTACTCATTCCCAAAGATACAAGACTCTAGAATCCTTCTTATCCCTGCCACAGTATCTTCCCGTAAGTGGACCTTAAGAGACCGCATAATCCTATTCCCAAATAGGGGAGGGAGGTAGATAGGAATCATCTTTCTTCATTAAGAAAGCAAAGACTTCATCTAAATTGCTCTAATACTAAAAATTCAAATCAATGTGTCAGGCATTCTCACTAATTTGTAACAAGCTTCCAGAAAAGTTTTGCTACTAACTTTTCAGTCTTATGTGAAACATAGTAAACAGCTGCATAAATACTAGATTTCACCAACATGTTGAATTATCCATTTTATTTAATTTTATCTACACTGAAAGTGTCAGAATGACCATGGAAATAAATGCAGCTGAGAAACCACCCAGAGTCTACTAGTCTCTCCCCAAAGTACTAAAGGACAACATTCCAGCAGGCTTCAACATAGTCTAAGACTATGACCCAAATAAGTAATAACAAGATGAGAACAGAAATTATACATTGTAATGCAACAACTGATCAACAGGAAAACTTGAAAGAAGTCATTATCCTTAAATTGGAGGCAAGAAAGTTACTGGGTTGCCAAAAGCAAGAGCATTAGAAACAACATCCATGTACACACATGTATTATGAAAATAGAATTGATATTTAAACTAAATCTAAAACCCACAAAAACAAACTCAAAAATGAAACTGGCTAACCACAGATGATACCAAAGTAACTGACAGACCAACAGTTACAAATGTGTAGTAAACTTACAATATGATGCATTTTACTAAGTACTTTAAATTGTTACTCAGAAAGACAAAGAGGTTCACAAATATATGAGACTTAAAAATTAAGACTATACATTAACATAAACTTATTCCTTCCCCCCAAACCCACCATCAAGAGAGTAATACATAGGCTTCCGGGTTGATGTCAATTCTTCCTTGAGTCACCAAATATTAAATAAATGATATTTATATAGAGGAGACTGGCCCAAATATTCATTACGATGAAGGAAGACAACTTTTACTCCTGGCTAGCACTACATATCTTTCAACAAATGCTCAGAGAAGTAAGATTGCAGACAAATTCTCTACGAGTGAAATATCTATCAATCTATGACCTACAAAATAGTCTACAGGCAACTTAACCTATACAAGTCACCACTAGCTTTACGGCCTTAGTAAAAGTATGGGCAGAGTGGAAGACAACTCTACAGTCAAAAGAAAATTAATACAGTTCATATAAATCTGAGTATGAGTCACATAAATCCTCTTCAGTAGGTTCATATTGCCAAATTTCAAAACTTTAAAGCAAATGAATATTAAATGTATAACTTGCCAAGACTTGGGTTCCCCAAAGTGGAGATAATTAATGCTGTAGAGGTCCATGTCTTCAGTGTGCCATGCGAAGGTGGTTTTCCACATGCCAAAATAGAGGTAAGGGGTATTTACACCCTCAATAGAAATACCACACTCTTCTTCAACCACATCCAAAACCGTATTTAGGCGAGCTATGTTCCATTCATCCACACCCTGGAACCAGGAGAGAAAGAGAGAGAAGGGAAAAAAATTAAATATTAGTAAACTAAGAAAGATAACATTTACTAATCAAACTATAATCTAAATGAATTTTAATTCATTTGTAAATGAATTAATTTATTAATTTTTAATTTAATTAATTATTAATTATTTTAATTAATTAATTTGTTGGTTAATTTAATTCATTTTAATTCATTTACAAATGAATTAAAATTCACATTTCTATATAAATTCATTTAATTTACATTTAATTTACATACAAACTCATTTTATACATACATAATTATACACACACATTATTGCTATTAATCCAATATTACTACCAGTGTATTGTGGTTCTACATAAATATTAGTACAAAATTTTACAATAACTGCCTGATTCAAAACAGAAATGTGAGTTAAGGTTCTACTCTCTACTTGCTGTTAACAAAAAGTTACTGATTCAACGCATATGATCTGGAGGGTGTTTTCCATCTTTGGCCCATCCTTTTTTTGTTTTTGGAGGGGGTGGTTCTGTCTTTCAGATTATTTACTTGTACATTTGTTTAAGTCATATTCAACATCAGATATCATCGTAAGATACCAATAGTGAAATACATCTTTAAGCTATCCCTCTCTGATTCCCTTTCATTTTCAGTCTTGCGTGTGATACATTATTTCCTAAATTGAAGCAACAACCAGTACTATTCTCAGCCATAGATAATTGTGTTTTTACTCCTCCAACTAAATATAACCGTTTATGTTGATGAGAAATGCAAAATACAGAGTAATTACTAAAACTACTTATGCCCAGTTCAGCAAAATTGCTTGGGTATTGTAAATTTGTAACAGTAACAGAACATTTGATGATAAAGAAAAGGTTAAGGTCATTACTATGAAAGCTAATGTGACAGGAAAAAATTCTGGTTTTATTAGACCTTATCAATCAAGTCATTAATTCACTATTTAAATTTTTTACCAACTGTATTTTTCCCATATACTTTTCTCAGAACCAAATTCTAAGTCTCAGAGATTGGTCCTACTCCTATAAAATCATTTCAACCTCCATTTACATCCATTTCAACCTCCTCATAGTGCTACTGAGAGGGTGTAAAATTCATTTATGTATATCCACAAGGTTTTCTCCAATAATTATGCCAATGGCCTCATGACAATAAGGTCTAAAATGCCCCTTATACACTAAAAACTTACAGGCTTACAGGCTTGTTCCATTTTGATTTGTATGTTTAGATAATTCTCTAGTAAGTATACTCATCTTACTTCACCCAAGCTTTTGGATTAGGAAAATTGTTAGATGAAGCATTAATGAAGCTCCGTGGCAGGCCATATAATAGGAAACATGAGGGGTAAAAATTTAATTCCCAAACCCCCTTTAAGTAATCAGTCTATCTAGAACTTAAATCTCACTGTGGGAAATTTGCTAGTTGGAAACTGGTCCAAGTATACTTTTAGAGAAGATCCTACATTAGAACATAGGAAACCTCATAAAAGTTCAAACAAATTATGTAAAATATTTTATCTCACTCTATTTATAATGATGCAATCTCTTAACTCTAGTCCAATCAGATGTCAGTTCAATCACTGTAATAATAGAGTCCTATTTAAAAGTCATTACTGAGGCAATGAATATGAAGCAATAAATGAGCACCATATTAAAAGAATCATTTTTAAACTGAATGAGCTTGAGAATTTAGGAACAAACTATTCCTCTGAAATAGTTTCTTCCTTCTTGAAGAAGTCTTATTTTTGACTGATTATCTTTCAAAAATAACTGAGGTTTAATTCCTTGATATCCTTAGGCCTGGACATGCAGTTCTAAGGGGAAGAATTTGAGAACAAAAATGTGCTGGCAGAAGACCTAGATTATTGCCCCAGTGCTGCTACTGACCAGGGAGGTAATGACTAAGATTTTCTGAGCTTTCAATATTTCTTCACGAAAACATGAAGGCCACAGCACCTCACAGAGTTGCTCAGAATAGGCTAAAGGACACAAAATCTTTGGAAAATAGAACTTATTATCTTGGAACTGATCAAATAAATGTCACCACTATTCTCTAGTAATTCTTACTTGTAAACTATTTCCCCAAAACAATAGTTGAACAAGTGGTGAGTGATTTATTAGTTTACTGACATTCTTCCTAATTTTAAGCAAATAACATGTTTGCAGCCATTTCTTTCTGGGAAAGGCAAAGGTTGCCATGATGCTGAAATGTCATTTGTTTTACAAAATTGAAAAGCAATGTAATTTTAATTACAGAAGTTATAAAGATATTAAGAATAACTGGTATAAAAGCATATAAGAATAAATCTTACTGCTTCAAAATTTCCTCCCTAATTTCTGGTCTCTGCTATTAACTGAACAAGCTTACTGCTTCCTAGGATAGGCTCTTCTCAAACACTGAGGAACACTAAATGTCCTTCACAGACTTAGACAAAGAATATACTTCATTTATGAGATAGGTAAAAGTATTATACTTACACTACCTCATTACACTCTATATACATATACACTACACCGAATCAAAACAATTTGACAAAACAGGTTATGTTATATACAATTGATCAAATAGAAAAACAACATAAATATGGCTCCTATTTGTAACTATTTATAGTGATGCTATCTCTTAAACACTATGCTTCCAATTTTCATCATTAAAAAAAAAAAACAAAAACTTATCCTCCATGCCTCTGGCCTGCACCCCAGTTCTTATATGCATAAATAAATCTTTATAAATAAATAAATGAATGAATGAATGAATGAATGAATGAATGAATGAATGAAGTTGTCAAGACTCAGTAAAGAATCTGCACATGGACCCAAGTTCATTAGACAAAAGCCTCTTTCCACAATCCAGCCACCAAAATAAAGCTCTTATACATAATATTCAGCAGGAGCGTGGGAATATTTGTAAATCACTCAACCTTCCTGAGGCAGACATTTCCCCTGGTCTACAGTCCTTACACACCAATCAAAATTCTAGGCCTTTCCTGCTGTTTGTCTATTTAACCTGTACCTGTTTGGTTTTCCAAAATAACTCACCATTAGACCATGATTTGTGCACATGTGTAATTGAGAAGGTTACAAAGGATTGTTCTCTGTATCTTCTGCCTATCAGGAATCAAAGACAATCTGAAAGAATTCCTAAATCATCATTACTATAACCACAATTGGGAACAGACTGAGGACCAAGTTTTGGATTTTGCAGGACTAAGTATCCCAGACTGGCATCAAAGGATAAACAACATATCCAGAAACAAATACAGAGAAATCATACCAAGTATGAGTTCACAGTCTTGTGCTCTCAAGGCCACATCCAAGCTAATGAGCACACTCTTCTCAGGACTGTGAGCACCTGGGTATCTCTACAGTAAATGCACTAAGTCATTGGGAGACTTAAGAAGAATGCAGCTACATGCCACATCAGAAACCTCACCAACAATGAACAATTCTGAAAATGAATGCAAAAATCACAGTAAACCAAATTTCCCCAGGTATTCCCAATGGAGCATTAATCCTAGCAGACTCTATAATCAAAAAACTTGGGCTTTCTAGTCTCCACTTTCAGAGTCATGATATAAACAAGTAATCCAAGAGTGCTTAGAACTCCTACTATAAGTTCTATAACTTTGCTTAACTCCACATTTCCCAAATACTATTTGGCCATGGAATCTTATTTTTATAATACATTAATAGTAAAATTTTGCTGTACGGGACAAAACGGGGGAGAACATGAATAGAGACAATTCACTAGATGTCTCAGCACAAAGTTAACTCAGTAGAAAAGGATTAGAACCACAGCAAATACAGCATTGAGAACCCAGAGGGTATGAGGGGGTGCCTGGAAGATGATCACATCCATTCCCATAATACACATAATGTAATTTGTGCCACCAAATAACACACAGACAGTGAAATTTAAAAGTGATTAGAGAACATCCCCAAAAAGGTACTTCCAAATGAAGATAAACTCAATGATTAAAAGTAGTGAGAAAAGAGGGAAAGACATAATGAAACTTAAAACTACCAATATACTAAGAAGGGAATGGTCTTTTAAAGGGCACATAAAAAGGGCCTCCCCTGGTGGCGCAGCGGTTGAGCGCTGGGCTGCGAAGGTGCTCGCAGCCTCTGCAGCGCCAGTTCAATCCCCGGCCACCTACAAGTGTTCCACATGGCGCGACAGATCTCTCCTGCCACGCCCGCTGCTCCCCCTCAGCAGTGTATTTCTTCGTCAGTCTGCCTGTTCTGTTCCCCGCTCTGGCTCTGGTGAATTCTCTTACCCTCCCGCACTTCTGACTGTACCCAGTGCTTGTATAAATAAATAAAATCTTAAAAAATAAAAATAAAAAATAAAGGGCACATAAAAATGAGAGCATGAACATCAAAGACTACAAAAAGGTCCTCCTTAGATGAGGCATATTAGTTAACTTAAGAAAATCAGGTTAACACAATCTTTTTCTGCTCTCACCAGCAATGGCAAAATGAGAAAAAGAATTATCTCCAAGAACAGCACAATATCAGAAAGCTTTAATTTTGTTTAACATGCTATACAAGAATCAAAATTTCTCTGATCAAATATTGGCTCTGCCACTCAACAGAGTTATAGAATCTGATGGTTTCTCAGTGTTTCATGGATCAGACAAAATACATTTATGGTCACATTTGCAAACAGGTTGCAGATATTAAAGAGTTCACATTTTTTGCAAAAATATAAAAGGGACGGAAGAGGAAGGAATTTTGGAGATAGGCTATAAACACAAAGCTAGTGATTATGAACTTGGGGCAGAAAATTGTTCAATTTGCTTTTTCTTTTTTTTTTCCCAACTAATCGTATATATGCCCAGCACTAAATAACTCCATCAGATACTCCATAAATGTGTCCAGTAACTAGAGTGAAAGTGAAAGTGGCATGACAATTCACTCTGTATATACACTTTTACCCCTGTTACAGCACTGTGAAAAAAACAAAGGAAAAGAGACACCCCAAGTAGGAAAATGCTGAGTAATTGTGAAAACTGAATAACCAACTGCAGAATTAAGTGGAATCCAGCATACAGGTTAAAGTAAAATAGTCCTGAACAAGTTTATGTGAGGTCTCAGAGAATCCTCTATGAAGCAAGTCAGGATAAGTAAGCCTGACTAAGGAGGCCAAAGAAAGCTGTACAAATTTAACCATAACATGCACATCTGTCAAATCCAGAGATGACAATTCTGTGAGCTGTACTTCACCAAGGTCGACTTGACAATGATTCCGCTTTGCCCACAAATAGGACAGCAACAATCATTTGCCTATAAATACCAAGAAATTGCTACAACATCCACAGAATACATGGGAAAACTCTTCCAACTGAAGGCTCAGAGCATTAAAGAAATTCTTCACTCTATTTTACATATTTGAAAAGCTGCTTTCTCACTTGCTTTATACAAATGCCTAACTGGCCATAGAAGCACAACTGATAAATTGACACAATTATTACTAATTTCATTTTCATAGTATCTTTTACATATAAGAGGAAAAGTCTATATAGCCTTTATCTCCAAAATTTGTTCTAAACTACAAATCTGTTACTTTCTTCCTCAGGACTTTCCATATCCTCCTGCCTCCACTCCATATTCCATTCTCAACAATGTCAACATTCCACCCCATCTCCTTCCATCATCCTTAACATCTTCAACATTATTCCCACATGGCTACTTTCCAAACAACGCTGTGATCCTCCCTCTCTCTCTCCTGAGTTCCAGTGCCATATACTCAGCTTTAATCTGGACTTATAATGACTAATAAAATTTTCTGAAATGCAAGAATTTCTGAGTGGTGAACATCATTCCAATAGAAAATTCAATTTAAAAGATAAAGCAGGGCCTCCCCGGTGGCGTAGCGGTTGAGCTCTGGGTTGCGAAGCTGCCCGCAGCCTCTGCAGCGCTGGTTTGATCCCCGGCTGCTCCCCAGCCATCGGAGGAGGGTCCCACATGGCGCACAGACCTCTCCTGCCACCCACTGCTCCTCTCAGCAGTATACTTCAATCCTTCTGCCTGCTCTGCTCCCCACTCTGGCTCTGGTGGATTCTCTCACCCTCCCGTGCTTCTGACTGTACCCAGTGCTTGTATAAATAAATAAAAATAAATCTTAAAAAAAAAAAAAACACACACTAAATTGCATTCCAAGTTTTAAAAATAAATAAATAAAGATAAAGCAAACCTATCACTAAATGCCTTAAGGCAGAGAAATTAATGAAAAAATTATTAAAGATTCTAAAGTTTTCAGATTTAGCTCTAATTCAAAAGAGGTCATCTAAGAGTACACAGATGGATCAAATTACAGAATTTCTTCTACAAAACACAATCACTGAGTTATAACTGAAAAATGTGCACTTGGTCTTTACAAGAGCTAATATAGCTAACGTCCATTTAAATGGCCTTTCTCAAAGCCTTCTCACTGTAGAATTGGGGATTATCTCATATCTAATAACAACTTGCATCATCATGGGATTACTAAGAAAAAACAAGTAAAAACTTCCTTTTAAATATTAATCAGCTAGTTCTGGGAGAAAAGGTAACATTTTCGGGCCTCCCTGGTGGCACAAGGGCTTAAGCACTGCACTATGAAGCAATCCGCAGCCTCTGCAGCACGAGTTCGATCCCCAGAAGGCCAGGGAGCAACCCACATGGCGCAGCAGACCTCTCCTGACTCGCCTGCTGCCCCCTTCAACAATGTACTTTGGTAAATCTGTCTGTTCTGTTCCCCATTCTGTCTCTGGTGAATCCTCTCACCCCCGCATAGCTGGCCTGTACCCCAGCTCTTATATGCATAAATAAATAAATCTTTTTTTAAAACAGTAACATTTTCGTTATATCTGATATCAAAATACCAGTACCAAGTCCTGAAATCCTATAGCTACTCAGTAGTTATTTTATTGATGCAAATATCTCAAAAGCACTGGGAAACTTCACATGCTAGGAAAACAAAAGTAAAATGCCCTCATACTTTTACAGTTAGAAGACCCTCAGTAATTTAACAGGCTTCTGATCTGAAAATTAAAACAAAGTAGTCAGTCTCCTTAGTAGCAAATGTATGCATCTGCTTAGCAAATAAAAATTTCTTTGTGATAAGTCTCTTAGTAAATATTGCTGCTAGTTCCATTTTTATAACTCCACACTGTGACAGGTAGTTGCTCAGTAGCACAGTACTATGCATTACTCTAACTTTTTGTTTATTTTTTACTTAATTTAAAATGCTAATTTTTATATAATTTTAAAAGAAAAAATTAAGTTGTTTTTCATTTCACTCTTACCATCTCTATCACCATTATCATAGGTCAACCAACATTTATTAGCGTGCAGTGATCCAAACAAATGACCACTTACCCAATCTTCACTGGTACCTTAAACTAGACTATTGTAAATTACTGCCATTTATTCATATGGCTGTAACAATCTCTTGAAGTTTCAAAAGTAATACACATGGATAAAGAAAAATAAAACACACTTAGTTCTTTAAAGACTTTAAAATCCATACTCTGGTTTCTCTTCAGATCGTATAAATCTTTCGTCTTTACTAAAGACTTTAAAATCCAATACATTTCACACATCAATGTGTGAAAATTGTACCTTTCAGTAACCAAAATTAAAACACTGGTTCACATGTTTAAACAAACTGAGAATTTCCTTAGGATCTTTACACAATAAGAATAAAGTTAGATTCATGTGAAATTCATTCTGTTTTAAAGTTAATTACATGTGACATGATAGCTCTTTTTGCTTCCTTCTTTTCCACAAAAATATCTCATTCTCCAAACTTTTTACTTTTAAAACAGACCTCTTTATATTTTTCTACATCAAAATACCTAAAATTTTACATCAGTGCTTTCTTTTTAAAAGTCTAAACAATAACCAATGCAGAGCAAATTATGAAAGAAACAACCAAAAAATCTGCAGTGAGAGTACCACATAAAAAGCTGTTCAACTTAAAAAAGTAAATATGAGTACGAATAGGAGAGCAGTGAAGAAAAGGGGGGAAATGTTCAACTAAGATTTCAGAAAGCATGAGACTCTTGCCTTCAGTTGGACCACTGAGGGTTTGAGGTTAATGGTATCCCTTATTCCAGGCACAAAAGACCCCAACTCCCTTGAGAGAAAAGCATTCTCCACACATTAAAATGAAGCCAAAGCATATAGCCAACAATCACAATGCATAACAGGGAGGCAAGTGAGGACTGGAGAAAGTTAGCAAGAACTACTGACAAAGCATTTAGAACCCTCCTCCCAGTCTCAAAACCGTTGATATTAGAATTATCAGAGAAATGTTAAAGAATATTAACTGTTTAAGGAAATGTTAAAGAATATTAACTGTTCAAGGAAACAAAGACAAACAAGTAAAACAAACAATATGGAATAAACCACTCAGGCCTGGGAGTAAGGGTGGACTACTAGAAAATGAAACATATGATTATTAAACTAAAAACTCAATGAAAGGGTTAAACAAGTAATGTAATTAGCCGAAAGATAAAATTTAACTATTAACATAGTGTAGTATAGAAAGACAAGATGGAAAATCTGAAAGGTATGTTAGGACAGAATTAGAATGTCTAAGGTTCATGTAGTCAAAGTCCCAAGAGAAATAAAAAGTACAAAAAACTACATAAAATCAATAAAATTTTGATAAAATCAACTACATTAAAATCTTTGTTTATTAAAAGAGACTGTAAATCAGCCTATGTCAACTTCAGATAGCCCTAAATACATTAAATTGAATCTATAAAACTGAGACATATCATACCCTCACTGGTGCCAAATTTGTTTGTTTCCTAGGGACCAAAATATCAAAATCCCTATTATAATTATAGATTAAAAACTAATTATAAACCTTTCATTATTACTCCTACCATTGAAAATAAAATTACAATTGGGCAAATATTTGAGCTCATTTTAATGCTTAGGCATTTCAATGTTCTCAGTTATTAAATTGATCTCTTTTCATAGACATGACAAGGATAAAAATAAGTAATTTTTACCTGTACTCCATTTCAAGTATTTCTGTATAAGGGATTCAAAGAAACTAAAACTGTTTTTGTTTAAAGTAACATAAAATATAGAGCTGATCTTTCAAGGGTCAGAGATAATT